>NC_092505.1:83614601-84877101 GCF_047511675.1 Marmota flaviventris
GCCAGCTGATGGCACTCCTCTGCAATCCAGGGGAGTAGATCCTCAAGAGAGGGACCTGGACCCAAGCAGGGCCAAAGGAGGGCCCTGCGTGTGGAAAGGCTGGAGCGCCAGCATGAAGCTGGGTGGCTGGGTGGGAGGGGTCCCGGGACCCATGGGAGGAGCCCAGGCTAGGGAGCCACGCGACCTAGGAACAAGCAGCAGGGAGAGAGCTCAAGGGGAAAGAGGGAAGGGGAGGAAGGGGCGGCGCGAGGAGGAGGAGGAGGAGGAGGAGGAGGAAAGAGTGGGGTGGGTGGGGTGGGGGGCGAAGGCAGGCGGCGCTAGGGGCACCGCGGGGAGCGCGCGCGGTAGGGGGCCCAAGCAAGGGGCCCCGTCCGACCCCGACACCTGGAGCGACGCCACCCGACGCCACGGCACGCCACGCGACACGACGACCAACACGCGCTCAGGGGCCCAGCCCAGGAGCCAGGCCCCAGGACTGGAGCTTAAAGCTCCAGGGTTAGGGAGGGCTGGCTCGGCTTAGGGGCAGCATGCAAGGCCAGAGGGCAGGGGAGGGAAGGGAGGGGATCGCGCAGGCCAAGGTCAGCGCAGCGCCCAGGTCCACTGCCAGGGGTCAGGGTTCCTGCAGCCAAGGGGGCCCAGGCGAGGGGCAGGGCTGTGTTTCCCATAGCAGCCTTCAGGGCGCAGAGGCCAGCTGATGGCACTCCTCTGCAATCCAGGGGAGTAGATCCTCAAGAGAGGGACCTGGACCCAAGCAGGGCCAAAGGAGGGCCCTGCGTGTGGAAAGGCTGGAGCGCCAGCATGAAGCTGGGTGGCTGGGTGGGAGGGGTCCCGGGACCCATGGGAGGAGCCCAGGCTAGGGAGCCACGCGACCTAGGACAAGCAGCAGGGAGAGAGCTCAAGGGGAAAGAGGGAAGGGGAGGAAGGGGCGGCGCGAGGAGGAGGAGGAAAGAGTGGGGTGGGTGGGGTGGGGGGGCGAAGGCAGGCGGCGCTAGGGGCACCGCGGGGAGCGCGCGCGGTAGGGGGCCCAAGCAAGGGGCCCCCGTCCGACCCGACGACCTGGAGCGACGCCACCCGACGCCACGGCACGCCACGCGACACGACGACCAACACGCGCTCAGGGGCCCAGCCCAGGAGCCAGGCCCCAGGACTGGAGCTTAAAGCTCCAGGGTTAGGGAGGGCTGGCTCGGCTTAGGGGCAGCATGCAAGGCCAGAGGGCAGGGGAGGGAAGGGAGGGGATCGCGCAGGCCAAGGTCAGCGCAGCGCCCAGGTCCACTGCCAGGGGTCAGGGTTCCTGCAGCCAAGGGGGCCCAGGCGAGGGGCAGGGCTGTGTTTCCCATAGGCAGCCTTCAGGGCGCAGAGGCCAGCTGATGGCACTCCTCTGCAATCCAGGGGAGTAGATCCTCAAGAGAGGGACCTGGACCCAAGCAGGGCCAAAGGAGGGCCCTGCGTGTGGAAAGGCTGGAGCGCCAGCATGAAGCTGGGTGGCTGGGTGGGAGGGGTCCCGGGACCCATGGGAGGAGCCCAGGCTAGGGAGCCACGCGACCTAGGACAAGCAGCAGGGAGAGAGCTCAAGGGGAAAGAGGGAAGGGGAGGAAGGGGCGGCGCGAGGAGGAGGAGGAGGAAAGAGTGGGGTGGGTGGGGTGGGGGGCGAAGGCAGGCGGCGCTAGGGGCACCGCGGGGAGCGCGCGCGGTAGGGGGCCCAAGCAAGGGGCCCCCGTCCGACCCGACGACCTGGAGCGACGCCACCCGACGCCACGGCACGCCACGCGACACGACGACCAACACGCGCTCAGGGGCCCCAGCCCAGGAGCCAGGCCCCAGGACTGGAGCTTAAAGCTCCAGGGTTAGGGAGGGCTGGCTCGGCTTAGGGGCAGCATGCAAGGCCAGAGGGCAGGGGAGGGAAGGGAGGGGATCGCGCAGGCCAAGGTCAGCGCAGCGCCCAGGTCCACTGCCAGGTGTCAGGGTTCCTGCAGCCAAGGGGGCCCAGGCGAGGGGCAGGGCTGTGTTTCCCATAGGCAGCCTTCAGGGCGCAGAGGCCAGCTGATGGCACTCCTCTGCAATCCAGGGGAGTAGATCCTCAAGAGAGGGACCTGGACCCAAGCAGGGCCAAAGGAGGGCCCTGCGTGTGGAAAGGCTGGAGCGCCAGCATGAAGCTGGGTGGCTGGGTGGGAGGGGTCCCGGGACCCATGGAGGAGCCCAGGCTAGGGAGCCACGCGACCTAGGACAAGCAGCAGGGAGAGAGCTCAAGGGGAAAGAGGGAAGGGGAGGAAGGGGCGGCGCGAGGAGGAGGAGGAGGAGGAGGAGGAGGAGGAGGAAAGAGTGGGGTGGGTGGGGTGGGGGGGGCGAAGGCAGGCGGCGCTAGGGGCACCGCGGGGAGCGCGCGCGGTAGGGGGCCCAAGCAAGGGGCCCCCGTCCGACCCGACGACCTGGAGCGACGCCACCCGACGCCACGGCACGCCACGCGACACGACGACCAACACGCGCTCAGGGGCCCAGCCCAGGAGCCAGGCCCCAGGACTGGAGCTTAAAGCTCCAGGGTTAGGGAGGGCTGGCTCGGCTTAGGGGCAGCATGCAAGGCCAGAGGGCAGGGGAGGGAAGGGAGGGGATCGCGCTGGCCAAGGTCAGCGCAGCGCCCAGGTCCACTGCCAGGTGTCAGGGTTCCTGCAGCCAAGGGGGCCCAGGCGAGGGGCAGGGCTGTGTTTCCCATAGGCAGCCTTCAGGGCGCAGAGGCCAGCTGATGGCACTCCTCTGCAATCCAGGGGAGTAGATCCTCAAGAGAGGGACCTGGACCCAAGCAGGGCCAAAGGAGGGCCCTGCGTGTGGAAAGGCTGGGAGCGCCAGCATGAAGCTGGGTGGCTGGGTGGGAGGGGTCCCGGGACCCATGGGAGGAGCCCAGGCTAGGGAGCCACGCGACCTAGGACAAGCAGCAGGGAGAGAGCTCAAGGGGAAAGAGGGAAGGGGAGGAAGGGGCGGCGCGAGGAGGAGGAGGAGGAGGAGGAGGAGGAGGAGGAAAGAGTGGGGTGGGTGGGGTGGGGGGGCGAAGGCAGGCGGCGCTAGGGGCACCGCGGGGAGCGCGCGCGGTAGGGGGCCCAAGCAAGGGGCCCCCTTCCGACCCGACGACCTGGAGCGACGCCACCCGACGCCACGGCACGCCACGCGACACGACGACCAACACGCGCTCAGGGGCCCAGCCCAGGAGCCAGGCCCCAGGACTGGAGCTTAAAGCTCCAGGGTTAGGGAGGGCTGGCTCGGCTTAGGGGCAGCATGCAAGGCCAGAGGGCAGGGGAGGGAAGGGAGGGGATCGCGCAGGCCAAGGTCAGCGCAGCGCCCAGGTCCACTGCCAGGGGTCAGGGTTCCTGCAGCCAAGGGGGCCCAGGCGAGGGGCAGGGCTGTGTTTCCCATAGGCAGCCTTCAGGGCGCAGAGGCCAGCTGATGGCACTCCTCTGCAATCCAGGGGAGTAGATCCTCAAGAGAGGGACCTGGACCCAAGCAGGGCCAAAGGAGGGCCCTGCGTGTGGAAAGGCTGGAGCGCCAGCATGAAGCTGGGTGGCTGGGTGGGAGGGGTCCCCGGGACCCATGGGAGGAGCCCAGGCTAGGGAGCCACGCGACCTAGGACAAGCAGCAGGAGAGAGCTCAAGGGGAAAGAGGGAAGGGGAGGAAGGGGCGGCGCGAGGAGGAGGAGGAAAGAGTGGGGTGGGTGGGGTGGGGGGCGAAGGCAGGCGGCGCTAGGGGCACCGGGGGAGCGCGCGCGGTAGGGGCCCAAGCAAGGGGCCCCCGTCCGACCCGACGACCTGGAGCGACGCCACCCGACGCCACGGCACGCCACGCGACACGACGACCAACACGCGCTCAGGGGCCCAGCCCAGGAGCCATGCCCCAGGACTGGAGCTTAAAGCTCCAGGGTTAGGGAGGGCTGGCTCGGCTTAGGGGCAGCATGCAAGGCCAGAGGGCAGGGGAGGGAAGGGAGGGGATCGCGCAGGCCAAGGTCAGCGCAGCGCCCAGGTCCACTGCCAGGTGTCAGGGTTCCTGCAGCCAAGGGGGCCCAGGCGAGGGGCAGGGCTGTGTTTCCCATAGGCAGCCTTCAGGGCGCAGAGGCCAGCTGATGGCACTCCTCTGCAATCCAGGGGAGTAGATCCTCAAGAGAGGGACCTGGACCCAAGCAGGGCCAAAGGAGGGCCCTGCGTGTGGAAAGGCTGGAGCGCCAGCATGAAGCTGGGTGGCTGGGTGGGAGGGGTCCCGGGACCCATGGGAGGAGCCCAGGCTAGGGAGCCACGCGACCTAGGACAAGCAGCAGGGAGAGAGCTCAAGGGGAAAGAGGGAAGGGGAGGAAGGGGCGGCGCGAGGAGGAGGAGGAGGAGGAGGAGGAGGAGGAAAGAGTGGGGTGGGTGGGGTGGGGGGGCGAAGGCAGGCGGCGCTAGGGGCACCGCGGGGAGCGCGCGCGGTAGGGGGCCCAAGCAAGGGGCCCCCGTCCGACCCGACGACCTGGAGCGACGCCACCCGACGCCACGGCACGCCACGCGACACGACGACCAACACGCGCTCCAGGGGCCCAGCCCAGGAGCCAGGCCCCAGGACTGGAGCTTAAAGCTCCAGGGGTTAGGGAGGGCTGGCTCGGCTTAGGGGCAGCATGCAAGGCCAGAGGGCAGGGGAGGGAAGGGAGGGGATCGCGCTGGCCAAGATCAGCGCAGCGCCCAGGTCCACTGCCAGGTGTCAGGGTTCCTGCAGCCAAGGGGCCCAGGCGAGGGGCAGGGCTGTGTTTCCCATAGGCAGCCTTCAGGGCGCAGAGGCCAGCTGATGGCACTCCTCTGCAATCCAGGGGAGTAGATCCTCAAGAGAGGGACCTGGACCCAAGCAGGGCCAAAGGAGGGCCCTGCGTGTGGAAAGGCTGGAGCGCCAGCATGAAGCTGGGTGGCTGGGTGGGAGGGGTCCCGGGACCCATGGGAGGAGCCCAGGCTAGGGAGCCACGCGACCTAGGACAAGCAGCAGGGAGAGAGCTCAAGGGGAAAGAGGGAAGGGGAGGAAGGGGCGGCGCGAGGAGGAGGAGGAGGAGGAGGAGGAGGAAAGAGTGGGGTGGGTGGGGTGGGGGGGCGAAGGCAGGCGGCGCTAGGGGCACCGCGGGGAGCGCGCGCGGTAGGGGGCCCAAGCAAGGGGCCCCCGTCCGACCCGACGACCTGGAGCGACGCCACCCGACGCCACGGCACGCCACGCGACACGACGACCAACACGCGCTCAGGGGCCCAGCCCAGGAGCCAGGCCCCAGGACTGGAGCTTAAAGCTCCAGGGTTAGGGAGGGCTGGCTCGGCTTAGGGGGCAGCATGCAAGGCCAGAGGGCAGGGGAGGGAAGGGAGGGGATCGCGCAGGCCAAGGTCAGCGCAGCGCCCAGGTCCACTGCCAGGGGTCAGGGTTCCTGCAGCCAAGGGGGCCCAGGCGAGGGGCAGGGCTGTGTTTCCCATAGGCAGCCTTCAGGGCGCAGAGGCCAGCTGATGGCACTCCTCTGCAATCCAGGGGAGTAGATCCTCAAGAGGGGACCTGGACCCAAGCAGGGCCAAAGGAGGGCCCTGCGTGTGGAAAGGCTGGAGCGCCAGCATGAAGCTGGGTGGCTGGGTGGGAGGGGTCCCGGGACCCATGGGAGGAGCCCAGGCTAGGGAGCCACGCGACCTAGGACAAGCAGCAGGGAGAGAGCTCAAGGGGAAAGAGGGAAGGGGAGGAAGGGGCGGCGCGAGGAGGAGGAGGAAAGAGTGGGGTGGGTGGGGTTGGGGGGCGAAGGCAGGCGGCGCTAGGGGCACCGCGGGGAGCGCGCGCGGTAGGGGGCCCAAGCAAGGGCCCCCGTCCGACCCGACGACCTGGAGCGACGCCACCCGACGCCACGGCACGCCACGCGACACGACGACCAACACGCGCTCAGGGGCCCAGCCCAGGAGCCAGGCCCCAGGACTGGAGCTTAAAGCTCCAGGGTTAGGGAGGGCTGGCTCGGCTTAGGGGCAGCATGCAAGGCCAGAGGGCAGGGGAGGGAAGGGAGGGGATCGCGCAGGCCAAGGTCAGCGCAGCGCCCAGGTCCACTGCCAGGGGTCAGGGTTCCTGCAGCCAAGGGGGCCCAGGCGAGGGGGCAGGGCTGTGTTTCCCATAGGCAGCCTTCAGGGCGCAGAGGCCAGCTGATGGCACTCCTCTGCAATCCAGGGGAGTAGATCCTCAAGAGAGGGACCTGGACCCAAGCAGGGCCAAAGGAGGGCCCTGCGTGTGGAAAGGCTGGAGCGCCAGCATGAAGCTGGGTGGCTGGGTGGGAGGGGTCCCGGGACCCATGGGAGGAGCCCAGGCTAGGGAGCCACGCGACCTAGGACAAGCAGCAGGGAGAGAGCTCAAGGGGAAAGAGGGAAGGGGAGGAAGGGGCGGCGCGAGGAGGAGGAGGAGGAGGAGGAGGAGGAAAGAGTGGGGTGGGTGGGGTGGGGGGGCGAAGGCAGGCGGCGCTAGGGGCACCGCGGGGAGCGCGCGCGGTAGGGGGCCCAAAGCAAGGGGCCCCCGTCCGACCCGACGACCTGGAGCGACGCCACCCGACGCCACGGCACGCCACGCGACACGACGACCAACACGCACTCAGGGGCCCAGCCCAGGAGCCAGGCCCCAGGACTGGAGCTTAAAGCTCCAGGGTTAGGGAGGGCTGGCTCGGCTTAGGGGCAGCATGCAAGGCCAGAGGGCCAGGGGAGGGAAGGGAGGGGATCGCGCAGGCCAAGGTCAGCGCAGCGCCCAGGTCCACTGCCAGGGGTCAGGGTTCCTGCAGCCAAGGGGGCCCAGGCGAGGGGCAGGGCTGTGTTTCCCATAGGCAGCCTTCAGGGCGCAGAGGCCAGCTGATGGCACTCCTCTGCAATCCAGGGGAGTAGATCCTCAAGAGAGGGACCTGGACCCAAGCAGGGCCAAAGGAGGGCCCTGCGTGTGGAAAGGCTGGAGCGCCAGCATGAAGCTGGGTGGCTGGGTGGGAGGGGTCCCGGGACCCATGGGGAGGAGCCCAGGCTAGGGAGCCACGCGACCTAGGACAAGCAGCAGGGAGAGAGCTCAAGGGGAAAGAGGGAAGGGGAGGAAGGGGCGGCGCGAGGAGGAGGAGGAAAGAGTGGGGTGGGTGGGGTGGGGGGGCGAAGGCAGGCGGCGCTAGGGGCACCGCGGGGAGCGCGCGCGGTAGGGGGCCCAAGCAAGGGGCCCCCGTCCGACCCGACGACCTGGAGCGACGCCACCCGACGCCACGGCACGCCACGCGACACGACGACCAACACGCGCTCAGGGGCCCAGCCCAGGAGCCAGGCCCCAGGACTGGAGCTTAAAGCTCCAGGGTTAGGGAGGGCTGGCTCGGCTTAGGGGCAGCATGCAAGGCCAGAGGGCAGGGGAGGGAAGGGAGGGGATCGCGCAGGCCAAGGTCAGCGCAGCGCCCAGGTCCACTGCCAGGGGTCAGGGTTCCTGCAGCCAAGGGGGCCCAGGCGAGGGGCAGGGCTGTGTTTCCCATAGCAGCCTTCAGGGCGCAGAGGCCAGCTGATGGCACTCCTCTGCAATCCAGGGGAGTAGATCCTCAAGAGAGGGACCTGGACCCAAGCAGGGCCAAAGGAGGGCCCTGCGTGTGGAAAGGCTGGAGCGCCAGCATGAAGCTGGGTGGCTGGGTGGGAGGGGTCCCGGGACCCATGGGAGGAGCCCAGGCTAGGGAGCCACGCGACCTAGGACAAGCAGCAGGGAGAGAGCTCAAGGGGAAAGAGGGAAGGGGAGGAAGGGGCGGCGCGAGGAGGAGGAGGAAAGAGTGGGGTGGGTGGGGTGGGGGGCGAAGGCAGGCGGCGCTAGGGGCACCGCGGGGAGCGCGCGCGGTAGGGGGCCCAAGCAAGGGGCCCACGTCCGACCCGACGACCTGGAGCGACGCCACCCGACGCCACGGCACGCCACGCGACACGACGACCAACACGCGCTCAGGGGCCCAGCCCAGGAGCCAGGCCCCAGGACTGGAGCTTAAAGCTCCAGGGTTAGGGAGGGCTGGCTCGGCTTAGGGGCAGCATGCAAGGCCAGAGGGCAGGGGAGGGAAGGGAGGGGATCGCGCAGGCCAAGGTCAGCGCAGCGCCCAGGTCCACTGCCAGGGGTCAGGGTTCCTGCAGCCAAGGGGGCCCAGGCGAGGGGCAGGGCTGTGTTTCCCATAGGCAGCCTTCAGGGCGCAGAGGCCAGCTGATGGCACTCCTCTGCAATCCAGGGGAGTAGATCCTCAAGAGAGGGACCTGGACCCAAGCAGGGCCAAAGGAGGGCCCTGCGTGTGGAAAGGCTGGAGCGCCAGCATGAAGCTGGGTGGCTGGGTGGGAGGGGTCCCGGGACCCATGGGAGGAGCCCAGGCTAGGGAGCCACGCGACCTAGGACAAGCAGCAGGGAGAGAGCTCAAGGGGAAAGAGGGAAGGGGAGGAAGGGGCGGCGCGAGGAGGAGGAGGAGGAAAGAGTGGGGTGGGTGGGGTGGGGGGGCGAAGGCAGGCGGCGCTAGGGGCACCGCGGGGAGCGCGCGCGGTAGGGGGCCCAAGCAAGGGGCCCCCGTCCGACCCGACGACCTGGAGCGACGCCACCCGACGCCACGGCACGCCACGCGACACGACGACCAACACGCGCTCAGGGCCCAGCCCAGGAGCCAGGCCCCAGGACTGGAGCTTAAAGCTCCAGGGTTAGGGAGGGCTGGCTCGGCTTAGGGGCAGCATGCAAGGCCAGAGGGCAGGGGAGGGAAGGGAGGGGATCGCGCAGGCCAAGGTCAGCGCAGCGCCCAGGTCCACTGCCAGGTGTCAGGGTTCCTGCAGCCAAGGGGGCCCAGGCGAGGGGCAGGGCTGTGTTTCCCATAGGCAGCCTTCAGGGCGCAGAGGCCAGCTGATGGCACTCCTCTGCAATCCAGGGGAGTAGATCCTCAAGAGAGGGACCTGGACCCAAGCAGGGCCAAAGGAGGGCCCTGCGTGTGGAAAGGCTGGAGCGCCAGCATGAAGCTGGGTGGCTGGGTGGGAGGGGTCCCGGGACCCATGGGAGGAGCCCAGGCTAGGGAGCCACGCGACCTAGGACAAGCAGCAGGGAGAGAGCTCAAGGGGAAAGAGGGAAGGGGAGGAAGGGGCGGCGCGGAGGAGGAGGAGGAGGAGGAGGAGGAGGAGGAAAGAGTGGGGTGGGTGGGGTTGGGGGGCGAAGGCAGGCGGCGCTAGGGGCACCGCGGGGAGCGCGCGCGGTAGGGGGCCCAAGCAAGGGGCCCCGTCCGACCCGACGACCTGGAGCGACGCCACCCGACGCCACGGCACGCCACGCGACACGACGACCAACACGCGCTCAGGGGCCCAGCCCAGGAGCCAGGCCCCAGGACTGGAGCTTAAAGCTCCAGGGTTAGGGAGGGCTGGCTCGGCTTAGGGGCAGCATGCAAGGCCAGAGGGCAGGGGAGGGAAGGGAGGGGATCGCGCTGGCCAAGGTCAGCGCAGCGCCCAGGTCCACTGCCAGGTGTCAGGGTTCCTGCAGCCAAGGGGGCCCAGGCGAGGGGCAGGGCTGTGTTTCCCATAGGCAGCCTTCAGGGCGCAGAGGCCAGCTGATGGCACTCCTCTGCAATCCAGGGGAGTAGGATCCTCAAGAGAGGGACCTGGACCCAAGCAGGGCCAAAGGAGGGCCCTGCGTGTGGAAAGGCTGGAGCGCCAGCATGAAGCTGGGTGGCTGGGTGGGAGGGGTCCCGGGACCCATGGGAGGAGCCCAGGCTAGGGAGCCACGCGACCTAGGACAAGCAGCAGGGAGAGAGCTCAAGGGGAAAGAGGGAAGGGGAGGAAGGGGCGGCGCGAGGAGGAGGAGGAAAGAGTGGGGTGGGTGGGGTGGGGTGGGGGGGCGAAGGCAGGCGGCGCTAGGGGCACCGCGGGGAGCGCGCGCGGTAGGGGGCCCAAGCAAGGGGCCCCCGTCCGACCCGACGACCTGGAGCGACGCCACCCGACGCCACGGCACGCCACGCGACACGACGACCAACACGCGCTCAGGGGCCCAGCCCAGGAGCCAGGCCCCAGGACTGGAGCTTAAAGCTCCAGGGTTAGGGAGGGCTGGCTCGGCTTAGGGGCAGCATGCAAGGCCAGAGGGCAGGGGAGGGAAGGGAGGGGATCGCGCAGGCCAAGGTCAGCGCAGCGCCCAGGTCCACTGCCAGGGGTCAGGGTTCCTGCAGCCAAGGGGGCCCAGGCGAGGGGCAGGGCTGTGTTTCCCATTGGCAGCCTTCAGGGCGCAGAGGCCAGCTGATGGCACTCCTCTGCAATCCAGGGGAGTAGATCCTCAAGAGAGGGACCTGGACCCAAGCAGGGCCAAAGGAGGGCCCTGCGTGTGGAAAGGCTGGAGCGCCAGCATGAAGCTGGGTGGCTGGGTGGGAGGGGTCCCGGGACCCATGGGAGGAGCCCAGGCTAAGGAGCCACGCGACCTAGGACAAGCAGCAGGGAGAGAGCTCAAGGGGAAAGAGGGAAGGGGAGGAAGGGGCGGCGCGAGGAGGAGGAGGAAAGAGTGGGGTGGGTGGGGTGGGGTGGGGGGGCGAAGGCAGGCGGCGCTAGGGGCACCGCGGGGAGCGCGCGCGGTAGGGGGCCCAAGCAAGGGGCCCCCGTCCGACCCGACGACCTGGAGCGACGCCACCCGACGCCACAGCACGCCACGCGACACGACGACCAACACGCGCTCAGGGGCCCAGCCCAGGAGCCAGGCCCCAGGACTGGAGCTTAAAGCTCCAGGGTTAGGGAGGGCTGGCTCGGCTTAGGGGCAGCATGCAAGGCCAGAGGGCAGGGGAGGGAAGGGAGGGGATCGCGCAGGCCAAGGTCAGCGCAGCGCCCAGGTCCACTGCCAGGGGTCAGGGTTCCTGCAGCCAAGGGGGCCCAGGCGAGGGGCAGGGCTGTGTTTCCCATAGGCAGCCTTCAGGGCGCAGAGGCCAGCTGATGGCACTCCTCTGCAATCCAGGGGAGTAGATCCTCAAGAGAGGGACCTGGACCCAAGCAGGGCCAAAGGAGGGCCCTGCGTGTGGAAAGGCTGGAGCGCCAGCATGAAGCTGGGTGGCTGGGTGGGAGGGGTCCCGGGACCCATGGGAGGAGCCCAGGCTAGGGAGCCACGCGACCTAGGACAAGCAGCAGGGAGAGAGCTCAAGGGGAAAGAGGGAAGGGGAGGAAGGGGCGGCGCGAGGAGGAGGAGGAAAGAGTGGGGTGGGTGGGGTGGGGTGGGGGGGCGAAGGCAGGCGGCGCTAGGGGCACCGCGGGGAGCGCGCGCGGTAGGGGGCCCAAGCAAGGGGCCCCCGTCCGACCCGACGACCTGGAGCGACGCCACCCGACGCCACAGCACGCCACGCGACACGACGACCAACACGCGCTCAGGGGCCCAGCCCAGGAGCCAGGCCCCAGGACTGGAGCTTAAAGCTCCAGGGTTAGGGAGGGCTGGCTCGGCTTAGGGGCAGCATGCAAGGCCAGAGGGCAGGGGAGGGAAGGGAGGGGATCGCGCAGGCCAAGGTCAGCGCAGAGCCCAGGTCCACTGCCAGGTGTCAGGGTTCCTGCAGCCAAGGGGGCCCAGGCGAGGGGCAGGGCTGTGTTTCCCATTGGCAGCCTTCAGGGCGCAGAGGCCAGCTGATGGCACTCCTCTGCAATCCAGGGGAGTAGATCCTCAAGAGAGGGACCTGGACCCAAGCAGGGCCAAAGGAGGGCCCTGCGTGTGGAAAGGCTGGAGCGCCAGCATGAAGCTGGGTGGCTGGGTGGGAGGGGTCCCGGGACCCATGGGAGGAGCCCAGGCTAGGGAGCCACGCGACCTAGGACAAGCAGCAGGGAGAGAGCTCAAGGGGAAAGAGGGAAGGTTAGGAAGGGGAGGCGCAAGGAGGAGGAGGAGGAGGAGGAGGAGGAGGAGGAGGTGGAGGAGGTGGAAAGAGTGGGGTGGAGTGGAGTGGGGTGGGGTGGGGGGGGCGGCGGCGGTCGGCGCAAGGGGCACCGAGGGGAGCGCGCGTTGTAGGGGGCCCATGCAAGGGTCTCCCATCTGACTGGAAAACCTGGAGGGATGCCACAGGATGCCAAGGCACGCCAAGGGACAGGATGTTGAACACAAGCTCAGGGTCCTGGCCCAGGAGCTAGGTGGGGTGGGTAGGTGGTGACACAAGGGGCAATTCGGGGAGTGCTCGTGGTCGGGGCCCCAATCATGGGAGGAGCCTAGGCTATGGAAATTCAGGGGGAGTTGAGGTTCTGGGCAGTGCCTGGATACCCCAGCATCAGTGCAAGTAGGGGAGGCCCAAGAGGGGGCCCAGAAGGGGCCTGAAATCCAGAGAATTGTACAGGTCCAGGGACCTGGACATGAGTGGTCTTGGGCTCCTCCAAGGAGCCAAGCCCAGGCCTGGAGAGTCATGTTGCAGGGCCCCCATCAGGCCTGGGGATGGGTGTGAGAGAGGGGAGAGTGGGGAGAGAGGGAAGAGAGAGTGGGGAGAGAGGGGAGAGTGTGGCCCAGGGGGAGGCAGGCTCAAGGCCCAGGTCCATTGTTTGCTGTCTGGGTTGGGAGAACATGGCAAGGCTGAGGGAGGCTAAAGGGCCCAGGCAAGGGGCCTGCAGCCAAAGCCCAGGGCCTGCTGGCAACAAAGTCCACCAGAGTCTCATTGGACCTCCAGATCCAGGGTTCTGGAGAAGATGGCAAGCAGGCAACCAGGCCCTCCTCTGAAGTTTTGAAAACAATGCCAAGGGGCCTAGGCAAGGTGGAGTGCAAATATTCCCAGGCAGTTTCCTCATTTAAGGAGATTCTATTGTTCCTCCAGCATGCCAGCTTGGCATCCTGAGACAGCTGTCTCAGAAATTGTCTTGTCAGGTCCTTGGCATAGGGGAAGGAATTGGGAGAGCATTGGGGTGCCATGTAATGTTCTGGGACATGGAATGAATGTGTAAATTTTGAAAGCAAGTAGCCCCAGCAAGAAGCCTATGCAATGGAAACACATGGGGACATTCAGCCATGTTCTGAAGCCACAAAACCAAGGCAGAGCCTGGCCTGGTAATGTGGCATGGGAGTAGAGGACAAAACAGTTATAGGATGTCTCCTATGAGTTTCCATGCAAGTGGCTCAATGGAGGATCCCAATCCTGATGCCTATGTAATGTCTCAGGCTAGATGTGTAGGCCCAAGGGAATCCTGGCACCATGGGTCCAAGCAAGAAAACTGCTCATGTAAATAACCCAGTTAATGGACTTGTATTTAGGACACAATTGTGTCTAATGGATCCACAGACTCAGTCTCTCAATAAGTTCCAATCTGGGATTGTTTCAGTGCTCTGGCCAGGGTAGCACATTAGGATCCTTGGCAAGGGAACGTCAAACCATTATGCATTGGGTGCTGAAGTTGTGTATGAAGACTCCAGTTTGTTCTCTTGTCATGGCACTCAATCAGGAGCCTATATAAAGGCATTGCCATATCCTGGTAGAAAGGGTAAGGATGTGACCCCGGGAAAATGGATGATGCAAGAATCATGAGCAGGGATTGGGAGTGGGGTTGTTCCAGATAAAGTTCCAGTGCAAGGTTCATGGATGTGGGTCTTGGAGAGGTAAGGGAGAATGGATGTGACATGGACACATGGTCATGGAATTCTGGAAACACAGGGAAATCCTTTTCAAAATAACCATTTGTTAAGAACATGAAGGTAAAGGTAGGGACTGGTCTGG
Organism: Marmota flaviventris; assembly: GCF_047511675.1. Taxonomy (NCBI): domain Eukaryota; kingdom Metazoa; phylum Chordata; class Mammalia; order Rodentia; family Sciuridae; genus Marmota; species Marmota flaviventris. Next base: position 83,628,247 of record NC_092505.1, read on the forward strand.
TCACAGGTCTGGGAAAGAGGATGTGGTAATGGTCTCAAGTTAGAAGCCTAGGCACTAGCCCAGGACATTGGGTCTTCTTTTGTCAGTCTCATTCACTTGACTGGGCAACAAAGAGTCCCTTACAAGGGTCAGGACTGTACCTTGGACAAGTATATAGAATAACTGGCCCATGAAAGTGTTGGGGAAATGGGCCTAAGGAAAGGGTCTTGTCATTTAGAGCAACGATGGGAATCTGTGGCCATGAAAGTTGTACACAATGGCATGGTAATTTTGTGAGGCCAAATTGTTAAGACCAGGAAGTAAACGTGGCAATGGAATAAGGTCACAGGCCTGGTGCAGGGAATGCGGCAGAGGAATGTAGCAAGGGTCCAAAGCAAAAAATCTAGGCAACAAGTGTAAGGAGCCTGTAACACACAAAAGGAAGGGAGGCTGGGGCACGGGGGGTGGGGCTTATGGAGTATCTGTCTGCAGCTTCTTCCTAAATGGCCACAACTCTTGCACTTCCAGCCACATCTCCATTTTCAATGCCCACACTTGCACTATCCAGCTGGTTCTTATTTCCTGCACTCATACCTACTGTGCACCTGTGGCCTTTCCTCATAACCCTATTTCTCACACTTGAATGGTAGAGCTGAAAGTCTAGATTGCTTGTGATGTTTCCAGCTCTGCTGCTGTGTCTCAATGTTCAGCCCCAAGTGTGACAGAAACCTAGCAGTCCCATGACAATCCAGTCCCAGGAAAACCAAAGTCCTAGTCAATCCCCTATCCACATCCCACCCCACCCCACCACTATATGAGGGAAGGAGACTTACCATTTGAAGCAGGAACATCTTGGCTTGGCCACCAATATAGCTCCTCCTTCTGGAAAGGGCTTCTTTCCCTTCATTTCAGTCACATGATTTTCACACATCAGGTACCCAGAGAGCTTACTGGCTAGGAATGGGTCCAACTGGCTTTTCCTGGAAGTCTGACATGGGAGACTTCCAGAAGCCAATCTTTCTCCTCAAACCTCAGTTTATTCATGTGAGAATGATACAAACCCTTAAAAAATGCTGAGCTGTTGACAAAAGTTTTACCTCTGTGGTCCCAGTTACAGTCATATATGACATAACATTTCAGTCAATGAAGATCAGTTTGTAAGTTGTTGATCCCATCAGACTAGATCACCTAGTGATGTAGCCATCTTACTTTATTAGGGCCATAATCTGATGTTTGCATATGGACAAAATTATCTCAGGATGCATCTGTCAGAAAACATTCCATCATAGAGCAATACCATAAGTGTATGCCTGTGAGCAAGCATCATTTTGTTCCAGGAAAATCCTTTATATAAATTACTGTTACTTAGATGATTTAAAATTAAAAGTGTCTATTTTGTTCCAAAAAGAAAAGCTGCCTAAAATTTTATAGCCTGCTGCCTAAAGCTAGGAGTCTCAATCAGTGATTCCTTGCCTAGCATGCACCAGGCCATAGTTTTAATCACGAGAATGGCAAGAACAAAACAAAACCTAGAGCCTTAGTCTGCTAATTCCACCAACAACATGGGGCCACCAAACCAGAACAAATTCAAGTGAACTTGCTCTTTCTCACCTCAGATATGTACTGCTCTATGGTGAACATGTCAATACTGTGTTAACTTCATAGGATCAATAACCCTTCCCCTAAGAACCTCCCTCATGTCCTGCCCTTTATGAGACTCTCTTGATACTCGAGACATTTAGACAATACAAAGTCATAAAACAAATTACATCATGAAACTCAGTTATAACTACTAAATTATCCTAAAATACAACCAATAATAGAATCTGTTACTTTTTTTTTTTTTTTTTAATCTGGACAGCCCATGATTAAGGCAATGCCACCATGTTCAGAGGTGAAAGTTCACGAAGTTTCTGACTTTACCAGTGGGTTAATCTAATAGCTGGCTTAATAATTTGAACAGTCCACAGGGAGGTGGTGAAGAGTATCGGCATATGGGGCATGAATGGAGGAAGTAGTTCATTATGGGTTTGCCCTTGAGGACAATTATTTGTCCTTGTCCCCTTCCTCCTCTATCCTGCTTCACTGCTGCCAAGAGCTGAGCAGCTTTCCCTGACCATATTCTTCTGCCATGATATTCTGCCTCATTTGGGTCCCAGATAAATGGGGCTAACTGACCATGGACTGAGTCCTCTGAAACCATGAACCAAAATAAACTCTTTTCTCCAAGTTGCTCTTGCTCAGGTATTTGGATCACAGCCATGAAAAGCTAACATAACATCTTTATCTTTTTTTCATGTGAGGTTATTTTTTTATTTTAGTTTTCATTGTCAATAGACCTTTATTGTATTTATTGATAAGTGGTGCTGAGAATCGAACCCAGTGCCTCACACATGATAGGCAAGTGCTCTGCCACTGAGCCACAACCCCAGTCCTGAACTTATTCTTAAAAAAATATTTAGCAAATATATAAAAACCTCAATCACATAACCACAAATATTGACTTAATAAAATTATTAGTTACACCACCAGAAATATACTATTTGCCTGAGTCTCTGATCCTCACAATTAATATCCTGGAGGCTTTAACCTATAGGAACTTGATGACAAGTACCAATACAAAAGTATTTTAATTTTTTAAATACATAACTGAAATTATTATTAATTTTAAGATAAAGACACTTGGCTTATTTTTCTGTGAAATCTTTATACTGAAAATATAAATGAGCCTCCCAGTAAGAAAATGTCCATCAAGTGGCAAAATTCATTAACATGAACCAATAACAAATGTATTCCTTAAGTACATCTTATATTCATTTTTCTTAGAAAACCTGTATTCAACCATTTGAGTTAATAGTAAATGGAAATTAAAGTTAATTGTTCCCTTCCATCTTATAGAAGAGAAAACTCAACTATTACTAACAGTTAAGCATAAAAACCAAAGTTCCTAAGCACTATAACTATATGGAATGCAACTATTTTACTTCATTTGGCAAATGTTGTTGGTACTTAACCATGTGCCAGACATTACAAATAACTTCTACTGAATTTCCATTACAATCCTGATGTGGGTCCATTATTTCTATGATTTTGAAAACACAATTGACCAAAATTTTTATAACTCCCATGTCAATATCATGTGGTCAATGCCCACAGGTCAAGTTCAAACTCCAAAGCAAGACAGACTACCAAGAGACCCACCAAGGGGTCTGACACAAGAAAGAGGGTCCACCTTGTTGCATCTGCGTGGGCCAGGCCACCTAATACCACTTCCCTTCCAATTCCCTCTTCCAGAAGCTCCTCACCCCCAACGACATACCCTGTGTGCATTTTCATCTGCATTCCCACTAGGACTTTGTCCAGTGGGTTTTTCCCCTGAGTACTCACAGTTTGTAGAGACCAAGAAGGGCACTGGCTGTAGCTGGGGAGGTGAAGGAAGGAGGCCTGAAAACAGTCCAATTTCACTCGAAGGGTCAAAGCTGAAGAACAAATGGAAGAGCTCATGGATGCCAGGCCTGGGAAGAACCTCAGTGTCCACTGTACTATCCCACTGCTTCCTCACAATCCTCTGCTCAACCACTTTGCAATTTACTGCACTATCTACTAATTTATTTCCTATTGCCCATCTCTCCCCTACTAGAGCATATACCCAGGTAAGGGCAGCATTTTGCTTGGTAAAAAGGAAACTACTAAAGTAAGGGCCCTGCAGTCTAGGCTGAAAAGAATCATGTTATGATTTGGGTATGAAGTATCCTGAAAAGCTGTGAATGCAGAATTATTCAAGGTGAAATGATTGGACTTAGAGCTGTGACCTAAATGGGTTCACCTTATTTTGATTAGAGTAATCTCTGGGGAGGGGGAATCATAAGCAGGTGGGGTATGATTGAAGGAAGTGGGTCACTGGATACCTTTCCCTGTGGTCTCTTCCCCTTTCCCTCTGTCTCCTGGCGAAAATCAATGGGGTAGCACTCCTCCATCATACCCTTCCACCATGACATTCTGCCTCATTTTGGGGCCCAGAGCAATGCAGAAAGTCTACCATGGATTGAACCTCTAAAACTATGAGCCAAAATAAAATTTTAGTCCTTTACGTTGTTCTTGTCATGTACTTTGTTGTTAGTGACAAAAAACCTAACACAGGCCACAAGCCTTGTCTAAAGAAGGTGAAGGATACAGGAATGCACAGACTAGAAAATGCCTCCTTGGAGAGCCAACCAGTAAATAATTCTGCCTCGTGGGTCGTCCAGTCTGCACCACTATTCAACTGTGCTCCTGTGCCAAAAAAGCAGTCATGACTGTTCCAATAAAACCTTACTTAGAAAAACATGTGGCAGGCCAAATTTGACTCACAGGTATTCATTTCCTAAATGAAATAAAGTTCAAGGACAGAGAAAAATGCCATGATAGAGTTGCATGGATCTGTCAAACAGCAACAACAACAATGGCAGAGGTTTTACAAAGCCTAATAGTGACACAAAATCCTGAAAATAATGCCCCAGGCTGGGAATGGTGGCTCCTACCTGTAATTCCAGCAGCTCAGGAAGTTGAAGCAGGAGGATTATGAGTTCAATGCTACCCTCAGCAACTTATAGAGGACCTAAGCAATTTAATGAGACCCCCATCTCTAAGTAAAATATTAAAAAGTGTTGGGTAGGTGACTCTGTAGTTAAGCAGTTAAGCATCACTGGGTTCAAACCCTCAGTACCTTAAAAAAAAAATTAAACGAGGCCACATTTCCAGCTAGAGACAAGATCACAAATGTAAACAATAGGAACCTGAATCTAACCTCACAGCCTCAGGAACATATTTTATAAGGTCAACACCCACTTGACCTGAATAACAGTTTAACACATGTACAACTGAATTCTATAACCAGCCTCATGGCTACGAGCTAAAAGTCAAAAGCACTCAGAGACCAGACAGGAGTGCTGAAGAACATTTCTACTACCTGATGATACCTGCACCAATTTAGCAAAAGGGAAAAATAAGGAAGTAAATGAAAATTCATGATTCCTCATTCTCATGAAAATCATTAGAAAATTCATTGAATCAGCAATAACCTTGTATAAAAGTACCTTTCAGAGCTGGGGATATTTCTCAGTTGATAGAGTGCTTGCCATGCCTGCAAACCACCCTGGGTTCAATCCCCAGCATCACACACACACAAAAAAAGTCCCTTTCACAACATACATAAAAAATTCAAGTCCTCAAGAACAAACAACATAAAAACATACAGACCCAAACTTCAATAAGGGGCACATGTGGTGACTGGAGTGAACACATGCTTTGCATGGGTCAAAAAAAAATAATTTTGAAAACAAGATGTCACAATGAATGTAATTTTAATCAATATCATAATGTTTGGGGGTAAGATAAAGTTGTTGGAAAAGACTTTTAAGAGGCAGAGGCATGGAGAAGGAGATGAACCTTGTAAAGAGTAGCTATGACCAGTGGGAACCCAGTGGGAATGCTCTGTCTATTTCTGGACCCCACAGCCGTGCTGGCAAGAGAAAACAGGCTTTTTTTGGATGGAGGGGAGTGGTGAGGGCAATGCTGGGGATGGAACCCAGGGTCACTCTATCATGGAGCAACTCCCATGGCCATTTTGTAAGTTGTAATAGCATTTTGTAAGTTGCTGAGGCTGGCTTCCAACTTGCAACCCTGTTGCTTAAGCCTTCCAAGTCACTAGAATTACAGGCATGGTCCACCAGGCCAGTCGGGTTCTTCATCTAAGAACTCATTCTCTCTACCCACTTTTTCCTTATAGCTCATGGGTAGCTTTTTCAGACTCCAGAATGTACAAAGGCTTGGAATTATGGCACCTATGTCCACCTGTTCATGGGTTGATCCTGGAACCAGGGCAGAGGGTGGCTTGGTTGTGGTGCTGGGCTGTGTGTTATGTAACTATGAAATGATTCTAAATACTTCTAAAGTTTGATGTTTTTGGAGCATGTTCCCTCCTTGCTAGAACATGGTGTGTTACCAGACCTCATATATCCCATCAGACTCCCCATGTGTCAGCTACTGATCTAAACTACGGAGCTTCAGAAAAGATCCCAGCTTAAGAGTTTGACAGACAGCTTGAGAGTTTAGGTTAAGAAAGAGCCACACTCTCTCATGGGAAAGCCCATGACACTTCTCTGAAAGCCTAGAGCCAAGCAGTGACAAGGCAAGTCCTCATCAGCTGTGAATAAATTTTAGAAGCCTTAGCCACCAATACCACCTGCTACCAACTAGCAATAAGAGACCTTACCTGTTATGGTGACTGTCCATCAAGGTGATCAAGCTGACTTCTCCAAGAACTGTTTCTATACAGAAAAACCTCAGCTTCAATGAGACTTTACTTTTCACAAGGTCTGTTTTCATATTAATTGAACAAGTGGGCTTTAAAAATTTTGGAAACCCTATTATATGTGGTTAAAGTACTTCCTCTTCATGGTGTATTCTATGAGGGTTTTTTCACATTATTCTTTCTCCTCTGAGCATTGTAAACCTACACAACTATTTTCATTCTTTTTCAATAAACTCTGGGCTGGGGATGTGGCTCAAGCGGTAAGCACACTCGCCTGGCATGCGTGGGGTGCTGGGTTCCATCCTCAGCACCACATAAAAATAAAATAAAGATGTTGTGCTCACAAAAACTAAAAAATAAATATTAAAAAATTCTCTCTCTCTCTCTCTCTCAAAAAAAAAAAAATCCTACTGCCACTATCTCTATTGAATGCTTTAATACCTTGCTTAAATAAAAGCTTCAGTTGCTTACTAAACCCTTAAAACAGAGACAAAGACCAAAGTTCTATAGCAGGCTATAAAATCATTTAAAAAATAGAGAGCCAGCAGAGCCTTGTAATCCCAGCAACATGGAAAGCTAAGGCAGGAGGAATGCAAGTTCAAACCCAGCCTCAGCAACTTAGCGAGACACTGTCTTAAAATAGAAAGCAACTCACCAAGGCCCTGTCTCTAAATAAAATATATATATAAAAAGAAAAAAAACTGGCTGGGGATGTGATACAGTGGTTAGGTGCCTATGGGTTTAATCCCCAGTATCAAAAACAAAGAAATAAAGATATAGATACAATAGTGATACTCCTGTGAAAACATTACTACCAGTAAGATCACCAATACATCTTATTATACATAAATTACCACTGATTATCATAAACACTTGAAAAGCCTTAATTGAAAAACATGAGAAGGCTGGGGTTGTGGCTCAGTGGTAGTGAGCTTGCCTGGCAGGTGTGAGGCACTGGGTTGGATTCTCAGCATCATGTATAAATAAAAAAATAAAATAAAGGTCCAATGACAATAAAAAATATTTAAAAAACATGAAAGCCTTGCCCAGTGGTAACCATATGTAATTCCCTCTCAGTCACTGGGGGAATAAGGAGGGAAGAAAGAAAGTTAGTGAACAACAGCCTGGGCAATTTAGGCCTTGTGCCAAAATAAGCAATAAAATCTGCCATGGCCAAGCCAGGAGAGGTAGTGGAAACCTATAGTCTCAGTGGCTCTGGAAGCTGAGGCAAGAGGATTGATAGTTCAAAGCCAGTTTCACCAATTTAATGAGTCAGTAAGCAAATCAGTGAGACCCTGTCTGTAAAAAAATATTTAAAAAGGGCTGGGGATATGGTTCAGTGCTTAAGCGCCCAGGGGTTCAATCCCCAGTACAAAACAATACAAACTCAAAGGCTGTAGCTCAGTGGTAAAACTCACCTGGATTTAATCCCCAGTATCAAACATACACACACACACACACACACACACACACACACACGAATGAATGTCCAACTTGTTAATGAGGTACACACCTTTTTAGCAACTCTGCAAACTGAGGAAGGAGGAACCAAAGTTTTAAGCCAGTCTCAGCAACTGAGGGAGACACTGTCTTAAAATAGAAAGCAAAAAGGACTTGAATGTAGCTCAGTGACAGAGAATATCTGGATTCAACCCCAAAATGACTACCAGGGGAGAAAAAAACAACAACAACAAAAAACAGGATGTTGGCCCATGAGTGAAGCTCTGAATTTAATCTCCAGTCCTGCCAAAAATAGAGGACATACATTATCATCCATTAAATTGTTAAAGTGGGCTGGGGTTGTAGCTCAGTGGTAGTGTGCTTTCCTAGCATGCTTGAGGCACTGGGTTCAATCCTCAGCATCACATAAAACAATATACAAACAAAATAAAGGTATTGTGTCATCTATAATTTAAAAAAAACATTAAAAGACATTCTTTAAGTTATAAGAATACTATAAAACAAATATCTTTATAAACAAGAATAACAACTTAGAACACAATGGGGAAAAACTCCTTAGGAATAGGGGAGGGGGTGAGGGGTTGGGGGGATGCTTGGCATGGCGTTGCATGTGAATTCTAGACATTAAACCCAGGGCCTCCACACATGCTCAACATTGACCTTTTACCCTCAGCACAGAAAACAGCAATTGTTAAAAACATATGACACCTAGGAATTAACTCTCATGCAAGCTCTACAGTTATAAAAATGCAAAACTTTCGGGCTGGGATTGTGGCTCGCCTAGCATGTGGGAAGCCCCAGGTTTGATCTTCAGCACCACATAAAAATAAATAAAGATATTGTGTCAAACTACAACTAAAAAAAAAAAAAACTGCAAAACTTTCCTGATACCTTTTTAAATGATGCAAAACTTCACCCAACTGGAGTCAAACCTCTATTTGGATGAAGATTATAAAGAAAATATTAAAAGACAAAAGCCTAAACCTAGACACAGAAGGTACCAACCTGTAGTCCGAGATGCTCAGAGCCAGGAGGACAACTTGAGCCCCAAACTTTAAAGCTAGCCTGGACAACATAGGAAGACCCTCTTCCAGAAAAAGAAAGAATGAAAACAAACAACAACAAATATGAAATAACTCTACTCAGGAGGTGAGGCAGAAGGATAAAAAGTTGCAGGCTAGCCTGCTTCTGAATAAAAAATAAAAAGGGCCAGGGATGAAGCTCAGTGAGTGGTAGTTCACTCCTGGGTCCAATCCCTAGTTCCAGCAAAAAAAAAAAAAAAAAAAAAAAAAAAAAAAAAAACCATAAAGCAGTTCACAAAGTACAGGGCAGGCTGGCATAGTGACAACATGTGTAATCCCAGCAGAGCTTGGGAGGCTGAGGCAGGAAGAGCACAAATTCAAAATCAGCATCAGAAATTTAGTGAAGCCTTAAGCAACTCAGACAGACCCTGTCTCTAAATAAAAATAAAAAGCTGGCTGAGGATGTGGATCTGTGATAAAACTCCTCTGGGTTCAATCAGCAGTATCAAGCGCACACACACAAACACAACACAATGAATGTCCAGCTGGTTAAAGAGGTATACTCCTTTAATCCCAGCAACTCAGCAAAATAAGAAAGGAGGGACCGAACTTTGAAGCCAGCCTTGGAAACTGAGGGAGACACCATCTTAAAATAAAAAGTAAAAAGGGCTTGGGACTTAGCACAGTGGCAGAGAATCTCTGGGTTCAACCCCTAAATCCTGACCAGAAAAAAAATAAGGTGGCCTATGAGAGCAGCTCTGAGTTTAATCCCCAGTTCCGCCAAACATAAAGCATGTAATATTATGATTCGTTAAATTAAGTCATAAGAATGCGAGAAAATAAATATCTTTATAAACAAGAATAACCAGTTAGAACACAATGAGAAGAAACTCATTAGGAATAGAGGAGGGGGTGAGGAGTTGGGGGGGGAGGGTTGGCGTCTCACTGCATGTGAACTCTAGACTTTAAACCCAGGGCCTCCACACATGTTCAACATTCACCCTATACCCTCAGCACAGAGAACAGCAATTGTTAAAAATATATGACACCGAGGAATAAACTCTCATGCAAGCTCTACAGTTATGATACTGCAAAACATTCTCAAAATGATAAAAAACTTCACCCTACTGAAGTCAAACCTCTTTTTGAATGAAAATCCCAAGAAAAACAAAATACAAATGTCTAAACCTGGACGCAGAAGGTACCAGCCTGTAGTCCCAGCTGCTCAGAAAGCTGAGACAGGAGGACAACTTGAACCCAAAACTTTTAAGACTAGCCTGGACAACATAAGAAGACCTTCCAGAAAAAGAAAACAAACAACAACAAATATGAAATAACCTCTCCAGAGGTAAGGGAGTACGATAAAAAGTTCCAGGCTAGCCTACCTCTAAACGAAAAATAAAAAAAAGGCCAGGGATAAAGCTCAGTGGGTCCAATTTCTAGTTCCAGAAAATAATAATAATAATAAAAGAACTTTAAAGCAGTTCACAAACAACAGGATAGGCCCCCAAACAAACAAACAAAAGATATATGTACAATAGAAACACTCCTGTGGAAACATTACTACCAGCACCAACCACCAATACAACGTCCTATACAGAAGATTACCACTGATTATCATAAACGCTTTAAGGGAAAAGTCTTCATTAAAAAAAAAATGTGAGAGCCAGACACAGTGGTGACCATGTGTAATCCCCTCTCAGCAACTGAGAAGGAACTAAGCCACTAAGGCAGGAGGAATGAAATTGAGAAAGCAGCCTGGGAATTCAGACCTTCTGCCAAAATAAGCAATGAAAATTGTCATGGCTGAACCAGGCAAGGTGTGCACACCTGTAATCCCAGTGGCTCAGAGGGTGAGGCAAGAGGATTGTGAGTTCAAAGCCAGCCTCAGCAACTTAGTAAGTCACTAAGCAACTCAGTGAGACCCTGTCTCTAAATAAAATATTGTAAAAGGGCTGGGGATGTGGCTCAGTGCTTAAGCGGCCTGGATTCAATCCCTCCTAAAAAAAACAACCAACCAATCAACCAACCAAACAAACAAACACACAAAAAACCCCATAGCTGTGGCTTAATGGTGAACCTCCCCTGGGTTGAATCCCCAGTATCAAACACACACAAAACACACACACACACACGAGAGTACGCACATGCGTGTGTGTTTTGGGAGGCACACACACAAGGGAATGAATATCCAGCTGGTTAAAGAGGTACACTCCTTTAATCCCAACAACTTGGCAAACTGAGGAAGGAGGGATTCCAGTTTGAGACCAGCTTCAGCAACTAAGGGAGACACTGTCTTAAAAAGTAAAAAGGGGGGATGGGGTGGTGGCTCAGTGGTAGAGCGCTTACCTAGCACTTGAGAGGCCCTGAGTTCCATCCTCGGAACCACGTAAAAATAAAGTAAAATAAGGCAGAGGATCCAACTACAACTAAAAAAAAAAAAAAAAAAAGAGAGAGAGAGAAGAAAAATATCTGGGTTCAACCACCAAATCCTCACCCAAAAAAAAAAAAGCAAGCCCGTGAGTTCAGCTCTGAATTTAATCCTCAGTTCCACCAAAAATAGAGAACGTATATTATCATTCATTAAATTGTTTAAGTCACAAGAATGCTAGAAAACAAATATCTTTATAAACAAGAATAACCAGTTAGAACACAATGGGGAAAACTCATTAGAAATAAATGAGAGGGGCTGGGGATGTGGCTCAAGCAGTAGCACGCTCACCTGGCATGCATGTGGCCCGGGTTAGATCCTCAGCACCACATACAAACAAAGATGTTGTGTTTCCTGAAAACTAAAAAATAAACATTAAAAAATTCTCTCTCTCTCTCTCTCTCATAAATGAGGGGTTGGAGGGTTGTGGGGGTGGTTGGCGTAGTGCTGCACCTGAACTCTAGACATTAAACCCAGGACCACCACACATACTCAACATTTACCCCATACCCTCAGCACAGAAAACAACAATTGTTAAAAATATATGACACCTAGGAATAAACTCTCATGCAAGCTCTACAGTTGTAAAACTGCAAAATGTTCCTGAAATGATGAAAAACTTCACCCAACTGGAGTCAAACCTTTATTTGAATGAAAATCTTAAGGAAAACAAAATACAAACACCTAAACCTGGTCACAGAAAGTACCAGCCTGTAGTCCCAGCTGCTCAGAAAGCTAAGACAAGAGGACAACTTGAGCCCTGAACTTTAAGGCTAGCCTGGACCCCCTTCCATAAAAAGAAAACAAAAAGCAACAACAAATATGATAACTCTACTCCAGAGGTGAGGCATTAGGATGAAAAGTTCCAAGCTAGCCTGCCTCTAAAGAAAAATTTTTAAAAAGGCCAAGGATAAAGCTCAATGGTAGAACACATCTAGGTCTAATTCCTAGTATGGGGGGGGGGGAGAACCATAAAACAATTAACAAAGAAAGGACAGGCTGGGCAAGGTGGCACACACTCCGGTATTCTCAGCAGAGCTTAGGAGGTTGAGACAGGAGTGCAAATTCAAAGCCAGTCTCAGCCATTTAGCAAGGCCCTAAGCAACTTAGCTAGATCCTGTCTTTAAATAAAATATAAAAAACTGGCTGCGAAAGTGGTTCAGTGGTTAATCTCCCTGGGGTTCAACCCCTGGGGCCCCCCAAGAAATATAAAATATAAAGACAGAATGTTCCATCACCCAGGGGCTGAACAAAATGCAAAGGAAATCTACCTACTGAACCGGCAGAGATGTAAGGACTGACAACCCTGTTTCTGGACCTTGGGTACTGACCCAGTGATTTCACTTCCACAAACTCATTTTGAACAGTTAGGGCCAATTCAACAAATATATTCCAAAAACTCGCTTAAATAAGGACAAATAAAGCGGGCAAAGTGGCTCATGACTATGATCCCAGGTACTCAGGAGCACGAAACTTCAGGATACCAAATTTTAGGACAATCTCAAGCAAGGTAGTGAGACCCTGTTGATTCAGAATAAAAAGTAAAATAAATAATAAAAATGGGCTGAAGGGGCTGGAGTTGTGGCTCAGTGGTAGAGCGCTTGCCTACCATGTGTGAGACAAGGAGTTCAATTCTCAACACCTCATATAAACAAACAAAATAAGGATCATTGACAACTGAAAATATATTTTCAAAAAAAAAATGGGCTGGAGATGTAGCTCAGTGATAAAGTAGTCCTAGGCTCAATCCCCATTAGCAAAAATAGTTTAAACAAAAAACGGGCATATCACTATAAGGAAATATCTGTGCATTGGCTCATTCAGGTTTCTAAAACAAAACCCCATTGCACCTCTGACTTACAAACAACCATTTATTTCTTACCGTTTTGTTGGAGTAGAAGTTGGAGATTGAAGACTGCTTCCAAATTGCTTAGACACCTTCCTGCAGGCTCCTTACAAAAGGGAGAATCAATCTGGGACTCCTTTGTATAGCCACATCCATATCGTGGGGTGGGGACTCTACCCTCAGGGTCAAAGGCTCCTCCCCTTAAGAGATAAGTTTCAGCACTGCTAATGGTACATTTCTGGCATCACCACTCCCTCATTAGGGTGGAATAAATTAGAGTGCATCCAAACAAAATATCACTCAACCTTTGAGAAGTTATTTAGACCATGAGGCAAACAAACTTTTCATGTTTTGAGACAACTAAGGAAATCCAAACACCACCAGTGTGACAATAATAATGAATTACCATTGATAGTCTTCAATATTTATGAAAACTTAGCTTTGAGAGATACAAAATAGAACATTTAATGCAATGGTTTTGCTGGCCATGCATGAAGAACTATTGAAGAGGGGCAAAAGTGGAAAAAGCGCAATCTCTCAACTTTTGCAAATATCAAAAATGCTTCAGGGGGGCTGGGATTGTAGCTCAGCGGTAGAGCACTCGCATAGCACAGGCGGGACCTGGGTTCAATCCTCAGCACCACATAAAAATAAAGGCATTGTGTTGTGTCCATCTACACTTAAAAATATAAATATTAAAAAAAAAAATGCTCCAGGGCTGGGATTGTGGCTTGGTGGAAGAACACTCATGTCACACGCATCGGGCATGGGGTTCCATCCTCAGCACCACATAGAAATGAATAAATAAAATAAAGGTACTATGGTCATCAAAAAAAAAAAAAAAATTAAAAGAATGAGAGAAAAAATGTTCCACAAGTATTTTTTTTTTTAAAGTTATTTCTGTTTCCATTTACTGACATGACAAAACCTTAAGATAAACTGTCACATACAGTAGCAGGGAAAGAGCCAAGTGTGATGGTGCACACATGTAATCCCAGTGGATCTGGAGGCTGAGGCTGGAGGAGTGCAAATTCAAAGCTAGCCTCAGAAACATAGTGAGGCCCTAAGCAACTTTGCAAGACCCTTTTGCAAGAAAGAGCAGGCGGCATCCAAAGGTGCCACCCAGTCATACAGGAGGTGAAGCACAGGTCACAACCCAGGGGGAGAGGAGATGTTCCCAAAACAGGCAGAACACCCACAGGTCTTCTAATTAGACAGAAGCTCAGTCCCTGAGGCAAGAATAGTTTGCATCCTTGAGCTTGCAATCCTCCTGCAACAGCCTCTGAAGGCAAAATATCCAGGACCTAAGGAGAATGCTTAGCATAGAATACTATGCAAATAATGTAGATTTCCAAAGGCGCCACCCAGTCATAAGGGCGTTGAAGCACAGGTCACATCTAGGGGGAGAGAGGATGTTCCAGAACAGCCAGAACACCCACAGGTTTTCTAATAAGACTGAAAGCTCAGACCCTGAAGCGTAAGAATAGTTTTCATCTCTTTGCACTCACCAAAAGCTCAATCTGATGCTAAAAATTTTAAATTATAATCCCTCCACTCCACTGAAGAAGTGCATGATGCAGGTACCACCACCCTTGTGTTCATAAAGAAATGAAAAGCCAGGAGTTTGTGCTACATTCAGCATCTCTCCCCACACTGGATTTGAAAGCCCTTCTTAGAAGGTCACCCACAGGTCAAGAGTAGAGGCTCATGTTTGGAAGTCAACCACTAGGGGAGCTGAGGCAGGAGGATTGAGAATTCAATGCCAGTCTCAGCAAATTATAAGGCCCTTAGCAACTTGGTAAAACACTGTCTCTAATTAAAAAATAAAAAGTGGGCTGGGGATATGGCTCAAGGGTTAAGTGCCCTGGGTTCAGTTCCTGGTGCTAATAAATAAATAAGAATAAAAAAAAATTAAATACCAGGGAACAAAATATGAGTTCATTCAGGTAAATTTACGTATTATATGTGCATGTAAAACACAAATAGGGTGATATTCTCAAATTAGTTATGAAAATATTAATACTGGAGTCACACTGTACTATGATTTCCATGACTACTTCCTTATGAAACCTTTCTACATCACTTGAATTTTAAAATAAACCCTTTATTTTCAAAATTTAGTAAAATAAAATTATTTCATTTTCTAAATGATACAGAGGTGCAAATCTTCTTAAGAAGATCTACTAAGGTGCTAGGGGCATAGCTCAGTGGTAGAGTGCTTTCCTAGGATTATGAGGCATATTTGATCCCCAATACCAAAAAGCAAAAAAGAACTATAAGGGGCAAACAAGAAGGAGATTAAAGCTGCAGTCCTAAGGTCAGTTGAGGGTCATCCACAGAAAAATCCAGAAACAGCAAGGGGCAATAGAAGCAGATATCTTACACAGACAGTGGGCAGAGCAGGATAGTTCAGAGAGCCACAGACCAATCAGAGTCAGGAGAGGTAGGGAGGGGTTGAGTGGGCAACCAAAGAATTCTGATTCTCCTTCACAAGACAAAGAAGACAAAGGAGAGAAAGAGCAGGCTGCATCTAAATTTAGCAACAAGACCTGGAGGACCTAAAGAGAATGTTTAGCATAGTATACTATGCAAAAAAATGTAAATCTCCAAAGGTGCCACCCAGTCATACAGGAGGTGAAGCATAGGTCACAATCCAGGGAGCAAGGAGATGTTCCCAGAGCAGCCAGAAAACGCAGAGGTTTTCTAACTAGAAAGACAGCTCACACCATGAGGCCTAAGGATAGTTTGCATCCTTGAGCTGGCAATCCTCCTGCCTCAGTCTCTGGAGTGGCTGGAATTACAATAATTCTAAACACTGAAGATGAATGAAGGCAGACTGGTATCTGCCTTCATGTCAAAATGATCCTCTCCACACTAACAATTACTTACCCCTTTCCACCACTCCCTGAAATGAGTTGGTTATTGCACCTCCAAAGGGAGTCACTTTTCCATCTGTTAAAGTTAAAACTGCCTGAAGAAATCATTACATTAAGGTACCCTCCAGAAGGTCTGGAAGAGCTCCACTAACCCATGTCTACAAACCAAGAAGCTCAAAGCTCTTTGGAAGTCAAAACTCCAGAGATTGCTTAAGCATGATAATCCCTGCCCTCTACTCAAGCTGCATCTGTGTTGGGGAAGAGGAAGAGGGTACATTCAGGATATCCCAAAACTAGGTAGAAAAGATCCTTAGTAATCCAGAGCCATCTCCTCTCTTAGGCTACTTCTTTGGAGAATATAAAGGCACTTTTTTTGGAGGGGAGGGGGGACTGCACAGCCAGAGATGCCAAAGTCAGCAGGGTAGAGGTAGAAATAGCTCTGGAAACTTCCTTTCCAGGGTTTCCTTAGTTAGATTTCAGATTAGTTTCTTTTTTATTCACCCTTTCAGAACTGCCTACAATGTCTCAGGGGAATTCATGTACTCAGGGGGAAAGTCAAACCCATTAAATAAGAAGTTGAAAAGTTTAGGAGAGTAATGTACATGTTCATAGTCCTAGAGGTCAGGAGGATAAATAGGTGTGGCAGATTGTGGATATGGGGCTTGGTGCTTCTTAATGGTACAGAACAAACAGGAGACTCACAAGGAGCTGCTGAGACCCCAAGACTCAAGGACAGTTCAGTGGACCCCTGATGTTGGTGAAAACTAGGGCTGGGGTTGTAATTCAGTGGTAGAGTGCTTGCCTAGCACGGGCGATGCCCTGACTTCTACCCAAGCGTGGGGGTGGCTGGTGACATACCAGCTGAAAACTTTTGGGAGAGGGAGTGCATGTTGCACTTACAAATTTTGATTATTGCCTTCCCTTCTCCAAGACAGGAAATAATTCAATTTAAACTGATGCCTTAAGTGAGCCAGATTCTGTTTCCTAGATTTGTTGTTGTTTCAGTGTGTGCGTGTGCGTGTGTGTGTGCGTGTGTGTGTGTGTGTGTGTGTGCGCGCACGCAGGTGCACATGCCCTGCGTGGTACTGTGGATTCCACCTGGGCCTTGTGAATGCTAGGCAAATGTTCTATCATTGAGCTATACCTACCCAGCCCATCTTTTCCTATATCAAGCCAGGGTCTTGCCAAGTTGCCCAGGATAGCCTTGAAGTTCCTGATCCCACCGTCTCAGCCTCTAGAGTAACTAGGATTATAGACAACAGGGCCCAGCTTTAATTTTAGGTATTGATGCTGTTACTGGTAGTCAGCCAGATAACCCACCTGGCCAGCAACCCTGCAGGCAAGACTCAGCTGTCCCAATGCATAAGAAATAAGGAAGCAAGGAAATACAAATTTTATGCCTGTTGACCAAACTGGGAAGAAGCAGCTAGATTGTTTCTCTCCAGGTCCTAAAGAAACTGGTTACAATTTATAGAAATAAAAGACAGGAGTTATGTTGAAGTTACACCCCCTTTCTCCACAGAAAAGCCCTCTTCACCATGGCTGATTTTAGGACTGTCAGCAAAAGAGTCTCTGCAAAAGAGTCCATTGTAGATAAACTACCTATTTTCATGTCACCCTGTTTACTTGGCCACTGGCCTAGAAGATACCAGCACTCCAGGTGCTGGACACCTCCTTACTAGTTTTCACAAACATATCCACTATAGTACTTTGAAGAAATGTGCAATCAAGGCCTCTGGCCTTGAACTGGGCTTCACAGAGATGTCTACATTTTTAAGATAAGTTACAAATGGGCTCCATGGTAACAGCTAGCAGGGGGAGGAAAGAAAGGGGAGATGAAGCTCTCCCCTTCTCAGGTGTTGTCCTTGAAGAGTTAACTTGCCCAGAACAGTGAAAGAAAAAGCTGCTTTTATGTGAACTTCTGCAGACTGTGAACTTCTGAGCCCCTCCCCTTACATGCTTGGTATAAAACTCTGAAACTCTCTGAACTCGGGGTTCAGAGGATTGGTTGATTACAGCAAAGGCTGTACCCTCTGAACCTTGCTGCAGCCAAATAAAACTGTTTCCTGCTATCTTCGGTGCCTTATCTTAGGTGTCTGTCCCTACAACAATATATTTACAGATGTGGCTTGGTTATGTAGCCAGAGAATGTGTGAATTTCAGCTTCCTTGGCAGGAGCTTGATCAAGACTTGCTCATAATTTCAAAGGGGATCTGTTTCAATGCTGTCTGTACATTTGAATTTAACAGAGACTCATTCTGATCAACTTTAACCGTGTCCTTATGAGCAATTTTCTCAACTAAGCCTTAATTTCCATAGCCTAGTTTAGACAGAATCTCCCTACCCTGGCTCTTTATCACTCTTAATATTTAATCAAATTCTTCACTCTCCCCACCCTTGATGTCTCCTCACCCTTGCCTGCCTTCAGCAAGTATCCTGCTCAGTAATTCTAGTAAGATCCCCCTACCCTTTATGTGTTGTACTCATTTTCCATCCACTGTTACCACCAGCCTGTTCCTTGACTACACTTGTGCTCAATGTCAAAAACAAAACAAACTAAAAATCTTCCATACTGCAAAAGTCTTAACACTTTGACCTATCACAATAGTGTTCAATAAAGTCTTCTTTACTCTGTAAACAAGGGTTAGATAAATTTTTATTAAAAAAAAAAAGCCCTGCCTATTCTAGACAGCACTGACATGCATCTCCAAGAACTAAGAGACACTTATCAAGATGTTTTGGTAACCTGAGGTGGGAGCGGGTACAGGACCAAATCAAAGGATACCACTTTCTCCCAGTATTTTTTCCATTTCTTAGATGAGAGAGAGAGAGAGAGAGAGAGAGAGAGAGAGAGAGAGAGAGAGAGAAGAAATCGCATCCTTAAATGCAACAAAGTTGTGATATGGAAAAACACCAAAGTATTTAAAATAACAACAATATCCCAGTAATCATTCCATGTACACACTAAAATTAATTGTGGGTTATTAATTAATTTTATATTAATATCCTTCCATAATGTCTTAACATGGAGTCATACTCTAGATAAAGGGCCTTGAGTGAGGGTTGGACACAATACCCTGGCCACATAGTTGTGTCACACTATATCCCAACCTCCTCTTATCACAGCCTGAGTTCCTCCAGGGCAGGAGCTCTGGTTAGGAGTCAGGGTGGGAAGCTGCTCATCACAGCTGAGCACAGGCCTCTAATTCCATTATCACTTGAAGAGTACCAGGTACAGGACTAGTGTTGTGGATCAGTGGTAGAGTGCTTGCCTGGCACTTGTGAGGCATTGGGTTCAATCCTCAGCATGACATAAAAGTAGATAAAAAAAATAAAGATATTTTGTCCATCTAAAAATAAAAATTAAAGGAAAAAAGGCTATCAGGTATTTATTTTTTATTTACTTTGTTGTACTGGGAATAAAAATCAGTGCCTTCCACTGGCTAGCCAAGCACTCTATCACTGAGCTACATTCCAGTCCTTTTTATTTTGAAATTATAGGTGGGAACCACTATAAATTTTTTTTAAGAAATTTAATTCTTAAAAAAAATGAATCATAGTTGGACATAATACCTTTATTTTATTTGTTTATTTGCATGTGGTGCTGAGGATCCAACCCAGCACCTCACACATACTAGGTGTGCACTCTACCACTGAGCCACAACCCCTGCCCCATAAATTGAATTCTTTATTGCCCCTCTGGTCAAATTAAGTCTGGTGCTATTTCTTTATATCATTATTTGATCTCAGTTAAAAAAAAAAGAGATTCAAGAATATTTAAGTCTGTGTCAAGAGAGGTAATCTCATTTCCCCAGTGGCAATCAACATGGAAACATGGACTGGAAATTATTATATAGGATTTAAGTTTTTTAAAAAATATTTTTTAGTGTTGATGGACCTTTATTTTATTCACTTATTTATATGCAGTGCTGAGAATTGAACCCAGTGCCTCACACATATGAGGCAAGCACTCTACCACTGAGCCAAAACCATATCCCAGTCTTTAAGATATTTTTCCAAGGATGTGTATGCATCTATGTGTCCTTTTATAATGGATACAAATGAAGACTGCTCTGCTTCTGTTGAGGTATAGAAGGCAGATAATTGTAGCTTATATATCTATAGTTTTTTTGTTATTTCAGAATGGCTTATAAAGTGCTTTGTACTTGGTCATTCTATTAACTTGAGAAAAAGTAGAAATTCTTTTACTCTTTTTTTTTTATTAGTTGGTACTGGGGATTAAACCCAGGGACACTTAACCACAGAGCCACATCCCCAGGCCCCCCTCCCTTTAAATTTTTATTTTTTAGTTGTAGATGGACACAGTATCTTTATTTATTTTTAGGTGGTGCTGAGGATGGAACCCAGTGCCTTGCATGTATGAGGCAAACTCTCTACTGCTGAGCTATAGCCCCAGCCTGTCCAGCCCTTTTTGAGACAGTGTCTTGATAAGTTGCTCAGGTTCTGGCTAAATTGCTGGGGGTGGTCTCAAACCTGTGATCCTCCTGTCTCAGCCTCTCGAGTCACTGGGATTACAGGCATGTGTCAGTGGGCCTGGCACAAGTAGGAATTATTAATTGAACAATTTTTATAGCAAACTTATAAGAAGAGAAAGTAGATGGGCCCAGTGGTGCATACCTGTAATCCCAGTGACTTGGGAAGCTGAGACAGGAGGATTACAAAATCAAGACCAGCCTCAGCAATTTAGCAAAGCCTTAAGCAACCTAATGTTGCTGTCTCAGAATAAATGTAGTTCAGTGGTAAAGACCCTGGGTTAAATCCTCAGTGCAAACAAACAAATAAACAAGATAAAGAATGAGACCTAAGTTTTTTTTTTTTTTTTTACAGTTTTTAAAAAATGTTTTTAGTTGTAGATGGACACAATACCTTTTATTTATTTATTTATTTATTTATTTATTTATTTATTTATTTATTTATGTGGTGCTGAGGATTGAACCCAGTTCCTCACACATGCTAGGCAAGTGCTCTACCACTGAGCTACAGCCCATCTCTTCTTATAGTTTTTGACCTAACAATCTTTTTAACCTTTCTAGAATGATTCCATATGTACTTTTTCATTTGCAAGTCAAAATTTTTACTTAAAATATAACTTACTTTACATGAGTGATGTACACATTTTATGAAAATATTTGTTGTGTAAACAAAACTTTAGTAATCAATTAATATGTACATATTAACGCCTTGTGCATCACCCTCAGTTTATGGTTCAAGACGATGGTGATGATGATGATGATGGTGATGATGATGATGATGATGATGATAATGACCACGATGACAACAACAATGGCAAGGATGATGATGAAGCCTGATTTAGTTAAGAGCATGCTCTGTGGCCAGGCATAGAGGTTGGTGCTTTCCTATGGTCCAAACTACTATGGAGGTTGAGTATGATACCAGATTGGGCAATTTAGAGAGCCTCTGTTTCAAAATTTAAAGAGCCTATGGTGTAGCTCAATAGTACTGTGTTCCTGCATTCAATCCCAAGTGCCAGGAAGGGTGTGGGGAAAGAAGAGTTGGTAAAGTGGATTGTTTGAATTTGAATTCCTGGCTCTTACTCTTACTGACTGTGTTGTCTCAAGGAAGTTACCTAATCTCTGGACTTTAATTCCTTATCTATGAGAGGTAATAATGATGATGATCATGATAATAATAATACCTATCCCACAGGCCAGTTATGAGGATCAAATGAATTAATATCTGCACGGGGAGCTGGGGATATGGCTCAAGTGGTAGCACGCTCGCCTAACATGCGTGAGGCAATGGGTTTGATTCTCAGCACCACATAAAAATAAAATAAAGATGTTGTGTCCACCTGAAACTATAAAATAAATATTTAAAAAAATCTGCACCATTTTAAAATAGTGTTTAGCACGCAAATTCTTGATGAATGAGAATAGCATAGAGAATTCACAAAGTAACTATTTATTAAACAAAGCAATGATAATTAATATTCACTGAAAACTTACTGTGAGAAACTGATGTGACTCCATTTTTGAAAATAAATATATAACAGCAGCTTCTACCTCAAGACCTTTCCTAAGAAAGGGGGCATGACCCTTGTCCTGGGAAAAACCCATAGAGCACTCCTAAGCATGTACTTACCCTGCTGAGTTGTTTGTCTGCAAATAACAGGAGAGATCTGTGGCGCCAGGTGTCCCTGACTCAGTTAGGCTAGGTGAAGACCCATAGCAACCCCCTAGCAACCACCAATCAGCACGAGACAGGGAAAATACCTGGGATGCCAGATGACCCCCCAGTAGTTTATGGTGGTTGACAACATGTTGGGAAACCATGTGGTTTAGCATGTACTCCCCTCGTGGCCTAAACCAATCAGTTCAAAGGAATCCCCCTCTTGTACTAACCAATCACCCCTACACAACTTGTTCCAGCCAGTGAATGTGCTAATCAATGTTAAGATATGTTGTTTAATTTTCTCGTGGTATGGAATGATTTGCTGTGTGATGTTGTGACTCATAGAGTATTCCCCCCAAATGTATAAAATCTCTCTGAAAAAAGGACCGGAACTCACTCCCTGGGACAGCAGCATCGGTGAGTCCAGGCTCCAGCTTGCAATAAAGACTCTTGTGTGATTGCATCGGATTCAGCTCCTGGAGGTCTATTGGGGGTCCCATGAATCTGGCATTACAACTGTGTGCCTGTTTCCAAATTTAGTATTTTGAGCACATTATTGCTTTTCATTCTCCCAGAATCCTCTATGAAGGATAAAGATTCAGGTTACAGATGAGGAAACCTGAAACCCAGAGTGCTTAAGTAATCTTTCCAAAGTGGCACAGCTAGTGTGTAGCAGAATTGAGATTGAGTTAGCCTATCTCTATCTAGAAGTTATATTACTACTCACTGCATGTCCTTGTTGCATTTTAACCATTCTACTATTGATCAAGTTGATTCTGTACAATTTGGGATCCTCTATAACCTCGATGAGCTGCATAAATATTCAACTTTATCATTCTCTTCTTTTTGAAAGTATTCTGATAAATCTTAATTTATTCATATCTTTTTATATCAAGGTATGCACATTTTTTTTGAGACAGTTTCTCCCTATGCTGTCCAGGCTGTCCTCAAATTTATAATCCTTCTACCTCAGCTCTCTGTGTAGATGGGATTTCAGACATGTGCCACCATGCCTGGCTAGAGATATATTTAATGCCAAACAAAATGACATAGCTATCTTTAATAAGCATATAAGGATAACAAAGATTGTTTTAGGTTCACAAATATTCTGTCTCTACTAATAAGGAGATTACTTGACTTATTTAATCTATTACTTTGGTGACTAAACATTTTATTTGTTGGACCTCAGATTGAATCCTTCAGAAGTAGAGCAAGGCAAGAGGTATCAGGAATTGAGCCCAAGGGTGCTTAAACTCTAACCCATATCCACAGCCACTCCCAGCATTTTATTTATTTATTTATTTATTTTTGTATCAAAGATTAAATTCATAGGCACTCAACCACTAAGCCTATAAAATACTAAAATTCATAGGCACTCAACCACTAAGTCTATAAAATACTAAAATTTTGTATTTTATTTGGAGACATGGTCTCACTGAGTTGCTGAGTGACTCACCATTGCTGAAGCTAGCTTTGAACTGGTGATCCTCCTGTATCAGTCTCCTGAGCTGCAGAAATTAGAGGCATGTGCCACCTTGCTTGCCCCCACAACCCTTTTTATTTTATTATATTTTTAGATGTTGATGAACCTTTATTTTATTCATTTATTTATTTGCAGTGCTGAGAATCAAACCCAGTGCCTCACACATGCTACGCAAATGCTCTGCCCCTGAGCAACAACCCCATTCTCCTTTTTATGTTACTTTGAGACAAGATCTTGGTCTTCCTAATTGCTGAGAGCCTTGCTAAGTTGCTAAGGCTGACCTCAAACTTGCAATCCTCCTACCTTAGCCTCTTGAGTAACTGGGATGGCAGGCCTGTACCATCACACCTAGGAAAGTCCATATATTTCAACCAACAATAGGATCATTATGAGGCTCTTGAAACATTAAAAAAGTAAACATACAGCCATGGATTTCAATACTTTGAATTTTTTTTCTTTTCTAAGAATTGAACCCAACATTTTGTTCAGGCTAGGCTGGAGTGGCACCCTCTTTCTCCACAGAAAAGTCTTAACTGGTCTTCTTCAGAAAGCTTCACCATGGCTGATCTTAGGAGTGTCAGCAAAAGTGTCTCTGCAAAAGAGTTCAATGTAGATAAACTTCCTATTTTCATATTGCTCTATTTTTATTGACCACTGGCCGAGAAGATACCAGCACCCCAGGTGCTGGACACCCCCTTACTAAGAAGCTGTAAGGAGCACAATGACTGATTACAATTGATAGAGAGCATAGCTCCATGGACATGCACAAAGAACATGTCCTGTTGTAAATACACATTAATGTATATTGACTTTCACTGGGTGAAACCAATTACCAATGTACACCACCAACTTGGAACTATATTTAAATCACTTGTCCTGCCACATCAACAAGGCTGTTCCACAGACATCAGAGACACTAGCTGCCTTGCTGCCCATCTCCAGATCAACTCCATCATTTCCTGACATCCAGTTGTTGGCTGGAGAGAACCACCAGACAAGGCCATCTGTGTTCTTTGGCTAAGAGAAGTCACCTGGCAGCAGAGGTATTTTGGGGCTCATGGTTGCCCTTAGGATTGTGTCATTAGCTTATAGTTTTAAATTAGTGTGCATTGAATGCTAATTGGGGTGCTTCTGCACACTCAACACTTTTGCATTAATTGTTTATATTTGATGATTGGTGTGATGGAATATATGCTTGCACTTAAAGACAATCCACGCCCGAGTAATTATTAATGGCATCACTGGTGACATCCATCTACCCAGATCATCCTGGGTGGTGTTCTCCCCATTCTCTTTATTTTGATTGTGCTGAGTATTGAAGCCAGGAATGCTTTACCCCTTAGCTACATCATCAGTCCTTTTTATATTTTATTTTGAGACAGGGTTTTGCTAAGTTGCTTAGGCTCTTACTAAAAGGTCCTTGCTTAGCATCTGGATGTCCATCTTAAGTGACAGCCTCCATTTTAAGGAAAAAGTTTCTTTCCTGCCCAAGGGAATTTCTGAAAAACTCACCACTCCTTCATACCAACCCCATTCTTAACTGCCCACATTAGGACCTGCCTAGCTCTGATTCCTGAGTCTGCCCTATAAAAATTCCAGAACCCAAGCCTGTTTTGCCTCTCTCTCCTATAGAGAGATGGCCTTTGTTTTTCAGCTCTGACAAATAAACTGTCATGTGTATCTCTGCCTGGTCTCCGTCTTTCATTTCTCACTTACTCATCTCTCATTCCTCGCTTTCACTTCACTCACTAAATTGCTGAGCCTGCCCTCCAACTTGCAATCCTCCTTCCTCAGCCTCCAGAGTCAGGAATTAATTACAGGTTTGAACCATGGCTTCCAACTACTCCTTTTCTTCTCCTTAACCCTCGCCTTCTTTATCTTCTTGGTAGAACTGGTAGTTGAGCCCATGGACATTCCACCATGGAGATATATACCCAACCCTTTTTATTATTTTTTTTAATTTATGAGATAGGATATTACTAATTTTCCCAGGCTGATCTTAAACTTGGGATCCTTCTGTTTTAGTCTCCAGAGTAGCTGAAATTACAGGTACACACTATGGAGCTCTAACATCTTAAGAAACTTTTCAAGGCCCCCAGCCCACTCACAAATTCCTCTTTCTCTATTCTTCATCTTCATGTATCCTGGTGGACTTAGGGAACAACTTTTTTTTTTCTAGACTTCCCTAAAGTTCTTTTTTTTCTCTTTTCTAAACCTAGTCTTTGTTCCCTCATAATAGTCTGAAGTACATTAAACTAAGGACCCATTCCCTTCCTTGTCTTTAAAAATAGGGAAAAATCATTCTGTATTAATTATTCTTATTATCATATTTATAATAATATAATATAAAATGATTTTATAGCACTTAATGTCATCATATTTTGATATTGTTAAATTATAAATACTTTATTTTCTCATAACAATATTATTGTATATTTACATATAATAATATAAAATTTATATTTTAATGTATAATATTCTTATGGTATTTTAATGGTATAAGTTTTAAAACCTAAATTTAATAAAAATAAAATATAAAATATTACATTAATATATTGTTACATCATTGTTCTATGAAACTGGTGTAAACATTCTTATGTTTCCATACAACCCACTATGAACATAACTGTCTGAACACGGGATAGCCATGGGAAAGGTGCTGCAAGATTATTTCTCTAATGAGACAGCATTCCATCATAATTGTCTGTATTAATTATCTAAAAGAGAATTTGAACCATGGCTTTAATTTTTTTAATTTTTTTAGTTGTACCTGGACATGATATCTTTATTTTAATTTATTTTATTTATTTATTTTTATGTTGTGCTCAGGATAGGACCCAGGGCCTCACACGTGTTAGATGAGCACTCTACCACTGAGCTACAACCTCAGCCCCTGAACCATAGCTTTTTAAAAACACTTAACACTTAGTAGAATAAACGAATCTGTTGCCATAGTTCCCTTGCTCTATTTTCTCTAATTAATATCAGCACTCTTGCCCTTTAAATATAACTCCCGTTGCATTTTTAATATTTTTTTGTTTTAATTAGTTATACATGACAGTAGAATGCACTTATGCACTTTGATATAGCATACATAGATGACATAATTTCTCATTTTTCTGAGTATATATGTTGCAGAATCATGTTGGTCATGTAGTCTATATACATACAGTAATAATGTCTGTTTCATTCTACTATATTTCCTATCTTCACATCCCCTCCCCTTTCCTTCCATCACTTTCCTTTACCTAATCTAAGGTAATGCTATTCTTTCCTAGAGCCCTCTGCCTTATTGTGAACTAGCATCTGCATATTAGAGAAAAAATTTGGCCTTTAGTTTTGTGGGATTGGCTTATTCATTTAGCATGATATTCTCCAACTCCAACCAATTACTGGCAAATGACATAATTTCACCCTTGTCTAAACCTGAGTAATATTCCATTGAGTATAGATACCACATTTTCTTTACACATTCACCTATTGAGGGACACCTATGTTGGTTTCATAGTCTAGCTATTGTGAATTGAGGTGCTATAAACATTGATGTGGCTGTGTCTCTATGTTGATTTGTATGTTGATTTTAAGTCCTTTGGGTATAAACCAAGCAGTGGGAGAGCTGGGTCAAATGGTGGTTCCATTCCCAATTTTCTGAGGAATCTCCACACTGCTTTCCATAGTGGTTGCAGCAATTTGCTGTCCTACCAGCAATGTAGGAGTGTATCTTTTCCCCCACATTCTCACCAACATTTATTGTTGGTGATTGCCATTCTGACAGGAGTAAGATGAAACCTTAGAAGAGTTTTGATTTGCATTTCTCGAATTGCTAGAAATGAAAAACACTTTTTTATATATTTGATGATCAATTATATTTGTTCTGTGAAGTGTCTGTTCAGTTCCTTAGCCCATTTATTGATTGGGTTATTTTATTTTATTTTTTGGTGTTAAGTTTTTTGAGTTCTTTTATATCCTAGAGATTAATGCTTTATCAGAGGTGCATGTGGTAAAGATTGTCTCCTAATCTATAGGCACTCTCCTTACATTATTAATTTTTTCTTTGCTGAGAAGAAGTTTTTAATTTGAATTCATCCCATTTATTGATTCTTGATTTTACTTCTTGCACTTAGGAGTCTTATTAAGAAAGTCAGATCCTAGGCTGAAGTGGTAAAGATTTGGATCTATTTTTTCTCCCATTAGGGTCTCTGTACTAGTGCCTAAGTCTTTGATCCACTTTGAGTTGATTTTGTGCAGCGTGAGAGTTACAGGATTAATTTCATTTTGCTACATATGACTTTTCAGTTTTATCAGCACCATTTGTTGAATAGACTATCTTTTCTCCAGTGAATGTCTTTGGCACCCTTGTCTAGTATGCGATAACTGTATTTATGTGGGTTTGTCTTTGTGTCCTCTATTCTGTACCATTGATCTACAAGTTTATTTTGGTGCTAATACCATGCCATTTTAAGTACTATAGCTCTGTAATATAGTTTAAGGTCTGGTATTGTATGTCTCCTGCTTCACTTTTCTTGCTAAGGATTGCTTTATCTATTCTGTGTCTCTCATATTTCCAAATAAATTTTATGATTGCTTTTTCTATTTCTATGAAGAATATCATTGGGATTTTCATAGGAATTGCATTAAATCTGTATAACACTTTTTGGTAGTATGGCCATTTTGACAATATTAATTCTGCCTATGCAGGAGCATGGGGGATCTTTCCATCTTCTGAGGTTTTCTTCAATTTCTCTCTTTAGTGTTTTGTAGTTTTCATTGTAGATGTCTTTCATCTCTTTTGTTAGATTGATTCCCAGGTATTTTATTTTATTTAAGGTTATTGTGAATGGAGTAGTTTTTCTAATTTCTCCTTCAGTGAACTCATTGCTGACATATAAGAATGCATTCGATTTGTGGGTGTTGATTTTATATCCTGCTACTTGGCTGTATTCATTTATTAGTTCTAGAAGTTATCTTTTGGAATTTTTTGGATCTTCTAGATATTGAATCATGTTATCAGCAAATAGTGATAGTTTGAGTTATTTTTTTTCTATTTGTATCCCTTTAATTTATTTCTTTTGTTAATTGCTCTGGCTAGAGTTTCAAAGATGATGTTGAATAGAAGTGGTGAAAGAGAACATCCTTATCTTGTTCCAGTTTGTAGCAGGAATACTTTCAATTTTTCTCCATTTAGAATAATGCTGGTCTTGGGATCAGCATATAAAGCTTTTACAGTGTTGATGTGTGTTCCTACTATCCCTAGGTTTTATAGTGTTTTGAACATGAAGGTGTGCTGTATTTTGTCAAATCCTTTTCCCCATTCATTTTTAGACAGTGCTCCTGTGAAATAATGTGCATTCAATGAATGATGGGATTCTAATGCTGATAATCTCATTTGACAGTTGATCTAGATATCTCCTCCACTAGACTGTAAATGATGAGAGACTGAAACTATTTTCAACTCACCATTTTAGTGAAATGAACCTAGCACCATGTCTGGGACATGGTGTTTCCTTCATATTTGTTCAACAGATAATGTTGCTTTATTTTGCCTTTAAAGGATTTCTTGAAAATTTTATCTACATTTTAGCAATAAATGTAAAATGATGAAAAATATCAGTAGACCCAGGTTAAAGATGTAATCCTCCTGTGCCCCAGCTCTCTGATTCTTACCCAGGAAATTTAAAGGTTAATCATACATGACACTTTCACCAACTGGTTGAAATATTCTGGGATAAGTGGGCTAAGGATTTTGAAGTTAAGCATGTGCTCTGAAGGAATGAGCCAAGTGCAGAGTGGCTGTATCCATGCTGATCACATATGCTCCCATGGTCACCCAGCTGAGAGGAAGGAGGACCAAGGCAAAATCACACATCTCCAATGTTTTATATGAATGTTTTTTAAAAGTATATCCTTGAAAGAGGGTCTCAGTGTGTTGATCAGACTTGCCTCCAACTCCTAAACTCAAGTGATCCTCCTGCCTCAACTTCCCAAGTAGCTGGGACTACAGGTATGTGGACCAGTGTATCCAGCTTCTCGCAACTATTTTTTTTTTGAGCTCACAAGCTCTGTGAGTCCAATACCACTCAAGCAATTTATCTGTAAATAATGCTTTTCTCTTGCACTTAATGATTTTTCAATTAAATTGAGCAGCATATACTGAACACTTACGGTCTTGAGAATGTGCTGGTTGTGCTCACTACACAGGTGTTTTGTTCACCACTCATTGTTTTTTTTTCTTGCTGCTGGGATTGAACACAGAGCCTCTTGCATGATAGGCAAGCACTCTGCCTCTGAGCTGCACCCCTGCACACACACACACACACACACACACACACACAACACACACACAGTTCTTTCTTTCTTTTTTTCTTTTGGGGGCTAAAATGGATCTCTATTATTTGTTTTTCCAATGGCTGTATGATCAATTAATCAATTAGTAATAGTATAATAATGAAAAACTAAGTTTCCAAATATAAGTGTATTACCCATAGGGGGAAAAAAAACACTAAAGTGGTAAGCTTCCCAGAACATTACTGAACTGTTGAATATTTTTTAACTTCTAGCAGTTATACAGCCTCTCAAAAGTCATTAGTGTTAAGGAGAGATTTCAATAAATCACTGAGTCAATCTTAAAGCAGGAGATGGAAACTTTATTCACCAGCCAGCATTCCAGATCCACCAGCTTGTGGGCCAAAAGGTAGGCTGCAAGTCTACACCCTTTGACCCCCTCCCAGGGTTTTAGTACACTTTTTTTTTTATAGTCCAAAACCATACCAAAGCATAAGTTGCTGTTTCTATGATCCAAAACCATAAACAAATGTCATGAGATCTAAAATCATAAGCAGAAAAGGGAATGGGCCAAAACATCCCTAGGTGGATACAATTTAAAGAATGGTTACTAACATCAACATAATCAATCTCGGACATTGTCCAAGAAAAAAAATGGGAACCAAAGAGAGAAAACACTTTTACATTGTATAAGAATTGCCATTTTGTGTTGCCAAACATGCTATACTCAGCGACTGTCGATGGATACAGAGGCGGGGCTTTCCATGGGAGAAGCATTTCTTACATGATGTGGAGTCTCAGGGCAAGGTGGAGTCTGTTTGGTCATTGCTCAGATAGCCTGGCTCATAACATTAGGACCCAGAGTTAAATTTTGAAATTCAAAAATGGTCAATGGTAAATAAATGACTTAGTGCACAGTTACCAAACAGAAGCAGATCTTCTTTGTCAGGGACAAGTGAGGATTTTTCATGTCTTTATTATGCTCAGGTCAGTGAGGATGGCTGGAAACTACTGATCCTTGTCACCAAACTAGTCAAGTATGCATGCGTGTGTGTGCAGGGGATTACATAAAATATTTCTATGAAGCCACTCCCATACCTGTACTTTAGGTATAGGAATGTCTGATTGATTTTAAAAAGACAAAAGTAAAAACACAAATTAAAACACTAGTGTCTAATCTCAGTCAGTTTGGACCACAACTCTTTCCTGTCCTGTCACCACAGACACTTCACCAGCTAAGCAAGGAAGCTGCAAAGCAGACAGTCATGTTGTTAGCTGTGCCCTGCTGTTGTGCAGGGACTCTGACTCAGGAAACAGATTTAGGGTTTAGGCTCAAGGTCATAAACATGAAATTGTGAGCATATACCCCCATCCCTTATGTAACCTGTTGGAAGTGTGACTACTTTGTTTGAAGTGCATACAAAAAGGGCCTATGGAAATGGTTATGAGGAGGAGCTAAAATGAAACTGGCTAGGGGCTGAAGCTGAAGCTGGCTAATGGCTATGGCTGCCTCTGAATAAAGGAACACCAATATTCCCACCATGTGTTACATCTTCTTCTACTTGCTGAATCCATTTCCTGGGTCTGAGTCCCCGCATAATAATTGGCAGGATGTTCCACAGGTGAGAGATGATTTAACCCTGGTGGACAGGAGGTACCTGTGGCTAATGAGCACCTTGTAGCACTCAGTTTCCAAGGTCCTATTAGCACAAATTCCTGTGTAGAGTTGGGATAGGGTGAGTGGTCCCTTGTAAGCATAAAAAAGATTTCTGATTGCCCTGCAGTGAATGTGGACCCGCTGAAGCAGACTGTGAACTGAGCAGTGGTGCCCAGGTGCCAGCCCATGGCCAA
Source organism: Marmota flaviventris (assembly GCF_047511675.1). Lineage (NCBI taxonomy): Eukaryota > Metazoa > Chordata > Mammalia > Rodentia > Sciuridae > Marmota > Marmota flaviventris. Next base: position 83,659,923 of record NC_092505.1, read on the forward strand.
GGACAAAGATAGCAGTGGTGGCATCAGTGAGACAGAGTAACAGCTTGAAAAGCTGTGTGCATAGCTGCTGGGGCCATGGGGTAAATATGTCTTATAGCTCTGAGAGCAAAAACTGCTGCAGCTTTCCCAGAGACTGCCAAGAAGAAGGAGTCACAAGATAAGGAAGAGGCCTTGAGAACCAGAGTATGGTTGCCAGAAAAGGATCTGCATACCTTGAAAATACCCCAGCCTCCCCCATCACGCTCATGGACTCCCAGTAGGAGGAGAAAGGTTAACACCTGCAAGCCCAGCCAGTGGTCATGGAGAAAATTCAAACAGTGCAGCCTATGGCTCTGATAGGCAGCTGCCAGCAGGGCTGGCCCAGTAGTCAAGTTCATCTCATTCTGCCAGTAGAGTTGGAGATGGTGGACTGGGGAAAATAATTTGGACAGATGTCAAGAGAGCCCCTGGCCAATTTGTTGTTATGCTGAAGTGGCACCCCCTTTCTCCACAGAAAAGCCCTCTTCACCATGGCTGATTTTAGGACTGTCAGCAAAAGGGTCTCTGTGAAAGAGTCCAATGTAGTTAAACTTCCTATTTTCATGTCACCCTGTTTACTTGGCAACTGGCCAGGAAGATACCAGTACTCCAGGTGCTGGACACCCCCTTACTAGTTTTTCCCCAAATGTATCCAGTATAGTACTTTGAAGAAATGTGCAAACAAGGCCTCTGGCCTTGAGGTGTGGCTTCACAGAGATGTCTACATTTTTCAAGATAAATTACAAATGGGCTCCATGATAACAGCTAGCAGGACGAAGAAAGAAAGGGGAGATGAAGCTCTCCCCTTCTCAGGTGTTGTCCTTGCCCAGAACAGTGAAAGAAAAAACCTGCTTGTATGTGAACTGCTGCAGACTGTGAATTTCTGGGCCCCTCCCCTTACACTCTGGGTATAAAACTCTGAAACTCCCTGAACTCGGGGTTCAGGGGATTATTGATTATAGCAAAAGCTGTGCCCTCTGAACCTGGCTGCAGCCAAATAAAACTGTTTCCTGCTGTCTTCAGTGCCTTGCCTCATTTGTTCCTAAAACATTTTTGGCACCCCAGATGGGACAGAGGAAGTAAGGAAGGCTATTCTGCCTCTTTTGTCTCCAGGGACTGGCTTTGCTGGGGCGATGGGGGATAGCAGTCCCCTTGGCGCACCCAGGCCACTCTTGGCCTGAAGGATGATTGACTTACCCAGTGCCCTGGGGCTGCCACCCCGGAGCACAATGGAACCCACAGGCAGCAGGAACCAGAATTAGAGTTTTGGAGCACCACCCAGCTGAACAGGTAGGACCCGGGTTCATTTGGTTTTGCAGCCCACCTGACTTCCCCTTCAAGGCCTAAGCAGGTGGAAGAGAGGCTTGATCACCGTCTGTTGGGTCCCCAGTATCTTCCAAAGTGGTTGGAGCTGAAAGGAACTTGGGGAGTCACCCAAGTAGTCTCTGTTCAGGGTCAGCGAGCAGAGGGGAAACCGTGACTCCCTTTTTGTTTGGTTTGCAATTGTTGGAATTTGGGTGGTATAGAAATTCTGTCCTGGCCCTGTCTGTGTGAAAGTGTGTGAATGAGAGGGACAAAGGGAAGGGTTCTGATCCAACCCGAGGGCCGAAGCCAGTACAGAGTCCTCACCCGCGGTTCTGTGGCACCTCATACAGTCTATGGTAGAATTTCACCAACCAAAGTCTAGGTGAAGTTCCAAGTGGGGGTTTGATACTGACCCACAAGGCTAAGAGGGCCCTAAGTCCCTGCGAGGGGAGCGGCCGGAGATGGACGATGTCCTAAGTGTGTTTTTTTTTAAGTGTGCGACACTGATGTAGATTGGAACATGGGAGCACACTAAGGAAACGGAGCCTTCTAAAAGGTGTGTTAGAAACCTTTAGGAGGGTTTTCCTGGTAACTGTGGGGTGAGACTCACTCCACAAAGGTTGCACACTCTGTGAATTAGAGTGGCTCACCCAAGATGTGGGCTGGCCACCAGAAGGATCTTTAGATGAGAGAGTCATTTTGATTGTTGTTGGAGTCCCTGAACCATTTCTCTTACATTGATTGCTGTCAAGAGATAGTACAGAAACAGCCCCCTTGGTTGAGAGCCTGTCTAGATGGACAGTCCAAGCTTATGTTAGCCAGGAGCATAGTGGTCTCTAAGACCCAGCAGAAAGCAGCTAAACAGAAAACCTGACTAGGAAAGACAGGAAAGGAAACAGTTTTTCCTGTGAGCCAGAAGAGGACCTAGGACCTTATGTGCCACTCTACCCAACTTTGGGAAGACCACTGGGACAAGAGACTGTCCCCTCAGCCCCCTTGTCCTCAGAGGCAACAAATGATGGCCCCCCAATACTGGCTACTCCTTCCTCTATGATGTCCTCAGAGCCAAAGTCTTCCTAGGACCAAAGACTCTTTCACTTCCCAAGATTAAGGTGGGAGATTTGTCCCAAGACTAGAGCCACAACTCAGATAAAAACTCTGCAGATGCCCCTGCAAGGAACTAAAGGACCTGCCTTTGTTGACCAGAAGGGAAATGTCTGAGGGAGACGAGGCAGTTTTGTGTGCCAGCCTTTCTCCACCACTGAGCTCATAAGCTGGAAAAATCATACTCTCTCCTACATGGAGAAACCCTGGGCCATGACTGATCTGATGCTGCCCATTATCCAGACCTAGGACAAGGCCCCAACAAAGAAGAAGGTCTAAGATAAAGAGATATCAAGAAGCCCTCATAGAAAGTCTAAAAGAAAAGAAAAAAAAGAGAAGAAAACACACTGTCTGTGCCCAAGAGTTAGAAGGAATCAGAGCCAGCCCTGAGCCCCAGCCTAAGCCAAGAGCATCTGCAGACAGAGCAGAGATAAGACTCCTGCTGCTCCAGCATCTCCCTCTCCCATCCTCCATAGCCCTGAACATTTCTCTTGGCCCCCCAATCTGCCTAAGGCCCCTCTGCCCTATGAAACTGGCAGCAATGATCAAAAGAGATGTGCCCAACTGACTCAGAGCTAAATGTCCAGGCCACTGCCACTGTTGCCCCTCTCCCTGCCCAGAGGTGCCCGGGGGAGGAGGGGCACCATACAAACATTACAGCTACAGTGCAAGTTTGTCAATGAAGAAATGTACAGGTGCAAGCAACAGGTGATCAATGCAGCCTTTGTGGGACAGGCTCAAAGAGCCATTTGTCAAAAATTACAATCCCAGAAGACTTTACTAAGAAGTGTGCCAGTGAGCTGATTAAAGTAGCCACCATTGTTTTCATCAATGAAGATCCAGAGACTCAAAGACAGGCAGACCAGAAAGATAAAAATGAAGATGGATCTCCTTACAAACCCAGAGGTCACTCAAAGGGGGGTCTCACTAGAACAAAGCCAATGGTCCAAATGTTTATAATGAAAAAAAAAGCATGCCAGACAAAAGGGGAAGCATCCAATGGCCCCGTCGGGCAAGCACCCACTGTCATGCTCAAAAGCTAAGACTTGAACAGAGAAGGAGTAAATGTTTTCCCCCAAGACTTTGGCCCCAGCCCCTACTTTCAGTTTCTTCCCACTTGCTCAGAAGTTGATGATTGATGAATATGGCAGGGGTCCCATGGACACACACAACTGCAACTGATGCATGAGACCCAGCACCCCAGGAGGGCTCAGCTGCTGCAAACCCCCAAATGAACCAGTAGTGGGCCATAGGGTGCTCACTCCAAAAGGACATGCCACCCTGGCTCCAAGCCACATGCTGTGAGCCACCAGCAGGAAGGGCCGCAGAGCCTCATGCACCCAGGCATACTGGACAAAAACACAAGTGAGGAAGCTACTATAGACAATTAGAGCATGCTCTCACCTGGCAGGAGGAGAAAGCCAGGCAGACAAAGAGCAACCCCTAGGTGGGCACAATGTGGCTGCCAAACCAGGACCTGCAGGGAACCTGCCCTCCAACCTTGGCAGACAGCCCATGGTGGGATTGACATAGGTGCCTTTTATATAAATGATGTCCCAGGTCATCAGTCTCTGCTAAGATTTACATTAGATTTAAGAGTTGGAGAATCCCAGCAGCCAAGATCCTGCACTAGGAGATAACAAAAAAATTCCTTCATCTTAAAGTGCCAGAGGCTCTGTGTATGCCTCCCTTCCCTAAATGACAGTTTCTCCCAGGGGCTTGAGTACACCATCCTTGGGACAGCACTGGACTCTGACCTAAAAACCCATATCTATCAAGACAAAGGTCAAATAACTTGGTTACCATCTGACTCAGCAACAGCACAGAACAACCACTGGGCCTCAAAAGAAACAGGAGATCTGCTCAATTCCAGTCCCTTCAACCTGCCATCAGACTAGAGAATTCTTGGGGGCTACTGGGTTCAGCCATATATGGATTCCTATCTTTTCAGTCATGGCAAAACCCCTCTACGTAGCCACAAATGGGGGAGAACAAGATCCTCTGATGTGGGGGCCAACTAAGCAAAGGCCTTTGAGGATATTAAACAAGCACTCACCAGTGCACTTGGATTAGGGCTCTCTGACCTCACAAAGCCTTTCTTTCTGTATGTGCATGATCAGTCTGAAGTGGCTATGGGAGTTTTGACTCACATGCTGGGGACATGGCACCGTCCAGTAGCCTATTTGTCCAAACAACTGGACTCTGTAGCCCAGGGCTGGCCATCTTGTTTATGGGTCCTTGCAGCCACAGCTCTTCTGGTGTTGGAAGCTGATAAACTGGCCATAAGACAAGAACTGGTTGTCAGAGTTCCTCATTCAATTTTGACATTGTTAGGATATAAAGGACACTATTTTGACTACTGAAAGAATGGTCAACTATCAGGGCATGTTATGTGAAAACCCACATATCCATGTTGAGGTCTTCAGAACTCTAAACCCAGCAAATTTGCTGCCCATTGGACCTGGAAAACAAATGTGTTGAGGTCATGGATGAATGGTTCTCCAGCAGACCAGACCTAACAGATCAGCCTCAGAAGGACGCTGATGCAGAGTACTTCACAGATGGAAGCAGTTTTATAAAAGATGAGGTATGTTTTGCTGGATATGCAATGGTCACTCTGAACTCTACTGTCGAGGCAGAGCCTCTGCCTCAGGGAACTTCAGCACAAAAAGTAAGACTTATTGCTTTGACTCAAGCACCTCAGTTGACAGTAGGAGTCTGTGGATATTTACATAGACTCAAAATATGCATTAGCTACCCTTCATGTTCTTAGGGCTTCATGTAGGCTAATTAACTCAGGAGAGAAAAAAAAAAGGGGCATGATGTATGGGCAAGAAATTCTTAAACTTTTGGATGCACTATGGGCTCCAAGGAAGGTTGTGATTATATATTGCCTAGGTCATTAAAAGGGAAACTCTGTGGTTTCTCAAGGCACCCAGAGTGCTAACAGAGAGGCCAAGTTAGCTGTCTGCCAGAAATGGGAAGAAAATCCAGTCCCAGGTTTAAATGCTGCCCTTCTGCCTGGTTGAGTAGCTAACAGAATGGGAGTCAACATATTCCCAACATGAAAGTAAGTGATTTAAGACTGAAAAAGAAAATTTTCTCCAAGGTGGATGGTGGAGATTTTCTGATGGCTGGAATAGCCATTCTGGATATTCTAACCAAGTTTTATCAGACAGTTCTGCTGGGTATAAAACTCTGAAACTCCCTGAACTCAGGGTTCAGGGGATTAATTGATTACAGCAAAAGCTATGCCCTCTGAACCTGGCTGCAGCCAAATAAAACTGTTTCCTGCTGTCTTTGGTGCATTGCCTCCTTTGTCCCTACAACAATGCCTGTGAAATTTAAAGGTGCTGCTGGCCAAGAGGGGCAAGACACCCCATGTACTACATGTTATGGATCCTGCACAAACTTCTGACTTAGATGTGCTGGAGGCCAGCAAGAGCCAGGAGAGCCCTGTGTACTAGAAGCTAGCAGGAACCAGACAGCCCAAATGTGCCAGGAGCCAGCTGGTGCCAAGAGAGCCCAAGTGTATTAGGAGCTGGCATGAGCCAAAAAAGAGAGGTGCTAGGGCTTATTACCTATGTAGGTGAACCATAAACAAGCCCATACCTCAGAAGTAAGGCACCCATACTCTTCAGTGTTTGTTACACTAATGATTCCAGTGGTGGACAACTGCCCGTGTGGATGGCAGTGGCTCTGGAGTCGGAAACAGGCACTGTCTGGTTTGATATAGGTATAAGACAAGGAAGCCAGTGAGCTGAGCTAAATGGTGATAGCAAATGAAGCATTCCCCATGTGTTGTGTACTGGGGACAAGTTCTGTGTTAAGAGCCTTGGGAGCTAAGCCATGAAGAACAGGTAACTATGGGGCATGTTATGGGCCATGCTCCCCATGACTAGCCCAGGGAATGATGAAGCAGATGCTTTGGCTAGGGTGCAGTGGTTAGTTAGAGTAGGTGCCTCCCACCAACTTGGTGGCTTAGTTACACTGCTGCCTTCAATATGCAGATGTGAAGATGATGTAGAATGTAGTCAAAGAGGGGGGTCTGCCTTTAATATGGGATGCCCTGGTAGAGGCTTGCCAGGCATGTGTGATTTGGGCTCAAGAGTGTTCACACCCACCATGCCTTGGATTTCCAGATTGCCCTGTAATGCAGATACATCACTTTGACACAATGATACATTGACAATCATCTTGTATTGTTTGCCTTGACAGCAGTGGATATGACTATAGGCTTGTTGTTTGCCTGACCCAGTGGTCAAGCAAGTCAGTACACTATGATTTGCACCCTGTGTTGGCAGCCCTGTATAACCAGCACATCACAATAGAAAGTGACTAAGGTACACATTTTACAGGTCAAGATGTATAGTGATGGGCAACTCAGATTCAATGCAAGCTGTATGTTTCTTGTCACCTACAGGCTGCAGACACAATAGAGAGATATAATGGGCTGCTTAAGCAAGGACTTAGGTCTGCAGCCAACACACCTTCCACAAAGGGGGTGGGCACAGTGCCTATGGTTAGCTGTGAAAGCTCTGAATATGGGTCCCCAGTGAGAAGGAACAGCTCCTGTGAAGCCTTGTTGTGTCACACAGCAACACCATTATGCATCCAGGTGACAACAAAGGATGCCGAACTTAAGACTGGGTTTGGGAAATGAGGGAATGTTCTTTTGCCTGCTCCCCCTGCAATGACTAGGGAGTAGAATGTGTATTGGACATGACTCTGGACAGAAAAGTTCTCCTACCTTCACTGGGTAGCTCTGTTAGCCCCACAGGGAACATGTTTGGAGTGTGATCTCCTTGTAATGCCATGGATATTAATGAAGCCCCACCCCCTGGATGACTTGGTCCAAGTACCACAGATGGGACATGAATTCTAAAGTGCACATTTGTTATTTCCCTTTGACCTATTATGAGTTCCCTGGTGCTGGTGCACACTGAGCTTGCTGGGTACAGGACCAAACTGTAAAAGTGTGATATCACCATAAGGGAAGCTGCCACAGGCAGCCACTGTGCTTTCCCAGGACTCAAATTTGGCATGGGTTTTCCCAGATGCTTGTGATTTATCTGTGCTAATGCTTGTAACTGCTTTGTTCTTTCATCTGTAGGTGTGTCCTCACCAACACGACTGTGAACTGAGATTCCTTCTGGGTATGCACTAAAATGCTTGTAAGCTTGGCTGAACAACCCTGGTGAATCAAGTCTATCCCTGAACAATTGAATGTAGCTGGAAAGACTTTAATTGCCACCTCAGTATGGGATGAAACTGGCAATTATTTTCAGTAATCATAAGGGATGGGGCTTGTCTTTAGGTTGTATATTGCTGCAGCTTATGTTGTTAAGAATACAGGGCTCTGCTCTCCTTGCAAATGGATCATTGCTGAAGAGTTCAGATGTGTAGATTATACAGTGAGGAATCATAAAGAGGTAGATTTTGAGGCTAGACCAGAAATGACTATAGTTAGGCTGCCTTGCTGAGATTTCTGGTGGGCTATGTTATATAGACTGGGCTAGGAATTGGCTGTTATGGTTAGTCAAGGTCAGAAACACTGTGATTCAACATATAGACTCAAGGTCATAAACATGAACTTGGAAGTATCCCCTTCCCACCCCATGTAACCTGTTGGCAATGTGCCTTCTTTGTTTCGACTGCATATAAAAAGGGCCTATGGAAATGAGTGTGAGGAGGGCCTAAAATGGAACTGGCTAGGGGCTGAAGCTGAAGTGGGAGGACTGGCTAATTGCTATGGCTGCCTCTGAATAAAAGATGGCCCATATTCCCACCATGCCTTGCATTTTCTTCTACTTATCAAACCCTGAATCTGAGCTTGCTATGATACAGAACCAAGCTGTACAAGTGTGATATCACCATTCAAGGAAGTTGCCTCAGGTGGCCACTGTGCTTTCCCAGGACTCAAAGATGGCATGGAATTTCAGAGCCTCTGTTCAAAACCTGGTATAATTAAAATCAGGTCAGCATGTAAGTATTTTCTCTATGTGAGCCTGTACTAGGACCTGGATGTCTCTGAAATAAAATTAATACATACAGGTAAGAATCAAGGTCTGATGCATTCTCTACTCTCTGTGAATACATGGCATGAAAAGAAGTTTCAGATGAAATTTAAGGCAGGAATGAGCTCAAGAAAATCTTTCTCATTAAGATAAGGTGGGAGGGAAGATTTCTAAAAGCCCACTTTTCTGAAGATGAGAAGATTCAGACACCTGAGCCCTGGGTCAGACTGCTGGTGTGTATGGCTTTGCTGACCTGGCTCACATTCCCTCTGAGGCACTGCATGGAGAGAGGGCCTTGAGGACAATTACTTGAGTAGGGTAAAAAGTTAAGATTGGAATAAGAACTTGCATGTCTTAATTATATGTAATTGAGGCTAGGTTCATATTTTTTACAATTTTCTTTTTTTATAAACAAAGTTACAATGAAAAGACTTGAACATGTATTTTCAAGCTACTGTGTGAGCATCACTTTAGATGAATAGACTTGCTAGTAGAAGAAAGGGCACAGGTAGCTAGTAAAATTCTCTCAAATCATAGCCAAAAATTTCTCACCAATTCATATTCCAGAATATGTTCAAGTTTTCTACATCTTACATAACAATAATTGTTTTTTTTTTTCCTTGAATACATGACTCAGCAAAAGTATAATACTAAGGCCAAAAAACGTTTATTGTGCAAATTGTCTGCATAATTGAAATCAATATTAAGATAATTTCAAGTCTTCTATGGCTCATTTTAGATATTTTAGGTTTTTTTTTAATCCACACTGCTTTCATAAGCTGTTAAAAAAATGTAGTTCTATTAGGGACTATGCCCATTAAATTAAATTCAATCAGAAATTAAGCAAAACTTGTATACAAATAATATGCACATTAACTAAAATAAATATGGTATATTATATAGATTAAAGTTCAGAGTGAGATCAGAATAACAATGATTTTTTTCAAATTGTTTAAAGAAATATAAATTTAAGGCCCTTCTGGAAGAAGTTATCCTGGGATCCTTTATATAATATGAATATACAGTTTTTATATATTTTGGTTTAAAATTTACTTTTACCTCAGTAATATTACTGAATTGTTTTATTTCTTTAAGCCCAGGCATATGTTTGTAAGCTACCTGTTACACAATAACAATGCTAGCATTTCTCAGAATTTAACAATATTTTTTAAAAAAAGACAACAAGTGTGGGCAGGAGGACAGAGCAGAAAGATTATTGTAGGACAGATAAATCTTGCTTCAGGGACTAGTTTGAGGCTGGAGAAATAAGAAATCAATTTTTAATAATATGACTTTCAATATAACAATTATGCACATCTTCATGAGAAAAGATATAAAAATTGTCATATGCTTATACAGATAATGAAATATTGGATGTGAGATAAGTAAGAATGTTAGAAGCTATTCCATATGCAAAAGACAAAAAATAAGGAAGACTGCCAGTGGATGATAGAACTAAAACTAGTATACTCAGTGTATGTCTATACCATGCAAATGATTCTTAATGTGTAAGTCAGAGTTGTTATCTAGACTCAGAAAATGATAACAAGGTGATGTTTTCACCTACATAGATATCAACCAGATATGGTTGTGCAGGAGGTTAAGGCAGGAGAATCCCAAGTTCATGCCAGCCTTAGCAACTTAATGAGGCCATAAGCAACTTAGCAAGACTGTGTCTCAAGATTAAAAAAAATAAAAAGGACTGGGAATGTGGTCAGTAGTTAAAGGACCCTGGGTTCAATCTCTGGTACCAAAAGAAAAAGAAAACAATTCAGCAGTATGTTCCTTTGGCAACCTCAGATATTATGATAACCATAAACTGCTCCTGCAAATTTCCAAGCTCTCCCTGGAGGGCAGTGTTGTCCCCACAAAAATACAGGCCCAGAGCCCCTCTGCATAATTAACTGGATGTCTTGCCTCTTTACCACCCTAGCTAGTAGGAAAGCAGGAAAAAGGCCTAGAGACATCTCTTGTCTCTTTTCAGCCAGTTTTGTTTTACAGTTTTACAGTTTTTCTTGCACATGAGGAGAAAGTCTGAGGTCAATTTCAGGATTCTAATTAAGTATATATTATAAAAAAAACAAACACATTTCAACTGACAGTGGCTCAAGTACCTAAGAAGAACAGTCACCTTGCTTGATTGTTTAAATAATCTAGTCAAGAGCAATGAGTTGACTCTTTTCTAACCTGATAGAAAACTTTTATTTTTCCATCAATTATAGCCCAAGTAAAAATTGGCTCTGTCAACACTGTGGTGTGCATGGTCTTCAGTGGAAAACAAGTAAATCATGTAACATTAGAAGATCATCCATTAGAACCATATGACTTGGAAAAACAAAATGGAAATAGCATCCTGGAATTCTGTTTGTCCAGTCTTTGAATGATTGACATGCTGCTAGCCAAGTGAGTTCTTCATGGCTATGCATATAACTTTGATGACCAGATAGTAAAAACCCTTTCAAGCCAGTCAGTATTCCAGGCCGTGAGTCATTCTCTAGGCCTCTTCCTTGTTCTCCTGTGAGCCTACGGTGGTAATTCAGAATAAATGTCTTTGTCATGGGGGATGCACTTTTCACTGAGGACAGCAAGAACCTTACAACTCTTGTAGACCCTGTTTGTAGAAAACTGAGTACTGGGACTGGGGTTGTAGCTCAGTGGCAGAGCATTGCCTCACACATGTGAGGTACTGGGTTTGATCCTCAGCACCACATAAAAATAAGAAAACAAAATAATAAAGATTAAAAAAAAGAAAGAAAACTTAAAAAAAGAAAGAAAACTGAGTACTTATTTTGCTCTGAAAACAACATACTGTTGACTGAGCCTTGTTCATGTTTTGCTTGAGACTAAGCATGTAGCATGGAAAAGACATCTTGGAGCATAATTAGGTTCTAAGGAATCCTCTTAGAATTCCAACGTAAAAAGCAAATGCTTTACTTTGGATTAGTGGCAGGAACCTCCAAACTGTGCCATGATTAATGACCTGATTATGATTCCTGAAACATATTTAATATAAACTTTATTAACTTATGATTGTATCCCATGCTCTGAGCTTAACAAAATCTCAAAAATGAGGCATAAGAAAGAATCCTGTTTGAAAGAATTAGAAACACATAGGATCTAGAACTAGTTTTGGTTCAGTAGATATTTTTGAGTGAGTGAATATTTTAGCAAATGAATAAATACATGGACAGATAAATGGATAGATGGATGGATGGAATTCTTGATTAGCTAGACAAGATACTAGACTCCTCAATTCATAAAAATGAAATCCTATGAAATTGATCCCTTTTATCATTGTCCCTTAGCCATTTAAGAACTAGAGCAGTTGTATCACTGTCAGAAGTTTCTGAGTCATAATCCTGTTGACCCAGTTATGCTGAGTAATGTGGTTTCCTAGTGCAGGTAGATCAGTCTGAAATTCATTCTAACTCTGACTTTCTGCAATCATTCCTTTGTGACATATTTTACTTCAAAACTTTTTAGTGCAGATAGCTTAAATTATTTGAGAGTATGGCCTCATTAGGAAACTGTTAATATCTTCTTACTGGAGGTGGGAGACTCAGTCTTCATTGCACAAGGATGGGGTAGGTTTCTGACAACAAAATATTAGATCAGATACTTGGGAAAAAGTTTCAGGATGCATCTTCATCACTGAGTGAGTAAAGGATCCCATGAAACTTTGGTCAAATGTGGCCTTTATAAGATCATCCACTCTGGAGTCAGTTCTCTTTGAATCCCAGCTCTAATGCTTGCTTTGATAAATAACTTCAACCTCCATTGCTCAGTGTTTAATCTGTAATATTGGGGTAATAAAGGAACCTTAATCATAGGTTTTTAATCAAGATTAAATGCTTAAACATGTTAAAAACCCAAGAATTGTGCCTTGCACATATTGAACATTATTTTTATTATTGTTTCTTCTAAGAAAATAAGCCACCCCAGGTCCTCCATCCTCTTAATGGGCATTTGCTTTGTGCTCTAGAGGGTTTGAACTGACCCAATGATGCTGTTTCATCCCAGGACATTTGGGAGGAAGTTAGGATTACTTAGGGCTGTTTTGGGTGATCAAGAAGCTGAGAAAACTTACTGTAACACTTGATGGATTATATCAGGTCTTACCTGTTCCCTTATGCCTCTCCTTACAGCTGACTCCTGTCAAGAGGCTTTGTATTACTCCATGACTGATGCTGATCCTGAGCAAAAGGAACTTGACCAGCTCTTGTCTGACATACTATTCTTGAATAAGCCATCTCACAGATAACCTGTCCTGACTATCCACACTTGTGCTCTGTTCCCCATGTCTATGATCTTCCCAGAGCTTGGTTATTCCATCCCAGCTCCTGCTTTACCCTGTTCCTATTCCCCACTCCTACTCCTAATCTTCCTAAATACCTATTGGGTCACTAGGTCTCCACTAGTTGTGACTGATTCCCCAAACTCCTCCTTCCTCCATACCTGAAACTCTGAGCACTTTGCTCATAGGTTGTAATGTCACTGTGACCATCCTGTCATTTGTACACTTTCCTATTCCTATAAGCCTGCCTACTCTGCCTCATCTGTGGACTATCCTGTCTGCCTATGACATTGGACTTTATCTTGGTGTTAAAAGCAGGGTGTCTTTTTTTACCTCCAGCTGCTTCCTGATACTGTTGTTTCATTTAAGTAGGTAGAGATGCTATGTGTTAACCAAAACTCATTTCTTCTGCCTTGTGAGTGTGGATTTAGACTACATGTTCTAACTTCCCTTACAGTTAGATTTGGTCATGTCACTAAAATTCAACTAAAGGAATGTGGGAAGAAATGATGTCCTTCCTTTGTTTGACCCCACACCTTCTCTCTCTTCCCCTATGGATTGTCTAGATACAGGGTTCTAATAGAGGGCTCCAAGGCCATACAAGAAGACAGGCAGGATGCAAGGAGCCTGGTTCTCTGAATGATGGCAGACAAGACTGCCTACTGACTAGGAATTTCCAAACTGATATTTATGTGAATGAGAAATTAAACTTTTATTTTGCTAAGTCACTTTTAATGTTTTAAAATATTCTATATAATTGAACGTTACCCTATTTTATATTGTGGGCCTGTCTCAATCCAATTCTCAGCTATTCTCCAGTTTTCCTGTCTAGTTTTGCTATAACTCTCCAGGTAGACCTGACTCGATTCTCTTCCAAAGGAAAACACTTCAAAGGCACATCATTTATTTCATGATACTCAAGTTTCAATTGATGTGGGTTTATTCAACTTTTCCATACCCCTTAAATAATCTTATAATCATGAATCTTAGACCCCTTTGGAAACCTTCAGGTGATCTCCACAAAACAAAAAGAAAAGAAAAGGAAGCCCATAAACACAAACACATGTTTAAATTGCCTGAGATTTCAGAGATCCCTGAAGTTCACAGAGCCCATGCTCCAGGTGTAAACAATGACAAAGTCAGTTTTATACCAGTTCTCTCACATGGAGTTGCCCTGTCTTCAGAATTAGGTAAAAGCATTTGAGAGTCAGGGTCTTGCTAAATTGGCCAGGCTGGGCTTGAACTTTCTATCCTCCTGCCTTGACCTCCAGAGAGGTTACTACAGATGTGCACCTTCATGCCCAGCTCGGGTATCTATTTCATTAGTGAGGTTGAACCTTTAAAGGCTGATAATCAGTCACTTGAATTTTCCCCCTTTTTGAATTGCCTGTTCATTTTTTTTGGCCGTGTTTATATTGTGGTAATTGTCTTCTTTTTTAAAGGTCTTTAAGAACTCCTTATACATTAATGATACCAAGTATTTGCCACAAATATTAAAGATTTTATTCCCTCATATTGTTGCCATATTTTCCAAAATAAAACTACTTATATCTTTTTTCCTACATTCCTTCCTTGCTTTCTTTATCTTAACTTCCCTCGCTAATAACCTTTTTAATATTTTTTGATCAATGTGCATCTGTTCTCATAATTATAATTGATGTAATGTGTTGCATATAAGTATTCAATTTATGAGCTGTTTGCAAGGAAGTGGCTTACACACTGGCAGCTGTAGGAACAATTGGTGCTGCAACAGTGATAGCAATAATAGTGGCTCTGAGAGTAGCTAGAAAACATTTGTGACTAAGTAATATTAATTCATCATTGGGTATAGATAAGACATTATGCTATAGACAGGTAGGAGACCTGGAACCCATCCATGAGTTCATTGTTTTAAAATTATGGTTGCAATAATATTTAAACTGATATTGTGGGTAGAATAATAAGGGGCTTTATTTCCTTGAAGAGTAACTTTACAGGGCCATGGTTCACAGTGATATAATTGTCTTCTCATTTAAGGCAAGCATCTGCATGCTTTCTTGACCAAGGGTCAGAAAATAAATATTGCTGGCTTTGTGGGCAATATGATCACTGTCACAATTATTGAACTCTGCTATTAAGGCATGGAAGTAGCCACAGTCAATATGTAAATGAACAAATGTGACTGGGATCCAATAAATTTTTATTTGCAAAATGTGGCCCATGGGAAGGAGTTTGTCAACTTCTGTTTTTTTCATTTGCTTTATTGTTATTATTATTATTATCATTATTATTGGTAAACCCTGTGTGGATAAGGCCCCTGAAAATTTCCAAGAAGGATGGGGATGGGGTCACCATTTTTGAGGGCTGCCTCTGACTTGAGGATGAAGTGGGTGAAACCACTTTGTCCTCTACCTCACCATCAAACCATTGTGCCTTGGACTGGTTGTAGAGGCACAGGCTTGGGAGCCAGACCACTTGTGTTCAAAGCCCAGCCATGACAAAAACCAGCTGTGTGACCTTGGATCAATTGCTTTACATTTCCATGCCTCAGCCTTCTCCTCTGCACAACAGGGGATGGGGATGACATCCTGCCTTGGAGGCTGTGGTGGGGATTAAATTAATTAAGACAGAGAATGCAGAAGTGAGCCTGGCACATGTGGTGTTTGATACTGTAAACCTACAACTATGACCTGAGCATCTGCCAAAGTTAGGGCCTGTGGGAGATCAACCTCTCAAATGACTAAGTTAACTTCCCTGCTGGGTGATGTGGCATCAGGCATGAATGCTGGTAGACTGCCCCACTCTTCTAGGGTTCCAGTGACTTGTGTCTTCCTTCCCAGGCTTGCCTTGCTACAGCCCCATGGGTGAAGCTATGCTCACCTGTTCCTTTGTAATACAACCCCTTGCCCTGTTTAGGTAGAATCATCCATGGAAGTGCCTTGTGTGTCCCCTTCTCTTACTATGCCTTTGGGTGTGGCCTACCCAGATGTCAGTCAACCTGCTGATAGTGGACATCATGAAAATAGACTCAGCCCCCTGAAACCTAACCCCTTGCCTCATTTGAATAGCTTCTCCTCAATAAAAATGGTAAGGACATGCTCTCTCTCTCTCTTCCTGCAGACCCTTAAGGTCAGAGGAGCCATCACAGCAACCCTAAAGAAAAGGTATTTGTGTCTCTGATATGGTTATTTTGCACAGCCCAGTTAGCACAATTTTCCTGGAGTGACCCCTGAGCCTTTTAGTCATGAGAACAGAAACCCGGCAAGGACCTACACCTGGTGAAAGGTGTTTCACAATCATTGCTCTGGCCCCTCAGAATTCAACATGAGTGTGGAGTGTTGTTACCCTGCTCTCCAGACTAGGAAAGGAAGCTTGAACAGGAAGGATCACGGGGGTGTCCTGCAGTGGCAGAACAGAATACAGTGATGGTTTTATTTTTAAATCACTGGTTCTCAAGCAGGTGGAATTTGGCAAACCCTATGCCCACCAAGAGGACTCATGGCAATGTTTAGAGACATTTCTTGTTGTCACAACTTGGAGGAACATGAAAGCTTTGCTACTTGGCCACAAGGGGTGGAGCCCTGGTACACTGCTCAGGCATCCTCCCATGAACAGGACAACCCCATCCTATGAAGGATGCTTCCAGCCATCATGCAGCAATGCTAAGATGGAGAAGCCCTGTCCTAAATACACTGCTTCATCAGGGTTTCCTCAGATAAGGATCCCAGTGTAAGTTGATAATTTGGGAGGTGCTCCTAAGAAGCATGGGTAAAAGGAAGGTCAAATGAGACAGGGTAATAAAGATCAAGAGTAGGGGCTATTACCAAGCAGGTTTCCATGAGAGGCAACTGTGCCTAATCTTCTTGGGGACCCCTGAGGGGCTGTGTAAAGCATGCACATTTCAGAGCTTGCTCACCTGAGGTACAAGGGAGCTGGGTATTTATACACCAATACTGTAAGCCATGGGCTGAGGAATGCTCCAGGGAGATGCTGATTTCCTGACACTTCCAACATGCCTCACTGATGGGAAGAAGGGAGACTGGTGGCCAGAAACCTTTCAGGTAAAAGTTTTCCTCTGAGGTGGGGAGCTGCAATGAAAAAACATGCCCAGAATGGAAAGTGCCAAGGACTATGGGTGTTCACAGCTGGTCCGGTCTTCTGGCCACATTGATTCCCAGGAGGAAAACATGAATATACCCCAAATAAGCATCCAGCATTCAGCCTTGCTTTCAACAAGGGTGAGGAAATTATTTGTTGAATGAAAGTCTGCAGGAAGTATTTCCTGGGAAAAGCTCCAGGGATCTGGCCTTCACTGATTAGCAGGCTCACAAGTGAGGGTCATAATGCATGGCAATCTTAGGGGTAGGAACCCAGGTTTTGGGAAATGGAACAGAAGCCAGCTCCACATCCTGGGGAACTTCACTCTCACAGGTTGAGCATATTCAACACTGGGGCAAAACAGTCTTGGTATGGAGCCAGGGCTACTTGAGAGACCTGTTACCATGGGGAGGCTGGGAGGGCTCAAAGCCTAATGCTGGTCAGCAATGGCCATGCTAGTGGCTCTGTAACACTGGGTGACGTGGGCAAACAAGGCATTCATCGTAATTGGCCATGAAAGAACATCATGAATGAAAGTACAGTCTAACCCAAGAGACATAATACCTGACCCTCAAGCCTGCTCCAAGCCTCAGGTGGTGCTTGGCCATGAATGAAAGCCAGGAAAGTAAGGGGCCTGGCTCCAAGAGCCTACCCTAGAAGGACATCTGTCTTCTTTCCAAAGAGCATCTCACTGCTCAGTGTATGATCACTTACCCAAATGGAGGTGCAGGATACTGTCCATCAAATGGGATCAACATGGCTGCAGAGGGTTAAACAAATGAGTTTAACAGAAAGAAGCTGGAACTCAATACTGTTGTAACAGCCACCCAGGGAGTGCCACCGAAGTGCCAGGCCCCCTTCTGTGTGCTTTTTAAAGATTCATTCATTGGATTCATACAGCACCCCCATGATCATGATGAGCTGCCATTGGCGGAGTATCTCTTTACAGCAATCACCATGCAAACTGCATAGCATCTACATCCATGATTCTATATTGATGAATCTAAATTGAAGATTTGACATTGATGAATCTATATCAATGCATGGTTATTAATGAATCTATATCAATGAAATGAGATATTGAAGAATTGATATCAATGAATCTACATCAATGAATATAATCAATGAATCAATATCACTAAATGTATATCGATATGTCATATAAATGAATCTATATTAATGAATTGGTATTGATTTATCAATATCGATGACTATATGAATGAATCTATATCAATGAAATGATATCAATGAATCTCCATCAAAGAATAGATATCACTTAATCAATATTGATGTATCTGTATCAATGATACTGATATTAAAATATCAATATCAAATGTTATATGATGAATTGTTATGAATGAATCATTATCAATTCATTGATCTCAAAGAGTCAATATTGGGCTGGGGTTGTAGCTCAGTGGAAGAGCACTTGCCTAGCATTGTGAAGCACTGGGTTTGATTGTCAGCACCATACATAAATAAATAAAATAAAGGTCCATCAACAACTAAACTAAAAATATTTTTTTAAAAAATGTCAGTATTGATAAATTTTTATCAATGTATCTATATCAATAATCTCTATTGTTGAATCTAAATCAATACATCAATATCAGTGTATTTACATCTCTAAAATATATTGATTAATGCATATCAATGAATCTATATGGACAAATTGATATCAATCTACATTAATTGATATGATGAATTGTTATTGATGAATCAAAATCAATGAGTAGATCTAAATGAATCTACATTAATTTGTCTATATTGATGAAACAATATTAAAAATCTATATTATGCTGATTAATCTATATAAAAGATTATATAGAATCTATATAGAATCTATATATAAGATTCATATCAATGAATCTATATTGACGAAAGGATGAATTGAAGAATCAATATCAATGAATCTATATCAACAAATTGATATTGATGAATCTATACCAATATATGTATATTAATAAATCTGAATTGGTGAATCTATATTGATGAATTAACATTAATGAATCTATATCAATAAATCTGTATCAATGAATCTAAATCATGTATCTGTTGATGAATCTGCATGGAGGATTCTATATCAATGAAATGATATTGATAAATTAAGTTTGATGGATACATATTAATGAATCAGTATCAATGAATCTACATCTATGAATTTATATCTATGAAGTGACAACAATGAATCTAAATTGATGAATTGATACCAATGAATCTGTATTGACATATCACTATCAATGATTATCAGTTAATTGATATCAATGAATAGATATCAATCAGTCAGCTTTTTTGCTGCTGTGACTAAAGGATCACTAGAACAATTGTATAGAAGGAAAAGTTTATTTGAGGGTTCACAGTTTCAGAGGTCTTGGTCCATAGAAGGCTGTCTCCATTCCTCGGGGCTTGAGGTGAGGCTGAACATCATGGCAGGAGAGGGTGGCAGAGGGAAGCAGCTCATATCACCATGATCAGAAAGCAGATAAAGAGATACAAAATATATATCCCAAAGACACACCCCAATTCCCACCTCCTCCAGCTACACCCTACCACTTCAGTTATCATTCAGTTAATCTCTATATATATACCAAAGCCACACCCCAGTTCCCACCTCCTCCAGCCACACCCTATCATTCAGTTATCATTAAGTTAAGACCCTCACAACCCAATCATTTCTCCTCTGAACCCTCTTGCATTGTCTCACATGTGAGACTTGGGGGATGCTCACATCCAAACCATAACTATGAATCAATATTGGCCAATCAATGTTGATGAATCTACATCAATATAACAACATCAATAAATATATATTGATGTATACATGTTGATGTATCTAAATGAATCTCTTCTGATCAATCAATATAGATGTATTGATATTGATGAAACTATATCAATCTATATTGAAAAATCTATCAATGAACCTATATGGATAAATTGATATTGATGAATACATAGTAATGAAATTGAATTTTGGTGAATGTATATCAATGAATTGACAGATGAATCTGTATCTATTCATTGATATCAAATCAATATTGATATATCTATATTGATTCATAGATATTGAATAGTTGATAAAAATGTATCAATGTTTATCAATCTATATAGATATACCTATATTGATAAATCTATATCAATGAATCTATTTTGATGAAGATTCATATCAATGAATCGATAACAACAAATGAATACTGTTAAATCTAGATTGATCAATCTACATTGATGAGGCTGTATTGGTGAATCTATATCAACAAATTGATATCAGTAAATCTAAATTAATTCATTGATATGATAAATCCTTGTTGATGAATCAAAATTGATGAAATCATATCGATAAATCAAAATTGATAAAATCATATCGATGAATCAAAATTGATGAAATTATATCGATGAATCAAATTTGATGAATTGATATTAATGGATCTACATTAGTGAATCTATGTCAATGAAACATATTGATGAAACTAGATTTATGAATCAATATTGATGAATCTGTATTGTTAAATTGATATCAATGAATCTATATTGAAAATTTGATATCAATAAATCTGCATTAAAGAATTTATATCCATGAATCCACAATTAATCTAAATTGATAAATTGATATCAATAAATCTACATCAATGAATCTATATCAATAAACTAATATCAGTGAAGTGCTATAAATGAATCCACATTATGAATCTAAACCAATGAATCCATATTAATGAATTTAAATCAATGACTTGATATATATAAATTCACATTGATGGATCTAATTAATGAATTGATATCACTGAATTTAAGTCAATGAATCAATATCTATAAAATGACATTGATGAAACTTTATTGATGAATCCATATCAATAAAATATCAATCTATTTTGATTAATATAAATCAATGAATCAATATCTATGAAATAATATCAATGAATCTATTTCAACTAATATATATATCAAGTCTGTATCAATCTACATCAATGAAATGATATTGATGAACAAATATCAATGAATTAATATTGATTAATCTATATCAAAGTTTATACGATAAAATGATATCAATAAATCTATATTCATGAATTGATATCAATGCATTTTTAATTATTTAATTAATTTATTTATTTATGTGGTGCTGAGTATCAAATCCAGTGCTTCACACATGGTAGGCAAGCACTCTACCACTGAGACACAACCTCAGCCCGAATATCAATGTATTTTTAATTTTTTATGTGTTAAGAGTTATACATGATAGCATAATGTATTTGTACATATTATTCATATATGGAGTATAATCTCTTATTCTTCTGGTTGTACATGATGTAGAATTACATTGGTCATGTAATGATATATGCACATAAGATAGTAATGTCCATCTATCATATTTCCTATTTCCATTTCCCCTCCCTTCCCTTAATTCCCTTTGTCTAATCTGAATTACTTCTATACCCCTCCTTATTGAGAATTCATTAGCATATCAGAGAAAACATTAGGCCTTTGTTTTTTTGGGATTGGTTTATTTCACTTAGCATGATATTCTCCATCTCTATCCTATTACTGAAAAATACCATTATTTCATTTTTCTTTAAGGCTGAGTAACATTCCATTCTGTGTGTGTGTGTGCGTGTGTGTGTGTGTGTGTGTGTGATATGTATATGACATTTTCTTAACCTATTCATCTGTTGAAGGGCACTTAGGTTGACTTCAAAGTTTAGCTATTGTGAATTGAGCTACTATAAACATTGATGTGGCTGCATCACTGTAGTGTGCTGATTTTATGTCCTTTGTATATAAATCAAGGAGTGAGATAACTGAATCAAATGGTGGTTCCATTCCAAGTTTTCTGAGGAAAACTTCATACTGCTTTCATAGGAGTTGCACCAGTTTGCAGTCCCACCAGCAATATATAAGTGTATCATTTTCCCCACATCCTGGTCAGTATTTATTACTGCTAGTATTTTTAATATTTACCCTTCTGACTGGAGTAAAATATCTCAGTGTAGTTTTTTTTTATTTTTTTTTTTTATTTTTTATTGTTGGCTGTTCAAAACATTACATAGTTCTTGATATATCATATTTCACAATTTGATTCAAGTGGGTTATGAGCTCCCATTTTTACCCCATATACAGATTGCAGAATCACATCAGTTACACATCCATTGATTTACATATTGCCATACTAGTGTCTGTTGTATTCTGCTGTCTTTCCTATCCTCTACTATCCCCCCTCCCCTCCCCTCCCCTCCCCTCCCCTCCCCTCTTCTCTCTCTGCCCCCTTTACTGACATTCGTTTGTCCCCCTTGTATTATTTTTCCCCTTCCCCTCACTTCCTCTTGTATGTACTTTTGTATACCTCTGAGGGTCTCCTTCCATTTCCATGCATTTTCCCTTCTCTCCCCCTTTCCCTCCCACCTCTCATCCCTGTTAAATGTTAATCTTCTTCTCATGCTCTTCGACCCTACTCTGTTCTTAGCTACTCTCCTTATATCAAAGAAGACATTTGACATTTGTTTTTTAGGGATTGGCTAGCTTCACTTAGCATAATCTGCTCTAATGCCATCCATTTCCCTGTAAATTCTATGATTTTGTCATTTTTTAATGCAGAGTAATACTCCATTGTGTATAAATGCCACATTTTTTTTATCCATTCATCCATTGAAGGGCATCTAGGTTGGTTCCACAGTCTAGCTATTGTGAATTGTGCTGCTATGAACATCGATGTAGCAGTGTCCCTGTAGCATGCTCTTTTTAGGTCTTTAGGGAATAGACCGAGAAGGGGAATAGCTGGGTCAAATGGTGGCTCCATTCCCAGCTTTCCAAGAAATCTCCATACTGCTTTCCAAATTGGCTGCACCAATTTGCAGTCCCACCAGCAATGTACAAGTGTACCCTTTTCCCCACATCCTCGCCAGCACTTGTTGTTGTTTGACTTCATAATGGCTGCCAATCTAACTGGAGTGAGATGGTATCTTAGGGTGGTTTTGATTTGCATTTCTCTGACTGCTAGAGATGGTGAGCATTTTTTCATGTACTTGTTGATTGACTGTATGTCCTCCTCTAAGAAGTGTCTGTTCAGGTCCTTAGCCCATTTGTTGATTGGGTTGTTTGTTCTCTTATTGTCTAATTTTTTGAGCTCTTTGTATACTCTGGATATTAGGGCTCTATCTGAAGTGTGAGGAGTAAAGATTTGTTCCCAGGATGTAGGCTCTCTATTTACCTCTCTTATTGTATCTTTTGCTCAGAAAAAACTTTTTAGTTTGAGTAAGTCCCATTTGTTGATTCTAGTTATTAACTTTTGTGCTATGGGTGTCCTATTGAGGAATTTGGAGCCCGACCCCACCGACTGTAGATCGTAGCCAACTTTTTCTTCTATCAGACGGCGCGTCTCTGATTTGATATCAAGCTCCTTGATCCATTTTGAATTAACTTTTGTGCATGGCGAGAGAAAGGGATTCAGTTTCATTTTGTTGCATATGGATTTCCAGTTTTCCCAGCACCATTTGTTGAAGATACTATCCTTCCTCCATTGCATGCTTTTAGACCCTTTATCAAATATAAGATAGTTGTAGTTTTGTGGATTGGTTTCTGTGTCCTCTATTCTGTACCATTGGTCCACCCGCCTGTTTTGGTACCAGTACCATGCTGTTTTTGTTACTATTGCTCTGTAATATAGTTTGAAGTCTGGTGTCGCTATACCGCCTGATTCACACTTCCTGCTTAGCATTGTTTTTGCTATTCTGGGTCTTTTATTTTTCCATATGAATTTCATGATTGCTTTCTCTATTTCTACAAGAAATGCCGTTGGGATTTTGATTGGCATTGCATTAAACCTATAGAGAACTTTTGGTAATATCGCCATTTTGATGATGTTAGTTCTGCCTATCCATGAACAGGGTATATTTTTCCATCTTCTAAGATCTTCTTCTATTTCTCTCTTTAGGCTTCTGTAGTTTTCATTGTATAAGTCTTTCACCTCTTTTGTTAGGTTGATTCCCAAGTATTTTATTTTTTTTGAAGATATTGTGAATGGAGTGGTTGTCCTCATTTCCGTTTCAGAGGATTTGTCGCTGATATACAGGAATGCCTTTGATTTATGCGTGTTGATTTTATATCCTGCCACTTTGCTGAATTCATTTATTAGCTCTAATAGTTTCTTTGTAGACCCTTTTGGGTCTGCTAGGTATAGAATCATGTCATCTGCAAATAGTGATAATTTAAGTTCTTCTTTTCCTATTTTGATGCCTTTAATTTCTTTCGTCTGTCTAATTGCTCTGGCCAGTGTTTCGAGAACTATGTTGAACAGAAGTGGTGAGAGAGGGCATCCCTGTCTTGTTCCAGATTTTAGAGGGAATGCCTTCAATTTTTCTCCATTCAGAATGATGCTAGCCTGAGGCTTAGCATAGATTGCTTTTACAATATTGAGGTATGTTCCTGTTATCCCTAGTTTTTCTAGAGTTTTGAACATAAAGGGATGCTGTACTTTGTCGAATGCTTTTTCCGCATCTATCGAGATGATCATATGGTTCTTATTTTTAAGTCTATTGATGTGGTGAATAACATTTATTGATTTCCTTATATTGAACCAGCCTTGCATCCCAGGGATGAATCCTACTTGATCATGGTGCACAATTTTTTTGATGTGCCTTTGTATCCGAGTGGCCAGAATTTTATTGAGGATTTTTGCATCTAGGTTCATTAGAGATATTGGTCTGTAGTTTTCTTTCTTTGAAGTGTCTTTGTCTGGTTTAGGTATCAGGGTGATGTTGGCCTCGTAGAATGAATTTGGAAGTTCTCCCTCTTTTTCTATTTCCCGAAGTAGCTTGAAAAGTATTGGTATTAGTTCCTCTTTAAAGGTTTTGTAAAACTCTGCTGTATACCCATCCGGTCCTGGGCTTTTCTTAGTTGGTAGTCCTTTGATGGTTTCTTCTATTTCCTCAATTGATATTGGTCTGTTTAGGTTGTCTATATCCTCCTGACTCAATCTGGGCAGATCATATGACTTAAGAAATTTATCTATGCCTTCACTATCTTCTAATTTATTGGAGTATAAGGATTCAAAATAATTTTTGATTATCTTCTGTATTTCTGAAGTGTCTGTTGTGATATTGCCTCTTTCATCCCGTATGTTAGTGATTTGAGTTCTCTCTCTTCTTCTCTTCGCTAGCATGGCTAAGGGTCTGTCGATTTTGTTTATTTTTTCAAAGAACCAACTTTTAGTTTTGTCAATTTTTTCAATTGTTTCTTTTGTTTCGATTTCATTGATTTCAGCTCTGATTTTAATTATTTCTTGCCTTCTACTTCTTTTGCTGTTGTTTTGCTCTTCTTTTTCTAGGATTTTGAGATGAAGTATGAGATCATTTATTTGTTGGTTTTGTCTTTTTTTAAGGAATGAACTCCAAGCAATGAATTTTCCTCTTAGAACTGCTTTCAATGTGTCCCATAGATTCCGATATGTTGTGTCTGTGTTTTCATTAATCTCTAAGAATTTTTTAATTTCCTCCTTGATGTCTTCTATAACCCATTGATCATTCAGTAACCTATTGTTCATTCTCCAAGTGATATATTCTTTTTCCTTCCTTCTTTTATCGTTGATTTTCAGTTCCATTCCATTATGATCAGATAGGATGCATGGTATTATCTCTACTCCTTTGTATTGTCTAAGAGTTTCCCTGTGACATAATATATGATCTATTTTTGAGAAGGATCCATGTGCTGCTGAGAAAAAAGTGTAACTGTTTGATGTTGGGTGGTATATTCTATATATGTCAATTAAGTCTAGGTTATTAATTGTGTTATTGAGTTCTATGGTTTCCTTATTCAACTTTTGTTTGGAAGATCTGTCCAGTGGTGAGAGAGGTGTGTTGAAGTCTCCCATGATTATTGTATGGTGGTCTATTAGACTCTTGAACTTGAGAAGAGTTTGTTTGATGAACATAGCTGCACCATTGTTTGGGGCATATATATTTATGATTGTTATGTCTTGTTGGTGTATGGTTCCCTTGAGCAGTATGTAGTGTCCCTCTTTATCCCTTTTGATTAACTTTGGCTTAAAATCTATTTTATTTGATATGAGTATGGATACTCCTGCTTGTTTCCGAAGTCCATATGAGTGATATGATTTTTCCCAACCTTTCACCTTCAGCCTATGTATGTCTTTTCCTATCAAATGCGTCTCCTGTAGGCAGCATATTGTTGGGTCTTGTTTTGTGATCCATTCTACTAGCCTGTGTCTCTTGATTGGTGAGTTTAAGCCATTAACATTTAGGGTTATTATTGAGATATGGGTTGTTCTTCCAGCCATATTTGTTTATTTATGTTACTAAACATGGTTTGTTTTCCACTTTGATTATTTTCCCCCCTTTAGTGTCCTACCTCCCACTGTTGGTTTTCATTGTTATTTTCCATTTCCTCTTCCTGTAATGTTTTGCCAAGGATGTTTTGAAGAGATGGTTTTCTAGCTGCAAATTCTTTTAACTTTTGTTTATCGTGGAAGGTTTTAATTTCATCTTCCATCCTGAAGCTTAATTTCGCTGGAAACACAATTCTTGGTTGGAACCCATTTTCTTTCAGTGTTTGAAATATGTTATTCCAGGATCTTCTAGCTTTCAGAGTCTGTGTTGAAAGATCAGCTGTTATCCTGATTGGCTTACCCCTAAATGTGATCTGCTTCCTTTCTCTTGTAGCTTTTAAAATTCTCTCCTTGTTCTGTATGTTGGGCATCTTCATTATAATGTGTCTAGGTGTGGGTCTCTTATGATTTTGCACATTCGGCGTCCTGTAGGCTTCTAGGATTTGGGGTTCTGTCTCATTCTTCAAGTCTGGGAAGTTTTCTCGAATTATTTCATTGAATAGATTGCTCATTCCTTTGGTTTGAAACTCTGTTCCTTCCTGTATCCCAATGACTCTTAAATTTGGTCTCTTGATGTTATCCCATATTTCTTGGATGTTCTGCTCATGGTTTCTTAACAGTCTTGCTGAGCTGTCTATGTTCTTTTCAAGTTGAAATACTTTATCTTCATTGTCTGATGTTCTGTCTTCTAAGTGTTCTACTCTGCTGGTAGTATTCTCAATTGAGTTTTTAAGTTGGCTTATTGCTTCCTGCATTTCTAGGATTTCTGTTTGTTTGTTTTTTATAACCTCTATTTCCCTGTATAGTTGATCTTTTGCTTCTTGGATTTGTTTATGTAATTCATTGTTGAAGTGATCTTTCATTGTCTGATTTTGCTGTCTGATGTCTTCCTTGAGACTCCAGATCATCTGAAGCATGTATATCCTGAATTCTTTATCTGACATTCCATCAGCTGCAGCTATTACCTCTTCTAAAGTTGAGTTGACCTGCAATGCTTGTGGTCCTTTCTTTCCTTGTCTCTTCATACTGTTCGCGTTCCTTTCTTCTTGGTGAAACTGTTGTGCTATTGAATTTTCCCCCTATATATTTATATTGGTCTTGTATAGTTGCAAAGTCTCCCTCGCAGGCGCGGGCGGCGGCTCTGCCCCTCCGCCAATTGGGGCAATGTGCCTACCACGCCGGCAGGCCGCTGGGTCTGCTCTGCCAGTCGGTAGCAGGTCCGCCGTCCTTGCAGGCGCGGGCGGCGGCTCTGTCCCTCTGCGGGCCGCTAGGCTTGTTCTGTCGGTGGTCGCCGTTCTGTCTCCTTTGCAGGCGCAGGCAGCGGCACTGCCCCTCTGCAGGCCTCTGGGGCTGTACTGCCAGTGGGTCGCAGGTCCGCCTACTTTGCAGGCGTGGGGGGGGGCGGCACTACCCTTCCTCAGGCCACTGGGCCTGTTCTGTCTCTCGGTTGCAGGTCTGACCTGTTCTGATGGTGGTCTCAGTTCCGACTACCTTGCAGGCGCGGGGGGGAGGGGGCGGCTCTGCCTCTCAGCAGGCCGCTGCTCCTCTTCTGCCGGTGGGTCGCAG
This sequence comes from Marmota flaviventris, assembly GCF_047511675.1. NCBI lineage: Eukaryota > Metazoa > Chordata > Mammalia > Rodentia > Sciuridae > Marmota > Marmota flaviventris. Next base: position 83,687,629 of record NC_092505.1, read on the forward strand.
GCCCGCCTACCTTGCAGGAGTGATTGGAAGCTCTGTCCCGCCCTGGGCCACTGGGCCTTTTCTGTCGGTGGTCACCCTTCCCCTACCTGGCAGGCGAGGGGGGTGGGGGGCGGCTCTGCCCCTCAGCAGGCCGCTGGGCCTGCTCTGTGTTTGGTCCCAGTTCCCTCTACTATGCCGGCGCAGGGGGAGGGGGCTGCTCAGCCTCTCAGCAGGCGACTGCTCCTCTTCTGCTGGTGGGTTGCAGGCCCGCCTACCTTGCAGGAGTGATTGGAAGCTCTGTCCCGCCCTGGGCCACTGGGCCTTTTCTGTCGGTGGTCACCCTTCCCCTACCTGGCAGGCGAGGGGGGTGGGGGGCGGCTCTGCCCCTCAGCAGGCCGCTGGGCCTGCTCTGTCTTTGGTCCCAGTTCCCTCTACTATGCTGGCGCAGGGGGAGGGGGCGGCTCAGCTCAGTGTAGTTTTGATTTGTGTTTGTCTAATTCTTAAAGATGTTTAATATTTTTTTTCATGCATATGTTGTCTGCATTTCTTCTTTTGATAAGTGTCTGTTTAGTTCTTTTGCCTATTTATTAATTGGGTCTTTTTAAAATATTTATTTTTTAGTTATAGGTGGACACAATATCTTTATTTTATATTTATGTGGTGCTAAGGATCGAATCCAGTGCCTCACACATGCTGGGTGAGTGCTCTACCAATGAGCCACAATCCCAGATGAAGACAAGAAAGAAAAATATAATTCAAAGAATTTTTTTTTCTTTTTCCCCCCAGGAATTAAATTCAGAGTGCACTGAAACACATCCCAACATTTTTAATATTTTATTTAGAGACAGAGTCTCACTAAGTTGCTTAGAGAATCCCTAAGTTGCTGAGGTTGGCTTTCAACTTGTTATTGAATTTACTACTCAAATGTAACCATGCTCAACATGAGTTAGATGTTATCATAAAGGAATATTGTATCTATCCCTACCTATAAATAGAAGGCAAAATGGGTAGATGAATCAGACTCATTCAATTGTATAATTAAATATGCTTCTTTAATGCATATCAATTATACATCAATAAGGTTCTTAAAATAAATTCATGTGAGAAAAAGAAATGATGGAAAGTGAAACAGAATTTATTTTCTAAAATTGAATGATAATATTTTATATTACAAATTGAATTTAATAATTCTTGAATCTGTTGGGAAAAAAATGAAACTGGAAGAAATCTAACAATAAACACTAGTGTATTAATATTTAAAATCCTCCATGTAATTAAGATAAAAAGTTTTCAGATATTGAAAATGGTGTGGTTTTACATCATTCAAGGAAGCATAAATTTAATCCTGAGATTTGCAATGAAGATATTAGCATATCTTAATCTCCTCCTCTGTGCACACCTCTAGGTTTTTATCGTTATTTTCATTTTCTAAAACCTTTGAAAATTTACATTTTCTTCTCTATTCATAATTTCCATACTCTCCTCTCATTTTTAATATATAAATGCATTTAGTGATCATCCCAGTCCTTTACTATACTTATATAAATAGACTTTTTAAGTCATTTCTTAGTTTACTGGATTTCACGATCAAACTGATTATTTTTATGCATTTTTGAATACACTTCATAGACACTAAAGTATTGATTATTGTGCTGGCTCTTAAAGTCTTATGATTATCCATGTATGGCCTTTGGGTTGGAAAAAACACTGGGAACCCAGTATCATGTGGGATCAGACATACACAGATACATTCCTCCAAATTTCTTACCAGAAAAGCTTTTAAGTTCAACAAGCAATTATACACTCACCCAACACAATAATATTTGATCCCAGGATTTTATGTGAGTTTTCAACACAGGAGGAACAATGAAATAAAAGCCAAGAAACATCATGTGGATATAACATAAGAATTGGCATAGTCCTGGAGTACCTTGTAAGACAGAGCAGGATGGAAGACATGTCTGCAGGGGTCATGTCTGACCAGGGCTGAAGTTGGAACACTATTCTTAGAAAACTATATATTATAATTGGATACATCAACTCCCACCATGTCCCATTTCTACCTGCATTCCATGATAATTCTAGTCCAAGTTCTCTTATCTTCTAGCACTGAAAGTTGAACTCATGTTCTTTCTTGACATTTCCATTTGTTTTTGTTTTTGAGTGGGCTATATTACACAGTTGAGTTTTTAACCTATTTTGATCAAAAACAATAATTATTACTTTGTTCCATCCCTTGACTTGTGTTTTTAATTTTTTTATTTTTTGGTCCAACAAAATGGTGCATGTTGGTAACCCCAACATAGGGTCCAGAAGGCTAAGGGAGGAGGATCACAAGTTCAAATCCAGACTCAGCAATTTAGCAAGGCCCTAAGCAATTTAGCAAGACTCTGTCTCTAAATAAAATATAAAAATTTGTTGAGGATATGGCTCAGTGTTTAAGTTCCTTTAGGTTCAATTCTTAATACAAAAAAAAAAAAATAGAAAAAGTTTTATTTAAATTAATTATATTTTTGTTTCTTTTTCTCACCTTACTTTATGTAAGTTTATTTACCAAATATTAGACTTTATGCTCCCCTCTATCTTTCAGATTCTAATTAGGTTTTATATTCAGTTAGGGACTTGTTTAGCAGCTCTATTTTCCAGATATCAAAACTCTCTATATTCTTTTATTTACATTGACCTGTTATCTCTCTTAGAATTTTTAGTTAAATGTTTGCCTAAATTTATAGCAAGAAACAATTTTTTGTAATTGTCATTTTATTCCTCCTGTTAATTTTAGTTTTCAAATTCATTTTGTTTCTTTGTATTCTGCTTTTTTGATTCAATATGTTTATATCATTGCTGTGTCACTCATTGCAAACTTTTATTAAATTTCCAGTTTCCATTTTCATACTACTATATTTGAGTATTTTTAGGTGAATTCTCTCTGAAACTCTGTGATTTTATTTTGGTATATCAGGATAAAGAAAGAACCCTCTCTTTCAACAGTTCCCCTGGAAATTTCCACCTCCTAATCCATGAAACCTATGAATATGTGACCTTGCATGATCAAAGAGACTTCACAGATGAGATGAAGTCATAAATTTCAAAAGAGAAGATTTTCCTAGATCATCTGCTTACAGCCAGGGGCATCACAATGTCCTTTATGAAAGGCAGCTTAGGAGGTACAATCAGAGTGGACCTGTAACCATGGAAGCAGATATTAGACTAATGCCTGTTGAAGAACAAGAACAAGAGCTAAGTATTGCAGGCAGCTTTCAAACCTGTTGGGGGGGGAGGTGGTGATGAAAAGCTTTTGAAGTTGAGACACCAGATAGGAGCAGCCCTGCTGAAACCTTGATTTTAGGCCTCAAGTCCCATACTGGGCTTTTGACCTCAGGACTAGAAGATAATATGTTTATATTTTAAGTGATAAAATTTTGGTAAATTTCTATGAAAGCAGTAGGAAACTGATACAATTAGAATAACCATTTTCTTTGGATCTGGGGGCAGGTTATGGATATATGAGAAATTCTCAAAATCACACCCACATTCCAGCATGCCTGTCACCTAGGTTTCTAAAGATTGCACTTATGAGATATAGCTTTTACTTTTACTTCTAACATGGTGCTAAGCCTGACCCTCTTGTGTACTGCCATATTCATACCACTGGGGAGATTGAGCAATTCAGTGTCCAAAAGATACAAAGGATTTACTTTGTTTAATTCAGGTCACTTCTATTTTTGATATCAAGTGAAAAGTATGAAAGTTCAACTTAATGATAGTGCTTCCTATATAAAGTGTATCACATTAGCTGATGAGCTTTATCAATGCTGTAGTACTATGAATATTGGCTGGGTTCTTGGACTGTGTGATGTCATCCATAGGTCACAATACATTGTTGAGGCCTTAGTGATAGCTGGTCTCATAACAATCCAGATGTTGTGTTGGGCTCTGCTCAGTACAAAGATTTAGTGAGCACACAGCATCACTCCATTTTTTTCCTTCAGGTATGGATTTCATTCTTAGTCATCATCAGCTAAAATTTGGAGAATTGAGCTTCTGAGAGAAATTTACCTGATCTGAGTAAACTTCCAAAGAGTTGAACCATGAAAAGAAGGCAAAAGAGGTAACATCTGGAAAGATACACATTCCCCAGCCTGGTAATAATCAAGGGGTATGTTTTGGCATATTTTCTGGTCCTATGATTGTTAGGGTCTGTAAGCAAGTCAAGATGGCACCTGGCATGTTGCCAGAGGGAGTGGTTTGTGAAGTAACGCCAGGGAGCCATTAAGTGTGGAGATTCCTTATTGGTTGACTGCTGTATCTAGTTTATGTTAATTAAGATAAGCTGTGTGTAATGTATATATACCCCTCCTGTCCTACAATAAACGGCTCCCACTCCTGCTGTATCAGTCTTCACAAGTTGCTCGTCACCCCCCCACACACACACGTTAATTTGCCCAGCCAGCTGGGCTGCAGCATATGATAATCAGCAACTGCATTCTAAAAAGGAGAAAGAGCATTTGTAGTCAATAGAAAAGGAGTTGAGAGAGGGATTAAATGAGCAAAAGAAGATACTGAAAAAGGAAAGAAAGGAGAAAGCAGTATTATTTACTGCCTGAGATTATCCTGAGGGCCAGTGTTTTGTTTTTTTTTTTAATTTTTAAAAAAATTTTTAGTTGTTAATAGACCTTTATTTTTTTTTATTTATATGTGGTGCTGAGAATTGACCCCAGTGCCTCATACATGCTAGGCAAGTGTGCTACTGCTGAGCCACAACCCCAGCCCAGGGCCAATGTTTTTTTTTTTTTTTTAAATTTTTTATTGTTGGCTGTTCAAAACATTACATAGTTCTTGATATATCATATTTCACACTTTGATTCAAGTGGGTTATGAGCTCCCATTTTTACCCCATATACAGATTGCAGAATTACATCAGTGGGCCAATGTTTTTGATAGTAAAGAAAACCTTTAATGATCCAGGTTTTGTGTCTGGGGCTTTGGATCCAGGTCACCTACACAAAGTCAGAGTGTATCTGTCAATGTTATTTTGTTAGACTCTTCCTAATTAAACTGAGGGAAAATCATTTTATATATTTTCTAATAGTAATCTTTCCTTTTAGTGAAGATGAAAGTGGCTCATATGGATGAGGAAAATCCTGAAAGAAATTTAAACAATTTAAAACTGGCCATGCAGGGATGTATATGAAATTATATAGACATTATATACTCAGGAGTAAAAACTATTTTGTTTCAGACTTTAAGATAGAAACCTGGAGAACCTATGTGAAATGTAAAGAAAAAAAAAGACAAACACTGTTTAGCTATGATGGATAAATTGAGATAAGATTTGGCTTTTTAAGGGAAATGAGTTAATGGTGGTAAATATACAGATTAAGTTTAAACAAATCACACTTACGTGATAGTATTATTCTTCAGTGGTGGTAGGAGACATATTGGAGCCAACCACAACATACAAAATTGTAGCTCATATTTCTGAAAACAATCTGATATTTCCTACAGAAACTTCAGAGGATGATCCAACATTTTCAATGATATTTTGGAATTGTATGTTTCCTAATGGTCACTTGCAGAGGCATAGAGAGCAAAGCTGTCTTTGGCACCTTCAATGAAATCAATACATATTCAAGATGCTTAAGATGCTACTGAGTATAAACTGAGACATGCCAAGAATATATACTTATTCACATCCATGTGGGTACAAACACATAAAACACATAAGTAGGCAGGAAAAAGATAAATATTTGCATCTACCATAATTGTCCACCTATTTTATACCTAGTGAGATTATTTGCACCTACAAAGGAAATGTACACAATGACTTCATAGCAGCAGCTGAGACAATAGTCAATAACATGAAGAAACTCTTAAGTCAAAATTTAGAAAATAGAAGCAGGTAGAAATGGTATGTCTTTTCCATGGTTTAATTCATGATTCATAGACTGGAATGGAAGAAAATTTTGTCATCATGAGCATCATGCTATGTTGGCAACCTTGAGTTAAATCATCCCAGAAACCTAGAAAAGAAAATAGCATGGAAACAATGGAATTTTTGTATGCACATTCTTGGCAGTGGCACATGTTACTTCCACTCATTTCCAGTTTTAGAAAGCTTAATGTTATGATCAGAGCTAACTACAAGGCAGCTTGATAAATATAATTGAGTAGCATGCCCAGGATGAAAGAATATAGCTGGCAGTCTCTGTTCCATTCACAAATGACATATTGTGCAAATAAAATCATCTGAAAATACATTGACCCTGAAAGGAAATTGAGGAACAGGGAGTCAGGCTAGCAAGAAATGAAAGATGAAGATCAGGCAGAGATACACACAGAGTTTATTTGTCAGAGCTGACAAATAAAGTCCATCTCTCCATAGAGGGAGAGAGGCAACACAGGCTTGGGGTTAGAGACTTTTATGGGGGTGGTCAGGGGTTACAGCCAGGTGGGTCCTAATGTGGGCAGTTAAGGGTGGGGTTGGTCTGAGGGAGTGGTGAGCCTTTCCCAGAAAGGCCTTTGGGTGGAAAGTGAAAATTTCTCTTCAGATGGCAGCTGTCACTTAAGATGGCCATATAGAGCCTAGCAAGGACCTCACATTCCCCTCTTTTTTGTTTGTTTTTGGGCCCCGTAAGGGACAGAGTCATAGATCAACCTTCTGTGTCTTCTTCCTGCTGAGAGGGGCCAGCATCTGGACCCTTGTTAGAGGTGCAGGGTGTCATTGAGGCAATGGTGATGGTCAGGTGGTGCTGGGCAAGCTGACACTGGACAGCTCGATTTTTTTTGAGGAGTTAAAAGTCCTGTAATAGAAGCTGGTTCATGGTTTGGTTAGAGATTCTTTGAATCTGGTTTTGAATGAATCTAATGATGCAGGGGGCAAGCATTGGTAAAAGGCCTATGACAAGGAGAGAAGTAAGGAAGGAAGTGCTCACTGGAGAAGGGGGTTACTTAGCTGCCATCCTTCAGTTCCAATGACAGTGGGAAGCTTGGACACCTGAAGGAGATAAGAGATAAAGGGACATTAGTAATTGAAGTTCCCTTGGTGGTAAGGAATCTGTGCTCCTTTCAAATAGCAATATGGGAGAGAAATATGTGGAAAGCAGACTTAGAGTGAGTGTAGACAATGAGGCAGGCTCCCTTTGCCCAAGTGAAGGCTCTGATGAGGGCAACAACTTCAGCCTGCTGATTGGATGTATTATTGGGGAGGGGAGCTTCTTCCACAACCAACCAAGGTTAGAGAGACTATAGCACACCCTGCCCAATGAACTCCCTCCTGAAGAAAGGAGAAGCCATCTGTGATCCATATGTATGTTGCCTGGAGCAAGGGGCCTTCCTGTTTGTGAGAGAAATGTGTAAGAAACTCCTCCAGAGTTTCAATGCATGAATGGGTAAGAGGAGAAGAGGTGGAAGAGTCCTGAGTGTGGGGAAGAGAGGAGCAGAGTTAAAAGGTGAACACTTGTGGAAAGTAAGACTGGGATCTTCCACTAGGAAAACCTGTAGAGATAAAGGCAACAGGGGGTGAGGAAGGTAAACCCTTGTAGGTGAGCAGTTCTTTTAGGTGATGGGAAACCAGGATGGTGAGTGGAGCCTCAAAGGTGAGTTTCTTTGACTTGTTAATGAGTAGAGAGGCTGTGGCCAACATTGGTAGGCAAGGGTAAAGTTAAACAATTTTTTTCCCCTTAGGCCTTCTATTGAGCCTATTGAGTCTGTCCATTGTATTTCAATGTTAACTTCAGTGTGGTCTTGGCCAGGGATATTGTGCCTAGGACTTTACAATGTAGGAGAATTCTAGGTTCTTTGTCTAGAAATAGGGTCTCTGGAGGAATCCAGGGTTTTAGTGGCAGGTAGAAGCTGAGGAGGAAAGCAAGAAGAGCAAAGGAAGGCTTTGAATGGAGAAAGGAGAAAGCCTGCACACAAGGGATTTTCTTCCATTTTTTGAGCGCTAGTAAAAGTTATGAAGATTGGAAGGTTGACTTGGTCAATGGACCTTTAGATCAGGATCCAAATGGAGTGGGGCTAAGTGGGCAAGAAAGTAGCCATGAATCAGGTGGGATTTGATTTCCCCATTGTTGGGTGTGTGGGGGATTCTTTGCTGAAGTTAAGTTTCCTTCTAGCAAAAATATCACAGAATCCCTTACTCCTCCCCCTCCTCTCTAAAGGGCTCCAAACCAAAGAGCATGACAAATTCAATGGTTTTTTCAACCAATCCCCTCAAGACCCAGTGTCTGGGACTGAGAGAGGGAGTCACCTGCTACTTCCCTAGTCCTGGGATTTGCCTGTAGAGAGTCTTGGTTGCCTGGCCAGGGCTTTCTTGAGCTCTGCTGAGCAGCTAAAAAGCAAGACCAAAGAGTGAACTAGCCAAGGGAAAGGTGAAAGGCGAGTGACTCACCCAAGATTCAACCAAGAGATTTTATTGTGGGGCTGCCTGAAGGGGAAGAAAAGGAAAGGTAGAGAGCAGAGAGAGGAGAGGAGGAGGGCAGAGAGAAAGAGAGTAGAGGAACAGAGCTGAGAGAAAGAGGAAGAGAGTAGAGGGAGAATAGAAGGAAGAGGAAGAGAGCAGAGTGTGAGGGCAGAGTGTGAGCTTGCAATCTTCAGTTTAAGAAGGATTGCGTAGGTGGCGTAGCAGGTACCGATTGGCAGGGTGACTCAGGAACAGCAAGTGTTCACTGTGTCCTGTGGGGATTGGTCAAGAAAACTTTTAAATTTGGCACTCTTCAGCTTGGTGTCCTTTGGAGAGGAGAGGGAGGAGTAAGGGATTCTGTGATGTTCTTTCAAGATGAAAACTTCAGTGGGGAGTCTCCCACACACCCAACAGAAGGGATGGGTGAGAACCTTGGTGCTGGGCCAAGAGCTAAGTTCTAGAGAGGAGAGTTGTACCCAAATGAGGTTGACTGTGGGTGAAGAAAAATAATGCTAGGTGAATGGAAGAAGGGTAATTGTCCTGGGCCCTCAGTCCAGGATCCCAAAGCAGCTCATATCCCCAGAGGGGAGAGCAAGACTGATGGGAGAACATGATCAAGGATGCTCTGCAAAATGTTTTGAGATGAATGTGAATGGGCTCATGGTGTAAAGCAATAGAAGAACTTGAAACATCCCAGATAATTAGGGACCACCTCAGACGTGGGTAATGGGAAGTCACTGGCAGACAGTGACTTAGGATGCTCCTAAGGCAAGGGTGAGGATCAGGGGCACAGCACGCAAGTCTGGATGGAAGTATATATGAGGGGAGAAGGAAAGCATAGCATTCAACTTTGTGAGGATGTCCCTACCCATAAGGGGAACAGGTACTGTGGAAAGACCAAAAGGCATGGGTGAAAACTAGAGAGCCAAAGGCATAAACAAAACTAATGTTTACAAGGGCTGGATGGCTGGGGGCCTCTATGGACTTGGGGACAGTCAATGGTGCAGTATCCCTTCTGATGGCATTTAGGACAAGGTCCTGGAGGCTTCCAAGGCTTAGGACATGTACAAGCCCAGTGACCCATCTGTCCACATTGAAAACAGGGTACAGGCAGTCCCAAGGGACTGTTCCATGGAACAGTGGAACCAGAGACAGATGCTAAGGCTGGCTGGGGCTTGAGCAAGCATCTGATATTTTTGCTTCTAGGCCTTCTCATCTCTCCTGTTATAAACATTAAAGGCCACTCTGAGAACCTCAGCTTGGGGAGTTAGGGACCCCTTCTTGAGGTACCTTAGTTTGGCTTAATATTGGGGATACTCTGGGAGAAAAAGTAGGTCATTAGTAATTGTCTTCCATCTGGAGTCTTAGGGGCCAGATTAGTATATTGAAATAAAGCCTTCATCAGGTGACCTAAAATTGCTGAAGGGTTTTCATTTTTACCTTGAATGACTTCCTGGAGCTTTTCATAATTGATAGCCTTATGGGCTGCCTTTCTATGTCCTGCCATGAGGCAAGTAATGAATTGGGTTTTTACTAGTTACTACTCCAAGCAAATTATAATTCCAGTTATGGTTTCAATCAGGTTTGGCTTCAGAGAGATCTCTTTGTACCTCATCAGCATAACTTATAGCTTGCTCCAAAACTTGCCTGTGCTCCTTGGACAGTAGGGTGTTAGACAAGACATAAGGGCATATATGTGGTGGGACTTGAAGTTTAGGACCTAAGCCTCTTTTCTATCCATGGAAGATCTAACAAAGAGAAAGGTACATGAACCCAGATTACACCATTGATCCAAGTCACCTTGAGAGGGACACAGAAATAAGGGTGGGGCAGCAGCAGCCTGTGAACATGGGGCAGGAGAAGAGAAGGGCATAGGGACCAAGGGGACAGTGTGGTTGCAGTTTCATTAGAAAGAAAGAGGATGTGAGAGCTAAGAGGACTTGTGTGGGAGATCAAGAGTTGCAGAGAGGGCTTAGAAGAGAGGAGAAGATCTGAACATATGATATCAATTTCCATTTTCCCAGTGCTCACAATAGTTGAACATATCCCTAATAATACTGGGATCTAGAGTGCCTTTAAATGGCCATTCATAGTTGTTATCCAAAGGATATTGAGACCAGGTCTTATTGCACAAATGGATAAATTTGGGGGGTTTAGGTCCAGGAAAAGAGACCCAGTAAGCCAGGAGGAAGCCTAGAGGATGAGAGGGAATGGATAAGGAGCCATGGTGAGATGTAGAAGGTGAGGATAGAGGTTGGGCATCCCCCAGTCTCTAGTATCAACTAGTACAGAGGATGGTTATGCTCAGGGAGTCAACATCCTTCTGGGTAAGCATTGGAGGTACTTGGGCACCCAGCCAGGACTACATAGGGGCAGAAGCCATAGAGGGCAGAAGTCCACTAGATGTTGGTCATGGTTCTTTTCCATGCAGATATCAGAGAGCAAACAAAGGCAGATGGGGTCCCAAATGTGGGGGACACATACTCTTCAATATGTCCACATCCTTAACTCTACTGCATTTAAAGTGAACTTTGCATTGGCAGTTTATCCTTAGACCTTAGGCCAGGCTATGATATCTGCTTCCACCTGTGATCAAAGTCCTACAACTAATAAACAGCTGGGCATCCTGAAGGATGAACTCAGTCTCAATTCAAAGCCAAAATACCTCCACCAGACCATAAGACTCTTGAAACATTCCTTATATTTTCTTCATACTTGAAAAATAATGATTATTTTTAAATATCAGGATTTATGATGCATGTACATATAATTCAGAACCATGTATTATATATTAAAACACAGACATAACCTTTTCATAAATCTGAGTCATCTCAGGGCTCCTATTCCAAGATCCAGAGAATCAGAGTTCAGTTAACATCATTGGCAAACACCAGCTAGAATTCATCTCAACCCCTCTTTAAACATAAAATTGATCCTGATATAATTTGGTTTCAAGAGAGTTTATCAATTACAGAACAAGCTGCTCTAGAGGGATGAAGTGGACCACCAAATTCCATTTCCTAAACACAGATGAACACAGGCTATAGAGGCATTTAGCAGAAAACTTCTTTATTTGAGACATGGAGTAAAAGGAGGTCAAAAAGGGACATGTAATTATTGGCAGTACCATGAATCACTGGAGAATTGGAATCTGGAGTTTAGACAAGGAAGAGGTGATGTACTTGGGCAGGTGAATGACAGGAATGCCCATGGTGACAAAGTTGTAAACTTCTGAAAGAAAATTGGTATAGGTGTCAGATAATGTTTAAGCAGAATCTACACAGTAACTTCCAAGATGTTTTGTCAGCTGTGGAGCCAAGGCACCTACTCATATCAATACCCTCCATTAAGCCATTATCCAACTATCCTCTAAAAACACCCCATCTCATTATCAGACTTCTAGATGTCAATGGCTTCTCAGCAGCATGTATCAGAAATGAGAATTGTCCACAGACAGAATTGTATGAAATTCCTCCTAGAAACTCCTAGAAGTCTGGTTTGCTCCTGCTACGGACTATCAGTGTGGAGAAATATTTTTATTCCCCACTTTAAAGAGAGAGCCTAGATAAGATACCCCAGGAGGTTCCTTTGTATTAAGAGACAAAATTGTTTGTCCTTTGATTTTATGGAAAGTCTTCAGAACCTAAGCTATGTCAACCCAGGTTCCTCAAAGAAGCAAATGCTTGGAGAATACAAGGTACAAGGAAGCACATCACAGGGTCCAGAATCTGAGTATGACTCAGGGAAGAAAAAAATCTAAATGGCTCAAAATCAACTGAAAAGTAACTCAAGCTTGTCAGTTGGGAAATTGAAAAAAAAAATGGCACAAGGTGATTTTATTTGCCACATGGAAAAGAGATTAACCAAAACATTTTTTTTTAATGCCAACACCCAGGGGATTGTGGCTGCAGAGAAATAGCTACCATCAGAGATTTCTAGTTGCTATGGAACTTTAACAGCACTATGTGATGTAATCTGACTATAACTATAAAAATATTATATGTGCATATCCCTTTGCTCAGTATTCTTTTTCCCAGGAGCCTGTCTTCAGAAGAAGAAGAAGATTTTATGGTATGGGCTGCCTTGTGTCCCCTTCCTAAATCTCATATGTTGTTGTTCTAGATACTCAGTACCTCAGACTGTGACTCCATTTGAATATAGGTTTCTTAAAACCAGGATTAATATTAATCTAATTAATTTATGTGAGATCTAATCCAGTTAAGTTTTTCTTCTTATAAGAAGTAGAAATAAAGATAAGAGAAGCACTGAAAAATGACTCTCAAACATAGAGAAAGAAGAAAGCAATCTACATGCCAAACAGTGGGCCACAAAGAAATCATTCCAGCAAGCACTTTGATATACAGCCTCTAGAATTAGGAGCAACAAATTTTTGTCCTTAAACCCCCATTTGTGGTTTTGTCTTATGACAGCCCATGATAGTGATGTAGCTCACTAGGGCACACATTCTTTATCTCTGAAGAATGGCTGAATAAAGGTGCAATTGAATTGCATCATTCTATCAGCATTATGCCCAATTGCTGCAAGAAATGGCATTTGTTACTGGAATAGTATGAAAGCATGTGAGAACACAGCATGTTACCTGGTGGGGCCATAGAGATTTGTTTTATGACATGGTACATTTACAAAAATATGTAGAAGAGTTTGTGTAACCATCACTCTTTTTTTAAAAAAAATACATTCCTGGTATTGAAGTCTTATAAAAGTATTAAAAGTACAGTGGAGTTGACTGCTACATTGGCTACCTGGGACAGGTATCTAAAACAAAAATAATAGCAACAGTGAAGAAATATGCCTTACCCATTTAAATTGAAAACCATGCAAGAATATATTCTCTATTCTTCCTACAAGTATGTGATCTGGAGATTTTCACTTATTAGATTGCCAGAGGAGTAATAGAGTCCAGATTCCTTTGGGAATACAAATATAGGTCATTCAGAAATAAAGGGTTAGGACAGAGTTTAGAAATGTTCCCAAACTTGGTGTCTGTCCTGGCTCCATTCTGGATATTTCAGCTTCCTACTTATAGATTTCCTTCTGGAGACTCTTCTTACTTAAAAACAAAAATATCATTATTGGCTGTGTTGTGTACTTGATCTTTCCCCATTGAGGCAGATTTAATAAATAATCCCTGATGATCTAATTGGAACTCTGCAGAGAGATTGTCTGACATGTGGGACAATCTTTAGTGCTCTCTATCCCAGTTGACTCACGTTGAAAATTTTTAGTCCCAAATCAGATATACATGAATGTGTACATAGACCTCCATCCAGTGATGACACCAGATTATGGAATGAGATCTTTGAATAAATATCTGAGTAGAAATACTATTATCCAATATTTACATATCCATCCTGACAGTCATGTCCAGTGGTACAAACGTAACAGCTGTGTCACAATTTCAACATGGAATAACCTATTCTAGTCATTCATTGCAGATTCTCAGGAACGTTTTATGCTACAAACTTGGAAAGTTTGGAATCATCAAGAAAACATTTTGCTCTGTAAAGCATCTCCCTTCACATGAACCAGACAAGGTACTACCTCTAGAATGTGTATGACTGGTTTCCAGAGTTCTAGTTCTGTCAGGCTCTAATGCAAAGAAATTGAGGTTATCTCTTCAATTACTTGAACCTCTTCTGAAGTAAGACCATGCCAAAGTGCCTTTCAGCCCCTTGGGATTTGTATTTTCAAAGTGGCCACACAACTAAAAGCACTATACTGATTTAATGCAATTCCTATTAAAGTTTCAATGATGTTATTTGTAGAAATAAAAAATCAGTCATGAAACTTATTGGGAAAAATTAGAGGTGCTGAAGAGCCATAGCAAGTGACAAAAGTCAATAAGGAAGCATCACAATACTAGACCTTAAATTATACTATAGAGCTATAGTAACAAAAATGGCATGGTATAGGTACAACAATAGACATGGAGACCAGTGGAACAGAAGAGAAGAATAAAAATAAAAAACAACCCAAGGCCTAGACTTGGCCTCCCATGCCACTGCCCTTCTTCATGATTAGAGTTTCTGCTCCCAGATGCAGTCACCCTGAACTTATGTGTAAAGTTTATCTTCATGTTTTTGGTACATATGTGCTGAAACACCAGGGTTTGATAGGACAATATGGTGCTGTGTGTTTAGCACTAACATATTGCAAAGCGCTCCACTGCTCCTATCATCTTCATCATGCATTTATTTTCAATATATAAAATTACTTTCCATGCCACAAAAGGCATGCTACCATGAGTTCCATTGATACATACCACAAATTTCTTAGGAAAGGAGCCACCTTGGTTTGGAGATAAAATATTGTTAGTCTGAAATCAATCTGATCCCACACAACTGAGCTTAAAAGCAAGCCTTAAAGGATTAAATGAATTTGAAAAAAAAAAAAATTAACTCCAGCAAGCCAATCAGAATCACTTTGAATTTCTCAGCACAAACTCTAGAAAGCAGGACACTTGGAATGATGTATTCTAAGAACCGAAAGAAAATAACTGTCTACAAAATTTGAGATATCCAGCAAAGATATACTTTAATATCAATGCAGAAATAAAATCCTTCCAAGATGATTAGAAACTAAAAGAATATATGACTACTAAAATGGCAATATAGAAGACAGTCAAAAAACTTCATATAGCCCAGAAAAAAAAAACTGAGATCACAAATAAACAAATCCCATTTGAAGGTTAGCTAAGCAAATGACGACAAGCAAAACCAAGTTAAACATTAGAAATAAATAAAAATAGTAGAAAGTAATATATAATAAACCACTCTCTATAAACGTCTCACATTAAAAGACAAAAGCTGGCAGAATGGATTTAAAATGAACCAACAATATGTTGTTTGCAAAAAATGCACACTATAGGCAGACAGTCATAGGGTGAAATTAAATAATAGAAATTGATGTACTGTATGAATGGAGGCCCAAAAGAGATAGGAGTAGCCACTCTAATATCTGACAAAGCAGACTTCAACCCCTAAATAATAAGAGACAAAGGTTAATTCACACTGGTAAAGGGAACAATACAATAAGCAGATACAAAAATTAGAAATGTTTGTACTTCAAATGTGGGTTCAACAAATTACATAAAAGAGAAACTACACAGATAGAAGTCTCAGATAGACCCCAGTACAAGAAATTCAAGATTTCAATGCACCTCTCTCACCATTAGATAGGTCATCTTTACATAAACTTGGTGAAGACTCTTTGGACATGAAATATATCATAAATCTAATGGACTTTACAAAAATCTATAGAGTATTTCCTCCAAAAAGACCTGAATGCACTTTCTTTTCCATGGCTCCTAGAACCTTCTCCAAAATAGAACATAGTTTAGATAATAAACTAACTCTTAGGAAATACAAAAACTGATATAATTCCTTGCATTTTTTAGATTACAATGGAATGAAATTAAAAATCAATGCAACAAAATCATACAAAAACTATATAAACAAGTGGGTTGAATTTTTTTTCCTCAGGATTCCTCCCTTTTCTATTCAGGCAAAGCTCTTCTTGTGACCCCTGCCTTCCAGAAGTTTTCCATCAACCTCTTATTCTTGCAAGGCGAGGCTTATTCCAAGTTACATAGAGTTAGCCAGAAGCAGACAAGAGAGTTTAAACTTACAGTTTTGGGCCACTCTGCTTGAAATTCAGGTGAATTTTACATTTTCAAATTTATTTTCTTTCTGGCCTGCTCCCAGCTTCACTCCAAAACATTAACAGCAATCACTTGAAGATCTATAAGCACCAAGTTATATAAATCTCATCCCCTGAGCTGGTCTGTCTTCCACACTGACTTGGGCTGCCACAAATAGCAAATGCACTATAACATCAACAATGGTTTCTATGACATACTAGATAAACTTGTATTGCAAAGTCTGAATAATGTATGGTATTAGGTTCACAGACATTTTCAGGTAAATTGGAACTGCCAGTATTTATTCCCTCATCATAGGCTCCTTCAATAAACTGGTGTGACAAATAATAAACTTTTCTTAAAGGAAACCACTTATGGTAGTACTTCTTAATGTCCTCATTCTGCACTAGAACACAGGACAACTTGTGTGTTTCATAGCATATAAGATTCCAGGGATATGTTCATTGCATTCAGCTACACTGTCTCTTTTTCTTTCCACAATGAAATTTGTTTTTCTTTTTTTCTTTAAAAAAAAATATATATATATATTTGTAGTTGTATATGGACAGATGGACAGCAGGCTTTTATTTTATGTGTTTATTTTTATGTGTTGCTGAAGATCAAATCCAGTCCCTCACATATGCTAGGCAAGCACTGTGTCACTGAGCTACAGCCCCAGCCCCTCCACAATGAAATTTCTATTTATTTTTTTGTTTCATATTAGGGGTTGAACCTAGAGGCACTTAACCACTAAGCCACATCCCCAGTCATTTTTTTTTTTTTTTTTTTTTTTTTGCAGGTTTTGGAAAAGTTTTATTGCATTGTTTCCATGTGGAAGCACTGACAGAATTAAAAGAGGCAGCATGTTCCACTGACTTTTCTGAAAAATCACATGGCTAGATTAACTTTCTCCCTACCCAGGACTAGACTGAATAAATCTTATCCCCCGCCCCCACCCCAAGCAAAAGCTAAAAAGGGAGATTTGTGACAATCGCTTAAAAAACAAATCAGTGTGTAGGAATTCACAGATGGTCAGGATTCAGATTGGTTATTTTTGTGTCTGAGGGCACTCCCTATCTCCTCACCTCTCCCCACCACTCTTGGTCCTTCCTCTAGCTTGTCACCACCTCTTTCAAATGAGACCCAGTGGGGGAAGTGCCTCCCATGGGAAGGCTGGCCTTCCTCAGTGCAGCAGGGCCAGGTGCCCCTGGCTCAGTCCAGTGAGCGGACATTCTTCTGTCAACTTTAAAAATGTTGTCCCAGATCATGGTTAGCCCCATGCCAGGACAACAGTCTCCTAGGTTAAAATAAGACATGGGTACGCACACATTCCATGGCTCTTAAATAGCAGAAAGTGGACCCATGTTAGAGATTTACAAAATGAGAAGGGCTTGACGGTGGGGCACATGTGTTCCACCCAGAATCAACACTGCTTAATTGACATCTCGCCAGGGAAGGGAGGGAGATGGGGCGGTCAGGGAGGAAGTAGTTGTAACAAAGGAATAATATGTAGCTTGCCTGAAACTGCATGGCCCCCCACCCCTTTGATTGTACAGGGCGTTTTGAAATGGAAAAACTCCTTTCCTTCATTTTCTTCTGAAATCATCAGAGGGATAAAACTGCTGATTTAGAATACAAATTAGACCCCTTCAACTCTCCCCCCTTCCCCACCAAAATTATTCTACACACCCCAGGCCCATAAAGTACAAGGCAGAATAACTGATTTTGTGAATGAGGAGGCAAACTGTGTCCACTTGGGGGAGGAGGCTGCTGAGCCACGGGCCCTTCTGAAGGCACCAGCCCTGATCCTGCCCTTCTCAGGCCTCAAGGGGCAAATATCCATCTTCAGTGAGTTTTAAGTCCCATGGGCTCCTGCCACTGCCTCCTGGGCAGTGGGAGGCCAGGGCCCTCCTGGCTTTCCTACCAGGCCAGTCCATCCACGCACAGCGTCATGTCTCACTCAATTAGTGGAAGTGGACACGGCCTGGAGACAGCACCCTCCACGTTAGTCATGCCAGACAGATAGCAGAGAGGAAACCAGAGGCCAGAGAAGTGATTTTTAAAAGGAAAAAGAAGAGCAGCTTCGGTCATCAAAAAATCAAAAAGGATGATTTTTAAAAAATAAAACATGGGGACTTTTTTTTTCTCTGCAATGTTCAGCCATTTTACTTGAGACATAAAAAAAGTTTTAGAGTAGTTGATTTGCTTTTCGGTCTAAACATTCATGAGAACAGATCGGACGATAGTGCTGTGATGTGGTTTGTGTCTGAGTGGCAATGCTGGTCAGGGGTCCTTCAGACCACATACTGGTACGGGTCTGCCTTCCCTTGATCTGGCCCAGCCTAGAGAGAAGGGGTGGCCAAAAACTGCTTTCATGTTCATCCATATTTTTTAAGCCCATCTTCTCTCTTCCTTTTTCAATTGTTCTATTCCCGTCTCATCCGTGCAGATGGAGTGCACTTGGGTCCCAAACATCACTGACGTGAAAATGAGGAAGAGCAGCGCCTCAAAGCACAGCAGGATGAGGAGGATCACCGTGGTGGGCGGTGAGAAGGAGCTGCACTTTGTCCAATCTTCTTCAAAGCAATGCAGGAAGTGGAATCCCACCATGATGAGGGCGTGCAAGGAAATGAGAGCTATGTACATTGTAAACAGGACGAAGTACTTCTGGTTGTTCTCGCCGACACAATTATTGACCCAAGGGTAGTGGTGGTCCATCTTGCGAATGCACCGCTTACAAACACTGTAGTGGTGGGCTCTGTAGGGCTTGATGCTGCAGCATTTGGGACACTTGTATACCACCTGCCCAGGCTTCAACTGTAAACTCTCGATAAATTCTTTAGTGGCATTTCCTTTGGGCACTGCCCCGGGGTCCGTCAGCATGGCCCAGCAGTGGGAGGCCAGGGCCAAGAAGGCCAACAGGTTGAATACAATTCCGTTGATGATGCTGTATACATAGTCTCTGGATGGAATCAGCATGACAAAGAGGACCACAAACCAGGTGACGATGGCACAGGCGATGCCACAGCTGTCGCGGATAAAACACATGGTTCCCACAGGACCAGGGTAGGGAGGTGGGACACACTTCTCCGGCTGGAGGTATTCCGGCTTGCGCTCAATGTCTCGAAAGTGGTGGGTGTGGATAAGCATCATGAGCTATTCTGTCCATACTGGCATCGTGAAGCCGGAGGCGGTTCGCCAGTCCCAGACCCCCGGGGGGGGGGGGGGGGGGGGGCTCCAGCGGCCGACGCCGTCGCCTCTTCCTGCAGTCCCTCACTCGGGACCTGGCTTCGGGCTGCGGCAATGGCTCCCCGGCACGAGGCGCCACGGCTCGCCCGACTCAGCCGATACCGGACGGCACGCAGAAGCCCATCGAGCTCCCGGCGGCTGTGGCGGCCGCGGCTGCAGCGGCGGCAGCCGCGCAGCCCAGTCATTTTTTTTTTTTTTTTTATATATTTGATTTAGTGACGGGGTCTCACTGAGTTACTAAGAGCCTTGCTAAGTTGCTGAGCTGGCTTTGAATTTGTGATCCTTCTGCCTGAGCCTCCCAAGCTGCTAGGATTACAGTCATGTACCACCACACCCAGCTGGAGTTTCTATTTTGATAATTAATAAGTGCCTTGGTAATTTAAACATTTCTTACCCAGATTTCTATGAGTTTCCCAAATCACACAACATCACCAGGGTAAATTCTGTTGCAGAGTAGCCTGGCAGCCTGAAACTTTCCATTTTAAGAACATATAGTTCACTAAGATTTAGCAGGAAGAAATTTGGAGATGCAGTCCCCTATATTTTCACAGACATGGGAGGCAGAAATTGACAGTGGGGAAAGTAGCAGGTGTCCATTTTAGACTTTGAAGATAATCACTGTGCTCTGCTGCTACAGTTTATATTCAAACTAACATCGTTTATTTCCCTTTCTCTTCTCCCTCCCCTATCTCTAATCTTGAGAGAAGCAAGATTATTCTTTGTCTCATCATAGGCTGAGTTAAGCACACATGGCATAGTAATGAAGTAATTAAGATGTCAGAGAAGGCACCAGAAACCCTAAGAAACAGCTCTCTCAATACTACAAGTAAATCATGACCCCTGACTGGGAACACCTGGAATTTAGACATCAATAATCTCTTGAAAACTTCTCTGATCTCCTTGGCTGTCAGAATCACAGCCTCTGAGACATGAGTCCCCTTTCTTCTTTTCGAGGAAAGCAATCATATTTCTTTTTCCTTTTCTCAAAGTTGTGTTCTCATTATTGGATTGGCATTAGTGACAAAGACTGAGATGTTGGTAACAGGGTCCCATGTCACCACATGCTCTGGCTCCCCCTACTTCAACATAATTGCATTGAAAATACCCTTTCTTGGACAGATTTAGATTTAATGATCTCTCTGGGGAACCCAGAGCCTCATGAAAGATTTCACCTGCAGCAACAACAGAGGGCAATTGATAAATCTGACAAAAATGTATCACAAAGAAGTAATAAAACTCCAGTATTAAAATGATCAGTTGTATGGTGCCTGAAATAACTCCAGACAGAAACAGGGAGGAGAATTTTACAGGGGGAGAGCTGCTTTTCTCAGTGGAGGGGTGATCTCACCCCCGGGTAAATATGATTCAAAGTGCACAGGCTGGGAGCTTTTCCCCCTCCAGGCTTTCCATCCAGAATCCCATATTTCTGAGGGCTTTTCTGGCCCACTATTTGGGTATTGAAAACACCCTCATTAAGCTTAAATGGGACTAAATAAATTGGTCAATCTGTGGATGAATGTCCCCAATAAGAGAATGTCTCTTCTTCAAATGCTGAATAAATAAGGAAAGGTCAAGTAAGTTTTACCCAAGGAGCAGGGGACAATCTAAATAAAAATTTGTCATTTGTAGGCAGTCTGAGGCTATTCATAATAGGAGTAGGGAGAAAGAAATTCCTGGATATAACTATATTCCAGGGAGTTGGTTTCTTTGGTCATGGGAAATTTTCAGGATTTTGAGTTAATATGTGTGTATAGAGTCCTAGACTTCTACAATGCTTAGGGTTTATCTGCCCCAATGATGAGACAATGGAAATCCTCTTTCCTGATCCCAGGTTTGTGATATAATATGTAGTATAAATTTGCAAATCACTATACCATGTCTCATGTGCAAAATGAACACAATACTACTTCTTGGACAATTCTGGGTGACTGGAATTAACCTCCCTTGTGAAACTTAGAAAAATTAGGAAGAGATCATAGGTTCAAATCACAGAAGCTGAATGCTGAGGCAAGTGCCTTGCCATATGGCTAATGCTATGAGCAGAGGGGCAATCCATACTTCATGGTTTATCTCATCAGTAGGAAATACAGAGGCAAAGGTCCTGGTATATGCTACCTGAGGCTCTTCGTGACACAAACAAGGACTACAATATTACTGAAAGAAATTTTCTCTCAGGTTATGAATATGTCTGTACTCATGTTGAATCTGGGAGCGGAATTGTGCGTGCATGAATACCTGCCCCAGATCCAGAAAAATGTCAGAAACATCTTGGGCACTTTGTTGCCACACAAAAGCCTTCTATGAATCTCCTTCTAGCTAGAGTAATGAGAATAATTTACCACAGCTAGTGAAGCAGTGAGGACACCAAAGGCTATGGCCTGGTCTTGATGCAAGGAGAATTGGGGGGAAGCTAGTTTAAACATTTCTAAAATGAAGCAGAGGACACTCAGGATAAAAATTTGTGTAATTCATGAAGTCTAAGGGTATTCCTGGCATCACAGTGAGGAATACATTTCAGTAAGGAGGAAATACTTTCTGGTTTGGGGCAAGAATTGTCCCCAGGATGGGCTAGGATATACATTTCACATTCTCATCTGGAACTCTTGGAAGACAAAGAAAAGCCTGAGGTAAAGTTTAACCATAGAGGAGAGGGCAATCACAATGTAAATTTTCCAATTATAGGTAGCCTTATGCCATTCCTGATAAGGGGGAACAAGGCTGGGAATGTAGATCAGTGTTAGAGTGCTTGACTGTATGCATGAGGTTAGGGTTTGATTCTAAGCATCACAATAAAAAAAGAAACAAAAAGAACTAAGGGGAGAAATTTGTGGAAAAACCAATACTATGTATCTCAGGCAGTGGGTTTGCCTTGTCCATAGTAATTTTTCAGGATTTCCAGAGTACATGCATGGATACCTGCACAATGCCCATCCATGGTCTTAGTCCTTTTCATTCCTTAGGGTTCATGAGACCCCACATTGGGTCATGAGGATTATTCTTGTCTGGTCAGATTGAGGAATAGATGGATTCTTCAGAGCTGGCTGGTAGGGCCCTAATGAAACTATGTCTGTGGGAACTTCTGGGGTAGGCAGAGTAAGCAGAAGTAAAGTTTTAACCCATCATAGGGGAAGCTAACAAAATAAAAGTGCCAGTGTCAGAAACCCTTTTTTTCATCTTTTTCAACACTGCGATCAAAAGACCTGAGAAGAACAACATAAAGTACAAAACATTTTCTTGGAGCCAATGAATTCAGACTTAGTCATGGTTGATTTCAAGGCTCTGGGCTCTAGGTGAGGCAGAATATTTAGGTAGAATCTAATGGTGGAGGAAAGCAGCTCAGGAAATGTCCACCAGGAAAAAGAAAAAGAGATTTTTCTCATCAAAAACAAAATATAAATCCCATAGTCATGCCCCCACTGACATACCTTTTCCAGCCAGTCTATATTCTTACAGTTAACACCCAGTTGATACATAAGTGTATTTAAGTAAGTCATTTGGTTACATTTGACCATTCCCAGGTTGTCTCACACAGGAGCTTTAGGGGGACTCCCAACATCTAAACCATAACATGCTGCCTTTGGTCCCCAATACCTCATCCCCATCTCACAATGCAAAATATATTTAGTTCATTTCCAAGAGTCTCCATGATCTTACCGTCTCAAGAATTACCAAAATGTACAGTCCAAAGTCTCCTGAAAGAAGGCAAACTCTCAGCTCCTTAAAAAAGGCAAATTGCATATATCCAATATATAATGGCACAGAATAAATATTTCAGTGTCACTAAAGAGACTTCTTTCTATAGAGAAGGATGGGACCAGAACAACACTAAAAGCCAGCTGGGCAAGCAAGTCTATATCTCCATATCCAGCATCTGGGGCATATGTCATTGTGATGTTTCCTTCAAAGTGCTCCTATAGCTCCAATCCTATGGCCTTGCTGGTAGCAACCCACATGACCTCAATCTAGTCTTGTTTCTGCTCAATTACAGTAGCTTTCTTAGGCAGATGTCCCTCTTTACTGGCATCTTTTAATCTCAGGTTTCTCTGCTTGAATCTTGGCTTCCTTTGTATATCTTCCTTTTCATATCTTCAGGCATCACCATATCAGGGCAGCCAATCAGAACTCTGACTCTTTCATTTTGTTTGGCCTCCCAAGCCTTCTTTTGAAATTTCATTGCCTGCCTCCATGACTCCCAAACCACTGCCCCATGCATTCCCTTAGAACCATCACTATGTGGTTGACACCAAATTCTACCACCATTTTGAGCAATAGACATGCCTTCTGAGATCCCTGTGGCAACTCTTGCTGAGTGCCTGGACAGCTGAGTATGGTGAAAAAACTTTTTAACCTGCCTCCATATGCAAGCAGGGTGTCTCTATTACCTCTTCTTAAAGAAATTTTTACCTTTACAACCTTAAGCCTGAGATGGGTGTTGTCTTAGTAATTTCTGAGAAGCCCTCAAGTCACATCTTCCATTGTTTCTGGGTAAAATACTTATCATTTCTTTAGAGACTAAAGTGTTTCTTTAATAACCCAAATTTAGTCAAATTTTATGGCCAAACTCCAAGTTTTTCAAATCTTTCTGCTCTGCTTTCTGCTCCTGATTAACACAGTAAACTCGATTAAAAGTGGCCAGCAATAACCATACCACCATCTAAATACTGTACAGATTTGAAATTACATCCATCAGATTAATTAGTACATCACTTTTAAATTTAGCCTGGCAAAAAGACTCAGCAAAGAAGCAAAATATAGCCAACTTCTTAACCAGAAATGACATGAATGGCCCCTAGTCCAATTTCCAATTGACTCCTCTTCCTCTGAAACCTTGTGAGCTCAGTCTTTATTGATCAGCATTCTGTTGGCATTCCAGTTTTGGAGCTTGCACCACAATCACCCATTAATATCTACTTACAACATTCCGAAACTTTTCCAGCTCGCATATCTCTAAAGTTTTCAAAATTCTTCCCAACACAAACCATCTCTAAAGGCTTTTGAACACACGATCAGGTTCTTCACAGACATAATCTTATTTCTCAGTAAAAATTTCCACTTTAGTCAGTGTTTTCAATGCTGTAACCAAAAGATCTGACAAGAACAAGGTAGAGGACAAGTTTATTTGGGGGTTCATGCTTTCGGTGGTCTCAGTCCATAGATGGCTGACTCAATAATTCTGGGGCTCCAGGAGAGGCAGAATATCATGGTGGAATCCAAGGTCAGAGGAAATCTTCTCAGGCCATGATCACCAGAAAACAGAGAGAGGTCTGTGCAGGAGACAAAATGTAAAGCCTAAGACACACTTCCCAATGACCCACATTTTCTAGCCTCATCCTATGTTCCTATAGTCATCACCCAAGTAATTCATATTAGTGGATTAATCCATAATTGTGTTAAAGCTCTAATAATCTAATCATCTACCTCTGAATATTCTTGCATAGATTAAATGATCTGAGTAAACTATATGACATAGCAGCCATGATAACCTGAATAGCCTCTATGACCTGCATAGGCTTTATGGTCTGAGAAAACTCTGCCCTGCTTAGCCCCTATGATCTGTGTAGTCTCTATGACAGGCAAATCATCTGTTATTTTCATAGCCTCTATGACCTGAAACATTTCTATGGCTTGGGTAGTCTAAATGACCTAATAATTTATAAGGTTTTTGCAGACTCTAGACCCTGAGTAACCTCTATGATCTGTTCTGCTTCCAAGAACCACCTTCATGACTTGGGGATCCTAAACAATATAGTAGCCTCTATGACTTAACAGCCACTATGACTTGCATTGCCTCTATGACTGAGTAGCCTCTATGAACTGTTAATCCTTCATGACCTGCATAGCCTTTATGGCCTGAATAGTCTTAATGTTCTGAGAGTCTTTGACCTGTTTAGCTATTATCTAAGTAGCCTCTATATCTTGAGTAGATTATATCGCCTGTGTTGTATCTATGATCTGCATCACCTTTATGACTTGCTTAGTTTCTGTGACCTATAAAGCCTCTATGGTCTGAGTTTGACCGGAGTAGTCTCTATTGCCTCTGAATCCTCAATGGATATAGCTCTATGGAACTGAGAATCTTATATTGCTATGCTGGGAACCATTAGCCAAGTAAATAGGTATGACAATTTCCTTGCCAGCGTACCCCATGTTGCAGTGACATTGAATGTAGGTGACCTTGCTCAAGGACCAGGGCGGATTAGGGTGTTCCGGGTTTAAGATAATCGTGTTTAGGGCGTTCCCAGTTTAGGTTCCAGGTTTAAGGTTTAAGATTATTCCTCCTGGGAATAGGGCGTATCCTGCTGCCTGAGTTCCCCTTGAGTTCTCACGGGATTCAGACAGTATATTTTGGAGATAGAAGCCCAGTGGAGGTGGATTTGGGCAGAGCAGGTGGATTTGGGCAGAGAACGTGGATTTCCCCAGAACGTGATTGTAGATGGCTGGTGTGAGTTCGGGAATAAAGAGTTGCTGTTTGAATCTACAAGCTGTGTGGTGGCTCGTGATTGTGTGCCCAGCCAGACTGCAGCATTTGTGCCCAGCCAGACTGTGGCATTGCTAGCCTAACTTTTATGACATACATAATCCCTTTGACCTGAGAAACCCCTTTAATCAATGTCATCTCTATGGCTGAGTAGCTTCTACATCCTATATAGCTTCTATGACCTCTGCAGTATCTATGACCTGAATTGCCTAAATGACCTGAATAGACTACATAACCTCAGTAGCCATTATGATCTTTGTACCCACTAAGACCTACATATCCTCTAATATCTGTGTGTCTTTTGTAATGTGTGTAGCCCACTTGACCTTCCTGGCCTGTATGGCCTTATTAGACTTCATTCACTTAATAGCCCCTATGATCTTTGTACCTTGCATGTCCTTCATCAACTCTGTAATCTAAAAAGCCTCTAACATCTGCATAGCCTCTTTGATAAGCCTAACCTCTATGCCATTGTGCACCTCTAAGACTTGTGTAAGTTTTATGCCTGTATGGCCTTAAAGACCTGAATAGACATGTGTAGGATCTATGAGCTGAGACATCTAAGGCTTGTGTAGTCTTTATCATGTAGATTATTTTTCCTGCATTTATTCTGTGACCTTCATAGACTTTATGGCCTGCATGGCTTGCTCTTTGATGTGAGTATCTTCTATATTTATGATGCCTCCATGGCCTATGTAGCCTTTATGATCTGAGTAACTTCTATGACCCATGAATCTTCAATGACATGCATAGCTCCTATTGTGAAGCTCCTATCACCTGTGTAGCCTCTATGATGTCCATAGCCACTATGGCCCGTATAGACTCTATGACCAAATAATATCTATGATCTGCTTATTTTGTATGACCTGGATAGCATCTGTGTTCTGTGTAATTCTATGACCTATGTTGCCTTTATGGCTTCAGTGGCCTAAATGACCCCTTTAGCCTCTACTGATAGCCACTTTGACATGTGTAGCTTCTATGACCAAGAAAACACTTTGGCCAGCATTTCCTCTATTACCTGTGCAGCCTAAAGAATCTTAGTAACCCTGATCACCTGTATTTCCTCTATTTTTTTGTATAGCTTGGATGATCTGCATAGTTTCTGTGTCCTGAGTATATCATTTATCTCTTCAGTGGTCGAACACAATTGAGTAAAACCTGTGATCTGCTCTCTCAAGGGATCAAGTAACCTCAATTTCCTGAATGGCCTCTATGACTTGTGTAGCTTTTAGGATGTACCCATATCTGTGGCCTGAATACTACTTTCATACCTTTAATA
This sequence comes from Marmota flaviventris, assembly GCF_047511675.1. NCBI lineage: Eukaryota > Metazoa > Chordata > Mammalia > Rodentia > Sciuridae > Marmota > Marmota flaviventris. Next base: position 83,714,681 of record NC_092505.1, read on the forward strand.
ACCTCTATAAACTGAATCTCCCAAATATTTTGCATATCTTCTGTGTCCTGAGTAGCCTCTACTACCTGTGTAGCCTCTATGGCCCAAACAGCAATATATTCCATAAACTTTGTAGACTCTATGAGCTGAGTATCCCCTATGACCTGAATAAATCTTATGGCCTGAGTAGCATCTATTACAGGGCAGCATCTATGACCTGTGTAGACTGTAAACTAAGTGGCCTCTGTCACAAGCATAAAGTTTCTAAGACTCTTTAAAGTCTCTAAAGCTTTGTACTTTTAACCCACATTATGACCACAGCATGTTATTTTTGCTACTTCAGACACAAAATGAGTTCATTCTCCAATGTGTACACTCAGGCTTACCTTAAGAAACATAATGGCAGATCACATTAAAAGGAGAAAAGCAGTCCTGAGATCCATTAGCTGGGTGCTACTCAACTATGCTCAAATGTATGGCAAGGAGCTAGCCCTTGGTTCTCTCCTACTGAATAATTTCACAGAACATCAACATCAGACAAGACCGTTTGTGCCAATAGTGAGTCAACATGAATACAAGACAACTCTATAATCACTTGTGAACACAGACAAAATCCTGAGTATTGTCTTAACCACAAAAAATGACCAAATATTCCCTACTTTGGCTATTACCAATGATTGCTGCTGCTTCTTAAAAATTCTTTACCAGGGCTGGGGTTGTGCCTCAGTGGCAGAGCACTTGCATAGTGTGTGTGAGGCACTAGTTCGATTCTTGGCACCATATATAAATAAATAAATGCCTATTGACAACTAAAAATATATTTTAAAAAAATTCCTTACCAGTTGTAGCCTGTCCTTGTGATACCATTGGTTACCAGTGACAAGTTCTGCTTCCTCACATGTTTAAGTTTGAACATTAGAGAAGCACATCATTTTGGGTGTATAGGAGACTCCCTGCTGAAGTTAAGTCTCCCAGAACATTACAGAATCCCTTAACCCCTCCCCTCCTCTCTGAAGGGTGCCAAGCTGAAGAGCATCAAATTCAAAGGTTTTTCTTGTTCAATCCCCACTGGACAGAGTGTCCACTCTCTTTTCCTGAGTCACCCTTCAAATCAGCACCTGCCACATAACCTACATAACCCTTCTTAAGCCAAAGCTTGCAAGCTCATACTCTCTGCCCTCTTCCTCTTCTTTCTCTCCTATCTTCTACTTTCTTTCTCTCTGCCTTGTGATGCCAGATTCATGGGACCCTGATAGACCTCCAGAAGCTGAATCTGATGCAATCACACAAGAGTCTTTATTGCAAACTCAAGCCTGGACTCAGAACCATTTCTCCAATGCAGCAGTCCCAAGGAGTGAGCCCTGTCCTTTGTTCAGTGAGATTTTATAGGTTTTGGGGGGATACTCTATGTGTCACAACATCACATAGCAAATCATTCCACACCATGGGAAAGTCTAACAACAACTCTTAACATTGATTAGCACATTCACTGGAGGGAACAAGTTGGGGAAGGCTATTGGTTAGAACAAGAGGGGGATTCATTTGAACTGATTTGTTTAATCTGTGAGGGGTATATGTGCTAAACTACATGGTTTCCTAACATTTTATCAACCACTGAGACTACTGGGGGGGTCATCTGGCATCCCAGGTATTTTCCCTGTCTCATGATGATTGGTGGTTGCTAGGGGGTTGCTATGGGTCCTCACCTAGCCTGAGTCAGGGACACCTGGCACCACAGATCTCTTCTGTATTTGCAGACAAACAACTCAGCAGGGTGGGTATGTGTCTAGGAGCACTCTGTGGGTTTTTCTAAGGACAAAGGTCAAGCCCTCTCCCTCTGGACAGGCCTTGAGGTAGAAGCTGTTTTAAAAAAATGGAGTCACATCAGTTTCTCACTATCTTCTTCTGCTGCAGTCTCTGCTTTCATCCTCTGCTCTTTGCTCTCTTTCTTTCTGCCCTCCTCTTCTCCTCTCTCTGCTCTCTGCCTCTCCTTTTCTTCCCCTTCAGGCAGCTTCCCAATAAAATCTCTTGGTTGAATCTCTGTCTCCAGTGAGTCACTCACCTTTCACATCAAGGCAAGCATATAAAAAAGGGTTTATTTAAATATCTGTGTAACACAGATTTACCCTGAAGGGAGAAGGGGGGCATAGCTGTTATCCTGGTATCCAAAGAAGTGAGGTGTTCTGCCATTTTTTGTATGTCCTAGGCTTCCTTTGTTCTCCTGCCTTTTTTATATATATTTATTTTTGAGTTGTAGTGCCACACAATACCTTTATTTATTTATTTATTTATTTATTTTTATGTGGTGCTGAGGATCAAACCCAGAATCCTGAAATGGTAGCCACAACCCCAGCCCTGTTCTCCTGCCTTTCCCCCCTTATCTTTCTCCTCCTTCCTGCCTATGTGACTAGGCCTAGTAATGTTTGGTGGGATGGCCCAAAGGTGGGAAACAGGTGGGCTGAAGGGGGAAGGGCAGGATGGAGTAGCCAAGGACACATTAGCAACCTGATAGCTCCCTGTGGGGAGGAGCAATTCCTGGGACAGGTTACCTTGGCAACAGGATGGAGCAGGGGTAGGTTCTTGATAAGGGTGGAGGAAGGGCTCTGAAGGAATTAACATTTCAATCCCTCAGGAGACAGTGTCCAACTTCTCAGACTCACTCAAAATTAGTCTCCTTGGTGTGACCTAACTCAATTTACCTATCTATACTGACTACCTGTCTAATTCTGGCTTCACTTGGCCTAGTCTTTCATGCTTCCAGAATCCATTTCACTTTTCCAGAAACAGAATCTTTCAATCTTCCATAAACCAATCAGAGAATGCATTCTCTTTTTTTCTTTCTTGCAGTGATTGGGTTGAACTCAGGTCCTCACCCATATAAGTGCTCTTCCAATATGCTTCTTTCCTTAGCGCAAGATATTAGTTATAGTTACCCACAAATCCTCACAGCAGTCAATGCAGAGTAAATGGCCAAATCCAATTTTGTTTACAAGAAACAGGACACTGATAGTGAGAAAATGATATTGAGCCAATTCATCAAAGAAGGGCTGAAACAGGAACCAGGATCTCTAAGATACAGTCAAGACCTCAGGACTTCCAAGCTGGGTTTGGCTCTACACTTGGAGCTGATTCAAGGAAGGTCTTAGAATTCAGACTTAAAAATCACATGGGCTGGGGATGTGACCCAAGCAGTAACACACTTGCCTGGATATGCCGGGCGCTGGGTTCGATCCTCAGCACCCCATACAAATAAAATAAAGATGTTGTGTCCACTGAAAACTAAAAAATAAATATTAAAAAATTCTCTCTCTCTCTGCCTCTCTCTCTCTCTTTAAAAAAAATCACAAAGTGGAGAGACAGTGGAAGAGCGCACAGTGGTAGTCAGTGTCCAGCTCCATTGGAATCAGTAGACATCAGCTGAGGAATCATCTCCATTATTACCATGCCAACTGCTCTGCTCTGCAACAAACTGTGCACAGTGCTGAAGCTCCAGGCATTTTGCCAGATGCTGGCAATGTGGAGGTGAAGGGCATCACTGCCCTTTAGTCAGATCAGTGAGGCAGGTGTGGAGACAAACGATGACATCAGAAATGACACCTGACCTATGATTTACCCACTCCAAGAGAGTGAGTAGCAAATATGGCCACCTGGAATCCATCCCCTTTAATCAGTGTTTCTATTCTTTTTGTCAAGACAATTAATTAGGAGAAATATTATATGGGCTTAAGCAGACACAAATATAAATATTTTGTGTAAAATGGAGACATTTCATATCAATAAGTGAAATAATATTGGGATTTATAATTTTCATATAGAGATGAAATTGTGAGCATCTCTACCTCATACCCGAAAGTAACATAAGCCATAAGTAAGGACCTAAATATGAAAATTTAAATTTCACTACAAGAAAACACAGAATATCTATGACATTGCAATCACACAGATTTTTTTTTTTCTTTTTTTGTATGGGGGAGTGAATCTAGGGACACTCAACCACTGAGCCACATCCCCAGCCTTTTTTTGTATTTTATTTAGAGACAGGGTCTCATTAAGTTGATTAGGGCCTTGCTAAATTGCTGAGCCTACCTTTGAACTCTCTATCCTCATGCCTCAGCCTCCTGAGCTGCTGGGATTATAGGTGTGTACCACCATGCCCAGCCAGACAAAATTTCTTAAACAAATTTTGAAAATCAGATATTATAAAGTAGATGTCATTGGAAAAAATGAGGCATTTAACCTTATTGAACTGTCTACATCTGTTGATCAAATACAAGAGGTAAGTTAAAACTGGCATTACTTTTGGAGAAAACATAGTAACAAAAGACAAATATACAGAATACATAATAAAGCATATTTATATTTTTAAAGTTCTAAAGTTTGCAGAATAAAGAAAAAAGATTTTGACTTTGTTGAGCTTAATTTATTAAATGTCAGTAAATGTTTATAACAAACATTTTAAGTCAAAAAAGAGGAAATGAGCCAGGCACAGTGATGATGCTTATAATCCCAGCAGCTCTGGAGGCTGAGGCAGGAGGCCATGAGCTCAAAACCAGCCTCAGAAAAGTGAGGCGCTAAGCAATTCAGTGAGACCTTGTCTATAATTAAATTGCAAAATAGGGCTAAGGATGTGGCTTAATGGTGGAGTGCCCCTGAATTCAATCCCTAGCACCAAAAATAATTAATTAAAAAAGAAATAAAAACAATAACCTAGTCCCAGATTACTTACTCTGGGCCACCAGCCAAATCTCTTGCAACTCAACATTACCCATGAGGGCATCATTGTAGTGGCCCTGGGTAGGCACAAGAAGATCAAGTGGGGAAATCCAGAAGCAGGAAGAGACAGAAAGGAGAGCCTGAGGCACAGGGAAATTTCTCAGGTCTTACTAAGCTCTGAGTTTTAGCCCAAAGCCAACCCAGTCCTCCTCCTTCCCCATCAGGTCTTTTTAGTTCCTTCTTTCTCTTTCCCCTCTCCCTAGCACCTTTTGACAGCCATATCCTTCGAAATTCCCAGGTCCACTTGTCATACTCACCAGTCCAGGTAGGGGTGTATCCAGATTTTGTGGAGGAGGAAGCTCATGCAATTGGGGAGGGTTAGAGGAATCTATTTAAGGAAGACTGAAAAACATTAAGTATGTAAGTTACAAAAACACATGGCTAGGGGCTTTCTCAGAAGCTCTGAGGGTTCATTAACTTTATTAGACTGATTAGTTTTATAGGGACCTTTCCTCCTACTGCATTCTCTAACTGTTGAACTACCTGAATATTCATTTCCCATCCATGGTCAGAGCCCTACACACTTGCATTGGAAGGATAAAGGAAATGATGGAGAGGAAGAAGGCAACTATTTTAAGATCCCTCAGAAATTTGTTTCAGTTGGAAACTGTCATCAGGCTGAGCGACAATAACTCCACTTAGAAAATCCACATTCTCGGTGGGCTTCACTTGCTTCAAACTGGCCTCTGGCCTCCCGGTGTTTTGACGTTAGCTGTCCACTAGGTGGCATCAGAAGGTCGTATACCCCGGACTGCTTTGGGAGGGGAAAGCGCTAAGCACGCCTAAAAGAGTCCTTTCTCTTTTCCTTTAGTTACTGGAGGGCGCTGCTGAAGTCTTCTTGGGCCCCTGTGGAAAGAAAAACCGGTTGCACCAGGCATCAGAGTGGTCAAAAGGTAAACTGAGGCAAATGAAACTGGAGAACACAGCTTAAAGAGCTGCTCTTAGGAAGGAGGCAGGTGCAGGGGCAAAGCCTGCACTGTTGCCCAGGTTTACGCCTGAAGACCCACCCACCCTGAGCACAGTCTCTTCTTCTCCTAGGGCCACTGTATCCAAAAGGCGAAAGGCGGGTTTCATCTTCTCTGGGATGGTTTACCTGTGGCTGTGGTCTGGCTCCCCACTCACCCGAGGCCTTCTGCTCCTTTACTAGGGCCGCCCACCTGCTTACCCAAAACCTGTACTGCCAGCCACATATCCAGGAGGAGCCTCTCCCATCTGATCACAGTAAGCAGGCCAGAGGGAGTGAACTTCACCAGGTTCCCAGATACCAATCGCAGTCTCTCAGCTGAACCCACCTAGAACGCATGGAATCTGTGGAAGCCTTTGGATTCACCCTTTGGAAGCCAGCAGAGAGAAGGTGTCACCTGAAAAACAAGGTGACAGAATCATCACCATTGGGGGGCAAGAAGCAGATGCCAGGGTGCAAGGTCTGCTTCTCTCCAGTATATGCAGGCATATGGCAGAGCTCCAGTCACTGGTATGTGAGCCAGTGGTAAATCTATGTAATAACACAACCCTGTAGTAAATGTTGGATTCAGGCTGCTGTGCTAGTATTCACTTTTTCACTGAATCATAACTGAATGTGAGAACTTCCTTGCATATGCTGTTATTTAACCCTCACTGGGAAGAAATCTGTAATCCTAGTGTGTGAAATGAGAAAATGTGCTCACAGGAGTTAATTAAAATTTACCCAAAATATTACAACTCTCACCCCAACCAATGTCTTCAGTTTTGAACTTTCTGGGGTTTTGGAGTTGTTTGTTGTTCTTCTTCAGCTCCCCAAATGATTCTGATATTAGGAAGGGCTAAAAATACTGCTTCAGGAAAATGTAGTGAGTTCTGAGTCTCCTTACTCCCCCCATGTTTCCCAACTTTCTATTTTTCTACCATTGTTTCCTGTGTTCCTTTTCCTAGAAGCTCCTGCAACTCTCCAAAGGTTAGATTCTCTTCCTATGTTCTCAAACCATCTATAGTGGAGACAAGCCTGGAGCCAATACAACAGCAGTCCCTGACTGCCTCCCCCATCCCAGCCCCACACACCCTCAGTAGGCTTAGTTAAGTTCCCCCCACTCCAATACATACACACTGTTAGGATGGCCAAGGACTGGGAGAATGGTGCTGATCACAGCTCCCAACTTGCTCTTGCATCTCAGCTCAACCCCACCCTGCTCTTTGATAAAGAATGAAAAAGCTGCTACAGCTGAGTTCCATCACTAGGACCACAGCCCTAATGACCTCATTTAACTCCAGTGCCTCACCTCATTCCCAGCTTCCTCCCATACCTTGATTTTTATGTTAGAAATGAGATAATGAATGGGGAGCCAGGTAGGGTAATATATAACAAGAGCCTCTGGATATTAACATTATCCTCTGATGCCAATGCAGCCACTGGGGGGGGGGGGGGGGAAGGACTTGAAAAGAGGATCCTTATCCCTTATAGGAAGTAAAAATTTCAAGGGATGGTGGTAGGTGAGAGAGTAAGCAGCCTGAGGGCAGAACTCTATGTGTGGAGTGTTCCACTTTTTCTTAGTTAATTATCACAGTGCTGTTAAATGATTTGTTATTGTCTATGAATGGCTGAATACAGACAATCCTGATAAGAGAGCTAAGTGTCTAATCTCTGCCCCTCAGCTATTTGAAAAGCACATGGTAGACAATGCATGCTGAGCACTTTGGTTTTGGTTTGTGCCATAAACTTGAAGATATAAATAAAGATGTGAGTTAGAGAAATTCCTTGGTCTGATGTGAAAATAACAGATGTGAATTATGTAAAAGAAATTCATATAGATGGGCACAGTGGCACACAGGCCTGTAATCCCAGCTGCTGGAAGGAGTGAAACAGGAGGATGGCCAGTTCTAGGTCAGCCTGGGAAACATAGGCCTTGCCTCAATATTAAAAGGGAGAGGGGGCAAGATGTGTTGCTCAGTGGTAGAGCACCACATTCCCCATTAGGACAAGTACCAAAACAAACAAACAACAATCTGACACTCATTCATTTAAAATTTTTTTATTTTCACACAAGGATCTATCTGCCTCCAGTTGGCTGCGCCCTAGAGGCTGTAGAAGCCGGCCCTCAGATCGCAGGCAGGCATTGGGCAGTGCGGTGGCAGGAGGTGGTCCTAGGGCTCTGCCCAAGCCACATAGTTGTGGTGGTTGATCTGGGACCACAGATTTCCCTGACTGCCACTAAGCTGGGGCAGGAGGAGCACAGCTTTCCTAGATCTTAGATGTGCTCCTGGTCTTTAGCAGCCTCAGGAACTGCGAATATGTTCGCCTCTTTGTACTTCACACAGTCTCTTGAGATTACTGTTTTTCCAGGAGGCAAAGCTGGCTTCAATTGGCCCCAGTCTCAGGGCAGTTGGGCAGCTCCTGAGCAGGGGGCTGCACTCTGGCTCCCAGAATCCTTCTGGGCGGAGCAGTAAGGATGCCCTCTGCTTCGGAGGTACTGAGCCAGGTTCCCCTCACCTCGCACCCTTGGAAAATCGTTTCTGAACTACCAGGACCCGATTTTCAGAGTGCTCCTCAAACTCTAATGCAAAAAGGAATCACCAGCCCATACTTTAAAAAGAGATTCTGAATCAGTAGGTGGAACCTCAGAGTGCAGTTCTAACCAGCCCTCGGGTGAAGCCCATAGAAAGGGACCACAGCATGGAGTACTGGCAGACTAAAAACTACAGCCAACACGACCAGGGCCTACAGGAATAAGCTTTTTCTATTTTCTTTTCACAAACCAGACCCTGCAGTTGCTGCTGCAGCACACCAACCACCACTATAGAAAAGGGACGAGAAGATCTTTGCTTGGTGAGGTGAAGAGCTATGATTTCTTGTGCCATTAGGCAGGGAAGTATGAAGGAAACTCTGCACTCTTGATTTCTGCTTTGGATCAGTCAGAAACCCTTGTTTTTGGTACCTTGGTGCTCCAACATCTGCCCTTTCAAATGCTTGGATATACTTGGGAAATAAAATATTATTTTAGGCAGTGAAAACTTACCTCTCAGTAACATCATTTTAATTTCAGTGGCCTTTAGTGATTAAAAGATACCCTTTATGATTTATCACTATCTCCTACTTTATCTATGGCTTTAGATATTTTTCTCTATTTTCTAAAACACCTTTTCATAAATCTAGAACAGTAATTAGCAATGGGAGATCAAGAGTCTTTGTCTTTTCACATCTAATGGCAGGAAAAGAGTAGAGTCCATTTATCCAAATGATTCAATTGAGAATCAAAAATGTCTCCCCCCCCCCCTTTTTTTGAGAAAAAAGGAAAAAAAAGGTTTATTGCTATGCTAGAAAAGGAAAAACACAGGGGACTCCTGTCCCAAAGGCTGTAATCCTGCCCATCAGCAGGAACAGGGAGCTTTTAAAGAGATGATTCAGAGAAAATGAGATTAGGGAGGAGAGATCAGCAAGGAGAAGATCAGGGAAAAGAAGGTAAGGGAAAAGATTAAGGAGAAAATCAGGGAGAAGAAGATTGGGAAAAAGAAAAAAAAAAACATGTAAATTTCAAAGCCCCAAGGGATATAGTCAAAGCATCAAATGAACCCCTGTTACATTTTCCCACTGTCAATTTTCATTTCTATGGAAAGTGGGCAATGACATCTCCAAGCTACTTTCTGCTGAAAGGGGGAAGTAACCCAAAGTCCTCATTCTCTATTTGGTGGGGCGTGGACAGTTAAGGGCATTCAGCATCAGAACAGTCCAGAGCTCTACTGTGGCAAATGGCAGGGGACTGGACCGGGCATACATAGAGCAGGGATGCAGCTACCTTGTATCCTTGCATGGAAGTAAGTTCCTTCATTCTTGAGAGGGGCTCTTTGTCATGTTCCACCCTCTGCCTTTCATAATGGCCCTCTAGTTTTCTCACTCTAAATAAAACAAGATAAATGGGAAATCTCAATTTCCCATAACAAATTATGTACTTTCAATGATAGGTGTGGCATGAACTCACTTAAGGCATTCTGAAAGATAGGGATAGAACTGAAGCCAGGGCCCAAGGCAGAAGCTAGTGCTGGTAACAGAGAAGTTCAGAATGGGAAGGCAAAAGTCAAGGCTTAAACTAAAGGCAAATGGACAAAAAAAAAAAAAAAAAAAAAAAAGGTTTTATGTTTTCCCATTCACTGAGTGTTTTGCTCTCTTACTTAACAACTAACTGAATGAATTCATGAAATGACTACTTTTTTTTTCTTTATTTGAAGTGAGGATAAAATGTTATTAAGAAATATTCCCTCACAATCCATAAAGCCAATTAAGACAAATATCATTATGTTATTATAGACCAAATAAGGTTGATTTACTTTGCAAAACTTCTCAAATGTCTAGAAAAGGAAAGGCACTGAAAAGAAAGTGTCCCTGTACCAAGGCATATTCCAGGCTCAAGATCTGGGCACCACTCCACCCTGTGCCTTTCCAACCCAACCAAGGAAGGTGTGAATCTGCAGGGCTCCTGTGTGGGGATGGCAGCCCGGGACTGTGGATCAGAAACAGAAATGAGTTTCAGAGACCAAGAAAGCAGGAAAAGGCTGTGGGAATGCCCCTGGGGGGCACATATGGCCTCCAACAGGTTCTTCTTTCTTTCTGCTCTTTTGCATCTACTAATCTACTGGGACAAGGACCTCATCTGTGGCAGCATGGGGCTGCCAAGACCAGACAGGTGCTTAGACAGAAGTCTCTAATCCTATCTATGTGGAAGTCATTTCTGTGCCTTTAAGAATTCTGCTCAGTAGCCCTAGTAAACTAGATTGGGTTCTGGTCTCCTCGAGGCTTTCCAAACTGGGGAATTTCCTCCCAACCCTGTTCTCTTTCCAGTTGGAGCTCTAGAGTTGCTGAATTCTATGCCTGCTCCTACAGGAGAGAAAAAATGGATTTTTTCATCTTTTCCTATGTAGTGCTTTTAAAAATTGATTTATTTATTGGCACATATTAAACTGTACATATTGAGGAGGAATTCATGTCATCTTTCCATATATACATATGGAGTGTATTGGTCACATCCATGCACTCTTCTTCCACCTTGTCTTCACACCATCCCAAGCCCTAACAATCCCTATTCTACATTAAAGTAAAATTTTTTAAGATTCCACATTTGAGAGGGAACATGCCATACTTACAGCTATTTTCATAAATGTGGCAAAAGGTAAGCACTCTGCATATGCCTAAGTTAGTACTAATGCAGAGTTTATGACACTGAAAGTAAAAGGATCATTAAACACAGTAGACTGTGGTCCTGTAAGATGCTAAATATATGTGCTTCTGATAATTTCAAAGTGAATCTGATAGCCAGGCAACAGTGAGTCATGCATGTAATCCCATCTACTCAGGAGATTGAGGTGGAAGGATTTCAAGTTCTAGGACAACCTGAGAAATTTAGTAAGACCCTGTCTCAAAAAGAAAATAAATATAAAGTTGATCTGGTACAAGAATGTGAAAAATCCCCTTACTTTAGGGAGATGTTTAAAGGGCCACAGTTATTCATTTGTCATTCATTGGGGTTATGTTTTTAGCATAATAGTACCAACACATAGGAGTAAATATAACTTTAAAAAGGTTGTTAGTTATATTATGTCTCAGGACATGTCCCCCTTTATTTACATTTCCTTTTACCTTCTTCAATACTGAGCATTGAAGCTGGATCACTTTAGAACAGAGATATATCCCCAGCCTTTTTTATCATTCTGAGACAGGATCTCTTTCAGTTACTCAGCCAGGCCTCAAACCTTTACTCTTTTGGCCTTAGCTTCTCTAGTAGCTAGGATTACAGGTGAATGAGACAACTGTGCCTGAATGACCTATATGATTTCTTAATATCTAAAATCTACTTTTTGAAATTAACAATTTTGTTCTCACTCACATATTAATCAATCACCACCACCTGTGGCTTACAAAATTTAAATGTCACTTAAATGTATTATAAGTTGAGACAAGAATTTAAATCTGAACCATATTTAGTTACTTGATATTTAAGTCTATAACTTGCCCTCCCTCCCTTTCCTTCCTTCCCACCACCTCACTCTTCCCCTTAGTCCTTTTCAGGTAGAAATTCATCTGTACAGAAACAAAACAGGAAGTTGAGAATTCCAGTGAATACTGAAGAATTGATCTCCATCTTCTCTCAAACAGTCCTCCCCAAGAGGTTCTAAATTTAATTCTCACCTAGAGCATAGCCTGTGATTTGATTTGGAATAGTGAATTAAGCCTTTGTAGAAGAAGAAGGTACATGCCCTGAAGAAATGCTATGTGACATAGGATATCACATATGTAAAGGAAACAGAGAGACTAGCATTTCACAATAAGTAACCCTTTGTAAAATATTTTAACCTTAATCTAATTAATAAATGACACCATTTTGATTTATTAAAATTTCATTCAAGATGATTGCTTTCCTTTCTTTTTGTTTTGCTTTTTTGATTTGTTCTTCTGAGATATACAGAATAGTCAAGTGAAGATGATTATTTTTCCACTGAAGTTCATCAGACCCAGCCTTCTGAAGCAATTTGCCTCCAAGAGTACCATCATCACCCAACATAATGAACTCTACATTAGGATTGTGCAAGAGGGGCTGGGTTTGTGGCTCAGCTGTAGTGTGCTCACCTAGCACATGTGAGGCCCTGGCTTCGATCCTCAGCACCACATAAAAATAAATTAATAAAAAATAGGTATTTTGTCTAACTACACACAAAAAAATTTAAAAAAAATTGTGCAAGAGAGCCATATATAAGCATCTGAATGCTTAACAGCCACTCAATCCTTTGCCACTTCTCTCAGCCCTAACACTGCCTGATCTAGAGGCCAAAATCATGGACCATTTACTCCTGTGTGAAGCAGGTTCTGAATTCTGCAGAGTTGACACTGAGATCCCAGTTGCTTTGATACTGAGCTCAGAAGATTCTAGGCCATGGCTGCTCCCCTACATTTCTACTGGGAACTGCTCTGTAGGCCATGGGGGCTGCTATCTTGGGCTTGTCCTTGACACAGTCAGTTGCCTACAGCACAGATACTAAGAAACATACCTACTTCCTCTTACCTGCCTGCCTGGCACCCTATGCCCATGGCACAGAAGAACTCAAATTCAGCCTCAGGAGAGTGCCATGCTGCAAAGCAACCATGAAGTCATCTGTCCTGGCAGCTTCTCTTGGTCACATCCATGTAGTCCTGGAGAGAGGCTCCCCAGAAACATGCTGATCTTTAACCCTGGGCCATGATCACTGAGTCCTACAAGTACTGAGTATTCAATCTGAGGAATTCTATTTATTCTCCCTTTCAGACAAATATAAGATTTCTCTCTCACACATGTCTCTTTGTTTACTTACTAATAAGCAAGAGATATTGTTTTTATAGGCCCTCATAAATATTTGATTCTCTTGTTCAACAGTAGACAGAATGAAGGGAGAACAGAGATGGAGGAGTGCTGCATGGGGTGGGGGACAAAGCTCTGATTCTAAGCTGTGCTATGGACTTGATATCAGAGTCTTAGAGAAGGGCTCCTCTTGCTTTGGTGGGCATAGGTATGCAAGGTATTTAGGGGAAACAATGCAAAAGAGCCCAGCTGTTGGCCTCAAACAAATCTATCCAAGTATAGAAAAGAATGTGTGGCAGGAGTTCCTTAAGTGAGAAGTGTGTCTCCTTGGATAGTACTTTTGTTCTGCGTCTACTTAAAGAAGGGCCTGGAAGTCTCCAGTTTCTAATGCCTTCACACAGCTGCCCCTGCCCAGCACAGCCTCCCCCAGATACTGGCCCCATTCAGACTAATGTCACTCAGATATGGTTTAATACCCACCAGGGAGAGGAGGTTTTAGAGGGCAAAACTTCTGCTTCTGGTTTCTGGATCTCTGTGTTAATGCAGTTAATATATATAGAAAATATAAAAATGTCTGTTTAGACAATCTATTTCTTGACTGAAAAGCTTATATGAAAGGAAAACTGTAAAAAATCACAAAATTTTGAAAGGCATTATTTTTGCTGTAATAAAAATGTTAAACTAACTTGATAAGAACATCCTGAAAACAGAATATTTTAATACTTTTTATGGAGAAAATGTATATTTAATGAATGAAACCTAAGTCTATTCTTTTGTGGTTGTTAAAAATAAAAGGGATTGTAACAGGCTAAAAGGCAGGAAGAGGAATGTTAAGGCACAGCTGTGTTCCTTTTGCCTTTAGGAACAGAAACTGAACACACTTAGTTTAAGCACGAGGGATGAGGATAACTCATAATTTGATCAAAAACCAAAGATAGATTTACGACTGAACATCAGAGAATGTCTCAAAAACACAGAGCAACAGACTCACAGAAAGAGACTTTAAGACATTAGAAAAAAACTGGATCAGGAGGCCATCAAGCCCAAAGCAAACCTCTTCAGAGCCACAAAGGCCCCAGCAAATGACAGAATACTGGGTCACTTCAAGTGCTTGTGGGGAATGTGTGCATGCAGTACTGCACAACACTATTGTTGGAAAGTAAATGCTGTGTTCACCCTAAAAAACAATCTGGTAATGTTCAGAAAAGTTCAGGTAATACTCTTTTGAGGAAAGAGTTATGTTTATGGGCACCTGCTTTAGGTAAATTCTCCCACAGTTGCATAGGGACAATTATGTGTGGTGATAGGGCACAGCAGAAATACAAATGTCCACTGCAGGACAATGGAGAGGTAGGGTGTGCTAAGGCACATCAGAGGCTACTGTGTCAGAGTTCAAAACTGCAGGTGAAATGTACATAAAAAGACCTTAGTAACTCACAAAGAAGGGCTTTGATTGCAGATTAGTAGTAGAGGTCTTGCCTGGCATGCATGAGGCCCTGGGTACACTTCCCAATGCTACCACAATAAATAAATAAATAAATAAATAAACAAACAAATAAATAAATAAATGTTAAAAATTCATTCTTAATAAAATTAGATATGTCTCCTGAAACTTTTTACATCAACTGAAAATATAATCACCTATAGAATGAATCATTCCTCTTCCTATAACTTGTCCAAGGTGATCTGTGAAAATGGTTCACTATTGTCTTGATACATAAAACCCCACAAAATCTTAAAAATAATAAGGTTCAAATCTCGTGTTCACTTTTAAAACACAAGGAAACTGCCAAGGTCATCAAGGGTATGCATATCCAAAGGGGTGGCCACCAAGTGTCTGAAAGATGTCACTTTAAAGATACCATGTGGGTTGGCATAGTGGTTCATGCCTGTAATCCCAGGAGCAATAGAGACTGAGAAAGGAGATTCCAGAGTTCAAGGCCACCCTCAGCAAACTCATGAGGGTTTATGCTACTTAGTGAGACCCTGTCTTAAAACAGAAAATTTAAAAAGACCAGGGGATTAACTAAGAATTAAGTACCCCTGGGTTCAGTCATCAGTAACCAAAAAAAACAAAAACAAATAAAAAAATGTGTGCCATTCCACTGTTAAAATAGTAGAGTTGATTGGTGTGTCTAAACGAAAGAGTAGAGCTGACATAGGGTTCATAGACCAAAAAAAATGCTCAATTTTGGCAGACATCTTTAAATATGGAAGAGTAATGTTAAACTTGAGGATTTAGATATGAGTTTTTTGGTCATTTAATGTATCCAATGAATAAAGAACCTAGATATACTGCCACATTTACAGAGCTCATGGCCAGATTAACCCATACATGAATTCCCCTGCCCCATTGATATGATCCTTACTGAAAAAGAATTGTTTCCTAAACCAGAAGAAGAAAATGCACACATGCATGAAAACAAACACATGCACAAAAAAGAAACACAAACAAACAAACAACAACAACAAAAAGAAAAAGAAAAAGATGTCTTTAAATTGCTGAGACTGGCCTTGAACTTTAAATCCTCCTGCTGCAGGCTCCAGAGTCACTCAGATTACATGTGTGCTGCAGCAGAGCTGGCTAAATATACATTTAAATAAAATAGAAATGGGATGAATTGCTATAAAAAAAGGAAAGAGGATAAAGAGGAACAACTTAGGATAAAATACTCCTATTTACATTAGAAAAGGTTACAATTCTGGGGGAAACAATCTGGATAATGTGAGATTAACTCCATTAATTTGTCCTTTAGACAGGAAAATCATAGGAAATTTAGATGCACTTTAATGCAGAAAATGTAGGCATAGATTAGAAAATTTACAATTTTAGGGGCTGGGGTTGGGTCTCAGTGGTAGAGCACTCACTAGCATGTGTGAGGCACTGGGTTCCATCCTCAACACTACATAAAAATAAAGAAATAAAGAAAATGTGTCCATCTATAATTTTTTTAAAGAAAGAAGAATTACAATTCAAAATAGCCATAGGACTCTCCTTTTCTCAACACAACCTGCTCCCCTTACTCATTTCCTACTTAGCCATGAATGCTTTAAAATTTAGCTTCTCCATCCAATTCCAGGATGAATTAGCTTATGGTCTTAAGACTATGATCCAGGACCACTGAGTCTGGTCTCTAAAACCAGGCAATCCCTGTACATATGGGGAGAATTAGCTGGGTTCAATAACCCATTCTGTTAATCCCAGCAAATGAAAAGACTGAGGAAAGAAAAACACATGTTTGAGGCCATGCTAGGCAACATGGCCAGATCTTGTCTCAAAACAGAAAATAAAAAGGGCTAAGAAGAAGCTCAATGGTTTAAAGCCTAAGATTCAATCACCAGCATGACTGGAAATAACAAAATGGGATGCAGAATTGGACACAGTCATTACTTTATGTGGTTGGTTTGTTTTTGTTTTGGATACCAGGAATTGAACTCAGGGTGCACTTGAGAATGGATCCACATCACCAGCCCTATTTTTATTTTTATTTATTTATTTATTTATTGGTATTTTATTAGAGTCAGGGTCTCACTGAGTTGCTTAGCACTTCACCCTTACTGAGGCTGACTTTGAACTCAAGATCCTCCTCCCTCAGTGTCCCAAGACACTGGGATTACAGGGGTGCATCACTATGCCCAGCTAATTTGTCTATGTTTATCTGAAATAGGGAGAGAATTTTTATAATGATTTGAAACTGCCAAGGACTGGAGCCTGCCTTGCCGCCCACACCCACCCACATTTTCACTATCTAATTCAATCAAAACCAAGCAATTTCAACAATGCCTTCAGGATTAGTCCATTTGCACCTTAATCCTATCAGGTTCTTCAATCAATTTGTGATGCAAATGAATGTCCCTGGAAAGTGATTGGATATGTCTTCTGAGGTCAGCTACAAGACAGACCACTATAAAAAGGTGCAGTCCATACCAGATTGAATCATTTGCTCCTTTTCCTAGTCCAGGAACACACCTTGGCCTGGTCGGGAAGCTGAAACTATAGTGGTCCCTCTGTCAACCTCAGGATCCCTGACTCCCAGGAGGGCATGTCCAGAGACCAACATGCCACCAGGCCTGAACCCAGAACAGGTGTGGGCCTGGGCAATGGATAATTTTCCTGCTCGGAGCTGCCACTCCTGCCAGTGCCTCCGGAGCTGTGGAGATGTGAATTTTTTGGTAAGCTCACTATCTCACTGGGCCTACACAGAACAGGGAGCTGTCTTTGGGATTCTGAGAGTAGTGTACTTACAGAACATGTTGTTACACAGGAGCAGAGAGCTGAGAGGGACCAAAGAGGAGGTCTAGACCTGAGCATTCAGGAGCCAATGGCTGAATCCACTCAGGAGCTCCAATCATCTCAAGAAGAGGCAAGCCCTACCATCAGTGCAGCCCAATGGGCCCTGAACCTCCCAGGAGGAGCCAGTGTCTGGGCTATTGGACAGACACACACTCAGGCTGCCTCTTGGAGCCCAGCTCATCCCTGGAAGCTGCTGAAAACCGAGGCTTACATCCCAGAGAAACCCCAGCCTGGAGGATGCCTTGCAGTACAATACCCATCAGCCAATGCCCTGGAAGGAGCTTGAAGGACTCCAGTGGGGACCATCATACTGTCCTTGTGGACTCATGCACTGGGACTGTGCCCTGCATGCCTAGGAGCCTTGGCTGTGCTGATCATTCTTATTTTGTTCTTTCTCTCCTGAATGAATTAAAGGTTCTTCAATAAGAAAAAGAATATCTTTGTGTAATTAATTTGATAAGGAACTCTTCTTTCAGATGGACTGAGAATTCTCATAGTTTTTAATCTGATTGAATTTTTCATGATAATTAAACCCATTTCTTTATTCACTGGTTGTCTATTGATTTTGAGGGGGTGAGTCAGGATGGGGAGCTGTATAGCTGGGTCTGGGGCAAGAAGGAGATAATTACCCAGGTCAGAGCTGTGGGCTGATCCCAAGGGCATCTCTGAAGATATGAGGGTAGGGTGCTAACAGAATGTGTACTTGGGTGGCCACTTGCTGGTGTTTCTTCAAAACTGAATGTGACCTTCTTGAACTCTGGAGAGAACCAGCATCAATAAGTTTCCTTTAAATGGTCCCCAGTTACATTACCTAGGAAAGAAGACCAAATGAAATCTCTAGTCTTGGGCCTTCTGAGTTGACAACCAAGGAATCCAAGACATCAGCTGTAGGTCAGACATGTCCAAGCAGTTACAGAATCCTGCCCTAGTGGGCTCTGTCCATTGGTGGGTATAAGGATGGCCTTAGGCCTTAGCCTAAGCAACTTTATTTTAAAACTCCAGTTTGAAACCTGCAGTCTCACTAGGCATGCCTAACTACAGAGCCCTCTAGTATGGCCCTCAGACACAAACTAGTCCCTTCTCCCTACCTTGACAAGCTCAGAGTTTAGTCTCTCCCATGTTGCCCTCACCCTGACTAGAGCAAGTAGCAAAAAAAATCAGGGTGGGGAAAACCAGACCAGATGCTTTAACCCCAGAGCAAATGATGTCATTGAGAAATCTGGTGGCAGCTGATAGGGATTGAAAGGGTGATCAGAAGCCCCAAAATTTAGTATAAATGATGGAGTAAATGAACAGACATTCAGCCAGCTGACACTGATGCACACAAGCCTGAGAGCCTGATGAGGACCTAGAATGACATCCCGACTCTTCTCATCTCCTGATCCTCTGCCTTGTTCTTATCTCTCTCAAATTCTACAGCAGCCTCTTCACTCTAGTGAGAAAAGGACTTTTCCCTATGACTGCCTCCTCAGCCAGCCATCAGCTCCACCCCAGGAGAAGCCTGCCTTAGTTCCTGACCTGATCACCATGGTCAAAGTAAGTGTGAATCTGCTAGACTTAGAGCCCAAGGCTTGAGACTTTTGATCTGACACTTGAGCTTAGCATGCAGAGGGAATTTCTATCATGAGAATGTAGGGATTAAGTGTGATTTTAGTGCTTAGAATTAATCTAGAGTTGTTTGCTGTGAGTTGATTATGTTTATTTAAGTGCTAACATTAAGAATTATCAGTTCCTTTATTAAGAACCTTAGATTAAAGTTGTGATGAATGATTCAAGTGAATAAAGCATTGAAAATGGCAGAAGCACATGGACATTATTTATTTCTCCCCCTGGACTGCATAAGTTGCACCTTTTGCCCATCATGACAGTGGAGTCGCATGGCAATCATCAGTTTGCTCAGGTTGCTTTAGCCAGCTATCATCAGCAGGGTGCCATGATGTGTACCAGTAGTCCAAGCCACACAGGAGGCTCAGACAAGAGCCTTGCTTGAAGCCACCCTGAACAACAGAGCAATATCCTGTCTCAAAAAAAAAAAAAAAAAAATTACTATACACTGTGCTGAGCTTCAAGGGATGTAAATGCCTTCATTAGCATGGACATGGACTTTTAAACTTTCCTGTTTCCTGAAATCCAGTAGGTTTTAGATTGAAGGAATTTGGATTTAGAGGGGCTTAGGTGCTAGGTCTTCTTGAACAGTGGGATCAGACCTCTTTGCCTTTTTTTCTCATCAGCTTAATTGAGTGTTAATTGTCCATGACAGAGAATGGGAGTAGAGGGTCAAAGAGGAGTTGGAGTGTTTTTGTGGTTAGATCAAGAGAACATTCCATGTGATCACCCTTACTTCTAAAGACTTAAAGTCTAAATCAGCATTTCTTCCTCTCCCTCTCCTTGTTGAATTTTTTGAAACTTGGGGACAATGAGAGGATTAGGCTCCACAATAAATAAAGGCAGGAGGCTAGGTGTAGTGGCCCAATCCTGTAGTCCCAAGGACTTAGAGTTTGAGGGAGGAGGGAAACAAGTTCGAGTCCAGCCACAGTAAATAAGGAAGTCCCTGTCTCAAAAAAAAAAAAAAAAAAAAAAAAAAAAAGAGATGGAGCTGAGGGGTAGAGGCCTTGTTGACCATATGTGAAGCCCTTGATTAAATCACCAGCACTATCAAGAGGAAGAAAAAAAAAACACACACACACACACAATGAGACATGACCACATATGCCAATTCCCAACATTTCCAGACATTAAGAAATTTTATATTTTACAAAAGTAGTTATACAAAAAGACATCTTTTCATTTTTGAGAAAGTTTTCATTGTTTTACTCTCTCTCTCTCTCTCTCTCAAACACATACTGCCTAGCCAAATAATTAGCATTGTCATAATGTACTTTCTTTTGGTTAAATTGGCATAAAACAAAATTAGAACTCTCTAGAAGTCTTTATACAACTTATGCTTTCAGTATTGAAAATCATGAAAAGAAACCCATAGCATAGCACATGATAAAAAATAATGCTGGCAAAATAAAATAATAGAAAGGAAAAGAAAAACTGACATTAAACTGTGTTTTTTTCTTGGTACTTGGGTATGAACCTGTAACACTGAGTTACATCCTCTGCTGTTTTTATCTTTTAAGGGACTCTCACTAAGTTGCTTGTGGCCTCATTAAATTACTGAGGCTAGATTAGAACTTGTGATTCTCTTGTCTCAACCTCCTGAGTAGCTGGAATTAGAGACATTTTAGGGATTGATAATGGTCAACTGCATAGAGGTAGTACACAAATTTGACTGACTTTCACAATCATTAACTCTATTTCAAAATCTTACGTTGAAAGGAATTATGCTTTTTTAAAAAAATTAAAATTTATTTTTTAGTTGTAGTTGGACATACCCACCCACTAGGCAAAGTGCCTAAGGCCTTATAATTCTTTAGGGGTGTACAAAATTGTTTTCATTTCTTATAAAACTAAAAGAAAACAATTCTCTCATACCTAATATAACATCTGATATATAATATTAACATCTTGTCTTAAAATCATAGTGAACGGATTTTTAATTTAATTTATTTTTTTAAATGTTTATTTGTTTAAAGAGAGAGAGGAGAGAGAGAGAGAGTGAGAGAGAATTTTTTAATATTTATTTTTCAGTTTTCGGTGGACACAACATCTTTATTTTATGTGGTGCTGAGGATAGAACCCAGCACCTCGCGCATACCAGGCAAGCATGTTACCACTTGAGCCACATCCCCAGAGCCTCACATGTGCTGGGTGAGTGCTCTATCACTGAGTCACAACCCCAGACCATTTTTTTTTTTTTTTTAATTTTAGGGCAAGAATCTCCTTGGAGATTATGTTCACATTTATTTTCTCTATGGTATTGTTTTTCTGAAATACAATCAAGAGTCTCTTGATGTTTTATTGAAATTGATACATGAAGAAATATGATACATGAAGAAATCTCTATGTTTGAGAGAAAGAAACCAGTGTGGATTTTACTGTCACAATTCTTGTTAAAAAAATCCAAGGAGGAGTAGTTTTTATCCTTGGGAGTCTAAGAACACACACAGAAGCATAGATTCCTTCACAAAGTTTCATCTTAACCATGCAGGACCAAGTGAATTCTGCTTTGAAGTAGGTTTATAATTTGGCCTCTCTAGAGATAGAGCCCCAGCTGTTGCTAACACAAATCCCTAGGATACCAGGCAGGGCTCACTCACCCACTAGGCAAAGTGCCTAAGGCCTTATAATATTTTAGGGGCCTACCAAATTGTTTTCATTTCTTGTAAAACTAAAAGAAAACAATTAACTCACATACCTAATATATCATCTGATATATAATATTAACATTTTATTTTAAAATCATAGTGAAAGGATTTTTAATTTAATGTATTGATAGCCTTTTCAGTGCAGGAATGAATCCCTGAAATTACAAGTGTGCCTGGGGCCAAGATTCAGGGTGGGGCCCTGCAAGGGGCAGAGGGCTACAGGTTCTTTTCAAATTCCTCAGCCTGAGGAAGGCTTAGCTTTTGACAAGTAGCACAGGGAGAGGACAAGTGCTTTAGTCTGAGTTAGTGAATGTACCAGGAAGAAAAGAAGGTATGTCCTGACTAGAACTCCATTTAATTGTACTATGACACTTTTACTTAACTAATCTTTGTAAGGTTTAAAAGTGTGTCTTTTAATAATCTTTAGTATCTTTTGCATCTATTTCATAATTTAATAAGCTTCTTTATTGAATTACTTTTGATATCATTTGCATCCATTTTGCAGACTAAAATCTCAATATTTTTGTAGTTTTGTGATTCTACAAATATTTTGCTAAAAAAAATCCATTACTTAAATTTCATTTCATGGAATAATTTCCTGGAAGACACAGAAAGAAATGAAAGTGAAAGATTAAAGGTCCTACACAAAATCTGTAAAATTGTGTAGCATCATTATTTTTGTTTAGGGATTTAAAATCTGCATGATTCCATGTCAATGGGAAGCCATGTTTTCATTACTATAAACATGTACATAGATGTAGAAATCCCTAATACTCTCTACCTCTTGGATTTATAAGGACATTTAATATGTCCTAGAACCTCTATACAATTAATTCCATTTTGATTTCTAAAGGTTGCCTTGTTTTTAACTAAGCGGATCTGTTTTGTCTTGTATAATAAAAGAACACTATTTTTGTTGTTATTGCTGTTCATAGAGTTTCTTGTTTTCTGGGAATGTATCTATGGAATTAATTTTTTAAAGTGGAATTCCTGTGTCAAACAGTATACTTAAAATTGATAGTATACATGGCTATGTTGCATATTCAAGTATCCTACCAAACTCATTCAAACAACCAGTATTGAGAAATGTATTTTTTCCAACTTTTTAATGACATGGATTATAATGAAAATTCCTTCTTCTTTTTTATAAAATAGGAATCACATCCAGGGACTCATGCATGCTAGGCAAGTGCTCCACCACTGACCTACATCCCTGGACCCTGTAATAAAAATTCTTAACACTTTCTATTATGCCATTTAAATGTGTGTTTCTTTTACTTTTCTTGTGTCTAACATTAGTGAGGCTAGCCTTATCTTTCCTACTAAAGAAGCTAGTAGTATTATATATTTTGTCTGAGGGAATTTGAAAAGAGTTCTGTAATTTTCAGCATTTTCTAATTAATTTGGGTGAATGTCATTGATTCTATCTAATTATCAATAATTAGTATGTTCAACAGCATTAAGTGTCCAGTTTTTATGTACTTGTTTCTTCTTTGCCTCATTCACATCCATATTTTTTCTTCACTATTACTCATCCCAATCTGTTGTCTTGCTGAATCTTCAATTATGATTTCAAATCTTTGACCTCATAACATCTCTTTATGGCTCCACTTAGCACCATAACAGTCAAGAACTCTGGATACCCAGTGTAATCTGAACTCTCCTTTCCAGATTCCAGGTTCACACTGCCCCCAAGCATCATTACTTTGCTGCTCTAGAAGAAACACTCATGTAGTTTTAAGGCAAGAACATATCAGCAGTCAGAATTGGGCGAAACCTTGGTGGGAGGAGAACATCACTGAACAGAGTTCTAGAGTACTAGAAGAAAATGTAGCAGAGGAAAAGATACAGGAAGAAGAAACTACCTTGAGTCCAGGAAGAAGTCAGTGTCTGGAACTGCACTGGCAATAGAAGTCACAGTAGGAATCCTGGAGCTTGGGATCTATCAAAGTTGTGTGTAGTTTCTGAAAAGAAAGAAAGAAAGGTAGAAGGAAAGAAGGAAGGAGGAATGAAGGAAGGGAGAAAGAGAGGGAGAGAAGGAGCCCTTTGAGATGAAATAATAATGCCAAACTATGACTATATGAAAAGAGCTCAGGGTGAAAATTCAACCCAGGAGACCAATACCAAGTGCAAATACAAATATAAATGTCAATTCAAGGGATTAGACTTCTATATCTGGACTTAAAAACCTATGAAATACCATCTCATGTGTTGATTTAAAACCAAGATGCTCTATTCTCTTATACACTACAGGGTGTAATGTTTGTGATGCAAATTGAAGTCATCACTTGATTGAGTCTTATCAAATAGATGCTTTAATTATACAACTTATTGAATTCACTTTTTTTCCCAGAGTTAGATACTAAAGGCCTTAGCACATTTAGCATAGCAGAATCGTTTGCCATATATTCATTAAAATTACTTTACATGATTGTTTTTTTTTTTTCAGTTATTTCACTGGAGCAAAAACTTAGCTCCATTTTGATATTTTGTAAAATATCACTGAGAAGCAGTACTCCAGCTCCCTGAATATTAAATTAATTGTAAACATAAATCTTTCAATATGTGTCAGGGTAGTACAGGCTTATAATCTCAGTGACCTAGGAGGCTAAGGCAAAAGGACTACACATTCAAGACAAGCTTCAGCAACTGCACTGCATCATGTGTCAAAATAAGAACAAAAAACTATTGGGGATGTATCTTGTTATCCAAAAGTATTGAGGATGTATCTGATAAGGTTGTCAAATCCAGAGTATAATTTCAAGTTGAAACTTTTAAAAACCCAAGGAAAAGAAGGTTCCAAGAAGGCCAGCTTTAGCAGAGTTCCTTGGAAGGCCCCTGGCAGGAAAATATTCTGGGTGAAATCTTCTGGAAGATCTATGCCAATGGGTGAATACCTAGGCCCAGAGTTTGGAAGTCTAGCTGCTGGGGTCTGAGAGAGGCCTCACAGTGAGTGCAGTCAAGTGTATAGTGGCAGCTGTGACCCAGATGGGGAGGTACCCCTGAAATACCCTTGGGGGAAACAGATGATAGGGTGACACATAAAATCATTTCTCACGTGGGTTCTCAAGGCTGTTCTTTATCTGTATGGAGATATAGTGCTTGTAGAATACCCAATACACAGGGACCCTGTCTGCCCAACCTGTACCCAGAAGATGCCACGAACCCACCATGCCAATAAGCAATGCAACAGCAATGAGGATGGGCCCTCTTAGATCTGAACATGGTCTCTCAACACCCAGGGTTCTGAGCCTCCTCTTTCCCCAATCCCCAGCAGGAGTACACTACACCCAAGAATTTCACATTTTAGCACAAATTTATTGAGAAAAAAGAAAGGAAAAAAAAAAAAAGAAAGAAAGAAACATGCACAATAGCTCTGAAGCCTCCATGGCAAGCATTACTGTTAGAGGATCTGTTCCAAAATGCTCCTCCAAACAAAGGAAATCTCAATGCTGCTGGGCCCCAAAGGTTGCAGACTCAAGAAGCCTCAAGGAGTCCTGTGCAGAAGGGCTTGAATCCACTGCCAGCAGCTTTGGCTAGTCCCATGGTGGCTTGCAGGGGCAGAAGGAAGAGGACTCTTACAAGAATCACCACCACCAGAGGTCTTGGGCTCCAGACTTTCATCACAGGTGCACCTGGAACAAGACAAGGGAGCCCCAGTGGGTGGTCAATGGTGGGACACCTGGGACTTGGTCTGGGTTGAGAATGCCCTGTCCAGCACAAGAGGCTCTGTGTCCTGGTGCAAGGTGCTGTGTCCTCTGGGAAGGTCACCTTTTCCTAACCCATGCCAGGAACGACACCCTCGGGATGTGGAATGCAGGTTGCAGTGGAAGTCTTGGCAGTCATAGGAGGTATCTGGCAGGTGGATGTAGAAGGGCAGTGGCAAGGGCCCAGGATATATTGAGATCAGGTGGCCTCTGGAGCCCTGGTGCCTGGTCTGCAGAATTCTAAGCCTGTGGCACACAGCAGGGAAATCACTGCTCCATGGCTTTGTGGGCCTCAGACCAGGCACCACCAAGTATGTGGGACTTAGCAGGCAGCAGTTTGGGTGTTCTTAAACCCTTCTGGCCTCCAGGGACTTTCTAACCACAGACTGGGAAACTGGGTGGTGCTGGCTTTAATCCTGAAAGGAAATCCCATCACAAAGCTCAGTTAATGAGATTAACAACAACAACAACAACAAAAATCTAGCATCTGTCAGTTTTTGTATGTGGGAGGAAGTCTTGCTCCATACAAGTCACTGAAAAATAGACATTTTTCTTCTGGCTTTAGCAAGGTTGTCAGCACAATACCTAGATTCACACAACATGGTTGTAATGCTTTTCTTTCCTGAACTCTGCCTGCATGGTACAATACTTGTGAGTAGGAATACTTCCAAACAGTAATTTAAAAATGGGAAATGAGTTTTGGGTTTTAGATCTGGTGCTGTAATCTGGTTGATCTATCACCTCATACCCCACTCTGTCCAACTCATATCTTGAAAAATGAGTCACCAATATATGAGGAGGTCTTGGGGCTCTTTGGGGTAGGTTTGATTATAATACCTTATGAAAGGTATTCATGGTCCATAATGAAGATTTTTTTAAAAAACATTGTAAAGATAGCCATTAGTGTCTTCTAAACACCTAATGGGATGAAGCTAGAAATCAATAATAAAAGAGGGGAAGTAAAAATTCAGAAATTTGTAGAAATCAAAAAGCATTTCAAACAATTTTCTGATCAAGGAAAAAAGCACAAGGCTAAGTAGAAAAATACATA
Organism: Marmota flaviventris; assembly: GCF_047511675.1. Classification (NCBI taxonomy): domain Eukaryota; kingdom Metazoa; phylum Chordata; class Mammalia; order Rodentia; family Sciuridae; genus Marmota; species Marmota flaviventris. Next base: position 83,741,032 of record NC_092505.1, read on the forward strand.
GATGTGAATAACAATGAAAAACACACTGTACCAAAATTTGGGGGATGAAGCAGAAACAGCGACCAGGAAGGTGTATTAGGGTTCTCCAGAGGAACAGAATCAACAGGAAGTATGATTATAAAATAGCCATCGATTAGATTGGTTTACTTGACCAAAAGCTGGATAGTCCACAATGGACATCTGCAGTCTGGAAAGCTTTCTGTTTCCTGACTTGTTCCTCCAGGAGCACGTGTTCCGTGGTGTGGCCCAAAAGCTCACGTGTGAGACCATGCAAAGTTTGGCGGAGAAATGATTGGGCTTAATTAGCCTTGATTTAATGAGTGAATGAATCCCTGATGGGATTTACTGAGTGGTAACTGGAGGCCTCTGGGGTGTGGCCTGAGAAAGGATTCTCTGAGGGTGTGGCTGTGGGATATACATCGCTATCTGGCCAGTGGGGTCTCCTACATAAAACCGAAAGGATTAAAGGCAACAGAAAATCGTAGCTGAATAACAAAACGAAATAAAAGGGGCTGAAGGGGAACTGAACCTACAAAGGACTGCGATCCCTGCCTGGCCCCTGGGTCTCCTGGCAATGAGCCTTGCTGCCCCATGAAACACTGAGCCCCAAGGCGCTGCACCTATTGGCCTGGGAACAAGGTCACAACAGCGCAGGAGACATTAGGGCTTTAGAAGAACATTGCTGTTGTCAAAAGAATGCCTCTTTGAGCTGCCTTTAGTCATTTAAATGGGCAGTCACAGAGAAGCAAGGAGCTTGGGGAGAGGGTGCAGCAGCTCCATCCATAGACTCAGCTAGGAGAAATGCCATAGCTGGATAGGAAACTGGTGCCAGTAACAGGGCACTCTTGTGGTACTAAGAGAGTCAGAGCGGGCACAGCAGCCGCCTGCAAACCTGGGCGCGATACCGCATAAAATGGGCAGGAGGCAATTTGTACAAAGACTACAGTGATGCAGGCCCTCAGAGCCGGCTCTGGATTTCTTAGGTTCAGGTCCCCTTCAGCTCCGTTTATTTCGGCTTGTTATTCGGCTACGTTTTCCCATCACGTCTAATCGTTTCGGTTTTATGTATGATGTTTTCGCCTACTGAGCTCCTGAGTTTGCTATCATTGCGTTTTAGCCTCTCTGGCTTGTCTCCATCCTCCGCCTGGAAGACCATAAATACTGGGGATGGCGATGGTGCGGAGGCTCTGCCTCATCTCTCCATCAGCGCAGAGGCTTCTGTCCTGCTGTCTGAGGCTCACCCGATGGAGTAGCATTTTCTGGGCCCTGTGAAGCAGGCTTGGGATTCCGCGGAGGTGGCGCCAGAGCCGCGGCCTCCTCCTGTGCTGAGCTTAGAAACCGGTGGGACTTGGCCTCTTCCTTGCTACCCTGTCCTAGGAGAGTTCTCCCTTGACAACTGCCACTTCGACTGGGAGCAGCTCTCCAGTCCTGTTGGCTGGGGCGCCGGGTCCACCGCAAAATACATTCCGCGGGAGTCCAGAGCTCCTGGGAACTAACCGAGGCCCGGAAGCTGCGACGGGAGAAACTGGAGGCTTGGGCAGATGGGAGGAGCCTGCGGAAGAACCCGAGACAGCCAAGGTGTAGCAGAGGTCACTGCCAAGGACACAGCCCCCCAGCCCCCTACCCCGGTGACAAGCCGCTGGACACCAAGACCTCTGCGGATCAGTGTCTCTCCGAGCGCCCACGACCTGTCTCCTCCAACTGGTGGAACCCGCACCTGGTTTCCTCGGGCTTCCTGGCGTGGATTCGCCCGGGTTCTCCACGCCTTGGGGGTGCTGCCCATCCTTCTCTGGCAGCGAGGCTGCCTTAGATCAGAGAAGGAGCCTCAATGATCTTACTCTGTGAAAAGATTCTCTGTTACAAAATGACAATTAAAACGCTCTGAGATTTGCCTTTAGTTGTTCCTTGTCAATTTTTTAAAATTCTCTTTCTCCTGACGATTCTCTGTAGCTTTTCAGATCGCCTACTACTTGCCGTTTTCTTCTGTTTCAAACATTTGTATTCGTCTTATTACACATTCCCTTCCATAACTTGAGACTTTTATCCATTTCAACTTTTAAACGACATGTACGATTTTACAATCACTCTCAGAATTTTGTAGGTTTAAAGACGGAATTGGTTTCTCGACTTTATTTCTTAATCTTTAATACTCATTTTGTTAACAGCGTGATTTACAATATAAATACGCCTTGGCTTTTCTCATTTAATTTCTATGCCTTTCGATTTTACAACGTGTTTTTAAAAATTTTATTTATTTATTTATGGAGACATCCTCTGGCTCAGTTGCTTGGGAGACAGGGCTCACTAAGTTGCTGAGGCTGGCCTCCAACTTGTGATCCTCCTGCCCCAGCCTTCGGAGTGGCCGGGATTACAGAAGCCATGCGCCACCATGCCAGGTTCTAACCCGTTTTTAAATACTGAGTTGGTTTACATATTTATGTATTTTGTATATTTTTGTCATTTTGTTTCAGTCCCAGTTCATTTTATTTCTATTCTCACGCCTTCCCTTGTTTTTTAAGGATGGCGTTTCATTGCATTTCACACTCAGTAATTTTGATTCTGTCAAAAGTCCCGCGGGGGGGTTATCCATCTTACTATTTCTGGTGGTAGGATCAGGTGATTGGGCACACTGGACAAGTGCACAGATCACCAGTTTGAAAAGATTCCTTACTGATTTGCATGTCTAGCAGTCTTTCCACTTAGGTTTGCTGTGGAAGGCATAGTTTAGCAACTCACAAAGGTGAGTGCTACCATTACTTAAGTGTACCAGGACTCAGTATGCCATATCTGAGATTTATTCGCTCAGGCAAGTGTGGGTAGGCCCCTGAGGTCTCACTTAAACTTGTCTCAGAATTTTCCACCTTATACAGGTTGGATGTAGACTCCAATGTGAAGGAATTAAGTGGAACACGTTCCTGTTTATTCCTTGCCTGTGATTTCTTAGTCATGCTTTGAAATTTTCTTTTTCTGAGCAAGTTCTGGTGAATATATATATATATATATATATATATATATATATATATATATATATATATATATATATATATATATATATATATATTGTAAGAGTAAGAAGTCAAATCCAGCTAGCTATGCTTGAGATTTGAAGCGCCCCCCCAAGGTTGCATTTTCAGGTCAGAACTTAGTGGAAGGAAACCAGTACTAGCCAAACAGTGCCTCAGACTTCTTAGTCGCACCTGATACCCCATTGGTGGATGACTGTAGGCATTGCCAGCTTCCTCTTATCTGCGCCAAGGATTTCTTGGTCGCATGAAGCCTCAGTTTGCAACAATCACAGTTGCACAAATGTACACAAGTTCTGAATCCTTTTAATTTAGCCTACCCAGCAGCCCCAGTTAGCAACAACTCAGGCTTAGTTTGCTCCATGGATAATCAATACAGCCCAGACTGCACTAGGTGTTGTTTTTGGTTTTTGTTTTTGGTGCCAGGGTATTGAATCCAGAGCTTGGAGCATGCTACACTGAGTTCAACCCACAGCCCCTGCCCCAAGTTTGCAGCTTCACTTTGTGGAGATGCTTGCCTGGATGTTTTGCTTTTTAAATTTTCTTTTGGAGACTTTGGCCCTGGATGGATATGTTTGGTTTGTATTGTTTCCTAATTGCACTGCAGAAAAGTTTTTCATGACTTATTTTCTTTATTTTTATTTAAATGACTTCTTCTGCTGCTGGTTGAGTGTCAGACACATGGCTTCAAGTTTCCTTAGTAACATTTGTGCAACAACAGAGCCAGGAAGGAAATGTGGTAGTCAGGTCCCTTTTTTTTTTTTTTTTGTACCTGAGATTTACTCAGGGGCACTAGACCACTGAGCCACATCCCCAGCCCTATTTTGTATTTTAGTTAGAGTCTCACTGAGTTGTCTAATGCCTGGCTACTTTGCTAAGGTTGGCTTTGAACTCTTAATCCTCCTGCCTCAACCTTCTGAGCTGTTTGGGGGCAGATGGTTCACTATTGCACCTGAGCATATGCCACCACTGTGACAGGCCCTGGCTTTGTTTTGTCAGCTTTTTCACTGTTGTGATAAAAAGATCTGAGAAGAATGATTAGAGAAGAAAACATTTATTTGGGGGCTCTCAGTTTCAGAGATGTCAGTCCACAGGTGACCAACTCCCTTGTTCTGTTGCTCTGTGCCCAAGGTGGGGCAGAACACCATGTGTGGTGGAGAAAAGCAGCACAGGTCACTGAACCAGAAAGAAGTGAGAGCAGGGGTGGAGTGTTGAGAGGGAGAGCACAAAGTAGCTCCACTTAACAAGGACAAAACCTATACCAATACCCAGGGACCCACCTCCTCCATCCTATATTTACCCCCCAGTTAATACCTATCAGAGGACTGATGCATTGATTAGGTTAAGATCTTCATAACCCAGTAATTTCACCTCCAAACTTTCTTGCATTGTTTCACACATGAGCTTTGGGGAGGGGGGGGCAACTACTACCTAAACCATAAAAAGCCTGAAAGCAGAGCAACCTGCCATCAGGTCATAAGAGTGCAGTTTCCCCCTTCTCCTCCTGGTAGTGGGGACTGAAATCAGGGGTGCTATGACTCTGAGCTACTACCAGTCCCCAGCCCTTTTTATTTTTTTGAGACAGGGTCTTGCTTGGAATTCCTACATCCATTAATTGGCTCAAGTGCCAGAACCTCTCAATAGGGTCAATAGGGAATGGAATTGAGAGTATCCACTGCATTCTGAGAAGCAAGGAGAACACTGACATAAAATAGATGATCAGCACAATGTCAAAGATGTCAGGAAGTGGAAATTACAGAGATGATGATCCTTCCTTTGCGACTGCTGCAAAATGTCAGGGCATTAGATAGACCCCAGTCTCCAGCACATCCTCTTCTCCATTCAAAGTCACACTTCTCTGTGTTGCCTCTGTTGATGTGGGTTCCATTATTGAAGAATCATACACACCCCTATTGTGAATTGCAAAGTATTACTTTTCTCCATGTGTTGCACTCCACTGAAGGATAACTCTGTGTTTTCAGTATTCCAGGGAATATTTTTGTGAGTTTGTCCAAAGAAGACCTAGGCTAGGAAGTGATGACACAGACATATGTTAGGGACACTGAAATGCCATTATTTAAGACCTTAGTTTACTTTTTTTGCACCTTATTTCTCAGAAGGTACAGATAGGAAAGACTATCAGTAAGCAATGGAAAGGAATTATTTCCTCAAAATTATTTCTCCCTTTCCTCCTCAACTATTTTTGGTATTGACATCAATAAGACCTCTCACTGGAAGGTGAAGAATTTATGTAATATTCTTTGCTTTCACCAAGAGAATGACAGGCCCCCATTGGCAGTCTCTTTTTGTTTGGTACAGGGGATTGAACTCAGGGGCACTTAACCACATCCCCAGTGACCCCCTCTCCACCATTTTTTAAAATATTTTATTTAGAGACAGGGCCTCACTGAGTTGCTTAGTGCCTGGCTAAGTTGCTGAGGCTGGCTTTAAACCCTTGATCCTCCTGCCTTAGCGTCCTGAGCCACTGGGATTACAGGCATGCACCATGGCACCCAGCTCCCATAGGCTCTCTTGCAAGAAAGAATTTGGAGTACAGTTCAATGATTGTTCATTAGCAATACAATAATCCAAAAACATTTAAACCTAATGTTTGGAGTATACATTTGAGTGTGAAGCTCATTTGGTAGCCAAATCTGTTGGGGATAAGTTGAGGCCATTGTTTTTATTTTTTATTTTTTTTTAAGAGAGAGAGAGAGAGAGAATTTTAATATTTATTTTTTTAGTTTTCGGCGGACACAACATCTTTGTTTGTATGTGGTGCTGAGGATCGAACCCAGGCTGCACGCATGCCAGGCAAGCGTGCTACCGCTTGAGCCACATCCCCAGCCCCAAGGCCATTGTTTTTAAAATCCCAGCTTACATGTACATGAGTAGGAATGCTTGGTTATAGGACACTGTCTTGTTTTATTCAGCAGAAGTACACGTATACAAGTATAGAGTCTTCACGATTTGCATCCCATGGAGCTGCAGTGGATTGGCCACTTAAAGCTGGGCCAGTATCCATTATTGCTTCATCACTCTCAACACAGGGACTTTAAAGAAGTTTTGCTAGAGTTCTGGTGGGGAACCTTGTTAAGCTGGAAGTCTGCACATAAGAGTGGATGCTTAGTGGTGGTGAGGATTGTGTGGGATGGACCCTGGGCAGGTGTGCTTTGTACTCTCTCAGCCTGGAGTCCCTGAGTCAGAAACTTGGTCTACTACAAATCCTTGTTGGCTGGATCCTCTCTGGTTTTTAGGGAAGCAAAAGAGACTCTCCAAAGAGTAGGAAGACACATACCAACACATGATTTGACCCTAGTTCACACAAGACCCAGGAGCCTGAGTTGACACCTCAGGTTCTTTGGTCCTCAGGGATGAATGAGTGGGACTCCTGAGACTAGAATTGGCAGGTCCAAGCAATGCAGGAGGAGGCTCAGTTACACCTAGCTGGCTACCATAATCCAAGCTGCCTGGAAACACCCCTTCATCAGGAATCTGGAGGCCACTGGCTTCAAATTCTTTATAATGCAGAATTTTTCACCCTGGAGGGTTTCCCTCTGCCACCTGTGAACACAGGTATGAAGAATCATGATCTGAACTGAACATGCTGAGGAAAGTGCCAGCATGTGCTGTGTTTTCACATGTGATGACAAGTTTTTCACCCTGAAGAAGTACAACTAATGAAATCTCCTGGGCCATCATGTGCCCAGCAAAAAGGTATAGAATTCTTAGGGAAATCAGTGTGCCATAACAAAATTTCTTTAGTTTATATTCCAGTCAAGGAAGAAGGATGTTTTTCTATTGTCAATATACTTCCCACTGCATTAATATTAACACTTGTGAAATCCAAAAGCACCTTGAAAAAATTCATAACAGGCATCTAGGCTTTAACAAATATCCACAGAAGCACCTGAGAATAAATGACTGATTCACCAGATTATTCTCCTGGCTCCACTAGGGCATTACCTTTATTTTCTGGACTACTTAAATGAGGAATGTCCATTTTACTGATCCAGTTTGTGATGTATGACATAATGAAATGGACTTCAAACTGCTTCAATAAAACAGTTGCCAAAAGAGTTCAAGTTGTGGTGTTATAGCTTAGAGTCCATGATGATGCCCAAACCTACTTTGTTTCAGCACCCACACGGGTTCACTCAATTGCACATAGTTTCAGGCTAGGAGGAGTCCCAGCGCCTTACAGCCCAGATCTTTGTAAAGGGTTTCCTAAGAGTCTCAACTGAGCATGTGCAGGAAACTGCCCACCTGCTACTTGTCACAAGTCTTACCAGCAAGAATAGGCAGGACGTCTTCCCAGTGTTTCCCCTGCCTTCCTTGTTTGGGGGGCACTGGTCACCAGTCCCAGTGTGCCCCTTGCTTACTACAAATAGTAGACATTTCCTAGGCCTTCTGCCTGTGCCTAGTGGCTTTACAGTCACTGAGGGGCCATCCCTTGGGGTTCGGTTACCCTTCTGCCTTGAAAACTCACAGGCGGTGAAAACACAACCTGTGACAGAAAAATCGAGGTCCAGCCCTCTCAATGAACACCTCCTGGAAGAAAAGTAGCCTTGGGAAAATAGCGATGCTAGGAACAAGAAAGCGCCTGCACAGGGAACCACCAGGTCTCCTGAGGGAGACAAGGTTTGGGGGGCACTTGGAGCTGAGCCTCAACCTGGAAATCCTCTAGGTGCTGCTTCCCCAAGGGCTGGTGAGAAACCCAGCTCCCTGTAGGACTAAGAGAGTGCAGGCACCAGAACTTGGCTGCGCACCAGCCGCCCGGAGGCCAAGCTCTATTTCCTGGCTGTTTTGCTACTGTGATTAAAAGGAGTCAACCAGCACAATTATAGAAGAGGAAGAGTTTATTTAAGGCCTCACAGTTTTCAGAGGTTTTGGTCCATGGAAGGCTGGCCTCATTCCTCTGGGCTTTGGGTGAGGCAGAACTTCCCAGTGGCACAAGGAAGCAGCTCATGTTATAGTCTGGTGGTGGTGGGGGGGGACTCCACCCGCCAGATAGGGACTTATAACCCATATCCACACCCCAAGGGAATGGCTTCCTCAGGCCACATCCCACTGGCTTCCAGTTACCACCCAGTCAATCCCTTCAGGGATCCATTCACCCATTAAATCCAGGCTAATTAAGCTCAATTCTTTCTCCTCCAAACCTCGCATTTTCTCACACCTGAGCTTTTGGGGCACACCACACCTAAACCATAACACCACCTCCAGAAGGAACAAGTCTGGAGGCAGAAAGCCCCCGGGTGACACTGAGGGAATCCCTAGGAAAAGCATAACATTTACTTAAGTACAAACAAGTAATAAAATTATTAAAACCCAATACGAAAACACAACAAAACGCACAGCAAAATTTACCAAAAGAAAAATTTCTTCAAAATGAACAAAACAGAGAGAGCCCTACAAGGAAACTGCAAACCATGGTTTGTTGCATGGTGTGATCTTGGACATCATGTCCCCGTGTGATGTATCTGAGAACTTTTCTGCCTAAACCTATATTTCCTAAGATTAAAAAGACAAAAGTATTGGCGACACTCACAAGTCCCAATAGCTGGTGTTGCCTGACTTCTATGTGAGTAAAAAAATCACAGGCAGCTGCATGCAGAGTCAAAGAGGAACTCTCCATTGCAAAACCAAAGTTGTTAGGAAAAAGAAACTGCGGATAGTGCTACAGTGGCAATTGTTGAAGTGGCCTTTCAGAAAAATGGCATTCGCCTATACTCACGATTGTACCCGACTTCACCCACAAAGCTGAAATGGAGTTTGCTTTCAGGAATTTGAAACTTGCTTCCACTTAAATGGCAGGTGCTGCTGCTAAACCCGAGTTCTTCGGATTAAACACGGAGGCTGGAATAAACGCTAAGAAATGGCCAATCCACCAAAAAACCCGCACACAGCAAAACTGGCTGAGTCCAGACCTAGAGAAAGTGGGCAGGAGAGAATGGTGCTCTGGGATTCCCCAAAGGACCTCAACTAGCCTTGCTGCCAGTGACAAACTTCCACTTTGGCGCTAACCATGGTGCTGTTACCTAGTATCTGGAAATCCAAAGAAAGGAGCAATACTGCCACCTAGGCTTGGTACAAATATGTGCTATGACTGGAAAACTGTCAGGCCAAACATTCACAGGACTTCATCCCAGAGTTGTCTGAACTTTTGGACCCCTTCCCTCCATTCGCTAGACTGAACTGCAAAAGTCTTACTTTTACACCTCTGACTCACCACAGGCAGATGTTTTACTTTCTCAGATTCTAAGGGAATATTTTCAGGAAAGGACAAACATGCTAAGCAAAGTATTTTCCCAGAGAAACTGATGACCCAGATCAGTTGTAGACATGCGCACATGCCTTCAAGGAAGTCCTTCAATTTTCAGCTTTGGGTTTTCAAAAAAATTTTATTCATCTTTTTTTTAAGAGTTGAACACTACAAACACAACCAGGAAGAACCAGAAGTGAAGGACAGTCCCAAATGTAATACCTGATGTCATGCACAACTTTAACGGCATCCATTGCAAAGTTCATTATTGAAATTTTGGTGAAATATGAAATTTTGGTGCAATTGAAATATCCCTTGAATTCACACACCGGCAGTTCTCTGTAACCCAACTTGCAAACTGTCACTCATAGAATTAGCAGTAGAGGTCTGCAGTTTTTTCCCCGTTCCTCTTGAACATTTTGAAAGAAGATTGAGAGTAGACAGCCATGCTTTTTTAAATATTTCACAGAATTCACTGATGAAACTACTGTGCCCAGAACTTTTACTTATTAGTGTTCCTTCCCCCCCCACCCCCACCCCCAGTGATGGACACTTAACCCAGGCGGGGCCTCAGACTAGTGCTGGATACCACTCACCTCTATCCCCAGCCTCAGCTTGTGTTTGCTTCCTGATTGAATGGCAATCAAGTTGTGGATTTGTTCAGGTGTTCTTGTTGATTCAGTGTTGGTAGCCCTCTTTACTGGTAGCATTCCTTCAACTTGATGGGATTTGGACGTGCCAATGATTAAGAGCCTTCTGGGTGTGTCTAGTAATCATTGGCATGTGGGATAGCGACTGAAGCACAGACCCTCCCTCAAGTTGGGCAGCATCATCCAATAGGATGGTGGCTTGCTTGGAATAAATGTTGAAAGAACAAGGAAGCAGCAGCAGATGCCAGTGCTTCTCTTCTTGATGGCTGCTGCCATCACTTGAGGACATCTGACTCTTGCTTCTTCACTCCTGCAAAGTGGACTGTGCCAGGGATTGTCCAGGGAGTTTCCAGAAGCCTGGGATAGTAATTAATTCATTACTTTATTTATTTATTTATTCACTGTACCTGGTGTAATGGTCCTTTCCAATGGCCAACTTGATGAGATGAAGAGATGCAGAGGATCAAAGGGCTCATGCGTGTGTCAGTGAGGGTGTGTCTGGACATGATTGGCATGTGGGATATCCAACGGAATCAAAGACCCTCCCTAAGCACGGGCAGCACCATCCAATAAGATGATGGCTTGGATAGAATAAAAGTTGGAAGAACAAGCAAAGCAGCAGCAGATGCAAGCGGATTCCTCTTGAACACTTCCTGATTGCTGCTGTGCTTGAATGTCGGACTCTTGCTTCTTCTCTCTTCCAAAGCAGGCTGTGCCAGCGATTCTCCAGAAGCCTTTGGCCTACTGCTAGGGGAGCGCCCTGATCTCTCTTGTTCTGGGGATTTATCTGCTTGTTCTTCCAGCTCTCCAGCCTACAGACTGCCATTTTGGACTATCCAGCCTCTGGAGCGTAAGCCAACCCAGTGAGTCTCCTTTTCATAACCAAACTCCCTGTTGCTTCTGTTCCTCTCGGGAACCCTAATGCAGAGGGACTGAGCCCAAACTGCTTAACCACTGAGACACATCCTCTGCATTTTTTTCTTCTTCTTCTTTTTTTTTTTTTTTTTTTTTTTTCCGGCAACGTCTCCTCAAATGCTTCGGGTCTAGCTCAATTGCCGAGGCTGGCTTTGAACTTGCAATCCTCCAGCCTCAGCCTCCTCCAAGGCGAACTCATAGTCCCTCTCCATCTCTCCCCTCTATTTCTCCCTCTTCTCTCACTTTCCCTCCTTGGAGACCAAGGTAGTCAGGTGTGGGTCATGGCCACCCGTGATGGGGATCCCCGGATTTTAGAAAAGTGGTTTGAACCCTATCTCTCAACAACATCAATTCAATCCAACACGGACATGCAAGAAGATTGAATTTGCCCTTCAGCAGAAATGTACCCATGAGATCCTGTCTCCATAAGTTCCACACCTTGTGTTTTAGGTCCAGAGGAGCCCAGGAGAGTAGAAATTATCTTGTAAGCCATCTCTGAAGACTTTTCCCCCTCTGAGAGTCTGCAGCGATGGAGAAGCATTTTCCCTGCTGTGTGAGGGAGGCCTGGGATTGTGGAGAATATGCTCCAGGGCCCCAGGCACTGCCAGCCCGTGAGGAAGCAGATGCTGGGCCCTGGCCTCTGCCTTTGTATCCCAGGCTGGGCTTCCTTACTGGGGATCACCAGGACTTCAACCGTGAAACACTTTTAAGTCCCTGTGGGTTTCTCAGCTCTAACTGCCCCATCCACGGATCCGGAACGCACAGCACTTTGAGAAGGGGCCCAGAGATGCCTGCCTGCCTGCCCTGGCCCAAAGCCTCAGACCCAGCAGGAGCCACCGGCCCCACCAGGAGAGTTGGACGCCTCTAAGAAACCAGGAAGACCGGTGCCCAGGCTGCCCCATTGGACCAAGTGATCCCGAGATTGCCCATACTCTTTCCAGCATCTCTCTGTGCTGGTGCCAGGAGCCTCTGCCTGAGGTTTCCACTCCCATGCAGAGGCTTTACATTTGAAGGCTCTGGACTCCTGGCTGCCTGCCTGCCTTTGGCTTCAGAGCACTGGCGTCTCCGTGAACATGCTGCAATGGATGATCCTCTGAGAAGAAACCGTGTTCAAATAGACAATTCTCAGATTAGCAGTCGAGGGAGAAGTTTATGGCTTCTTGGATTTTCATGAAATTTTCTGTCCCTTGTAAAATGAAATCATGGAAACAATCGTTTTCCACTAGTGTGCTTGATTTGGAGATTGGGAAATGAAAGGTGGGTTGGCTGCATGCCCAGCACGGGCCCTGTGCAGGTGTCTTTTCTTTGCGGGAAAAGGGATGGATGCTGGGGTCCCCTTTGCACAGGTCCACACAGGGTTCCCCCGTGCCTGTTAATCCTGCCCAGTGTCAACGTATGGTAAATGTTCATTACAAGAATTCTTCAGCTCATTTCACTTCTGTCATTGTTCTGGGGCCAAACATTCACAGGACTTCATCCCAGAGCTCTCTGAACTTTTGGACCCCTTCCCTCCATTCCCTAGACTGAACTGCAAAAGTCTTACTTTTACACCTCTGACTCACCACAGGCAGATGTTTTACTTTCTCAGATTCTAGAGGAATATTTTCAGGAAAGGACAAACATGCTAAGCAAAGTATGTTCCCAGAGAAACCGATGACCCAGATCAGTTGTAGACGTGCGCACATGCCTTCAAGGAAGTCCTTCAATTTTCAGCTTTGGGTTTTCAAAAAAATTTTATTCATCTTTTTTTTAAGAGTTGAACACTACAAACACAACCAGGAAGAACCAGAAGTGAAGGACAGTCCCAAATGTAATATTTGATGTCATGCACAACTTTAACGGCATCCATTGCAAAGTTCATTATTGAAATTTTGGTGAAATATGAAATTTTGGTGCAATTGAAATATCCCTTGAATTCACACACCGGCAGTTCTCTGTAACCCAACTTGCAAACTGTCACTCATAGAATTAGCAGTAGAGGTCTGCAGTTTTTTCCCCGTTCCTCTTGAACATTTTGAAAGAAGATTGAGAGTAGACAGCCATGCTTTTTTAAATATTTCACAGAATTCACTGATGAAACTACTGTGCCCAGAACTTTTACTTATTAGTGTTCCTTCCCCCCCCACCCCCACCCCCAGTGATGGACACTTAACCCAGGCGGGGCCTCAGACTAGTGCTGGATACCACTCACCTCTATCCCCAGCCTCAGCTTGTGTTTGCTTCCTGATTGAATGGCAATCAAGTTGTGGATTTGTTCAGGTGTTCTTGTTGATTCAGTGTTGGTAGCCCTCTTTACTGGTAGCATTCCTTCAACTTGATGGGATTTGGACGTGCCAATGATTAAGAGCCTTCTGGGTGTGTCTAGTAATCATTGGCATGTGGGATAGCGACTGAAGCACAGACCCTCCCTCAAGTTGGGCAGCATCATCCAATAGGATGGTGGCTTGCTTGGAATAAATGTTGAAAGAACAAGGAAGCAGCAGCAGATGCCAGTGCTTCTCTTCTTGATGGCTGCTGCCATCACTTGAGGACATCTGACTCTTGCTTCTTCACTCCTGCAAAGTGGACTTTGCCAGGGATTGTCCAGGGAGTTTCCAGAAGCCTGGGATAGTAATTAATTCATTACTTTATTTATTTATTTATTCACTGTACCTGGTGTAATGGTCCTTTCCAATGGCCAACTTGATGAGATGAAGAGATGCAGAGGATCAAGAAGCTCATGGGTGTGTCAGTGAGGGTGTGTCTGCATGTGATTGGCATGTGGAATAGCCAATGGAAACAAAGACCCTCCTAAGCATGGGCCGCACCATCGAACAAGATGATGGCTTGGATTTTTTCCTAGACTTTTCTAAAGTTTTTTTTTTTTTTTTTTTTTTTTCCTAAACCTCATCTTTGTCCCCTCTGAATAGACAGAAGTACATTAAACCAAGAACCCCTTCCTTTTCCTGTCTTTAAAATATGGAGAAATTGACTGCCAGACTCTTTTAAAGTAGGAAAATATCATTCTGTATAAATTATTTTTATTATCATATTTTTAATAATATAATATAAAATTATTGTATAGCACTTTATGTCATATATTGGTATTTTTAAATGATAAATATTTTATTTCTCATAACAATATTATTGTATTTTTATATATAATAATTAATATAAAATTTTTATTTTAATGTGTAATATCCTTATATTATTTTAATGGTATAAGTTTTAAAACCTAAATTAATACAAATTAAATATTAAATATTCCATTAATATATTGTTATATCATTGTTCTATGAAACTGACATAAACATTTTTATGTTTTCACACAACCTGCTGTGAACATAACTCTCTGAACATGATATAGTCGTGGGAAGGTTTCTGCAAGATTATTTCTCTAATGGGACAGCATTTCTTCATAGTTGCGTGTATTAATTATTTAAAAGAGTATTTGAACCATGGCTTTTTATTTTTTAATTATTTTTAGTTGTAACTGGACACAATATCTTTATTTAATTAATTAATTTATTTTTATGTGGTGCTCAGTTTTGAACCCAGGGCCTCGCATGTGCTAGATAAGCACTCTACCAGTGAGCTACAACCTCAGCCCCTGATTCATGGCTTTTTTTAAAAACCCTTAACACTTATTAGAATCAATGAATCTGTTGCCTTAATTCCCTTACTCTATTTTCTCTAATTAATATCAGCACTCTTGCCCTTTAATTATAACTCCCATTGCATTTTTAATATTTTTTTGTTTTAATTAGTTATACATGACAGTAGAAAGCACTGATGCACTTTGATATATCATACATCGATGACATAATTTCTCATCTTTTTGAGTGTATATTTTGTGGAATCATGTTGGTCATGTAGTCTTATATATATACATTCAGTAATAATGTCTGTTTCATTCTACTATATTTCCTATCTTCACATCCCCTCCCCTTTCCTTCCATCACTTTCCTCTACCTCATCTAAGGTAATGCTATTCTTTCCTAGAGCCTTGTCCTTATTGTGAACCAGCATCTGCATATTAGAGAAAAACTTTAGCCTTTGGTTTTGTGGGTTGGCTTATTTCATTTAGTATGATATTCTCCAACTCCAACCAATTACTGGCAAATGCCATAATTTCACTCCTTTTTAAACCTGAATAATATTGCATTGAGTATAAATACCACATTTTCTATATCTATTCACCTATTGAGGGACACCTATATTGGTTCCACAGTCTAGCTATTGTGAATTGAGCTGCCATAAACATTGATGTGGCTGTGTCACTATAGTATGTTGATTTTAAATCCTTTGGGTATAAACCAAGGAGTGGGAGAGCTGGGTCAAATGGTGGTTCCATTCCCAATTATCCGAGGAATCTCCATACTGCTTTCCATAGTGATTGCACCAATTTGGCATCCTTCCTGCAATGTATGAGTGTATCTTTCCCCCCACATCCTCACCAACATTTATTGTTGCCTGTATTTTTGATGATTGCCATTCTGACAGAAGTATATGAAACCATAGAGTAGTTTTTATTTGCATTTCTCTCATTGCTAGAGATGTTGAACACTTTTTTATATATTTGGTGATCAATTATATTTCTTCTGTGAAGTGTCTGTTCAGCTCCTTAGCCCATTTATTGATTGGGTTATTTTTTTTGGTGGTAACTTTTTTGAGTTTTTTTATATCCTAGAGGTTAATGATTTATTGGAGGTGCATGTGGTAAAGATTTTCTCCTAATCTGTAAGCTCTCTCCTTACATTATTAATTGTTTCTTTGCTGAGAAGAAGTTTTTAATTTGAATTCATCCTGTTTATTGTTTCTTGATTTTACTTCTTGCACATAGGAGTCTTATTATGGAAGTCAGATTGTAGGCTGACATGGTGAAGATTTGGGTCTATTTTTTCTTGTATTAGGTACAGGATCTCTGCACTAGGGCCTAAGTCTTTGATCCACTTTGAGTTGATTTTGTGCAGGGTGAGAGAAAGAGGTTTAATTTCATTTTGCTATATATGAATTTCCAGTTTTATCACTGGACTAACTGTCCAGTCCAGGGAGGGAAAGTGTATGGGTGGTGCTAGCTGGGGTGGGAGGGAGGGAGAGAGGAGTTGGGTAGAAAATCGGGGCCAGGGAAGAGCTATTCCATGGCTTCACTTCTTAGCCTGTGCACAGCATCCTAGTGGCTATACCTGCTGGGTCCCTCCTGCTCCCCCTCATCCTGTAGTTGTTCATCAAGAGAGTGGCCGTGCGTGTGTCCTTGGCTGTGTAAAGGTGTCTTATACCTCTGCAATTAGGCACTTTGTGTGCTTTCTCCACTGCCCTTGGCATTGATGTTGTTTCATGAGTCCTTCCTGACCTACCTCTGAAGATGCAACTCAGATGTCTCTATACCCTGGAGCTTGGTGGCCATTCTCCCTCCTGGGTGCATTGCATTGAAAGCCTACTGTGTGCTAGGTGGCAGTTATTTGAGGGATGGGTGTAGAGATGAGTAGGTATGTCATGCACTTGTGTTGATCAGCAACCTGCAATCAGAATAACACCGGGAGACACCCAGGAACACTGTGAAAAGAGGGGTCAGTCCTGAGTGGTGTAACAGACTGGAAGAGACTGGGAGTTTGGTGAAGCCCATGCTGTAGAGTAGAACATGCCACTCTCTGTGTCCTGTGTGCTTTTGGAGAGGTACAATTTTTCAGAAAGGCCCAGAAACCTGAAAGTAGGATGTTAACAGAATGATGAAGAAACGGATCTAGTTCAAGCACAAGGTGGCATGACATTGACCCCAAGGGGGTCAAGATTAGAAAGACCCAGAATGTCAATTGTGGAATGTAGTTTTTCAAGTAGTGGAAACCTGGGAGCCATGGTCAAATTTTTGTAAAAATGTGATTTATTGAGGGTAATTACAAACAGTAAAATTCACCCTTTTTAGTCTCTAGTTATTGATTTTGACAAATGACATCATGTACTCTCCACCAAGATCAAGGTTAACCAGTTTCATTACCCCAGAAAATCCTTTCATCTCTTGTCAAGTTCTCTCCCTGAGTCCTTGTGGTGTTTCTCTTTCCAGAATCATGCATAAATGGTGTTGTGGGCTTTCTAGTCTGGCTTCATTCACTGAGCACAACACATCTGAGATTCATCTATGTAGCTGCTCATATCAGTAGTTTATTGTCTTTTGTTTCTGTGTAGTATTGTGTTTCCCTACAGATTATTTATACATTCACCAATTGAAGGATTTTTACTTCACATCTAGTTTTTGGCAGTGTTTTTGTTGGTCTATTTTGTTTTGTTTTTGTAACAATGATTGAACCCAGATGTGCTTAACCACTGAGAAACATTCCCAGACCCCCTCAGCCCCACATCCCCTGCACCCTTATGTTTTCTTTTTGAAAAACTTTTAAAATTTTGAGAAAGGGTCTTACTAAGTTGCTTAAGGCCTTGTTAAGTTACTAAGTTACTAAGTTTGTGAGGCTTTGAGCTTGCCACCCTCTTGCCTTTGCCTCCCAAGCCACTGAGAGTACAGGCACTGGCCACTGTGCCCAGCCAGTTTTGGGCAGTTACAAATAAAGCTGCTACAATAACCATTGGTGCACAGACATGCGGACATAAGTTTTCATTTCTGTTGGATAAATTGTTAAGGGTGGCATTGCTGAGTCATAAGGTAAACATATGTGGGACTTTTAAGGAAACAACTGCACCATTTCTACTTTCTACCAGCAATGAATGAGAATTCCAGTTGCTCCACAACCTCACGAGCTTTTGACACTGTCATTTGTTACTATTCTTTGTTTTCAAATTGTAGCCTAATAAATAAGAAATGGTACCTCACTATGGCTCCAGTCTGTATTTTCCTAATGACTAATGATGTTCAGCATATTTTCATGTCTTCTCAGCCATGGGTATATTGTTGGTGAAATCTTTGCTCCAATCTTTTGCCCATTTAAAAAAAAGTGTTGTTTTCTTATTGGGTTTCAGGAGTTCTGTATACTGGATTCAGATGTACACTTTGTAAATATTTTCTTGAAATTCATGGCTTGTCATTTCATTTTCTTCATAGAATCTTCCAAAGAGAAGGAGTCCTTAGTGTTGCTGTTTTTCCAGCACTGGGGATTGAGACAGGGTGCTGAACCACTGTGCTTCTTCCCCAGCATTCATTGTTTTTAACTCTTAATGGAACCTCATGTCCTGTGTGAGGAACAGTTTCATTGCTTTCTTCCCCATCTGTGTGTCTTTATTGTTTTTTTCTTTGAGCTTTGACTAGGAATGATAGGAGTGGGCATCTCTGCCATGGGATTCCTTTAGTATGGCAATCACTTAATTAAAGGCTCTTTCAGCAAGACTGGTGGGCAGCATCAGTGGGGGAGGGGAAGCTGAAGACCCGGAGACAGCTGAACAACAGAGGAGCCTGTCTGCTCATCACCTCCCATCCGTTTAGTCACCAGCCCACCACTGCCATATGTGGTTCCCTCCCTCCTGTGACTCCTGTGCTTAGCCCTTATTTCTCAGCCCTGTGGTCTGCCTGTCTTCTCCTCTCTCCAGCTTCTAGTATCACCATTGAGTTTGCCTGGCAGTTTTTACCCTTCCCCCATCCTGTGGTTCTTCCAGCCGCAGGTTAGGTCATTCACCATTGCCCTTCCTCATCTGCTCAGAGTGAGGCCCTCCAAGTCCAGGGTCCCCAAGTCTCAAGAAACCTAAATGTGGTCTGCACTTTGGGATTCTTCAAACAGGGCTCCTTTCCATTACCTGCAGCACCCATTTCAGGCACTGATCCCATGCTCCAACTATTACTCCCACCATACTCCATTCCCTGACTGCAACTCCTCCTGGAGTCACTTGATTGGTGGTTGGTGACAAAGACTCTGGTGAAGATGGTGAAGACCACATAAGTTCAAATCCCAGCTGTAGAACTGACCAGCAGGGAGACCTTGGGTCTGCTACTTAGCCCCTGGTCACTCAATTTCCTTATCTGTAGAACAGGGAATTTTGGGTTAATTTATGTAAATCACATAGAACAGTGGCTGGAACCAAGAAGTGCCCTAGGTGCTGCTGTTACTATTACTACCATTCCTTCCCGTGGTCATCTACACATGTTTGTGCCTCTTCTTAAAAGCCATACAAATCCCACCCATGACATCCCAGGCCTCCACTCCACCTGTTGTACCTTCAGGGCCTTATTTCCTGAAAGAGTTGACCTTGTTCACTAACTCACTCTTCACTTCCTTGCCCAGGTCCACCCAGCCCTTGCTGTCAGGATGATGCTCTCATTAATGGCCAAAGCCAGCAGACATCTTCAGACTACTCTTTCTGGACTGGACACAGCCTCTGAAACCATAAGTAGCTGCCTCAGCACTTCACTCTCTGGGCTTCTCCTCTTCATGTACCTGGGTGCTGTGAGCTGGGTTGCCTACATGGTTCCCATGATACCCTCTCTCTGCTCTACCCTGGCCACTCCCCATTGTGCTCAGGGCCTTGTGTTGCAGCTGCCTTCACCACTGAAAGTAGGCTGGCCATGCTGTTTGCAGGGTGCTTTCCATTTCCAGTGCAGTGACTGGGTTTTATTTTTTTGCTACTTGGTAATGAACCCTGGGGCACTTTACCACTGAGATACATCCCCAGTCCCTGCTACTTTTTATTGTAAATCAGGGTCTCACTAATTTGCTGATGCTGGTCTCAAACCTGCCTCAGTGTCCCAAGTCACTGGGATTACAGGTGTGTGCCACCATGCCTGGTTGGACAGAAGCATTTTTGAGGCCCTGAAATATTTCTGATGGGGGTGCATCTCAGTGGTAGAATGTGTGCCTAGCATGTGCAAGGCCCTGAATTCTTCAATCCCCAGCACACAAAGAGGAGACATCTGAATCAATGAGTGAAGCCACAAACAAAAGAATCAACATTTGAGGATAGAAAAAAAAGAGAGAAAGGAACACAGAGAGGCCTGGTTCCCTGATCTCCCAGGAAAAGGGGAAGAAGGAGAGGCAGCAGGAAGTTGGTCAAAAGATGGGGCAAGAAGAAGATGCTGCTGGATTTTGGTCCTGTGGAGTGTGAGGGTGTTTGAGACACACAATTGGAGCAGGAGCCCCAGGAGTGGAGCCAGTGGGAGAGGCTGGTCTGGGTGCCTCAGAGCTGTTGGATTCCAGTTTTGTGTGATATGGTTCCATGTGGGGAGAGGAAGGTATTCAAATTTACTGCTCAGTTCTTAGAAATTTATTAATTATCATTCCTTAAGCATTTTGTATACCTTATGTACAATCAATATTTCCTATGCATGATATATATCTAATCAAACATTCTTTCTCTAAATTTAAAAATTCTGCAATTTTTTAATACTCTGACATTAATTTATTTCTTCTGGTACTAGGGATTGAACCCAGGGGTGCTTTACCACCAAAGCGGCATCCCTAATCCTTGCTATATTTTGTTTTGAGATAGGGTGTCACTAAATTGTTGAGGGCCTTACTAAGTTGTTGAGACTGGCTTTGAACTTGCGATCCTTCAGCCTCAGAATCCCAAGTGCCTGGAATTCTGTGTGTACCACTGTACCTGGTGGTATATTCATTTCTTAAGTGCTGTGAACACCATAAAGGAGGCAGAACCTCATAGAGGACAATGATTCATATTGCTTTTTGGACATATTCCAGAGCTGTTCTGGAGTGGAATTGTCTTTCCTTCAGTGGAGAAGAATGTTGGATAGAGGTGCTGGATAGAGGTGGATAGAGGTGCTGCTGGGCCACTTGCCATTATAACAGAGTATTTGCTACCTAAAGCTCATGAAGTTGGATTGAAACTCCACCTGATCTGGAAGGAGGAGGAGTCGAGGGTGATGGATGAACTCAGGGGAAAGAGAAAGTAGAATAAGGGAGAGGAGAAGACAGTGTCCAGGGAAGGACATGACCTTTGAGGTTGACCTTTCCTGCTTTGTGTACTGAAGGTCTTCAGCTCAGATTTTCCTGGAAAATCTGATTTTTGACTAGTAAAATATGTCTTGGCATCCCCTGCTGCTACTAGTCTCCCAGATAGTTAAATTCAATGAAGTAGATTTTTAGAAAAAATCAAGAGATAAAAGACTAAAGTGGGAACAGGGTGGTGACACCATCTTTGTGTTGAGCAGAGCAGCACTAGAAAGATCTTAAAAGGTACCTGGAAGGATGAGGTGAGAGGACAGGTGTTGCCAATGGAGACAGAGCAAGAATCCTGCAAATGGAAGCACAAGGGGATGAGGAGCCCTGAGAAGGCAGGAGAGGTGGGTGCTGTGTCAGCACCATCTGGGGAGAGCTGCTCACAAGTGGGTCGTGGGAGGTCACTCTTCCTTGGAGCCTGGGAAGGCAGGAGGCCCTGGACACTCTTGGAGCCTTGCCATACTATCTACATAGTATGTGATAAGAATGGGCATTATAGTATAAAACCTTTCAACACATAGTCGTTAGCTGCAGGAAACCATTTTTAGCTTAGGAAATGGTATTCCAAATTTCAGTGTAAACTACTAGCAAAGTTCAATTCCTTTTTATGGAAACTATCTTATTTCTGTTTTCAAACTCTTCCACCACAGCCTGAGTTAAATATCTGGAGTGCTTTTTTCCCCAGTCACAAGTGTGATTACCAATATTGTCGATTCTTACAATGATCTGATGAGACACTGTCTGACATGTATCTTGCATTCATTGCAAGAGCATCACCAAGGTGATCCTGCATGATGTTGGAGTCAGTCTTGGCCATCTCCCCTGTTCCCAGTTTGGTGATGATGTCTCAGACTATCACCTATACAACAATTTTTTTTTGGGGGGGGATGCACTAGGGATTTAACCAGGGGATGATTTATCCTGAGATTTGTCCCCAGTCCTATTTATTTTTTATTGAGTCAGGGTCTCATTAAGTTGTTGAGAACCTGACTAAGTTGCTGAGCCTGGCCTCAAAATTATGATTTTCATGTCTCTGCCTCCAGAGTTGATGGAATTATAGACATGTGCCACCATGCCCAGCTATACTCTATATTTATAAATGTTGAATCATTTTTGCATTTCTGGGATTAATCCCAGAGTCAATGATACATAATATTTTTATTATGCTGCTGAATTCAGGTTGTTAATTTTATTTAAATATTTATTCTTTAGATGTAGTTGGACACAATGCCTTTATTTCATTAATTTATTTTTATGTGGTGCTGAGGATCGAACCCAGGGCCTTGCACATGCTAGGCCAGCACTCTACTGCTGAACCACAATCCAAGCCCCAGTTGTTAGGATTTTTAAAAAAGATTTTTGTATTTAATACTCATAAATAATATTAATCTTAGTTTTCCCCTGTGATGTCTTTGTTTGGCTTTGGTATCAGGGTAATATTGGTCCTGTAAAGTAAGTTGGGAATTGTTCCTTTCCCTTCTACTTCTTGGTAGAGGTTGAGAAGAAGTTGTGTCTATTTAAAGTTTTGGTAGAATTTACTGAACCCATACTTTTCTTTAGAAGAGCCTACAAGCTTGTCTACCTTGTTGATTTTCCCCTTTACTACTTTTAGCTGTTTTAGATTCTTTTTAGTTTTTGGTTTTTAAGTATTTAAGTGCAATTCTAGTATCAGTTCTATTGACCTTATGAAATACTTCCTCTTGCAAGAATTCCACTTGTAAAAGTTGTCATTGCAAAAATATTTTATATTGCAGCTGAGATTGGTGGGAAAGAAAGATGCTAGTTTGTTATAGTTGTGCTTTGTTTCTTTGTTATTAATATTTTGTATTTTTTTAGATATACACTACAGTAAAGTGTATTTTGACATATTATACATACATGGAGTATAACTCCCCATTCTGGTAGTTGTACATGATGTGTAGTTTCACTAATGTTGTGTTTATATATGAACATCGGAAAGTCATATCCAATTCATTTCACAGTCTTTCCTTTCCCATTCTTCCTGCCTTCCCTCCCTTACCCCTCATATTGTGTTCTAGCATCTGTATATCAGAGGGAACATTCAGCCTTTGATTTTCAGGGATTGGCTTATTTTACTTTTGCTTTCAAAAATATTTTTTATATATTTTTAAATTGTAGATGGACACAATACCTTTATTTAATTTATTTTTTTAATGAGGTGCTGATGATCAAACCCAGTGCCTCACACGTACTAGGCAGTGCTCTGCCACTGAACTACAGCTCCAGCCCCTTGCTTTCATTTTTGAGATGGAGTATCACTATACTGTTCTGGCTAGCCTCCAACTTGTGGTCTTCCTGTCTGAGCCACTGAGTAGCTGGGATCATAGGCTAGCCACCATGCTTGGCTTAAGATGTGAATTTTAAATGAAAGAAGATGTTTGAGTTGACAAGTGAGTATTTTTATGTTATGATTTATACGTGTGTGTGTGGGGGGTGGTTTATTGTGGTAAGGGAGACCCAACCCAGGTCCTGCCTCACATGTGCTTGGCAAGCGATTTACCACTTACATATGACACGAGTCCTTGTATGGGGATTTGTTTACTACATAACGTCATAACTCTATGAATTCAGATGATAACAACCAAGAATTCAAAAAGCTTTTTGTATTTGAAAACTACAAAAAAATTAAAATATATGGTGCTAAGATTGATAGATTAATGAAACAAAACATCCACACACAGACACTAGAATTTAATATGCAGGATGTTTACAAGGAATGATTTGGGGATAAACACCCATGGAAGGAAGGGAAGGGGATGGGAGGATGCAAGACTGAGCAGAGGGGAGTCACCTGAGGTAGGGGCACAACAAATCTCAGGAAACCCAAAAGTCACATGGCCCTTCAAAATTGTCCTGCTTTGGGGTAGAGTGGCTGGGCCTGTATGCCTGTAGTAACCACTCCTTGGATACAATCTGTCCTTGGAAGGAGGGGAGGCAGGACCCAGATTTGCGGCTGTCTCCCATCCACACTCCAGCAGCTGGGTGGGTAAGTTCTTCATACTGGAGGGGAATCTGGGAGGCACCTTCCAGGATCCACTCCACAGACCTTAGTGTATATGGAGAAGTCCATGTCTGTTTAAGTGTTGGTCATGAATCCTGAATTGAAATCTACTTGATAAGTGATGCTGGAAACATTGATTGTAACCATGGGGAATACACATGAATTACACTGTTATCTCATCTTACCTGACATTAATTTCAAATAGATTAAAGAATTGAAAGAAAAAAGAAACAATATACCTAATACTTATCAGCTTGAAGGTGAGGGAAATGCAAGTAAACTTAGATGATGCCAATAAAATGATTAACAGATTTGATCACATAAAAACACATTTTGCATTCAAAATTTTACACAAAATTAAAAGGCAAACAACAAAACTGAGAACATGTTTGCAGTAAACACACTGAAAACATTAACATGTATTTATTTATATTTGATTGGTTCTTTATGTTATCCTATCATTTCCTCCTCTTTTTCTTTATTTTACTCCACCTTCTGCATTTGACAGAAATCATTTGACCTTTGAATTTCTAAGTTTGGATTTTTTCACTTAGCATGATATTCTCCATTACCATCCATTTACTGGCAAATACCATAATTTTGTTCTTTTTTAAAAAAGTGATCCTGGGGAGGAAAAACATGGCAGCGGGTGGGGAGGGAGCAATCCCGTGACTTTCTCAGCTATGCTGGCAAAGAGAGACTTCAGAACGACTGGATGATGTCTGCTCAGAAAGACCAGCAAAGTTGGGCTGAGGTGGAACCTAAGTGAGCAGTTTGAGCTTCTCAGAGGCCACAGTGTGCTTGGGCGTGGGTGAATCCAGGCCACCCTGTGTGCGGAGGTACTGGCTGGTTGATTGGCAACCCGGCGCGACTCAGCGCTACAAAGACCCTCGAGTGGAGTAGAGAAAAAAAACTTCGGATCTTTTGAGCATCTTTTGAGGTGGTGCCAACTGAGCCTCCATGGGCCAGCGGACTGAGAGCTGAGGTAGGATTTAGGAGAGGCAGACCAGACCCAGCCTTCCCATTGGACAGCCCGGCAAGGAGACGGGAATCCACCCTGGCAGAGAACTGATGTAACCAGAGTTCAGTGGATGGATTGCTCTGCAGCAAAATTGGCAACCACAGGTGTGTGACCCTCAACCCTCCCTCTCCATACAGCTGGGAAATCTCAAAAATCTCTCCCTAGCTCTCCATGAGTGTGATTATCAGAGCCGAGGGAATCAGGAGGGACACCTGACCTCCAACTCCCCCTCCCACTAGTGCTAACAGTTGAGGAGGCCTTTTTCTGCCAGCTCCCGGGGGCGTGGCTACAGGAGAGAATCAGGCAAAATAGGCTGATGGCCCCCAGCCCCCACACTCCACAACCTTGGGGTCTGAGTGAATGGCAAACAGAGAGAGTGCCCAGTTGTTCAAGAGAACAGGGCACCCAGGGGGCTGCAGGCTCGGAGTATAGCTAGTTCTGTGGAGACCACCACTGGGAAGTGGGGCCTGGCTGGCAGGAGAAGCGGGAGTGGGGTCTGGAGACCAGGAAAGGCACTGGGCAACCAGGATTGGAGACCCACCCAGTGGGAGAAGAGTAGCCGCCTCACAGGGATTGTTTCCTGTGTGTTGAAGGCAGAAGCTTGGCCTGGAGGGCACAGCTCCACCTACTGGAAGAGAAGATAATCGAACTCTAATACTGCATTTATCTTTTTTTTTTCTTTTCTTTTTAATTTTTCCCCTTTTCTTCTATTCTTCTTATTTTTCTTTCTCTCTTTCTCTTTAGTGACTTATTCCTTCTCCTTCTCCTACCTTTCCTCCCAAGCATTACGACTTCTATTATGTGTAATTTACTAAATGCTTATTGGTGAATGTTCTGAGGTGGTCTATACTGCTCCCAAGTCCCTAGCTACCCACAAATACTCTGGTCCATTATCCTGTTTACATCCCCATTCAGTAGAGCAATCTTCCAAAGTTGCTAAGATATACCAACCCCCATACCATCACATAACCTGAACTAAACATAAACTCCTAAGACCAAACCGCAGATTGCTATATGCCTTCAGAATCTGTATGCCTTTTATGAAACGAATGAATTTGCTTTAAAGTACAATAAAACCCACCATCTTTAGACATAGTCTCCCATCACAAAGGAGATCCCAGAGATAGACAAAACTAAAACAAATCTATAGGAGTAAATAGAAACACAGCAGTCAAACACAGCTGGAAATTAATGTGAACATCATGAAAAAACAGGGGGAAAAAAAGGATTACAAACAATGCAAGACATACCTGACTCAGATGGAATGGAATCTTAAAGAGGTCATTATACAGCAAATGCAAACAATGAAAGAACACTTTGACAACAAATTACATAAACAAATTCAAGAAGCAAAAGAACAACTCTACTGGGATATAGAGGTTATAAAAAAATTTAAAAAAATCCTAGAAATTAAAGAAACTATAAACCATATTAAAAACTCAAATGAGAGTATTACTAGTAGAGTAGATCAAGTAGAAGTCAGAACATCAGACAATGAAGATAAAATATATCATCTCGAACAGAGTCTAGTCAATTCAGAAAGTCTGGTAAGAAACCACGAGCAAAACATCCAAAAGATATGGGATATCATGAAAAAAAAAACAAACTTAAGATTCCTTGGGATAGAGGAAGGTGTAGTAGTCCAAACCAAAGGAATGAGGATTCTGTTGAATGAAATAATTTTAGAAATCTTTCCAGACATGAAAAATGAAACAGATGTCCAAATCCTAGAAGCCTACAGGATGCTGAACATACAAAAACCACAATAGACCAAATCCAAGATACATTATTATGAAGATATCCAACATAGAGAACAAGGAGAGAATATTAAAAGCTACCAGAGAAAGGAGGCAGATTACATTCAGGGGTAAACAAATTAGGTTAACAGCTGATTTTTCATCACAGACACTGAAAGCAAGAAGATACTGGAACAACGTATTTCAAACGCTGAAAGATAATGGGTGCCAACCAAGAATATTGTATCCAGCAAAATTAAGCTTCAGGTTTAATAACAAAATAAAAATCTTTCACAATAAACAAAAGTTAAAAGAATTCGCAGCCAGAAAACAGCACTGCAAAGCATTTTGGGCAAAATAATACACGAATAGGAAATGAAAAACAACAATCAAAAACCAACAGTGGGAAGTACCTCAGTAAAGGGGGGGGGACTAATCAAAGAGGGAAAAACAAACCAAATTAAAAATAAATAAATAAATCAACAAACATGACCGGAAGTACAAACCATATATCAATAGTAACCCTAAACATTAATGGCTTAAACTTACCAATAAAGCGACTTAGGCCGGTAACCTGGATTAAAAAAGAGATCCAACAATATGCTGCCTTCAGGAGACTCGTCTGATAGGAAAAGACATACACAGGCTGAAGGTGAAAGGTTGGGAAAAATCATACCACTCATATGGTCCTCGGAAGCAAGCAGGAATGGCCATCCTCATATGGAATAAAATCGACTTCAAGTCTAAGTCAATCAAAAGGGATAAAGAAGGACACTATATACTGTTAAAGGGAACCATTCACCAACAAGACATAACAATTATCAATATTTATGCACCAAACAAAGGTGCTGCTATGTTCATAAAACAAACTCTCCTCAAGTTCAAGAGTCAAATAGACTACAACACAATAATTATGGGTGACTTCAACACACCTCTCTCACCATTGGACAGATCTTCCAAACAAAAGTTGAATAAAGAAACTATAGAATACAATAACACAATTAATAACCTAGACTTAACTGACTTGTAGAGAATATATCAACCATCATCAAGTGGATATACTTTTTTCTTAGCAGCACATGGATTCTTCTCAAAAATAGACCATATATTATGCCATAGGGCAAATCTTAGAAATTATAAAGGAGTGGAGATAATACCATGCATCTTATCTGATCATAAAGGAATGAAACTGGAAATCAACAATAAAAGAAGGAAAGAAAAATCCTACATCACTTGAAGAATGAAGAATATGTTACTGAATGATCAGTGGATTAAAGAAGACATAAAGGAGGAAATCAAAAAAAAATTTAGAGATAAATGAAAACACAGGTACAACATATGGGAATCTATGGGACACAATGAAAGCAGTTCTAAGAGGAAAATTAATTGCTTGGAGTTCATTCAACAAATAAATGATCTCACACTCCATCTCAAAACCCTAGAAAAAGAAGAACAAAACAACAGCAAATTTAGTAGAAGGCAAGAAATAATTAAAATCAGAGCTGAAATCAATGAAATTGAAACAAAAGAAACAATTGAAAAAACTGACAAAACTATTAAATTAAAAAGTGATCCAGCAACTAAAAAAGAGAAACCCATACTTAGGTCAAAAATACAATGAGCTACCACTTCAGATCCTCTAGGATGGCTATTATCAAATAACCAACCAACCAACAGGAGGAAACAAAAAGTATTATCAAGTATGTGGAGAAATGGGATCCCTCATGCATAGTTAATGGGAATATGAAATCGTAGGGCTACCATGGAAAACACTATGGCAATTCCTCAAAGAATTGAGCAGGTAATTCCCATATGATCCAGCAATTCCACTCCTGCAGATGAAAGCACTAAATGCAAGGACTTGAACAGGTGTTTGCATATCAATGTTCACAGCAACATTATTTATAGTAGCCAAAATGTAGAAGCAACTGCAATGTTCATTGGCAGATGAATGGATAACAAGATATGACATAGAATGGAATGTTATTTATTCTGTTCAATTATATAGAATGGACTATAATTCAGCTTTAAAAGTAATGAATTCTAACTTATGCTTCAATATGGACAAACGTGAAAATACTATTATGCTAATGAAATAAACCATACCCAAAAGGATAGCTTGTATGATCTACCCATTTATCTGAGATCCCTAGAATTGTCACACTTACAGAGACAGGAAGTAGAGCAGTGCAAGTAGAGGGAAGGAGGAGGTGATGAATGGGCACAGAGTTTCTGTTGGGGTGATGAAAAAGTTCTGGAGGTGGATGGTGGTGATGGTTGCCTAACAAGGGAAAGGTACTTTATGCTGCAGAACAAGACACTTATAAATGGTTAAAATGGTAAATTCTATGTTAGGTATGTTTACCATGATAAGAAAAGAAAATCCCAGCACATCCACACCAGAATGTGTCCAATCTTGCTTCTAACTTGTGATCCTTCTGCCTCAGCCTCCTTAGTTGGTGGGATTACAGGTGTGCACCACCATGCCTGGCCATTAAAACCTTAAAATAAAAATTTTAAAAACAAAGGAAAAAAAGAAAAGGAAAAGAAAAAAGCCCAAGGTAAAATATTAAAGCACAGTCCAGGAAGAGAATCCTGTAGATGACTGAATTCCTGTGATCCCAGAAGAAAAGCCAGATTTCCCAGGTTCACCATCAGTCACTGGGAGACTGAGCACACTCCGATGAACAAGGGGTGGAAGCCAGAGGAGGTTAAGGTAGAAGTAAATAGCAAGGGCAGCAGACAATGGATGTGCATTTAAGGCTGTTGGTAAAACTCTAAACTCTTTTCTGTTCTTTTCTTGCTCCTTGCACACAGGAAAAACATTTCTTAGCTCCTTGGACTTAGAAGTGGTTACTGCTTCTCCTTCTGTGGCAAGAGGAGGAAGCCTGGCTTTGAGAAGATGGTGGGCACTTCAGATTAAAGTAGCTTGTATCTCTGGATGCCTGCACCAAGGACAGTTGCTCTAACGAGTAACTTTAGTCTATAGAAGACCTTGCCTGAATGAAGAAAGATTTGAGGCATTTCTGTGCTCAATGTGGGGCTGTTTGACATAGCAGCATAACGCAGCCTATTTTAACTAACGCAGACAGAGCCTTGCTGAGAGGATTAATGGGATGAGGAAGGGCTTTTTTTTAAAAAACTACCATTATGCTATTGAAATAAACCATACCCAAAAGGATAGCTTGTATAATTTATCCATTTATCTGAGATCCCTAGAATAGTCACACTAACAGAGACAGGAAGTAGAGCAGTGGGGATAGAGGGAAGGAGGAGGTGATGAGTGGGAGAGTGAGCACACCTGAAGAACACGCAAGAATGAAAACAACCTTCCTAGTTATCATTTCTACCTCTCTATTTGTTCCTATTCCCTGAGAGAAGCCACTTGAATTGTCACACTCCCTAGGAGAGGCATTCTTAATTATAGGAAAGGCTTGAAAATTTTTGTGTACTGAGAATGATCTGCAAGAGATGGAGAAGAGTTCTTTCCTGGTCGTGGAAATTTAACAGATGACAGCAGGTACACAATCCCCCCCAAAAGAGGAAAGGTTACTTTGCCTTAAGAAGAGAGACACTTCTTTCTTGGTGTCTTGGTCCATTTTGTACTTCTATAACAGAATACCTGACACTGGGAAATTTATAAAGAAGAGACATTTGTTAGGATTCTGGAGGGTGAAAGTTCAAGGTCAAGGGGCACTTATTTTGCTAGGGCCTTCCTGCTGTGCCATCCCACAGAGAACAGTCAAGAAAGTGGGAGAAAAAGATCAAGAGAGAAATAGGGTTGAAGAGAATGTACTTCTGTGATACTCAGCCCATGTATGCTATAATGGCTTTAGTCCCCTCATCACCTCTTCAAGGTCTCATGTCCCAACACTGCCATATTTGGGAATGATCTTCCAACAGCTGACTTTGGAGGACACATACAGATCACAGTACTTGGGTACAAGTAGGAAAGGAGATGAACAATGGATGAGAGCAAGAGGGAAAGAGAGCTGATGGCTTTTGTTTGTGGTCTTCATTTCCTCTGTAAATAATGGTGCCCGGTTAGAGGCAGGACAAAGTGATGTGACAGGACTTGAGACACAGGGAAAATGTTTGGGGGAACTCCCAGGAAATCAGTCAATGGTGAACAAAGCAGAGAAGCCTGTGCCAATAGCTCAGCATCGAATTGTAGGGAATCTGATGTGTGAGAAACTGTGGTCTGGTGAGCAACAGATAATCCCTCCAGCCTGCTGGGAGGAGGGGTGGGCCCTGTCACTGAAGCTGGTGAGGCTGAGCTGGTAGGGCTATTGGCAGGGATATGATGAAGGAGATCACTAATCAGATGGGAATAATGACCTTTAAGTTCCCTTCCAACCTTGAGATTTTATGATTCTTTAATTCCGTGTGTTGTAAGGAACTTAACAAAATCAAATGACTTCCATCTTATTCAAATTATAGTGGCCTGCCTTTCAGCTTCCCAGAGGGAGTGGATTTAAGGACATTGAGCACTCAGAGTTGATTATGCGGATGCCACACTCTCATTCCAGGTTGGTTCTCCTAAGTACCAGGGTAATTATGAGGGCACATCTGCTCCTCATCGTGAGGACTGATGAGTTAGCTCAGTATTTATCTCTCCTGTGCAGACGTGATGGAGAAGCCTAACAGGGAGCAACATTCTGATGAATATTCTTTTGATTTGCTAATGACTTTTCAAACTCTATTATTAAAGTTACATTTTCCTTGTTGACTCCGGGTTGTTAAAGTCTTGTATCCTTTAAAAATTTTTTATAGAGCTCTTATATCTTACAAGCAGCTTTGTAAAGTTGGCAGCAAGCAAGATTGGAGATGCCCTGGATTGCCCTCACTGCAGAGGTACCACAGCCTCTCCTGATAACAGCACTGCATCTGAGTACTGTATATACCATTTGTTCTGGAAAGAGAGAGGAAGAAAAACCTTCCTAATGTCATGAGGTTGCTTCATACTGGGACCAAGCTGTGGATGACCCCAGCCTGGCTCAGAATAACCTTGCAACAAGGCTCACTTTGGAATTTTTTTTTTTATGATCACTGAACATTTTGCAATTTTATTCTACTTTCAGTGACCCCTGCCCTTGCCAACTACTTCCATCACTCAAACAACAGTCCACTTGCTGACCAGCAGAAGATGGATTTTTTTTTTAGGAGAAATGGGAGGCATTGGCTCATTAACAAGCCCTCCAGCCCCATGAGGAGAGGTTTAAGCCCTCTTCTTTCAAAAGTGGCTTGTCACTTCTCCCAAACCCTGACATGTTTCACACAGAACAGGGCCGCCAAATCTCTCCAGAATAAGAAATGCTGCCTTCAGTCCTCATCAGAAACTAGGAAATAGCAACAATGCATGAGTCCCTCATCCAGTGGGAGTCAAATGTTCTAGGAGTACAGGGATTTTTGCCCTGTTGAATACACAGTGAACTTGGGTACATTATGATAAAGAATGAAAGGGCACAACTGTTCATCAAAACCCCAATCTGCTGAAGTCAGGGCCAAAAAGAGCTCCTCATTTCTGGTGAAGGTCAGCCCCACAAATGTGGCCTGAAGTATTTCATTACACCCTCTTGACCTTCTGTTCCCTCTGAAAACATTGGGATTGAATGAGAATCTCTCTACTGATATCATCCTTGGCTGTTTTGACAATGGATGTTAAATGACTCAGTAAAAGAGCCACAATCTACATGATTCTTTAACCAGAATCATAGAAGGAGGACTGAGTAGCTAAATGGGACTAGAAAAGAGATGTATTGGAGTTCTGGTAAAACTAGAGGAACCATGACAGCCACCAAAATTAACCTTTCATGTGTTTTTTAACTATCTGTGAGATTCTCCACCAGCCTACATCCGTACAGTTATCTTAAGGAAGAGTAACTTGTGTTTGTCAAACATATCCTGGACAGACAGAAGCTAGAGTGGTGATATGAATTGCCATAAGGCCCAGGAAGAAAAAGGACCATGGGAAATGGTGAATAATATAAACTCTTCTGCAGCACATACCTGGATAAGACATTACCAGAGTTTTTAAAAATAAATGGACAAGTGCATAAGCCAGAAAGGAAGAAAACCAGCACCACAAGCAAGAAGGGAATTGATAGCTGTTCCAGACATGACTGAGATTTGCCTATTCCTGGAGAATTTGGGAGGAGCTGCTGGGAGAGATTGATGATGGAGGACCATATGGTGATCATGATATCACAGCTCCTGAAACTCAGGTGTAGGGCTTCATACCCACACAGGGCTTCATGCCCTCACAGTAGCAGGAGAAGAGTCCTGGGCCCTGTAGAGGGAAGTCAGCTGGAACTAGACCTTTTAGCTGGTATGCTGGAGGTCACACCCCCAGGGAGAATATAGATTAGGAAAAGTCCTGTGCACTGGTACAGCTGGGTGACAAGGAAGCATGTCTGTGTCTGCCAGGGCTCAGGGTGAAAAATTGTCCCTTGAGAAATCAAAACTCAGGTCCTGTGTGTCATGTAAATTTAAGTTAGGATTTGTTATTCAGAAGTGTGGGAATCTCCCAAGCTTTAATATAAGATGGGTCCTGGGCTGCTATTTTCAATTTGCATGCAGAAGTAAACAAAGCAAGCTTTGGAGGAACTCTTTCACAAAGTAGGATGAAAGGAGTTTTGCAAAACACACAGCTACATTGAAGCTGAGGAGAACACACACCATGTACAAAAGAATGAGGACACAGCAAACTGAAGGACTAGAGTTCCAGAAAATCAGGGGAATAGAAAGATAGATGAAGAATGCAAGTTTGTCTACAATTAATGAAGAAAGATCTTGTCCTGGTAAAGAAGTGACTATGTACAAGAAGACTACAGTACTATTTGTAAGAGAAAGAAAAAAAATGGAAACAGTCCACATTCTTCTTTAGAAGACTGATTTAATCAAAAACAAAAACACATGATCCGTCTACACAAAGCACTGTTAAGAATACTCCCTGTCTTCTGCATACCAATGTGAAGAGAAGGGTGTGTTGTTAACTGAAAAAAGCAACCAAAGAAAACAGTATATATTGTTAGTCACTTTTTATCTAAGAAAAGGGGGTAGGAAAGCAACAAAAATTTATATCTGGGTCTGTATTTATATTAACACTGAAAAATACATATAAACTAATAAATATTGTTGCCCACAGAGATTGAGATATAGATGTTGTATGAGCAATGTGGCCAGGAGTGAGACTTTTCAATGTTTATGTTTTATGCTATTTTGATTTTTGAACCATGAGAATGAGTTATGTATACAAAACTTAAAATTTTGTTTTATCAAGGAAGAAATAAAATTCCAAAATAATAATTAAGCTTTGAAAAATTATAAGCAGATTTGAAAAAGGAGCAAATATAACTGATGAAAAAGTTGTATTTGAATTAAAAAAATTCTAGATGAGTTAGAAGACTAAATAATGTTTCAGAGAAAATTAATAAAGTAGAGGGCAGTTCCAAGAAACTTACTAAAATGAAGCACAAGGAAGTTGAAAAGATGGAACTCACAGGAAACTTTAAGAATTTCAGAGATCAGAAGGGGAAGTGAAATGGAGGAGTCTAAGAAAATATAGAAACAACAAGGGCAATAAAATATTTACAGAGATAATGGCTGCATATTTTTAAGAATTAACAAACCTTACATAAAAGAAACACAGGTGATCCCAGGCAGGATAAATAAAACAAGGTCCACACGAAGAGCCATCAAAGGAAACCTCAGGATAGCAAGAACAAAGATAAAAATTTAAAAACAACTTGTGAGAAAGACAGATTGCCTACAAGGGAGAACAAGAAGGTGGAAGACTTCTGGACATTATCCTAATCATCCAATGGAATAATAGTTCAAGGATGAGAGCAAAATAAAGACATACACAAGGTCTAATAGAAATTTCCACTCAAACCTTAAATATTTCAGAAAGAAGGAAAATCAAATGGGAAGAAAAAAGATTAATGCAGGAAACAATGATGAGAAGGAAAAAATGGTGAACAAAAACAGGAAATCTAAACAATCAATGACTATCAAATAATAGCAAGGATAGAATATTTGGAAAATCAAATGAAGTCAAACTAAAATAGTAGAAAAACTATTATTCAACATAGAAACAGAGGTAAAGTTCTAAGTAGGGCTAGAAATAAATGGTGCTTACCTTGGGACCAAAAGGTAAAGGAACATCCAAAAAGTCAAAATTAAGAAAAAGGACATTTTAAAGCAATATTTTAAAACCAAAACTAAAACAAAAGTCCATGATGCACAAATATTAAAATTTCAATAAACACAAGATCAATATGACCGATTGTTTTTCCTTTTGTCTCATATTCCAATATGGCCTGACATGGTTCTGATTCTAAGGTTCTTACTTTTTTCTGGGAAAGGCTTTAGAGTAATTAATGACCTTTACACATTGTATATCAAGTATGAGTCTTAAAAATTTTTAAGTGAAACAAATAGAATAATACAAACATAATGAAGAAACATTAAGCTGTTAAATAGGTCAATAAAGAAAAATTCACTCAGTTCAATGGAAGCTAGAAAAGAGGTGGAAAAAAATCTGACAAAAAATAACACAAACAACATGATAGAAAAAAGTAAAATTACTTCAATTAATAGAGTAAACATAAGTGAAATGATCCTAACCAGTTAAAAGTCAGAAGCTCTCAAATTGGATTTAAAAATAATTAAAAACCTAAAGGCAGCTATATGCTATTGATCAAAGGCAAACTGAAACACAATGGCACAGAGAGATTAAAGCAAACAAATGAAAAATACTGCATCAGGCAATTATTACTAAAAATATAGTGAGCTAATAAAACTGATAGCATTTTGTCAGAATATAGGTTCCATGATAAAAAAATAAAATAAAATCAAACTGATAGCAGATGAAACAGACTTTAAGACATAAAGCATTTTTAGGAATTGTGAGTCATAACATAAAGTGAAGTGGACAATTTACTGGAAAAGAAATAACATTTTTGACCTTGCATGAACCTAATAATAAAGTTCCAAACTGTATAACTCAAACTTGTCAGAATTACAATGAGAAATTGGCAAAGACACAACCAAAGTTTTTATTTTAAAACATGACCTGAATATTAAGGTGACATTGAAGGTCCTCCACAAGTCCAAGTGGGACTAGATGTTGGAAGGGACATTATGCAACTCTCCTGCTTCTAGTTAGGGGCTCCATCTTATGTGCAGGCTCAGTTGCTATGAGGGTTCCAAGGAAGCAGAGCCACCAAGACTGTCAGAGGGCTTCATCTGGCAGTCATCTCTGAAGTCACATATCCAGCTGCCATGCTCCGGGTGGCCTTTCTGGAGCCTGGGAAACACAACCAGGAAATGGTGGTACAGAAAACTAAACTGTGATCACTGGGACCCTGGGTGTGAGATACCATCAGGAGATGAGCTGGGCACTGAGACCTGGTGGGCTCAATAATTGGAGCCATCACACAGGCCCAGTTAGCTTGGCTCTACACTGTCTAAGCAGTGCTCTGGGCCAAAGGCACATTTATGAAATGCCCCCATTCATTTCCTGCCAGAGATCCTATCTGAATCCAGGGTTCTGGCCTCCTAGAGATTTAGCAGTTCTTATAACACACTCCCTCCCACTAAAAGGCTGAGGGAGTCTTGGGGAGGAAAAATCCCCATTTGGCAAAGCCAACTCCATTGCGGCTTGTTTCTCATATATTTTCTTAAGTATATCTCTTTGCTTGCTTAAACATCTGGAATAAAGTTTTCCCAATAATGTATGCCCAATTTAATCCTGCATCATTTCCTATCACATATTTAGGTTGATCTGAGAGACTGGACTTAAAAGCGCTAAAAATGATCTGAGTCACTGTAAATGCTGCTGTCACCAGTCACAAAAAAAAAAGCAGCTGGATTCTGAAATTGCAGATGTAAAGTTGTCTGAGATGTTTCCCCTCTCTGCTAGGTGCTCTCACTGAGACTGCTAATATTCCCAGAGGTGGAGGCAGGGTAGCGAGTAATGTCTCCGTTTTTGCAAGGTAACTTTGTAGGTAACCACTCATGTCAACCAGCTCACAGAAATGGTTAATAGCGTGTAGTATTGCTCTTGGCCATCTATCCTATAATGACAGAAGGATCAATAAAATCCAGTCATTAAAATGGGGTTGGCTAACTAGTCCCTGGCCTGGGCCTTGGGAAATTCTTCATTGTATAAATCTGGTAGAAATTCTCCAGATTCACAGTTGAGAACCAAGGTTCAGAAGTCAGAACTTTGACTGACAATCCTGAATGACCCCTGAGTTTGAGTGCTGGGATGACCATGTGCTTCCCAGCCTCAGCCTGGGTTGGGCACCAGCTGGGGGAGACAGATATTTCCCCACTCTGCCCCATGGCTTCCCTGAGGCAGCACAAGCAGCAGAGGGACCAGGATTGCAAATCCAGGGCAATGCCCTGTGGGACTGCCATGGAGGCTGGGTATTGAAATGGGGGGACAATGAGTGTTTCTGAAATTACAATATTAGGTATGGGAAAATAGACAAAATTAAACAGGCTTTCTCCAAAACAGTACCTCCAAGAAAAGTGATATCACCTGCCCAATTCTGCCTTGATCTCCCTGTATCTTGTAGCTCTATTGCTAAGTGAAGTAAGCCAACTCCAAAAACCAAAGGCCGAATGTTCTCTATAAGTGGATGCTGATCCATAGTGGAGTTGGGGACATAGGAAAAATGGAGGCACTTTAGTGGAGCAAAGTAGAGGCAGAGTTTGGGAGGGGGCATGGTGGTAGAAATGATGGTGCAATGAGATCGAAATCATTACCCTAAGGAGATGTATGACTGCACATATGGTGTGACACTACATCCTGTACAACCATAGAAATGTAAAGTTGTGCTGCAATTGTGTACAATGAATTAAAATGCATTCTGCTCTCACATATACCTAATTTAAAAAAAAAAAAAAAAACAACTAAGGCTAGCATGGCCTGCTCCAAAGCTCAATAGACCTGGTTATTATGATTCCAGTACCACTCCTGACCTTCTCCCATGTCCCAATGCATGTCATCCCTCCTTCCTGTGCTACAACAGAAATCAGTATAAAAGTTGATGGTATATTGTGACCCAAATATTACTGCATTCTCAGTAGAAACCCAACTGGCCAACAGAAATCTGAAAAAGAGGCTCAACATTCCTAATCATTAGAGAAATGCAAATTAAAACTATAATGAGACACCATCTCACAACTATTGAATAGATATTATTATAAAGACAAAAGAAGCAGGCTTGGTGGCACATGCCTTTAATCCCAGTAACTCAGGAGGCTGAGGCAAGTGGATTACAAATTCAAGATAAACCTCAGTAGTGTATTGAGACCTGGTCTCTGAATAAAATTTAAAAGTGCTACAGATATATCTCAAGGGTATCCTAGGTTCAACTCCCAGTATAAATAAAAGAAAAAGAAAGAAAGACAAAAGAAGATTGAGGTCTGGTTAGGATGTGGAGAAACTGGAATTTGTATACAAGGTTTGAGGGAATGTAAATTAGCACAGTCATTATAGAAATCATTATGGGAAATTTCTTTAAAAATTACATATAGAGCTCACTTGGTAGAGTGCTTGCCTAGCATGCACAAGGCCCTGGGTTCGATCCCAGCACACACACACACACACACACACACACACACAAATAGAACTACCCTATGGTGCAAAATCCCACTGCTTGGTATATATTCAAAGGAAATGGCATCAGAGTTTAAAAGACATCTGCATGCCCATGTTTATTTCAGCATTATTTTCATAACCAAGAAATGGAAAAAGCTGTGTCTATCAGTGGAGGAATGGGTACAGAAAATGTGGTTTAGGGGACACTATTCAGTCTTTAAGCCAATAAGAAACTCCTGTCATTGGTGTAAAATGAATGAGCCCAAAGGACATTTTACTAGGCAATATAAGGCAGGCATATGGCAAATATCACATGACCTCACCTACATGTGGGATCTAAAAAAGCTGAACTCATAGGACCTAAAAAAAGCATACTACAAGGACACAGCCACATCAATGTTTACAGCAGCACAATTCACAATTACTAAAGTGTGGAACCAACCTAGAAGCCCTTCAGTAAACATGGATAAGAAAGAGTAGCATATATACACAAAGGAATATTACTAAGCAATAAAAGAGAATAAAATTATGGCATTTGCAGATAAATGGGTGGAGTTGGAGAAGATAATGCTAAGTGAAGTGAGCCAATCCCCCCCCAAGAAAATACAAATGCCGAATATTTCTCTGATATAAGCTGACTGACTCATAGTAGGGTAGGGAGGTGGAGCATGGGAAGAAAAGACAAACTCTACCTAGGGAAAAGGGATGGGACAGGAAGGGAGGGGGCAGGAGGTTAGCAATGATGGTGGAATGTGATGGACATCATTATCTAATGCACATGTATGAAGATGCGAATTGGTGTGAACATAGTATATATAG
This sequence comes from Marmota flaviventris, assembly GCF_047511675.1. Lineage (NCBI taxonomy): Eukaryota > Metazoa > Chordata > Mammalia > Rodentia > Sciuridae > Marmota > Marmota flaviventris. The sequence continues at coordinate 83,779,966 of NC_092505.1, forward strand.
AAGCAGAGGTATGAAAAATTGTGCGCTATATGTGTAATAGGAATTGTAATGCAGTCTGCTGTCATTCATTTTAAAATATCAAAAAAAAAAAAAGAAAGAAATAGATAGCAGAGTAGTGACTGCCAGGGGCCCAAGGGTGGCTTGGCTCTGCTCTGGTGAGATGCTGGTCACAGGAGATCAAATTACACTTAGATGGGAGGGATGAGTTTCAAGGATCTAATATACAATATAATGACAACAGTTAATAACAACATACAACAGAATGACTACAGTTGGTAATGTTATATACACTTGAAAATGACTCAGACAGTAGATTTTAAGGGTTCTTACCACAAATAAGTATATGAAAGAGTGTATATCTTCAATAGCTTGACTCAGCCATTCTTCAGTATATACATGGTTCAAAATATATTGTATGCCATAAACATGTACAAGTATCATCATCATCATCATCATCATCATCATCATCATCATCAGGGATTGAACCCAGGGTTGCTTATCCATTGAGTCACATCCCCAACACATTTTATTTTTCATTTTGAGGGAAACTGGGAAGTTATTTAGTTGTGTAGATTGTTACCTCCTTCCCCAAACTGGAACTCTGTTCAAAGAAAAAGAAAGAAATAGAGATAGGATGAGCAATGAGCACTGCCTACTTCAATTAGCACTGGGCCTGAGAGTGGATAACCATCACCAAACTTCTCTCCATGCCATCTCCCCAGGGACCATAATACATGGTTTCTGTATTAGCCTGCTTTCTCTGGCTCTAAAAAAATTACCCAAGAATGGGTACTTTATAACGAGATGAGGTTTATTTAGCTCAGAGTACAACATTTGGCAGCCCCTGTGGCTAACCTTTGGTGAGAGTGCTCACAACATGGTGAATGGCATCATGGTGAGAGGAAATGCAAGGGGTACAGGCTGCATGACCAGAAACTGGGGAGGATGAGTCTTGTTCTTTTCATACCAACCCTCTCTCACAGAAACTAACAGGGGCCCATGAGAAGTTCATTACTCTTTTCCAAGGGCCTCATCCCCAGTGGCACAATTACCTCCCACTAGGCCCCACATCTTGCAGGTGCTACCAGCTCAACACTGCCACACCTAGGACCAAGCCTCCAGCCTATGAACATTTGGAGGACAAACCAGATCCCATCCTCACCAGCTCCAACAAAGCCACCATTGTAAAAGCAGGATTTCCCAGTCTACAAGTGTGTATGTGAAGGCAGGGGAGGGTTGCTCTCAGAGGGCACTGGAAGCAGCCAGAGCCCCATTCTGGAACCTCTCTGATGTCATACTTGTAGTCATGGTACTCTGGGTGCCAAGCCAGGAGAAGGAGCGGTTGGCTCTCATTTGTTTGAGAGCAGGCATCAGAGCATGAGTATCTCAAATGCTTTCTGGTCCCCACCCCCACCCCCAGCCAGATCCTGGCTTTTCTTGAGACTTTGGGCTTGTTTGACTATGGCAGCACTGGTCTCTCTGAGCACAATGTTCTTCACCTTTCCGTGAGTCTCCATGCCAGCTGTCGGGTTTCTCACCAAGAGACAGACAGGAAATAGTCAGTGAGAGTGCAGAGGCAGGGAAGTGGAGGGAGGCCAGGAGGGGAAGGAGGATATTTAGTTAGAAGCACAGAGACATGGGGAGCCTGAGGCTTTTAGAGAACTGTGGGAGGCTGATAATGCTGGTGACATTTGGTGAAGGGAATGGTGTCTGTCTCTACCTGGATATTCAGATGTGCCCTTAAGGTGTGTGAGTCTGACCTCAGGTGAGCAGGGCCTCATGGGGGCTCTGGGTTGCCCCAGATTAGAACTGAGTCTGGCCCTGGTTTCAGATGCTGATTACTGGCCCAAAAAAGAGTGGGCTTTTCCAGTGGCCATGGGTCTTCTCTGCCTCCTCACTATGTACAGCCTCATTTCTATGAATGTATCGGACCCAGGCATCTTACACAGAGGTAAGGCCTCAGACCCCTGGGAGAGGGAGGTGGCACCCAAAGGGCTGGTGCCTACAGGGGTTATTTCTAAAGGGCTGACCCCACCTGTGACCTCAGGATCCCTTCTTATCCTGTCATCATTACTTGGGCCCTGACACTTCATTTCCCAAGTCACTGAATTGTGAAAAAAACAGAGTTCCTGGAGGTTTCCCAGTTGCTTTAGAAGAGAGGCCTGGGCAGGCTGGCATGAGAGGCCAACATGCTCTTCAAACACCATGTAGATCACTCCTCCTGCTTTTCATTTCACACAATTCCAAGCACTGATTACTATTCCAAAAGGGGCAGCAACATACAGAGCTCTTGAGGCTGGACAGCCCCTTCTCTTTGACTGCCGCCCATCTGAATGGTCAGCTTGCTCAACAGGGACCGGGATTCCCCTGCCCACCTCCTCCCCACCTTCTTGTTGCCCAGTGATACTATGGGTTGCCCTGAGCATCAGAGTGATACAAGGGCCTCCTCCACTGCCCAAACCTCTTTCCCTGCCAGGTGCCTTCGAGCAGGACCCTAAGGCTCCCTACATGGCACAAGTGAATGGCAGGTTATGCCAAATGCTGTGATATCCCACCTGTTATTTTCACCGCCTGCCCTGAACCTTCCACTGCAAAAGATTTGACGTCTGTGTGGAGGTGAGTGCTCCTCCTCCCTGTCCACTCACCAACCTGTCCCTGGGCACCTGGCCAGGACCAGGAACCTCACATCATGAGTGGCCAGGTATGGGTATCAGACCATGTTCCCAGAGTGCTTCAAGTGGCTCTCAGCCACTGTTGGTCACTTATATATGTCATCACCTCTGTGTCTGTAGCTGTCCAGGGAGGCTGTCCTTGCTTGCACAGGTGCTGATATGCCAAAGAGGGGAGCTCATCTGTGCTGAGCCTCGTGGAGTCGGGGAGGAAAATCAGTGACTGGCCCCTCCCCTGGCTTGCTGATACTAGATCCTCAGCCCTTTAAGCTGACTGCTGCCATGTCCTGGGGATCTTTGCCTGTCTTGGTCTGGGTGTCTGTCCCAGTTGGAGGGTTTCCTGGAATCTGAGTGTGTTTCTCTGATGTGCCCATCCTGCTCAGGTTCACAAATGCAGATGTCTGGATGGGCGAGGATGTTTTTTCATCTTGATTCAGTGTCTGTAAAAACAGAGGTCCAGAGATGTTATATCCTGCTCCAAGTGACACCAGGCAGGTCTTGTCTCTATATACCTCACTCAGGACAGGTGGCCTGATGAGCCATGGGGTCCTAACTGTGCTCTAACCATGGAAATGCCAGGTTCTTTCTGAGATGGAACCTGTGTGTAGGGCAAGAGCAGGAGGCCTAGAGGGCTGAATTGGGGGAGGCCTCAGGATTAGGGGGTGATGGAGGCCATTCCATAGGGATCCTCAGTCCTGCCTCCTCTCCCCTAGGAGTTCGACCACCATTGCAGGTGTTTGAATAACTGCGTGGGGCATCAAACATCCAGCTCTACCTGTTACTCCTCCTGTCCCTGTGCCTCTACCTGGGTGCCATGCTGGCCACCTGTGTGCTTTTCATCATGCACAGGAGGCACATGGCATTCCTGGACTATACCATGATGTATCCACACAGTCCCAAAGGCCCACACTGTGAAGAGCTGGTGTGGTGGGGAGGGAGGGGTGAACAGCCAAGGAGGGATGGGGGAGACCAAGGGCAGGGCTAGAGGGAGAAGTCACTTGGGAGGACTTTTGAAGGACATGTAGAGGGCCAGTTGAGCCAGGGATATGGGAGGGGTAGGATGCCTGTGAAGTTAAGAATCTAGGGGGACCACAGTGCAGCGTAAAAGAAGTTAAAAAGGGACAGGTGGGAGTTGTGTGGTGGAGTTAGGTTTCACTTGGGTGTACTGGACTAACTGTCCAGTCCAGGGTGTGAGAGTTGGTGGGCGGTGCTAGCTGCGGTGGGAGGGAGGGAGGGGACGACTCGGGTTGAAAGGCTGGGCCAAGGAGGAGCTATTCCATGGCTTCACTTCTTAGCCTGTGCAAAGCATCCTAGTGGCTGTACCTGCTGGGGCCCTCCTTCTCCCCCTCATCCTGCAGCTGTTCATCAAAGCTGTGGTGGTGGGCAATGCCAGGCGACCCTTTGAGAATCAGGTAAGTGGTCTGAGTGTTTGCCCTTGGCTGTGTGGAGGCATCTTGCACCTCTGCAATTAGGCATTTTCTGTGCTTTATCCACAGCCTTGGCCCTGATGGTGCCCCAGGAGTCCTTCCAGACCTACCTATGAAGAGGCAGCTTAGATATCTCCATACCCTGGAGCTTGCTGGCCATTCTCCCTCCTGGGTGCATTGCATTGAAAGCCTACTGTGTGCTGGGTGTGCTAGGTAGTGGTTATTTGAGGGATGGGTGTAGAGGTGAGTAAGTACATCATTTACTTGTGTTGATAAACAACCTGCAATCAGAATAACACTGGGAGACACCCAGGAACACTGTGAGCGAGGGGTCAGTCCTGAGTGATATAGCAGACTGGAAGAGACTGGGAGTTTTGCAAGACCCAGGCTGTAGAGTAGAACATGTCCCTCTCTGTGTCCTTGGTGTGCATTTGGAGAGGAGATAGGAAGGCATTTACTGTGAGAGGTACAATTTTGCAGAAAGGCTCAGAAACCTGAAAGTAGGGTGTTAACAGAATGATGAAGAAATGGATCCAGTTCAAGCACAAGGTGGCATGGGCAATGAGTTTGATCCCGTGGGGGTCAAGATTAGAAAGATCATCAAGCTTGGTAAGCAGTTTTGAAGTAGTGAAAACCTGGGCACCATGGTAACATTTTGTAAAAATGTCATTTATTGAGGAATAATTACAAACAGTAAAATTCACCCTTTTTGTCTATAGTTAGGGATTTTGACAAATGACATTGTATACTCTCCACCAAGATCAACATTAACCAGTTCCATTACCCCAGAGAATCCATTCATCTCTGAGTCCTTGTGGTTTTTCTCTTTCCAGAATCATGTATAAATGGCATTGTGGGCTTTTTAGTCTGGCTTCATCCATTGAGCATGACACATTTTATTCCATATATGTAGTTGCCCATATCAGTTGTTTATTGTCTTTTGCTTCTGTGTAGTATTGTATTTCCCTAGAGATTATTTATACATTCACCTATTGAAGGATTTTTACTTTGTATCTAGTTTTTGGTAGTATTATTTTTGGTTTATTTTGTTTTGTTTTGTACCAGGGATTGAACCCAGAGGTGCTTAACCTCTGAGCAACATTCCTAGCCTCACCCCCTCCCCACCACCAGGACCCTTATATTTTCTTTTCGAAAAATTTTTAAAATTTTGAGAAAGGGACTTACTAAGTTGCTTAAGGCCTTGTTAAGTTACTAAGTTACTGAGGCTTTGAACTTGTCACCCTCTTGCCTTAGTCTCCCAAGCCACTGGAATTACAGGCATGAGCCACTATGCCCCACCAGTTTTGGGCAGTTATAAATAAAGCTGCTACAACAACCATTGATGCGCAGACATGTGGACATAAGTTTTCATTTCTGTTGAGTAAATTGTTAAGGGTGGCATTGTTGAGTCATAAGGTAAACATATGTTGGACTTTTTAGGAAACAACTATCATTTCTACTTTCTACCAGCAATGAATGAGATTTCCAGTTGTTCCACATCTTCACTAGCTTTTGACACTGTCATTTGTTGCTATTCTTTTTGTTTTCAAATTGTAGCCTAATAAATGAGTAGTGGTATCTCATTAAGGCTGCAGTCTGTATTTTCCTAATGAGTAATGATGTGGAACATATTTTCATGTCTTCTCAGTCATGAGTATATTGTTGGTGAAGTGTTTGCTCCAATCTTTTGCCCATTTGAAAAAATGTGTTGTTTTCTTATTGAGTTTCAAGAGTTATCTATACAGGATTCAGATCTACATTTTGCAAATCTTTTCTTGCAATTCATGGCTTGTCATTTCATTTTCTTCGTAGCATCTTCCAAAGAGCAGGAGTCCTTAGTGCTGCTGTTTTTCCAGTACTGTGGATTGAGTCAGGAATGCTGGACCACTGCGCTTCTTCCCCAGCATTCCTTGTTGTTCCCTCTGAATGGAACCACATGTCCTGTTTCATTGCTATCTTCCCCATCTGTGTGTCTTTATTGCTTTTTCTTTGAGCTTTGACTAGGAATAATAGGAGTGGGCATCTCTGCCATGGGATTCCTTTAGTATGGCAATCACTTGACTAAAGGCTCTTTCAGGAAGACTGGTGGGCAGCATCAGTGGGGGAGGGGAAGCTGCAGACCCTGAGACAGCTGAACAGACAGAGGAGCCTGTCTGCTCATCACCTTCCATCCTTTTAGTCACCAGCCCACCACTGCCATATATGGTTCCCTCCCACCTGTGACTCCTGTGCTTGGCCCTTATTCCTCAGCCCTGTGGTCTGCCTGTCTTCTCCTCTCTCCAGCTTCTAGAATATCATTGAGTTTGCCTGGAAGCCTTTTCCCTTCCTGCATCCTGTGGTTCTTCCACCCCAGGTCAGGCCATAGGCCATTTCCCTTCTTCCTCTGCTCAGAAAGAGGCCCTCCACATCCAGGATCCCCAAATCTCAAGGGACCTAAATGTGGTCTGCCCTCTGGCATTCAACAAAAAAGGCTCCCTTCCATTATTGACAGCACTAATTTCAGGCACTGATCCCATGCTCCAGCTTTCAATCCCACCATACTCCATTACTTGACTGCAACTCCTCCTGGAGTCACTTGCTTGGTGGTTGGTGGCAAATACTCTGGTGAAAACCATGTAAATTCCAATCACAGCTCTAGAACTGACCATCAGGGAGACCTTGGGTATGCTACTTACACCTGGTCACTCAATTTACCTATCTGTAAAAAGATGGAATTGTGGGTTAATTAATGTTAACCACATAGAACAGTGGCTGGTACCAGAAAGTGCCTTATATGCTGCTGTTACTTCACTACCATTCCTTCCCATGTTCATTTACACATGTTTGTGCCTCATCTTAAAAGCCATACAAGTCCCACCCTTAATATCTCAGGCCTCCACCCCACCTTGTACCTTCTGGGTCCTATTCCCTGAAAGACTTGACCTTCTCCACCAGCTCACCCTTCACTTCTTGGCTCAGGTCAGTCCAGCCCTTGCTGTCAGGGTGATGCTCTCATTAATGGCCAAAGCCAGCAGACCTCTTCAGACTACTCTTTCTGGACTGACACGGCCTCTGAAACCATAAGTAGCTGTCTCAGTACTTCACTCTCTGGGCTTCTCCTCTTCATGTACCTGGGTGCTGTGAGCTGGGTTGCCTACATGGTTCTCATGATACCCTATCTCTGCTCTACCCTGGCCATTCCCCATGGTGCTCAGGGTCTCATGTTGCAGCTGCCATCACCACTGAAAGGAGGCTGGCCATGCTGTCTGCAAGGTGCTTTCCACCCCCTTACTCTGCCTGGACTTTTTTTTTTTTTTTTGCTACAGGGTATTGAACCCAGGGGAACTTTACCACTGACCTACATCCCCAGTCCCTGCTATTTTTTATTGTGAATTAGGGTCTGACTAAGTTGCTGAGGCTGGTTTCAAACCTGCCTCAGTACCTTGAGTCATTGGGATTACAGATGTGCACCATGATGCCGTTTGAGAGAAGCATTTTTGATGCCCTGAAATACTTCTGATGGGGGTGCATCTCAGTGGTAGAGTTTGTGCTTAGTATGTGCAAGGGCCTGAATTCTTCAATCCCAGCACACAAAGAAAAGAAATCTGAATCAATGAGTGAACCAACAAAGAGAAGATTCAACATTTGGGAATAGAAGGAAGGAGAGAAAGGAATAGAAGCCTCATGCCCTAATCCCCCAGGATAAGAGGAAGAAGGAGAGGCAGCAGGAAGTTGGGCAGAAGATGGGCAAGAAGAAGATGTCACTGAATTTTGGTCCTGTGGAGTGTGAGGGTGTTTGAGACACTGGGGCCCCAGGAGTGGAGCCAGTGAGAGAGGCTGGTCTGGGTGCCTCAGAGCTGTTGAATTCTAGTTGTGTGTGACAGGGTTCCATGTGGGGAGAGGAAGGTATTCAAATTTACTGATCAGTGCTTAAAAATTTATTATCATTCTGTAAAGCATTTTCTATACCTTATGTACAATCAATATTTTCTATACATTATATATATATATATATATATATATATATATATATATATATATATATATATATATTCAAAACATTTTTCTCTAGGTTTAAAACTTCTGTAATTTTTAAAATAATCTGCCATTAATTAATTTATTTCTTCTAGTACTAGGGATTCAACTCAGGGGTGCTTTACCACCAAAGCTGCATCCACAATCCTTGCTGTATTTTGTTTTGAGATAGGGTGTCACCAAATTGTTGAGGGCCTTGCTAAGTTGTTGAGGCTGGCCTTGAACTTGTGATGCTCCAAGTCCCTGGGATTACAGGTGTGTGCCACTGCACCTGGTGGTATATTTCTTAAGTGCTGTGAACACCTTAAAGGAGGCAGAACCTCATAGAGGACAATGATTCATTCGTATTGCTTTTTGGACATATTCCAGAGCTGTTCTGATGTAGAATCGTGTTTCCTTCTGGTGGAGAATAGATCAAAGTCTTCATATGTTTGCCATGGGAAAGTTGGGGGTGGATAGAGGTGCTGCTGGGCCACTTGCCATTATAACAGAGTGTTTGCTAGAGGAAGCTCTTGAAGTTGGGGTGAAACTCAATCTGATCTGGAAGGAACAGGGAGTGAGGCTGATGGATGTACTCAGCAGAAGGAGAAAGTGGAATAAGGGAGAGGAGATGCCAGTCAGTGTCCAGGGAAGGAAATGACCTTTGAGCTTGACCTTTCCTGCTTTTTGTACTGAAGGCCTTCAGCCCAGATTTTCCTGGAAAAACTGATTTTTGACTAGGAAAATATGTCTGGGCATCCTCCACTGTTTTCCCAGATGGTGAAATTCAGTTAAGGTAGATTTTTAGAAAAAATCAAGAGGTAAGAGAGTAACATAGGAGCAGGGTGGTGACACCATCTTTGGATCAGTTGAGCAGAACAGCACTAGAAAGATCTTAAAAGGTACCTGGAAGGATGTCGTGGGAGGACAGATGTGGCCAATGGAGACCGAGCAAGGATCCTGCAAAGGGAGGCACAAGGGGGATGAGGAGCCCTGAGAAGGAAGGAGAGGTGGGTGCTGGATCAGCACAGTCTGGGGAGAGCTGCTCACAAGTGGGTTGAGGGAGGTCACTCTTCCTAGGAGCCTCAGAAGGCAGGAGGCCCTGGGTCACTCTTGGGCACCCCTGTACCTAGAGCCTGGCCACAGGCCCAGGTTGAGCCCTGGCTTAACTGATCAACTTAGGGAGGGTCACTGGGAGATGGCCTTGTGTAGTCCTGCTGATTCTGAGCTCCTCTTCCCTTCCTCATCTCCCTACAGCACAATAACCCATTTGACCAGGCTGCACCAGGAACTGTTATATCATGCTATGTGCTCCCCTGTGACCCAAGTGAGTTGGTAAACCAAGGGCTCAAGTGGTGGACCCTGCCTGGGGTTGGTGGGGTGGGGTGAAGCTAGATCTTTTGCCCTGGTCCCTGACCCCAGCTCATAGGCCCTGACACTCACTGTTCCTATCCTTTGGGGTTTTCTCCAGGGTGCTCTAGGAATTTCTGGGAATTTCACTCTTCCTTGTCGTTATAGGTTCTTGCCCCAAGAAATATGGTAGAGGGGAATGGCAGCTTGGATAAGGCTCCTGGATGAGAGGCCTGGGCTCTGTGCTTTCCCAGCTGAGGGGTGAGACTGGTCAAAGAGACCAGACCAAGGTGGGTAGTGACTCCTTGCATTTGGCCTATCGCTTTCATGTTGGACGCTGTATGCCTTCTAGTGGAGCAGAGGACCAACTGGGGTCCAATGGATGTGCACTACTCAGCACACCATCTTACAGACCTTCCTGGGCCCAGGTCTGCCACTCATCCCCCCCCCCCAAGGAGTGGCAAGTCTGCACCCTTACAGGAGGTGAGGAGTATTGGGTGTGCTTTGAAACATGGGGGTCTGTGTGTTGCACATGTGTTGGGGGAAGACCCTGATGTCAGGCTGGCCCTGAAACTGAAGCACTTGGAGCATAAGAGTGGGATTATAGACCTGGAGGGTGCAGGGTCCAGGTCACAGGGCTTCAGAGCACACTAAGGTGTCCCTGGAAAGAGAAAGAGAAATGACTGAAACACTAACTTTCTGATTGGCTTTGGGCCAGTCTTTACATTTTTGGTCCCCAGTTTCCTCAGCTATTTATAACGACTGAGACTACTCCAATAGTTTATGTTTTAAAGAAAATTGTGTTTATTTTATATTTGTGTGTGTGTGTGTGTGTGTGTGTGTGTATTAGTTGTAGATGGACACATATGTTTGTTTTATTTGTTTATTTTTATGTGGTGCCGAGAATTGAACCTAGTTCCTCATGCTTGCTAGGCAAGCACTCTACCACTGGGCCACAACACCAGCAACCTCAGATTCTTATTTTAATGGAAAATTTTAGTTGATATATGATGTGAAATATTTAGAGTGGAGCATTAGGAGTGCAATGGGGTGGGTCACCCTCAGTGCCCTCCCATGGGCCCTTGCAGTGATGTGGTTCCAGCCCTCTCTCTTGTCCTGCCTCTAGGCACCCAGAGACTTGAATGTGATCAGTGGGGTGAAGATTAGGGAGAGCCCCCATGTACTGACTCTGTGTTTAGCTTTCCATTAGCCCAGTGATGTATTGGGAGGCTTTCAGGGGAGGCTTGGCCTCCCATTCTCCCTTCACACCCAACAATACCAGGACATACACAAGAAGTTCATCTCCTGCGCCCCATGTGGGTGTCTCTTGTTCCTGAGTCCTCACTCACTCTCCTGTTGAGAGTGCCAAGACCCCCATACCTGTTATATACTCATATTTTTGCTGCTTCTTATGGCTGCTGTGCCTGTCTGTTCTAGGTTCAGAGAAGTGTGTTTTCTGGGCATGAGTGGAGACTTGGAGGGGCTGGGACAGAGCCCTCCTGGAAGGGAAGATCCTTCCTGTCTCAAGATCAGGAACCAACACTGCCTGACTCTTTGACCTTGGGCAAAACATTCAGCATGTCTCTCACCCTAAAAAAATGGCAACAGTAATAATCACAGCGACTGACCTGGCTGGCTTCCTGGCAAGGGCTGGAGAGAGGTGAATACCCACCAGCCTGGATAATACCAAGTGCACCTCAAACTATTTCATAAAATAGGAAGGGAACTTGTTTATTATTAGTCCTAATAGGCTAGTATATTAGTCATAAATTACAAAGTTTCAGTTAAACATGAGTCAGTTTTGGAGATATAATGGTCAATATGGTTGTTGCAGTTAATTTACTGCATACTTGAAAACTGATAATAGAGTTGGGTACAGGGGTGCACATCTATAAGTTCAGCTACTCAAGAGGCTGAGGCAGGAGGATTACAAGTCAAGGATCAGTAACTGAAAGATAATTGTTTTATGTCTCAAAATAAAGAATAAAAACAACTGTAAAAATCATAGGGCTGCAGGTCAATGGTAACGCACCCCTGGATTCAATCCACAGAGGTGGAGAAGGAAAGAAAAATTGAAAATCAGTTTTGTGGGTTTTCTGTTTGAGGTGGAGTCCCAGTATGCTGGCCAGGCCAGTCTTGAACTCCTGAGGTCAATGTGCTGAGTGCTCCTATGTCAATGTGCTGAGTGCTGAAAGGCAGGTGTGTACCACTGGACTGGCTAGAAAAAAGATTGTAAACCGGGTTTGGTGGCACATGACTAATTCCAGCAACTCAGGAAACTGAGGCAGCAGGATCACATGCTTTAGGCCAGCCTCTGCAATTTAGCAAGACTGTATCTCAAAATAAGAAGAGCTAGGGATAAAGCTAAGTGGTAGGATGTTCTTTGGGTCAACGCCCCAGTGCTGGTGGAGGGATATACATATATACATTAATACATACCTATTCTATCATATAGAAGGATTTGCAGATTTTAGATTTCTGCTTTGGGGCTAATATGAATAAGAATGGAAACGTCTGTCCACGAGCATGCTAGGCATTCAGACACACCAGAGATATTACATTTAAATTTGGGTTATTTTCTCCCTGTTAGTTATTGGAGCACCCCACTTTTATCTTTTTTTCCATTTTCTTTGGGGGTGTGGTGGGGCTTCCTGTGATGCTCAGACTTATCTCAAATTTGTGGGCTCAAGTGATTCTCCTGTTGCTGATCTCTGATCAGGTGGAAATACAGGTACATGGCACCGCACCTGGCTGTATAATTTCATATTGATAAGACTTTTTACATGTGACAGGAAACCCAGAATAAAAAACAGCAATTTAAGATGACTGAGCATAATGTCATAAGCTTAGCATCCCAGCAGCTCAGGAGGCTGAGGCAGAAGGATCATAAGTTTGAGATCAGCCTGGGCAGTTTAACAAGACACTATCTCAAAGTAAAAAGGGCTGGGAATGTAGCTCAGTGGTACCATGTTCCTGGCTTCAAAACCCAGTACTGCCAAAAACAAAGAATAAAAATATTAGGGCTGGGGTTGTGGCTCAGTGGTAGAACACTTGTCTAGCATGCATGAAGCCCTGGGTTTGATCCTCAGCACTATATAAAAATAAGTAAAATAAAATTATTGTGTCCATCTACAACTAAGCATTTTTTTTTTTAAAGAATAAACTAAAGCTGGGCTTGGTGACACATGCCTGTAGTTCCAGCTACTCTGCAGACCCATACACAAAGATCACTTGAATCCATGAGTTTGAGATAAGCCTGGGAAAAATGGTGAGACCTTATGTCTCAAAAAAACCCCACACTAAATAATAATAATAATAATAATAATAATAATAATAATAATAATTTGTGAATCCAAGCACTGTGGTTCACCCCTGTAATCCCAGAATCTCCAGAGGTTTAGTAGGAGGATGCATGTGTTGGGATCTTAACAAGACTCTTGTCTCCAAATTTAAAAAAGGGTTGTGGGACTGGGGATGAAGCTCAGTGGTAAAGCACCCCTGGATTCAGTCCCCAGTACAGGAGATGGGGGAGGAAATAAGGCAATTTGACTCCATAACATTAAAATCTTGAGACTAGAAGTGTAACTTTTGGTGTGTTTAGCTTGTGCTTAGCAGCTTGAGGGCCTGGGTTTAATCCCGAACACCAAAAACAAACAAACAAAAAAAAAACCTTTATGTATATATCCCAAATCACAAATGAAAATGATAGTTTCTCCTGTATACCTTTTGACCCAGAAATGTAATTTTTAGCATGTGTGTCCTAGGGAAACAATAGAACAGCACAGATTAAGGGTTTTGCCCCATTATTTAGAGAGCAAAATGTAGCAAAAACTCAACTCAAATATTATTAGTGGTAAATTGGTTAAAATATGACATGACCATTTAATGTACTACTCGATTATTTTAAATGGATTTAGGGGGGGAAAAAAACTGTCATGTATTGTTGGGCTCAGTGGAGCATGACTGTAATTCCAGCAGCTTGTTCAGCTGATTTAGGAGGTTTGCAAATTGAAAGCCAGAAACTCAGCAACTAAGGGAGGAACTAAGCAATTTAGGAGACCATGTCTTAAAAAATAAAAAGGCTGAGGATGTGGCTCAGTGGTTGTGTGCCCCTGAATTCAATCCCTGGTACCCATTCCCCACTCTCCCTCCAAAAAAGATATGAAACAGTAAACACTATATAAGGTGGGTCCTTGGTTTAGAAACCCTAAATATGTATTTCCCGAAGTGCTGAAGTTGGAATGGTCCTGCCGCCCTGTGTTCTGTATTTGTCTAAAGCCTAGACCAGAACCTGACATAAGCAAGCATCTTTCTTCCTGTTTGCTGTCCCCTGACTTTTGCTCTTGGCTTAAGCCTTTTAAATTAGGAACTACTCTGGTGGGTGATTAACAGGAGGAAATACAGGTTTTACACTTCTGTCCCTCTTCCTAAACAAACTCAGCACTCCATTCCTAGTAATCTGTTTTGAACATTCCTGTTCATTTGCAAAATAGATATGGAAACATAGAATTCTAGAAAGCTAGACCATTTAGAATTTAGTCAAATCTAAAATTATGTGTATTGGTTTGTTTTATGTATGTTTGACATTAATCTCTGAAATCTAATTGTATTAGAGCAATTCAAACCACAACTAATTTTTGAATTTCTCTTTGTTAGGGCATGCCAGAGCAGCAGGCATGACTCCAACACAGTGAAGCAGAAACATCTAAGCTTTACTCCTCCTGGTAAGACATCAGACAGTGGTAAAACACTGAGTCACGTGGAAACTTACGAAGCACTGATAGATGAAAAGATCATTTCTGGAAAAATAAAAGGCTAAGCTATATTGTCCCTACTTTCTCCTACATAGAAATTGCTTTTTGTCAATGGTCTGGATGGCTCTTGAACATCTTCTGGAATCTGAGGATTACTTTGATCTCATAGTTTTGTTAGAAATGGAATTGGATGTTTTACATTTTTTTCCATATTTCCTATACATTATAATTAAACATGATAGTGGGACTGACACTTGTTCCATGTTGTTGCATTTACTTGGGGTGTTTCCCCTCCTCACTGCTTTAAATGATTTTCAGTTTAGAAGGAACAAGTTGGATTTATAGACATGTTTATGCTAGAAATATGTTTATTGTCAGTGGCATAGAAGCAAGTTTTGCTTTATAAATGCATAGACCTTGAAATAAAAACTATTGCAAGGCTATCTAGTTGTCTTTTCAGTTTTGAAGAAGGTCAGCAAGATCCCTTAAAGTGTTCTTCCTGTGTCACAGGCAACTCAGTGAGGGTCTCTATTGTCTGCTCAATTTTAAAACCTAAAACTTATACTAAAAATCCATTAATTAGAAATAATTTCATTTCTAGAAACTTAAAGGTAATAACCAAAAATTAAAGACTACAAAGATTTTCTAAAGGGTATTAGTTAAATTATGAAAATCCCATATTAAGGCATGATCAATTTAGCCATTATAATAATTTTATGATCAGATATTAGAAATGATGAAGCTGGCATATAGTTTTAAATTTTATTGATTTTTCTTTCTTTTTCCTTTTTTTTTCTTTTCATTTGCTTGGTTTAACTTAAATTGCTCTTTTGGCTTTGGCCTCTAAAAGCTAGATTACTGAGTTTATCTCCCTCTCCTTCTCTCATCTGTGTATTTAATGCTATAAATTCTCCTAAGTGCACTAAATGCTTACACAGTGCTTTGGATAAATTGTGCAATTATAATACATTGTATTTTCTTTGGTTTAATTCAAAATATTTAAAAATTTCCCTTGAGACTATTTTTACTCATGTGCTATTGAGAAATGTATAATTGAATTCCCAAATATTTGGGGATTTTTCAGTTCTCTTTCTATTAGTGATTTTTAGTTTAATTTCATTGTGATATAAAAATATGTTTATTTCTATTTCTAATGTCTTAAATTTATTGATGACTCTTTTATGGCACAGGACATGGTGGACCTTTCTGAATTTTATGTAAACTTGAAAAGAATGTGTACTCTATTCTTTTGGAATAGAGTATTTTAGAAATGCCAATAAGATCAAGTTGATTGACAGCGCCACTCAGGTCAACTATATTCTTATTGATTTTCTGTTTCCTTCTCAAGCCCTGAGAGAAGTGTTTGGAAGTTTGCAACTTTAGGAGTGAATTTTGTCAATTTCTCCTTGAGTTATATCAGTTTTGGTGTCACATATTTAGATGTCTGTTGTTAAATGCTTACATATTTAGAATTATTATGTTTTCTTGGAGTTTGTCCCTCTTTATCCCTAATAATTTTTCATATTCTGAGATGTACTTTATGTAAAATCAATAAAGCAATTGCAGATTTCCATTGATTAGTTCCTATAGTGCATCTCTGTTCATCTTTTAGCTCTAATTTTATCTGAGTCTTCTTAATCAAAGTGGTTTCTTATAGACAATATATTGTAGAGTCTTGTTTCTTTATTCAGTTTGAAACTTTTTCTTTAATTGTCATTTTAGACTAGTCACATTTAAAGTGATTATTGGTTGAGTTGGAGTAGTACTTAATATTTTTATAACTGCTTTCTCTATTTTGCCTTTGTTCTTTATGCATTTTCCCATTTTTCTGGTTATACTGAGTATTTTATATGATTTTGATTTATCCCCTCTCTTAGTAAAAGGAGGTCAGAAGAAGTTCTTCAGAAAGATAATATTGAGTTACCCTATGACCTAGCAATTCCACTACTAGATATATATCCAAGATAATTAAAAGCATATGTCCAGGGCTAGGGTTGTGTACCAGTAGTAGCATGCTTGCCTTGCATGTGTGGGGCACTGGGTTTCAATCTCAGCACCACATCAAAAAAGAAAATTAAATAAAAATGAATAAATAAATAAAAAGCATATGTCAATGGAGTTGGAGATATAGCTCAATGGTAGAGTGCCTAGCAGGCCCTGGGTCAGTCCACAGCACTGACAAAAGAAAAAAAGGCAATAAAAGCACATATTGAAACAAAACATGCACAAAATGTTCATAGTAGTGTTATTTAGAATAGCAAAAAGTGGAAACAAACCAATTACCTGTCACCTGATGAACAGTGGAATATTATTTGGCCATAAAAGGGAAGGAAGTTCTGATACATATACAACATTGACTCTTGAATGTGTTCTACTAAGGAAAACAGGTGAGACAGCAGAGGGAATTGGATTTGCATATGCTTTCCCTAATGCTTTTTGCCCCATTGCCTGATTCCAGATCAAGTAAGCAGTTAAAGTAGTTTTGACAGTAGATCTATTTAGAACACTTTCCAGAGCCATTTTCAAAACCTTTTTGTTTCATGTATTCATTTAGCCAATATTGAATTTAGTCCCTACCTTGTGCAAGGCACTGTTCAACTTGCTGCCCAGAGAACCCACAAAAATTCCTGCCCTTGTAGAACCTACATTCTAGTAGAAGGAGAGAAACTATAAGGGAAATAAGAATAATACCTTAAGCAATGGACTCTTTAGGTGATGGACTGGCAGGAGAATGAGAGGGGGTTGTTTTCAAAGGCTTCCTTACCCAGGGAAGAGCATGACAAACAGAAGAGCATGACAAGCATGGAAAGCCCTGTGGCAGGAATGTTCCTAGTGCAGTGAAAGATCTTGAAGGGCTTTAGCAGAGTCACAGTGCACTGAGCAAGCAGTAGGTGGTGAGGGTCAGTGAGTGAGGCCCTAGTAGTGCTTTGTGAGGATTCTGGCTTCCACTCTAAGATGGGGAAACCAGTGGAAAGTTTTGAGCAGAGGCATAAAATGGTCTTAATTAAATATTAAGAGGCTCACTCTGGTCAATTTATTCAGAAGAGATTCTCAAGAAAGGCCAAGGCAGAAGCAGGAAGACCAATCAGAAAGCTGTTGCAATAATTCAGGTGAGAAATGACAGAAATGTAGACAAGAATGGTATCAATGGAGGTGATAAAAAAAAATAATCAGATTCTGGATGTATTTTGAAAGGAGCGTCTATGTAAAGAAGAGTTGAGGGTAGTTCCAAAAGTTATGGCCTAAGAATGGGATTGATGAAATTGAAGTGTCCCTTAGTTGAGATGGGAAAGACTGCAAGATGGGTAGAGGGGTAGGGGTGGTAATTGGGAGTTTAGTTGTGAGCATTTTAATGTGTTTTAGATATGTTAAAGTTAAGACACCTAGTAAGATGTTCAAGTGGATATATTGATGAGACTGTTGGGTATGCAAACCTGGGATGCAGGTTAGAGAGATAAAATTGAAGCTTCCTAGCTACAGATGTTTCCTAAAGCTGCAAGGCAAAATGAGTTCACAGAGTCAAGTGGGAATAAATGGACAGAAATTTACCTTGCACCCTGACACAGTCCATAACTAAGAGTTGATGAGTCAAACCAGCAAGGAGACCAAGAAGGAATGGAAGGAAAGACAGGGAAAAAGATATGCCCTGAAATCTATACGCAAAAAGTGAGGAAGAGATCAGCTTGGCAGAAACCACAGTTGTGTCAATAAAGATGAAGACTGAGACTTGATCAGTTAAGATATAATGTTGGTGAAAACTTGATGAATGGGCACATCTACCTTTTGTTAAAATAAAGTAACTAGGACCATCTTAGTCCTTCTTGCTGAAAATGAACCCAAGAAACTAGATTATAGGAAACAGTGGTTTTCAAGATGCTGTATCAGACAGTGAATTAAGGACAGTGATGTCAGAAAGTAAGTAACAACTGAAATGAACCCTACACTGCCCCAATTTCTAGGCCATGTGCAGGGAGGCATAACCCAGATGGGACAAAGCTGGAGAAGCTGAGAAAATAGAAAAGATGGACACTCTCGAGCTCTGGGGAGGACCCCCCTTAAGAATTCAACAGAGATCGATGTGAAGAGCCACTGTAAAGACTGAGATATAATTGTCTGATGAGATTGGCAAGAACTGGGCTGAGGCATAGTTCAGTGGCAGAGTGCTTGCCTAGCATGCACAAGGCCCTTGGTTCAACCTCCATCACTAGGAACAAACCCTTGGGCTGGGTGTGATGGTGTACGCCTATAGTCCTAGGTAGTTGGAACACTGAAGATCACTTGAGCTCAAGTCTGGGCAACATGGTGAGACCCCCCCAGCTCAGAAGAACAAGATCAGAAGGATTAGTGTCTGCCACGTGTGTAGGGTTGGGAGTAGTGCCTGTTTCTATCAGCCACCATGGAAAACCTTATCACTCACAAGATATTGAGAAGAGTCATAATTGTCTTGTCTCAATTATGGGAAATAATTATCCTTTATTAAACACTGTTTCAGTTCCACCTAACAAATCTTACAAATGAGACACAAATAGCTTAAAACTGTATCCCAGAACAAAGGTCAAGAATATTTATAGGGCCACAATCACAACCATGGTTCTACTTATGCCTCAGAAGGGGCTTGTCCTCAGTGTCCTCTGCTGTGGATCTGATTAGACCCTAGTGAAACCGGCTAAATCCTATATGTCATCAACTATCAGTAGATACGAGGTGATAAAAGATGGGCTGGTCATCCATGAGCTTGCTACTGTCCATTCCCTGGCTCAATATGAAAAAATACCTTGGCCTGCAGGTAGAGCAGTCATATGGGCATAGTTAGAATAGGTAACCTGGAGGAGAGGGTGAGAGTTGTACACCAGGTTCTCATAAGATACCATGAATCTAAAGAGATTGCCACTTGTACCAGAGCCTGTACCTGGATATGAAGGAACATGGCCCCAAACAAAGCAGATTCTCATGGAACATATCCACAAGCTGAAGGCAGACAAGACCTGTGAGAATCCTGACTGACCTTGCTGAGGCCCACCTTTGTGAAGAGCACCTCCAGGCCAAGAAAGGAGGAGGAGATCATCAAGACTGTCCAAAGAGGATGAAGCCCAGAAATAAAGCTCTACCTTCAGTGTGGCCTCCAGAGTTAACACAGATCTGCCCTTCAAATAAAAGAAGCCTTGATCTGCCTGGGAAAAAGTCAGAGAATATTGATAGGAATCCAGAAGTGGTCAGGATGCAACAGGCACCCAGACCTCGAGTCAAAGCTTTAACAAAAAGACAAAAGGGTAGGAAAATGTAGTCCATCATGAGGAGAAAATATTCAGATGGAACCAACCCATACTTGACTCAGATAAAAGAATTAGCACACAAGGTCATGAAAATAATTTTTATAATTATGTTCCAGGGTTTAAAACATTAGGCATTTTGAAGGCAAAGTTTTAAATGATGTAAACCAAACTTAGTTACATATTGTGATTTGGATATGATATGTCCCTGAAAAGCTCCAGTGTTAATGCAGAGATATTTGTAAGAGAAATGATAGGATTGTGACAGCCATAACCTAATCACTCTCTCCTAGTTTGAATGGATAGTTGGTCACTATAGGAGTGTGGCTGGAGCAGATGGGACACTGGAGGGCTTTTTGCCCTGTACCCCTTTTCCCCTTCTCTTCTTCTATGTTTCCTGGCCTCCTTGAGCAGAGCAGCTCTCCTCCATCGTGCCCTTCCGCCATGTTGCTCTGCTTCACCTTGAGCCCAGAGCAGTGGAGTCAGTGCACCATGGACTAAACCTCTGAAACTGTGAGCCAAGATACCTGTTCCTCTAACTTTGTCTTGTCAGGTATTTTGGTCACAGTGAAACAATTGACTAACACATTATGGAAACTATAATATGTGAGACTGGATTAATGACAGATTATTGCAGTAGTGGAAACTACCACAGTGAAACATAGGGAGAGATGTGAAAACAACTTTTCAATGAAATACCATCAGTGAGCTTTGAGACAGTATCAAGTGTTTTCATGATGTGTAATGAAGTTCTGAAAGAAAAATTCAACCCAGAAATCTATCTCCCAAAAGCTAAATAACAGCTTTCTCAAATGCAGTAAATTGAAAGTACTTCTAACTACCTGAATAAGTATATAAATTTTTGCTATATAAGTATCTTTAAAAGATAAAACCATTTAAATAAAAATAATAACAGTGGAGGCAGAAGATATGCTTGTGTAAAATGACAACAAAAGCCTCAGGGCCAAGAACAACAACCCCAAGTTTCTTGTCCTGTGTGACATTGTGTGTCACGTGATGGTCAAGTGTGATCATTGAAAGATGCAAACATTCAATAATAAGAGAGAGTTGTACCTAATCTCTAAGGAGTGAGAATAATAAAAAGTGAGAAATGCTGGAAGAGAGATGGAATAACAGGAAAGCTCCTGCATTGCTAGTGGTAGGCTCCCTCCAGAAGAGGATTTTTTCAGGTTCCCACAAAACGAAACATGACCTTACCACATAACCCAGCAATTTGTTAAATAATGAAAACAGCCATATTAAGGCACTATTCAATTTAGCCATTAGAATAATGTGTTCCTAGGTATTTACCCCCAGGCATTGAAACATGTCCACACAAAAAAACCTATGAAAACTTTTATAGCATCTTTATTCGTGTTTGCCAAACTTGGAACCAAGACTGGCTCTAGCTAAGAAGTTCCTTTGACACAGAATGTAGAACCAAGATGTATTTCAAAAAACGAATGGGAGGTCTGTGCACAACTCAGTGGTAGAGCACATACCTCGCATGCTGTGGCCCTGGGTTCCATCCCCAGTACCACAAAATGAATAAAAGAAATCAAATGTATATGTTATATCCATACAATAGAATAGTACTCATGGATAAAAATTGAGATATAATAACAACAATAGACATGACAGAACTTTATCTATTTACTTATTATAGGGAATGAACATGAAAAATATGGTGTGGGCATATTAGATTCTGAATGATGTTTAAGAGAATAGTGCTTAATGATGTCTTTCAGTTTAAAGGGGCTAGATGTTCTCCAATTGCAAGTTGAATGTGTGGGCTGGAAGTGTTCATCCATGCTAGGGCACTTGCCCAGCATGTAAGTAGAGGACATCTCAAGTATGAAGAGTTTTAAAAACTCAATAATTGCAGGGATTCAGAAATGTGAAGAGGTTGAGTAGTAGGTGTTTAGTGCCGTGAATTTATTCAGTTGATGTTATAATGGTGAATACATGACAATATTAATTTTTCAAAACCCACAGAATTATATATACAATGCACAATTATATAATAATACCTAATAAGAAATTATATAATACAATACCAAACTCACTCTAATGTAAAGTTGTAAACTTTGGATTAATAGAAGTATATCCATCTTTGTTTATTTGTTTAGAGTTCTTGCATAGCATGCACAAGTTCCCCAGTTTTCAAGTACCGGCCAAAAACCAACAAAATATATTTATATTTAGATATGTATACACACGAATATAAATATAATAATTACACTGTACTGTAATACAAGATATTAATAATAAGAGCATGAGGGGCAAACATGGGAACATTTCAGGATCCCCATTTTAAGACCCAGTATGCATTTAGAAAATGCATTTGCAAGGCTATCTAGTTGTCTTTTCAGTTTTGAAGAAAGTCAGCCAGATCCCTTAAAGTGTTCCTCCTGTCTCACAGGCAACTTAACGAGGGTCTCTATTGTCTGCTTAATCATAAAACTTAAAACTTCTACTTAAAAAAACCCATTAATTAAAAATAATTTCACTTCTAGAAATTTAAAGGAAATAATCAAAATTAAAGAATACAAAGATTTTCTAAAGGAGATTGTTTAAATTATGAAAAGACCCATATTAAGGCACTATTCAATTTAGCCATTAGAATCATTTTATGGTCAGTTATTAGGAATGATGAAGCTGGCATATAGCTTTTGAAGGAAAAGAGTTTCAGTAGATCCAAATTGTTTTGAAATGTGACTTTTAAAAAGCTTGGGAAGGTTTAACAGGGTAGTCCACATTGGTAGTAAGATTGTCATCATTTTTCTTTATATTTTTATGCACCCCAGGTGGGATTTTTGCTGTTGTTGATTTTGTTTTCTTTAAGCAAGTGTATGCAGTTATACTTCAACTCAGAAAAGATGAAGCTGCCAGGCCTGGGGGCATACACCTGTAATCTCAGCTTCTAGAGAGGCTCAGGCAGGAGGATCTCATATTTGAGCCTGCCTGGGCAATTTAGAGATACTCTGTCTCAAAATAAATGAAAAGAGGCCTGGTGTATAGCTCAGCAGTGGAGCACTTATTTGCTTAGCATGTTTTTGGGTTCAATTCCTAAAAAAACCATAACAATCCATAAACTTTATATATTATAACTTTGTTGAGCTGTCTTAAGAATGTCACAAGTGCTATATCCAATAGTTGCACACCTGTAATCTCAGTGACTCAGGAGGCAAAAAAAAAAAGGAGGATCACAAGTTCAAGGCCATCCTCAAGTATTTGGTGAGACCCTATCCCTATCTCAAAAATAAAAATAAGGATTAGGAATGTAGCTGACTGGCAATGCCACCTCTGTTCAACCCTCAGTATTTCAGGCCCCCCAAAAAATAATGTCACAGATGTTGTTCTATTTTTAGGCCTTACACCTGATTGCAACAAATGGAACTCCAGAACTTCCAAATCCAGACAAACTTTCCCCAGTATTTCACGATTTCTTACATAAGTGTTTGGAATTGGATGTGGAGAAAAGGGGTTCAGAAAAGGTATTGTTAGAGGTAAATTTCAAAATAATGCAATTTGGATAAAATATTGACTCTTTTTGAATAACCCACAGAATGTTTCCATTTCACTATTCATTGATCACTACCAATAAGGCAGCTGCTATATTTGAGGACTTCATCTGCCAGGAGTAAAAGTTTAATTCCGTGAGAGTTTGTTTTAGTATATTATCAAATATCGTGTCCATTCAATGCTGGCATGAGTGTATTCATGGGCTGTTTAACTGTTGATTTTTAGAAATTAGAACAATTAAGAACAACTGTTTTCAAAACAGTTTATGAAAGTTATGGTTGTGATTATGAGACATTTGGGCAGGTATTAAAATATGGGTTGTTTAAGTCAATTGTATTCATAAGTAGTCTTCAGGCCTTAGTTGAAAGAACATGTTTTGCTTCTAAATTATGCACTTTTTGTTTCCTCTCTTTGGCAGCACCCATTCCCGAACTTGGCAAAACTGCTAGCAAGTTTAACTCCACACATCCTGGCGGCCAAGGAGGTTCTCAAGAATAGCTACTAAATACTATCCCATTCTTTCATTTTCTGAAAGGAAAAAATTTTAAAACTATAATAAAGTGTTCATTATTGTAAAAGACTTGTAACATAAAAATTGCCATTTTAGCCATGATAAGTGACCAACTCAAAGGCATTAATTACACTCACAATATTGTACAGCTTCTGTTTCTAGAACAGTTTTGTCACTCCAAACAGAAGCTCTGCCACCATGTAAGTAATAACTCCCATTCCTCCTCCTCCACCCCTTGTCTGCCACCAGTCTTTTTTCTTTTATTTGTTCTAATTAGTTATACACTAATGAGGGCCACAACCAAGTTAAGATGGTGCCTGGCAGTTTGCTAGGAGGAGTGGTTTCTGAGCTAATGCCAGGGAGCCATTAAGATGATAAGGATTCCTTAATGACTGACTGCTGTATCTAGTTTATGTTAATTAAGTTAAGCTGTGTGTAATTTGTTGGGTATATGTACCTCCAGCAGAGAGGTGGTGCCTGCTACCTAGGGTACCCCCTACTTTGAGTTCCCGCTCAGTTCCTGCTGAGTTTACTCGCAATAAAGTAGTTCCCGCTTCAACCTTTAAGTTGCTTGTCATCTCCCAGTTATTTCGCCCAGCTGCACAATGGCAATACATGACAATACAATGCACTTTGACACATCATACACAAATGGTGTATAACTTCTCATTTTTCTAGTTGTACATGATGTAGAATCACATCAGTCATGTAGTCACACATGCATGTAGGGTAATAATGTCCGATTCATTCTACTTTTCTTCCTACCCCCATACCTGTCTTCCCTCCTTTCACTCCCCTCTGCCTAATACAAATAATTCTATTCTTCCATAGTCATGCTCCTTATTGTAAATTAGTGTCAATATATCAGAGAAAACATTTAGACTTTGGTTTTTGGAATTGGCTTATTTTGCTTAGTATGATATACTCCACTTACACCCATTTACTGGCAGACGCCATCACTGCCTTCTTCTTTAAAACTGAGTAATATTCCATTGTGCATAGAGACCACATTTTCTTCATCTGTTGAAGGACTCCTAGGTTTGTTCCACAATTAAACTATTGTGAGTTGAGCTGCTTTAAAGCATTGATGTGGCCACTTCACTGTTGTATGCCGATTTTAAGTCAGTTGAGAATAAAGAAGTGGGATAACTGGGTCAAATTGTGATTTTATTCCAAGTTTTCTTAGGAATCTCCATACTGCTTTCCATAATGGTTGCACCATTTTGGAGTCCCACCAGCAATCTATGAGTGTGTTTTTTCCCTCACATCCTCGCCAACATTTCTTTTTACTTGTCTTCTTGATAATTGCCATTCTGACTGAAGTGAGATCAAGTCTGATAGTTTTGATTTGTATTTCTTTAATTGCTAGAGATGTTGAACACTTTTTCACATATTGGTTGATGAACATATATCTTCTGAGAATTGTGTGTTCAGTTCCTTAGTCAATTTATTGATTGGGTTATTTGGTTTTGGGGTGTTAAGATTTTTGAGATCTTTATATATTCTGGAAATTAGTGCTCTATCTGATGTGTGTGTAGTAAAAATGTTCTGACACTCTGTGGGCTCTCTCTTCACATTATTGATCATTCCTATTGCTGAGAAAAAGCTTCTGAGTTTGAATCCATCCCATTATTGGTAAGGAATATTGTTTTATAGCCTAGAATATGACCTGTTACTGAAAGTATTATGTGCCCTAAAGGGAACAGGAGTTCTGTAGTTGTTGGGTATTGTATTCTATAAAGTCATTTAGGCTAAGGTAGTTGATACTTTTGCTTAAAACTTCTGTCTTTATTAATATTTTTGCCAAATTAATGTATTTACTGAGAGACAGATATCAAAATCTCCCATGATGGTTGGTAACTGTGTGTTTCTCCCTTTCATTCTGGTAATTTTTGCTTTATATATTTTAAAGCTCTGTTACTGAGTACAGGAACATTAATTATGTCATATCTGTCTTCAGGATTTCTATTTGTGGTAATACTTTTCAAGTTTATTTTATCTGATATTAATTCAGCAGTTCCAACTTTTTATTCTTTATTTTTTCATTATTATTTTTAATTTTCAATATATCTGTATCTTTACATTTAAAGCACATCACTTGTAGACATGATTAGATCTTGATTTTTTTAACCCATTCTGATAATCTCTGCCTTTCAACTGGGGTTTTAATTCATTCTGTTCAGTGTAATATTGATATATTTGGATTTAGGCCTCATATTTGCTCTTTGTTTCCTGTTTGTACCATCTGGCCTGTGCTCTAAATCTTATTATACATAGAGTTAGTTTCACATAACTATGCACACAGACTCTAAAACTAACATTGCTTCTACCACATGTCTCTTCTATTTGGGGCAGCTCTCTGAGGTCAAGGTAAATTTCCTTGCAGCTTACTAGCCCTTGGCTCAAGCCTCAAAATCTCTGGGAAGTGACACAACACAGTGAAACATCACAGGTCCCCTTTGACTTGTGAAAGCTTTCTACCATAGACAGAATTCTCTGTAACAAAGGAAAAGAGTTACAGCTAAGATTGTTTACAGATGTGGAGATTTTCCTAACCAGGTGTGAGTGTGACCCTCTTTCACCTCACTGCCCTACCTGGGGGACAGGGCTGGCAAATTTGCAGAAGCCAGGGAGCTCAAAAGCAATCCTGTTTCCTTCATTTTGAAAAATTCACATGTTAGAAGTTCTCTGGTGGGCTGAGATGACCGAGTCTGGGGTCAGCTGGCAGGAAAGTACTCCAAATAGATCCTTCCACCTCCCTAAAAGGTCCCATGGAGAGGCCAGGAGAAGCAGCATATGCAGTCAGAAAACAAAAGAGCTTAGTCTTCCCCAAGTGTGGACTCCCCCTAGTGATGACATGGAAGACAGAGATGAAGCATGGGGTCTGCTCAGGCAGGACCCTGAGATTTTATTCCTTCCCCTCTTTTCCAGCATCAAGCTCCTTCAGACTGGGAGAGCTGGAGAGAATTCTTGGGCAAACACAGTGAGAAGTCCTGAAAGAAACAGACTGCCTGTGAACTTGCCTGTGGGAGTGGTGTAGGGATTACTTAGAACACTACAAATAGTCATATTTGTCTAAAGCACATTTTAGTGTAGCAGGAGTCAAAGTCATTTTCAAAGTCAAAGAAATGTTATCAGTCTCTTCCTCATCTGCCAATCATATACCCAGACACACCCAACTCAAAGACGTATGTTCAATGCTTAGCTGCCTTTCTCCCTTCTCTTCCATCCCTCCATGCTTTGCCTTCCTCCCAGGTGGACAAGCAGCGGAAGTACTGACTGTGACCAGTGAAAGACAGGAAGGTGAGTCTGAAAGAAACTGGTGCTTTCTCTAGTAACTTGGCTTCTCCTTCAAAGAACCTTCTAAACTTCCCCCACTGCATTCCTCCCACTCAATGAAGAACAGTAAAGTTCAAATTCTGCACAGAGAAATCTTGGTGCATAAAAAAAAAAAAAAAAATCTGGCCTCCCTTTTTCTTTAAGCAGTCCAAGAAAAGGATTATGCATTTGCTTGAGTTGGTCAGGTTTTGTATCAGGGCTCTGAGCTAGGAGAAATGGTGTGAGTGAAATCGCACATATTTACATTTGGTTTGTATAAGCCAGTTTCATCTGGAAAAGTGAGTACTGCTACACTAGAATTTTTTCCCCAGCATCAAAGGGGTGAAATATTTGTAGCTCAGTACCCAGGGATGTGAATTGTGCCTTCAATTTCATCATTTTATTGTTTTATTTGAGCATCTTTGTTACAATGTAAATATATGTATCTATTTTGACATAGAAGATAATCCATCCAACATTCCATCCCACACAACAGCAAAATTACATAATTTTACTCTTAACAACATCTCTATGGAACCAAGTAGAAAGTTTTTATGTTTACCCAGGGAAGAATATCAATTAAAAGTAAAATGTTCTTGAAAATGTATACACTTTTGTTGAAGCCAAATAGCACAAGGCATACCAGAGTTCTTCCTGCTGCTAAAATTATGATTTTGTTTTAAGATCAGGCAAAGTATCCAGAAATAAATTTCGATACCCTTCTTGATGTTTTGCTGAAGTAAGACTTAGTGGCATAATTGCAGGAAGACAGCCCAAAGGCAGGTCCTTCTCTAACAACACTGCCTGCTTTCCAGCTATGGGGCTGCCCTGAGCAGCACAGTGATAGAAATGGCCTCTTGTCACTGCCCAAACCTCTTCCCATGCCAGGCTCCTACAAGCGGAACCCTAAGGCAGCATACATGGCCTGAATGTATCAAAGGCCTTTTAATGCCCTGATGCCCACATTGCTCCTCCCACTGCCCACCCAGGACCTTCCACTGTCCCTGTTGTAACATCTGTGTGAAGGTGAGTACTCCTCCTCCCTGTCCAATCACCAACTCATTCCTGGGCACCTGATCAGGACCAGGAACCTCACAGCATAAGTGGGCCAGAGGTGGGTACAAGACTATCCTCCCAGACTCTTAAAAGTGGCTCCCAACCACTCTTGGTCACTTACATCTGTTATGGCTTCTGTGTCAGTATGTGTTCTGAGAGGCTGGCCTTGCTTGCACAGATGCTGACATGCAAAGGGCATCCCATCTGTGCTGAGCCTGGTGGAGTCAGGTGGAGGAAAGGCAGTGACTGTCCCATCCCCTGGCTTGCTGGTACTAGATACCTGATCTGTAAGCCAGCTGCTCCCATCTTCTGGAGGTCTTTGCCTGTCTTGATCAGGGTGTCCCAGTTGGAGGGTTTGCTGGGTTCTGAATGCTCTCTCATGTGCACACCTGCAGGGTTCTCCAAGGGCAGAAGCATGGATGGGAAGGGTGTTCTTTACATCCTTAACCAGCATCTGAGTAAATAGCTGTTCAGAGTTATTGCATATCTGCTCCAGGTAACACCAGGCAGGTCTAGACTCTAAAGACCTCACTCATGACCAGTGACCCGATGAGCCATGGAGTCCTAACTGTGCTCTAACAATGGAAATGCCAGGTTCTCCCTGAGATGGGAGCCTGTGTGTAGGGCCAAGAGAAGGCGGTCTAGAGGACAGCTTTGGGGGAGGCCTTATTATTTGGGGATGATGGAGGCCAGGCTAGATATAATCTCGAAGCCTGCCTTCTCTCCACATAGGAGTCTGAGCACCACTGTAGGTGGGTGAACAACTGTGTGGAGCACTGTAATATTAAGCTGTTCTTGCTGCTGCTTGGTCCCGTTTGCCTGTACCTGGATGCCCTGCTGGTGACATGTGTCATCTTTTTTGTGTACCAGAGAGATGACATTCTTCTTGGAAAAGGCCATGGCATGTCCATTCAGTCCCCAGGGCCCACACTGGAAACAGCAGGGTTGTGTGGGTGGAGGGGTGGAGAGCCAAGAGGTGGGGTAATAGAGGGCAGGTCTAGGGGCAAAGCCCCTTGGAAGAACCTGTCAAAGACATGATCAAGTTTTGTGGGGTCAGGGAGCTAGGTGGGGTAGGCTACATACACTGTGGAGCAGAGATTCCAGCTGGGCCAGACAGAGGGGTAATGAAGGTAAAACAGGGAGAGCAGGAGGACAACGCAGCGTGGTGGAGGGAAGTTTCCGTTGGGAGTACTGGACTAACTGTCCAGTCCAAGGAGGAAGAGTGGGTGGGCGGGGCTATCTGGGGGAGGGGTCATGGAGGGCGGAGTCAAGCCCAGGGGCGGGGCCAGTGAGCAACTGTCCCCAGGGTTGGCTTCTTAGCACGCGCACAGCTTCCTAGTGGCTATATCTTCCACAGCTGCCTTACTGTCATTCATCTTGGGGTGTTGATCCAGGCTCTAGAGGTGAGCACTGCCAGGTGCCCCAGGGATAGGTAAGTGGGGCTTGGGGCCTGTGTCAGGATACATGGCTGTGCAGAGTCAACTTGTACCTCTTCCTCCGGCCACTCTCTGTGCTTTCTCCAATGCCCTTGGCCCTGATGGTGCCTCATTAGTCCTTCCACACCCACCTCTTCAGATGCAGCTCAGATATCTCCTTCTTCTGGAGCTCCCTGGTCCTGCTCCCTCTTGGGTGCATTGCTTCCAGAGCCTACTGTGCACTAGGTGTGCTAGGCTGTGGGTTATTTGAGGCATGGGTACAGAGATGAGTAAGTACATGGTGCACTTGTGTTGATGAGCAACCTGCAATCACAATAACACAGGAGACACCCAGGAACACTCTTAGCAGGCTTGGTTCTGAGTGGTGCAGCCAAGTGAAAGGAACTGAGAGTGTGGCGAGATCGCATTGTAGATTAGGGAGTGTTGCCTCTCCCCCTCTCCCCGACATAGGTATGGACAGGAGGGTGTGCCCTGTGTAGGGCACAGTAGTGGAAAAAGGCACAGGATCCCAAAAGTAGGATGTTTAGGGAATGATGAAGATATGGCTCTAGGATATGGCATGGGAAGTGAAGTTGACCCTCTGGGGCTCAGGATTAAAAAGATCCAGAAACTCAAGTGTAGACTTTAGTTTGGATAAAGAAAAAAACTAGCAGCCACATTAGAATTTTTTTTAAAAAGTTGTTTCTTGAAGATTAATTTACACACAGTAAAATTCGCCCTTTTTCATCTACGATTAAGGATTTTGACAAGTGGATACTGTCCTGCACTCTCCACCATGATCAAGGATAGACCAGAAAGTCCTTTCATCATCTTCTGTTATCAGCTTCGCTCCCTACATCCTTCTGGTTTTTCTTTTTTGAGAATCACATATAAATGGAGTCTTTGCCTTTTAAGTTTGGCTTCACTCATTTTGTACAATGCATTTGAGATCCATCCCTGTGTTGCCCCTATCAGTATTTTATTTCCTTTTATTGTTGTGTCATATAGTATGGATGTCCTGCACATTATTTATACATTCACCCATTGAAGGATAGTTCATTCATCTGTTTTTCCACAGTGTTTTTTTTTTTTTTATTATTTTGTTTACACCAGGGATTGAACCCAGGGGAGCTTAACCACTGAGCTACATCCCTAGTTCCTCTGCCCCTTCATTTTTTTCCCTTAATTTTTTTTTTTTTTTTTTTTTTTTTTTTGTTTTTGAGTCAGGGTCTTACTAAGGTGCTTAGGGCCTTGCTAAGTTGTTGAGTCTTGCTTTGAACTTGCAATCTTACATTTTAAGCTTCTCAAGCTGCTAGTATTCAGACATGGGCCATTGTGCCCAACTAGTGTTTTAAACTTATAATTAAAACTTCTGCAAACATCGGTATACAGGCACATGGACATAAGCTTTTATTTCTGTTGAGTAAATTCTTAGGGGTAGCATTGCTGAGTCATAAAGTAACCATGTGTGGAACTTTACAGGAAATTGTCAAATTTGTCTTCCAAAACCACTGTACCCTTCTTATTTACTGCCAGCAAAGTATGAGGATTCCAATTGCTCCACATCTTCACCAACTTTTGACATTGTCATTTCTTCTTTTGTCTTGTCTTTTTTATTGGAGCCAGTTTAATAAATGAGTAGTGGTATTTCCTGAAGAATCCAGGTTGTGTATGATGCTGTGCATATTTGCATGTCTTCTTGGCCATCGGTATGTCTTTGTTAAAGTGTTCCCTCTGATCTTTTGCCCATGGTGGGATTACTCCAGAGCTGTCCTGAGTGGTAATGCTAGTTCCTTTTAGTGGAGAACAGTGTTGAAAATCTAAGTATTCATGTGTGGGCCATGGGAGAGTTGGGGGTGGACACAGTTGCTGCTGGGCCACTTCCCATTGTGACAAAATATGGCTAGCTAAATCTTATGAAGTGGGCGAGATGCAGCCTGGTCTGGGGAGAAGAGAGTGGTGAAGCCGATGGATGAGGTTGTGGGAAGGAGAAAATGAAATATGGGAGAGAAGAAACCAGTCAGTGTCCAGGGGAGGACTTGATCTTTAGGCTTGACTTTTACTTCTTTGTTCACTTCAGCCCAGATGTTCTTGGGTCATGTTTTTTTTTGTTTGTTTGTTTTGTTGTTGTTGATTTGTTGGTTTGACTAGAAAATTATCATGGGGCATTGCTGCTGCCCCTACTCTCCCAGGTAGTGAAATTCAATGAAGGTGCAGGTTTAGGAAAAAGTGAGAGGTGAGAAAGTGAGGTAGGAGTGGGGTGGTGACACTGTCTTTAGAGCAATTGTGCACCCCAAGGAAGAGCTGACAAAGTATCTGAAAGGAGGACAGGTGTGGCCAATGGAGACAGAGCAAGGATGCTGCACAGGGAGGCACAAGGAAATGAGGTGCCCTGAGAAGGTAGGAGGAGTGGGTGTGGTGTCAGCCATGTCTGGGGAGAGCTGCCCATGAGTGGGTCAGGGAGGTCACTCTTCCTAGGAGCCCGTGAAGCTAGGATGCTCTGGGTCACTCATGGGCTTCCCTGGCCTTGGAGTCATGCTTCAGGCCTGAGTTGAGTCCTGGCTTAGCTGGCCAACTTAGGGATGGTCACTGGAAAATTTCCTTACCCAGTGCTATTGTTCTTGAGGTCCCCTTCCATTCCCCATGTCCCTCCAGGATCACTTTCTTCAGGACACAACCCCTTTGACCAGGGCTATGTCAGTAATTGCTATGTGACCCCCTGCATACCACTGGGATCCAAGTGAGTTGGTAAATCAGAGGCTCAAGTGGTGGACCCTGGGGCTGGAAGGGTGGGGGTGAAGCTGGTCATTTTCCATGCTCCCTTGCCCCTGCTTCCAGGCCCTAACACTCAACTGTTCCTTTTTATGAGGGTTTTTTCCAGGGCCCTCCAGGACCCTCTGGGAATTTCCTTTTTCTTCCCTTTCTCTGTTCTTGCCCCAAGAAATGAGGTAAGGGAAACTACAGCCTGGATGAGGCTCCTGGCTGGGAGCCCTGGGCACTGTGTCTTCCAGGCTGAGGGGTGAGGGTGGTCAGGGAGTCCAGGCTAAGGTGGGTATTGACCCCTTGGTTCTGACCTGTCACTCCTCAGGTCCATGTCAGAAGCTGTGTGGCTCCAGAGGGAGGAGGGGACTGAATGGAAGCCAATGGATATGTTCAGTCACGCACATATTCCCCAGCACACCATCATACAGACCTCCCTGGGCGCATCTTTCACAGAATGGATTTTGATTCCCATGGGCAGGGCTCCCCAGGGAGTGGGGAGGCTGCAATTATCTAGGAGACAAGGAGAGGCAGGTGTGCATTGGGAGAGGGCTGACTGTGGGTTATACAGTGACCTGGTGGGGGTCCCCTGGGGCTCAGGCCACAACTGTACAGAGGTAATGTTTCTCAGAATTCATGGGGGATTGGTTCTAGTATTCCCAAGGATACCCAAATCTCTAGCTACTCAAGACCTTTACATAAAATGGTGAAATATTTAAATATAAACCACATAAAACTTCACATACAGGTTAAATAAACTCTAGGTGATTTGTAATATCTCATACAATATAAATGTTATATAAACAGTTGTGCTGTGTTTTTCAGGAATAATAATTAGGAAAAAATTACACATATGTATGATCCACAAAATTATTTTTCTCAAAGGAATGTGATTCATATTTGATTGAAACTATGGATACCAAACCTGCAGATATGGACAGACAAGTTTACTTCAGGACTTCAACAACAGTCTGGATACCCCAGAGCATCCTGACTGAGAACGAGAATTTTTGGGAAATAAAGGTCTATCTCTTGTCCCAGGAAGCTTGAGGCCCAGCAGAGGAGACAGGCTGAGGGCTACATTGGAGAAGAGTCAGTGCTTGGTCTTCATGGTCTTATTGTTCTGTGGCTCAGACCCTTTGTTCATCTGTCCACACATGTATTCCAAAGGCAACTGCCTGTCAGGCCCTGGAAGATGGGTGCAGGTGGCTGTGCCCTCAGGATCCCAGCCACAGCTCAGCATCCCCTATCCTATGGGTTGAGGTGGTAGGTTTCAGACCAGTTTAGGGCACTTTCATGGCAAGGACAGTCTTACAAGATCATCTTTTCAAATTTCTCATTTTTTCTTGTCTCAGGTGAGGAGACCAAGTTTCGCACAAAGGGAAGGGCACACACTTCCGGCTGGAGATTCATTTTGGATGATCTTCAGTAGTCCCTTTAGTCCTCCATGTCACCCGTATCTCCTAACAGGATCTGAGAAGGGTTTTTCAGATCTTTGTACGGCTCTTCTTAACAAGCCACATAAGCACCCTTGTGGCCTGTTCTGTTCTAAAGTCCCAGTCACATTGCCAGTAAGGCATGGATTTACCTACCCATATTGAAGTGATCGTCTTTCCTTACCACCAATGGGACATTACCCTGAAGGAGAAATGTTTTTTTGATGTGTCGCTGTGATTGTTCTATGCTTCTGGGGACATAAGACCCTAGGCCTGCTTAAATAGAGAGGATCAGGAACTTATCAGGTTCCCTGAGGAGCTGTGGGCCCTTCCCACTGCATGGTCACCCTGGGGCCCTGCCATTCTCTCCCAGAGGGCAATAGAGCCTTGGAGGCTCTATTGCCCTCTGTACCAGCAAGGGCAACTGATGGCCTTGGCCAACCTCTCTGGGGCTTGCTGAGTAGATAAGGAATTGGTCTTCACCACTGAGGCCAGCAAGCTAGCCACCTTCCAGGAAGCTCAATTCTTCCTAATGGCTGCCAGGTGGTATGGGGATGGCAGTGTGTGGGGTTACCAAACTCAGGTGTTCCTTATGGTATGTCACCTGACCTTTGACAGTCCTAAAAGAGAAAGAATCTGGACCTTGAACATCCCCTTTCTGGGTCATTTGCTGCACCCTCTTTGTCCAGGTCCTGCTTGGACCTTGGCTTCTGAGGAGCAGTGAGGTCCCAGGAAGCCTTTCCTAAAGCTCAGAGAAGCCAGGGCTTTGGTCAAAACCCACTTGCTCATCAGCTGGCAAATAAGAATGGGTTTCTCTCTTTAGTTTCAGACAGGATGTCCACCCTGGCAGGCCCAATGGCCTCTGAAGCTCTCCCACAGAAAACTGACTGCAAATGACCCCTTTCCTCTTGCTGCTTCACCCTCTGCCCTCTGCTGGCTGCCTGAGTACTCCGCGTCATTCCACATCTAACCTGTCTTAGTGTGCTCAATGCTATAACAAGATACCTCAGACTGGGAATTTTTGTTCACAGTTGCAGTGTCTGGAAGTCCAAGATTAAAGTGCCAACAGACTCACTCTCTGGTGATCCCATCTCTGACTCATAAATGGCACCTTCGAAGGATATCTTCATGTGCTGGGAGGGTGAACACACTCCCTTGAGCCTGCATTACATGGGCACAAATCTGCTCTTGTGGCCTAATTGCCTTCCAAGGACTCTACTTCTTTGTATCACAGCAATAGGAATTAGATTTCCACAAAGGAATTTTAGAGCAACATAAATAATCAAAACATCGCATCCTCTTGACATTAAATCAGAATCTAGGTGTATTCATCAACTTTCTGTCCCTGTAGTGAAATTCAGGAGCAATTAACCTATAAAGAGAACAAAGGCATTGTGGCTCCTGGTTTGGGAGGTTCTAGTACATGGTCAGGTGGCCCCATTATTCAATGCCTCTGGTGAGGGCACTGATGGTAATGACAGACTTCGCAAAATCTCATGAGCCCAGAAGCAAAGAATAAGACTGTAAGAGGAAGAGACTGGGATCCTAATCCCCTTCTTGGGCAAATCCCCAAAGACCTAACACCTCCCACTAGTCCCTACCTCCTCTAGTTTCCATCACCTCTCAATAGTGCCAAACTGGGGACCAGTTCTTTTCCACATGGGCCTTGGAGAGACACTCCTTCAATTACAGCATCAGGCACTAATCTGATGTCCCACAGACTTCCTTTGTAACCAACCTATTTTACTTGATTTGCTTATACTGATTACTCTCAGGTACTTTGGAAGTTCTGGGTTCTGTGTGCGAGTTACGTCACAGAAGGAGGGAGGATTCAGGTTGTGGCTACAGGTTCAGTTGCTGTGTGACTGACACTCCTGCCAATGGGAGGAGGGGAGCCAGAGGGCAGCCGTCACTAGGCACTGTCTGGATGTCAGGTCCACACACTGCCTCATGGGTCAAAATGTTGACGGTTGCAACAGGAAACATGGGCCACAAAACGATGGTCAGTAGAAACAGCATGAAGCTGAGATGTGGGAAAATAGGATATAATGAGCTCTAGGAAGCGGAGTTCATTTGGGAGGGTAAACCGAATTAGGTCAACTGGGGGAAATAAAACTGCAGCAGCCCTGTGGCCAGACCCTGTGCTGAATGTACCACATACATCACATGAAATCCTCAGAAACCCAATTTGCAGATGAGGAAAGAGCATCTCAGGCTTTATGTGTCTTGCCCACATCACAGAGCTTGAGCCAGGATTGCAACTCATGTGCATCTGGGTTCATCTGCATCATGTGTTTCTGCAAATCATGGCATGGGAAGGGGTTCTTGTTTCTGACAGTTTCCTTTTAATCAAGGAAGATCAGGCCTTGAATCTAGCCTTCAAACACAGTGATGTTTGTTTAGCACTTACCAGGTATGATAAGCCATTATGTGTTTGTTGGTATTCTGGAAACTGTTGGCTATTCCAGCCAGTCTTCTCTGGTATACTTGTTGAAATTTCAGCCATATTTGCCTTTCTCACATAATGGTCTGGAATTGGAGGGAACTAGAAGTCACATGATTAATGCAGCAATTCTGATCTTATAGAGGATTAGCAGCATGTCCTTGGAGAAGTCATTTTTCTTGCCTAGAAGGAAACTACCCAGGCATCAAGGAGCATGCCCAAGGATGCACACAGCAGCTCTGAATGATAGCAGGAAAAACTGAAGACCACCCAGGAAAACAGCAATGAACCACGGTGACCTGAGTGGTAGCCATCCTCCAAGTTGGTGTCTAGCCACCCCCACCTCTGGTATTGCCCCAGGTGGTAAACCAGGGCCAATCTAAATAATCATTAGCACATGGCAAAAGGAAAGGCAGATCACATTGTCAAGACAATGGCTTCTATCTTGGGATATTTTTCTCCTCCTTTCTATCTGATCACTTGCTCTGGGGAAGCTGCCTTATCATGAGCAGTACTGGCGAGAGCCATTGTGGACAGAGCAGAGTCCACCTGCCACCAGCTATGGGAACGAGCCACACGGGAGCCAAAGTTTACACAAGCCTCACAGTGATGAGCCTCTTCAGAAGACTCCAGCCCCAGTCCACAGTTCAGCTGCACCCTCACAAAAGGCCCTGATCCAGAACCACAGGGACAAGCTGCTTCAGGATTATGGGCTCAGAAATGGTGTGAGATAATACATTTTTGTTGTTTCCAGCTGCTAACTTTTAAGGGGAAATTTGTTACACATTAATAGGTCACGAATATGCCACATGCTATAGAGCATTATGTAAAAGTGAAAACAGTGGAATAGGTCTGGTGTGCTGATAGGGACAAATGTTTTGTTAGAGAAAGTAATAATTGCAGAAAAGCACATATAGCCATTATTCTTATGCCAAATAACATCACCACAGATTGTGCCTTGTATTTATTTATATATTCATGTATACCACTCATTAATAACTCATTATGATACACTGACTATTAATATTAGGTTAACTCAGTAAGGGAGTTGGATGAGGAAAGTGCAGAAGGGTATTTTCATTTTTATTCCCTATGGGAAACACCAGCCCTGCCCGTCTCTTGGGTCCCTTCCTTGCTGGAACCTTGACACCTGGCAGTGGACATGGGACTTGCACCAAACTAGCCCTGAGGGATCCCATCCATTCCTCCCCTACTCTCTCACCATGCATGCTGTCCCTACGCCAACATAGCAGTCCCTAACCCTAACTCCATTCCCCGGGCCTGGCCTCTTGCCTGAGCCCCTGACTGCTTTCCTCATGTCGAGTGACATAGTGTGGCATTGCTGTGTCTGGTCTGACCTGAGGGCCCCTTGCTTGGGTCCCTGGGCCTGCTCCCCTCAGTGACCTTTGCACCTCCCTCTGTCTCCTGCTCCTCATGCAGCCCCTTTCTCCCCTTCCCCTTGATCTTTCCTCTGGCACTCGCACATCTCCTGCTTCTTGGTCCCATATCTCAGTTTGTTGGTGTGTCCCTTGCCTAAACTCCTGGCTTGGGTTCTGGCCCTCGCCCCTCTCTGAACCCACCGTGAACCCTGGCCATGCCCTCCCATTGCCCTCCTCCTGGCCCCTTTTCTTGCTAGACCTCCTTTGCCTGATCCCTGGCCCTGGATTCTCACCTAGGCCAGTTCTCCATGTGAGAAACAGAGCCCTGCCCTACACCTGCGCCCCTTGCTCTCCCTGGGCCCTTGGTCCTGCACCGGGAACCCTGACACCTAGCAGTGGCCCTGGGCCTGGAGGCTAGCTCCCCCTGATGGATCCCCTGCCTTCCCTCTCCATCCTTGTCCACTTTCCTGAGCCCCCATGCCCATCCCTGACCCTTGGCTCTCCATTCCCTTGCCTAGCTCCTCACTTGAACCTCTGGTGGACATTCTTGCTCCTTGAGACCCTGGGCTTTGATTGCAGGCCCCTTGCTGGGGCTGCTTCCCTGCTCCCCTTGGCTTCCCTGGAGTGCAGAACACTAGTGCCAGGCCACCTTCTGGGCCCTGCCCTTCCCTGCTCTCCTCAGGCATGGGCCTTCCTCTAGGTTCCTAACCTGGGCTCCTTGCTGGTATTCTGGCCCCCACCCCACCCACAGGGGCCTCTGGCCCTTCAGGTTGTGCCCTGCTTGGGCCCTCCTGTGTGTCCATGTCTCTGCTGGACCCCTTTTCCGGAACCCTTTGCCAGGATGCTTACCTGGGCCAGGGCACTGGACCTGCGCTCTTGGCCCTGGGGGCTCCCTTTGAGAAAACGTAACCCTGCCCTTTTCCTGGGCCGTTTGGCCTCCCTCAGCCCAAGCCTTTCTCCTGAACCCTGACACCCAACAGGGGACCTGTGCTTTGAGTCTTCCTCCCTCTGCGACCACCTGTTCCCCTTTCTCCCGTCTCTCCCCTCCGCAGCCCTGGCCCTTTTCATGCACCTTGGCCCAGACCCTCACATTTGTCTCTCCATTCCTGGCCATGGCTCCTTGCTTGAGCCTCCAGCCACCCTTCTCCAGGATTCCGTCCCTATACCTTGATTTCAGGTCCATATTTCCGGCCCCTACTCTGCCTTCCTTCATTTCCCCTTGTACTGTGGTATCCTAGCAGTACCTGAACCCTCCACTACACCTGCCTTTTCTTACCCTGGGCTCCTCCAATGGGTTCTGGCTCCCCAGCGACCTGCCCTGCCCCCACTGCAAGTCACATAGCCCCTCAAAGTGCCCTCTTTGGGCCCTCCTTTGGTACAGGGTCCTTTCTGAGGACCTGCTCGCCTGCGGCAGAGGAGTGGATGTGGCTGGCATTTGGCACTCAATGCTTCCTATGGGAAATACAGCCCTGCCCCTGGCCTGGGTCCCTAGGCCGCTGGAACCTTGATGGCTGGCAGTGAAATTGGGTTCTGCGCAGACCTAGCCCTGTGCGATCCCCTCCCTTCCATCCTGTGCCCTTTGGCCTTGCATTCTGCCCCTCTTTCAACCCAGCCTTTTCAAACCATGACCCTTCCAGCTCTAGACCCCAGGCTTCTCCGCTCACCTGAGTCCTAGACTGCATTACCCCTGTAGCATGGCACAGATTGGGGTTCTTTGTATCGGGATTGACATGGGGGCACCTTGCTAGGGTCCCCTAGGGTACTCCCCTTTTTTACCTTTGCACCTCCTTCTTCCTCCTGTTCCTCATGCAGCCCCTTCCTCCCCTTCCTCTTGCACTTTCTCCTGTTACTCGCTAGTCTCCTGCTCCTTAGATCCTTATCCTAGGTATGTCAGATGGGTCCCTTGGCTGGGTTACTGGCTTGGGTCCTGGCTCTCGCCTCTCTCTGCACCCACCCCGACACCCTGCTGTGGCCTCCCATTGCTTTACTCCTGACCCTCTTTTCTTGCCAGGCCTCCTTTACCAGGTCTCTGACCCAGGATTCTCACCTGGGCCGGATGCCTTGGGAGAAACAGAGCCCTTCCCTTCTACTGGGCCCCTTGCTCTCCCTGGGCCCTTGGTCCTGCACCAGGAACCCTGACACTTGGCAGTGGCCCTTGGCATGGAGGCTAGATCCCCCTTGCTGGATCCCCTGCCTTCCCTCTCCAGCGTGTCCACTTTGCTGAGCCCCCTGGCACAGCCCTGGCCCTCGGCTCTCCAGTCTCTGGCATGGCTCCAAGTTTGAGCCTCTGGTGGCCCTTCTTGCTCCTTGAGTCCCTGCGATTTGACTTTGGGCCCCTTGCTGAGGCCGCATCACTGCTCCCCTTGGCTTCCCTGGAGTGCAGAACACTAGTGCCAGGCCTCCATCCTGGCCCCGCCCTTCCCTGCTTTCCCCAGGCATGGGCCCTCCTCTAGGTCCCTAACCTGGGCTCCTTGCTGGGTTCCTGGCCCCCACCCCACACACAGAGGCATCTGGCCCTTCAGGCTGTGCCCTGCTTGGGCCCTCCTGTGTGTCCCTGTCTCTTCTGCGCCCCTTTTCCCAAACCCTTGCCAGAATGCTTACCTGGGACAGGGGCTATTGTTGCTGTGGGCTCCCTTTGAGAAAAAGGAGCCCTGCCCCTTGCCTGGGCCCTTTGGCCTCCCTCAGCCCAGGCCCTGCTCCCGAACCCTGACACCCAGCACTGGACCTGGCCTTTGAGGCTTCCTCCCTCTGCGCCACCCACTCCCCTTTCTCCACTCTCTCCCCTCCCCAGCCCTGGCCCTTTTCATCCACCTTGGCCCAGGCCCTCACACTTGGCTCTCCATTCCTGGGCATGGCTCCGTGATTGAGCCCCTGTCTGCCTTTCTCGATGACCCTGGCCCTGTTCTTTGATTTCAGGCTCATTTTTCCTCCCCTCCTCGGCTTCCACTCTGTTCTCTTTGTGCTGTAGTATCCCTGCACTGCCTGGGCCCCCCACTACCCCTGCATCTCCTTAGCCTGGGCTACTACAATGGGTTCTGTCTCCCCACCAACCCCCACCTCACCTCTGCATGCCAGGTAGCCCCTCACAGTGCTCTCTTTTGGCCCTCCTTTGGTCAAGGTTCCTCTCTGAGGACTTGCTCCCCTGGTGCAAAGGAGTGGAATTGGCTGGCCTTTGCATCCTCCATTCTCCCTATGGGAAACACAGCCCTGTCCCTGGCCTGGGTCCCCTAGGCCACTGGAAACTTGATGCCTGGTAGTAGAGGTGGGACTTGTGGCGACCTAGCCCTGAGTGATCCCTTTCATTCCCTCCTCTGCCATCTGGCCTTGCATGTGCCCCTCCTTCAACCCAGCCCTTTCTAACCCTGACCATTTCAGCTCTCTCCCCAGGCCTGCCTTTTGCCTGAGGCCATAACCACAATCCTAATATCATGTGGCAGAGCATGGGGTCGCTTTGTCTTGGTCCTGACCTGGTTGCCCTTAGCTGGGGCCCTGAACCGCTATCCCCCCAGTGACCTTTGCACCTCCTTCTTTCTCCCAGTCCTCATCCAGCCCCCTCCTCCCCTTCCTCTCGCACTTTCACCTGGCACTTGCCAGTCTCCTGCTCCTTGGGTCCCTCATCCTAGGTGGGTCAGATGGGTCCCTTGCCTGGATTACTGGCTTGGGTCCTGGCTCTCACCCCTCTCTGCACCCACCCTGACCCCTTGCCGTACCCTCCTGATGCCCTACTCCTGAACCCCTTTATCTTGCCAGTACTCATTTAAGGGTCCCTGGCCCTGGATTATCACCTGCGCCAGGTTGCCCTGTGAGAAATAGAGCCCTGCCCTTCCCCTTGGCTCCTTGCCTTCCCTGGGCCCTTGGTCCTGCACTGGGAACCCTGTCACCTGGCCATGGCCCTGGGCCTGGAAGCAAGCTCTCCCCTGCTGGGTCCCCTACTTTCCTTCTCCAGCCTTGACCACATTTCTGAGCCCCCAGACCTAGCCCTGGCCCTTGGCTCTCTATTCCCTGGCCTGGTTTCTCTCTTGAGCCTCTGGTGGCCTTTCTTGCTCCTTGAGTCCCTGGGCTTTGACTTCCGGCCCCTTGTTGGGGCTGCTTCCCTGCTCCTCTTGGCTTAGCTAGAGTAGAGAACACTAGTGCCAGGCCACCTTCTGGGCCATGCCCTTCCTTGCACTCCACAGGCATGGGCCCTCCTCTAGGTCCCTAACCTGGGCTCCTTGCTGGGTTCCTGGCTCCCACCCAACTCACATGGGCCTCTGGCCCTTCAGGCTGTGCCCTCCTTGGGCCCTCCTTTGTGTCCCTCTCTCTGCCATGCCCCTTTTCCCAAACCCCTTCCCAGAATGCTTAAATGGACCAGGGGACTGGACCTGGGATATTGGCCATGTGGGCTCCCTTTGAGAAAATGTAGCCTTGCCCCTTGCCTGGGCCCTTAGGCCTCCCTCAGCCTGCTCCTGAACCCTGACACTCAGCACTGGACCTGGGATTTGAGTCTTCCTTCCTCTGAGCCCCCCGCTCCCCTTTCTCCCTTCCCTCCCCTTCCCAGCCCTTTCCCTTTTCATGCACCTTGGCCCAGGCCCTCACACTTGGCTCTCCATTCCTGGCCATGGCTCTTTGCTTGAGCCTCTGGTCGCCCTTCTCCAGGATGCTGTCCCTGTCCCTTGATTTCAGGCCCATATTTCCATTCCCTCTGTTCCCCTTATACTGTGGTATCCTGACACTGTTTGGACCCTCTGCTGCCTTTGCCTCTCCTTAGCCTGGGCTCCTCCAATGGGCTCTGGCTCCCCAGTGACTGCCCCCGCATGCAAGGGAGCCCCTCAAAGTGCCTTCTTTTGGCCCTCCTTTGGTACAGGGTCCTTTCTGAGGACCTGCTCACCTGGGGCAGAGGAGTGGAATTGGCTGGCCTTTGAGCCCTCATTGTTCCCTATGGGAAACACAGCCCTGCCCCTGGCCTGGTTCCCCTAGCCCGCTGGAACCTTGACGCCTGGCAGTGGAGGTGGGACCTGCGCAGACCTAGCCCTGTGCGATCCGCTCCCTTCCATCCTCTGCGCTTTGGCCTTGCATGCTGCCCCTCCTTCAACCAAGCCCTTTCAAACCCTGACCCTTCCAGCTCTAGTCCCCAGGCCGGCTGCTCACGTGAGGCCCAGACTGCATTCCTCCTATAGCGTGGCACAGCTTGGGGTCCTTTGTGTCAGGTTTGACCTGGGGGCCCCTTGCTGGGGTACCCTGAGGTGATCTTCTCCTTGATCTTTGTGCCACCTTCTTCTTCCTGGCCCTCATGCAGCCCCTTCTTCCCCTTTCTCTCATGCTCTCACCTGGCGCTTGCCAGTCTCCTGCTCCTTGGGTCCCTCATCCTAGGTGGGTCAGATGGGTCCTTTGCCTGAGCTCCTGGCTTGGGTCCTGGCTCTCGCCCCTATCTGCACCCACCCTGACCCCTTGCCATGCCCACCCTTTGCCCTACTCCTGACCCCCTTTTCTTGTCAGGCCTCTTTTGCCAGGTCCCTGGCCCTGGATTCTCACCTGA
Organism: Marmota flaviventris; assembly: GCF_047511675.1. Lineage (NCBI taxonomy): Eukaryota > Metazoa > Chordata > Mammalia > Rodentia > Sciuridae > Marmota > Marmota flaviventris. The sequence goes on from NC_092505.1 coordinate 83,822,787, forward strand.
GCCAGGATGCCTTGGGAGAAACAGAGCTGTGTCCTTTGCCTGGGCCCCTTGCTCTCCCTGGGCCCTTGGTCCTGCACCAGGAACCCTGACTATTGGCAGTGGCCTTGGACCTGGGCGCTAGCTCCACACTACTGGATCCGCTGCCTTCCCTCTCTAGCCTTGTCCACTTTCCTGAGGCCCCTGGCCCAGATCTGGCCCTTGGCTCTCCATTCCCTGGCCTAACTCCTCACTTGAACCTCTAGTGGCCCTTCTTGCTCCTTGAGTCCCTCGGCTTTGATTGCAGGCCCCTTGCTGGGGCCGCTTCCCTACTCCCCTTGGCTTCCCTGGAGTGCAGAACACTAGTGCCAGGCCACTGCTGGGCCCTGCCCTTCCATGCTCTATCCAGGCATGGGCCCTCCTCTAGGTCCCTAACCTGGCCTCCTTGCTGGGTTCCTGGCCTACACCCCTCCCACAGGAGACTCTGGCCTTTCTGGCTGTGCCCTGCTTGGGCCCTCCTATGTGTCCCTGTCTCTGCCGGGCCCCTTTTCTGGAACCCCTTGCCAGGATGCTTACCTGGGCAAGGGGATTGGACGTGGCCTCTTGGTCATGTGGGCTCCCTTTGAGGAAATGGAGCCCTGCCCCTTGCCTGGGCCCTTTGGCCTCCCTCAGCCTGGGCCCTGCTCCTGATCCCTGACACCCAGCAGTGGACCAGGGGCTTGAGTCTTCCTCCCTCTGAGCCACCTGCTCCCCTTTCTCCCCTCCCTTGCCTCCCCAGCCTGTCCCTTTACATGCATCTTGGCCCAGGCCCTCACATTGGCTCTACATTCAATTGGCTCTCCATTCCTTGGCATGGCTCCTTGCTTGAGCCTCCGGCTGCCCTTCTCCAGGACCCTGTTCCTATCCCTTGATTTCAGGCCCATTTTTTCAGCCCTTCCTCTGCCTCCACTCTCTTCCCCTTGTGCTGTGGTATCCTGGCATGGCCTGGACACTCTGCTACCCCTGCCTCTCCTTAGCCTGGGCTCCTCCAATGGGTTCTGGCTCCCCACTGACCTTCCTCCCGCCTGCATGCCAGGTAGCCCCTCACAGTGCCCTCTTTTGGTGCAGGTTCCTCTCTGAGGATCTACTTGCCTGTGGCAGAGGAATGGAATTGGCTGTCCTTTGCACCTTCAATGCTCCCTATGGGAAACACAGCCCTGCCCCTGGCATGTGTCCCCTAGGCCTCTGGATCCTTGATTCCTGGCAGTGGAGGTGGGACTTCTCCTGACCTAGCCTTGAGCGATCCCCTCCCTTCCCTCCTCTGCCCTCTGGCCTTACATGTTGACACTCATTCAACCAAGCCCTTCTAACCCTGGCCATTTCAGGTCTTGTCCCAAGGCCTTGCCACTCTCCTGAAGCTATGACCCAGGTTTTCCTATTGTGTGGCACATCTTGGGGTGCTTTGTGTCCTGTTTGATGGGGGGCCCTTGCTGGGCTTACCTAGAGTGATCCCTCAGGTGACCTTTCGCCTCCTTTTACCTCCTGGTCCTCATGCAGCCCCCTCCTCTTCTTCCTCTCCCGCTTTACCCTGGTTCTCCCCATTCTCCTGCTCCTTGGGTCCCTCAGCTTAGATGTGTCAGATGGGTCCCTTACCTGGGCTCCTGGCTTGGGTCCTGGCTCTCGCCCATCTCTGCACCCACACCGACCCCTTGCTATGCCCTCTCATCTCCCTACTCCAGACCTCCTTTTCTGGCCAGGCCTCCTTTGCCTGTCCCTGGCCCTGGATTCTCACTGGGCCAGGTCGCCTGGTGAGAAACAGAGCCCTGCCCTTCATCTGGGCCCTGTGCTCTCCTTGGGCCCTTGGTCGTGCAGTGGGAACCTTGACACCTGGCAGTGGCCCTGGGCCTGGATGCTAGCTGCCCACTGCCAGACTCCCTGCCTTCCCTCCCCAGCCTTGTCCACTTTCCTGAGCCCCTACCCCTGGAATTTGGCTCTCCATTTCCCGGCCTGGCTCCTGGCTTAAGCCTCTTATGGCCCTTCTTGCTCCTTGAGTCCCTGGGCTTTGACTGTGGGCCCCTTGTTCGGCCACTTCCCTGCTCCCCTTGGTTTCCTTGTAGTGCAGAATTCTAGTGCCAGGCCACCTTCTGGGCCACACCCTTCCCTGCTCTCTTCAGGCATGGGCCCTCCTCTAGGTCCCTAACCGGGGCTCCTTGCTGGGTTCCTGGCCCCCACTCCACCCACACCCGGCCTCTGACCCTTCAGGCTGTGCCCTGCTTGGGCCCTCCTGTGTTTCCCTGTATATGCTGATCCCTTTTTTCTGAACCCCTTCCTAGGATGCTTATCCAGGCCAGGGAACTGGACCTGGGCTCTTGGCCCTGCGGGCTCCCTTTGAGAAAATGTAGCCCTGCCCCTTCCCTGGGTCCTTTGGCTTCCCTCAACCTGGGCCCTGCTCCAGAACCCTGACACCTGGCAGTGGACCTGGGCTTTTAACCTTCTTCCCACTGAGCCACTGGCTCCCCTTTCTCCCCTCCCTCATCTCCCTCCCCTCCCCAACCCTGTGGTTTTCATGAGTCTAGGCCCAGGCCCTTATACTTGGCTTTCCATTCTTGAGCCTGGCTCCTTGCTGGAGCCCCCGGGCTGTCCTTCCCGAAGACCTTGTCACAGTCCATTGATTTTGGGCCCCTTGAGCCTGCCCTTCCTATGCCTCCCCTCTGTTCCCATTGCAGGTGTTTTTCTGGCATTGCCTGGACCCTCCCCTCCCCCTGCTTCTCTCTAGCCTGGGCTCCTTCAATGGGTGATGATTCCCCACTGACACTCCCCCAATGTTGTACCAAAGTTATCCCTCAAAGTGTCCTCCTTGGGAACTCCTTTGGTCCTGGTCTCTCTCTGAGGATCTACTCACCTGTGGCAGAGGAGTGGAATTGGCTGGATTCTGGGCCCTGAATTCTCCCTATGGGAAACACAGCCCTGCCCCTCGACTGGGTCCCCTTCACTGTCCAACCTTGACAACTGGCAGTGGACATGATCCTAGAGATGACCCCCTAAGCCAACCCGGCCCTCCATCACCCCGACACTTTGCCCTACAATCCCCAGGCTAGGTTGCTGGCCTGAGCCCCTTGCTACATTCCTCGTGTGGCATTGCTTTGCATGGTGTCTCATCGTGTAGGGTCTGAACTGGGAGCCTTTGCTTTAGCCCGCTAGCATGCTCCGTTCTGTGCCCTTTGCGTGGACTTCTGTCTCCTCATCCTAGCTCGCTCTGTCCCTTTCTCTCCTTCCCCTACTGCATTGTGCTGGTGCACGTGCTTCCTGCTCATTGGGTCCCTAATATCTTTTGGAGTGGTCAGTCCCTTGACTGAGCTCCTTGATTGGGTCCTGGCTCTTGCTCCTCTCTGCACCCACCGTGCCCTCCCGTCACATCCTCTGGGCTCATGTCCCTTGCAAGGCACCCTTGGCCTGGTCCCTGGCCCTTGATTCTCATCTGGGCCAGAGCACCTTATGGGAATCAGTGTCCTGCCCCTCGCCTGGGCCCTTGCTCTCCCTGAACCTGGAACCCTGACACCTGGCAGTGCTGCTGGGCCTAGAGTCTGCCTCCGCCTGGCTGGATGCCCTGTCTTCCCTCCCTAGCCTGTCCACTGTCCTGAGCCCCCTGCCCAGTGCTGGCCCTTGGCTCTCCATTCCCTGGCCTGGCTCCTCGCTTGAGCCTCTGGGAGCCATTCTTGCTCCTTGCTTCCATGGGCTTTGACTGTGGGCCCCTTGTTGGGGCCACTTCCCTTCTCCCCTTGGGTTCCCTGGTCCCTGGCCCTTGATTCTCATCTGGGCCAGAGCACCTTATGGGAATCAATGTCGTGCCCCTCGCCTGGGCCCTTGCTCTCCCTGAGCCCTTGGTCCTGAACTCAGAACCCTGACACCTGGCAGTGCCACTGGGCCTAGAGTCTGCCTCCGCCTGGCTGGATGCCCTGTCTTCCCTCCCTAGCCTGTCCACTGTCCTGAGCCCCCTGCCCAGTGCTGGCCCTTGGCTCTCCATTCTCTGGCCTGGCTCCTCACTTGAGCCTCTGGGAGCCATTCTTGCTCCTTGCTTCCATGGGCTTTGACTGTGGGCCCCTTGTTGGGGCCGCTTCCCTGCTCCCCTTGGGTTCCCTGTAGTGCAGAACACTAGTGCCACCCTACTGCCCTTTTTCAGACCCCTTTCTTCCCTGTTCTCCTTTGGCCTGGGCCCTCCTCTAGGTTTCTAGCCTGGGCTCCTTCCTGGGGTTTTGGCCTGCACCCCAACAACACTCTTCCTCTGACCCTTCTTGGGGTGCCCTCCTTCGGCCCTCCTGTCATCCCTGTCCCTGCCGGACCCCTTTTCCAGATCCCTTTCCCAGGATGCTCACCAGAGTCAGGGGACTGGAACTGGGCATTTGCCCCTGCAGGCTCCCCTTTGGAAAAGTAGCCCTGCCCCTTGAATGGGCCCTTTAGCCTCCCTCAGCTGGGGCCCTGCTGCTTAATTCTGACACCCAGCACTGAACCTGGGCCTTGAGCTCTCTTCTCCCTGTGCCACTTGCTCCCCTTTCTTTCCTCATACCCATCAACAACCCTGTCTCTTTTCATGGGACCCAGGAGAGGTTCCTGTCACTTGGCTCTCCATGCTTGGTCTTGGCTCCTTGCTGGAGTCCCCAGCCTTCCTTCTCAAGGACCCTAACCCTGTCCCTTGATTTCAGGCCCCATGCTCAGGCCAATAGCCTAGGTTCCTCGAATGGGTCCTGGCTGCACACTGACTCCCCCATCCCTGTCCTAAGGTATCCCCTCACAGTGCCCTCCTTTGGCCCTTGTGTTGTCCCAGACTCTCTCTGAGGATCTAGCCCCTGGGGCAGAGGAATGTCATTGACTGGCCTAGGTTCCCTGGAGACTCCCTATGGGAAACAAAACCCTGCCCCACACTTGGGCCCCTTGCTATCCCTGGGCCCTTGGTCCAGCACCCAGAACCCTGACACCTGGCAGTGGTGCTGGGCCTTGAGCCTGCATTCCCCCTGCCGGATATCCTGCCTTTCCACCCCAGCCCAGTCTACTTTTCTGAACCCCTGCCTCAGCACTTGTCTTAGCCTCTGCATTCTCTAGCCTTGCTCCGTGCTTGAGCCTCTGGGGCCTCTTCTTGCTCCGTGCTACCTCGAGCTTGGACTGAAAACCCCTAGCCTTAGTTACTTTTCCACTTCCCTTGGCTTCCCTGCACCTCAGAACTCTAGTGCCTCCCATGTACCACCCCACCTTTCCTAGCTCTCCCCTCTCCTGGGCCCTCCTCTAGGTTTCTAGCCTGGGATCCTTGTTGGGGTCCTGGCCTGCACCCCACCAACACCCTTCCTGGGCCCTTCCTGCTGTGCCCTCTTTTGGCCCTCCTGTCATCCCTGTCCCTGCTGGGCCCCTTTTCCAGATCCCTTTGTCAGGATGCTTACCAGGGCCAAGCGACTGGATCTGGACATTTGGCCTTGTGGGCTTCCTTTGGAAAAAGGTAGCCCTGGCTCTTGCCTGAGCCCTTTGGCCTTCCTCAGCCCAGGGCCTGCACTCCAAACCCAACACCCAGCAGTGAACCTGGGCCTTGAGCTCTCCTCTCCCTGCACCAACTGCTCCCCTTTCTCCACTCCCTCCTCTCTCCAGCCCTGTTTATTTTTATGGGACCCAGGGGTCCTGGCACTTGGCTCTCCATTCTTGGGCCTTGCTCCTTGATGGAGCCCCAGGCATTCTTTCTCAAGGACCCTGTCCCTGTCCTGATTTCAGGCCCCTTTCTCGGGCCCCCTCCTCTTCCTACCCTCTGTTTCCCTTCTATTGTGATATCCTGGCACTGCCCAGACCCTCCCTTCCCTGTTGAGAGCCACAGCCGAAGGGGCCCCAGCAAACTTCCAGCTGCCGGCTGATGATTGGCTCACAGCGGCCCCAGCAACATCTAGCTGATTGGCTCCTCTGCGGTGATGCTCATTGGGCTGTTTCCCTGCCCTTTCAGACCACGGAGCTGCTCATTGGGGGACTTTTTTGGCTCCGCCCAGGTGACCCAGCCAATCGGCCTCAAGAGCAGGAGGATTGTGGGAGGTGGAGAGAAGCTTGTGGGGGAGAGACTGGCTTGTGGAAAGCCGGTGGTGGCAGTTGAGGCTCTGAGGATTTTTCCTGAGAGGCTGTTTTGTTTGGCGTGTGTGGTTCTAAAAATAAAGTTAGTTTCTTTTGACAAGTGGCTTCTGATTGTGCCCAGCCAGACTGCGGCATTTGGTGGGCCGCACGGGGAGCGACTGAGGGTAAGTAAACTGCTCACCCCTGAGGGCAGGGCAAGAGGATGGGTAGCCATTTTAAGATTCCTCTTTTGTTATTTTGTTTCACTTTTGTTTTAAGTTGCCTGTCCCTGGAGATGTGTAAGATGGAAGAAAAACCGCTCACATCTGAGGAACAGATAGGGAGAAAGGACAGATGGACATTTCAGGAGGCTATTATAATGATTTTGTGTTGTTCCAATTTTGTTTCACTCAGTTTCAGTTTTGTTAGGCGTTATCTTGTTGGGTTGTATTATAGTAGAAATACGGGATCAGAAATTAGTAAAAAACAAACTGAAAGAGTGTTAAGTAAATTGTTAGAGGAAGGAGGCATCTCAGTAAAATCAAGAACAATCAGGGCATACGTTGATACAATACAAAAATGTAGCCCGTGGCTTTTTAAGGAGGAGTTGTTAAATATATCACAATGGAACCATCATGGTGAAGATTTAAAAAGAATAGAAAAGAAAAGCCCAGGGACTCTGCCAGTTGGCACATTGCCATTGTGGACGTTCATATCTTGTTTGCTTAGTCCAAAGCCTTCAGTTCAGACAATGGTAGAGGAAGGAGAAGACATATTGATTCAAGTAAAAGAGAAGGTCTCTCAAGTTAGTCAGACAGAGGAAAAGATTCAAGTAAAAGAGAAGGCCTCTCAAGCTAGTCAGACAGAGAAAGAAAGTGTAAAACAGAGAAAGCCATCAGGGGGAAAGTTACAACAGGAGACTGCTACTAACACCTTTCTATCACCAGAGGACGTAAGTGTCCAACTAACAAGGCCACCTCCATATGCTGGGAGGTCCCCAACCCCCGCAGTTGATAGTTGGGATCCTGAGACAAGATCTCAAATATTAACATGCCCTGTATTTGAGGCAGGAGGGCAGCGATTTTACCAAGTTTTAAATTTCAAAACAGTGAAGCAGCTAAAAGAGGCTGTAACAACCTATGGTCCTCAAGCACCCTTCATTGTAAGCATGGTCGAATCCATTAACAACTTGAACATGACGCCAGCAGATTGGGCTAATATGTGTAAAGCTGTGCTAAATGGAGGACAATACCTGTTATGGAAGGTTGCCAATGAGGAATTTTGCAAGGAGACGGCTAGGCGAAATGCAGCAGCTGGTTATCCTCAGAGAAATCTAGATATGTTGTTAGGAAAGGGACCTTATGAGGATCAGCAGCAACAAATTGCATATGATCCTGGCGTATACGCACAAATTGCTGCAGATGCAATTAAGGCATGGAAGACTTTACAAGGACATGGAGGTTTACAAGGTCAATTATCTAAAGTAATACAAGGAGCTAATGAACCTTATGCTGAATTTGTAGATAGGCTTATTCAAACAGCTACCAGAGTTTTTGGGAATACAGAACAAGCAATGCCATTACTAAAACACCTGGCTTATGAGCAAGTGAATCGTTGGTGCAGAGATATCATTAGACCATGGAAACATGAAGATTTAAACACATATATTAAATTATGTAGAGACATTAATGAACAAGAGCAAGTCGTGGCAGCTGCAGTAAAACAGGCTTTAGATGCCAGAGACATTAATGAACAAGGGCAAATTGTGGCAGCTGCAGTAAAACAGGCTTTAGATGCCAGGCCAAGAACATGCTACAATTGTGAACAAACAGGACATTTTAAAAGGAATTGCCCCATTGGAGGAGGGTTTAACAAAACTAGGTATCAAAGGAGTAGAATACCAGGTATTTGCCCACGATGCCGTAGAGGGAGACATTGGGCTAATGAATGCCGTTCTCAAACCACCATAGAGGGTACTCCATTATCAAAAAACGAACAAGGACCAGGTGTTTATCCACGATATCGTGGAGAAAGGCATCGGGCTCCATTGCCAAAAAATGGACGGGGGGCCCAATGCTCCGGGGCCCAAAACCACAAATATACGGAGCACTGGAGGAACCCAGCAACCCCATCAGGGTAGTGCCCAGGACACATTGTCCATCAGATCCCTCATCAGACAAACCAGAGGGAGCGCAGGGTTGGACATCTGCGCCTCCGCCAGAGCAGTACTAACTCCAGAGATGGGAGTTCAAATCATTCCCACAGGGGTGAAAGGACCTCTTCCCAAAGGAACAGTAGGCTTATTATTGGGACGCAGCTCTTCTACTCTAAAAGGACTTATGATAAGTCCTGGGGTAATTGATCCCAATTATGAAGGTGAAATAAAAATTATAGCCAGTTCTCCAAAGGGTATATCAGTAATTTCACCAGGAGATAGAATAGCACAGTTACTAATAATACCCAGCCTACATGATAAATTTTCCAGTCGTACTGTAGAAAGAGGTTCCAAGGGATTAGGCTCCACAGGTGTAGATTGGGCTATGCTTTCTTTAAATTTAGATTCTCGCCCCATGCTAAAACTAAATATTCAAGGACATGAATTTAATGAGCTACTGGATACAGGTGCAGACCTTAGCATCATCTCTCGTCAATTACAACAAGCCACTCAAATGCTTCGAGGCCTAGGAGTGGCGACTAATCCCCATAGAAGTGCAATGGTATTAGATTGGAAGGATCCTGAAGGATGTGAAGGAACTATACAGCCATATGTATTGGATCATCTTCCCGTAAATTTATGGGGACGAGATGTCCTAGATCAATTAGGTTTGACATTAACAAATAACATCAACCAAAATGCACCCACTATTATGACTAGACAAGGTTTTAGGAAAGGAAAAAGATTAGAAAAACAAGAACAAGGTATAGCAGCACCAATACAAATAGATCAAGGAACAGAAAGACATGGGTTGGATTTTCAGAAAGGGCCACTGAGACAATAAAAATTACTTGGAAATCAGAAAGACCAGTATGGGTTCCTCAGTGGCCCCTGACTAAAGAAAAGATACAAGCAGCCCATGACCTGGTCAAACAACAATTAGCGGAAGGGCATATACAACCTTCTGTATCTCCCCATAATACTCCCATTTTTGTCATCAAAAAGAAATCTGGTAAATGGAGATTATTGCAAGATTTAAGAGCCATTAATAATGAGATGGTTATTATGGGACCTGCTCAATCAGGGATTCCTCAGTTGTCTGCTTTGCCAAAAACCTGGTATGTTTTAGTTATAGATATTAAAGATTGTTTTTTTTCAATTCCAATTCATCCTGAGGATAGTCCACGTTTTGCATTTACTATCCCTGCACTGAATCATGAAGGTCCTGATCAGAGATATGAATGGAAAGTACTCCCTCAAGGGATGGCTAACAGCCCAACTATGTGTCAAATTTATGTTAACAAAGTAATCCAGCCACTTAGAAATCAAAATCCTGAACTACAAATATTTCACTATATGGATGATGTATTATTAGCACACAAAGATAATGCTAGAATGTTATGCCACACTTACAAACTTATTAAAAAATTATAATCTAGAGATAGCAATAGATAAAGTACAATTAAATTTTCCAATTAATTATTTAGGAGTTCTATTATCCTCAACCATGGTCCGTCCACCAAAAATTCAAATACGAGTAGATCAACTCAAATCACTTAATGACTTTCAAAAGTTATTAGGAGACATAAATTGGATAAGGCCTTATTTAGGTATACCAACAGGAGAGTTGGGACCTTTATTTGATATCCTAAAAGGTCCATCAGATCCAAATTCACCCCGAATGTTAACGCCTGAAGCAAGAAAGGCATTAAAAATCATTGAAACATATATGGAAAATATGCATTTGGATAGAATTGATATAAGTTTGCCTTTATCATTTGTTGTACTACCAACAAAAAATATTCCTACAGGAGTATTTTGGCAAGAAGGTCCATTATTATGGATACATTTATCTTATTCTCCTAACACTATTCTTACTAGGTATCCTGAGGCTGTAGGACAATTAATACTCAAAGGAATAAAAGCAGCAAAGGGAGTGTTTGGAATTTCTCCCAATAAAATTATTACTCCATATACTATGAATCAAATTGATGAGTTAGCTAATGAGTTAAATACTTGGGCAATAATCATGTGCAAATCTAATGTTTCATTTGATAACCACTTACCATCTAATCCTTTATTGTCTTTTTGGTCATTGCATCCTGTAATTTTTCCAAAAATGACAAGAAAAACACCTATCATGAATGCTCCAAATATATTCACTGATGGGTCAAATAATGGTACAGCAGCAGTAGTTACCCCTGATCAAATTTTACATTTTTAGTACCCAAACAATCAGCTCAAAAGGTAGAGCTTAATGCAGTTTTACAAGCTTTTGTGATGTTTAAAGATTCTGTATTTAATTTATTTTCTGATAGTCAGTATGTAGTTAATGCTATAGTATCTCTTGAAGATGCTGGTAGGATTTCCCCTTCTTCTACTGTTTTCTCTTTGCTTTCCACTATACAAAGTCTAATCTGGGACAGAAAAGATCCATTCTTTATAGGACATATCAGGGCACATACAGGATTGCCTGGAGCCCTTAGTTTGGGCAATGATTTAGCAGATAAAACTACACATGACATACATATTTTCTCTACACTAGAAGAAGCTATAAATTTTCATAAAAAGTTCCATGTCAATGCTAATACTTTACAAAAGCGTTTTAAAATAACTAAGGAACAAGCTAGACAAATAATAAAACAATGTCAAAATTGTGTGACCTTTTTACCACAAGTTAATCTTGGAGTCAATCCTAGAGGATTGATACCTAACCATATTTGGCAGATGGATGTCACACACTTGCCAGAATTTGGAAAATTAAAATATTTGCATGTTACAGTTGATACTTCTTCTGGATTTTTGATGGGCTCCCTTCATGCCGGAGAAAAAACTAAAGATGTTATAGCTCATTGCTTACAAAATTTTGCCACTGTGGGTGTTCCAAAACAGTTAAAAACAGATAATGCCCCTGGTTATACTTCTACCTCTTTTAAACAATTTTGCTCAACATTTGGCATTACTCATATAACAGGAATCCCATACAATCCACAGGGACAAGGCATAGTTGAAAGAGCTCATCAAACTATTAAAATGTACTTATTAAAGCAAAAAGAAGGAATTGGGAAGGGGTATATATTCCCCAAAGATAAACTTAAAATAACCCTTTTTACTCTAAACTTTTTAAATTTGGATTCATCAGGACTTAGTGCTGCGGAAAGGCATATGTGTCCAAAAAATGTGCATAAGCCCAAGGTACTTTGGAAGGATATTCTAACAGGACAATGGAAAGGTCCTGACCCAGTAATTGTCTGGAGTCGGGGGTCTGTTTGTGTGTTTCCACAGGGAGAACAGCAGCCGATTTGGATTCCAGAGAGATTAACCAAGGTCCTGACCCAGTGATTGTCTGGAGTCGGGGGTCTGTTTATGTGTTTCCACAGGGAGAACAGCAGCCGATTTGGATTCCAGAAAGATTAACTAAAGCGATTTCTACAGACCAAAAAGAAGATGATTTGGCTCAAATCCATAACAACTGATATCCAAAACTCCAGTTTGGCTATTCTTACATCTGCAACAGAACCAGGATGCATTTTTCAATATCTATTTTATTATTGCCCTTTGCCATATCATGAAGTTCTATTTTGTTTTTTGAGCTCATACAGACCTAGGTTAATGTTTTGCTGATCAGTTCTATTTTTTGACTATAGAGTTTTTAAACATTGCAATGGGGATTTCACCTGTATAAAGTTATAAGGCCTTTACTATAATGTTATGTGTTGTATGTATTATATTATGTGTGCACACTTGTGTTTTGTGTTATATGTTTGAATGTACGTATGTCCATATATCATATATGATGAGCACTCATGATAAAATGGATCCAAATATTTTTTTTTTCACGTGATTTATATGGTTTAATTTAAATTGGGTAAACAACTGTTGAGGATTGTTTTAATATGTAAACAAAAAAGAAGGTTAACAGATCTGTTTGTTTACTTTCACCTTTCCTTTTCATTATATTTAATAATTCTCTTAAAGATAATGTAAATTGTTAAGAAAATTGTTTTCTTTTAGTGCCTTCTGTAATGTTACATAATTTTTTCTTTAGCCATTATTGCCAGAATTCCTATCTTCATCCCAGTGCCGGTGAAGACAATGTAAATTGTTAAGAAAATTATTTTCTTTTAGTGCCTTCTGTAATGTTACATAATTTTTTCTTTAGCCATTATTGCCAGAATTCCTATCTTCATCCCAGTGCTGGTGAAGTCAAAGATAAAACCAATCTACAGCTTCTGCAATAGCCATCACTGAACTGCTTGCAGAACTTGCCTGGACACATTGTGAACTCACCTGTATGCATTGTGAACTATCTGTTGGTGCAGCGACTTGTGGTAGTGTTGGGGTATTTTTGCTGATGATGTCATCGGTCGTACAATTTTTCCAAAAGGAGCCGTCAATTGGCTTGGTGTATCTTCCTCCCTTCTGCTTGTCATGATTGTCCAGCTAAAATTTGGGGGCCAACAGAGGTGAGGCAAAGAACCTCACCCCCCCGCTGGTACAAAGACCTCTCCACAGGTGTGGCTGTATATTGGACCGGTAGTCAATGACGGGTAAGATCCAATTGCAATGGTACCAACTTAACGGGTAAGGACCATATGTACTATTGGACAACCTAAGGCAGGCACGGTCCCTAAGCCACATGCTTTTTGTTTAAACAGAGAGGGGGAGATGTTGAGAGCCACAACCGAAGGGGCCCCAGCAAACTTCCAGCTGCCGGCTGATGATTGGCTCACAGCGGCCCCAGCAACATCTAGCTGATTGGCTCCTCTGCGGTGATGCTCATTGGGCTGTTTCCCTGCCCTTTCAGACCACGGAGCTGCTCATTGGGGGACTTTTTTGGCTCCGCCCAGGTGACCCAGCCAATCGGCCTCAAGAGCAGGAGGATTGTGGGAGGTGGAGAGAAGCTTGTGGGGGAGAGACTGGCTTGTGGAAAGCCGGTGGTGGCAGTTGAGGCTCTGAGGATTTTTCCTGAGAGGCTGTTTTGTTTGGCATGTGTGGTTCTAAAAATAAAGTTAGTTTCTTTTGACAAGTGGCTTCTGATTGTGCCCAGCCAGACTGCGGCACTTCCCCTTGCTTGTTTCTAGCCTGGGCTCCTAGATTGGGTCCTGGCTCCCCACTGACCCTTCCCAATCCAGGACTAAAAGTATCCCCTCACAGTGCCCTCCTTTGGTCCTTCTCTCTCTCTGAGGACCTATTCACTTGGGACAGAAGAGTGGAATTGGCTGGCTCTATGCCCTGAACCCTCCCTATAGGAAACACAACTATGCCCCTGGCCTGGACCCCCTTTACCACCCAAACTTGACACCTGGCAGTGGACATGGGCCTAGTGTCACCTTGCCCTGGGTGATCCCCTTCCTTTCCTCCCCTGTCTTCTAGCCTTGCATGCTGCCCTTACCCCAACTCAGCCCTCCTGAAACCTGACTCTTCTCCCTCCAGTCCTGGGGCCTGGCTGCCCACTGGATCCCCTGGCCCAGGTCCTCATGATGCGTGGCTTTGTGTGGTGTCTCTTTATGTTGGGTCTTACCTGGGGGACCCTTGCTTTGGCCCCCTAGGGTCCTCCTCTCAGTGCCCTTTATGGTACCCTCTGTCTCCTTATCCTAGCTCTGCCCCTTCCTCGCCTTCCTTTAGCACTTTCCCTGTGGGAGCGGCCACTGGTGGGCCTCCTGCACTAGGGTCACTTGCCTGGGCTCCTTGCTTGGGTCCTGGCTCCCAGCCCTCTCCATACTCACCGCGACCCCGTGCCATACCGTCTCGTCGTCCTCCTCCTCCTGGTCCCCGTCCCTTGCCAGGCCCCCTTTTCCAAGTCCCTGGCCAAGGATTCTCATCTGAACCAGGGCGCCTTTATCCGAAACAGAGCCCTGCCCCTCACCTGGGCCCCTTGCTCTTTCTGGGCCCTTGGTCCTTCACCCTGAACTCTGACACCTGGCAGTGGCACTGGGTCTCAAGTTTGCCTCCTTCTTGCTGGATCCCCTGCCTTCCCTCCCCAGCCCTGTTCACTGTCCTGAGCCCTCTTCCCTAGACACGCTCTTCTCTCTCCATTCCATGGCTGGGCTCCTATCTTGAGCCTCTGGTGGCCCTTGTTGCCCAGCGCGTCCCTGTGTGTTGACTGCGGTCCCCTTTTTTTGGCCATTTTTCTGCTCCTCTTGGTGTCCCTGCACTGCAGTCCATTAGTGCCGCCAGTCTCCCCAGCCCTGCCCTTCCCTGATGTCCCTTGGCATGGTCCCTCCCCTAAGTCCCTAGCCTGGGCTCCTTGCTAGGGTCCTGGCCCCCAGTCACCCAGCACCAGTCCTCTGACCCTTCCCACTATGGGAAAAAGGTATACTCCTACACTGCTGATGGGACTGCAAATTGGTGAAGCCAATATGTAAATCAGTATGGAGATTTCTTGGAAAATTGGGAATGGCACCACCATTTGCCCCAGCTATCCCTCTCCTGTCTATACCCAAAGGACTTAAAAAACAGCATACTGCAGGGACACAGCCACATCAGTGTTCATAGCAGCACAATTTACAAGAGCTAAACTGTAGAACCAACCTAGATGTCCTTCAAAAGATGAATGGATAAAACAAATGTGGCATATATACACAATGGAGTTTTACTCAGCAATAAAAGAAAATAAAATCATAGCATTTGCAGGTAAATGGATGGAGTTAGAGAAGATATGCTAAGTGAAGTTAGTCAATCCCAAAAAACCAAATGCTGAATGTTTTCTTTGATATAAGAAGGCTGCTTCAGTGCGGGATAGGGAGTGGGAGCATGAGAGGAATAGACAAACTCTAGTTAGGGAAGAGGGGTGGGAGGGGAAAGGAGGAGGCATGGGGTAATTAATGATGGTTGAATGTGATGATCAGTATTATCCAAAGTACATGTATGAAAACAGGTGTGAGTATACTATGTATACAACCAGAGATATGAAAAATTGTGCTGTATATATGTAATAAGAATTATAATGTACTCCACTGTTATATATAAATAACAAACAAACAACAACAACAAAAAGAAAAATTAGAGCAAAAAGGCTGTAAGGGTACAGGCCAAAGACAGAAGGATGAGTTTCTCCAGAGAAGAGTTGAGAGAATATAATTAAGGGATTAATTACAAGGACTTAACTTTTAGTTGTAATGTTCTAATTTGATTAAATAGAGATAGAGCACTAGTGAGCACTGTGTGAGGAATGTATTGAAGATTCATGTGTCATTTAAAGTTAATTTAGAAATAGCCACATGTCCACATCAAGAGCTTGGCAGGATAGATACCTGCTGGCATTCTGAGGGCAGCATAGCTCAATACTAAATGGTTGTGCACCAGAATTTCCAGAGCTTTAGGGGGAAAATGGTGCCAGTCCTGCCTCCAGCAGGAACTCTGATGTGACTGGTGTTGTGGCCCTGAACTTGGTGCCTTTCTAAGGCTTCCCAGGTGATTCCAGCAAACAGCTGGGGCTGAGACCCATGCTGGGACTGAACAAAACAGATGTGATGGTCAAAATGCATGTTGCAGAATGTTTTGGTACCCTGGGCTGGACGCTGGAACAGAATGAGTGTTTAACAGCCCATCCCAGCAGCAGCCTCCTGGTTTGAGAAGCATGTGGTCAGGGAATATGTGGCAAGGTTGTGGCAGCTGGTGAACAACAGAGGGACCTCTGACCTCTTGCCACAACTTTGTTGTAGATCTTGTTATTTCCAGATGAGATGCTTCAGAGCTTTACACAGTTGGGGTAACTTTCCAGGTTGTATATGAATTATCTTGAAACAGACTTTGGAAAGTCTTTTGTGTTTTAAGTTTTGTATTTTAAAATGTTGGGGTTGGATGGTGGTCTTTACTGGGCAACCTCCTGGATAGCAGGAGCTGGAGCTCACCTGGGGGTAGGAGTGCTCGGTGGAGATGGACACTCTTCAGGGTCACAAGCTGGCGATATGGTACAATGAGCTAAGTTCAGACTCTAAGGAAAGCATTCCCTTCAGGCTCAGGGGTGAGAACTGGCTGAGAAGCTTGCTGTTTGTTCTGGAACCAAAGAGTAAAAGAGAAGGGCCTGTCCCTGAGAAAAATCATGGAATCTTGGAGCTGGGGAAGTCAGTGCTCATAGGTCTGGTGCACTCATTGCACAGGCTGGCGGAAAAGAGGCCTGGGAGATGGGGAGGCCAGGTTAGCTTCACGCCCAGCTCTCTTGATCCCCAATTGTAGGACTCTTGCTTCTATTTTGCTTTATCCCTATACTCGCCAAACAGATGTCTGTGTTGAGGGAAATTAGCTTCTGGGTTTCAGAGTGCCCAGAATTGAAATCATGGCTTCTTGAATCTCTCTTTGGCTTTGCTGCGGGAAATTTCTTATTTTCTGTTAGGTAAAAGCTCTGTGAGAGGGCTTGCTCCAGTTGCCAGCTGCTAACACTTCACAAAACAAAATCATTCTGTTGAATGTATGATTTCTTTACTGCCTTCCAGCCCTACCTCACTTATTGCATGTTGGTGGCCATCTCCTGCTTCATGGGAAGGGAAGGTACGGGCCACTCTCACTTTACTGGGGTGTCCAGCTGAGATGAATGGGGTGTATTGCCATGAAACTTACCCAGAGTTGGTGTCACACCCCATTCTGATGCCAGACCCTGCAGGGGTCTAAGGATCAGCCTGTCCAACCATGTACATTTTGGGTTGGTCATGGGAAAAATGGCCTGCAGAAAAATGATCATGTATAAAATCCAATATGATGGTCCCTGATAAGAAGAGGAAACATGGACACATGGGCCTGTGTCCTCACAACCTAGGGAGAAGGCAGCCCATCTCAAGTTGAGGAGAGGCCTCAGGTCCCTTGATCTCAGACTTTCACCCTTCATTTCTGCAAAAAAAGAAATCCCCCTCATTTGTTTAACCCTGTCTGTCTGAATATTTGTTAAGCTTCTGTGGTTTAATAAACCCCACTGGTGGCACTTTGTTATGGCAACTGGAGCTGGGACACTTCCCCAGCTGGATTCTTTCTAAGGCCCTGTCACTTGATATCCTGTGATTTGTTTGTTTGTTTGTGTCCTCTCAATTAATTATTAAAAATAGTTTCTGGAACTTAGGGAACTCTGAAAGGGTCAGCTTGGGCTGAAGTTGGGAGTCCACCTCCCCCAGGCCCAGGGCCTGGGAAGAATGGGGAAGTAGCTGCTTTTCCAGAAGTGGTGTTGGGTTTGCCCCTTCATCGCAAAGCTGTCCTGATGAGCTGGCTCTGCAAGCTAACCAGAAATGCTCCACAGCCTACAGCAGGCAGAGAGGGGATGCTGCCAGGTCACCCAGGCAGGCCCTGCTTCCCACCCATGGATAAAGGGTCAGACATGCCTGTGTGATTCTATATTACCAGCCAGCTTCATCGTGTAGGTGTTTCTTCAAGTCCACTCAGCAGCACACTGAGGGCATGGTGGGCCCTGTGCTGGCCATGTGCTGGCCATGAGTTTGCACAGAGGTCAGCCCCACCATCTTTCCCCATATCCCACCCAGTGCACTTGTTGTCAGGATCCTTGCAATTGCAAATCATAGAAAATCAAACTAGCATGACCAATGAGGAAGGGGTGTATCAATTCTCATAACTAGTGAATTAATAACTAGCTGATTCCTATAACTAGAAAGTCTGGAATGGTGCAACTGGTTGAAGACTTGATTGGATTCAAGTCATCAACAACACATTTATTTATCCTCATCTCCTCCTCACCAGCTTTCCCCTTCTATGATTTTATCATCCAGTAGACTTTCCCTGTCTTATGGCAAAGGGGCTGTCAGGAGCTCTAGGCTGATATCTGAATAAGCTCAATGAGATAATTTGGTGAAAACAGCTTGGCTCTGTTTGGATCATGTGCCAACTTATGAACATTAGTAATATTTGTAGTATTTAGAAATAATTATACTATTATCAAAATTGCAGGGAGGATACACTGGCTGGGCCAGAGTCCAGAGTTGCCATGAGCCTTATAAGAGGAAGGAAGGGGCTAACCATTTGGAATGGACTCCCACTTTCAAGGAAGGATTTCTGTTGAAACAGACAAAATAAATGAATGAATAAATAAATAAAAATTGTAGTGGTAGGAAGTCTTTGGTCCAATGAAACCTCACGCCGTTTGTCTTTTTAATGTTAGGTTTTTTTTAGTTCTTTATATATCCTGGAGATTAGTGCTCTATCTGACAAGTGTTTGGCAAAAATTGGCTCCCAAATTGTAGGTTCCCTCTTCACCTCATTGATTGTTTCTTTTGCTGAGAAGAAGATTTTTAGTTTGAGACCCTCCCATTTATTGATCCTTGAATTTATTTATTTCACTTTAGGAGTCTTGTTAAAGAAGTCAAGGCCTAATCGGCATGATGGAGATTTGGGCCAAGTTTTTTCTCTTTTAGGTGCAATGGCTCTGGTCTAATTCCTAGGTCCTTGGTCCACTTTGAATTGAGTACTGTACATGGTGAGAGAGAGGGGCTTATTTTCATTTTGTTGCATATGGATATCCAGTTCTCCCAGCACCATTTGTTGAACAGGCAATCTTTTCTCCAAAGTATGTTTTTGGCACCTTTGTCTACTATGAGATTACTGTATTTATGTGGGTTTGTCTGTGTCTTCTATTCTGTACCATTGGTCTATATGTCTATTTTGGTGCCAATACCATACCATTTTTGTTCCTGTAGCTTTGTAGTATAGTTGAAGGTCTGGTATTGTGATACCTCCTGCTTCACTCTTGTTGCTAAGGATTACTTTTGCTATTCTGAGTCTCTTATTTATCCAAATGAATTTCATGATTGCTTTTTCTATTACTAAAAGAAATGATGATGGGAGTTTAATTGGATTTGCTTTGAATCTCTATAGCACTTTGAGTAGTATTGCCATTTGACATTATTCATTTTGCCTATCCAAGAGCATGGGAGATCTATCTTCTAAACTCTTATACAATTTCTTTCTTTAGTTTTCCACAGTTTTTATTTTAGAGGTCTTTCATCTCTTTTATAAAGTTGATTCCCAAGTATTTTATTTTATTTTATTTGAGGCTATTGTGAATGGGGGAGTTTTACTAATTCTCTTTCAGAGGATTCATCACTGAGATGTAGAAATGCATTTGACTTAGATACACTCAAGCAACAAATATATGAAAAAGTGTTCAACATCTGTTGTAATTAGAGAAATGCAAATCAAACATACTCTAAGATTTCATCACATGCCATGCAGAACTGCAGTTATCAAGAATACAGACAATGTCGGTGAGGATATGGGGCGGGGAGGCACACTCATTCATTGCAGGTGGGACTTCAAATTGGTGCAACCAATCTGGAAAGCAGTATGGAGAATTTTTAGAAAACTTGGAATGGAGCCACCCTTTGACCCAGCTATTTCATTGCTTGGTTTATACTCAAAGGACTTAAAAGTAGCATACTACAGGGACACAGCTACATCAATATTTATAGCAGCTCAATTCACAATAGCTAAACTGTGGAAACAGTCTGGATGCCCTTCAATAGATGAATGGATAGAGAAACTGTGGTATATATACCTAATGGAATATTACTTAGCATTAAAAGAGAATAAAATTTTGACATGTACAGATAAATTGATGGGATTAGAGAATATTATGCTAAGTGACGTAACCCAATCCCCAAAAACCAAAGGCCGAATGGTCTCTCTGATAAGTGGATACTTATCCATAATGGGGGTGGGGGGCATAGGATAATTGGAGGCATTTTAGTGGGGCAAAGTGGAGGCAGAGGTGGGGAGGGGGCATATTGGTAGAAATGATGGTGCAATGAGATGGAAATCATTACCATAAAGAGATGTATGACTGCACATATGGTGCAATGTGCATCCTGTACAACAATAGAATGTAAAGTTGTGCTACAATTGTACATGATGAATTAAAATGCATTCTGTGTCATATATACCTAATTAAAAAAAACCTAAGGCTTGCATGATCTGCCCCAAAGCTCAGTAAACCTGGTTAGTATGATTCTAATATCACTTCTGACTTTCTCCCATGACCCAATGCATGTGATTCCTCCTTCCTGTGCTATAACATAAATCAACATAAAAATTGATGGTAGACTGTGGCCCAAACATTATTTCATCTCAGTAGAAACCTAACTGGCCAACAGAAATCTGTAAAAGAGGCTCAACATTCCTAATCATTACAGAAATTAGAATTAGAACCAGAATGAGGCTGAGGCAAAAGGATTACAAATTCAAGGTAAACCTCAGCAACTTAGTGGGACCTGGTCTGGGTATAAAAAATAAAAAGGGTTATAGATGTATCACAGGGGTAAAGTGTTAGGGTGCATAAACAAGTCAAGATGGCGCCTGGCACTTTGCCAAGAGGAGTGGTTTGAGAAGTAACACTAGCGAGCCATTAAGATGATAGAGATTCCTTAATGACTGACTGCTGTTCTAGATTATGTCAATTAAGTTAAGCTGTGTGTAATTATTAAGATGATGAGGAGTCCTTAATGACCAATTGATGTATCTGGATGTTAATTGAAACAAGCTGTGTATAATCAGTTAAGTGTGTATATATACCTCTACTGTCCGACAATAAAGCGGCTCCCGCTGTATCAACTTTCACAAGTTCCTTGTCACTCGCCCCCCGGTTATTTTGCCTAGCCAGACTGCAGCAGTAAAGTACCCCTGGGTTCAACTCCCAGTAAGTATAAAAGAAAAAGAAAGAAAGACAAAATAATAATGAGGTCTGGTAAGGATGTGGAGAAACTGGAATGCATGTACAATGTTTGAGGGATTGCAAGTTAACACAGCCATTATGAAAATCAGTATGGGAAGTTTCTTTAAAAATTACAAATAGAGCTCAGATGTTAGAGTGCTTGCCTTGCATGCACAAGGCCCTGGGTTCGATCCCCAGCACCAAAAACAAACAAACAAACAAACTACCCTATGGTGCAGCAATCTCTCTACTTGGTATATATCCAAAGAAATGGCATCAGTGTGTTAAAAGACATCTGCACTCCATGTTCATTTCAGCACTATTTTCATAACCAAGATATGGAAAAAGCTGTGCCTATCAGTGGATATATGGATACAGAAAATATGATTTAGAATCATAAGGGAACACTACTCAGTTGTTAAACAAATAAGGAATTCCTGTCATTTGTGTTAAATGAATGAGCACAAATGACATTTTACTAGGTGATATAAGGCAAGCACAGGGAAAATATCCCATGGCCTCACCTACATGTGGGATCTAGAAAAGTTGAACTCATAGGACTTAAAAAAAAAAAAAACATACTACAGGGTCACAGCAACACCAATGTTTACAACAGCACAATTTACAATAGCTAAACTGTGGAACCAACCTAAATGCCCTTCAGTAAAGAATGGATAAAAATGTGGCATATATACCCAATGGAATATTACTCAACAATAAAAGCAAATAAAATTATGGCATTTGCAGATAAATGTGTGGAATTGGAGAAGATAATGCTAAGTGTAGTGAGCCAATCCCCTCTGCCAAAAAAAAAAATGCTGAATTTTTTCTCTGATATAGGGAGGCTGACTCATATTTGGGTGGGAAGGGGGAGCATGGGAGGAAGAGACAAACTCTAGATAGGGCAGAGGGGTGGGACAGGAAGGGAGGGGGCAGAAGTTTAGCAATGATGGTGGAATGTGGTGGACATCATTATCTAATGTATATGTATGAAGACATGAATTGGTGTGAACATAGTATATATAGAACCAGAGGTATGAAAAATTGTGCTCTGTATGTGTAATATGAATTGTAATGCATTTTGCTATAATTTATTAAAAAATAAATTAAAAAGAAAGAAAAAAATAGGGAGCAGAATAGTGACTGCCAGGGGCCAAGGAGTGGCTGGCCTTGGACTGGAGAGATGCAGGTCACAGGAGACAAAATTATACTTAGATGGGAGGTAGGCAATTAAAGGATCTACTGTGAAATACAATGAATAAAGTTAATAACAATATACAACAGAGTGACTACAGTTGGCAATGTAATATACACTAGAAAATGACTCAGAGAGTCAATTTTAAGGGTTCTCTCCACAAATAAGTATATGAAAGAATGAACATATATTTGAACATATATTCAAAAGCTTGACTCATACATTCTTCAGTGAATATGTATGCCATAATCATATACAAGTATCATCATCATTATCATCATCATCATCATCATCATCATCATCATCATCATCATCAGGGATTGATCCCAGGGTTGCTTAACGATTGAGTCACATAACCAACATATTTTATGTTTTGAGAGAGAATTGTGTCATAAAGCCCACCCTGTTAATGAGGGAAACTGGGAAGTTATTTAGTTGTATAGATTGCTACCTCCTTCCCCAAACTGGAACTCTGTTAAAAGAAAGAGAAAGAAATAGATATAGGATGAGCAATGAGCACTGGGCCTGAGAGTGGATAACCATCACCAAACTTCTCCCCATTCCATCTCCCCAGGAACCATATTATATGGCCTCTGTATTAGCCTGTTTTCTCTGGCTCTAACAAACTACCCAAGAATGGGTAATTTATTAAGAGATGAGGTTTATTTAGTTCAGAGTCCACATTTGACAGCCCCTGTGACTAACCTTTGGTGAGAGTGTTCACAAAATGGTGAATGGCATCATGGTGGGAGGACATGCAAGGGGTTGAGACTTCATGGCCAGAAACTGGGGAGGATGAGTCTTGTTCTTTTTATAGCAACCCTCTCCCACAGGAACTAATGGGGGTCCATGAGAATTTCATTACTCCCTTCCAAGGGCCTCATCCCCAGTGGCACAATTACCTCCCTCTAGGCCCCACCTCTTGCAGGTGCTACCAGCTCAACACTGCCACACCCAGGACCAGCTTCCAGCCTATGAACCTTTGAGGGACAAACCACATCCCATCCTCACCACCTCCAACAAAGCCACCATTATAAGAGCAGGATGTCCCAGTCTACAAGTGTGAATGTGAGGGCAGGGGAGGGTTGCTCTCAGATGGCACTGGAAGCAGCCAGAGCCCCCATTCCGGAACTTCTCTGATGTCACACTTGTAGTCATGGTACTCTGGGTGCCAAGTCAGGAAAGGAGAAGTTGGCTCTCATTTGTTTGAGAGCAGGCAGAGAAGCATGAGTATCTCAAACGACTTCTTGTCCCCACCCCCACCCCCAGCCAGATCCTGGTTTTTCTCGAGCCTTTGGACTTATTTGACTGTGACAGCACTGGTCTCTCTAAGCCTAGTGTTCTTCACGTTTCCATGAGTCTCCATGCCAGCTGTTGGGTTTCTCACCAAGAGACAGATGGGAAATTGACAGTGAGAGTGCAGAGGCAGGGAAGTGGAGGGAGGCCAGGAGGGGAAGGAGGATATTTAGTGAGAAGCATAGAGATGTGGAGAGTCTGAGGCTTTTAGGGAACTGTGGGAGGCTGGTAATCCTGGTGACATTTGGTGGAGGGAATGGGGTCTGTCTCTCGCCTGGATATTCAGATCTGCCTTTAAAGTGTGTGAGTCTGATCTCAGGTAAGGCGGGCCTCATGTGGGCTTCGGGTTGCCCCTGACTAGAACTGAGTCTGGTCCTGAATTCAGATGCCAAACACTGGCCCAAGATGGAGAATGGGGCTTTCCCATGGCCAGTAGGCTTCTCTGCCTCCTCACTATGTACAGCCTCATTTGTATGAATGCTTCAGACACAGGCATCTTACACAGAGGTAAGGCCTCAGACCCGGGGGAGAGGGAGGTGGCACTCCAAGGGTTGGTGCCTACAGGTGTCATTTCTAAAGGGCTGAGCCCCCCTGTGGCCTCAGGATCCCTTCTTACCCTGTCATCATTACTTGGGCCCTGACACTTCATTTCCCAAGCCACTGTATTGTGACAAAACAGAATCCTGGAGGTTTCCCAGTTGCTTTAGAAGAGAGGCCTGGGCAAACTGGCAGGAGAGGCCAACAGGCTCTTCAAAAACCATGCAGTTGAGTCTTCCTCATTCCCATTTCAAACTGACTCCAAGCACTGATCACTATTCCAAAGGGAGTTTAATTCTCTTGTGGCTGGAAATTCCTTCTCTCCAACTGCCCATTCATCTGAGTGGTCAGTTTGCTCAACAGGGACTGGGATTCCCCTGCCCACCTCCTCCCCACCTTCTTGTTGCCCAGTGATACTATGGGTTGCCCTGAGCAGCAGAGTGATACAAGGGCCTCCTCCACTGCCCAAACCTCTTTCCCTGCCAGGTGCCTTCAAGCAGGACTCTGAGGCTCCCTACATGGCACGAGTGAATGACAGGTTATACGAAATGCCGTGGTGTCCCACCTGTTATTTTCACTGCCTGCCCTGAACCTTCCACTGTAAAAGCTGTGACATCTGTGTGGAGGTGAGTGCTCCTCCTCCCTGTCCACTCACCAAACTATCTCCGGGCACCTGACCAGGACCAGGAACCTCACATCATGAGTGGGGGTATCAGACCATGTTCCCAGAGTGCTTCAAGTGGCTCTCAGCCACTGTTGGTCACTTATATATGTCATCACCTGTGTGTCTGCACCTGTCCAGGGAGGCTGGCCTTGTTTGCACAGGTGTTGATATGCAAAGGGCATCACAACTGTGCTGAGCCTTGTGGAGTCAGGGGGAGGAAAAGCAGTGATTGTCCCCTCCCCTGGCTTGTTGATAGTAGATCCCCAGCCCTTTAGGCTGACTGCTGCCATGTCCTGGGGATCTTTGCCTCTCTGGTCTGGGTGTCCCAGTTGGAGGGCTTCCTGGATTCTGAGTGCCTTTCTCTGATGTGTACACCCTGCTCGGGTTCACAAGTGCAGATGGCTGGTTGGGCAAGAGTGTTTTTTCATCCTCATCCAGTGTATGAGAAAACAGAGGCCCAGAGATGTTCTATCCTGCTCCAAGTGATACCAGGCAGGTCTTGTCTCTAAAGAACTCACTCAGGACAGGTGAACTGATGAGCTATGGGGCTAACTGTGCTGTAACCATGGAAATGCCAGGTTCTCCCTGAGAAGGGAACCTGTGTAGGGCCAATAGCAGGTGGACTAGAGGGCTGAATTGGCATATGCCTTAAGATTAGGTGGTAATGGAGGCCAATCCAGACAGATCCTCAGTCCTGCCTCCTCTCCCCTAGGAGTTCGACTACCATTGCAGGTGGGTGAATAACTGTGTGGGGCATCAAAACATCCGGCTCTTCCTGCTACTCCTCCTGTGCCTGTGCCTCTACCAGGGTGCTGTGCTGACCACCTGCGTGGTTTTCATCATGCACAGGAGGCACATGACATTCCTGGACTATACCATGACGTATCCACACAGTCCCAAGTGCCCACCCTGAGAAGAGCTGGTGTGGTGGGGAGGGAGGGGCAAAAAGCCAAGGAGGGACAGAGGAGAACAAGGGCTGCGCTAGAGGGAGAAGTCACTTGGGAGGACTTGTGAAGGAGATGTGGAAGGCCAGTGGGGTCAGTGACATGAGCCAGGTTAAGATGCCTGTGGAGTTAAGAATCTAGGGGGGCCACAGAATAGGGTAATAAAAGTTCAAAAGGGACATGTGGTGGATAGTGTGGTGGACTGAGGTTTCACTGGGGTGTACTGGACTAACTGTCCAGTCCAGGGAGGGAGAGTGTGTGGGTGGTGCTAGCTGGGGTGGGAGGGAGTGAGGGAGGAGTTGGGTAGAAAAGCGGGGCCAGGGAAGAGGTATTCCATGGCTTCACTTCTTAGCCTGTGCACAGCATCCTAGTGGCTGTACCTGCTGGGGCCCTCCTGCTACCCCTCATCCTGCAGTTGTTCTTCAAGGGAGTGGCTGTGGGTGCCGCCAGGCGACCCTATGAGGACAAGGTAAGAGGTCTGAGTGCGTGTGTCCTTGACTGTGTGAAGGCATCTTGTACCTCTGCAATTAGGCACTTTGTGTTTTTTCTCCATTGCCCTTGGCCATGATGTTGCTTAATGAGTCCTTCCTGAACCACCTCTGAAGATGCAACTCAGATATCTCTAGACCCTGGACCTTGGTGGCCATTCTCCCTCCTGGGTGCATTGCATTGAAAGCCTACTATGTGCTAGGTGGCAGTTATTAGAAGGATGGGTGTAGAGATGAGTAAGTATGTCATGCACTTGTGTTGATCAGCATCCTGTAATCAGAATAACACTGGGAGACACCCCAGAACACTGTGAGAAGCGGGGTCAGTCCTGTGTGGTGTAACAGACTGGGAGTTTGGTGAAGCCCATGCTGTAGAGTAGAACATGCCACTCTCTGTGTCCTGTGTGCTTTTGGAGAGGAGACAGGAGGGCTTTGACTGTGAGAGGTACAATTTTGCAGAAAGGCCCAGAAACCTAAAAGTAGGGTATTAACAGAATGATGAAGAAATGGATCTAGTTCAAGCACAAGGTGACATGATGTTGACCCCAAGGGGGTCCAGATTAGAAAGATCCAGAACATCAAGTGTGGAATGTAGTTTTCATGTAGTGGAAACCTGGGAGCCATGGTCAAATTTTGTAAAAATGTCATTTATTGAGGGTAATTACAAACAGTAACATTCACCCTTTTTAGTCTATAGTTAGGGATTTTGACAAATGATATCATGTACTCTCCACCAAGATCAAAGTTAACCAGTTTCATTACCCCAGAAAATCCTTTCATCTCCTGTTGTCATGCTCTGTCCCTGAGTCCTTGTAGTTTTTCTTTTTCCAGAATCATGCATAAATGGTGTTGTGGGCTTTCAAGTCTGGCTTCATTCACTGAGCACAATACATTTCAGATTCATCTATGGAGTTGCTCATATCAGTAGTTTATTGTCTTTTGTTTCTGTGTAGTATTGTATTTCCCTACAGATGATTTATATATTCACAAATTGAAGTATTTTTATTTTGCATCTAGTTTTTGGCAGTGTTTTTGTTGGTCTATTTTGTTTTGTTTTTGTACCAACGATTGAAAGCAGAGGTGCTTAAACACTGAGCAACATTCCCAGACTCCAGACCCCCCCACCCCCCACAACCTTATGTTTTCTTTTTGAAAAATTTTTAAAATTTTGAGAAAGGGTCTTACTAAGTTGCTTAAGGCCTTGTTAAGTTACTAACCTACTAAGTTTCTGAGGCTTTGAACTTGCCACCCTTTTGCCTTTGCCTCCCAAGCCACTGGGACTACAGGCACTGGCCACTGTGCCCAGCCAGTTTTGGGCAGTTACAAATAAAGCTCCTACAATAACCATTGGTGCACAGATATGCAGACATAAGTTTTCATTTCTGTTGGATAAATTGTTAAGGGTGGCATTGCTGAGTCATACGGTAAACATATGTGGGACTTTTTAGGAAACAACTGCACTGTTTCTACTTTCTAAAAAGCAATGAATGAGAATTCCAGTTGCTCCACAACCTCACTAACTTTTGACACTGTCATTTGTTACTATTCTTTCTTGTTTTCAAACTGTAGCCTGGCTAATAAATGAGTAATGGTATCTCACTAGGGCTCCAGTCTGTATTTTCCTAATGACTAATGATGTTGACCATATTTTCATGTCTTCTCATCCATGGGTATATTGTTGGAGAAATCTTTGCTCCAATCTTTTGCCCATTTCAAAATAATATGTTATTTTCTTATTGAGTTTCAGGAGTTCTGTATACTGGATTCAGATCTACGTTTTGCAAACCTTTTCTTGCAATTCATGGCTTGTCATTTCATTTTCTTCATAGCATCTTTCAAAAAGCAGGAGTCCTTAGTGTTGCTGTTTTTCCAGCACTGGGGATTGAGACAGGGTGCTGGACCACTGCACTTCTTCCCCAGCATTCATTGTTGTTCACTCTGAATGGAACCTCATGTCCTGTGTGAGGAACAGTTTCATTGCTTTCTTCTCTATCTGTGTGTATTTATTGCTTTTTCTTTGAGCTTTGACTAGGAATGATAGGAGTGGGCATCTCTGCCATGGGATTCCTTTAGTATGGCAATCACTTGACTAAAGGCTCTTTCAGGAAGACTGGTGGGCAG
Source organism: Marmota flaviventris (assembly GCF_047511675.1). Classification (NCBI taxonomy): domain Eukaryota; kingdom Metazoa; phylum Chordata; class Mammalia; order Rodentia; family Sciuridae; genus Marmota; species Marmota flaviventris. Next base: position 83,850,863 of record NC_092505.1, read on the forward strand.
CATCAGTGGGAGAGGGGAAGCTGAAGACCCGGAGACAGCTGAACAACAGAGGAGCCTGTCTGCTCATCACCTCCCATCCTTTTAGTCACCAGCCCACCACTGCCATATGTGGTTCCCTCCCACCTGTGACTCCTGTGCTTGGCCCTTATTTCTCAGCCCTGTGGTCTGCCTGTCTTCTCCTCTCTCCAGCTTCTAGTATCACCACTGAATTTGCCTGGCAGATTTTACCCTTCCCCCATCCTGTGGTTCTTCCAGTCCCAGGTTAGGCTATACACCATTGCCCTTCCTCCTCTGCTCAGAGTGAGGCCCTCCAAGTCCAGTGTCCCCAAGTCTCAAGGAACCTAAATGCGGTCTGCACTCTGGGATTCTTCAGACATGGCTCCTTTCCATTACCTACAGCACCCATTTCAGGCACTGATCTCTTGCTCCAACTTTTACCCCAACATACTCCATTCCCTGACTGCAACTCCTTCTGGAGTCACTTGTTTGGTGGTTGGTGGCAAAGACTCTGGTGAAGACCAAGTAAGTTCAAATCCTAGCTGTAGAACTGACCAGCAGGGAGACCTTGGGTATGCTATTTAGCCCCTGGTCACTCGATTTCCTTAGCTGTAAAACAGGGAATTTTGGGTTAATTCATGTAAACCACATAGAACAGTGGCTGGTACCAAGAAGTGACCTATGTGCTGCTGTTACTATTACTACCATTCCTTCCCATGGTCATCTACACATGTTTGTGCCTCTTTTTAAAAGCCATACAAATCCCACTCTTAATATCCCAGGCCTCCACTCCACCTGTTGTACCTTCTGGGCCTTATTTCCTGAAAGAGTTGACCTTGTTCACTAGCTCACCCTTCACTTCCTTGCCCAAGTCCACCCAGCCCTTGCTGTCAGGATGATGCTCTCATTAATGGCCAAAGCCAGCAGACATCTTCAGACTACTCTTTCTTGACTGCACACAGCCTCTGAAACCAGAAGTAGCTATCTCAGCAATTAATTCTCTGGACTTCTCCTCTTCATGTACATGTGTGCTGTGAGCTGGGTTGCCTACATGGTTCCCATGATACCCTCTCTCTGCTCTACCCTGGCCACTCCCCATGGTGCTCAGGGCCTTGTGTTGCAGCTGCCCTCACCACTGAAAGTAGTCTGGCCATGCTGTTTGCAGGGTGTGTTCCATCCCCAGTGCAGTGACTGGGTTTTATTATTTTGCTACTCAGTAATGAACCCTGAGGCACTTTACCACTGAGCTACATCCCCAGTCCTGCTACTTTTTATTGTAAATCAGGGTCTCGCTAATTTGCTGAGGCTGGTCTCAAACCTGCCTCAGTGTCCCAATTCACTGGGATTACAGGTGTGTGCCACCATGCCTGGATGGACAGAAGCATTTTTAATGCCCTGCAATATTTCTGATGGGGGTGCATCACAGTGGTAGAGTGTGTGCTTAGCATGTGCAAGGCCCTGAATTCCTCAATCCCCAGCACACAAAGAGAAGACATCTGAATCAATGAGTGAAGCCACAAACAGAAGAATCAACATTTGAGGATAGAAAAAAAGAGAGAAAGGAACACAGAGAGGCCTGGTGCCCTGATCTCCCAGGATAAGGGGAAGAAGGAGAGGCAACAGGAAGTTGGTCAGAAGATGGGGCAAGAAGAAGATGCTGCTGGATTTTGGTCCTGTGGAGTGTGAGGGTGTTTGAGACACACAATTGGAGCAGGAGCCCCAGGAGTGGAGCCAGTGGGAGAGGCTGGTCTGGGTGCCTCAGAGCTGTTGGATTCCAGTTGTGTGTGATAGGGTTCCATGTGGGGAGAGGAAGGTATTCAAATTTACTGCTCAGTTCTTAGAAATTTATTAATTATCATTCCTTAAGCATTTTGTATACCTTATGTACAATTAATATTTCCTATGCATGATATATATCTAATCAAACATTCTTTCTCTAAATTTAAAAATTCTGCAACTTTTTAATACTCTGACATTAATTTATTTCTTCTGGTACTAGGGATTGAACCCAGGGGTGCTTTACCACCAAAGCGGCATCCCTAATCCTTGCTATGTTTTGTTTTGAGATAGGGTGTCACTAAATTGTTGAGGGCCTTGCTAAGTTGTTGAGGCTGGCCTTAAACTTGAGATCCTTCAGCCTCAGAATCCCAAGTCCCTGGGATACTCTGTGCACCACTGCACCTGGTGGTATATTCATTTCTTAAGTGCTGTGAACACCATAAAGGAGGCAGAACCTCATAGAGAACAATGATTCATATTGCTTTTTGGACATATTCCAGAGCTGTTCTGATGTGGGATCGTCTTTCCTTCAGTGGAGAAGAGTGTTGGATAGAGGTACTGGATAGAGGTGGATAGAGGTGCTGCTGGGCCACTTGCCATTATAACAGAGTATTTGCTACCTAAAGCTCATGAAGTTGGATTGAAACTCCACCTGGTCTGGAAGGAGGAGGGGTCAAGGGTGATGATGAACTCAGGGGAAAGAGAAAGTAGAATAAGGGAGAGGAGAAGACAGTGTCCAGGGAAGGACATGACCTTTGAGGTTGACCTTTCCTGCTTTGTGTACTGAAGGTCTTCAACAAAGGTTTTCCTGGAAAATCTGATATTTGGCTAGGGAAATATGTCTTGGCATCCCCTGCTGCCACTAGTCTCCCAGATAGTTAAATTCAATGAAGGTAGATTTTTTAGGAAAAAATCAAGAGATAAAAGAGCAAAGTGGGAGCAGGGTGGTGACAATACCATTGGATCAGTTGAGCAGAACAGCACTGGAAAGATCTTAAAAGGTACCTGGAAGGAGAAGTGATTGGACAGGTATGGCCAATGGAGACAGAGCAAGGATCCTTCAAAGGGAAGCACAAGGGGATGAGGAGCCCTCAGAAGGCAGGAGAGGTGGGTGCTGGGTCAGCACTGTCTAGGGAGAGCTGCTCACAAGTGCATTGAGGGAGGTCACCCTTCCTAGGAGCCTGGGAAGGCAGGAGGCCCTGGGTCACTCTTGGAGCCTTGCCCTGGGCCCAGGTTGAGCCCTGGCTTAACTGACCAACTTAGCGAGGGTCACTGGGAGATGGTCTTGCCCAGTCCTGCTGATTCTGAGCTCCTCTTCCCTTCCTCATCTCCCTCTAGCATGATAACCCATATGATGAGGGCTGCAGAAGAAACTGTTTATTCATTCTATGCACACCCTTGGGACCCAAGTGAGTTGGTAAACCAAGGGCTCAAGTGGTGGACCCTGGGGCTGGTGGTGTGGGGTAAAGCTGGGTCTATTTCCCTGGTCCCTGTCCCCAGCTCCCAAGCCTTAACACTTCCTGTTCCTTTGCTTTGGGGTTTTCAACAGGGCACTCTGGGAGTTTCTGGGAATTTCACTCTTCCTTGGTGTTTTAGATTCTTGCCCCACAAAATGTGGTAGAGGGGAATTGCAGGCTGGATAAGGCTCCTGGATGAGAGCCCTGGGCTCTGTGCTTTCCAGCTGAGGGGTGAGAGTGGTCAGGGAGACCAGGCCAAGGTGGGTAGTGACTCCTTGCATTTGTCCTGTTGCTTCCCAGGTACATGTCAGAGGCTGTGTGCCTTCAGGTGGAGCAGGGCACCACCTGGGGGCCAACGTAACATGTTAAAGACCTCCTTGGGCCCAGGTCTGCAACTCAGGCCCTCCCAAAGTGTGGCAAGTCTGCACCCTTACAGAAGGTAAGGAGTATTGATTGAGCTTTGAAACTTGGGAGTCTGTGGTTGCACATGTGTTGGGGGAAGCCTCCGATGTTGGGCTGGCCCTGAAGCTGAAGCCCTTGGAGCCTAAGGAGTGGGATTATGGACCTGGAGGATGTAGGTTCCAGGTCACAGGGGCTTCAGAGCACACCCAGTTGTCCCTGGATAGACAAATGAAAAGACTGCACTGGTAACTAGCTGTTTGGCCTGGGACAGTCCCTTACCTTCCTCAGCCACTAATGAGGTCTGAGATTAGTCCAGTAGCTTCTAATGTTTTAAAGTAAATTCTTTTTTTTAATTGGAAATTTTTACTTAGTTAGAACAGTAGTCCTGCTTCCTAATACAGATGAGACTGTGTATTCAGACTAGAATAAGAGACCTAAATTTGAGTGCATTTACATAGAGGAGCTAGAGACACATTTAAATAAGCACGTTTCATTATACTTCCCTAAAAAGGAGAAATCTGGAGTCACATTGATGATTAAATGACATATAATATCCCCCCAATTATAATCCACTAGTCATGCTTTTGGATTATATCACCTATTTATCTGGAATTTGGGGATTTACTTTTGTTTTGCCAAGTATCAAGTTAAGGATAGAACTGTGGATCCCTCTACTGGTATTTTCTTCAAATTACAGGTCTTCACTAATTAATTGTTCATGGAATCCACACAGTGAGTTGCCACCAGAATTGGGGGACGGGGAGGGATACTGGAAACTATATAGGATAAATAGTAAGGGTAAATATTGTTTGGTAAAACTGTTTCAGATGTAGATATGAATGCACAATCAAGATTATCTACTAGTTAGAAGCACTCAGTAAGTACTCAGGTAGAGCTACAGTAATCAGGATGGAGAGAGGGCTGTGTACATGCAGAATTGGACCCTGCTTTATTTAAAATGCTGATAATTTTTACTATTAACTTCAATTAAAAATACTATATTTAAAAAATACATTGAGAATTATGTTCTTTCATGCTTTTTTTGAAAAAGACTTTTTTTAACTTTTTTTTTTAGTTGTCAATGGATCTTTATTTTATTCATTTATATGTGGTGCTAAGGATCAAACCCAGTGCCTTATATGTGCTAGGCAAGCACTCTACCACTGAGCTACAAGTGCTTTGCTTGCCTCCTCCAGTCCTGTATCCAAACAGCATGTTTTGCAGAAAGAATGAGGGCACAAAGAATGCACGGGAGCACACATGGGGATGAGGAGGAGTTGAGTGCCCCATGTCTTCTCCCTTACCTAGGAAGCAGGAGGTGGAGTGATTAGAGCCAGGGGCCAGGCCTGGGCAGGGGAGAGTTAGTGTGGCTACTGAAGGGGCTGGGAGAGAAAGAAAGAACCAACTTCTTGGTTTCTATGAAAATTTTAATAAAATTGAAGAAAACCAAAGATTGTTGCTATTTTATCTAAACATAAGCATCTTCACTCTTGTGCGCATGTATTTGGCAAACAGCGTGTGTAATTTTGGCAAACTCTGTTCTGTCTATAAACTTCTTTACAAAGAAAATGAAAAGATCTTACCTGCTAACAATCCTGCACACCATGTATATAACCCTGCTGGAAAGGGTATGTTTTGCTTGCTGTGATATTGAAGGTTTTCATAATGAAAGCTTTGGTCATTTTTCAGTTTTCTCACAATGTGCAGAAGTACTGAATTAAAGATTTGACTTTACAGAAATGTGCATCTCCTTAGATGTGCACCTTGTAAGATGGCCATCATTGTTTCTGGTCAAATATCAAGAGGAACAACAAACACCTGGGCTCCCCAAACAAACCTGTAGGTACTAGGTGAATGGGCACTGCTTGGGAGTTGGAAATTTCAAACATCTGAAGGCAAAAATGTCTGCTCTTCCAACTACTTCATGCTCAAACACTTTCTGAGAAGATATTTATCTTGATGTCATCACATTAAACTGGTTTGGGAAGAGCAGAGGTATAAGCCAAAGCAAATTTTATATTTGGCTGTCTTTAGCTTTACCACTACATGAAAGGAAAGAAGGATATCCTAAAGGTTGAAGGGAGTTTTGAGAAATAATATTGGAAAAGAAAACAGGAAACATATAAAATGTATTATTGGGTCATGAGGGACAGAAAGAAGCATGTTATTTTTAATGAACACAGGTAACTCTTCAACTGGTCCAATTGTATTTATGTTCTCTTTTTCTTTTCTTTTATGTTTTTAATTGTGCTAGGGATTAAACTCGGGGCCTTGTGCATGTGAGGCAAGCACTCTACCAACTGAGCTATATCCCCACCTGCTATGTTCCCCTTTTTTAAATGCCTTCATCTTCAGAATATATTATTATGGTCAGTAACATTTAAATATCATATTTCATACACAGAGTTAAAATTAATTACTGTATTAGAGAATAGAAATATTCTAAGAATGCTATATCATTCTCACACACATTGATTGCTACTATGAATTACTACAAATTGCCACTGTTTATATTGTTGTTCTTTTGCTTAAATAATAACATTTTTCAACAGAAAAGCAAATAATATAGAGTAATAAATAATTTCAAATAAACCTCTATTTTATCTTTTTATATTAAAGTAATAATGTTTATATTATGTTATGATATTTTTGTCTGGTATGACTGTGGCCTGGGTTGATTTTCTAAGAAATTGGTCACCCTAACTAACTTTCTAACACTGGCCAAGCTTGAGCATGTTAGGGAACTCACAGGAAGCAGTCAGTTAAAACAATTGCAACTTTTTGATAAGTTTGAGTTTTCCAGGCAAATCAAGCAGGAAAAGTCATTTTGTTCAGTAAAGTGGCTTAGCATTTTCAAATACACAAATGAAAGAGAGTGGCTGGCAAACTGTATTATGGCTCTTTGAACTAATTGGCAGTCATTCTGTTTTATATATAACAGTTCAGGCAGAAAGGCCATGAATTTGGACTGGTTCTCTTTCTATCATATATCTATTTATCTACAATCTACCTATACCATGTTTTCAAAATATGTATGTGAACTTCTTATGTTGGGCCTTTAAAAAGAATGGTAAAACTTTCTTCAAAGAACCATGTAAAAAGTCTACATTATAAAGTTGTTGGATTAATACAGGGTTCAATTCAAAATAAATACACAGTGCACAATGCGTTTCTTAAAAAAATATATTCTCAGATTTACGCATTCAAGAGGTCTATGTAAGTAAGGTCTCTCCACATAGTGATGTGTATGTACATACATACAAACATATTTTGTCAAAGGTTATATATAAATAAGATTTGGGCCCTGATGGTACAAACCATTTATTCAAGGAATGAGTTGGAGAAAGAGGAATGAGTCCAAGCCCGGGTGCCCTCTTGTTACCCCTCTGAAGAACCCCTCTACTTGGAGAGGAAGGAAAGAAGGAAATAGAAAAAAGATGATATGACATTGAAGGGATTGTTGAAAGCAAATCTGATGAAGGCTCAGAAGAAAAGAGGAGAACTGCAGAGAAGGAGTGGTCTTAGAGAATACTTAAGGAATCATGAGAAAATCTGGGCAGTAGACACTTCTGAGGAGGTCTCAGATGCAAATGAGGAACATGTTATTGGAAACATGGACAGGTGATCCTTGTTATAGAGTGGCAATATTATAAATCATGTTTGTATCTTAGTGTTTGGTGGAAGGTAGAACGAGAGCCATAAAGTTAGATATTTGGTTGAGAAAATTGCTAAGCAAAGTGTTGAAGGAATGGTCTGGCTCCTTTTATTGGCTAATAGTAAAATGCCATGAGAGAATTGACTTTAGGGCAGAACTGTTAAACAAAAAGAAAGCAGAACTTAAAGAAATGGAAATTCACAGCCTCTCCACAAGGTGGAAAATGGAACCTTAAGGGTGTGGCCAAGTGACCATTTGATAGGGAGCTTTATTTGATGTGAATCACAGATTGACTCAGTTATCCTAGGTGGGAAACTGCTGCTTGAACTGAAGGGGAAGGAGAGGGGAAGGAATGAAGGCAGTCAGTGGTCAGCTTTGGATTTTACAGGAATGAACCATAGAGATATTTGATGAAGAATGTACACTGTTATTCAGGACAAAGGAAAAATGGTCTTCAAGGCAATTCAGAGACCCTCAGGGCTGCCTCCACAGTCTCAAATAGAGGGATCACTGCCTTGCTTTCAACAGGCAATTTGAATTGTGTCCAAAGCTGTGGGCTACTATTCTGAGCTTAAGAGGCAAAACCTCATACACAGGACATTTTCACCATTTTTTCCCCTTTGGTAAAATCAGTCTCTTAAGGTGTGGTCCTATAGTTTCTGTTTCCTTTGGAGACCAATTTTCATTACTCCTGTTGGTAACCAGGCGAGGTTGGATGTGAGACATCTCCTTTATCCAAATGTGAAAATTAGGTCATTTCCTGGGCCTGGCAGCAGAAGAAAATGAGGCACTTGTTGAGCATCCAGCTCCCAGAGCCTCTAGTGTCCAGCAGTTTCCAACCCTGCTTTTGGAGGAAACATAACTCAGGTGCCCAGGCCAGAGAAAAGTCATGTTTTTTCTTTAGAAACATCTCCCTATGAGCTTCTGATGGGCAGCAAAACTGTATCTCACCCCATGGTTCTGCCAAATAGATTGCTGGCATCATTTGGCCGAATGAACAAGGGTCTTTGTTTTTGCCTTATGCCAAGACTCTGGAGAGTTCAGACTTAGAGGCATGACTGACCTCTCCTGTCACTATAAATGTCCAAATGTGATAACCCACTGGAAAAAAATGACCCTTGCGGCACATATTTCTCTACTCTGTGAGCCAAAGGAATCTCTGGAGGGTAAGGAGTACAGCTAATGGTTTTTAGATGCTTAACTTTTGCAGAAGGGGTGAATTGAAAATGCCTCCCTTGTGCAGTCAAAGAAACTCAATGGAGCACAGAAACAACAGTAGGTAGAATCCTTACAGGTTTATAAAGGCTTCTTAAGCAAACAAAGGGAACCCAGCCATTTCCTGAGGAACCATTCCAGGTAATGCCCCTCTCTCAATGGGTAGAGTTTGGTCAGAGAGGGGAGAGGAATGCTCAGGAGGAATGAACGTGGGAGAATAGAGTTGGGCTCATCCGGAAGTGTGTCATTGGGGCTTTTGCAGAGCACCTTTTCATCCATTACTCACCACAGAATACCCCAAAATGGGATTGGGACAGGAGCTGGGGGAGAAACCTTTTAGTTTCACTGGGAAGTGACCCTAGCCAGAATCTCGCATTTGTCCCAACTGAAAGACACGGAAAATGACAGCCCCAAAGATAATGTGACCTGGGAGGAAAGAGGGAGGTGTTGTAGAGAGTTTGCAATAAATTACTGAATGGATCTTAAAGCATCTTCAATCATCAACTGGCTGTCCGGATCTACCAGTGCTGGGTGAAAAGCCACACTGCAATTCTATACCCTTTGACTCCCTCCAGGGCTTTGAGTATACTTTTTATACCATAAATAAACCATGCCAGTACATTAATCATAAGTGGCTGTAGCTATAATTCAAAATCATAAACAAGCATCATGATATCTAAAAGCATAAGTAGAAGGGGGACCCTGGTTGGGTACAAGTGAAAAATGGTTACTAATGTCTAGACAAGCATTCTCTGAGAGGGTAGATTGTCCACGAAAAATGGGAACCCAAAGGAGAACAATTTGACATTGCAAAAGAACAGAAATATTTGTGTTTCTAAGCAAGGAGTGCTACAGGATCAAGATAGCAGAGGTGGAGTTTTCTCATGGGAGAAGCACTTCTTTCATGACATGGAGTCTCAGGGTAAAATGGAGTCTGTTTGGTCACAGCCCATATAGCCTGGCCCATAACTTTGGAAGAAGGCAAAACATTCATCCCTTCCCAGTGACAATGGGTCTTGAAGAGAGGAGGTGGATATGTGACACCACTGTGGACTGCCGCAGTCTGGCTGGGCACAGTTCAGGAGCCACTTGTCAAGCAGGAACAAACTTTATTTTTAGCACCCATGCTGCACCATGTGAGCTCTTCAGGAATTCCCTGAGAGCCCAACTGCCACCTAAGACACTTCCGGTGAGCACATTCAACTGGAACTCTTAGGTCATTTTCAATTTTCCCGCTCTTGAGGCAGATTGGCTGGGTCGCGTGGGCGGAGCCAAAAGAGTCCCCCAATGAGCAGCTCCGTGGTCTGAAAGGGCGGGGAAACAGCCCAATGAGCGTCACCGCAGAGGAGCCAATCAGCTGAGAGGGTGGAGCCCGGCCTCTCTATCTTGCCTTCTCAGTGTGGTTTGCTCCTTCCTCCGCTGCCTGTGGACCAGGCCCACTCTCACCTCAGCCAGGGCCCGGAGGAGGCGTCATGGGCAGCGTGGATCCCCGTCCCCGCTCGCACGCGGCATCTGGGACCTAGCCGCCTGCAGGGGCTGCAGAGGGAGGTGGAGACCCAGTAGGCCACCGCGAGCGGAGGCGGGGACACAGAGGAGGACGCAGGAGCCAAGGAGTGGGAGCCAAGGAGCGGCCGCCACCAGGGTGCGCGGCCCTCAACACTAGACTTTCACCCTTTCCTATTGCTGATGAGTCCTGGAAGGAGAACATCAAATAGTGAAGCTCTGAGTTAACAATAGGCCTCAGAGGAATAAGCCAGATATGAATCCTTTCCCAGTGACAGTACAGTGATCCCCTGGGGGAAAAGATCAACTCTGGGCCTTCCCCCCTTGCCCAATAAAAACAAATTTCAATTTTTCTCAATCTCTTTTCTGAATGCCCAAAGTGACACATTCAGTTGAAAAGATAAGTCATTTGACTGTGTAACATACAAAAATCCCACACTCCTTCTGTAACTGAGGTTCCATTTTCTACTCAGAAATTGGGCTTCTCTGATGCCTGACTCTGCTACTGAATAAAAGGCATAGCTAATCCATGAGTCTGTGCCCGCCCCAGTAATTTGTGCTTTAATTAAAGTGGCAAACCGTTTTGGTTATTTTTGCTTACACCAGCCCTTTGTTCATCTCCACAACATCCGAAGGCAGATAGGATTAGAGACACTGTATACTCATACCACACATGCTACAAGCCTGGGTACAATGATGAGAAATGGCTTTGCCAGAAGCCAACATGCCTGACAGGACAGGTGGTTAGGAGCCACATAGGTCATGAATCCTGTCACCTGAGTCTGGTAGAACTGTGGCTTGCAATAACTACATTTAATTAGCTGACATGTGCCCATTATTGTCTTCCAGAAAGAAAGGTGCATCTCTGAAAGAAGTGGGGTGAGGAGGAGCTTATCCTGGTGATAATCCCTGCAGAGGGCCGATCTGGAACCAGAAAATCAGGATCAAGTCCTGTTCCTCGCTGTGTTAAAGATTAACACCCAAGAAACACTAAGGCAAGAGTAAAAAGTTTTATTTAAAGGATAGAACACCCTTTCCCCCCACACACACACACACGGGTGGGGGAGGGGGAGAGAGAGAGAGAGAGAGAGAGAGAGAGAGAGAGAGAGAGAGAGAGAGATTGAGTTCTCTGGAGAGGAGGGGATTCAGAGCTGGTACTCAAGGGAGTGGGGATGTCTTGCACCTTTAATAGATTTCAGATTTTTCTTTCTTGTCAAATCCCTCTACTTCCATCCTGCCTATGTGGCCAAAAGGTGGGAAGGGAGCTGTCCAGCAGGTACACCCTAACTGTTTTACATATGTCAGGAAGGGAACAACTGAGCGGGTACTCATTAACAACTCCTTTCTGGGATAAACAATTCCCTGGATGCAGGTAACTTTTGCAACAGGATGGAGGAGCGGGAAGTGCTCTGGAGATATTCGCATTTTATTTCCTTTTTAAAGAGTCTCCATCCTTCTGACCCAATCCTTCTTTATCTACACTGACTGTCGTTTTGCCCTGGTCTCAATGCCACCAGCCCTGATCTATCTTTCATCAATTTAATTTTCCTTGGCCAGGCACGGTGGTGGCACATCCCTATAAACCCACAGGCTTCGGAGGCTGAGGCAGGAGGATTGGAAGTTGAAAGCAAGCTTCAGCAATGTTTTGAGACCATGTCTCAAAATATAAAGGGCTGGAGATGTAGCTCAGTGCCCCTGGGTCCAATTCCCATCCAGAAAAAGGGGGTCACTACATATGGGCTTTAGACAACTGTGCAGTTTGCTGCATCTCAGCACAGACTTCTCAGTCAGTCAGTGGTAGCAGTTCTAGAGTGAAATTGATGTCACCTGGATCACAGGTTTCTGTAATCATTGTGAGAGAGAAACCAGAAGTGGCCATTTTCAGCTCCAGTTGGGATGGGAAGATGATTTCTGTCCCTCACCAAGTCTTATGGTGGGAAGAATCTGCCAAACACAGAGTTTTAGGTGCTCCGTGGCCAATACAATGACACATGTCAGTATAAAAGAAACACAATTATTTTCTCATAATATGCAGCTCATGGGGAGGCAGTTGAGGGACAGGACAGGGAGTCAACAATATCCCAAGGAGTGTCTGGGTAGCATGACTTGTTGCCTCAAGGGTGGCACTCTTGGTGGCACTCCCAAGTGGCACTCAAGTCAGCAGGTCTAGCCTCAAGACAGAAGGAAGGGGGGGGGGCAGATCTCTGCCAACTGCATCATCTTCCCTTTTATTGAAAATGCAAAAGCTTCTCCAGAAATCCTCAATAGACATTTGCACACATCCTTTTCACCAGAATTGTGAAATTCTGAAATTGTGATAGTTTTCCACCCCAGAAATGAGGGAAACTAAGATATTTAGTTGGTAGATTGCTACCTCCTTCCCCAAACTGGAACTCTGTCTGAACAAAAAGGAAGAAGAGGAGATGGGATGAGCAATGAGCACTGCCTGCTTCAATTAGCACTGGGCCCAAAAGGGGGATAAGAATCAGCCGACTCCTCTCCATGACATCTCCCCAGAGATTCTGTATTAGTCAGCTTCCTATTGCTCTAACAAAATAACCAGGCATGGGTATTCTGTAAAGAGATGAGGTTTATTTAGCTCAGAGTCCAACATTTGGCAGCCCCTGCAACTGAACTTTGATGAGGGTCATCACAACGTGGTGAATGGCAACATGGTGGGAGGACTGCATAGCCAGAAACTGGGGAGGATGAGTCTTGTTCTTTTTAGAACAACCCCCTCTCACAGGAACTAATGGGGGTCCATGAGAAGTCCATTACTCCCTCCAAGGGCCTCATCCCCAGTGGCACAATTACCTCCTACTAGGCCCCACCTCTTGCAGGTTCTACCCCCTCAACACTGCCACATTGAGAACCAAGCCTCCAGCCTATGAACCTTTGTGAGACAAACCACATCCCATCCTCACAAGCTGCAACAAAACCACCATTGTAAGAGCAGGATGTCCAAGTCTACAAGTGTGTATGTGAGGGCAGGGGAGGGTTGATATCAGAGGGCACAGGAAGCAGCCAGAGCCCCCATTCTGGAAACTCTGTGATGTTCCTTTGATACTTTTTTCCTTTCCTGCTGTTGTCACAGCACTCTGAGTGGCAACTCAGAAGAAGTCATTGGTGGCTTTATTTTGCTGGGAAAAGGAAGCCAAGCCATGGAGTTCTCCAATGACTTGAAGTCCCCAACCCAACATCCAGTTGGATATGCTTGGTTCATACCCAGTCTTCCTGCCACATTCAACGTGGTGCTGCTGTTGAATGTCAGTGGTGTGTTTTTTGCCTTCCTGTGAGTCTCCATGCAAGCTGTCAAGTTGCTTACAAAGACATAGAAGGGAGATAATGCAGAAGCAGGGAAGTGGACAGGGTCAGGAGTGGGGAGAAGGAAGTTAGAAGCACAGAGGTTTAGAGTACCTGATGCATTTAGGGAACTGTGGGAGGCTGGTAATGCTGGTGACATTTGGTGGAGTCTCTGTGATCTGTCTCTTGCCTGGATATTTAGATCTGTCCTTAAGGTCTGTGAATCTGACCTCAGGTAAGCCAGGCCTCATGGGGAGCTCTGGGTTGCTCTAGACTACAACTGAATCTGGCTCTGGTTTCATGTGCAGGTGGCTTGCCCTGAGTGGGGAGTGGGACTTTGCCCTGGTTACTGGCCTCCTCTTTCTGGTCACCTTCAGCAGCCTGCTGTCTCTGAACTTCTCTGACACTGGCATCTTACATTGAGGTGAGGCTTCAGACCACTGAGAAAAGGAGGTGGCATCACAAGGGCTGATGCCCACAGGAGTAATTTCTAAAATGCTAACCCCACCTATGGTTCAGGGTCCATTCTCCCCATGTCATCATTACTTAGTCATCATTGTGGCATTTTGTTTCCCAAGGTACTGAGGTGTGTAAAAACAGAATCCTGGAGGGTTTCCAGTTGCTTTGGAAGGGAGGGATGGGCAGTCTGGACAGAGGGACCAGCAGGCTCTTCCAAACCACATTAGTCCTTCCACACTCACCTCTTCCCATTTCACACATAACTTCAAGAACTGATCACTATTCCTAAGGGGAGAGCTCCATACAGAGCTCTTGTGGCTGGAAACCCCCTTCTCTTAGTCTGCCAACCCATCAGAGTGGTCAGCTTGATCAACAAGGGCCAGGATTTCCCTGCCCACCTCTTTCCAATCCTTCTTGTTGCCCTAGAAAAGCTATGGGGCTGCCTCTGGCAGCCACATGATGGAAGGGCCTCCTGCCACTGCCCAAACCTCTTCCCATGCCAGGCTACTTTGAGCAGGATCCTGAGGCAGCATACATCACTTGGATGTATCAAAAGGCATTTCAGATACTCAGGTGCCCCCATTGCTTCTTCCATCACCCACCCAGGACCTTCCACTGTGTATATTGTAATATTTGTGTGGAGGTGAGCACCCCTCTTCCCTGTCCCCTCACCAATCCATCACTGGGTACCTGGCCAGGACCAGGAACCTCACAGCATAAGGAGTTGGTATGAGACTATCTTCCCACACTGCTTAAAAGATCCCAGCCACTCTTGATCACTTACATTTCTTATCACCTCTGTGTCTGCACTTGTCCTGAGAGGGTGGCCCTTTTACACAGGAACTGACATGCAGTGGGCATCACATCTGTGCTGAGCCAGGTGGAGTCAGAGAGGGAAAGGTAGCGCCTGTCCCATCCCCTAGGTTGTTGATACTAGATACCTAGACCCTTAGGCCAGCTGCCCTGTTCTGGGGATCCTTTCCTGTCCTCATCTGGGTGTCCAAGTTGGAGGGTTTCCTGGGTTCTGAGTACTCTTCTCTCATATGTACACCTTGCACAGTTTTCCAAGTGCAGAAGCCTGGCTGGGGAAGGGTGTTCTTTATGTCCTTATCTTGTATCTGAGAAAACAGAGGCCCAGAGTTATTGTATATCCTGCTCCAGGTGACACCAGGCAGGTCTAGTCTTTAAAGACCTCACTCATAACCGGTGACCTGATGAGCCATGGCATCCTAACTGTGCTCTAACAGTGGAAATGCCAGGTTCTCCCTGAGATGGGAGCCCATATGTGGGGCCAAGAACAGGCAGCCTAGAGGGTCAGGTTGGGCAAGGCCTGATAATTTGAGGGTGATGGAGGCCAGGCTAGATAGAACCTCGAGGTCTGCCTCCTCTCCCCAGAGGAGTCTTACCACCACTGTAGGTGGGTGAACAACTGCATGTAGCATGGTAACATCAGGCAGATCCTGCTGCTGCTTGGGTCTCTTTGTCTGTACCTGGGTGCCCTGCTGGTGACATGTGTCCTCTTCCTGGTGCACCCCAGAGATATGCCATTGTCCTTGGACAAGGCCATGACTTGTCCATGCAGTCCCCAGGACCCACATTGGAAACAGCAGCAGTTTGTAGAGGGAGGGGCAGGAAGCCAAGGGGTGGGATAACAGAGGGCTGGACTGATGTGGGCGGGTGTAGAGGGAAAAGTCCCTTGGGAGGACTTGTCCAGAATGAGTGGAAGGTGAGTGGAGTCAGGGAGCTAGGTGGGGTAGGATATATTGTGGAGTTGAGAATCTAGGTGGCCAGAGAGATCGGTAATGAAGGTAAGAAAGGGAGAGGTAGAAAGACAGTGTGGTACAGTGAGGTTTCCATTGGGTGTACTGGACTAACTGTCCAGTGCAGGGAGGTAGAGTAGGTGGGTGGGGCCATATGAGGGAAGGGCCATGGAGGGCAGAGTCTCATCAAGGGGCGGGGCCAGTGAGCAACTGTCCCCAGGGTTGGCTTCTTAGCTCACACACAGCTTCCTAGGGGCTGTACCCGCCACAGCCATCCTGCTGCCATTCATTTTGGGGCTGTTGATCCAGGCTGTAGCTGTGAGCACCACCAGGTGCCCCAGAGGGACATATAAGTGGGGCCCAGGGCCTATGTCGGATACCTGGCTGTGCAGAGTGAAGTTGCACTTCTGCCACCCACCACTTTCTATGCTTTCTCCACTTCCCTTGGCCTCATTAGTCCTTCCACACCTACCTCTTCAGATGCAGCTCAGACCTCTCATCCACTTGGAGCTCGCTGGTCCTTCTCCCTCCTGGGTGCATTGCTTCCAGAGCCTACTGTGTGCTAGGTGTGCTAGGCTGTGGGTTATTTGAGCGATGGGTAGAGAGGTGAGTAAGTACATGGTGCACTTCTGTTGATGAGCAACCTGCAATCACAATAACACCGGAGACACCCAGGAACACTGTGATCAGGGTTGGTCCTGAGTGGTGCAGCCGAGTGAAAGGAGCTGAGAGTGTGGCGAGGCTGTACTCCCTGTCCTAGGTGTGATTGCAGAGAGGCAGAGGACAGGAGGGCATGGCCTGTGAGCAAAACACCAGCGCTAAAAGGCACAGAATCCCAAAAGTAGGAAGTTAAGGGAATGATGAGGATATGGCTCTAATTGAAGCCCAAGGTGGCATGGGCAGTGAAGTTGATCCCCTGGGGGTCAGGATTAAAAAGGTCCAGAAAGTCAAGAATGGAATTCAGTTTAGATGCAGTAAAAAACTGGGAGCAATGGTAGAATTTTTTTTAAGTTGTTACTTGAGGAATAATTTACACACAGTACAATTCACCCTTTTTCATCTATGGTTAAGGATTTTGACACATGGATACTGTCCTGCACTCTCCACCAGGATCAATGTTAGCTGTACTATTCACTATAGCTAAACTGTGGAACCAATCTAGATGCCCTTCAGTAGATGAATGGACAAAAAAAAAATGTGGCTTATACACAATTGAATATTACTCAGCAACAAAAGAGAATAAAATCTTGGCATTTGAGTAAATAAATGGAGTTGGAGAAAATAATACTAAGTGAAGTAAGCCAATTCCCAAAAAACAAATGCCAAATGTTTTCTCTGATATAAGGTGACTGATTTATAGTGGGATGGGGGTGGGGGAGCATGGGAGGAATAGACAAACTCTAGATAAGGCAGAGTAGTGGGATGGGAAGAGAGCAGGCAGGGGGTTAGCAATGATGGTGGAATGTGATGGACATCATTATACAAAGTACATGTAGGAAGAAACGAATTGGTGTGAACATAATTTCTATACAACCAGAGGTATAAAAATTGTGCTCTATATGTGTAATATAATTGTAATGTATTCTTCAGTAATTTATTTTAAAAATCAGAAAAAAGAAATAGCAGAATAATGACTGCCAGGGGCCCAGGGGTGGTTGGGCTGTGGACTGGTAAGGTGCTGGTCACAGGAGACCAAATTACACTTAGATGGGAGGATTGAGTTGAAAGGGTCTACTATCCAATATAATGACTACAGTTAACAACATACAACAGAATGGCTACAGTTGGTAATGTTATATACACTTGAAAATGACTCAGAGAGTCGATTTTAAGGGTTCTCATCACAAATAAGTAATGAAAGAGTGTATATGTTCAATATTTTGACTCAGCTATTCTTCAATGAATATGTTTCAAGATATGTTGTATGCCATAATCATGTTCAAGTTATCATCATCAGGGATTGATCCCAGGTTGCTTAACCATTGAGTCACAACCCCAACATATTTTATTTTTTATTTTGAGACAGAATTGTGTCATAAAGCCTGCCCTGTTAATGAGGGAAACTGGGAGATTATTTAGTTGTGTAGATTGCCCACCTCCTCCCCACCTTCTTGTTACTCAGTGATACTATTTCTTTCTCTCAACATAAAGAAAGAAATAGAGATAGGATGAGCAACCAGCACTGCCTGGTTCAATTAGCACTGGGCCTGAGAGTGGATAACCATCACCAAACTTCTCCCCATGCCATCTCCCCAGGAACCATATTATATGGTCTCTGTATTAGCCCACTTTCTCTGGCTCTAACAAATTACCCAAGAATGGGTACTTTATTAAGAGATGAGGTTTATTTAGCTGAAGTCCAACATTTGGCAGCCCCTGTGACTAACCTTTGGTGAGAGTGCTCACAAAATGGTGAGTGGCATCATGGTGGGAGGACATCCAAGGTGTTGAGACTTCATGGCCAGAAACTGGAGAGGATGAGTCTTGTTCTTTTTAGAACAAGCCTCTCTCACAGGAACTAATGGGGGCCCATGAGAATTTCATTACTCCTTTCCAAGGGCCTCATCCCCAGTGGCACAATTACTTCCCTGTAGGCCCCACCTCTTGCAGGTGCTACCAGCTCAACACTGCCACACCCAGGACCAGCTTCCAGCCTATGAACCTTTGAGGGACAAACCACATCCCATCCTCACCACCTCCAACAAAGCCACCATTGTAAGAGCAGGATATCCCAGTCTACAAGTGTGTATGTGAGGGCAGTGGAGGGTTGCTCTCAGAGGGCACTGGAAGCAGCCAGAGCCCCCATTCCGGAACCTCTCTGATGTCACACTTGTAGTCATGGTACTCTGGGTGCCAAGCCAGGAGAAGGAGCGGTTGGCTCTCATTTGTTTGAGAGCAGGCAACGAAGCATAACTATCTCAAATGTTTTCTGGTCCCCACCCTCAAACCCAGCCAGATCCTGGCTTTTCTCGAGCCTTTGGGTTTGTTTGACTATGGCAGCACTGGTCTCTCTAAGCCTGTTCTTCACCTTTCCATGAGTCTCCATGCCAGCTGTAGGGTTTCTCACCAAGAGACAGATGGGAAATTGACAGTGAGAGTGCAGAGGCAGGGAAGTGGAGGGAGGCCAGGAGGGGAAGGAGGATATTTAGTGAGAAGCACAGATATGGGAGTCTGGTAATCCTGGTGACATTTAGTGGAGGGAATGGGGTCTGTCTCTTGCCTGGATATTCAGATCTGCCCTTAAGGTGTGTGAGTCTGATCTCAGGTGAGCCGGGCCTCACGGGGGCTCTGGGTTGCCCCAGACTAGAACTGAGTCTGGCCCTGATTTCAGATGCCAAGCACTGGCCCAAGATGGAGAGTGGGTCTTTCCTATGGCCACGGGGCTTCTCTGCCTCCTCACTATGTACAGCCTCATTTCTATAAATGCTTCAGACCCAGGTGTCTTACACAGAGGTAAGGCTCAGACCTGTGGGAGAGGGAGGTGGCACCCCAAGGGCTGGTGCCTACAGGGGTAATTTCTAAAGGGCTGAGCCCCCCTTGGCCTCAGGGTCCCTTCTTACCCTGTCATCATTACTTGGGCCCTGACACTTCATTTCCCAAGCCACTGTATTGTGAAAAAAACAGAATACTGGAGGTTTCCCAGTTGCCTTAGAAGAGAGGCCTGGGCAGACTGGCACAAGAGGCCAACAGGCTCTTCCAAAACCACGCACTTCACTCTTCCTCCTTCCCATTTCACACATGACTCCAAGCACTGATCACTATTCCAAAGGGGGGAGCTCCATGTAGATCTCTTGTAGCTGGAAAGTCCTTCTCTCTGACTGCCCATTCATCTGAGTGGTCAGTTTGCTCAACAGGGACCAGGATTCCCCTGCCCACCTCCTCCCCATCTTCTTGTTGCCCAGTGATACTATGGGTTGCCCTGAGCAGCAGAGTGATACAAGGGCCTCCTCCACTGCCCAAACCTCTTTCCCTGCCAGGCGCCTTCAAGCAGGACTCTGAGGCTCCCTACATGGCACGAGTGAATGACAGGTTATACGAAATGCCGTGGTGTCCCACCTGTTATTTTCACTGCCTGCCCTGAACCTTCCACTGCAAAATCTGTGACATTTGTGTGGAGGTGATTGCTACTCCTCCCTGTCCACTCACCAACCTATCTCCTGGCACCTGGCCAGGACTAGGAACCTCACATCATGAGTGGGCCAGGTGGGGGTATAAGACCATGTTCCCAGAGTGCTTCAAGTGGCTCTCAGCCACTGTTGGTCACTTATATATGTCATCACCTGTGTGTCTGCACCTGTCCAGGGAGGCTGGCCTTGTTTGCACAGGTGTTGATATGCAAAGGGCATCACAACTGTGCTGGGCCTTGTGGAGTCACGGGGAGGAAAAGCCGTGACTGTTCCCTCCCCTAGCTTGTTGATAGTAGATCCCCAGCCCTTTAGGCTGACTGCTGCCATGTCCTGGGGATCTTTGCCACTCTTGGTCTGGGTGTCCCAGTTGGAGGGTTTCCTGGATTCTGAGTGCCTTTCTCTGATGTGCACACCCTGCTCTTGTTCACAAGTGCAGATGGCTGGTTGGGCAAGGGTGTTTTTTCATCCTCATCCAGTGTCTGAGAAAACAGAGGCCCAGAGATGTTCTATCCTGCTCCAAGTGATACCAGGCAGGTCTTGTCTCTAAAGAACTCACTCAGGACAGGTGAACTGATGAGCTATGGGGCTAACTGTGCTCTACCCCTGGAAATGCCAGGTTCTCCCTGAGAAGGGAACCTGTGTGTAGGGCCAAGAGCAGGAGGCCTAGAGGGCTGAATTGGCATATGCCTTAAGATTAGGTGGTAATGGAGGCCAATCCAGACAGATCCTCAGTCCTGCCTCCTCTCCCCTAGGAGTTCGACCACCATTGCAGGTGGGTGAATAACTTGTGGGGCACTGAAACACCCGGCTCTTCCTGCTACTCCTCCTGTGCCTGTGCCTCTACCTGGGTGCTGTGTTGACCACCTGCGTGGTTTTCATCATGCACAGGAGGCACAGGGCATTCCTGGACTCTACCATGATGTATCCACAAAGTCCCAAGGGCCCACCCTGAGAAGAGCTGCTTGTGGTGGGGAAGGAGGGGCAAACAGCCAAGGAGAGACAGAGGAGACCAAGGGCAGGGCTAGAGGGAGAAGTCATGTGGGAGGACTTGTGAAGGAGATGTGGAAGGCCAGTGATATAGGCTGGGTAGGATGCCTTTAGAGGTAAGAATCTAGGGGGGCCACAGAGTAGGGCAATAAAAGTTGAAAAGGGACATGTGGGTGGACAGTGTGGTGGAGTAAGGTTTCCCTTGGGTGTAGCATCATTTGTTGAATAGGCTATCTTTTCTCCAGTGAATGTTTTGGCACCCCTGTCTAGTATGTGATAACTGTATTTATCAGGGTTTGTCTCTGTGTCCTCTATTCTGTACCATTGATCTACAAGTTTATTTTGGTGCTAATACCATGCCATTTTAAGTACTAAAGTTCTGTAGTATAGTTTAAATTCTGGTATTGTATGCCTCCTGCTTAACTTTTCTTGCTAAGGATTGCTTTATCTATTCTCTGTCTCTCATTTTTCCAAATAAATTTTATGATTGTTTTTTCTATTTCTATGAAGAATGTCATTGGGATTTTCATAGGAATTGCATTAAATCTGTATAACACTTTTTGGTAGTATGGCCATTTTGACAATATTAATTCTGCATATACAGGAGCATGGGAGATCTTTCCATCTTCTGAGGTCTTCTTCAGTTTCTTTCTTTAGTGTTTTGTAGTTTTCATTGTAGAGGTCTTTCACCTCTTTTGTTAGATTGATTTCCAGGTATTTTATTTTTTGAGGCTATTGTGAATGGAGTAGTTTTTCTAATTCCTCCTTCAGTGAACTCATTGTTGACATATAAGAATGCATTTGATTTATGGGTGTTGATTTGATATCCTGCTACTTGGCTGAATTCATTTATTAGTTATAGAAGTTGTCTGTTGGAATTTTTTGGATCTTTTAGATATAGAATCATGTTATCAGCAAATAGTGATATTTTGAGTTCTTTTTTTTTTTCTATTTCTATCCATTTAATTTATCTCTTTTGTTAATTGCTCTGGCTAGAGTTTCAAAGATGATGTTGAATAGAAGTGCTAAAAGAGAACATTCTTTTTCCAGTTTTTAGCAGGAATACTTTCAATTTTTCTCCATTTAGAATGATGCTGGTCTTGGGTTCAGCATATATAGCTTTTACAATGTTGAAGTGTGTTCCTACTATCCCTGGGTTTTCTGGCATTTTGAACATGAAGGTGTGCTTTATTTTGTCAAATCCTTTTTCCGATTGCTCCTGTGAAATAATATGCATTCAATGAATAATGGGATTCTAATTGGGTAATACCCATATAAGTGTATTACCCAATGCGGATAATCTCATTTGACAGTTGATCTAGATGTCTCCTCCACTAGACTGTAAATAATGAGAGACTAAACCTATTTTCAACTCACCATTTTAGTGAAATGGACCTAGCACCATGTCTGGACATGGTGTTTCCTTCATATTTGTTCTACAGATAATGTTGCTTAATTTTGCCTTTAAAGGATTTCTTGAAATTTTTATCTACAGTTTAGCAATAAATGTAAAATGATGAAAAATATCAGTAGACCCAGGTTAAAGATGTAATCCTCCTGTGCCCCAGCTTTCTGATTCTTACCCAGGGGATTTAAGGGTTAATCATCCATGACACTTTTACCAACTGGTTGAAATAATCTGGGGTAGGTGGGCTAAGGATTATGAAGTTAAGCATGTGCTCTTAAGGAAAGAGTCAAGTTCAGAGTGGCTGTATCCATGCTCATCACATATGCTCCCATGGTCACCCAGCTGAGAGGAAGGGGGACCAAGGCAAAATCACACATCACCAATGTTTTACATGAATGTCTTTTTAAAAGTATATCCTTGAAAGAGGGTCTCAGTGTATTGCTCAGACTTCCCTCCAACTCCTAAACTCAACTGATCCTCCTGCCTCAACTTCCAAAGTAGCTGGGACTACAGGTATGTGGACCTGCATATCCAGCTTCTCACAACTATTTTTTGAGCTCACAAGCTCTGTAAGTCCAATACAACTCAAGCAATTTATTTATAAATAATTGCTTTTCTCTTGCACTTAATGATTTTTCAATTAAATTCAGCAGCATATACAGAACACTTACGACCTTAAGAACATGCTGGTTGTTCTCAGTACACAGGTGTTTTGTTCACCACTCACTGTTTTCACTCTTGCTGCTGGGATTGAACACAGAGCCTCTTGCATGGTAGGCAAGAACTCTGCCACTGAGCTACATCTCTGCACACACACACAGTTTCTTTTTTATTTTTTCTTTTGGGGGCTAAAATGGATCTCTACTCTTTGTTTTTACAATGGCTGTATAATCAATTAATCAATTAGTAATAGTATAATAATTAAAAACTAAGTTTCCACATATAAGTGTATTACTCATAGGAAAAATAAAAAACACCAAAGTGCTAAGCTTCACAGAACATTACTGAACTGTTGAATATTTTTTAACTTCTAGCAGCTATACATCCTCTCAAAAGTCATTAGTGTTAAGGAGAGATTACAATAAATCACTGAGTCAATCTTAAACCAGGAGATGGAAACTTTATTCACCAGCCAGCATTCCAGATCCACCAGCTTGTGGGCCAAAAGGTAGGCTGCAAGTCTACAAAATTTGACCCCCTCCCAGGGTTTTAGTACACTATTTTATAGTCCAAAACCATATTAAGGCATAAGTGGCTGTTGCTATGATCCAAAACCATAAACAAATGTCATGAGATCTAAAATCATAAGCAGAAAAGGGAGTGGGCCAAAATATCCCTAGGTGAGTACAATTTAAAGAATGGTTACTAACATCTACACAATCAATCTCAGACATTGTCCAAGAAAAAATAGGAACCAAAGAGAGAACACTTTTACATTGTATAAGAATTGCCATTTTGTGTTGCCAAACATGCTATTATGCTCAGCAAATGTTGATGGGTACAGAGGTGGGGCTTTCCATGGGAAAAGCATTTCTTACATGATGTGGAGTCTCAGGGCAAGATGGAGTCTGTTTAGTCATTGCCCAGATAGCCTGGCTCATAATATTAGGACCCAGAGTTAAATTTTGAAATCCCAAAATGGTCAATGGTAGATAAATGACTTAGTGCACAGTTGCCAAACAACCAGATCTTCTTTGTCAGAGAAAAGTGAGGATTTTTCGTGTCTTTATTATGCTCAGGTCAGTGAGGATGGGTGGAAATTACTGATGCTTATCACCAAACTAGTCAAGTATGCCTGTGTGTGTGTGTAGGGGATTACATAAAATATTTCTATGAAGCCACTCCCATACTCCCATACCTGTACTTTAGGTACAGAAATGTCTGATTAACTTTAAAAAGACAAAAGTAAAACAGAAATTAAAACACCAGTGGCTGATCTCAGTCAGTTCAGACCACACCTCTTTCCTGTCCTGTCACCACAGACAGTTCACCAGCTAGGTAATGAAGCTGCAAAGCAGACAGTCATGTTTTTAGCTGTGCCCTGCTGTTGTGCAGGGACTCTGACCCAGGGAACAGATTTAGGGTATAGGCTCAAGGTCATAAACATGAACTTCTGAGCATGTATGTTGGAACCTTTTACCTCCTTTGGGACTGTGGCCATTATTGGGTGTTGGCTGAGGTGGCCTCATGGGTTCTTCCAGAGCATTTCCCTATAAGTGACCTGGCTGGATTGGCGAACACAGACTTTTAGCCCGCACGCATGGGCTTTTGACCTTAGCCCCACCTGTTTAACCTGAAATCTGCCTAGGCCTCTAGTGTTATTAACTAACTGCCCCCTATTGGTTCTTAATACTTTCTCTCCTTACTCCCTCCTTCTATCACTGTATAACCTTGTCCCTGACACAATAATGTTGAGATTTGCTGCGCCTTCATGGCAGACATAACTCCTGGCTCAGTGTGGTTTCTTCCCAATCTTGGGGTGGGGACTGGGCTGCGATACTTACCCTGTTGCTCAGCCCCTTGGAGACGACAGGCTGGTCTTGCCTGTCTCCCACGTACCCTTGTCGCAGGGAGCAAAACATGTACCCCCAACCCCTTATGTAACCTGTTGGCAGTGTGACTACTTTGTTTGAAGTGCATATAAAAAGGGCCTATGGAAATGGTTGTGAGGAGGGGATAAAATGGAACTGGCTAGGGGCTGAAGCTGAAGCTGGCTAATGGCTATGGCTGCCTCTGAATAAAGGATGACCAATATTCCCACCATGTCTTACATCTTCTTCTACCTGCTAAATCTGTTTCCTGGGTCTGAGCCCCCACATGATAATTGGCATAGTTGGCAGGATGTTCCACAGGTGAGAGATGCTTTAATCCTGGTGGACAGGAGGGACCTGTGGCTAATAAGCACCTTGTAGCACTCAGTTGCCAAGGTCCTATTAGCACAAATTCCTGTGTAGAGTTGGGATATGGTGAATAGGTCCCTTGTGAGCATAGAGAAGACTTCTGATTACCCTGCAGTGAATGTGGATCTGCTGGAGCAGATTGTGAACTGAGTAGTTGTGCCCAGGTGCCATCCCATGGCCAAGGACAAAGATGGCAGTGGTGGTGCCAGTGAGACAGAGTAACAGTCTAAGGAGCTGCATTCACAGCTGCTGGGGCCATGGGGTAAATGTGTCTTACAGCTCTGAGAGCAAACACTGATGCAGCTTTACCAGAGACTGCCAAGAATAAGAAGTCAGAAGATAAGGAAGAAGCCTTGAGAACCAGAGTATGGTTGCCAGAAGAGGATCTGCATACTTGACAATACCCCTCAGCCTCCCCCATCATGCTGATGGAGTCCCAGTAGGAGGAGGAAGGTTAATGCCTGCAAGCCCAGCCAGTGGTCAAGGAGAAAAATCAAACAGTGCAGCTGATGGTTCTGATGGGCAGCTGCCAGCAGGGCTGACACAGTAGTCAAGTTCACCTCATTCCAACAGTAGAGTTGGAGATGGTGGACTTGGGAAAATAATTTGGACAGAGGCCAAGAGAGCCCCTGGCCAATTTGTTGTTATGCCTGTGAGATTTAAAGGTGCTGCTGGCTGAGAAGGGCAAGACACCCCATGTGCTACATGTTATGGATCCTGTACAGACTTCTGACTTAGATGTACTGGAGGCCAGCAGGAGCCAGGAGAGCCCTGTATACTGGAAGCTGGTAGGCACCACAGAACCCAAATGTGCCAGGAGCCAGCCAGTGCCAACAGAGCCCAAGTGTATTAGGAGTTGGCATGAGCCAAAAAAGAGGGGTGCTAGGGCCTATTACCTATGTAGGTGAATCAGAAACAAGCCCATACCTCAGAATAAGGCATCCATACTCTTTAGTGTTTGTTACACTAATGATTCCAGTCGTGGACAATTGCCCATGTGGCTGGCAGTGGCTCTGAAGTCAGAAACATGCACTATTTGGTTTGATATAGGTATAAGACAAGGAAGCCAGTGAGCTGAACTAAATGGTGATAGCAAATGAAGCATTCCCCATGGTGATATGTACTGATAGTTGTGCTGTGTATTGGGGACAAGTTCTCTGTCAAGAGGCTTGGGAGCTAAGCCACCAAGAACAGGTAATTGTGGGGCATGTTATGGACCATGCCCCCCCATGACTAGCCCAGGGAATGATGAAGCAGATGCATCGGCTAGGGTGCAGTAATTAGAGTGGGTGCCTCCCACCAACTTGGTGGCTTAGTTGCACTGCTGCCCTCTTCAGGTATGAAGATGATGTGAAATGTAATCAAAGAGTGGGGTTTGCCTTTAATATGGGATGCCCTGGTAGAGGCTTACCAGGCATGTGTTTTCTGGGCTCCAGAGTGTACACACCCACCATGCTTTGGATTTCCAGATTGCCAGGTAATGTGGAGACACATCATTTTGACACAATTGTAGGTTGACAATCACCCTGTATTGTTCGCCTTGACAGCAGTGGATGTGACCACAGGCTTGTTGTTTGCCTGACCCAGTGGTCAAGCAAGTCAGTGCACTATGATTTCACCCTGTGTTGTCAGCCTTGTATAACCAGCACATCACAATAGAAAGTGACCAAGGTACACATTTTACAGGTCAGGATGTATAGTGATCGGCAATTCAGATTCAATGGAAGGTGTATGTTCTATGTCACCCACAGGCTGCAGGCACGATAGAGAGATATAATGGGTTGCTTAAGCAAGGACTTAGGTCTGCAGCCAACACACCTTCCACAAAGGGAGTGGGCACAGTGCCTATGGTTAGCTGTGAAAGCTCTGAATATGGGTCCCCAGTGAGGAGGAACAGCTACTGTGGAAGCTTTGCTGTGTCACACAGCAACACCAATGTGCATCCAGGTGACAACAAAGGATGCTGAACTTAAGACTGGGTTTGGAAAATGATGGAATGTTCTTTTGCCTGCTCCCACTGAAATGACTAGGGGGCAGACTGTGGATTGGACATGACTCTGGACAGAAAAGTTCTCCTACCTTCACTGGGTAGCCCTGTTTGCCCCACAGGGAACATGTTTGGAGTGTGATCTCCTTTTAATGCCATGGATAACTAATGAAGCCCCTGCCCCTGGATGACTTGGCCCAGGTACCACAGATGGGACACAAATTCTAAAGTGCACATTTGTTATTTCCCTTTGACCAAATATGAGTCCCCTGGTGCTGATGCACACTGAGCTTGCTGGGGTACAGGACCACACTGTACAAGTGTGATATCACCATAAGGGAAACTGCCACAGGCAGCCACTGTGCTTTCCCAGGACTCAAAGCTGGCATGGATTTTCCCAGATGCATGTGATTTGCCTGTGCTAATACTTGCAACTTCTTTGTTCTTTTATATGTAGGTGTGTCCTCACCAATACCATTGTGAACTGTACACACACCTATACCAGAGATTCCTTCTGGGTATGCACTGAAATGCTTGTAAGCTTTGCTGAAAAACCCTGGTGAATCGAGTCTATTCCTGAGCAATTGAACATAGCTGGAAAGACTTTAATTGCCATCTCAGTATGGGATGAAATTGGCAATTACTTTTAGTAATTGTAAGGGATGGGGCTTGTCTTTAAGTTGTATATTGTTGCAGCTCATATTGTTATGAATACAGGGCTCTGCTCTCCTTGCAAAGGGATCATTGCAGAAGACTTCAGATGTGTAGATTATACAGTAAGGAATCCTAAAGAGGTAGATTTTGAGGGCAAGCCAGAAATGACTATATTTAGGCTGTCTCACTGAGAATTCTGGTGGGCTATGTTATATAGCCAGAGCTAGGAATTTGCTCTTACGGTTAGTCAAGGTCAGAAACACGGTAATTCACCATATAGACTCAAGGTCATAAACACGAACTTGGAAGCATCCCCAGCCCACCCCATGTAACCTGTTGGCAGTGTGCCTTCTTTGTTTTGACTGCATATAAAAAGAGCCTATGGAAATGGGTGTGAGGAGGAGATAAAATGGAACTGGCTAGGGGCTGAAGCTAAAGGGATGGGGAGACTGGCTAATTGCTATGGCTGCCTCTGAATAAAAGATGGCCCATATTTCCACCAGGCCTTGCATTTTCTTCTACTTATTGAACCCTGAATCTGAGCTTGCTGGGATATAGAACCAAGCTGTACAAGTGTGATATCACCATTCAGGGAAGCTGCCACAGGTGACCACTGGGCTTTCCCAGGATGCAAACCTGGCAAGGAATTTCACAGCCTCTGTTCAACACCAGGTCAGCACACAAGTTTTTTCTCTATGTGAGCTTATACTAGGACCTGGATATCTCTTAAATAGAATTAATACACACAGGTAAGAATCAAAGCCTGATGTATTCTCTACTTTCTGTGAATACATGGCATGAGAAAAAGTTCCAGATGATATTTAAGGCAGGAATAAGCTCAAGAAAATCTTTCTCATTAAGATAAGGTGGGAGGAAAGATTTCTAAAAGCCCACGTTTCTGAAGATGAGAAGATTCAGACACCTGAGCCCTGAGTCAAACTGTTGATGTGTGTGGCTTTGCTGACCTGGCTCACATTCCCTCTGAGGCACTGCACGGAGAGAAGGCCTTGAGGACAATTACTTGAGTAGAGTAAAAAGTTAAGATTGGAACTAAAGAACATGCATGCCTTAATTATATATAATTGAGGCTAGGTTCATTTTTTTTTAACAATTTTATTATAAACAAAGTTACAATGAAAAAACGTGAACATGTATTTTCAAGCTACTGTGTGAGTGTGACTCTAGATGAATAGACTTGCTGAATAGAAGGAAGGGCACAGGTAGCTAGTAAAAGTCTCTCAAATCATAGCCAAAAATTTCTCACAAATTCATATTCCAGATTATGTGCAAGTTTTCTACATCTTACATAACAATAAGTATTTTTCTACTTGAATTATACAACTAGGCAAAAGTACAAGACTAAGGCCAAAAAAGTTTATTGTGTAAATTATCTGCATAATTGAAATCAATATTAAGATGCTTACAAGGCTTGATTGTATGCTTCTATGGCTCATTTTAGATATTTTAGATTTTTTTTTCATCCACACTGCTTTCATAAGCTGTTAAAAAATGTAGTTCTGATAGGGACTATGCCCATTAAATTAAATTTAATCAGAAATTAAGCAAAACTTGTAGACAAATAATATGCACATTAACTAAAATAAATATGGTATATTATATAGATTAAACTTCAGAGTGAGATCAGAATAACAATGATTTTCCAAATTGTTTGAAGAAATATAAATTTAAGGCCCTTCTGGAAGAAGTTATCCTTGGATCCTTTATATAAAATGAATATACAGTTTTTATATATTATGGTTTCAAATTTAATTTTACCTCAGTAATATTACTAAATTGTTTTATTACTTTAAGCTCAGGTAGATGTTTGTAAGCTACCTGTTACACAATAACAATGCTAGTATTTCTCAGAATTTAACAATATTTTTAAAAATACACAACAGATATGGGCAGGAGGACTGAGCACAAAGATTATTGTAGGACAGATAAATCCTGCTTCAGGGACTAGCTTGAGACTGGAGAAATAAGAAAACAATTTTTAATAATATGACTTTCAGTATAACAATTATGAACATCTTCATGATAAAAGATATAAAAATTGTCAGATGCTTACTCAGATAATGAAAATATTGGATGTGAGACAAGTAAGAATGTTAGAAGCTATTCCATGTGCAAAAGACAAAATATAAGGAAGGGTGCCAGTGGGTGACAGAACTAAAGCTAGTATACTCAGTGTATATCTACACCATGCAAATTATTCTTAATGTGTAAGTCAGAGTTGTTATCTAGACTCAGAAAATGATTAAAAGATGATGTTTTCACCTACATAAATATCAACCAGATATGGTGGTGCAGGATGTTAAGGCAGGAGAACCCCAAGTTCATGCCAGCCTTAGCAAATTAACAAGGCCATAAGCAACTTACCAAGACTGTCTCAAAAAACAAATAAATAAAAAGGACTGGGAATGTGGCTCATTAGTTAAAGGACCCTGGGTTCAATCCCTGGTACCAAAAGAAAAAGAAAAAGAAAACAATTCAGCAGTATGTTCCTTTGGCAACCTCAGATATTATAACCATAAACTGCTCCTGCAAGTTTTCAAGCTCTCCCTGGAGGGCAGTATTGTCCCCACAAAAACACTGACCCTGAGCCCCTCTGCAGAATTAACTGAATGCCTTTGCCTCTTTACCACCCTAGCTAGCAGGAGCAGGAAAAAGGCCTAGAGATATTGTCTTGCCTCTTTTCAGCCAGTTTTGTCTTACAGTGTTCTTGCACATGAGGAGAAAGTCTGAGTTCAATTTCAGGATTCTAATTAGGTATATACTATAAAAAAACAAACACATTTCAACTGACACTGGCTCAAGTACCTAAGAAGAAGAGTCATCACCTTGTTTTGATTGTTTAAATAATTTAGTCAAGTGCAGTGAGTTCACTCTTTTATAACCTGCTAGAAAACTTTTATTTTTCCATTAATTATAGCCCAAGTAAAAATATGCTGTGTCAACACTGTGGTGTGCATGGTGTCCAGAGGAAAACAAGTAAATCATGTAACATTAGAAGATCATCCGTTAGAACCATATGACTTGGAAAACCAAAATGGAAATAGCATTCTGGAATTCTGTTTGTCCAGTCTTTGAAGGATTGACATGCTGCTAGCCAAGTGAGTTTTTCATGGCTATGCATATAATTTCTAGGACCAGATAGTAAAAAGCCTTTCAAGCCAGTCAGTATTCCAGGCCATGAGACATTCTCTAGGCCTTTTTCCTGCTCTCCTGCAAGCCTAGGGTGGTAACTCAGAATACATGTCTTTGTCATGGGTGATGCACTTTTCACTGAGGACAGCAAGAACCTTACAACTCTTGTAGACCCTGTTTGTAGAAAACTGAATACTGGGGCTGGGGTTGTAGTTCAGTGGCAGAGCATTGTCTCACACATGTGAGGTACTGGATTTGATCCTCAGCACCACATGAAAATAAGGAAACAACATAATAAAGATAAAAAAAAGAAAGAAAACTTAAAAACAAGAAAGAAAACTGAGTACTTATTTGGTTCTGAAAATAACATACTATTGATTGAACCTTGCTCATGTTTGGCTTGAGACTAAGCATGTGGCATGGAAAAGACATCTTGGAGAATAATTAGGTTCTAAAAAATCCTCTTAGAATTCCAAAGTAAAAAGCGAATTCTTTACTTTGGATTAGTGGCAGGAACCTTTACACTGTGCCATAATTAATGACCTGATTATGATTCCTGAAACATATTTAATATAAACTTTATTAACATACGATGGTATCCCAGCTCTTAGCTTATCAAAATCTCAAAAATGAGGTATAAGGAAGAATCTCATTTGAAAGAATTAGAAAACACATAGGATTTAGTACAAGTTTTGGTTCAGTAGATATTTTTGAGTGAGTGAATATTTTCACAAATGAATAAACACATAGACAGATAAATGGATAGATTACTATATAATTCTTGATTAGCTAGACAAGATACTAGACTCCTCAATTCATAAAAATGAAATTCTATGAAATTGAGCCCTTTTATCATTGTCCCTTAGCCATTTAAGAACTAGAGCAGTTGTATCATTGTCAGAAGTTTCTGAGTCATAACCCTCTTGACTCAGTTATGCTTAGTAACATGGTTTCCTAGTGCAAGTACATCCATCTGAAATTCATTCTAACCCTGACTTTCTGCAATCATTCCTTGTGACATATTTTACTTCAGAACTTTTGAGTGCAGATAGCTTACATTACTTGAGAGTATGGCCTCATTAGGGAACTGTTAATGTCTTCTTCTCGGAGATGGGAGACTCAATCTTCATTGCACAAGGATGGGGTAGATTTCTGACAACAAAATGTTAGATCAGATACTTGGGAAAGAGTTTCAGGGTGCATCTTTATCCACTGAGTGAGTAAAGTTTCCATGAAACTTAAATGTGGCCTTTCTAAGATCATCCACTCTGGAGTCAGTTCTCTGAATCCCAGCTCTAATGCTTGCTTTGATAAGCCACTTAAACCTCCATTGCTCAGTGTTTAATCTGTAGTATTGGGGTAATAAAGGAACCTTAATCATAGGTTTTTAATCAAGATTAAATGCTTAAACATGTCAAAAGCCCAAGAATTGTGCCTTGCACATATTGAACATCATTTTTATTATTGTTTCTTCTAAGAAAATAAACCACCCCAGGTCCTCCATCCTCTTAATGGGCATTTGCTTTGTGCTCTAGAGGGTTTGAACTGACTCAATGATGCTGTTTCATCCCAGGACATTTGGGAGGAAGTTAGGGTTAGTTAGGGCTGTTTTTGGTGACCAAGAAGCTGAGAAAACTTACAGTAACACTTGATGGATTATATCAGGTCTTACCTGTTCCCCTATGCCTCTCCTTACTGCTGACTCCTGTCAAGAGGCTCTGTATTATTCCAGGACTGATGCCGATCCTGGGCAAAAGGAACTTGACCAGCTCTTGTCTGACATGCTATTCATGAATAAGCCATCTCACAGATAACCTATCCTGACTATCCAAACTTGTGCTCTGTTCCCCATGTCTGTGATCTTCCAGAGCATGTTTATTCCATCCCAGCTCCTGCTTTACCCTGTTCCTATTCCCCACTCCTACTCCTAATCTTCCTAAATACCTATTGGGTCACTAGGACTCCACTTGTCATGACTGATTCCCCAAACTCCTCCTTCTTCCATGCCTGAAACTCTAAGCACTTTGCTCATAGGCTGTAATGTCACTGTGACCATCCTGTCCTTTGTACACTTTCCTATTCCTATAAGCCTGCTTACTTTGCCTCATCTGTGGACTATCTTTTCTGCCTATGACATTGGACTTTATCTTGGTGTTTAAAGCAGTGTGTCTTTTCTTTTTCTTTTTTTTTTTTTTTTTTTTACCTCCAGCTGCTTCCTGATACTGTTGTTTCATTTAAGTGGGTAGAGATGCTATGTGTTAACAAAAACTCATTTCTTCTGCCTTGTGAGTGTAGAGTTAGACTACATGTTCTAACTTCCCTTACAGTTAGATTTGGTCATATCACTGAAATCCAACTAAAGGAATGTGGGCAGAAATTATCCTTCCTTTGTTTGACCCCATACCTTCTCTCTCTTCCCCTATGGATTGTCTAGATACAGGGTTCTAATAGAGGGCTCCAAGGCCATACAAGAAGACAGAGGCAGGATGCAAGGAGCCTGCTTCTCTGAATGATGGCAGACAAGACTGCCTACTGACTAGAAATTTCCAAACTGATCTTTATGTGAATGAGAAATAAACTTTTATTTTGCCAAGTCACTTTTAATGTTTTTAAATATTCTATATAATTGAATGTTACCCTATTTTATATTGTGGGCCTGTCTCAATCCAATTCTCAGCTATTCTCCAGTTTTCCTGTCTAGTTTTGCTGTAACTCTGCAGGCAGACCTGACTCGATTCTCTTCCAAAGGAAAATACTTCAAAGGCACATCTTTAATTTCATGATCCTCAAGCTTCAACTGACATGGGTTTATTAAACTTTTCCATAACCCTTAAATAACCTAATAATCATGAAGCTTAGACCCCTTTGGAAACCTACAGGTAAACTCCCACACACAAAAAAAAAAAAAAAAAAGAAAAGAAAAGAAAAGGAAGCCCATAAACACAAATGCATGTTTAAATTGCCTGGGAGTTCAGAGATCCCTGAAGTTCACAGAGCCCATGCTCCAGGTGTAAACAATGACAAAAGTCAGTTTTATACCAGTTCTCTCACACTGTCTTCAGAATTAGATAAAAGCACTTGAGAGTCAGAGTCTTGATAAATTGCCCAGGCTGGGCTTGAACTTCCTATCCTCCTGCCTTAACTTCCAGAGTCACTGTTACTACAGATGTGCACCCTCATGCCCAGCTCATGTATCTATTTCATTAGTGAGGTTGAACCTTTAAAGGCTGATAATCAGTCACTTGAATTTTCCCCCTTTTTGAATTGCCTGTTCATTTTTTTGCCCATGTTTATATTGTGGTATTTGTCTTCTTTTTTAAAGGTCTTTAAGAAATCTTTATACATTAATGATACCAAGTATTTGCCACAAATATTGAAGATTTCATTCCCTCGTATCGTTGCCATATTTTCCAAAATAAAGCTATTTATTTCCTCCTTCCTACATTCCTTCCTTGCTTTCTTTATCTTAACTTCCCTCACTAATAATCTTTTTAATATTTCTATATTAATATGCATCTTCTCATAATTGTGATTGGTGTAATGTGTTGCATATAAGTATTCAATTTATGAACTGTTTGGAAGGAAGTGGCTAACACACTGGCAGCTGTAGGACAATTGCTGCTGCAACAGTGATAGCAATAATAGTGGCTATGAGAGTAGCTAGAAAACATTTGTGACTAAGTAATATTAATTCATCATTGGGTATAGATAAGACATTATGCTATGGACAGGTAGGAGAACTGGAATCCATCCATGAGTTCATTGTTTTAAAATTATGGTTGCAATAATATTTAAACTGATATTATGGGTAGAATGATAAGGGGCTTTTTTTCCTTGAATAGTAACTTTACAGGGCCATGGTTCATGGTGAAATAATTGTCTTCTCATTTAAGGCAAGCATCTGCATGCTTTCTTGACAAAGTGCCAGAAAATAAATATTGCTGGCTTTGTGGGCAACATGATCTCAGTCACAATTATTGAACTCTGCTATTAAGGCATGGAAGTAGCCACAGTCAATATATAAATGAACAAATGTGACTGGGATCCAATAAATATTTATTTGCAAAATGTGGCCCATGGGAAGGAGTTTGTCAACTTCTGTTTTTTTTTTCATTTGCTTTGTTATTATTATTATTATTATTATTATTATTATTATTATTATTATTATCATCATCATCATCATCATCATTATTAGTAAACCCTGTGTGGCTAAGGCCGCTGAAAATTTCCAAGAAGGATGGGGATGGGGTCACCATTTTTGAGGGCTGCCTCTGACTTGAGGATGAAGTGGGTGAAACCACTTTGTCCTCTACCTCACCATCAAACCATTGTGCATTGGACTGGTGGTAGAGGCAAAGGCTTGGGAGCCAGACCACCTGTGTTCAAAGCCCAGCCATGACAAAAACCAGCTGTGTGACCTTGGATCAATTGCTTTCCATTTCCATGCCTCAGTCTTCTTCTCTGCACAACAGGGTATGGTGATGACATCCTGCCTTGGAGGCTGTGGTGGGGATTAAATTAAGACAGAGAATGCAGAAGTGGGCCAGGCACATGTGGTGTTTGATACTGGAAACATACAACTGTGACCTGAGCATCTGCCAAAGATAGGGCCTGTGGGAGATCAACCTCTCACGTGACTAAGTTAACTGGGTGATATGGCATCAGGCACCCATGCTGCTAGACTGCCCCACTCTTCTAGGGTTCGAGTGACTTGTGTCTTCCTTCCCAGGTTTGTCTTGCTACAGCCCCAAGGGTGAAGCTATGCTCACCTGTTCCTTTGTAATATAACCCCTTGCCCTGTTTAGGTAGAATCATCCATGGAAGTACCTTGTGTGTCCCCTTCTCTCACTATGCCTTTGGGTATGGCCTACCCAGATGTCAGTCAACCTGCTGATAGTGGACATCATGAAAATAGACTCAGCCCCCTGAAACCTAACCCCTTGCCTCATTTGAATAGCTTCTCCTCAATAAAAAGGGTCAGCACATGCTCTCTCTCTCTCTCTCTCTCTCTCTCTCTCTTCCTGCAGACCCTTAAGGTCAGAGGAGCCATTACAGCAACCCCAAAGAAAAAGGTATTTGTGTCTCTTGTGTGGTTATTTTGCACAGCCCAGTTAGCACAATTTTCCTGGAGTGACCCCTGAGCCTTTTAGTCATGAGAACAGAAACCCGGCAAGGACCTACACTTGGTGAAAGTGTTTCACAATCATTGCTCTGGCCCCTCAGAATTCAACATGAGTGTGGAGTGTTGTTACCCTGTTCTCCAGACTAGGAAAGGAGACTTGAACAGGAAGGATCACGGGGGTGTCCTGCAGTGGCAGAACAGAACACAGTGATGGTTTTATTTTTAAATCACTCATTCTCAAGCAGGTGGAATTTGGCAAACCCTATGCCCACCAAGAAGACTCATGGCAATGTTTAGAGACATTACTTGTTGTCACAACTTGGAGGAACATGAAAGCTTTGCTACTTGGCCACAAGGGGTGGAGCCCTGGTACACTGCTCAGGCATCCTCCCATGAACAGGACAACCCCATCCTATGAAGGATGCTTCCAGCCATCATACAGCAACGCTAAGATGGAGAAGCCCTGTCCTAAATACACTGCTTCATCAGGGTTTCCTCAGATAAGGATCCCAGTGTAAGCTGATAATTTGGGAGGTGCTCCTAAGAAGCATGGGTATCAGGGAGGTCAAGTGAGACAGGGTAGTAAAGATCAAGAGTAGGGGGCTGTTACCAAGCAGGTTTCTATAAGAGGCAACTGTGCCTAATCTTTGGGACCCCCGAGAGGCTGTGTAAAGCATGCATATTTCAGAGCGTGCTCATATGAGGTGCAAGGGAGCTGGGTATTTATGCACCAACACTGTCAGCCATGGGCTGAGGGATGCTCCAGGGAGATTCTGAATTCCTGACACTTCCAACATGCCTCACTGATAGGAAGAAGGGAGACTGGTGGCCAGAAAACCTTTCAGGTAAAGGTTTTTCTCTGAGGTGGGGAGCTGCAATTAAAAAACATGCCTAGAATGGAAAGTGCCAAGGACTATGGGTGTTCAAAGCTGGCCTGTTCTTCTGGCCACATTGATTCCCAGGAGGAAAACATGAATATACCCCAAATAAGCATCCAGCATTCAGCCTTGCTTTCAACAAGGGTGAGGAAATTATTGATTGGATGAAAATCTGCAGGAAGCATTTCCTGGGAAGAGCTCCAGGGGATCTGGCCTTCACTGATTAGCAGGCTCACCAGTGAGGATCATAATGCATGGCAATCTTAGTGGTAGGAACCCAGGTTTTGGGAAATGGAACAGAAGCCAGCTCCACATCCTGGGGAACTTCACTCTCACAGGTTGAGCATATTCAACACTGGGGCAAAACAGTCTTCTAATGGAGCCAGGGTTACTTGGGAGACCTGTTACCATGGGGAGGCTGGGAGGGCTCAAAGCCTGATGGTGGTCAGCAATGGCCATGCTAGTGGCTCTGTAACACTGGGTGACGTGGGCAAACAAGGCATTGATCCTAATTGGCCATGAAAGAACATCATGAGTGAAAGTACAGTCTAACCCAAGAGACATAATACCTGACCCTCAAGCCTACTCCAAGCCCCAGGTGGTGCTTGGCCATTAATGAAAGCCAGGAAAGTAAGGGGCCTGGCTCCAAGAGCCTACCCTTGTCAGGGAGGACATCTGTCTGCTTTCCAAAAAGCATCTCACTGCTCAGTGTATGATCACTTAACCAAATGGAGGTGCAGGGATACTGTCCGTCAAATGGGATCAACATAACTGCAGAGGGTTAAACAAATGAGTTTAACAGAAAGAAGCTGGAACTCAATACTGTTATAACAGCCACCCAGAGAGTGCCACCTAAGTGCCAGGCCCCCTTCTGTGTGCTTTTTAAAGATTCATTCATTGTATTCATACAGCACCCCCATGATCATGATGAGCTGCCATTGGCGGAGCATCTCTTTACAGCAATCACCATGCAAACTGCATGGCATCTACATCCATGATTCTATATCGATGAATCTAAATTGAAGATTTGACATTGATGAATCTATATCAATGCATGGTTAACAATGAATCTATATCAATGAAATGAGATATTGAAGAATTGATATCAATAAATCTACATCAATAAATATAATCGATGAATCAATATCACTAAATGTATATGTATATGTCATATTAATAAATATATATTAATGAATTGATATTGATTTATCAATATCGATGACTATATGAATGAATCTATATCAATGAAATGATATAAATGAATCTCCATCAAAGAACAGATATCACTTAATCAATATTGATGCATCTGTATCAATGATACTGATATTAAAATATCAATATCAAAAGTTATATGATGAATTGTTATGAATGAATCATTATCAATTCATTGATCTCAAAGAGTCAATATTGGGCTGGGGTTGTAGCTCAGTGGAAGAGCACTTGCCTAGCATGTGTGAAGCACTGGGTTTGATTCTCAGCACCAAATATAAATAAATAAAATAAAGGTCCATCAACAACTAAACTAAAAATATTTTTTAAAAAAGTCAGTATTGATA
Organism: Marmota flaviventris; assembly: GCF_047511675.1. NCBI lineage: Eukaryota > Metazoa > Chordata > Mammalia > Rodentia > Sciuridae > Marmota > Marmota flaviventris. The sequence goes on from NC_092505.1 coordinate 83,889,162, forward strand.
AATCTTCATCAATGTATCTATATCAATAATCTATATTGAGGAATCTAAATCAATACATCAATATCAGTGTATTTACATCTCTAAAATATATTGATTAATATGTAAATGAATCTATATAGACAAATTGATATCAATCTACATTAATTGATATGATGAATTATTATTGATGAATCATTCAGTGAATAGATCTAATTGAATCTACATTAATTTGCCTATATTGATGAAACAATATTAAGAAACTACATTATGCTGATAAATCTATATAAAAGATTATATACTATCTATATAGAATCTATATAAAAGATTCATATCAATGAATCTATATTGATGAAAGGATGTATTGAAGAATCAATATCAATGAATCTATATCAACAAATTGATATTGATGAATCTATACAAATATATGTATACTAATAAATCTGTATTGATGAATCTATATTGATGAATTAACATTAATGAATCTATATAAATAAATCTGTATCAATGAATCTAAATCATGTATCTGTTGATAAATCTGCATGGAGGATTCTATATCAATGAAATGATATTGATGAATTAAGTTTGATGGACCCATATTAATAAATCAATATCAATATCAATGAATCTACATCTATGAATTTATATCTATGAATTAACAACAATGAATCTAAATTGATGAATTGATACCAATGAATCTGTATTGACATATCACTATCAATGATAATCTATCAATTAATTGATATCAATGTATAGATATCAATGAATTGGTATAATGAGCTGTTTTAGTCAGCTTTTTTGCTGCTGTGACTAAAGAATCACCAGAACAATTGTATAGAAGGAAAAGTTTATTTGAGGGTTCACAGTTTCAGAGGTCCTAGTCCATAGAAGGCTGTTTCCATTCCTCGGGGCTTGAGGTGAGGATGAACATCATGGCAGCAGAGGGTAGCAGAGGGAAGAAGCTCATATCACCATGATCAGAAAGCAGATAAAGAGATACAAAATATATATCCCAAAGCCACACCCCAATTCCCACCTCCTCCAGCCACACCCTACCACTTCAGTTATCATTCAGTTAATCTCTATCAGGGAATTAAATCACTGATTGGGTTAAGACCCTCACAACCCAATCATTTCTCCTCTGAACCTTCTTGCATTGTCTCACATGTGAGACTTGGGGGATGCTCACATCCAAACCATAACAATGAACCAACATTGGCCAATCTATATTGATGAATCTACATCAATGTAACAATATCAATAAATGTATATTGATGTATACATGTTGATGTATCTAAATCAATGAGCATCTTCTGACCAATCAATACAAATGTATTGATATTGATGAAACTGTATCAATTCAAAAACTATATTGAAAAATCTATCAATGAACCTATATGGATAAATTGATATTGATGAATACATAGTAATGAAATTGAATATTGGTGAATCTATATCAATGTATTGATAGATGTATCTATCAATTCATTGATATCAAATCAATATTGATATATCTATATTGATTCATAGATATTGATTAGTTGATATCAGTGTATCAATGTTTATCAATCTATATAGATTTACCTATATTGATAAATCTATATCAATGAATCTATTTTGATGAAGAATCATATCAATGAATCAATAACAACAAATGAATACTGATGAATCTACATTGATGAATCTACATTGATGATTCTGTATTGGTGAATCTATATCAACAAATTGATATCAATAAATCTACATTAATTCATTGATATGATGAATCCTTGTTGATGAATCAAAATTGATGAAATTATATCAATGAATCAAATTTGATGAATTGATATTGATGGATCTACATCAGTGAATCTATGTCAATGAAACATATTGATGAAACTAGATTGATGAATCAATATTGATGAATCTATATTGTTAAATTGATATCAATGAATCTATATTGATAATTTGATATCAATAAATCTTCATTGAAGAATTTATATCCATGAATCAACAATTAATCTAAATTGATAAATTGATATTAATAAATCTACATCAATGAATCTATATCAATAAACTAATATAAATGAAGTGCTATCAATGAATCCACAATATGAATCTAAACCAATGAATCCATATTAATGAACTTAAATCAATGGCTTGATATGTATAAATTCACTGGATCTAACTGATGAATTGATATCACTGAATTTAAGTCAGTGAATCAATATCTAATATGACATTGATGAATCTTTATTGATGAATCTATATCAATAAAATATCAATGAATCTATTTTGATTAATATAAATCAATGAATCAATATCTATGAAATAATATCAATGAGTCTATTTCAACTAATATATATCAAGTTGTATCAATCTACATCAACGAAATGAGATTGATGAATCCATATCAATGAATTAATATTGATTAATCTATATCAAAGTTTATATCATAAAATGATATCAATAAATATATATCCATGAATTGATATCAATGTATTTTTAATTATTTAATTAATTTATTTATTTATGTGGTGCTGAGGATCAAATCCAGTGTTTCACACATGGTAGGCAAGCACTCTACCACTAAGACACAATCTCAGCCCAAATATCAATGTATTTTTTATTTTTATGTGTTATGAGTTACACATGATAGTATAATGTATTTGTACATATTATACATATATGGAGTATAATCTTTTATTCTTCTGATTATACATGATGTAGAATTACATCAGTCATGTAATGACATATGCACATAGGATAGTAATGTCCATCTACTATATTTCCTATTTCCATTCCCCCTCCCTTCCCTTAATTCCCTTTGTCTAATCTGAATTACTTCTATCCCCCTCCTTATTCATTAGCATATCAGAGAAAACATTCAGCCTTTGGTTTTGGGGGATTGGCTTATTTCACTTAGCATGATATTCTCCATCTCATATTACTGCAAAATGTCATAATTTCATTCTTCTTTAAGGCTGAGTAACATTGCATTCTGTGTGTGTGTGTGTGTGTGTGTGACATTTTCTTAACCTATTCATCTGTTGAAGGGCACTTAGGTTGGCTTCAAAGTTTAGCTATTGTGAATTGAGCTGCTATAAACATTGATGTGGCTGCATCACTGTAGTATGCTGATTTTATGTCCTTTGTATATAAATCAAGGAGTGAGATAACTGAATCAAATGATAGTTCCATTCCAAGTTTTCTGAGGAAATCTTTATACTGCTTTCCATAGGGGTTGCACCAGTTTGCAGTCCCACCAGCAATGTATGAGTGTATCATTTCCCCCACATCCTGGTCAACATTTATTGTTGCTAGTATTTTTAATAATTACCCTTCTGACTGGAGTAAAATATCTCAGTGTAGTTTTGATTTATATTTGTCTAATTCTTAGAGATGTTTAAATTTTTTTCATGCATATGTTGTCTGCATTTCTTCTTTTGATAAGTGTCTGTTTAGTTCTTTTGCCCATTTATTAATTGAGTCATTTTTAATATTTATTTTTTAGTTATGGTGGACACAATATCTTTATTTTATATTTATGTGGTGCTAAGGATTGAACCCAGTGCCTCACGCATGCTAGGTGAATGCTCTACCACTGAGCCACAATCCCAGCCCCAGGTCATTTGTTTTTTGCTATCAAGTTTTTTTGTGTGAGATATATATTAATTGGATGCAATAACTTTATTTTATTTATTTATTTTTATGTGGTGCTGAGAATTGAACCCAGGGCCTCGCACATGCTAGGCAAGCACTCTGCAACTGAACGACAACCCCAGCCCTGTTCAGAAGCTTTTTATTTGATGCCATCCACCTAATGAATTTAACTTTATTTCTAGCCCTTTAGGAGTCTTGATAGGAAAGTTGTATCCTGTGTTGACATATTGGAGTGTTGGGCCTACATTTTCTTCTTGCAGTTGCTGAATTTCTTTCCAATTCCTAGGTATTTGAGCGTGTTGGTGGTATAGTGGTGAGCATAGCTGCCTTCCAATTCCTAGGTATTTGATTCAATTTGAGTTTTGTGCAGGGTAAGAGGGGTTAATTCCATTGTACTATACATGGATTTTCAGTTTTCCCAGCACCATTTGTTGAAGGGGCTATCTTTTCTCCAATATGTGTTTTTGGCACTTTTGTCTAGAAACAGATAACTATGGATTTCTGTCTGTGTTTTCTATTGTATCCCACTGATCTTCATGCCTATTTTGGTGCCAGTACCATGTTGTTTTTATAGCCCTTTAGTATGATTTTAGATTTGTATTGTGATGCCTCCAACATTGCTCTTTTGGCTCAGGATTTCTCTTGCTATTCTGGTTTTCTTGTTTTTCTGTGAATTTTAGAACTGATATTTCTAATTATTTGAAGAATGTCACTTGTATTTTGATGGGGATTGCATTGAGCCTGAATTATGCTTTTGATAGGATGGACATTTTGATCATGTTATTCTGCCTATCTTTCCATCTTCTAAGGTCTTTTTCAATTATTTTTCTTCAGTGTTCTGGAGTTTTCATTATAGAGTTTCTTCATATACTTCACTAGATTAATTCCAAAATATTTTTGATTGATAGAATGAGATAGTTTTCTTAATTTTTGGCATATTTATCACAGCAGTATCTGAAAGTGATTGATTTATGTTGTTCTTGTATCCTGAAACTTTACTAAATTGATCATTCTAGATATCTTCTTGTGGCATATTTTGGGTCTTCTAAATTTAGAATCATGCCTTCAGCAAACAGACTATTTGATTTCTTCTTTTCCTATAATTTTCCCTTAATTTTCTTCTCTTGCCTAATTGCTCTGGATAGAGTTTTAAGCACTAAGTAGTACCAATAGTACTGGTAAGTTTGGGCATCCTTTTCTTGTTTCTGTTTTTACAGGAAATGCTTTCAGTTATTCTACATTTAGTATAATGTAAGCTTTACAATTTTTAGGTAATTTCCTTATATCCTTAGTTTTCTAATGTTTTAAACATAAATGGTAGATGTACTTTTTCAAACACTTTTTCTGGATCTTTTAAGACAATCATGTGATTTTTGTTCATAAATTTATTTATGTAGTAAATTATAATTACTGATTTGTATATGTTGAACCTACCTTGCATCTCTGGACTGAAACCCACTTGATCATAATGCACTAACATTTTTAAAAAAACATTTTTGTTGTGGTCAAGGTTGTGACTCAGTGGTAGAGCGCTTGCCTAGCATGCAAGAGGCACTGGGTTTGATCCTTAGCATCACATAAAAATAAATAAAATAAAGGCATTCTGTTCATCTATAACCACAACAAAAAAATTTCTAATGTTTTATTAGTTGCAGATAGACACAATACCATTATTTTATTTATTTTTATGTGATGCTAACGATCGAACCCAGTGCCTTACACATGCTAGACAAGCACTCTGCAACAGAGCTACTGCCCCAGCCATGCACTAACATTTTGATGTGTTTTTGTATGCAGTCTGCCAATATTTTATTAAGAATTTCTGCATCTGTGTTCATCAAAGGTATTTACTTCAATTTTCCTTCCCTTGTTAAGTCTCATTTTTTTTTAAGAATTTTTATTTGTTCCCTGATTTCATCTTTATTTATTATTCAAAGGTGAATTTATCTTCAGGTATTAGAGAGGCTTTTATTTTTTATCTTGTCATGGATTTCTAATTTATTGCTTATGATCTGATAGTTTGCAAGAAATTCTCTTCAGTTTTATGTTTGTTGTACTTTGATTTGTGATGTAAAATATGATTAAATATTTCATGTCCTATTGAGAAAGTGAATTCAATCATTGATGAATTAAGTATTCTATAGATGTCTGTTAGGTCCATTTGGTTCACAGTATTTTTTAGTTCTGTACAATCTTCCCTAATTTTATGTCTGTATTATCAATCTAGTGGTGAGAGAGTTGTGCTAACTTCGCCTAGTATTATTGAATTGTGGTCTATTTGATTCTTAATATCAAGAAGAGTTTTTTATGTATAAATATTTATAATAGGTATATGTTGTTGTTGGATGATTCCCTCAACCAATATGAGGTGATTTTCTTTGTCTATTCTGAAGAATTTTGGCTTAAATTCTATTTGTTTTTTTTTTAATCTCCATCTCTATTGTATTTATCTGACATTTTCTATGTTTTCTAATTTTACTCCTTATATCTTCTTTTATCTCATTGAACAAATTTAACTATGAATTTCTCAATATTTTTCTCTAAAATTTTCTCAGCCATTATTCAATGGAACAGTTGCTGAAGTGCTATAGACCATTTGAAATCTTCTTCATATTTCTTTATTTCTACCCTATTAAGATGGTTATTGCTTCTTCAATTAAGGAAGGGATTACTTTGTGAGCTTTCTCTTTAGTGCCCTGAGTTGGACAAATAAATTCAATGTGTGGTCTTTTATGATCCCTGTAACAGTACTATTTGAGGAAAGTCATTGAACCCTATTTATTTCCTCCTTAATAAAAATGAAAAACTTGTTGATATTGTTCTTCAATCCCTGTAATCCAGGTATAATCTTGTAGTAGAGTTCTGAAACAAATTGAAAGATTAGTTATTAAATATAGTAAACTGCTAAAACATTAAACAAGGACTTAACAGTGCAAAAAGAAGAATTCGGTAAAAGAAAGAAAAGAAGGTAAGAAATAGTATACACCAAGATGAAAGGGAAAAAAAGAAGAGATATACTTGTACTAGCAGCAGATAATGTAATGTAAAAGGGAGACTAGGAGTTAAGAAGAGCAAGTATAATCTAGGAGGGGGAAAACAAAGAGATGAAGAATGATTCCAATTAACATTTTAGAACATTAGAATACATTCAAATGTATTGAAGGTATAATGTTCACTATTAGGGTAACAAATAACAACGAAGAAGAGAAATAATATACATGATCAAATTTGACTAAGATTTCCTGCAAACATTCTTTTTAAAAAACTATTTTTAGTTGTAGATAGATACATACCTTTATTTATTTATTTATTATGTGTAATTTTTGTGTTTATGTTTAATATGTAATTCATCACATCAATCAACCTAAAGATAACTATGCTAAGTCCCAGGCCAACATCATTCTAAATGGAGAAAAATTGAAAACATTCCCACTTAAAACTGGAACATGACAGGGATGCCCTCTTTCACCACTTCTATTTATCATAGTTCTTAAAACACTGTCCAGAGCAATTAGATTAAAGAAATTAAAGGGATATATATATATATATAGGTGAATAAGAACTCAAATTACACTGTTTTCTAATGATATAATTCTATATCTTAGAAGACCCAAAAAATTCCACAAGAAAACTTTTAGAACTAGAAAATAAATTCAGCAAAGTAACAAAATCAACACCCATAAATCAAAGGCATTTCTGTATATCAGTGACAAATCCTCTGAAGGGAAACTAGGAAAAATACCCTATTTACAATAGCATCAAAAAAAATGCTTGGGAATCAACTTAATGAAAGAGGTAAAATACCTCTATAATAAAAACCGCAGAATGCTAAAGAAAGAAATTAAAGAAGACCTTAGAAGATGGAAAGATCTACCTTGTTCTTGGACAGGCAGAATTAAAATTGTCAAAATGACCATATTACCAAAACACTATACAGATTTAATGCACTTCCAATAAAAATCCCTATGATATTCCTATAGTAGTAGAAAAAGCATTCATGAAATTCATCTAGAAAATTAAGAGACCCAGAATAGTTAAAGCAATCATTAGCAAGAAAAATAAAGCAGGTGGCATCACTATACCAGACCTTAAACTATACTACAGCCATTAGTAACAAAAAACATCATGGTATTGGCACCAAAATAGATTTGTAGACCAATGGTAGGAAAGTCTCTTCTGCCATGCCAGTCCACAATGCATGGGTTCTAAGAGGAGTGGCTGTCAGAGTAGAGGGTTCTATCTTTATCCTGCTATGCTTAGATAAAATAGCAGTGTTTCAGAGAGAATTCACCACTAGTAAAATATAATATTGTGATAGCACAAACCTGAAATTGAGCAAAAGTTTGGAATGAATTGACACAGCGATGTAAACATAATGAATAAAACAAAGAAGAATAAAAGGAACAAAATGTCACTCGAAAATTAAACATTAACAGAAGGAATGAAATTGCAATTACAAAATAATGTTTTGAGCCATACAAATCTTGCAAAAAATTTAATAAAGAACTCCAAGACAAGATGGCAGATCTATGTAAAAATTTTTTAAAAATTGCCGACTTTAGAGCTCTGATACTAAACAAGTGCATAACTGAATAAATAGCCTAATTAAAATTCGAAAGAAAGAGAAGGGAGCCTTTTCCCCTTTGCCCTATCTAGAGGACAAAAAGGGAGGGAGGGGAAGGGAGGAGGCATAGGGGTAGGAAAGACAGTGGAATGCAATGGTCATCATAACTCTAATTACATGTATGAAGGATGTGACTCTACTTTGTGTACAACCAGAGATACAAAAAATTGTCCTCTATATGTGTAATATAAATTGTAATGCATTCTGTTTTCATATATAACAAATTAAAATAAAAATAGATTTTTAAAAATAGAAGGGAGCATAAAATTTAATATTTGGTAAATAAAGTTATATAAAATAAGATGAAGAAAAGAAAAATATAATTCAAAGAATATTTTTCTTCCCCCCCCCCCAGGGATTAAACTCAGAGTGCACTGAAACACATCCCAGCATTTTTAATATTTTATTTAGAGACAGGGTCTCACTAAGTTGCTTAAAGCCTCCCTAAGTTGCTGATGCTGGCTTTCAACTTGTTATTGAATTTACTACTCAAATGTAACCATGCTCAACATGAGTTAGATGTTATCACAAAGGAATATTGTATCTATCCCTACCTATAAGTAGAAGGCAAAATGGGTAAATGAATCAGACTCATTCAATGGTATAATTAAATACGCTTCTTTAATGCATATAAATTATACATCAATAAAGTTCTTAAAATAAATGCATGTGAGAAAAAGAGATGATGGAAAGTGAAACAGAATTTATTTTACAAAATTGAGTGATAATATTTTAAGTTACCAATTGAATTTAATAATTCTTGAATTTGTTGGAAAAAAATGAAACTGGAAGAAATCTAACAATAAACACAAGTGTATTAATATTTAAAATCCTCCATGTAATTACGATAAAAAGGTTTAAGATATTGAAAAGGGTGGGTTTATATCATTCAAGGAAGTATAAATTAAATCCTGAGATTTGCAATGAAGATATTAACATATCTTAACCTCCTCCTCTATGCACACCACCCGGGTTTGTAGCTATTTTCATTTTCTAAAACCTTTGAAAATTTACATTTTCTTCTCTATTCATAATTTCCATACTCTCCTCTCATTTTTAACAAATTAATGTATTTAGTGATCTTCTCAGTCCTTTACCATACTTATATAGTAGACTTTTAAAGTCATTTCTTAATTTACGAGATTTCATGATCAAGTTGATTATTTTAGATGTATTTTCAAATACAGTGTATAGACACTAGAGTACTGATAATTGTGTTAGCTCTTAAAGTCTTATGATTATCCCTGTATGGCCTTTGGGTTGGAAAAAACACTGGGAACCCAGTATCATGTGAGATCAGATATACACAGATATATTCCTCCAAATTTCTGACCAGAACCGCTTTTAAGTTGAACAAGCGATTATACACTCACCCAACACAATAATATTTGATCCCAGGATTTTATGTGAGTTTTCAACACAGGAGGAACAATGAAATATAAAGCCAAGAGACATCATGTGGATATAACATAGGAATTGGCATAGTCCTGGAGTACCTTGTAAGACAGAGCAGGATGGAAGACAAGTCTGCAGGGGTAATGTCTGACCAGGGCTTAAAGAACCTGAAGTTGGAACACTTTTCCTAGAAAACTGTATATTATAATTAGATAAATCAACTTCTGCCCTGTACCATTTCTACCTGCATTCCATGATAATTCTAGTCCAAGTTCTCTTGTCTTCTAGCACTGAAAGTTGAACTCACATTCTTTCTTGACATTTCCATTTATTTTTGAGTTGGCTATATTTACACAGTTGAGTTTTTAACCTATTTTGATCAAAAACAATAATTATTACTTTGTTCTATCCTTGACTTGTGTTTTTAATTTTTTTTTCTTTTTTGGTCAGACAAAATGGTGCATGTTGGTAACCCCAACATGGGGTTCAGAAGGCTAAGGGAGGAGGATCACAAGTTCAAATCCAGACTCAGAATTTTAGCAAGGCCCTAAGCAATTTAGCAAGACTCTGTCTCTAAATAAAATGTAAAAAGTGTTGAGGATGTGATTCAGTGTTTAAGTTCCCTTAGGTTCAATTCTTAATACAAAAAAAAAAAAAGAAAGAAAGTTTTATTTAAATTAATTATATTTTTGTTTCTTTTTTCACCTTACTTTATGTAAGTTTATTTACCAAATATTAGACTTTATGTTCCCTTATATCTTTCAGATACTAATTAGGTTTTATATTCAGTTAGGGACTTGTTTAGCAGCTCTATTTTCCAGAGATCAAAACTCTATATTCTTTTATTTACATTGACCCGTTATCTGTCTTAGAATTTTTAGTTAAATGTTTGCCTAAGTTTATAGCATGAAACAATTTTTTGTAATAGTCATTTTATTTCTCTTGTTAATTTTAGTTTTCAAATTCATTTTGTTTCTTTGTATTCTGCTTTTTTATTCAATATGTTTATATCATTGCTGTGTCACTCATTACAAATTTTTATTAAATTTCCAGTTTCCATTTTCATACTACGATATTTGAGTATAGGTGAATTCTCTCTGAAACCCTGTGATTTTATTTTGGTATAGCAGGATAAAGAAAGAACCCTCTCTTTCAACAGTTCCCCTGGAAATTTCCACCTCCTAATCTATGAAACTATGCATATGTGATCTTGCATTGTCAAAGAGAGTTTACAGATAAAATGAAGTCATAAATTTTAAAAGAGAAGATTTTCCTAGATCATCTGCTTACAGCCAGGGCCATCACAATGTCCTTTATAAAAGGCAGCTTAGGAGGTACAATCAGAGTAGACCTGTAACCATAGAAGCAGATATTAGATAAATGCCTGTTGAAGAACAAGAACAAGAGCTAAGTATTGCAGGCAGCTTTCAAACCTGTGGCAGCAGTGGGGGGGGATGGGTGATGAAAAGCTTTTAAAGTTGAGACACCAGATAGGAGCAGCCCTGCTCAAACCTTGATTTTAGGCCTCAAGTCCCATACTGGGCTTTTGATCTCAGGACTAGAAGATGATATATTTATATTTTAAGTGATAAAATTTTGGTAAATTTCTATGAAAGCAATAGGAAACTGATACAATTAGAATAACCATTTTCTTTGGATCTGGGGGCAGGTTATGGACAGATGAGATATTCACAGAATCACACACCAGATTCCAGCATGCCTGTCACCTAGGTTTCTAAAGATTGTACTTATGAGATACAGCCTTTACTTTTCTAACATGGTGCTAAGCCAGAGCCTCTTGTGTACTGTCATATTCACACCACTGGGGAGATTGAGCAACTAAGTGTCCAAAAGATACAAAGGATTTACTTTGTTTAATTCATGTCACTTCTATTTTTGGTATCAAGTGCAAAGTATGAAAGTTCAACTTAATGACAGGGTTTCCCCTATATAAAGTGTATCACATTAGCTGATGAGCTTTATCAATGCTGTAGTACTATGAATATTGGCTTAACTGACCAACTTAGCGAGGGTCAATGGGAGATGGCCTTGCCCAGTCCTGCTGATTCTGAGCTTCTCTTCCCTACCTCATCTCCCTCTAGCATGATAACCCATTCGAAGAGGGCTGCACAAGAAACTGTTACCTCACATTATGCGCACCCTTGGGACCTAAGTGAGTTGGTAAACCAAGGGCTCAAGCAGTGGACCCTGGGGCTGGTGGGGTGGGATGAAGCTGGGTCTCTTTCCCTGGTCCCTGTACCCAGCTCCCAGGCCTTAACACTTCCTGTTCCTTTGCTTTGGGGTTTTCTCCAGGGCACTCTGGGAGTTTCTGGAAATTTCACTCTTCCTTGGTATTGTAGGTTCTTGCCCCAAGAAATGTGGTAGAGGGGAATGGCAGCCTGGATAAGGCTCCTGGATGAGAGCCCTGGGCTCTGTGCTTTCCCAGCTGAGGGGTGAGAGTGGTCAGGGAGACCAGGCCAAGGTGGGTAGTGACTCCTTGCATTGGCCTGTTGCTTCCCAGGTACATGTCAGAGGCTGTGTGCCTTCAGTTGGAGCAGGGGACCAACTGGGGGCCAACCCAACATCTTAAAGACCTCCTTTGGCCCAGATCTGCAACTGAGGCCCTCTCAAGGTGTGGCAAGTCTGCACCCTTACAGAAGGTAAGGAGTATTGGTTGAGCTTTGAAACATGGGAATCTGTGGTGGCACATGTGTTGGGGGAAGCCCCCGATGTTGGGCTGGCCCTGAAGCTGAAGCACTTGGAGCCTAAGGAGTAGGATTATGGACCTGGAGGGTGCAGGGTCCAAGTCACAGGGCTTCAGAGCACACTAAGGTGTCCCTGGATAGAGAAAGAGCAAAGACTAAAACACTAACTTTCTGATTAGCTTTGGGCCAGTCCTTACTTTTTTGGTCCCCAGTTTCCTCAGCTATTAATGAGGACTGAGACTAGTCTACTAGTTTATGTTTTAAAGAAAATTCTGTTTCTTTTATATATATATAAATCAGTTGTAGATGGACCCCAGTTTGTGAGCTATTAATGAGGACTGAGACTATTGCACTAGTTTGTTTTAGAGAAAATTCTGGTTTTTATATGTATATATGTGTTGTAGATGGACACAATATCTTTATTTTATTTGTTTATTTTTATGTGGTGCTGGCTATGAAACCCAGTACCTGATGCATGCTAAAAAAAACACTCTACCCCTGAGCCACCACTCCAGCCCAGATTCAATTGAATGGAAATTTTTATTTGGCATTCCATGTTAAACATTTGGAATGGAACATTAGGAGTGCAGTGGGGTGGGTCACCCACAGTGGCCCCCATGGGCCCTTGCAGTGATTTGGTGCCAGTCCTCTCCTTTGTCCTACCTCTAGGCACCCTGGGACTTGACTGTGAGCTGTGGGGTGCAGGTTAGGGAGAGCCCCATGTACTGACTATGTGTTTATCTTCCCATCAGCCCAGTGGTGTATTGGGAGGCTTCCAGGAGAGGCTTAGCCTCCCATCACCCTTCACACCCAGCAATGCCAGTACACGCACCAGAAGTTCATCTCCTGAGCCATTTTGAGGACTCTTGTGCCTGAGCCCTCACTCACCCCCTTGTTGACAGTGCCAAGACCCCACACCTGTTATATACTCATACTTCTTGCTGTTTCCTATCGCTGCTGTGCCTGTCTGTCCTAGGTTCAGAGAAGTGTGTTTCCTGGGGTGGGTGGAGGCTCTGAGGGGCTGGAACAAATCCCTCCTGGAAGGGAAGATCCTTGCTCTTTGGAGACCCAAGCTCAGGAGCCAACACTGCCTGACTCTTTGACCTTGGGCAAGACATTTAGCATTTCTCTCACCCTTAAAATGTGGCAACAGTAATAATTACAATGACTGACCTAGCTGGCCTCCTGGCAAGCAAGCACTGGAGATGGGAGAATACCTACCAGCCTGGATAATTCCAAGTATGCCTAAAACATTCCATAAAATAGAAAGCGAACTTATTATTTGTTATAATAGGCTAGTGTATTAGTCAGAGATTACAATGTTTCAGTTAAACGTGTAAGTTTGGGGACTATAATGGTCAGTATGGTAGCTGTAGTTGATTTATTACATGCTTTAAAACTGATAATAGAGTTGGGTGAAGAGGTGCCTATCTTCAGCCTTAGCTACTCAGGAGGCTGAGGCAGGAGGATCACAAGTCAAGTATATGTAACTGAAAAAGACTTGTTTTTGTCTCAAAGTAAAAAACAATAATAACATCAGAGTCCTGGGGATGTAGGCCAATGGTAATGCACCCCTCGATTCAATCCTTAATGGTGTAAAAGGAAAGAAAACTTGACCATCAGTTTTGAGTTTTCTTTTTATTTGAAATGGAGTCCCACTATGTTGGCCAGGCCAGTCTTGAACTCCTGAGCTCAAGCAATTCTCCTATTTTAATGTCCTGAGCTCTGGAAGGCAGGTGTGTACCATTGGACTGGATTGAAAAGAGATTGTAAACCAGGTTTGGTGGCACATGACTAATTTCAGTAACTGAGGAAAGTGAGGCAACAGGATCAGAAGTTTAAGGCCAGCCTCTGCAATTTGGCAAGACTCTATCTCAGAATAAAAAGGGCTGAGGATCAAACTCAGTGGTATGATGTGCTTGGGTTCAACCCCAGGGCTGGAAATATATGTATGTATATATTCCATTATATAGAAGGACTTGGACATTTTAGATTTCTGCTTTGGGGCTAATATGAATAAGCATGGAAACTCCTGTCCTTGAGCATGCTAGGCAAGAGCTCCAGCAATGAGCCACACCACAAACCTTGCATTTAAATTCGGGTTATTTTCTCACTGTTTAGTTATTGGAGAAACCCACTTTTATCTTTTATTCCATTTTCTTTGGGTGTGTGGTGGAGCTTCCTGTAATGCTCAGACTGGTCTCAAATTTGTGGGCTCAAGTGATTCTTATGCTCCTGCTTTCTGAGCAGGTGGGACTACAGGTTACAGGTACTTGTCACCACATTTGGCTGTATAATCTCATATTGATAAAACCTTTTACATGTGATAAGAAACCCAGAATAAAAAACAGCAATTTAAGATGACTGAGCATAGTGATATATGCCTATCATCCCAGCAGCTCAGGAGGCTGAGGCAGAAGGATCATAAGTTTGAGACCAGCCTGGGCAGTTTAGCAAGACCCTATTTCAAAAGGCAAAGGACTGGGAATGTAGCTCAGTGGTACAATGTTCCTAGCTTCAATACCCAGTACTGCCAAAAACAAATTAAAGAATAAAAACATTAGGGCTGGAGTTGTGGCTCAGTGGTAGAGCATTTGCTTAGCATGCATGAAGCTCTGAGTTCGATCCTCAGCACCACATTAAAAATAAATAAAATAAAGGTATTGTGTCCAACTACAAATAAATAAATGTTTTTTTAAAAAAATAAAAGCATGAAATCTGGGCTTGGTGGCACATGCCTGTATTTCCAACTATTCTACAGACTGATACACAAGGATCACAGAGTCCATGAGTTTGAGATAAGCCTGGGTAAAATGGTGATAATTTGTCTCCAAAAAACAAAACCAAATAATAATAATAATAATAATTTGTGAAGCCAAGCACTGTGGCTCACCCTTGTGATCCCAGAGTCTCCAGAGATTGAGGTAGGAGATTCACAGGTTTGATGAAAGTGTTGGGATCTTAACAAGACTCTTGTCTCCAAATTTGCAAAAGGGTGGGTGGACTGGGAATGAAGCTCAGTGGTAAAGCATCCCTAGATTCAATCCCCAGTACAGGAGATGGGGGAGAAAACAAACCAATTTAAGTTCATAACATTAAAACCTTGGGACTGGAAGTATAACTGTGTTAGTGTTTAGCGTGTATTTAGCATGCTTGAGGCCCTGGGTTTAATACCAAAGACTTAAAAAAAATAAAAATAAAAAATAAATAAAAACAACCAAAACAATTTTTTTTAGAAAACACAAATCATAAATGAAAATTGGTTTAGCATGTATAATTTTTGACCCAGAAATGTAACTTTAAGCATGTGTGTCCTAGGGAAACAATAAAATAGCATAGATTAAGGGTTTTGTCCCTTTATTTAGATATCAAAATGTAGTAAAAAAAATCAGTTAAATGTCATTAGTGGTAAATTGGTTAAAATATAACATAACCATTTAATGTACTACTAGATCATTTTGAATGGATTAGGGGGGAAACTGTACTGTATTGCTGGGCTCAGTGGTGCATGAGTGTGATCCCAGCAGCTTAGGAGGCTGACATAGGAGGATCGCAAGTTCAAAGCCAGACTCAGCAACTAAGTGAGGCCCTAAGCAATTTAGTGAGACCCTGTCTTAAAAAATAAAAAGGGCTTGGGTTGTGGCTCAGTGGCTGAGTGCCCCTGAGTTCAATCCCTGGTAGCTCTCTCACCTCAAACAAGACATGAAACAGTAAACACTGTATAAGGTGGGTTCTTGGTTTCAAAATCCTAAATTTGTATTTCCTGAAGTGGGAATGGATCTGCTGCCCTGTGTTCTCTATTTGTCTCATGCCTAGACCAGAACCAGACATAAGCAATCATCCTTCTTCCTGTTTGCTGTCCCTTGTCTTTTGCTCTTGGCTTAAACCTTTTAAATTAGGGAGCTACTTTGCTGGCTGATTAACAGGAGGAAATACAGGTTTTATACTTCTGTCCCTCTCCCCAAACAAACCCAGCACTCCATTCCAGTAGTACTCTGTTTTGATCTTTCCTGTTCGTTTGCAAAATAGTTATGGAAAAGTAGAAATTTAGGAAACTAGATTTAGTCAAATTTAAAATTGTATGTATAGTTTGTTTTATGTATTTTGAAATTTATCTCTGAAAATTGATTGAATTAGAGCAATTCAAACTACAACTCATTTCTGAATTTCTCTTTGTTAGGGCATGCCAGAGCACCCGGCTCCATTGGCACAAATCTCATTGGCACAGTGTCCCCGAAGGAAAGCAAAAGGAGAATCCTCAAGCTGTGCCGGGTGTCTTAAAGTTCTATGACTTCAACACAGTGAAGCAGAAAAATCTCTGTTTTACTCCTCCTGGTAAGACATCAGACAGTGGTAAAACACTGAATCACATGGAAAGTTGTGAAGCACTGATAGATAAAAAGGTTATTTCTGGAAAAATAAAAGGCTAAACTATATCATTCCTACTTTCTCCTACATAAACTGTAAACTGGATGGCTCTTAAGTCTCACCTGGATTCTGAGGATTACATTGATCTCATGGTTTTGTTAGAAATGCAATTGGATGTTTTACATTTTCTTCCTTATTTTTACACTTTATAATTAAACATGATAGTGGGCTTGACACTTGCTCCATATTGTTACATTTAGTTGGGGTTTTTCGCTCCTCAATGCTTTAAATGATTTTCAGTTTAAAAGGAAGAAGTGTGGATTTATAGATATGTTTATACTAGAAATTTATTTATTGTCAGTGGCATAAAAGGATGTTTTGCTATATAAATGCATAGACCTTAAAGTCAAAAAATGATTTTTTACTCAAAAATTATATGTAAATACATAAAAATAAACATTATAACCAAAAGGATTCATATCTCAGAATTAGAATATCAGTGGGTAAGAACTGGTATATACTGGATTTTTAAAAATAGTTTATGTGGCTGAGATTGTGGCTCAGTGGTAGAGCGCTCACCTAGCATGTGTGAGGTTCGATCCTCAGCACCACATAAAAATAAAATAAAGATATTTTGTCCAATTACAACTAATTTTTTTTAAAAAATTTAATTTAATTTAATAAACAAAAAATAGTTTGTGTAAAGCAGCATCAGAATGAAGTCCACGTGGTGCAGTTGGTTGAGCGATCCCTGAAATGTCTTTGGAGATTTAGACTCCCTTTCCCCACGCTGGTTCTCCTGCTTTATCTTCCTTGCACTGTACTTTAAAAGATACAGGATCATTTGTCCTGTTTCCCTCAGTGTAGATTTTACCAATCACTTTATCTTATTATTGTTATTTTTTCTTATTTTACAATTCTTAATATATACCTTTATACTAGAATTTATTATATCTCTGTATATAAGATATGTTGACACCAAATTCACATCGTCATACATGTATTTTGTATAATGATGAGGGTCTCCTTCCACCATCCATGCTATTCCCCTTCTCCTTCCCTTTCCCTCCCACCCCTCTTCCCTATCTAGAGGTAATCTTCCTTCCATGCTCTTCCTCCCTACCCCATTTTGAGTTTAAAAAAAGAGACATGGTCACATATTAACCTTTGAATTTTACTAGCTTTTCTTCTTTTGCTCCTGTGATAAATGCAGCTGAAAACCAAGGGGTCAGAATCATCAGCAGTAGTAATAGAGGACAGATGGCTATGTTTTCTATATTCCTTACAACTGGCTCTTTAAAGTGAAAGGGAGGGTAGGCATTATATTTGTGTATATCCCAGCTATAATCCCAGCAATTCAGGAGATTGGGGCAGAGGATTTCAATAATAATATAATATTATTATTATTACTTAATAAATAAGTAATAGTTATTTCAACATCAAGATTTCTAGTCTTTTGTATTTTATTTTTTTAATTAAAAACATTACTTTTAAAGCGTGCTGCTCTTCTACTAAGTTGTTTTACTATTTTATTTTTTTAATTTTAAGTATTTTTAAATATTTTAATTGTAGATGGACCCAGTACCTTTATTTTATGTATTTATTTTTTCTGTGGTGCTGAAGCTGAAACCCAGTACCTTACACACATGCTAAGCAAGCACTCTACCACTGAGCTACACCCCAGCCCCTGTTATACTATTTTAGATCTCGGCACACATAAATTTTATTCATAGACCTGCTATTTTACTAGATATACTTTTTTTGGGGGGGCGGGCACTGTGGATTGAACCCAGGGATACTTAACAACTGAGCCACATTCCCAGCCCTCTTTTTTATTTTTTATTTTGAGACAGAATAGGGCCTTACTAAGTTGCTGAGGCTGGCTTTGAACTTGGAATTCTCCTGCCTCAGTCTATCAAGTCACTGGGATTACAGGCATACACCACTGCACCTGGCTGCTAGTTACATTTTTAAATACATTCATGCTATGGCAAAGAAAAATGTTTCACATTTTTTTCAATTCATGTTTTTTGTAAGTCTGAAAGTATTGTATTCTTTAGAACAATAAGAGAAGTAACTTAGTTTTGGTTAAAAAAAAAAAAAAAAAAAAGGAACTGAATAATGTGCCAGTAAGAATGTCTGAAAGTATTTTTTTTTCAAATCTCAGTCATGAACTATATCTCTGCAGATTTCCACCCAGTCTATAACTGACACTGTTCCTGCACCTCTTGGTGACGACTGTTGACAGTGGTGCCAAGTCTTCAGACAAACAGAAAAAGAACACAAATTTGACCGATGAGGAGATTATGGTGAAATTAAGTATGTTATCTACATTTCATATTATTCATGATTTAACATTTTTTAAAACATTTGACCCAAGTCTGGGGATAGAGCTCAGTAGCAGAGTACTTGCCTGGTGTGTGCAAGGCCCTGGGTCCTTCCCCAGCACTGCACACACACACATACATACACACACATATACACACACACACATACACACGCATGCACAGTTGAATTGAAATATATACCCCTTTTATTTTAGCTTAAGGCAGAAAGAATAACTTTTCCTATAAGTGTTAAATACTTCAATTCAAATGTAGTGAGCTGGGCATGGTGGCACATAGCTATAATCTCAGCAATTCAGGAGACTGAGGCAGAGGATTTCAAGTTCAAGGTCAGTCTGGGTAATTTAGTGAGACTCTGTATCAAAATAAATATATAAAAAGGGCTGGGTTTATAACTCAGGGCTCTAGTGCCCCTGGATTGAACCCCCAGTACCCCCAAAAAAGTGGAGGCAAAATAATATTCATTTTGAATGTTACTGCATTTCAAATATATTATGTATTGATAGTGGAGTCAGTCCCTTTGGTAGCAACACTTATTTCCTATGAGCCAAATCTAAAGGATATTAACAGGGACATAGTTGGAAATCTTAGCAAAGCAGGTTTGTATATATTTGTCCAAACCTATAGCTTTTCAAAATAGAAACATGTAATCATAAATATATTCCAATGAAAAACACATTTTCCTTGTCCCTTTTAAATTATTTACTCTCATTGGCCTGAATCAAGCATTATAGAAAATGTAAACAGTGCCAGAAAGGAGATAACAAAATAATGTCTGATTACAAGGCTCCAGTAGCTATAGTTACAAAAAACAATGTGACCTAGAAGGCTCAAGGAAAAATAGAGATGGGTTGTTATAATCACATGTTCAACATTTATTTATTCTTGATTCCTCAGTATTTTCCAATAGAAAACTATGTTGACTGTGATATCCTATAGATATTTATATATAATAATCTTTATCTTAGGAGGGCTGCTGCTTTAAAAAATAAACTAAAATTGTTAGTTGTGACTCTTCATTTATGACCCTTAGTTATCACATCTCCCCTATCTTTATATACCCTTAGCTTCTTGGCTTGAACCTTAGTAGCTAACTTGAGATTGAATACCTACATAAGATTATTTATGTGAGTTTCCTTGACATGGCCCCGTCTACTTTTATCTTGAGTAAGTGAAATTTTAATGTGATTTTCTTACATTTTAACTTAGTGGTCATAAGAATTTTATTTACACTAGGACTTTATATCCAACCTCCTAATTTTACCATTTCTTGGTCATTACTTTGAAATTCCTAAAATAGTTCTATGATTAGTTTATATTAGAGTAATCTCTATAGTAGTAGGTGGTTTGCTAAATATATTTTAAGAAGTTATACTGGAATACTCAGAAAAATCAGTTAGGATTATTCATTTGGCTATAATTATTTTATTATTACTGATAGTTGTTTCATAATTTGTCATAAGTGTATGGTACATGCAGTGGAGAAGAAAAGTACAGTGAGGAATTTCTCATGAACTGCCAAGTTTTTGGTTTTGGTACTGGGGATTGAACCCAGGGGTGCTTTACCACTGAGCTACACCCCAATCCTTTTTATTTTTTTGTTTTGAGACAGGGTCTCACTGAGTTTCCAAGACTGGTCTCCAGCTTGTGATTCTTTTGCCTCACCTCCTAGATATTTGGGATTACAAGCATGTGCCACCATACCCTGCTGGAATTGCCATTTGGAAAGATGTACATCCTGAGAATCCCCTTACTTCTCAGGCAGACAAGAACAATTGATTGTTCTGAAATGTCATGAAATTTGAGAAAGTGATTAGTTAGGAGTCCCAAGCTTATGGAGAATATGTGTCTTCTTGTTTGGGACAACTTTTTGCTTCTATTAAATTTCTTCAGTGTTTTTTTTTTTTTTTAAGAACCAATTATTGTTGAAACTTGATGTGTTTGAAAAACCACTGTTTTAAAATCAGTAGAGTTTATTAAAAGGAATGATGATACTAAAATTAATTTTGTGTTTAAAATGTGTTTGAAAAATATTATTAATTATTTTAGGGTCTTAGGGTCACCTATGCTCACAATAGTTCCTATTTTAAACAAAAACAACATTGAAAATTTGGTCAAGCATTTTAAACACAAATTAAGGGGACGACTGGGGAGTTTGCTCAGAGGTAAGGTACCACTGGGTTCAATCCTCAGTACTAAACAAATAAATAAATACATAAACTATTTTTGAATCATATTATTATTAATCTTTGAGTCTGCCACTCTGATTTTGCTCAGTTAATTGTTTTTAAACTATACGAAGCTCTTTCCTCTATTGCTTGAGAGCAAATAAATACCTTGAATTTTTATTGTTACTAATCTCTAGAAATGTTCTGTGAATTTATAAAGAATAAATGGGATTTAGAATGAGAACTTTTGGAAACATCCTTATGGTAAATTTCTTTTTTAAGAACTAAATTCAGTTCAGCACTGATTTTAATAATAATAGAAAATTGATAATCACCCTAATATTTTGAACATGATAATAGATGTAATATGTTGAATAATTAATAATGAATGAAAAAGAATCATACCTATGTATATGGATAGGTATCAGAAATCCATGGGAATTGTTTATTAGTTTGTTTGTAGTCCTGGGGATTGAACCCAGAGGCACTTCACCACTGAGCTAGTTCCCCAGCCCCTTTACAGGCGTGTGCCACCATGTGCCAGGTTTCTGTTCTCATGACTAAAAGGCTCAGGGGTTACTCCAGGAAAACTGGAATGACTGGGCTTTGCAAAATAACCACACAAGAGACACAAATACCTTTTTCTTTGGGGTCACTGTGACGGCTCCTCTGACCTTAAGGGTCTGCAGGAAGAGAGAGCGAGAGCATGTGCTGACCCCTTTTATTGAGGAGAAGCTATTCAAATGAGGCAAGGGGTCAGGTTTCAGGGGGCTCAGTCTATCTTCATGATGTTCACTGTCAGCAGGTTGACTGACACCTGGGTAGGCCACACCCAAAGGCACAGTAAGACAAGGGGACACACACAAGGCACTTCCATGGAAGATTCTATCCTAAACAAGGAAAGGGATTATATTACAAAAGAACAGGTGAGCGTAGCTTCACCCATGGGGCTGCAGCAAGACACACACATGCACGAGACACCGACTCTTGAACCCAAGAAGGGTGGGGAAAGCTCTGCCACATTTCTGTGACTGAGCGCCTCAGCATCCAGCCAGGGAGTGAGAATCAGTCACATACAAAGTTGGTCTCCCACAACCATGCCCAGTTAGATGAAATTTTAAAAGCAAATTGCAGAGAAATACATAAACAGGAACTTCGTAGTTAAAAGTATAGAAAAGCGCTTGGAAACTCGCACATAAACACAGGATGAATACCCAATGCAGGTCCCCTTGGGTGGAGGGAGAACGTTGCAGGCAAGGGTATACCAGAAACTTCCAGTTGCAGTTGTTTGTTCCTTAAGCAGGGAGCTGTCTGAAAGAGTGTCTGTTATTCATTCTTTTCTTTATCTTTTCCCCTATATTTTTGTAGGTCTAAAATATTTCAAATCAAAATTTTGGCTACAAGGATTGCATCCTCTTTTTCCTTTCCTTTTTCTATTTTTAAAATGCTAAATCTAAAAATTAACAGTGAGAAGGGTAAAGCCTATTACAGATGGCAGGGCTTTAGAAATATGAATTCTGATTGTGTCTTGTTTCCCCTAGGTTTTCTGGTCCAGTTTTTACTGCTATTGATGTGACTCTGGGACAAAAGGTAGTAACTTTTTCATACTTCTAGATGTTATATTAGCTTTTTTTAGGAGAAAAACTAGATAATGCTAAGCATAATCAATAAGAATATTTTTAATTGGATATGTTGTAAGAATTAATCTCTATAATTTTATAGCCATTCTCACATGAGGGGGAACAAAGAAGGAATTATATCATCAATAAGCAAATATTTAAAAAATGTTTTCCCAGGTTGGAGTGAAAAGAGGGTTAATTCTTGGCACTGGACTGGTCTTAGGTTGGTTAATCAACTTTAAGATAAATCTGAATATATTTGGGGTCCAAGTAGTATAAAACACTGTGCATAGTCAGTGTGCAAGTAAAAATACCATTTGTCAGTTATAATCTCACTATGTAATATCATGTGTTACTATAAATTAGTGACTGGTTGGTGTTTGTTACATTCTAAGAGAATTAAGAACACCATTTTATTCCCATTCTGTTTCCATTGTAGGTTGCAATTAAACACATATACAGAAATATCCATGAAAGGACCTGATCCCCAATGAGCTTTTGGTGATGAAAGAGTTAAAGATTCCCAACATAATTTACTTCTTGGACAGGTAAATATGTTTGAGGTTCTTTTAAAGATTGAGATAAAGATATGGAAATTTATATAGGCTTGTGTTTCAAAGGAGGGTTAGGGTTAGCCACTTTGAAGTATCAATAGAGAGAAGTAAACTTAAAAGAGAAAGAGGAGAGGTGAAAATAACTTACTCCAAGTTAGAAGGTTCTTTTGCTTACAAGGATATTACTTGGAAAGTGAGAGAAGTCAGCTAAATGAGGACATTGCTGGTGGTGTGTATATTCATGCAAATGATCAGAAGCAGAAATATTAAGGAATGGTCAACTGGGATTCATGTCTTACCCCACAGAGTTGACTAGCAGACAATTCTTAAACATTTAGATGAGTTTTTATTTCAATTCCTATTCTTTGTGGGCAAATTGTATATGTTTATATAAAGCTCATGTTTATATAAAGCTCATAGGCCAGATGTGGTGGTGCACTCCTATAATCCCACTGACTGGAGACGGTTGAGGCAGGAGGATCATGAGTTCCAAGCCAGAGTCCACAATTTTGGAAGGGCCTAATGAGTTGGCTCAGTGGTTGAGTACTTCTGAGTTCAATACCTGGTACCCCCCACCAAACAATAAAAAACTCATATAGATTAGAAATCGGTTGAAAAGAAAAAAAGGACAGAATAGAAAATTACGTATTTTATTTAATTTTTTTTAAAGTTATCAAATATATGAATGAAAGACAACTAGTAAAAAAATGATACTAGTGGTTGTATTAGAGAGTTACAGGTGATTTTCTTCCATATATAAATTGTTTAGGATGGGTAAATGATAATATATTTTGAGACTTTAGCCTAATCATGGGGTCTGGGTTCTGAATTCATGGAAATAAATTTTTAGGTATATTTCTCTCTTTTGAAAGTAATATTTCAAGTCAGCTTGGTTTGTTGGTTAAGATAAGCCATAGGCTTTGAAATCATTACAACTTGACTTCTGACACTTACTATGTGATCTTAGATGAGTTACTTCACCTCTCCAAGCCTCTGTCTCTGTATCTGCAAAACAAGACCAATAATCCCTATGTTATAGGGTTATTTGTGTTGGAAAACTCTAAATATACACCGAGACTACTATTATGGGCAAACTGTGACTTAAAATTCATAATGAATATCATAATGGCCCTCAGACTTTTTTTTGTGCTGTTACATAGTAACTTTCTAATGTTTTTCTTGGCTCTCAAACCATCAGTTCTGTAGTTTTATTATTATAGCGCTTAACATTTGAACTCTGGAACAAAGAGTGTCATATGTTTAAAAAAATAAAATGTATGTTTTGTATGTCCTGTTTTTAGTTACCTGGTCTGAGATGACTTGTTTGTAGTGACCGAGTACCTTGCTGGTGGGCCACTGACTGATGTTGTAACAGAAACCTGCATGGATGAGGCGCAGATTGCTGCTATGTGCATAGAGGTGAGTTTGCTTTCTTTGGGATAAAGCAGGGTGTGATGTGTGGTCAGCAAGAGATGAATTAAAGGAAAGTTTTTCTGCACAGGGAATTTTGATTGTACACATTCTCTGCAATGTGTACTGTTTCATCTCTGATGAGAGTTTCAGGCCTTCATGTGTAGGATACCTTGGGAATGGGATTTAGGCCCTTTTCTGTATGTGTGTGTGTTATTGGGGATTGAATCCAGGGGTGCTCCATCACTGAGCTACATCTCCAGTTCTTCTTTTTTTTTTTTAATTTTGATATTTATTTTTTAGTTTTCGGCGGACACAACATCTTTGTTTGTATGTGGTGCTGAGGATCGAACCCGGGCGGCACACATGCCAGGCGAGTGCGCTACTGCTTGAGCCACATCCCCAGCCCCTCCAGTTCTTCTTATTTTTTTAAATTTTTGAGACAATCTCAAAGTTGCCTCGAACTTGTGATCCTCCTACTTCCACCTCTGGTGTAGCTGGGGTTACATGCATGCCTAGTTAAAGTCTTTGAAGAACTAAATTCATTGCAAATCTCTTTATAGTCATCACAATAGTTTATCATCCAGACAATGCACTTTTGAGAATAAAAGGGGGTGCTTTTAAAAATATACCACTCAGCCAGGTGTGGTGGTGCCTGACGTAATTCCAGTTACTCAGGAGGCTGAGACAGGAGAATTGCAAGTTCAAGGTCAACCTCAGCAATTTAGGGAGGCCCTAAGCAACTTAGTGGGACCCTGTCTCAATTTCAAATGTAAAAAGGGCTGGAGATATGTAGCTCAATGGAAAGTTTATCTTGATTAAATCTCTAGTGTCCCTTTTCTGGCACCCAGTAGTACCTTCCCCCACCCCCCAAAAAATTGGGAACTAGAACTATCACAGACAAAGCAAAACACATTTACCTTCCATATCAGTAAGTCTGCCTCTGGTTTTATTGAGCTTACGGAAGGTGAAGAAATTGTTGTTTCTTTATAAATTTTAATGAACTTTCATATGTAATGTTTGCTTAAGCTAGTAGAATTTTCCAAATTGCCTAAGTCTAAACCAAAAACAAGTTCCATCTGTCTCTTCATAACTTTTCTATACAGGAGACTTAGGTTGTTTGCTTATTGTCATTGAAATTGATACTACTTTGTCCTGATGTCACAGGGATCTTTGTCATAAATGACAAAATTATAAATATTTATGAGGGACTATGGTGTAAAACATAGTGAATTATAAACTTTGTATAATACATAGTGAATTAGTTTTATAAAGGTAACATTCTTTGAAAATTTAATTCTGAGTTGTGTTTAACTGAAATAATTAAAGGAAGGAAGGAAGAACTTTTTCATAGTTCTGAATATCATCCCTTAAACAGACTATATTTAGTCACTTAAAAACTAATCAAAACTTAAGAATTTCTCTATTTATACTTTATTTTTATCAATTTTTTCATACCTGATATAAAATGTATTTTAGGAGTTGTTCTAACTGCATTCACTTGAGGTTTCTTTTATGTTCCCAAAATTTTAACTTGTGACAAGTTTATTTCTACTTATTTATATAAGTATTTTTCTGTGTCTTTTCAAGAATCTGATTAAATGCCTGGTAAATGTAATATGATAATAACATTTATATGTTTTTTTCTTTGTATAATAGTAGAATATTTTGATTGATATTTTTACTAGTTACAAATAATGTACAGACTTTGTTGTTCCACTCTGATGGAAATGAGAATGAAAATACAACTAACTTTTCCCAAGTGTATAATTTATCCTATCAGTTTGTATTCAAAAACCATGGGGCAAAGAAATTTTTAAAATCTCATTCTTGTATTTAAGGAAGGGAGGAATTTATCCTTACTTTTAGAAAATATTTTTAGTTGCAGATGGTTATTATTTTATTTATTTATTTTTAATTGTGGTGGATATTTTTGTTTCTTTGCTTTGGTTCTGGGTATCAGACCTAGGGCCTCAAACTTGCTGGACTCTACCACTGAACTCTACCCTTAACCATATATTTTCATGGTTGGCATCAGGCTGTGGAGATAGCTTGACATAAAATCCACCAGAGAAGAAATGAAGAAGACAGAATATTATATTGACGAACCCCTCAATGCAACCAGACCACCCTCCATCTTGCCTGCTTCTCTCAGTGGCTCACATTAATTAAACCTCAGGTTTCAAGTGAAAATAACCACAAGTTTATTCTCTACTGTGGAAATAATTTGTAAAGAACTTATGCTTATTTACCAAGTGCTGTGTACTATTAGGCATTTAAACCTGAAAAGGCCTAGAAGTCATATGGACTCATCCTTCATTTTATTAGAGACTACTGAACACTCAGTTTTTAAAATCCATGGCACAGACAGTGTTTGCCTAACATAGACAGTGCCCTGGGTTTGAT
This sequence comes from Marmota flaviventris, assembly GCF_047511675.1. Classification (NCBI taxonomy): domain Eukaryota; kingdom Metazoa; phylum Chordata; class Mammalia; order Rodentia; family Sciuridae; genus Marmota; species Marmota flaviventris. Next base: position 83,916,374 of record NC_092505.1, read on the forward strand.
TCCCAGCATAGCAAAAAAAAAAAAAAAAAATAGAAAAATATATGGATGAGCTGGGCACAAGGCAGGTGTCTGCAGTCTTAGCTCCTCGGGAAACTGAGGCAGGAGGATTGTTTGAGGCCAACCTGGGTAACATAGAAAGGCCTTGTCTAAAAAAAAAATCATTGGGAAAGAAAGGACTTAGTAAGATATTAGTTAAAAATGTCTCTAGATGAGATCACAGTGTGGAAGGGGATCTTCTAATTAAGGTATTATATTTTCAGAACTTTGCATATGAGATGATGCTTTTCTTTTAAATGTTAAGTATTGCAGGGTCTTTGGCTGAATACTATAGACAGTGCTAAAGGCCACAAGTAGTAGTGTAATGACTCTGTGTGAACTAGTGAATGGGATTTTCCAGGACTGTTTCATTGATATGTGTTTTCTTGTGTTCAGTGTTTACAGGCATTGGAGTTTTTACATGTCAATAATGTGATTCACCATGACATAAAAAATAACAACGTACTTTTGGGTATGGAAGGAAATACATTCATTATTTATTTTTATTATGTTTTCCTCCATTTTTAATTAAAAAAACTCATCTGTTAATATATTGAAAATTAAAATATGGAAGGGGAAAGAATCTAGTGATAAAGACCATGAACTTGGACCTAAACTGGGTTTAAATGGCACAGCTGCTACTACTTGCTGAATAATTTTGGGCAAGTTAATCTCTTTTGTGTCTCTTTTCTCATTTATTCTCTAAGGAAGATAATATTACCAATCTCAGGATTTTTTTGGAGGTTAAACATGTAAAGGACTAAGAAGCAGTGCCTGGGACTGTCCTAGTATTGATGCTGTCTTAGAGATATAAATTTGCATTTGTTTCTGCCATCTGTTAGACTAGTTTTTCTCATGGTACTCTAGAGCATTCTCTGAGTTTTACCCAGTATAGCCTAAGCAGGAGAGGGCTGTATGACCCTGACCTCAGGGATGACAAAGGAAAATATGCCCTTTTCTAAAGTTCTTCTGTATGAGACACAGCAGAGTCATGCAAAACATAGTGAACTTCTTTCCTCTGTGTCCATAATCTCTGAATTCCTGCCATGCCCCCTGGAGGACTCAAGCAGAGCTATTAAAGTACATCTAGTAAGTTACTCAATCAAGTCATCAAAATATAAGATTCTATCTTTAAGTTATCTTAGTGGGCAAGTTGGAAATAGATAATCCCATACATTTTTGGAAGAGACATATGAAAATAGAATTAGACTTTTTTGGAAAATGTTTTGTGGTGACTCTGCCACTTACTAGATTAATGATCTTAGGTGAATTAATTAAAAACATATATGCCTTGGTTACCCTTTTTATAAATGAGAATAATTTTAATAGTAAGCATACCTGTGGCTGGGTTTAGTGGAGCAAACCTATAATCCAGCAGTTTGGGAGGGTGAGGCAGGAGGATCGCAAGTTCAAAGCCAGCCTCAGCCATCTAGCAATGTCCTAAAGCAACTTAGCAAGACCCTGTCTCTAAATAAAACATTTTAAAAGCCTGGGGATGTGACTCAGTTGTAAGTACCAATACAAAAAAAGGAAATTAACCAGAATGAATTTTTTAAAAATTACCCATCTCATAATGTTATCGTGAGGATTAGATATTTTTACAAGGTACTTGAACAGTACCTCAGTTTTATAAACACTCGTTTTCATTATAAATATTACTTTACCTAACAGTTGCACTTTTCAGTATTCACTCCAGTAGAATTATTAAATATATTCCCCACAATTAGTAAGAGGATATTCCTGCAACATGGTAAAGAAGAACTAAACTATCTTTACACTGTAATATATTATAGTTTTTAAAATGAGGCCGATAAATATATTAATATGGAAGGATCTCTGAAATAAACAGTTCATATAATATCCTAGTTAGGTAAAACAAGCGAAGCAGTTCATAGTTATTATTCATTCTTATGCAAATATCAAACAATCTAAAACTTACAGGCCTGATATACCAGTGGTTATATAAGTAGTTGAATGGCTTTAACAATAGAAGGGAAGAAAAGATCATAAATTCTCATCCTAACCTTTCCACAGAATTAACATAAAGTACTAAAGTTTTCTGTTTCTCAGTTATAGTGGAGAGAGTTGGAGTAGATGAAGGCTAGTTAGAACTTTGTGAGTATAATTGCACTCAAACATGTTCTTTTTTATAAACTCTCTGCTAAATTGTATGCTTAGTAATTCTAGTTTCTCTTTATTTCATTTAAAGTAGTTTCAGTATCTTGACGTTTCCTGATTCATTTCATTTGGGTTTGGTGTCCACCTTTGGTGCTTTTCTCCCCTTTTTGGACCTCTTTCAGTTTTACTAAAACTTTTAGGATAAAATGTATTATTTAGAATAAAAGCCTAATAACTTGCACTCTGTTGTAAGAAGAAAAAGCAAACAGTGGCAGTATATAACATCATCAAAATATTCTAATCCCAGTCTGGATTACATTATTATTAAATTCTTTAAAAAAAATGAAGGAGCCCAAATAGTCCAAATGAAATTATGTTATCTGAGGTGGACTCTTTTACAAAACCATATCTAGAAGCTATTAACTCTAGATGTTTTATTTTTGTTTCTTAGCGAACTTTTGTGTTTGTGCTCAGATCACCCCTAAGCAGAATACATGCACCGCCATGGTTGGAACACCCTACTGGATGGTACCAGAAATGGTTATGGGGGAAGCTTATGGCCCTAAAATTGACATATGGTCTCTAGGTATCATGGCTATTGAGATGCTGGAAGGAGAGCCTCCATACATGAAGGAAGATCCCACACAGGTAAGACCAGTTTAACACCAGCTTCACTGTAAGAAACAAACTTTCCCTTAAAGTGTAGTTGGAACTTCCTTGTGTTGTTCATTGGCCAAGAATTTAGAATCAAAACTTGACAAATCCTAACCTCTGCCCTTACTTTGTATCTACAAGTCACACTGCTTCTGAGTTACAGAGCTGAAAGTGTTAGCTAAAGAGTGTAGGTGTTTGTTGGTCAGCTGTATGGTTTCCTGTTTGGGGTATAAGTAAGCATGGACTCACCTTTCTACATAGTTGAAGTCTCCTAGGTATGTGCCTCTTTCTACACAGTGAAGGTACTTTTCTTACACATTTAAGTACCCTGGATATAGAAACCAGGTTATCCACTTTGAACTTCAGCCTCTGATCCCCAAGGTCCAAAAAAGAGGAAAGCAAGATGACTCCTCTGAGAAAGCTATATCACTGACACTGTTCAAGTCCATTTCCAAACAGAGTAGACTTTGAACAAATAAATATTCTTGCAACTGAGGTGAATTTCAACCATCCTCCCATCTCCTTTTCAATGACTATATGTGGCCAACACCATTAGTAATTAAGGAAATACAAATCAGAACCACAGGACACCACTTTACACCTAATGTCAGACAAATAATCAGTGCTGGTAAGAATGAGGGAAAATGGGAATTGTTTGCCAGGCACACTAGTGCACACTTGTAATCCCAGGGATTTGGGAGGCTTAGGTAAGAGGATTGCAATATTGAGGTTAGCCAGGGTAACTTCACAAAACTCTGTCTCAAATTTAAAATGCCGTGGATAATAGACAAACTCTAGGTAGAGCAGAGAGGTGGGAGGGGAAGGGAGGGGGCAGGGGGTTAGCAATGATGATGGAATGTGAAGGACATCATTATCCAAAGTGTATATATGAAGAAACAAATTGGTGTGAATATACTTTATATACAACCAGAGATATAAAAAAATGTGCTCTATATGTGTAATAAGAATTGTAATGCATTCTGCTGTCATTTATTTTTTAAAAGTGAATTAAAAATTAAAACATAAAAACAAAAATAAAATATTAATTTAAAAGATTAAATAAAATAAAAAGGTCGTGGATGTAACTTAGAGGTAGAACACTCCTGAGTTCAATTCCTAGTACTATAAAAATAAAAATGAAAAAAAATGATTAGAACCCTCATATATTGCTGGTGGGAATATAAAATGTTGCTCTGCTTTTGAAACAATTTGGGAGTTCCTCAGAAAGTTAATATTGAGTTACCATATGACCTAGCAATACCACTACTAGTTATATATCCAAGAGAATTAAAAGCATATGTCCGGACTGGGGTTGTGGCTCAGTGGTAACATGCTTGCCTTGCATGTCTGGGGTACTGGGTTCAATCCTCAGTACCACACCAAAAAAGAAAATTAAATAAAAATAAGTAAATAAATAAAAAGTATATATCCATGGAGTGGGAGATGTAGCTCAATGGTAGAGTGCCTAGCAGACCCTGGGTCAGTCCACAGCACTGCCAAAATAAAAAAAGGCAATAAAAGCACATGTCCACACAAAATTTGCACAAAGTTTTCATAGCAGTGTTATTTAGAATAGCAAAAAGTGGAAACAACCCAATTACCTGTCACCTGATGAACAGTGGAATATTATTTAGCCATAAAATGGAAAGAAGTTCTGATACATATACAACATTGACCCTTGAATGTATTCTACTAAGGAAAATAGGTCAGGCAGCGAAGGGAATTGAATTTGCATATTCTTCTTTATATACTTTATATTTTTATATACTTAATATTCTTTTTTATATGCTTTTTTATGTTTTTTGCCCCATTGCCAAAGATTCCAGTTCAAGTAAGCAGTTAAGTAGTTTTGACAGGAGATTTATTTAGAACACTTTCCAGAGCCATTTTCAAAACCCTTTTGTTTCATATAGTCATTTAGCCAATATTGAATTTAGTCCCTCCCTTGTGCTAGGCACTGTTCAACTTGCTGCCTAGAGAACCCACAATAAGGGGGACCCAACATGGCGGCCAGCGAGGAGGCAGCACTTTCAATACTTCCACAGTAACGGGATCAGAGAGACCCATTAATACACCTACATGCTACCTGCTGAGAAACTTCTAGCAAAATTCTGCTGAAAGGAGACCTGCCGGGAATTAGTAAGTTTATTGGAAGTGTCAGTTTATCTCGGCCACGAGGCGCAGGGGCCCAGTCCCGCTGGCCGCCGCCGAAAGGCCGCTGCCGAAAGGCCGCTGCTAGCCCAGCAGCGAACGTTCAAACAGCCGCTGCCTGCACGAGCCCCTGCCAGCCTGGCTCTGTAAACCGCCCCCAGCGGTTCCGCGCTGCAAACGACCCCCTCCGTTCGGCGCTGCAAACGACCCCCCTCCCCCCCTCGGGTGAACAGCTCCCGCCCCCCCCCTCTGCGAACAGCCCTGCCCGCACGGCGAACAGGATACCACCTTGGCAGAGAACTGACATCACGGGCGGAGGAGATAACTTCATTGAAACCAGTGCGACAGGTGTGTAATCCCCTAGCCATCTCTCTCCACAGCGGGGAAACCTTAAGAGCCCCTCCCAGCTCTCCTGTGAGCTCCATAGCCAGACGGAGGGAATCAGGAGTGGTGCGGGACTCGCGGTGCGGAACTCCCGGCTACCGCTCCCACCAGTGCTGACAACTGAGGTCTCTTGCACCAGCTACCGGGAGCGTGGCTACTGGAGGGCAAGCAAATTCGCTGGGGGTTCTCACCCCCAAGCTCTACAAACTTAGGGTCTGAGGGAGGCAAACAGGGAGAGTATGCCCAGGCGTTCATGAAAACAGGGCTCCCAGGAGCAGCAGACCTGGCGTGTAACCAGTATTGTGGTAAGCGTCACAGGTGAGCGGGGCCTGGCTTGAGGAAACACAAGAGAAGGCCCTAGGCACTCAGGATTGGAGACCCGCCCAGTCTGGGACGAAGAGCTGCTGCACAGTGAATGGTTCCCACCTATTGAGAGAAGAAGCTTGGCCCAGTGGGCACAGCTCCACCTACTGGAAGAGAAGTTAATCGAACTCTATGACTGCATTTATTATTATTTTTTTTTCTTTTTCTTACATTTTCATTTTTTTTGTTGGTGGTGTTGTTCTTTAACTTTTTTTAATGTTTTTAATTTTTTTAAAAAATTTTTTTATTTTATTATTATTAGTATTATTTCTTTTAATTTTCATTTTTTAATTATCTTTATTATTTTTTTAAAAAAATTTTCTTTCTTTATTTTCTATTTTTTTCTTTTGTCTTTTCAATTTTCTTATTCCCCCTTCCTTGAATTCCACCTGCCTACTCTCATTCTCTTTAGTGACTTCTTCCCTTCCCTTCTAATATACTTCCTCCCAAGCATTAAATAAATTTATAAGAATAAACAGTAACTCAGCAGTCAAATAGAACAAGAAGTAATATGAGCAGCATAAAAAAGCAAGGAAGAAAAGGAGTACAAACAATGAAGGACAGCCTAAATATTCAGGAGGATCTAGAGTCATTAGAAAAATGGTCATATAAAGATCTCAAGGAATACCTTAGACAGATGGAATGGAACCTTAAAGAGGATACAAGACAGCAAATCCAAACAGTGAAAGAACACATTGAAAGTGAATTACATAAACAGATAAAAGAAGAAGTTAAGCATCTTTATCAAGAGATAGAGATTATAAAAAAAAAATCAAACAATAATTCTAGAAATGAAGGAAACGATAAACCAAATTAAAAACTCAATTGAGAGTATCACTAACAGAATGGAGCAAGTAGAAGCCAGAACGTCAGATAATGAAGACAAAATATATCATCTTGAAAAGAGTCTAGCCAACTCAGAAAGGCTGGTAAAAAATCACGAGAAAAACATCCAAGAGATATGGGATAATATAAAAAAAACAAACTTACGAGTCATCGGGATAGAGGAAGGTACAGAGATTCAAACCAAGGGAATGAGTAACCTGCTGAATGAAATAATTACAGAAAACTTTCCAGAAATAAAAAAGGAAACGGATATTCAAATTGTAGATGCATACAGGACACCGAGCACACAAAATCACAGTAGACCAACGCCAAGACACATTGTTATGAAGATATCCAATATACAGAACAAAGAGAAAATATTAAAAGCTATAAGAGAAAGGAGGCAGATTACATTCAGGGGTAAACCAATAAGGTTAACAACGGATTTTTCATCACAGACGCTGAAAGCGAGAAGATCCTGGAACAACGTATTTCAAACACTGAAAGACAATGGATGCCAACCAAGAATTCTGTATCCAGCAAAATTAAGCTTCAGGTACGACAACGAAATAAAAATCTTTCATGATAAACAAAAGCTAAAAGAATTTGCAGCCAGAAAACCAGCATTGCAAAGCATCTTGAGCAAAACACTACACGAGGAAGAAATGAAAAACAATAACCAAAACCATCAGTGGGAAGTGCCTCTGTAAAGACAGAGGGCAGGGGGAAAGCTAATCATGGAGAAACAAACTAATTTTTTTAAAAAAAAGAAGATAAATAATCAAATATGGCTGGAAGTACAAACCATATATCAATAGTAACTCTAAACGTTAATGGCTTAAACTCTCCAATAAAGCGACATAGGCTGGTAACATGGATTAAAAAAACAAATCCAACAATATGCTGCCTCCAGGAGACACATCTGATTGGAAAAGACATACACAGGCTGAAGGTGAAAGGTTGGGAAAAAATATACCACGCACACGGTCCTCGTAAGCAAGCAGGGGTGGCCACCCTCATATCGAATAAAATCGACTTCAAGACTAAGTTAATCAAAAGGGATAAGGAAGGACATTATATACTGTTAAAAGGAACCATTCACCAGCAAGACATAACAATTATCAATATTTATGCACCAAATAATGGTGCTGCGACGTTCATAAAACAAATTCTCCTCAAGTTCAAGAATCAAATAGACCACAACACAATAATTATGGGTGACTTCAACACACTGCTCTCACCATTGGACAGATCCTCCAAAGAAAAGTTGAATAAAGAAACTGTAGAACTGAATATCACAATCAATAACCTTGACTTAACTGACATATATAGAATATATCAACCATCATCAAGTGGATATACTTTTTTCTCAGCAGTACATGGATCCTTCTCAAAAATAGACCATATATTATGCCATAGGGCAACCCTCAGTAAATATAAAGAGGTGGAGATAATACCATGCATTTTATCTAATCATAATGGAATGAAACTGGAAATCAATGATAAAAGAAGGAAGGAAAAATCCTACATCACATGGAAAATGAACAATATGTTACTGAATGATCAATGGGTTACAGAAGACATAAAGGAGGAAATCAAAAAATTCTTAGAGATAAATGAAAATACAGACACAACATATTGGAATCTATGGGACACATGAAAGCAGTTTTAAGAGGGAAATTCATCGCCTGGACGTCATTCCTCAAAAAAAGGAAAAACCAACAAATAAATGAGCTCACACTTCATCTCAAAGCCCTAGAAAAGGAAGAGCAAAACAACAGCAAATGTAGCAGAAGGCAAGAAATAATTAAAATCTGCTTCACCTTGAGCCCAGAGCAGTGGAGTCAGCGCACCATGGTCTAAACCTGTGAAACTGTGAGCCAAGATACCTGTTCCTCTTGTCTTGTCAGGCATTTTGGTCACAGTGAAACAAACTGACTAACACATTATGGAAACTATAATATGTGAGACTGGATTAATGATAGATTATTGCAGTAGTGGAAACTACCACAGTGAAACATAGGGAGAGATGTGAAAACAACTTTTCAATGAAATAGCATCAGTGAGCTTTGAGAGAGTTTCAAGTATTTTCATGATGTGTAATGAAGTTCTCCCAAAAGCTAAATAACAGCTTTCTCAAATGCAGTAAATTGAAAGTACTTCTAACTACCTGAATAAATATATGAATTTTTGCTATAAAAGTATCTTTAATAGATAAAACCATTTAAATAAAAATAATAACAGTGGAGGCAGGAGATATGCATGTGTAAAATGACAACAAAAGCATCAGGGCCAAGAACAACCCTAAGATTCTTGTCCTGTGTGACATTGTGTGTCATGTGATGGTAGAGTGTGATCATTGAAAAGTGCAAATATTCAACAATAAGAGAGAGTTGTACCTAATCACTAAGGAGTGAGAATAATAAAAAGTGAGAAATGCTGGATGAGAGATGGAGCAACAGGAATGCTCCTGCATTGCTAGTGGGAGGCTCCACTCCAGAAGAGGATTTTTTTCAGTTTCACACAAACCAAAACATGAGCTTGCCACATAACCCAGCAATGTGTTCCTAGGTATTTACCCCATGCATTGAAACATATCCACATAAAAACCTGTGCAAAATTTTTATAGCATCTTTATTCATATTTGCCAAATCTGGAACCAAGGTGTATTTCAAAAAGTGAATGTGAGGACTGTGTGTAGCTCAGTGGTAGAGCACATGCCTAGCCTGAGGCCCTAGTTTCCATCCCCAGCACCACAAAATAAACAAAAGAAATCCAATGTATGTGTTATATCCATACAATAGAATAGTATTCATTTATAAAAACTGAGATATCATAACAACAATAGACATGACAGAAATTAATCTTATCTATTTATTTATTACAGGGAAAGATCATGGCAAATTGACTACATGCCTATGCCGTGAGCATATTAGACTCTGAAAGATCCTTAAGAGCATAGTGCTTAGCAATGCCCTTCAGTCTAAAGGGGCTAGATACTCTCCAATTGCAAGTGTAGCTGGTGGGCTGGAACTGCTCATCCATGCTAGGGCACTTGCCTAGCATGTAAGTTTAGGACATCTCAAGTATGAAGAGTTTTAAAAACTCAGTGGTTGCAGGGATTCAGGAATGCCAAGAGGTTGAGTAGTAGGTTTTTTTTAGTGCAGTTGATGTTATAAATCTACCATTATAACAATATTAATTTTTCAAAACGCACAGAATTATATAATCTAATACAAAGAGTGAATTCTAATGTAAAGTGTCAGCTTTGGATTAATAGAAGTATATCCATATTTGTTTATTTGTGATAGAGTGCTTGCCTGTCGCGACCCCTTGCCAGCAAGGAAGACGCAACTCAGGAATCTTCTTTCAGCAGTTTATTCAGGTCCCTGATATTTCTTCTTCTTCCTCTTGGATGCCCCTCCCAGCCTTAATAAAGCATCTCAAGCCCCAATGCAAAGCTGCCACGTGGATCTTTCTCATAGGGTGATAAGGGATTACATGCCAACTCTCCAAAAAAGGAGTTGTTTATCACAGGCCACAGTGGAAGCCGGCGCCATCTTCTAATGGCGGCCACGGTCTATAGGAACGGCTCACCACACTTGCCCAGCATGCACGAGTCCCATGGTTCAAGCCCCAGCACCACCAAAAAACAAAAATGTATTTATATAAACATACATATCATTGTAGTAAGTATACTGCACTGTAATGCAAGATATTAATAATAAGAAAATGAGGGGCCAACATGGGAACATTTCAGGATCCACATTTTAAAATCCAGTATGCATTTGGAAAAAGCATTTGCAAGGCTCTCTAGTTGTCTTTTCAGTTTTGAATAAGGTCACCGAGATCCCTTAAAGTGTTCTTCCTATGTTACAGGCAACTCAGTGAGGGTCTCTATTGTCTGCTCACTTTTTTTTTTCACATCAAAGTTGTTGTATTTCACCAATTGTGATAGATTTTTAAAACCTATATTTTGTTTTTTATTTCAATTATTTTTTTTTTGCATTGTTTAATAATTTATTTATATCCCATCCTTCCTATTTTTTTTTAATTTTTTATTGTTGGCTGTTCAAAACATTACATAGTTCTTGATATATCATATTTCACACTTTGATTCAAGTGGGTTATGAGCTCCCATTTTTACCCCATATACAGATTGCAGAATCACATCAGTTACACATCCATTGATTTACATATTGCCATACTAGTGTCTGTTGTGTTCTGCTGCCTTTCCTATCCTCTACTATCCCCCCTCCCCTCCCCTCCCCTCCCCTCTTCTCTCTCTGCCCCCTCTACTGACATTCATTTGTCCCCCTTGTATTATTTTTCCCTTTCCCCTCACTTCCTCTTGTATGTACTTTTGTATAACTCTGAGGGTCTCCTTCCATTTCCATGCAATTTCCCTTCTCTCTCCCTTTCCCTCCCACCTCTCATCCCTGTTTAATGTTAATCTTCTTCTAATGCTCTTCGACCCTACTCTGTTCTTAGTTACTCTCCTTATATCAAAGAAGACATTTGGCATTTGTTTTTTAGGGATTGGCTAGCTTCACTTAGCATAATCTGCTCTAATGCCATCCATTTCCCTGTAAATTCTATGATTTTGTCATTTTTTAATGCAGAGTAATACTCCATTGTGTATAAATGCCACATTTTTTTATCCATTCATCTGTTGAAGGGCATCTAGGTTGGTTCCACAGTCTTGCTATTGTGAATTGTGCTGCTATGAACAACGATGTATGTCTGCTCACTTTTAAAACCTAAAATTTCTACTAAAAAATTCATTAATTAAAAATCATTTCATTTCTGGAAACTTAAAGATAATAATCAAAAATTAAAGAATACAAAGATTTTTCTAAAGGGGGTTGATTAAATTATAAAAACACTCATATTAAGGCACTATTTAATTTAGCCATTAGAATAATTTTATGGTAAGTTCTTAGGAATGATGAAGTTGGCATATAGCTTTTGAAGGAAAAGAGTTTCAGGAGATTCAAATTGTTTTGAAATGTGACTTTTAAAAAGCTTGGGAAGGTTTAACAGCATAGTCCACATTGGTAGTAGGATTGTCATCATTTTTCTTTATACTTTTATGCACCCCAGGTGGGGTTTTTGTTGTTGATTTTGTTTTCTTTAAGCAAGTGTATCAGTTATTCTTCAACTCAGAAAAGATGAAGCTGCCAGGCCTGGGGGCACACACCTGTAATCTCATCTTCTAGAGAGGCTCAGGCAGGAGGATCTCAAGTTGGAGCCTGCCTGGGCAACTTAGAGATACCCTTTCTCAAAATAAAATGAAAAGAGGGCTGGTATATAGCTCAGCAGTAGAGCACTTATTTGCCTAGCATATTCCTGGGTTCAATTCCTGCATCACTCCCTACAAAGAAAGGGCGGGAGAGGGGGGAAAAAGGAGTGAGGGAGGAAAGAGGGAAGTCGAAGAAGGAAGAGGAGGAGGAAAAGAAACACTAAAGGAAGGGAAGAAGGGAGGATACAAAATTCAAGCAGGAAGAGATAATGATAACCTCATTTTACTCACTGTAGTATTTATAGTGATTGTCTTTGCAGAATTCAGAGGGGCTAGAGATGTTGTTCAGTGGTAGAGTGCTTTCTCAGCATGCACAAGGCCCTGGGTTTGATTCAACACTACACACACACACACACACACACACACACACATGCAGACACACACACAAAATAGTTTCATAAACTTAATAAATTACATTATAACTTGTTGAGCTACATTTAAAATGTCATAAATGCTATACCCAATGGTTGCACACCTGTAATCCCAGTGAGTGGAGTGCTAAAGAGGGAGGATCACAAGTTTAAGGCCAGTCTCAATAATTTGGTGAGACCTTATCTCAAAAATTAAAAAGAAGGGTTAGGGATGTAGCTCACTGGTAAAGCCACCCTGGGTTCAACCCTCAGTATTCCATTCCCCACCCCACAAAAAAAGAATGTCACAGATGTTCTTCTATTTTTAGACCTTACACCTCATTGCCACCAATGGAAGCGACAGGACCTACGAACCCAGGAAAAGTTTCCCCAGCATTCCTGGACTTCCTGAATAAGTGCCTTGAAGTGGAAGTGGAGAAAAGAGGTTCAGCCGGGGAATTACTAGAGGTAAATTTGGAAATGATGCAATTTGGGGGAAATATTGAGTCTTTTTGAATGACCAACAGAAAGTTTTCATTTCATATTCATTGATCACTACCAATAAGGCAGCTGCTACATTTTAGGGTTTCATCTGCCAGAAGTAAAAGTTTAATTTTGTGATAGTTTGTTTTGGTATATTATCAAATATCGTGTCCATTCTATGCTGGCATGAGTGTATTAATGGGCTGTTTAACTGCCGATATTTAGAATTTAGAACAATTAAAAACAACTGTTTTCAAAACAGTTATGAAAGTTATGGTTGTGATTATGAGAGATTTGGGCAGGTATCAAAATATGGGTTGTTTAAATCAATTGTATTCATAAGTAGTCTTCAGGCCTTAGTTGAAAGAACATGTTTTGCTTCTAAATTATGCACTTTTTGTTTCCTCTCTTTGTCAGCACCCATTCCTAAACTTGGCAAAACTGCTCACAAGTTTAACAAGCCGCACATCTTGGCGGACAAGGAGGTTCTCAAGAAAAGCTACTAACATGGCATCCTGTTCTTTCATTTTCTGAAAAGAAAAATTTTTTTAAACTAAAGTTTCATAGTTGTAAAAGACTTGTAACATAAAATTTGCCATTTTAGCCATGATAAGTGGACAGCTCACAGGCATTAATTACACATACAATATTGTACAACCTTCTGTTTCCAGAACAGTTTTGTCACTCCAAACAGAAGCTCTGTCACCATGTAAGTAATAACTCCCATTCTTCTTCCTCCACCCCTTGGCTGCCACCATTCTTTTTTTTTTCTTTTATTTGTTCTAATTAGTTATTCATGACAGTAGAAAGCACTTAGAAACATCATACATGGAGTAAAACTTCTCATTTTTTTGGTTGTACGTGATGGATGTAGAATCATATCAGTCATATAGTCACACATGCACATAGGGCAAAAATGTCCGATTCATTCTACTCTCCTTCCTACCCCCACACCCAGCTCCCCTCCTTTCACTCCCCTCTGCCTAATCCAAAGTAACTTTATTCTTCCATAGCCACGCTCCTTATTGTGAATTAGTGTCAATATATCAGAGAAAACATTTAGACTTTGGGTTTTGGAATTGGCTTATTTGGCTTAGAATGATATTCTCAACTTCCACCCATTTATTGACAGATGCCATCACTTCGTTCTTCTTTAAAACTGAGTAATATTCCATTGTGCATGTAGGCCACATTTTCTTCATCTGTTGAAGGACACCTAGGTTGGTTCCATAGTTGTGAGTTGAGCTGCTTTGTAACATTGATGTGGTTGTGTCACTGTAGTATGCTGATTTTAAGTCTGTTGGGAATAGACTAAGAAGTGGGATAACTGGGTCAAATGGTGGTTTCATTCCAAGTTTTCTTAGGAATATCCATACTGCTTTCTATAATGGTTGTGCCAATTTGGAGTCCCACCAGCAATCTATGAGTGTATCTTTTCCCCCACATCCTTGCCAACATTTATTTTAACTTGTCTTCTTGATAATTGCCATTCTGACTGAAGTGAGATGAAATCTGAGAGTAGTTTTGATTTGTATTTCTCTAATTGCTAGAGATGTTGAACATTTTTTCACATATTTGTTGATGAACATATATCTTCTGAGAATTGTCTGTTCAGTTCCTTAGTCCATTTATTGATTGGGTTATTTGGTTTTGGGGTGTTACGATTTTTGAGATCTTTATATATTCTGGAAATTAGTGCTCTATCTGATGTGTGTGTAGTAAAGATGTTCTGCCACTCTCTCTTCACATTATTGATCATTCCCTTTGCTGAGAAGAAAGCTTGAGAGTTTGAATCCATCCATTATTGATAAGTAATATTGTTTTATGGCTCAGAATATGATCTGTTTCAATGAAAGTATGAAGGGCCCTCAAAGGGATCGGGAGTTCTGTAGTTGCTGGGTGTTGTATTCTGTAAAGTCAGGCTGAGGTAGTTGATACTCTTGCTCAAACCTCCTATGTCTTTATTAATATTTTTGCCCAATTAGTGTATTTACTGAGAGGTATCAAAATCTCCTACGATTGTTGGTAACTGTGTGTTTCTCCCTTTCATTCTGTTGATTTTTGCTTTATATATTTTGAAGCTCTGTTACTGGGTGCAGGAACAATAATTATTGTCATATCTTTCTTTAGAATTTCCTTTTTTTTGAAATGTAGAGCCACATGAATATCTTTTATTGTGAAATAAAATAATCCAAATGATTGTAAACCTAAGAAACAAAAAGAGAAGCACTTAAACATTTAGTACAAACACATGCATTTTCAAACCCTGACATTTTTGTGTAGTACTTATAGTCTAAATACACCTTTCCCTTCCCTTTACAACATACCATTGCAACCTATTTGTTTATAGAATGAAGACCTTAAGGAAAAGCCTTATTCACATTCCTGTTAAAGAAAGAAATATTTTTTCTTAGGATCAATTTAGCTGAATTTGATTAAACATTGGTAGAGGCTCCAATATTTATATCAGACAAATAAGATGATGGATGATATTTCATTATTAACAAATTCCTATTAATACAGCTAAAGAGTTAATTATCCAGATGCATTTATTGAATTTCTACTATGTGTAACTATTGTTCAAAAGCAGACACATTGCCAAAGATGTAAAGTGGGCCACTAAAATAAAATAATAACTCCAGAAGTTTATAACTTTGGTATACTAAAATACCCAAATAATAAGAAAAATGATTGCCACTACTATTGCTGCTGCTTCCAAAATTGCCCAGTCTATTTCTAGGGAACAGTTCAGACACTGGAAGAATATAATTCAAGTTTAAGCATCAATAACTGATGGCTATACCTTTATGACTTAACACAACAGCAATGTGTGAAGTACATTCTGGTGATCTACAGTGCTACCATCTATGCAAGGCAGTCTGGGAAATGACACTTAATTTTTTTTTTAAAAAAAAAGACAATTTTATAATAAACCAGGACATAGACCAATTGCAATTTAGAGGGAAAGCAAAACCTTCCCCCTACTGCTAAAATTATAATTCCTCAGACACAGTCATCATTGGGAAGCATGGGTGTAGGCTAGATAAATTTATAGCATATTGAATAATACAGCCAAGTTTTTTGTATGTAACCCTGAAGACTTTCCAACTTATTTTTCAACATTACAATTGTAGGAATGGGAATTGAAGAAATGAAAAGTATTTTCTTAGACATAACAGGTTTCTTACAGTCCCCAAAATCAAAATGTGACACATCACCCTAACACCCTAACACAAACTATTTTGTCTACCACCCATAAGACATAACTTCATAGGACATCACATTTCCAAAGATTAAGTACTTCTTTCAATTTCCTTGAATTTTTAAAAAGTTTCCTAAACTATAGAAGTTTTTTTTTTCCAGGTCAAGTGTTATCTTCTGGCAAAGTACCTTCAGGATAAATATGCTTCATCATTTATATATCCCACAATTAAAGCCTCCATTTACAAGCTTAAAACCAGCTCCTGGTCTCTCTGTTCAGAAATCCCCACACTTATTTTTAAAAATTACTTAAAACACTAGAGGAAAAAATCCCTCTGGATAAGAAAGACTCTATAGAAAATCAAACTCAACTTCATTTCTTAAAAAAAAAAAGCCTCAGTTAAAAAATAAAAAGCCTCAGTGGTCTTCCATTCAGAAACATGCTATTCCTTGAGTAAATAAAATTAAATGAAAATAATAAAGTTATTAAATAGCAAACTTAAAATAAACACATGTAGTCTGGAGTTCTCGGAGAAAATAATAGGGAAACATCTGTTTCTGGTAAATTCACATTCCTTTCTGTACCAGTTTCTACAATGAGTGGGCAACACTGCCCTCTTATGGACTTATTGAGCTACATCCCTTAGTTCTTGTGAAAAATTTCCCCAGGATGGGTTGATCAGCATGCTTGCTCGCACATACATTGATTCTTTTGCTTCTAGAACAGTGTTTGCCTTTCTGTGAATGACTCTGAAGACCAAGGAGACTTTAGAGAGGCCGTGAGACCATAAATTGACATTTGTTGCAGTGGTTTTCAAGTCTTAATGTAATCAGAATCATCTGCGGGCTTGTTAAACACAAGTTGCTGGGCCCCACATTCAGACTTTCTGCTTCCTTAAATTGGGATCGAGTACAAGAACTAGGTGATCCCAGCAAGTTCCTGGATGGTACTAATGAGCCAATCCTGGGACCACACTTTGTGGGCGGGGCAGGAAGAAGAGGGCATGTCAGCTCCAGGCCCTCTCTGGGTCCCAAACAGGATTCTGGAGTTCTTTTTATCAGAAACTCCTGAAGAGATATTTTAAAGCAAGTGTCTCTTCTCACAGGCATTTTGAGGACCTCAAAGCCTAGTGGGATTTGGAGAGAACCCAGAGGCACCCTCTTCAGCCCCAGCTCAAATCATCAGGGTGGGGTCAAGGACCCGCCCCTACCACTAGAAGTAACTCCAAAACAGGTGTATCTGCACAGCTATGTGAGGTCTAAAAGGTTCTTGATAAAGGAAAAAGAGTTTTCAGGTCACAAACTCCATTAGGATCACACGAGTGAGAAGTTCCTAACATGCAAGCCCAGGCTGCATGTCAGTGATGGGAAAAGGGCTGTGAGCACCCACCCACTTTCACATCCTTTGCACTCAGTTCTTAGCCCAAAGTGGTGTTTTTCTGGAGTATCCCATGGGAGTAGTTTCAGGCCAAGGTCATTAGGGGGAAAAGATGCTCTCAGAAACTAACAACTCTGCGGGCTGGTCAGCAGAGATCCTGAGGTCCTGGCCACGGTAGGATTTGGTGCAGAGTTGGACCCGGGACTCCAGCTGCTCACTAAGTTCGTCCAGAGCCCCGGTGCAGGACTCCAGGCTCTCCGCCAGTTTCTGAATCTTGGCCTTCAGAACCTCCTGGCTAACCTTGGTGGCCCCCTCGGCGCGCCTGGGGATGAGGAAGCCACGTGAGCCAAAGAAGACAAGGAAGTAGACAGAATTGTACAGGGCCAGGGAGGCGTTCCTCCCGCTCTGCAGCAGCTGGCAGTCCCGGCAGCCCTGCCAGCGGCAGAAGAACTCCTGGCAACTCGGGATCTCACGCATCTGTCCTGGCAGGTGGCAGCGATCTCCTGCACCCTCCGCACCTCCCGGGAGTTGAAGAAGATCAGGGAGAGATCGGACGTGATGGTGACTGTCCCTCCAGCGGCGGCCACCGCTAGTCCCACAGCCGACGCAAGAAGTGAGGCACCTAAGGTGACAGGGCTGAGCGAAAGCTCCACGATAGCAGCTACTGCGCCCGCAGCGCTCAGTGAGCTACCTGCCACATTGGCCCCCAGGGATCGCTGGCGGAGGCGCTCTAGGCGCCGGGCCACCTCGCGCAGGCGCAGCACCTGGCCGTGGAGCTGGCCGCGGCGATCCAGCAACAGCCCTTGGAAGCCACGCAGCGAATCCGCACCTTGCAGCTCCCAGGCCGGAGGGCGCTTCATGCCCATTCACTTCTGGCTGCCTCCAGGAAAGAAAATTCCCAGAATTTCTATATATGGTAATACCTTTGAAGTTTATTTTATCTGATATTAATACAGATTAATATTAATAAAAGTTCCAACTTTCCATTCTTTATTTTTACATTATTTTCCTGAATTTTTAAATTTTCAATCTACCTGTATCTTTATATTTAAAGCACATCTCTTGTAGACACCATTAGGTCTTGATTTTTATTAACCCATTCTGATAATCTCTGCCTTTTAACTGAGTGTTTAATTCATTTTGTTCAATGTAATATTGATATATTTGGATTTAGGCCTCATATTTTGCTCTTTGTTTTCTGTTTGTACCATCTGACCTTTGCTCTTCTGTTCTTCCTTTTCTGTAATCTTAAATTTTTACCATCAACTTAGAATTAATGTCTTTATCTAAAATGTAAGAATCTTCTAAGTCCATACTATTTTTTTTTTAATTTTTAGAGACAGGGTCTCACTACATTTTTTAGGGCCTTGCTATGTTGCTCAAGCTGGCTTTGATACTCCAGCCTCAGCACTATTTCTAGCATATTTTAGGAGAAGTCCACTAAGATTCTTATCTTTGCTCCTCTATGAGTAAGATTATCCATTTCTTTAAACACCATCTCTTTGTCTTTGATTTTCAGCAATTTGAAACATGCTAGGTGTAGATGTTCTCTGAACTTGTTTGATGTTCTCTGAACTCCATGTATCTATTACTTCAGAAAAGTTTTCCATCTTTATTACTTGAAGTCTTTCCTCAACTCTGTTCTATTTTGCTTCTCCTCCTACTATTCCAATTGCACAGTTGTTTATCTTTTGCAATTGTCCTGTCGTTCTTAAATTTTCTGTTTAAGTTTTTCTTTTCTCTTTTCAATTTTGCCTGAGAAGTTTCTTCTGACCTATCTGCAACTCCACTAATATTCTCTTCAGTCACGTCTAGGGTACTGATGAGCCCATCAAAGGTGTTAATCATTTATCTTAGTGTTTGTTATTCCTAGTCTTTCCTTTTGTTTCTCATTTACAGTTTCCGTCTCTCAGCTGACATTATCTTTTCTTTAATATTCTTTTTCAGCTGTAACCTTGAGCATCTCAATCATAGTTGTTTCAAGTTCCTATCTGATAATTCCAATATCTAAATCATCTGTGGGTCTCATTCTAATGCTTGCTTTATGTCCTTAGACTTTGTTTCTTCTTGCCATTTAGTCTGCCTTATAATTTTTTTGTTGTTGAAAGTCAGACATAGTGTATTGAATAATAGGAACTGAGGTAAATAGGCCATTTATTTGGTGTTTTCTGTAGCCAAAGGGGCCAGAAACTTCAGATTCTTATAATGTCTTTATGTTCATTTCTTGCCCAGAAAGAATTTGTGTCTTCAACTCTTTAAGCTGTAATTCTCTATAGTTGTGCTGGAGGCTTTTTGGTATAGTGGCACAGTAGAGAGGAAAGAAGGATTCTGTGGTCTATGATTAAATCATAGTGTTGAGTGAGCCTGCATTTCTGGGGTGTGACTTTCACTGCTGTTTCTTACTTTTCCACCACCACTAGCACCTTGCATGAGACAAGAGCCTGGAGTAGGAGAAATACCTTCCCCATCATGGGACAAAGCTCTGGTGAAGTCCTTTTCCTTGGAGAGTAGATTTCTGTTCTGGAGAATGGTTGCTCTTTTCACAATGGTTACCTTTCTCCAACCCCTGCCAGAGCCATAAGGGTATCTTCATTGGCTCTTTAGCAAGAGAAACTAGTAAGGTTCCTGGAGGAGAGCCTGAGGGGCGGGGGCTCTCTAAAGCTGTGTCCCAGGAGTTTCTCACTCTCACACTAATGTACCAACAATTTATCAGAATTACCATTAGTTGTTCCTACCAGTTGATGGCTCCCATGGCTTCTGCTTCAGGGGAACAGAGCTATCCCATGAACTGGATTCAGCTCTTTCTCCAGGTTTCATGGTGGCAATGTGCCCTGCTACCTCAGTTCTCTGGTGGAGATGTAAAAGTTGCTGATTTTCCATTTGTTCCTTTTATAAGGCTGGAAGTCACAACTTCCAAGCTCTTCACATGTTGGAGCTAAAACCAGAAGTTTCTTTCAGTGCTTTAAAGATCCCTCTCACTATCTTCTGACCTCTATTGCTTCTGGCAGGAATCCAACCATTATTATTTATATGTAATTTATCCTTTTTCTCTGGCTGCTTTCAAAAAAATTTGTATTTAGCCATTTGATTTGTAAGCACTCAGGTCTGTTTTCTTTGTATATGGGCTGTGTTGGGCGGGGGGTGTCTATGTACTTCTAGAATGTGTAAATTTATGTATTTTGCCAAATTTGGAAAAACTCTCATCAATGTTCTGTCAAATTTTCTTTTCCCCTCCTGTTCCATTACATCTGTCTTCTCCCACTGAGGTTCCGATTCACGTATCTTGGGCCCTTTGGATATCACCCTGCAGTTCACTAAAGCTCTGTTCTTTGTTCACACGTTTTTTCCTCTATGATGTTAATATCAGATGGTTTCTATTCTCTTCCTTCTACTTCACAGACCCTTTTCTCCTTTTTCCTTATTTTGAAACACTTCCATCTTTGTGTGGTTATTATAATATTTAATCTTGTGCCATGTCTATGAGATTAGAATGGAAGGTGAGGTGTATCTTTGATCTGATCATCTGTGATTCCTGAGAAAGAAACAAATACATGCCTCATTCTTTAAAGAGGCTGGCCAGAGAGAGGCTGGAGTGTATATGTGGATGCTGGAGAACGAGGAGAATCTCCCTCTGGGCTGGCCAGATGTGCCAGGTTTAATCAAAGAATATCTTGAAGCCAACTAGGATAATGTAGACTGTGGGAAGCCATCCTGACACATGACTGGGCGGCTCCCTTTAAGGGTCTGAGGCGTTCTGGCTGTGTCAGAACTTTCCCGGCCCTTTCCTGATGAGAGAACCCGTCCGTGTGGGGGTGTGACTGACCACTGACCCCGGGGGCCCAATCACTGACCCTGACCTTGGAGTGCAGTCCCCCCTCAACCTTCATTGGATGGAATTATCCCCTGAATTTCTTGTTCCCCAATAAAAGGCCACTCCCTGGCGTGTTCACTCTCTCTCTCTCCTGCTAGCCCTGAGTAATCCTTGCTGCCCTGCTGGGCTGTTAGAGGTCGGAGCCAGAGAGAGGAGCCGTCTTGGACCTGGCAATAGAAATAAGGTAACTGAGTCTGTGTGTTTTATTTCGATCTCTTCTAGCTAACTTTATGCCAAGAACCTCATTAATGAAACCATTGCGCAGGCCGCATGGTGGAGTAGACCTCTAGATAAAATGGGAGTCAATGTGGCAAACAACTAGCTGGTCACCGATGGTGGCACCTTGAATACAAGTTTGCCTGTTGTCCACAGCAGCAGGAATACATGTCCTGGTGTGTTTATGCCAGAGACGTGCTTTAGATGAGAGTGAAATCCTATAAGGAAACTAAAGAGAATAGAAGAAATAAAGTTGACTAGATGTTAGCTAGAATCTAAAAGGTTTGTTCCTTCTAGTTATTATTATTTAGAATGTTCTCTCGGTGGACTCTTTCTGTATGCAGTAAGTCACAGAAGAGAAACCTGGCTGACAGCACTTTAACTTCTCAAACAGCACTAACCTAACTGAATGATCAAACTTCAACATCACCTATACTGGACAACAGATGTTAAGTTCTCCTCCATGAAGCAACAGGAGGTAAGCAATATCAGCTGTCCTATTCCTGCAGAAAACGTTTTGACTAAAACAGATCATGAGGAGGCAATCAGAAACATTGAAATTCTGCAAAACAACTGTCCAGGACTCCTCAACAATGTCAGTGCTGTATAAAAACAAAATCAGAGAACCCTTCTAAATTAAAAGTTTCTAAAGAATCATGACAACAAAATGTAACGTGATCCTTGATCATATCCTGTATTGTTTAAAAATCTAGCTATAATGGATTTACGAAAATTCAAAATGGTCTACATACCTGATAATAGTTTCATGTCAATATCAAATTTCCTCAAAGTGACCAAGTTGTTGGTGGTACTGTACTGGGGGTTGAACCCAGAGGGGCTTTACCACTGAGCTACATCCCCAACCATTTTAATTTTTTATTTTGAGACAGGATCATGTTAAGTTGCTGAGGCTGGTCTCAAATTTGTGATCCTCCTGTCTCACCCTCCCAAGTTGCCTGGATTGCAGGTGTGCACCACAGTGCCCAGCTATTTCTAGTGTTCTAAAAGATTTAAACTCAAGGGAAGCTGAGTCTCATAAACAGGCTTTTTAAGACTTACTAAGATGCCATAATTTTTCTCCTTTAGCCTGCTAAAATAATAAATTAGAGTGTATGTCACTAAATGGGTATTCTGTAAGAATTCCTACTTCCACAGGTCATGCTACACTTTTATTACATGCATATTCATACTTTGAAATGTTACATTTATAAAAGTTGATTAGTATTTTGTGGGAAAATAATTATGGTTCTGCTAACCTTTTATTAAGAAAATTCATTTTTATTCTAGGACAGTATAAACAACAGAAATTGTTCTTTTAAAGATTTGCTTCAAGGCATGGTGTCACAAACCTGTGATCCCTGTGACTCAGGAGGCTGAAGCAAGAGGATTTTTCAGTTTGAGGCCAAACTCAGCAACTTAGTGAGACTCTGTCTCAAATAAAAAATAAAAAAGGACTGGGGATGTAGCTCAGGGGTAAAGCACCCCTGGATTCAATCCCCAGGACCTAAATAAATAAATGATTTGTTAGCCCTCTGCTTTTTTAGCTTGCTTTTTAAATTTTATATAGACATCTTTCAGTATCAAGATACAAACCAAGCTTATTTATTTAGTGGTGCTGCGGATTGAACCCAGGGTCTAACACATGCTAGGCACTCCCTCTACCACTTAGCTATACCCCCAGCCCTAAAATATGTTCTTAAACAGTTGTATGATGTATATCATTTCCTAAATGTGTCAAAATTTCTTTAAAAATTTTTTATTTGTTCTAATTACATGTGAAAGTAGAATACATTCTGACACATTGTACAATGGAGCATAACTCCTCATTCCTCTGGCTGTACAAGATGCCGAATCATACCAGTAGTGTAATCATACATGTAATAGGGTAATAATGTATTCCTCCATCTTTCCCAACCCCACTGCCCGACCTCTCCCCTAACTCCCCTCTGCACAATCCAAAGTTTCTTCATTCTTCCCTACCTCTGCTGGCCCCTATGGATCAGCATACACTTATCAGAGAAAACATTCAGCCTTTGGTTTTGGGGGGATTGGTTTATTTAACTTAGCATGATCTAATTGTGCCTAAATTTATGTATGTTTCAATAGAAACCTGTTTTGGTTGTTTTCAGTATTTTAATATAAGTTCATATAAGGGTATTACTAATATAATATAAGTAATACCCTTATATAAGCATATTAGTACTCTTTTATATCTAGGATAAATTTCAAGTAGGGGAATGG
Organism: Marmota flaviventris; assembly: GCF_047511675.1. Taxonomy (NCBI): domain Eukaryota; kingdom Metazoa; phylum Chordata; class Mammalia; order Rodentia; family Sciuridae; genus Marmota; species Marmota flaviventris. The sequence continues at coordinate 83,939,947 of NC_092505.1, forward strand.
ATCAAAGACTACTAACTGCCATATTGTCTCCTAACACTGTTTGAGACAATTTACTTCCTGATGTAAATTTTGACAAAAGAAGACTTTTTAAAAATATGATGTAAAAACCAGAAGCCACAAAGTCAAAGACAAATATACTTTACTAAGTAAGAAATAAAATTTTCTTTTTTTTTTAAAGAGAGAGAGAGAGAATTTTAATATTTATTTTTTTAGTTTTTTCGGCGGACACAACATCTTTATTTGTATGTGGTGCTGAGGATCGAACCCGCGCTGCACGCATGCCAGGCGAGCCCGTTAGCGCTTGAGCCACATCCCCAGCCCAAAATGAAATTTTCTGTAAAGCAAAAAACACAAATAATTTGGGGTATTGAATACTTTTACCCTTTGGAGGCACAGTTCTCATGACATTTGTAGCTAGTAATTAATTTAACATCTTTACAACTAAAATGATGCTGTGGTTCATGAAGGGAAAAATCAGTATATCCAGGTGGATGTAGTGGTGCTCCCAACTACTCGGGAGGCTAACACAAGGGGATTGCAAGTTTGAGGCCAGCTTTGGCAACTTAATAAAACTCTGTTACAAAATAAAAATGAAAAAGGCTGGGAATATAGTTGAGCACCTCTGGGTTCAATCCCCAGTAGCAGTCGGGGTTGGAGAATAAAATCAGTGTATCCTGTTTGTTGCTACACTCTTAAGAACCAGCATAGTGGCTGGTACATAGGACCTTATTATATATTAAATAAATAAAATAGGAACATTCTAATAGAAAAACAGACACAGAAAAACCATGCACAAATAAAAATATGTTCAACACATAAAAAGATGTCCAAACTTTAAAATGACAAATTAAAACTCTCATATAGTCTATAATACTGGTAAAACTTCTTGGAATGTAATTTAACAATTCTCTTAAAAATTTAAGTGTGAATATTCTTTTCCCAGCAATTCTAATACCAAGAATTTAACTTACAGAAAGAAATGTGTAAGTACCAAGAATTTCATTTATAGAAAAAACATTTATAGAAAGAACAATTATAAATAAATGTTAAATGTCCATCAAGCAATCAAAACTGATAAAATAATTTGTGGAGCTCTACATAATACAGCAATATAAAAGGTCTTAAGAAAATATCCAAGTGGTTGAAGGGAAAGCCACATGTGCGAGGGGAAAAGAGGACTCTTCTAAGAAAAGCTAATGGAAAGCTAGTGAGGCCAGAGGTTGGGGGAGAATAAAGGAAGAGTGCTTACCAAAAGGCAGAGTGAAAGCTGTTCATCGTCCACTGGAGATGCTTTTGGATTGTTCTTCCCACCTCCTTGATTTTCTAGTTTGTGTTCACTGAACACCAGGGGAGCTTCCAGTGGACTTTTACAGTGAGAGTGGTCCAGCAACTTAGAACTAAGAGTGTTCTGCTTGAAAGATCTATCCTCCATCTGGTAGGAGTTCTCATTGTGAACACTCTCTTCGGACACAGGCCCATCTACACTACTCACAGATTTTTCTGCTCCGGTCACTGATGGCTTTACTCTGTCATCACTGAGAGTGCTTGTCCAATTTCCCTTGATTCAGAGTCATAATTTCTTTTTCAGTTTCTGAAGTGAATGTTTTACTAGAATGATGTTCTGACAAGGACATGTCATGAATCAGCTCTGTACACTCCCACTTAGGAGGAAAACCAGGTGATTCCCCTCTTATGAATGCATAAGTGTTGATCAAAGTAGAACTTCTTAAAGCCTCCAAACCCAGTATTCCATTTCTCAGAAAAATCTAAGCGGGTTCCTTTCCTCCATAGAATTTTCCTCTTTTTTTTTTTTTTTTTCATTTTTCTGATGCATAATGAGATCTGGATATAGCAACGAAGAAGGAAATGTAAAGAAATGTTACGTATCAATCTCAAAATAAGGTCATGATGGCATTCACAGAAATTAAGGCAAAAAATTTTGAAAAAAGAGCATATATACTTCAATTTAAGACAACTGAATAATGAAATCCTACCCGAGCAAGCTTTTAATTACAATGAAAATTGGAGAAGAGAGAAGACATGATCACTCTATTAAGATCCCATTTGTCATACATCTGCCTTTGGTAGAAATAAGTTTCAAAAGTAATTTCTCAGGATGGAGTCATTTTCTGAAGGAGTGCACAGGGTAGGGAGTCAGAAGAGAATTTCTAAGTGTCAGCTCTGCTTCTCATTAACTAAGTGACATTAAGAAAGTCATTCAAATTTGTGTTCTCATTTATAAAATGAAGAACAGAAAAGGGAAAGGGAACCAAATACCACTTAAGACCAATTCCATATACTTTTTAATTTGTTTTTCTGACATGTCAGGGATTGAACCCAGGGTCTCACATAGGCCAGGTAAGTGATCCATCACTGAGCTACATCCTCAGCCCCCATATCAATTTATTTATAACTTGCCCATAGCAAAACAACTTATTTCATACAGAAAAATTTTTAAAGGGCAGGTACCTTTGCTCTGTAGAGTCATCCACAGGTAGATACTCCATCAATACATAATATCAGTATCTCAAGAGAGAGACCAGGCTCCTCTTTCTTAGTCAGTCCAAGACTCTCTCAGTGGACTCATGCAGGAAAATGATTCCATCAGGTGCTCTCACACTTATTCTGGCTCTCAAATGAATATAGAGAACAAGAACCAATATAAGCATACACAAATGAACTTCAGAAACACAATGATAAGAGATGGGAGATGGGAATTGCCGCAGTCTGGCTGGGCACAAAATCACGAGCCACCACACAGCTTGTAGATTCAAACAGCAACTCTTTATTCCCGAACTCACACCGGCACTTTACAAACACGTTCTGGGGAAATCCACGTTCTCTGCCCAAATCCACCCCCACTGGGCTTCTGTCTCCCAAAAAATACTGTCTGAATCCCGTGAGAACTCAAGGGGAACTCAGGCAGCAGGATACGCCCTATTCCCAGCAGGAATAATCTTAAACCTGGAACCACCCTAAACCTGGATAGTCCTAAACCGGGAACGCCCTAAACTTGGATCATCCTAAACCAAGAACACCCTAAACCCGGATCCGCCTTGGTCCTTGAGCAAGGTCACCTACATGCAATGTCACTGCAAAATGTCCTATTTCCACAAGTCCTTCCACTAAGCAACATGGGGTACACTGGCAAGGAAATTGTCATACCTACTTGGCTAATGGCTCTCAGCATCTCCCCCCTTCTGATTAATTAAACAACAAGCAATGTGGCTTAAGGACCGTGCCTGGTAGGTTGTCCAATTCAACATATGGTTCTTACCTGTCATGGGAAAAACTGACCTCTAGGCGTCAGCCTCCTGTCTTAGGTTGATACCACTGCAATTGGATCATACCCGTCACTGACTACCGGTCCAGCATACAGCCATACTTGTGGATAGGTCTATGCACCAGTGGGGGGGTGAGGTTCTTTGCCTCACCTCTGTTGGCCCCCAAATTTGGCCTTGGTGGCAGTAGGGGAGTGAGGTTAATGTGGCTTAAGGACCGTGCCTGGTAGGTTGTCCAATTCAACATATGGTTCTTACCCATCATCGGAAAACTGACCTTTAGGCGTCAGCCTCCTGTCTTAGGTTGATACCACTGCAATTGGATCATACCTGTCACTGACTACCGGTCCACCATATAGCCATTGGCCCCCAAATTTTAGACCATCACTAGCAGAAGGGAGGAGGATACAGAAATGCCACGACACCAAGCCAATTGACGGCTCCTTGGGAAAAATTGCATCACTGGTGACACCATCAGCAAAGATATGCCAGCATTACCACAATTCGCTGCACCAAACGATAGTTACATAGTCCAGGCAAGTTCTGCAAGCAGTTCAAAGCGGAGGAATCTATCAATATGTCCATTTCCTCCCAAAATCCGTTTCCTCCCAAAGTAAGTTGACTCCTTGATTGAGCATTACTTGTTGAGTTATATTCATTGATGCATCAGTTTATACAGTTTACTGTGATAGCTATCATAGAAGCTGTAGTTTGGTTTTATCTTTGTCTTCACCGGCACTGGGATGAAGATAGGAATTCTGGCAATGATGCTAAAGAGACATTATCCTGAAAAGAATTATTAAATATAATGAAAAGGAAAGGTGAAAGTAAACAAACAGATCTGTTAACGTACTTTAAAAACAATCCTTAACAGCTGTTTACCTAATTTAAATTAGTAAACAAACAGATCTGTTAACCACCTTTAAAAACAATCCTTAACAGTTGTTTACCTAATTTAAATTAAATCATTTAAATCACGTGAATAAAAAAAATAATAATAATTCGGATCCATTTTTTCATGAGCGCTCCTCATATAAGATCTATGGACATACGCACACACAGACATACAACACAAAACACAAATGTGCACACAAACGTACAACACATAAGACAATAGTAAAGGCCTTGTAGCTTTACCTAGGTGAAATCTCCATTGCAATGTTTAAAAACTCCACAGTCAAAAAAATAAAACTGATCAGAAAAACATTAACCTAGGTTTGTATGAGCTCAAAAAATAAAAATAGAACCTTATGATGTGGAAAAATGCAATAATAAAATAGCTATTGAAAAAAGCATCCTGGTTAATCACTGTCGCAGATGTAAGAATGGCCAAGCTGGAGTTCTGGATATCAGCTGTTATGGATTTGAGTCAAATCATCTTCTTTTCGATCTGTAGAAATTGTTTTAGTTAATCTCTCTGGAATCCAAATCGGCTGCTGTTCTCCCTGTGGAAAAACACAAACAGACCCCCGACTCCAGACAATCACTGGGTCAGGATCTTTCCATTGTCCTGTTAGAATATCTTTCCAAAGTACTTTAGGCTTATGTACATTTTTTGGATACATGTGTCTTTCCGCAGCACTAAGTCCTGATGAATCCAAATTTAAAAAGTTTAGAGTAAAAAGCGTTATTTTAAGTTTATCTTTGGGGGATATATATCCCTTTCCAATTCCCTCTTTTTGCTTTAATAAGTATATGTCTGTATCTAATAGTTGTCTTGGCTTTTTGATTTTCTATCTGAAACACCTTACTTGACATTTTCAACCATTTTTTATCTTATTTCTATCTTCTAGTTTTGTTTTTTTTTCCCCTAAGGTTTGTACATTCACCCTTAGTTGCTTTTTTTTCCTCTTAGTTTTCTTGTTTCCTATTTTGTGGGTTTAAAATTATTGTCTTCCTACATCTTTTCTATCTTTCTACATCCTCTTTATCTTTTTTCTTTTTAACTTTCTATACTTCTGTCTTTAAAGTTTTTCACTTCAAATTTTTAATCTTTTTTATCTAAATATCTTTTATCCTATTATCTTCCCATTTTCATGTTTTTTTTTAAGTAATGCTTTTAAGAATAAGTAGGCTTTGAATGACGCAATCTTTTCTCGTCATGAAGGCATCTTAACCATCTTCAATTTAACCTTTTAATGCCTTTTGCAACTTACTTAGACATTTTACAACTTTTTACTATACCACACAAAGATTATCTCATCTAGAATCATTTCTTTTTCTTTTAACCTTCCATATTAAAATATATTTCCACATCTTGAATCTTTTTATATCTCTTTTTTCTTTTTTCCGCCATGAAGGTATCTCAACCACCTTCAATTTAACCTTTTAAAGCCTTTTAATTATCATCTATACTGTACTTTTAAATGTACTTTTTCACCACCTACAACTTCACTCTTTTAAACGAGGCTTAGATTCTGTTTAAATCGCTTTAATGTTAGTTTACATGGCTGCCCTTCAACCAAAGGCTTTTTTTTTTAACTCCATTGAGAAGCTTTGTCTCAATCTGCCATGTACAAATACCTTTTTCTTCTTTCTTCCTTTCTCAAGCTTTTAAAGTAAGTCTAGTTTCCTCAAAATCTTTTTAAATGGCATTTTACAACTTTTTACTTTACCACACAGAGATTATCTCATCTAGAAACATTTCTTTCTCCTTTAACCTTTTATATTAAAATACATTTCCACATCTTGAATCTTTTTCTATCTATTTTTTAACCGTTAACCCTTTTTATAAATTCACATTCTGAAACAACTCTTATAAAATTTCTGATTTAGACAAATTACTTCACTTTAATAAGATGAAAGACTTTCATGTTTTTTATGATACTATAATACAAGTAGGTATGACAATTTCCTTGCCAGCGCACCCCATGTTAATTGTGGTACGCTGGCAAGGAAATTGTCATACCTACTTGGCTAATGGCTCCCAGCAGGAATGAATGGCAATTAAAAGCAAACATGATTTAACCTCAATTTAGTAAGCTCTAATATTACTGAAGGTTTCAGGCATCAGCCACTACAGGTGGAGTGAAAGAAATACTAGACTAATAGAAATCAATATTCTAATTTTATCTTGCTAACAACTTATTAAAACTTTTCCCAGCCTGGGGCCAGGGGAGGATATTTCCTTACTCTGTATCAGTTTTCTATAAGAACAAAACTAGAAAGATGAACATTATGTATCTCAGTTTGTTTTCAAAATCCCACTGAGATGACAATTTTTTTTCTCCCCCAGAGCTCAGGCTCAAACCCAGAGCCTTATCCAGGATGTCATGCATGCTAGGCAAGAGAAATAGAGCTAGAGCCCTAGCATGGAAACTGGATCAAAAGCATGCAGGCTCAAATGTGAATTTACCATAACCATGAGCTCAAAAATATAGAAAAAAACAAACAGGAGTCCCCCAAAACATGACATGGCTGTAATTACTCTAGTAAAGGAGCATTTTGAGTAGCCATACTGGATTTGGTCTTGGCCATTATGAGTCAGCATCCTCATATCAAAAAAAAAAATCTTTATAAGATTAGGGTAGACTTTTTGGATCAGATTCTTTAGATATCTAAAGAATGTGAGAGTGCTGAAATCCTCAGGTAAAGATTCTCAAGGTAAAGAAGGATTGTATATATGAGATCATTCCATTTTTCCTTCCTGTGCTGTAGTGTTTAGGGAGGAACCTGTAGGAAAGCAGGGTCGTAGAGTATAAAAGCAGATAAGATAGCTAGCCATTTAGGTCCCACAGCAGCTTGAATATAAAAGTAACAACATTTTTTTCCTTTGGTCTCAAACTGGCCCTCTGCAAGCCTTATAAGTCTTGCAAGTTCTGCAAGCTCTGTAAGCCATGGAGAGACAGAGATTTGGCAGAAGCTAAGAATTAAGAGAAACTAAGAGCTGTGGGGGACAATCTCTGATTGACGGAAATCTGGGGGCTAGACTACCACCCCAGCATGAATGGAAGGCAAGGTCTCCTTTCTGGTGGACTGGGCCTGAATGCAGAGCATCTAGCCAAAGAGGACTATCCTTGAGGCTTAAGATCTCATCTCATGGAGTTTGCCCTTAATTTTGGATGTACTTGAGATCTGTTACCCCTTTCCCTTTGAAGAATGGAAATGATCATCCTATGCTTGTCCTACCATTGTATTTTGGAAGCACAGAACTTGTTTAGTTTCTGAGGTTCATGACTGGAAAGCCATTTTCCTCAGGATGAGTTGCATCTTGATTCTCACCCATACTGAATTTAGATATTCAGATGAGATTTTTTAGAATTTAGAAGTGATGTTAGAGTGAGTAAAGATTTGGGGGACTATTAGAATGTAATTATTTTTTATTATTTATTTATTCTATATTTATTATATACAATGACAAAATGCAATTCATTTCATATTACACATATAGAGCACAACGTTTCAAGTCACTGATTGTACACAAAGTATTTTCACACCATTTGTGTCTTCATACATGTACTTAGGGTAATGATGTCTAACTCATGCCACCATCATTCCTACCCCCTTGCTCCCTCCCCTTTGCACTATCTAAAGTTCCTCCATTCCTCCCATGCTCCCCCCTCCCCACCCCCCTACCCCCACCCCCGACATTGCCATTATGAGTCAGCAACCTCATATCAAAGAAAACATTTGGCCTTTGGTTTTTTGGGATTGGCTTGCTTCACTTAGCATTATATTCTTCAACTCCATCCATTTACCTGCAAATGCCACGGTTTTATTCTCTTCTAATACTGAGTAATGTTCCATTATGTATATATACCAAAGTTTCCCTATCCATTCATCTACTGAAGGGTATCTACGTTGGTTCCACAATTTAGCTATTGTGAATTGTGCTGCTATAAACATTGATATGGCTGTGTCCCTATAGTATGCTGTTTTTAAGTCCTTTGAGTATAAGCCAAGGAGTGGGATAGCTGGGTCCAATGTTGGTTCCATTCCAAGTTTTCCAAGGAATCTTTATACTGCCTTCCAAATTGGCTGCGCCAATTTGCAGTCCCACCAGCAATGTATGAGTGTGCCTTTTTCCCCACATCCTCGCCAACACTATTGTTGTTTGTATTCTTGATAGCTGCCAGTCATGGGTGAAATGATACAAGTTAGATATTGTGTCACTCTAGATTTGAAAACCTAACCTTCCATGTCAGGTTTTAAGAGGTGGGATCTTTGGTAGTTGACTAAGTTATGAGGATTCCACAATTATTATTTTTTTTAATATTTATTTTTTAGTTATCGGCAGATACAACATCTTTGTTTTGTATGTGGTGCTGAGGATCGAACCTGGGCCGCATGCATGCCAGGCGAGCGCGCTACCACTTGAGCCACATCCCCAGCCCCTTCCACAATTATTAATGGGACTAGTGTCCCAATAAGAGCGACCATGGAAAGCTCCCTTGTTCTTTATCCACCATGTAAGGACACAGCAGGAAAAGGGCTATCTATGAATCAGGAAGTGGGCCCTCACCAGTTACCAAATCTGCCAGTCCTTTGATCTTGGATTTCCTAGCCTTCAGAACTGTGATAAATAAGTTTTGGCTCTTTATAAGCCACCCAGTATATATTTTTCTGTTATAGAAGGCAAAATAGGCTAAAACACAGGGCCATCAAGGCCATCTAGCAAATTCTGTAATACAACATATTTAAAATTTATAAGATGTTCTTTGTCCTATCTGTATGCATTTATCTCCACCAGCATTCCAATCTCTGTAGGGAGTGGACATCAGGGGAGATATCACCCCCTTTGTTTTATTTATTAGGATCTCTTTTTTACCTTGAATTACTGAAGATGGTGATGGCTTTTAATTAATATTTTACTTCCAAGGATTCTAGCATCTGTCTTTTCATAACAATAGTTCCACGATGAAGAAAGGTAGATGTCAACACCAAGAAAGGACAGGGGGTTGCTCTCATCATAAATTCATAAACATATTGTTTTCTGGGTGATACTGATGGAAACAACTGGTGGAAATTCACTCATATCAGAGTAGTTATTTTGATAAATTTTAAACTGTGGTCAAGAGACAGGTTGATAAGTAATTGTGAGTAGGAAAATATAAGGATCATAGAACACTGACAATATCAAATGCTGGAGAAAATGTGGAGTGGTAGGAATTCTCATGTGATGTTAGTGGGGAATGCAAAATGGTACAGCTACTTTGGAAGACAGTTTGGTAGTTTCTTAAAATACCAAGCATACTCTTTCTATGTGATTCAACAATCACTTACTTTCCTTATTACATACCCAAAGATATTGAAAACCTGTATCTATATAAGCATCTGTACATGTTTGTATAAGTTTTATTCATGACTGTCAACCCTTGAAAGCAACCAAAATGTTCTTCAGTAGGTGAATGGATAACCCTGAAATATCCAGACAATGAAATATTATTTAGTATGAAAAAGAAGTTAGCTATCAGATCATAAAAAGACACGAAGGAAGTTTAAATGCATATTGCTATGTTTCAATGAATATGCTAAGCTTAGCATATTGCTAAGAAGCATATTGGAAGTTTAAATGCATATTTCTATGTTTCAATGAATATGCTAAGCTTAGCATATTGCTAAGATAATATATAGTATGTGAAAAGACTACATACTATATATTTCCAACTATATAACAATGAAGATAATAAAAGTTCAGTGGCTGCCAGGGACTTGGGGAAACGAGAGGGATGAATAGAGTAAGATAATTTTTAAGGCAGTGAAAATATTCTGCATGGTACCAAATTGGAAGATAAATGTCATTATAAATTTATCTAAAGCCCCAGGGTTTCAACATCAAGAATGTTCCCTAATATGAACAATGAGTTTAGGTGATAAAGATGTATCAATGTAGATTCACTGACTGCAACAAATGTACCACTCTGGTGCAAGGAGATTGTGAGGGCTGCAATGCATGTGTGAGAACAGGGAGCATCGTGACACAAGACTAAATCAGTCAGGGTCACTCCAGGAGAACTGGGCTGGTACAAAATAATGACACACAGACAGAGAAAATACCTTTCTCTTTGGGTTCTGTTATGCCACTCTGACCCAGCTCCCACAAAGGAGGCAAGGCAGGCAAGAAAGAGAGGGAGCACACCTTGAACCCGGGTTTTACTGGGGGAGGCTGTTCAAAAAAACATTCTATTCATATAAGGCAGAGGGGTAAGATTACAAGGGCCAGCCTATCCCCACTGGGTAATGCCCACTCCCAAAGCCGGGTTCCTCTGCTGAGCAGAAATGGGGATCCACCTGCTTCCCAATCAGGGAAGCCAGTCTCCACATTTCCATTATTTAAAGGTAGGGGGGCTCAGCTCCTATGTGGCAGCTCCCAACAAGGGAGTTTAGGGGAAATCTTTGTACTTTCTGCTCAATCTTTTTCTAAGCCTAAAATATTCTAAATATAGTGTATTAAAATTTTTTAAAATCACATTCAATGCCACTGTTTCTGTTATAGGACAACTATAGTACTCCATGTTTTGTTATGGAAAAATAACTTCAACTGATTAACACAGAAAACCTTGCTGTTAGTAGCTACCTTCCATGTACAAGAAATGTTGCTAACAAGATGAGGGAGAAATATATATTTAAATGCTTCCTTTTTCTTTTAAGAAGGAGATAACGACTGGCAGATGCTTATGAACACCTTCACTGATCAGTCTCTATGCTACTGCCAGGCAGCAGGTAACTTAAAACTATTGAACCTTTTAATGAAATGTCCCATCGGTATGAAATTTTGTAACTGGAATAAAATATTTACTATGGAACTCTGTTTCATCTTCCTTTGAAAATATAGAGTAATGGAAAAAAGTATAACTGTTTCAGGAATGAGAAAAATATATTTATGTAATTTACTGAATGTTTAACATACAGTATGACAATTTTTCTGGGATTTAACTAGAGTTAATATGATTGTTGCTGGAATGTAACAAAAGGCTTTTAGTTCACACTTAATACTTGCTTTTCTACATTAAAGACAAAATACTATACAAAATGAATTCAATTTTTTTCCTTAAAAATCATTTTAAAGTTTGTTCTACTCAGCCTAATGACTAACACAGTAAAGGCAAACAAACACACTAGTATTACATAATTGGCTGATTTTACACAGCACATATCTTTTATACTATAAGTGTATTACTAAGTAATAGAAAACATCCAATAAAACCAAAATTAGTAAATAAATTTCTAAGCAAGATTTTTACAGACCCCATTTTGGATTTTTGTTTTGTTTTGTTTTGTTTCCTTGGTGCCAGGAATCAAATCCAGGGACTCGTGTGCTAGGGAAGTGGTCTACCACTGAGCTACCTGCTAAGGCACACCTCATCTTTTATACCCAACCATGATAGTCTTAATAAATGATAAAACCAGTGAATTTCCTCACATGAAATCATAGTGACAGTTGCTTTGGTATCAAAATCTCTATTTCTGATCCACTATCAGCATTAAAACAAAATTCAAATATTCCCAAAGAAAGAAGTACAATTCATGTTGTGATCAACTACTTAGCGACAATGAGCATTCAATTTAAAACTATCTCATCCCAGAAATGAAATAAGATCAGCTATGGTTATTGGCATTTCCTACACAATCTAATATTGTAGAAAACTTCAATGTCACAAAGAATTCTCTTGTCTTTAATTTTATGGTGACAGCTTTCTTCTCAAATTGATTCCCACTGCCAAATATGAACAAAAGAAACTATTAATCAGAATTTTATCAAGTACTACATGAACTACAGAACAACATGAGCTACTTGTTAACCATCAATGGCTGCTTATTTGCCAAAATTGTATAAGGAGTGACTTTAATTGGAGCACCAGACACTGATAAAAATATCTAGAGAAGCCTGGTGCAGTGGTGCACGCCTGTAATCCCAGTGGCTCAGGAGGCTGAGACAGGAGGATTAAGAGTTCAAAGCTAGTCTCAGCAATTTAGTGAGGCCCTAAACAACTCAGTAAGACCCTATCTCTAAATAAAATACAAATTAGGGCTGGGGATGTGGCTCAGTGGTCAAGTGCCTCCTGAGTTCAAACCCTGGTGCTACAACACCGCCCCCCCCCCCCAAAAAAAAATCTAGAGAATAAGATTTTTGTAGTTAGTATGAAACCATTCAAGACTCATTTGGCTGAAAAATGAGATTTTTATCAGGTATCTTGAGCATTACTATTTTTAAAGCAGATAACAGTATTGGGTTTGCAGTTGTAAAATTAAAGCCCATACTAAAATCAAGTGTGGATGTCACCCTGGGACAGATGTCAAGGTCAGGGACAAAACAAAAGGAACAGTTATATAATCCATTTGGACATACCTTTGCAACTGTTAACTCTGTCTGGAATGTTAACTATTGTTTAAGACTATGTTGTCCAATATATCAGTCAATAACCACTTATGGAGATTCAAATTTAAATTAATTAAAATTAAATAAAATAGAAAATTCTGTTCCTCCATTGCATTATCCACATTTCAATATCCCCATGTAATCTGTCACTACTGTATTGGATAGTGCAGATAGAGATCATTCCATCATCACAAAACATTCTGTTGGATGGCTTTGGTACAGGACTTGAAACTTTTTCCAGTAAGGAAAACCTTTAAAGATTTATTAGTCTGACCCATATTTATGACTGCTCTCTGCTCAGATCACCACGTACACTGTAACATAAATGATTGAAATATGTTTGCCACTACAGCTCTCTATCAAAACAGCACAATGATTGAAAAATGTCCTTGTTGGAGCAAGTTAAAATATAAAATAACCAAATCAAGAGAAAAACAAATACTGACCATTCTTTATTCAAACAGCACATGTGAATCTAAATCAGACAATGACATTGTCTGACTACCACCTTGTCACTTACTATTATCAATTGTATTTTTTAAAGTCATTTTTACATTAGTAGCAAGGTACAATTTAATTTATTTGGTGATAAAGTCACTAGAACTAAGACAAAGTCAAGAGAACTGCTATCAGAAAATGCTAAGAAAGATCCAAATATATACAAATTGTCAAGAAAACACAAAATAGGAGCAATATAACTTAAAAACAAAATAAAAGACTTATGTGTAAGCTAAAGACAATCAGGTCTAACAGCATCTTTAATTTTTTTACCTCTCCAAATCAACACTATAAAGTCCAAAATCTGGGCTACATTTCACATTTGCTTTCCCACTGTATGCTCACCAACCAGAATCCTGCCAAGTATAATTTAAATAAATCTTATCCTGTTATAAGGTGATAAGATTATTTTCCTGATTTATTTGCCTGATTTTCAAGGTTATTTGGCTGACAAAAATCACCTTGAAAACCAAAATGTGAATATACTTCATCAGAATAAGAGCAAGGAATTCAAAGCAGATGACAGAGTTTCAACTGAGAATATAATTTTCACAAGTAGTGATCACAGTTTATAACCATAGATTGAATTTGTACATAAAAATAAAAAACCTGCCATATGACAGTATGTATTCAAAAAGCAACTACTGCATGCTCTTGTATGGCATAAAATAGTACTGAATTACATGAAATGGTACAGTTTAGTTTAATTTAGTTTTGTTTTGTTTTTTTGGTACTGGGATTTAACCTAGAGGCAATTAACCACTGAGCTACATCCCCTTTTAACTTTTTGAGACAGGTCCTCGCTAAGTTCCTTAGGGCCTCTCTAAGTTGCTGAGGCCAGTCTTGAACTTGGGATCTTCCAGTTTCAGCCTCCCAGGAGGCTAGGATTACAGGCATGTGCCACTGCAGCCAGTGGTGTATGATCTTTACTCCTCCACAGCTTCAAATGACAGGGTTACTATAAATCTTCCTCTCAAACAAACCTTTGATAGATAAATAATGTAATTAAATAAGAAATTAAAATACTTACCAGCAAGTCAGGAGCAATCAAAATAGTTTTTCCCTTATTTGAATTGTCTCCTGATAGCATCTTTTTCCTTCTGTTACCACCTACAAAATATTAACAAGTCCTGATTCTTCAGAGTCACTTGCCAAGTCAGTGTTCATATTGGTAGGCATGTATGAGACCAAGCATCCCTGCTGCTAGGGCACCAAGGCAGGCAGGGCCTGGAAGGTAACAGTTTTATTTTGAGCAGGGGAAAACACAATGCAGCACTTCATGGCTACACTGTAACTAGATCCTGCTTCAGTTTTCTATGGAAATAACTGGATATCGACAACATCTTAATTAGTAATAATACTAGGAAAGAACAGCTCTTATCAGATCAAAAACTGAAATCCCCAACATGCATTTTCTAGAAGCCAGTATACCCTTTGCCTATGTTCTACAAAGACTGGCCTAATTGTTAGTCTCTCATCTGTCACAAAGCGAATATAATTACCTTTCTTATGGTTTTTCAGAGAGAAAATGTTAATTTCTATCATAGTGGGAATGAAGGGCCATCTGATTTCTAACTTTCACCCCTACCACTGGAAGAGACCACTCATTCTATTAATCATGCCTAAGTCTAGATATTATTCTACCAACTCTTAGAAGGTGGGAATTTGTGTGTCTTAGAAGAGGTCTATCTCAGTTTTTCTTCTGTTACAGCTGTTCAGCTATTTTTTGATTCTTGTGCTTACTCTGCTAGCTTTATTTCAAATACCAAGACATGATACTAGTTTCTGAAATTTTAGCACAGACCTTAGAGAAGGTACATTTATGTGTACGAATGACAAAAATATTACCCTATTCCAAAATTTCTGTAAAATACTGACATGTCCAAGAGTTGCCTCTTCGTTTTTCTTCAGAATTTGAAACTGGCTTTCTCATGAACTTCTTGATAACTTCCAACATATTGATTAGCATGGCATCAGAAAGCAACACAACCTTAAAAAAGAGATAAGCATTAATTATACTGACAAATCAATTAAGCAAATAAATCAGTTTTCTTAAAATTACTAAGGAAAGAATGTTTGAGACCAAGCGTCCCTGTCTTACTACAGAATTGAGCAAGACAGAGATTGTGGGAAGCAATTGCTCTCAGCAGGAGGAAAGGACAATATAGCACTTTGCAGCTATAGTGCCACATACCCAACCTGCCAGCCAGAGAAAAATCTCATGTACACCTGAATACTTGTACATAATTTGTTGTAAATCTCATGAATTTGATCCTTAATCTCAGCCCAACATTTTAATCTACTTCATTCAAAATAAATTACTTGATCCATTTTGGATAGTTCAAAATTTTTTTTAGTTAAGCGGGAGCTGTGCATAGTGACTTCCTTCCAAATAGTACAGTATGGAGGGAGGGAAGGAGGAGGGTAACTTTCCATTGGAGAAAGATGACAAATACTACCTCAGCCAAGTAACTGACATCAATATCAATACTTATGATTCTTGATATAGAATGACAAGAATGAGAGTTTATACCTGTGGTCTTCTTTCCTAAAACCCCAAATCCCGTGTAATTCTCTTTTAAAAAATCAGACAAATTCTAATAGAGGGGCATTCTATTTAAATAATTGACCATACTCTCATAACTGTCAAGGTCACCAAAAACAAGGGAATACTAAGAAACTTTCACAGCCAAGAGGAGTCTAAGGAGACATGCCAACTAAATGTAATGTGATATCTTGGATGGCATTTGGAACAGGAAAAGTACATTAGGAAAAAACTAAGGAACTCTGAATAAATTTTGGACTATAGTTCATAACAATGTATGAGTATGAGTTCATTAACTGTACCATAGTAACCACCCTACAATTGTACCATAAAATTACCATACTAACATAAGACACTTATAAGAGGGAAACTGGGTGTGAGGTATATGTGAACACTCTATACTATCTTCTCTGTTTTTCTGTAAACCTAAAACTGTTCTAAAAAAATAAAATATATTTTTATAAGTCTCTGTATCAAAGTGTATAGCTACTGGCTTTATTAGTTTAATTACATTCCCCAAATAAATATATAACCTAAATATCATTGGTTTAAAAAAAAAACGCTATAGGAAAACTACAGCAATACTTACAAAGATGTCTTCTATTTAACACATTGAAATTCTCCTATATGCCAAGAGTACTATGTACTGCCTCATCCTGCATTTTTGTAATTCATTTAGAACACCAATTTCACAATGCAGACATAAGTCGCTCCCATATCATCTTCAAGTGCCAGAATTAGCTTTTGGGTCTAAAAGAGAATATTCTAAATTATTATGTAATAGAAATACAGACTCCAACAACTGACTTCAAAGCCCATGGATAAATATTGAACTGTTATATTTGGTTTGATATATGTATATATTACGAATATATGTGTATGATATATAATATATAATATATCATGTGTATGTTAATATAGGTGTAACAATAATGTATTATTTATATTTATTATGTATTGATATATTACTATGTAATATAATAGTATGTATATAATACATATTATGTATCACATATTGTGTGTGTATGTGTGTGTATGTGTATATATATATGCGCATACACAGTATAAAAAAGGAATTGAAGCTCTTTGGAGAAATAGCTACTTCTGTGGACAGGAGGAGAAAGAAAAAATTGAGCTTGGAACACCTTATGCCAGAAAATAGGGAATGAAGGAGATATGTGAAAAAAGTTAAAGGAACCAGCTTGAAGAGACTCCATTGGCCAGAAACTGGGCCAGTTGAGCCACAAATAAATATTGACGGATTATAATCCATGGAATATTAATTAACCTATGAGTTCACAGATAACAAATAAATAATGGATGAATTAATGGGGGGGGATTCCTCTTGCAGTATAAATATAGGAAATGGAAAAGCATTCTGTAGCTCCTGTTATGTGGGGAGGAGAAGAGGGGGCTGGGTGTGGTCCCTCCTGGCAATGGAGCTAAAAGCGGACTCCCTGAGAAGCAGATTCTGTCCTCTTGTCCTTCCCCTCTTAAAGCCCGGGTCCCTCGGCACCTGTCACCGCCCCGCCGTGCTCGAGCGCTGATCCACGACCCCTCCACCTATTCTTACCCAGGCAGCGGCAGCAGGCTCGGGAGACGCCACCACCGGTTCCTCTCCGTTGCCACCTGCAACTGCGACACGGTGAGGCCGCCGCCATGCCGCCGGAGGCCTGACGCTTACAGATGCGAAGCTGCGCGTCCGAAGTTGCCCATTGCATCGCTTCGTTCGCTGATGCTGAACGGGAGCTTCTTGTTCTCCTCTGGCCACCGTCCAGGTCCGAAAAACAGACCAATCCTAGCGAGGCATTCGGGAGGGGGCGTCACCGCTAAAGCCCGGGCGAAGGTAGATCCTCTGGCGCTGGCGGGGAGAGGTCCTTGCTTCCGAGTCTCCCGAGGGCCTGTGCCTTCTCCGCGGGGCGTCTGCCCAGTGTCGGGACCTTAGTTCTTTAGAGCACCTGAGGCAAAGAAGCGGGACCCGGGCTATCTTGGATAAAGGGGGGGGGGGAGTGAAAAACATAGGAAATGGTAAAGCATTTTCAAATTGTAAAAAACGTGCAATGAAAAAAATCCTCCTCTTAACTGCTTCAAAATCGAAATTACTGAATATTTTAAAAATGAAGAAAAGATAAAATGCTGTATAATAATATCTGTGGAATGTACTTAAGGTAGTGCTCAAAAAGAAAATACAAAATAGAAGTAAATTAAATGTCCAATTCAAAAATTGAGAAGAAATTATCAAAGAAAGCAGAAGGAAAGAATTTGTAAGGATAAACGAAGAAATTAATAAATTATAAAATAGAAACAGGACACTACTAAGTAAAATATTTTTTGGGGGGAAAAAGGCTACAGTAGGATGGTTGGTTGACCTAACAAAGAGAAGTGAGTACAATTAAAATGCAAAACAATGAGAGGGTGGAGGGGGATAACCATAGATAAAGAAAAAGTTAAAAGATTCTATGAGAGATTTGACTCAACTCTGTAATAATTTGAAAACCTAAGTGAAATAGATAAAATGCCAAGAAAATACAATTTGCCAAAATATTCCAGAGGTAGAAATTCTAAGTAGACCGATAATCATAGAAGAAATTGATATGTAAGAGAAATGTCTTTTCCCACACCTAAATCCACAAAGGTACCAGTACCAAATTATTTCACAGGAGAAGTTAACTATGTAACTTTTAGAAACAGATAAAGTCTGTTGTTATTGATTCTGTCTTGGGCACAGAAAAAGAAGTGAGAATAACACTAATATCAAAATCTCACTAAACATATGCATCAAGCACATATATATTGACCATTGAAATTTTTATTCATGAATATCAGTATTAAGTAAAACAATTAAAAATTATTATAACATGAAAAGAATAACGTCATTTTCAGAAATGAAAGGATATAATTAGTTTAAAAAGAAAAAATCTGTCATCTTCATAAATGCTATAAAGGCATTTGATAAAGTTCAACATATTTTTTATTAAATCAGTAAAAATTAAGCAAATATTGTTGGCACAACTGGATAGCCATCTGAAAAAAGTAAAGTTGGATCACAATTAACAATTCATACTTTGCATCAAAATAAATTCCAGAGAGGTTAAAGAGTAAATGGGGGAAAAAATAAAGCTTTAGGCTTTTAAAGTAATCCTGATAACATTCCATAGCAATACCCAGAAGCCATAAAAGAAAATTGATGGCTCAAGTACATAAAAAATTTAAAAGGGCAAAAGTATCTCAACTAAAAAATAAATCAAGAGCAATCTGGGTGAAAAATTGCAATTCATACCACAGACAATGAATTGATTTCTTTAATACATAAAAAGTACCTGTAAACTAATGAGGACATCAGCAACCATTAGCAAAATTGACAAAGAGTACCAATGGTTCACAAAAAGGAAACACAAATACATAATAAAAGTGTTCAAGCTCATTCAAAATAATAAAATTACAATGAAACTATAATAGAATATAATTTTCACCTATCATATTAGAAAATACTACAAGTCATAAAATATACTCTAATTGGTGAAGTAGCAGGAAAATGGGCATTATCATAACTTTACTGATGGAAGTTCAAATTGACAATAGCCCATGAAGAACAAACACAATATCTATTAAAATTGCAAATAAACATTTTTTTGCCCAGAAACTCTATTTTTAGGAGTGTATCTTACAGGTACATGTTGAAATGACTGGTGTTTAAAGAGTTCATTGCAGTATTCTAATAGCAAAGATTAAATAAAGATTGAAGCCCATCAGTGCAGAACATACAGTGGATTACTATGCAGCTATTAAAAATAATAAAATTCTAGAGTTTCTGCTCTATATGTACTAATGTGGAGTTATATCTAAAATATACTGAAGAATGAAAAACCAATGCAGAAATGCATATACATGTGTTGTTTAATGACAGAGACACTTTCTGAGAAACGCATTAGGTGATTTCATCATTGTGCAAATGTCATAGAGCATATTTACACAAACCTAGATGGTAGGTAGCCAAACCACCTTTGTTTACACATAACATGATTATTCACACATAACATGATTGTGTGTATAGAGAATCCTAAGTAATAACAAAATCCCTAATATGTGATTATAGCAAAGTTGCAGGATTTAAGGTTAATATTAAGAAGTCAGAATTTTTCTGTATACCAGCAATGAATAATTAAGATTTGAAATTTAAAAATACAACACCTTTTACATAAAATACTTAGTATGACTTAGTTTATTCCTGTTTTCTCCAGAGAAATAGGAGAAACATACACACAAACACATGTCTGGCACATGTGATTTATAAAGGTTGGCAAGTCTAAAATTTGCAGAACTGATGTTCCAGTTTCAGTTTGAGTTTGAATGCCAGAAGCCTGCTGTAGAATCAAGAATTGTAAATGTCTCATTTTGAAGGTCATAAGGCAGTAGAGCCAGTCTTTTCTGCTATTCTGACCTTCAATGGACTGGATGAGTTTTACATTATGTAGGGCAATATGCTTTATTCCATCTACCAATTTAAATCTCTCCCTCACTCCCTCTCTCTTTTTCCTTCTTTTGCATGCATGGTACTGGGGGTCAGACCCAGGACCTCACACATACTAGGCAAGCACTCAACCTTCAAGCTATATTCTCAGCCCGTTAAATCTAAATTTCATCCAAAATACCGTTACAGAAACACCCAAAATAATATTTGACTAAATAACTAGACATCCTGTGGCCCAGTTAAATTGACACACAAAATTAACCATCATAACCACCTTTGTCAACCTGGTACCCATAGACAACTCTTTAAACTATATTTAACCTCCAAGTAATTACAGTTACAAGATCATAATTCCAATAAAACACACTATGTCATTTGACATGACACAACTATCCTTTGTATAATTGAAAACACAATAACCTTTCCTAGGAAGAAGTCCCTAAGTGATGTTTACTTTTCTCCTTAATATCCCATAACTTAAATACTGTGGTGTAAAGATGACAATACTTAAGGGCTGGGATTGTGGCTCAGCGGTAGAGCGCTCGCCTAGCACGTGTGAGGGCCCCGGGTTTGATCCTCAGCACCACATAAAAATAAATAAATAAAATAAAGATATTGTGTCCAACTACAACTAAAAAATAAATATTTTTTAAAAAGATGACAATACTTAAATACTATGGTACATAGGCAGCATATGTTAATACGTGAGAAGGGGATATGAGAAGGAAGAAAACCAAGATATTTGTTACATGCTCACACACACAAATTCATAACAAAATAAGGAGGAGATACATAAGACAGTACTCATTTTTGTAATTGGACACATGGTTGTAACTAATCTTTATAACTTCGCTTTTTCTACTGTCCATTGCTTATTCTTTCTGCCTTTAGCAAGCACCTTGGCTATTCACAGTTCTTTTTTTTTTTTAATAGACAAGTATCATTTTTTTAAACTTTTGATATGATCTATAGAAATTCATTTATTGATGTGGAGAATTATTTTTATTTATTTTTTTGAGAGAGAGAGAGAGAATTTTTTAATATTTATTTTTTAGTTTTCAGCAGACACATCTTTGTTTGTATGTGGTGCTGAGGATCGAACCTGGGCCGCACCGCACACCAGGCGAGCGCGCTACCGCTTGAGCCACATCCCCAGCCCAAGTATCATTTTTTGTAGTTGTAAATGGACAGAATGCGTTTGTTTATTTTTATTTGGTGCTGAGGATCAAACCCTGTGCCTCGCACATGCCAGGCAAGTGCTCTGCCACTGAGCTACAGCCCCAACCCTGGTCACAATTCTTTACCTGATGAAGTTAACCAAATAGTTTCTGAGTAGCCTTGCCTATACTGGGTTGTTGTAGTTTTCTATTTACCTTAATCTCAGAATATGGCAATACTAAGAGACACTGTAAGAGATCTCTGGCTTATCTCTATTATGAAGTAATAGTTCAATTTCCCCTTAATAGTCAAGTTCAATCTCTCCAGTTAGCACTAAAATTATCTTATTTTCCTGTTGTTTCAGAGGCATGTGGAGCTTCAAGTGACGGGTGGCAATCTTAAATCTACTGGTAGAAACATTCCTTTTTTTTTTTTTTTTGGAACTCCTAAGCCAGCAGAGTATGCAGTCACAGGTACAGGAAGCAAAAAATGTTGCTGATGGGTCACTAAGGACAATACTAATGAGTGCCACTTCCATTTCTATCCCTTGATTCCTGGACCCATGGATCCTGGCTATGAGAAAAGTAGCACTATATATTGGATGCTGATTCAGAGTATATACAGCCTCCTAGGGCACCTTGCCCCAACCTTGCAAGATATTACCACCTAGCTGGTGCTATAGCTGAGTTTTCAAATGGCCATTCAACCATTTATGAAGCCAGTTACTTCAGGATGTTGGGGAACATTATAAGACCAGTAGATCCCATGATTATTGGCTATGAAGTAAATTCCTTCATCAGAAGCAATGCTGTGTGGAATACCTTTACAGTAGATAAAACTTTCTTTAAATTTATGGATAGTATTTTGGCAGAAGCATTGTGTGCAGGGAAGGCAAATCTATGCTGAGAGTGTCTATTCCAATAAAACACACTATGGAAGCAGTATGGTGCAATCAGTCTACCACTGGGTAGCTGGCTAATTGCTCCAGAGAATGGTGGCATATCGATGTTGGTCTCTGATGCTGGCAAATTGGGCACTTTGCCAATTGCACATTGGGTAAACAGTAATCCATGTTGCTGAGCCCAGGCATAATCCCATCCTTTATACCATGACTACTTTGCTCATGAAGCAATGGGTGATGACAGGGGTGACTAAGAAAAGAGACTGACTGCTATCAACAAAATAAGTTTTCTTATTTACTTGATTATTAATATATTCCTCTGCTGAGGTCATCCTTTGGTGAGCATCCATGGCAGACACAGATATTTTCACATTTTTTGCCCATTTACAAAGATCGATCCATAGACCTTTTCCCCAAATTTCCTTGTCATTAAATTTTTAATTATGTACGTTCCAAATCCCTGACCATTCAGTTAAACCACTGACCACAGCTCATAGATTGGTATGCAGTCTCACATCAGGCCAGTTCTCCATCCAAAGTCAACAACCAAGTGCACTGCTTAAAGTTCCACCCTCGAAGAGGATTTCCGCTCACCACTGAGTGCATCCTGCAAGCTTCCTGTGCTGAAATTTTATCCCTATTTTGAGGTATTATGAGGATGGAAATTGAATCTGACAATGGTGTTTAAAAGTGGGACTTTAGCGAGGTGATTAGGATTAGATAAGGTCATCAAGGGTGGAGGTCCTATGATTGAATACTTGTGAATTTAAGAGCGGGAGAGAGAGAGAGACCAGCCAGAGGAGATACACATATATATGCACATTGCTTTTTTGGTCATGTGATATCCTGAACCATCTTGAGACTCTGCCAGCAAAGAAGGTCATAATCACTAGAATATTCTCTTGACCATTGGCCCCCATAACCATGTGCCAACATAAACCTCTTTTGTTTAAGTAGTTTGCCTCAGCTATTTCATTATAGTAATGCAAAACAGACTAAACTGATTGTCCTTTGAGAATGTTGCAGTAGGGGCTGTGGTGTTGCAGCTATCCACTTTTGAGTCATGCCTGCTTATAGTACTTTATCTATAAATCAGGCCTGAGTTTGCTCTTCCTGTCAACTGGTTGTTGGCCTCCACAAGGTCATAGGTTTAGGCTGGCAGAGAGAAGGGAGTGTAGCAGGAATTGGTACAATGAGTGTTTGAGACCCTTCTTTATATATCTAACTTGTATCTTCAGAACTCAGGGCTGATCACATATATATCACTCCCATTTGATGATGTGCACATACAGCTGTAGAGCTTTCTCCTGGTATAGACCCCCCTCAGAACTATCAGTTTTTCAGGGCACTTGGTAAATGGCCTGGAGTAACATACCCAAATGAGGAATATTCTGCCACTCAGATCCAAAGAAGCCCTCTAGGTCTTGGACCTTGTTTTTGGTTATAAGCCCTCCTGGTGCAACAGTTTATCTTTTACCTTAGAAGGGATACCTGGTTGTGCTCTATACTAAGAGACTCCTAGAAATTTCACTAATGCACTAATGTGGAAGGTCCCTGAATTTTTGTCACATTTATTTCACGCACTCTGACATGTAAATTTCTTATCAATAAGTCTAGGATAATTGCTCTATTTCTTGTTCACTAAGGACATAATGTCATTAATGTAATGTAGGATTTCTTGTGAAAGAGAAAGGCCTTCAAGGTCCTTGTGAACTAAATTATGACATAGGGCTGTATATTTAATGTACCACTAAGGTAGGAGAGTGAAGGTATATTGCTGGCCTTGCTGAGTGAAAGAAAACTGCTTTGGTAGTCTTTTTTCTCTTAAGTGTGAAGATAAAAAGCACTTAAAAGTTCAATAGCTACATACCAGCTACCAGAGGCTGTGTTAATTTTCTCAAGCAACAAAACTAATCTGGCACAGCAGCTGCAATTGGAATTGCTACTTGATTAAGGTTATGATAATCCACAGTCATTCTCTGAGATCTATTATTTTCTTCGTGGGCGGCATAGGTGAGCTGAATGAAGATGTAGTGGAAATCACCACCCTTGCACTTGTTGAGTCCTTAATGGTGGCACTGATCAATGCTATCCTTCTAGGAATTGCTTTTGGTTTACTATTTTCATAGGAAGAGGCAGTTGAAATGGCTTCCACTTAGGGGCTGGGGTTGTGGCTCAGAATTAGAGTGCTCACCTAGCATGTGTAAGGCACTGGGTTCAATTCTCAGCACCACATAAAGTAAAATGTAAAGACATAGTGTCCACCTATAACTAAAAAATAGATATTTTTTAAAAAATGGCTTCCACTTAATCTTTCCCACTTTAGTATTCTTCACTCCACAGATCAGGGAACAACATGGAGATTTTGCCAACCAATGAGTTTATCTATTCTGATTGTGTATTCTAGAGTTGGGAAAATAACCACAGGGGTGGTGGGGACCCACTATGCCCACTCTAAGATGGACTAGGACTATAATGCTATCTTTGGGCTGATTTTAACTCATTTTATGCCAATATCTCTTACACTGGGTCATTTATAATAAACAGAAATTTATTTGGCTCACAATTTGGAGGATGGGAAGACCAAACTTGAGGGACTACATCTGGTGAGGGCCTTCTTGCTGTGTCATAATGTAAGAGAAGTTGTCACGTGGGTGAGAGGGAGAAAGTAAGGGTACTGAACTCGTGCTTAATTAAGATAGCCCTCATGATCTAATAACTTCTTAAAAATCCCATCTTTCAACACTGTTGCATTGGGGATTAAATTTCCAATACATGAATGTTGGAGTACATATACAAAATATCTTAGATTGAATAGCTTATAAACAACAGAAAATTATTTTTTCACAGTCCTGGAGACTGGGAAGTCAGAAATCAGGGTGCCAGCATGGTCAGGTCTGATGAGGACCTGCTTTCCTTATTACAGACTGCTGAGTTCTCTCTCTTCTCTCATGGCAGAAGGGTCAATTGAGTTCTTTTACAAGGGCACTAATCCCATTAATGAGGATTCTGCCATTATAACCCAATTTCCTCCCCAGAGTCCCATTTCTTACTACTATCTCTTTATGGCTTAGAATTTCAACATATGAAGTTTTAAGAGACACAGACATTCAGTCCATAGCAAACTCCATTGGTCACCTCACCTCCATTAGCTCCTTTCCTGCCTGGTGGACCACAGTGACATTTTGGGTCTCCTGGAATTAGTTTCAGTTCAGAGCCCATGTCCAGTGGTGCCCCAAAGGTCTCTATTTTTCCCCCTAATGTGTAACACTCAGTAGAAAAAGCCCATACCATTCTTTGGGGGAAGGCTAAAGAAAAGTTAACACTATAAATTGTTGGCAGTTTATTGGGATCTTAACTAAAAGGGATCCAGCCTTCCTGAGTTCTGAGTCTATAATCTGGCTCAAGTATGGGAATTGACTAAGGATTTTCAGTTTTTATGATTGAAGTTAGACTTTTGTCCATGTGACCTAGAACCTTTTGCTGACACAAATCAGTAAAAATCTAGTTGGTCTCTATTATATCACTTTTACTACTCTATATATTTCAACACCATGGTCGACCAGACAATGCCATATGTCTGTCTGCAAGAGTCAAACAAACTATTCTAATTATTGTTTCAAACTTTCCGTTTATTATGGTAGCCATGTTCACCGTGCCTTTGTCAGTTGAGTGCTGCTATTTGGTCCTTGCCCCTCTGAGATCTAATTGCTCCCATTGTCCTTGTAATTTGAAGGGTGTGTAAGTCTTATGGGATTGAACCTTTAACCTGTGGAATATATGCTAACTCCAGATAGTTCATGTCAGAATTTCCCAATTTGGTGACTGTTGTTCCCACTATAAAGTCTGGCATACAGAAAGGAATAATCATAGAGTTATTAAGGATGTCAGGGCTCTCCTCACAAATTCATTTCTTATAGTTATGGTGAAAGGTGTGTCCTTTAGATCATTCGGAGTGGGTGAGTAGGTATTACATGACAAATTTGCTCTAATATCCTGATCTCCTCAAGCCTTTGAATCCCCTTGTCTACATTAAATGGACACAGATCTGGCTTTTCTAACTCACCCATTGTGGGCAAACTTTTGATCCATGCTTCAGCTAACCAGCCAGTAGAGCTCTTTGTACCTCTGTCAGCTGCAACATTAAATGTAACTTCTCTGCTTTGTGGGCCTATATCAATAAATTCAGCCTGATCCAACTTGATGTTCCTTCCATCATCATAATCATCATCAACATCATCATCATCCATGTCCATTTCCACACAGATTCCCCAGATGTTTTATCTGTATAAGTTAGAAAACTCAAATAATTTTTTTGCAGCATCCCTCCTCAAGGGCCATATTTTGTAAGTCATGTTTAAGACCTGCTGGGACCCAAACCTGATTGTAGGTCTAAAAGGGAAGGTCAGGGTGAGTCCTGGAGGAGAATAAACACTGTTTTGCGAATAACTAATCATGGGAGGCCATCATAGTTTCTTCAGCCAATGCAGGGCTAATCCTCTCAGGTGGGGGTGGAGAAACCACTTTTACTGGAAAAGAAGAGGCATCAGAAGTTAGGGGCTCATTGTCCCCAGAACTCCAACAGAGTCTTCTCATGTATTTCCATTTCAACTTTCAGGATCCTATTCTTCTCAACCAATGTGATGATTTTAAAAGTAGACATCCTATGTATTTGGAAATTAATCTGTGTTTTAATTCAGACACTTGCAAGATGAAATTAAATCAAGAAAGGAACTATGTGGGGAGGAGAGTGATATTTCAGAGGTAGAGGCAGACAGAATATGTGTACACATACACATATACTGCTCAGGATGACAAGCTGATTTCAGGAAAGGGAAAGGATGACTTAGGATGGTGTGAGCACAGGTGACCTTTCACTTTTTGGGTTTGTCTATCTAATCAGCTGCAGAGTAGGTTGTATCTTTGCTAATATCATTTTTCTAACTCTCTGACAGCAACTGAGTGTTCATCAATTCAATTCAATTCTGATATGGAGTTAACATATATTCCACAGGTTAAAGGTTCAGTCCTATAAGACTTCCTCACCCTTCAAATTATAATTGCTAGTCCTCAGCCTCCATACTTGTGGCCAGCTGTATACTGGGAGTCCTACAAAGACTTCCTTAGCTTCAGTAATATGATAGAGTGACTCATAGAACCCAGTAAAAAATGTTTTATTTATGGTTGTTGGTTTAGCTTAAAGGATACAACTCAGGAACAGTTACACGGAAGAGAACCTAGGGCAAGATATGGGAGGTATTGGTAGAGACAGCTCCATACTCTCTCCAAGTGCACCACCCTCCCAGAATCTCAATGTGTTCACTGATCTTGAAGATCCCTGAACTGTGTAATTTAGGAATTTCTATACATGTTTCATTACATAACCATTCTTGATTAAATCATTGGCTTTTCGTCATTAATTCAATCTCCATCCCCTTTCCCCTCCCTGAATGTTGGTGGGTGATGCTCAAAGTGCCAAGTTTCTAACCAAGGTTTGGTCTTTCTGATGATTAGTCCCTATGCTGAAGCTATCTCCAGGTCCACCAAGAGTCTTCTCACAAGAAAAAAAAAGGGCACTCCTGACACCCTATTGAAGCAAAGCAGGGAGGGCTCTGATTTCCCTATCAGTGTTTCCTGCCTAATGCAAGCTTCTTAAAATATATATATTTCCACCAATGACCAGCTTCAGGAACCGCTGACATCACTCCCCCCCGCCCCCGCAAGCTTTCCTATAACATCTGTGTGTTCAATACATTTGAACTTGATCAAATGTAGTCTTCCTGAGGAGGTGGCAGTGATAACCTCCACCATATTTTACCAGCAGAGCACAGAGGAACCCAATGTACTTATGAAGATCCAGCATCAAAAGCAAACCTCATGGCTAGGAGCAAAGAACTGACAAGACATGTGCAGAAGTCCTAAGATCATGTGCAGCTTCTGACTGTGTGCCTGCACTAGCCCACCCTTTTTGTCTACATAAACTTTGCTCTTTGCATTCTCAGAAGGCTGATCCAGGAACTCTACCCTGTACACTGTCAACCTTGTGCTTGAACACAACCCCCAACAAAGCTTTATTTGGATGATACTGCTTGCCATTTTGTGATTTCTATCTCAAACTAAGCAACCTTTGGATGAAGTGGTAACACTAAAATGAGCTAGTAATATCAGAAAGACCTATATTTCACCTTTCTATGAGCAGAGCAGTCACTTGTTATTTGGTGTTGGTAGTTGTACCTGGCACTGCTTATCACAAGCATAATAGATGTTAATAGATGCAACTGATTGTACCTGATTCACTGGAGAGGAAAGCAGACCATTCTGGCTTATTCTTTGATTTTCCCAGTCAAGTAGACAGGAAGGAGATCATAATTAGAAAGCAGAAAAAGAAGCAATGAAGGAGAGAGGGTGAGGAGGAATGTTGGTACTCACAAAAGTAATGGAAAAATGATCATTTTCTCAGAAGAATAAGGTGGAATAGGCTATCATACTACATGGTCATTTCTTCTTAGAGAATTTCAAAGCTTTCTGGAAAAGAAACTTGGAGATCATAGTCTCACTTCCTCATCAACCAGGTAAAATAGTCCAAACCCTGAACAGCAAGTGTTAAGAAATGGGAGTAGAATTAGTTTCTGAGGATAGGCACTGCCTGCTGCATCTTACCATAAATTGAGCCAATTTATCTCCATGGAAACCTTTGAAGATTGTGAAAGTACAGAAGGAGAGCAGCACTCTAAGTGTAATTTATTTCCTTTCAATCTGTTTCCTTTTTTTCTTGTTCCTGTTCACAAGCTTCTCCTCTCTCCTTTTTCTTTTCCAATCTTTCCCTCCCATCTTTACAAGATTCTCACGCATGAAGACCTGGCCTAATCCAGAAAGCTGAGGTCACCAGACCTTCAAAGTGGCTTTCAACCTTCCCAGCTTAGCATGCACCCACCTTACCTGTCTTCTTGGCACTGCACTGATTTCTGTATTCCAAAACTCACAACTGGCTTTGGCTAGGCATGGGGTACAATATTATCAACAGGAAACACCTCATTTGGTTATTTGAAAATACTTGTGACCCTTGAATATCCAGGAACCACAATGGACACATTCCAAAGCAGTCTCACTTCCTTTGGTTCTTTAACCCTTTTCTGAAACTCATGCAAGAAGTTGTTGTGAAAATAGTTGTTCTGCTTGTGTGGGCACAGTACAATATACCCAAACCTCTGGGGAAGCAGGAACCTCTCTTCATGTCTCAGGTGAAGTAACATTATCTCTTAATCATAGATCACAAGTGTTACAGAAAGCAATTTGAAATGTCCTCATTCCACTAGTTTGAGTGACTGCTCCTCCAAATTGAACCCAGGGTGTTTGGGACTTGGCTTTTTACATATGGAAGAAAAAACAGCTGAGATTCCCAGCATTGGCTCAGAACATGTGGGAGGGTCCTCCATTGTAGAATGGATTGGGAGAAATCCTGACCAGATTAGCCTTTGCTTAGACTTTTCCTGGAGTTCTGCTGAACCAAGTTAGTCTTGCTGCCTATCATATAGTACTGATCCATGGAAGAAAATAGGCATTGCATCTACTGAAGATGCTTCTGGGGCAGATGCAAAGAAGGGCCAGCATGGAGGCTGACCCAGAGCCTTTTCAGAAAGGAGCACTGGCTCATCTGACAGCTGACAATACAAGGGAGCAGTTGAACAAAGGAAAAGGCCCACATGGCGAGTACTTGAGTGCACACATGAGTGCCCAGCCTTGTCTAGGTGGTAAGGAACCGAAAGATCTGAGCAGTGGGAACATGAGGTTAAGGGAATAATTCTATATACTGGGTCCACTGTGCTGACCTCCATATACTTTCTTTTTAAAAAAGCAATGTACCTGGGGACTGGGGTTGTGGCTCAGCGGTAAGCGCTCACCTAGCACGTGTGGGACACTGAGTTCGATCCTCAGCACCATATAAGAATAAAATAAAGGTATTGTGTCCAACTACAACTGAAACAAAATTTTTTTTAAAGCAATTTACCTGCAGCCCTGCCTGCCTTAAGTTGATAGGCTACGTTACATTCCTGTTATCTGCATGAGAAATGCAGGTCCAAAATGCTGTTAAAAAAGAACACAATTTACTTCAAAAGGGGAGACTTTTGTGACTCACACACATACCAGATCCCAGAACTTAGGAAGATAAGGATAATTCCCCCTAACCATAAAATACGTAAGAACAGCTTCCAATTGAAACAGTTCTCGTGGGCCAAAGCGACCTAGAGATGTCATGCACA
This sequence comes from Marmota flaviventris, assembly GCF_047511675.1. NCBI lineage: Eukaryota > Metazoa > Chordata > Mammalia > Rodentia > Sciuridae > Marmota > Marmota flaviventris. Next base: position 83,970,381 of record NC_092505.1, read on the forward strand.
ATTGGGGACTTGTAAGGCTCATATCATCCTGCCATCACTCAAAAGTCAAGAGGTTGACCTGGGAAATGGAAGGAGACCCTCATTGTTACACAAAATTACATATAAGAGTTTGTGAGGGGAAAGGGGGAAAAAAAACAAGGGAGAGAATTAAACAACAGCAGATGGGGTAGAGAGGGAAGATGAGAGGGAAGGGGAGGGGGGATAGTAGGGGATAGGAAAGGTAGCAGAATACAACAGTCATTAATATGGTATTATGTAAAAATGTGGATGTGTAACCGATGTGATTCTGCAACTTGTATTTGGGGTAAAAAATGGGAGTTCATAACCCATTTGAATCAAATGTATGGAAGATGATATGTCATGAGCTTTGAAATGTTTTGAACAACCAATTAAAATAATAATAATAATAAAAAAAAAAGAGGTTGACCTGATTGTGACTTTCTAGAAACCACCCTGAAACCTCCAAATAAAATTGGAGGGCAGGAGAGGCCTGCCTTCCTTCTCTTTGGAGAAGACACACTCTCCATTCAGAGTGTTCCCTTTCTCTACCTTTCTAATAAACTCATGCCTGTTATTCTGAGCAATGTGTCTCAAGTCTTTGTGGCATGATTTCAAGAATGGGGTGAAGGAGAACCCCCTTGCTGCCTCAGTTTCATGGAAGGCCTCTGCCCTGTAACATAGGCACAACCCGCCTGCTGGGCTCCAGTGCAGATGTGCCCAGAGGAGGATGACAACGGTGTGAAGACAACCAGTGAACAGAAAACACACTGCACCGTCCCGTCCCACCCTTCCCTAAGGGCCACAGACTGCAGTAAGGACGTTGAGAGCAGGCAGAAGGGCCTCTCAGCTTTCCCCATCCCGTCCTGGCGGGAGAACTGCACCTCTACTAATTGGCCCCTTTCTCTCCTGGACTTCTCCACAGATTTTGGGCCGGGATGAAGGTGGGGCCGAGACCAGGAAGAAGCGCATCTGGCATCCTGAACCCCTGCTTAGGCGGAAGAGCCTCAGTCGCTAGTTCCAGTGTCCAGCGGTTCCTGGGGCGGGAGCGCCAGCTCCCGCCTGCTAGAGGAAGGGGCGCAGCGATCTCGAAAACAGGCATAGCTGGGGCGCGTGCGCGCTTCCCGGAGTGCCAGGCGCCGCCCGCGGGCAGGGAGAGGTGGGCGCCTGGGCGGACGGCGCCGGGCGGGAGACTGGGCGTGGGGAGGGCGGGGCGGAGGAACTGGGGCCCGCCAGCCACCTCCTTTCCGCAGCCCTGGGAGCACTAAGGCTCCGCGCCATCCCTTGGCGCTAGCCGTGCATCTTCATCCCGATCCTCTTTGGAGGGGTCAGAGTCTCCACCGTTCCGGACCACAAAGCCTTTCTCCTTCTTGGTCAGAGAAGCCCGCGGGGCGCCCTGGGTAGATTGGGGCGACTTGCTTCCTTCACCTCCTGAACGGCCCCTTCCTGCACTATAAATGCCAGCCGTTACGTTGGGAAAGCCGCCAGACTTCATCCCTAAAATCAGTCCCTGCAGGGCGTGGCTGGAGTGCTGTAACGGAGCGGCCCTTAAGAGTTGGCCTTGGCTGCTAGTGACTCCCGTTTTGTGCCTGAAGACAGCGAGGAAGAAGGGAGGGTAGAACATCCTCGCGAGGATGCCTTTAAAAACTCATCCACGGCAGCGGTAGAAACAGTTTTGTTTGGCTTTTTTTTTTTTTAATATTGAGTAGTTTTGTTTTGTTTTCAGTGAAATGCTATTTTTGTTAAAAGAAGAAATGGCCCTCCAGGAGCTCACCCGGCGACTGGCCACAGTGATCACTCATGTCGGTAAATGGAGCTATTTTACCTTGCGTTTTACTAATGGAGGGTGGGGGCGCACTCTCTGGGTTATCTGGCCTTGCGCTTACCCGCAGCCCAGCGGCAGCGCCCTCCCTGGGCTGGTGCTGGTGCGTACCTGCATCTGGGCTTCAGGCCCCGGGATCTGGTGGGGTGGCCAGTGTTAGGCAGCCTGGGAGCGCGTCGCTGGCAGCTCTGGGGCCCTCACATCTGGCAGGGAGGCGGATGCTGCGAGGCAGGTGGTTGCCAAGTCGGTTGAGCCCTAAACCGAGAGCTACTGGACTATTGCGATCGGTTACCCACTTTTGACCCGGCGGGGTCAGGGTTGGGGAGTTTGGTGGTTTATTTGTATCTAAAAAGGGGAGATCATTGGGGTGGGAGGATACTCGAGGAACGAGTGCTGGTGCGTTCCAGACGAATATATGCCAAGTCACTGAAGGCTTGTTCATAAATAAGAGCAGGGGGTTGCAGGTTAATCGCAGCCTGCATCTGCTTGTTACTGCACCCTGCTTGTTACTGTACCCTCCCTGTTACTGTACTGCCCAGAGATGTAAGCACCCTGCCAGTGAACGCCGTAAGAAACCTCTTCAAGCCCAAGGAGATCAAGCAAGTCTGATCTCGTTTTATGAGCTAAAATGGGAAGCAAAACATTCATTCCTTGTCCCCGAAATACAGGTTGTGCTGAAAGGACAGGCCCTATGTTGTAATCGAAAGAAGACATTGTGACAGTTGTCAGTTAATTCTTTCTCAGCATTTTCTTCCTTCGTCACTGCCCTGAGTCTCCCCCAATAAAGACACATATACAGGTTCAGAACTTTTGGATGTGGGTAACTTCAATTATCCGGGTAATGTTCTCTGTTGCTGACTGCTTTCACACTCATTTGTGAATGCAAGTCAGTTTTTATTGATAAAGCCAGAAAGGGTTTGCCTCAACCTTCTATACATTTGTTAAAATGCTTCTTTGGTTCCAGTATGTTAAATATTTCTTCTATTAGTGAGCCACTCTTATTCTTTGAGTAACCTAGTCCAATGTGTTTGGTGCAATAATGATGCATATCTCAAATGATATAATTGTGGAGATATACTTTGTAGATATGTTTTATACTGAAAGGCTTAGTTTTGAGAATTGAACTTTAAAAAATATTTCTGGTGCCAAATGTGACCACTGAATTCTTTTTTTTAGTACCGGGAATTGAACCCAGGGGCACTTTAACACTGAGCCACATCCCTAGCCCTTATTTTGTATTTTATCTAGAGAGAGGATCTTGCTGAGTTGCTGAAGCTGGCTTTGAACTTGAGATCCTCCTGCCTCAGCCTCCCTGGCAGCTGGGATTACAGTGTGTGCCACTGTGCATGGCTGACCAATGAATTCTTAAGATAGAAGGTTAGAATAATTCTACCAGGGACCACTGAATGTGAAATATTGCTGAAAGCAGGATGAAAGAAGAAAAAAATCTAATAAAATAGAATTTGGTATTTCAAATATGCTGTAAAATATATTGAATGTTCTATTAAACACAGTTACCTGTCACATAATGATAGGAATATGTTCTGAGAAATGTTAGGTAATTTTTTTTTTTGTGGGAACCATGTAGCATACATGTACAAACACAAAGATGGCAATGAGGTCACTAGGCCATATAATTTTATGGGACAAATGGAGAGTACAGTCTGTTGGTGACCAAAATTTATGTGGTACATGACTATACTGGTAAATGTTTGAGGTTGTGGTATAGGGAAATGGCAGTGTCCTAGTGGTGTGACCATCCAGATTTGGATGCTTTCACTTTCATTAGTGAATCTCAAGTTGAAAAATAGAAATGCATAGCTTTGAAGATCAGTAAGATGTGGGTAAAAAATACTATCTAAATTGTGATTATACAGATGTTTCAGTTACTGGTCATATCATTGATCCCTTTACCACTGAAGATCTTGGGCAGATCTTAGGCCTCTCTCCAAGTGAAATCTGAAGTTAAATGCAGAGAATGATCTGGATGATTACTAAATCTTATTAAGACTGCCCCCATTTCTCCAGATGTAGGATATTCTTGAAGATCTGGTAGGCAGTATTCCTTGACTAACACCAGGTTGTGTGTGGTGTTCAGGCTATGGTATTCTTGCCCTTCTTGCTGCCTCCTTTCTTCCCTAGCCAGCTCCATGCCAGATATAGATACGAATTTGCTGTAGTTTCTGCTCCCAAAGAACTCCCAATGGCCCCTGGCAAATGTGTGCTTTGCAACATTCTGCTTCTCATGTATAATCCCATAAACCTGTGAAATGGGTGGGATATACATTTTTATCATCATCTTAGAAATGAAAGAATTGCAACTCAGAGGGTGCTATGATTTGAATGCCCCCCCCCCAAAAAAAAAGCAGGTGCAACAGAGTTGGGAGTTGAGGTCTAATGGGAGGAATTTAGATCATGACCTTCACCTTCATGAAGGGATTAATACTAATTACAAAAGTACTTGGGACTGTGGGTTTGATTTTTGCCATTCAGCCTTGGGATGAACATGAAAGTCCTCACCAGATGGGGCCTCTCAACCTTGGACTTCCAAACCTCTAGAATGCTAAGAAATAAACTTCTTTTCTTTATAAATGTCCCAGTCTGTGGTATTCTGTTATAGCAGCAGAAAATGGACTGAGATACTGACACAAAAAGAAAAAAAATCTGAATAGACCTATAACAAGTAAAGATACTGAATTAGTAATTTTTTTAAAAACCCTTCCTACAATGAAAGATCAGAACCAGATGTCTTTGTTAGTGAAATTTATCATAAACTTAAAGAAGAATTAATGGCAGTTCTTTGACAACTGAAGATGTTGGAATTAGGTACCAACTCATTTTATGTATTACCCTAATACCAAACCCAGACAAAGACACACAAGAAAACTGCAGGTCAGTATCTCTTAGGAATATAAACACAAGGCCAGGTGCAGTGGCACACACCTGTAATCCCAGTGGCTCAGGAGGCTGAGGCAGGAGGATCACAAGTTCAAACCAGCCTCACAACTTAGTGAGGCCCCAAGCAACTCAGTGAGACCCTGTTTCTAAATAAAAATATAGAAATGGGCTGGAGATGTGGCTCAGTGGTAAAGCACCCCTGGGTTCAATCCCTGGTACAAAACACACACACACACACACACACACACATACACACACACACACACAAGCCTCAGCATAATTCTATCACCAAGCAACATATAAAATGATTATGTACCATGATCAAGTGGGGCTTACCCAAGGAATGCAAGGTTGATTTAACATCTCAAAATCAAATGATGTATATCAATAGAATGAAGGATAAAACCCACATAATCTTCTCAGTAGAGGCAGAAAAAGCATTTGACAAAATCCACCAACTTTTTAAATTAAAAGCAACAACAACAAAAGCAAAATTGCTCAACAAACTAGAAATAAGAGGGGAGTTTCCACAACCTGATGAACAGTTTTTATGAAACGTCCATAGTTAATGTTAATGCATTGACAGGGTTGCAGGCCAATCCTGGCACAAATGTGGTAGCTCTTTGGAGAAGTGTTTGAATTCTCACCACTGGAGCCACACCTCTTCTTTGTCCACTACAGTGATGAAGACAGACATTGAGAACTGGAAACCAGCTGCTGAGCATGGCCGACTGTGATGTGGCTTTCCCATTGTCGGTGACAGCTTACAAAACATGGAGGAGGGGAGTGTTTGGGGCTAACCACAGTGTTTACTCTCCTGTTCTCCTGGAGGACCTCCCACTGAAGGTTTCACATTTCAGGGGTATCTGCAGGTTGTGAAGGAGCCCTTTAGCCCAGGCTTTGATTTTTTGCTTTTAACTAAACATTCCTAAAGGTCCAGTGTAGCACGCTGGCCTACACAAACCAGAATTCCACTTACTGTCTGCCTTTAGGAAAGCCTGTAGGGGTTAACAGCTTGTCTAAGGGGACAGATTCCAAGCAAGAAGCTAGACACTCCCAGTAGGAGCTTAAATATTTAAATTTTAGCCATTTAAAAATACCAATGAGAAAAATCCCTGATCACGTTCTCCTTTGGTTCTAGAATAGGTCTTTTCTGGGATGACAGATATATATATATGACCTAATACGCCGGCAAGTCCTTAGATGTAAACTGCAACCAGACATAAGAGGGAGGGAGATGCAATGAAACCAGCTTCTCTGTTCTGTGTTGGTTTTCTACTGAAAGGTTTTTGGGGAGATGAAAGTCTATTTAAAAAAGAAAACGAACATTTATTGAGCATCAGGCCCTTTCACATGTGCCTTTGTATCTTTTTTACTTCAGAGAGTAGGTACTATTACTCATATATTGATAGATGACAAAACTAAGAATAAAAAAAACCAAGTAAAGGAACTTGCTTAAAGCCACAGTGCTTCCAACAGGGGGAGTCAGGATTTGAACTCAAGTCTTGTTTCACAGTTGATGTGTTCTCCATTGTATCAAAATGAATAATTTTACTGCTACCTGTCAATAATTAATTTTTACAGAGTATTTATGTTAATTTGGTATTGAGGAAAAATTTCTGCTTTCCCACACAATTGTCTCCTCCCTAAGGACAGGGACACAAACTTATATTTAGTCTCTAGATCTAGCTCATACTGGCTCTATAAATGAAAAGGCTCTTTTTCTGTTTGTTTGATTTGAAATGGGTTGGAGAGGGCCCCTTTGGAATCTACCCAATCTACTTACTAGCCTCTCTGGGTTTCAATTCCATTTGTGATTCTTCTCACTAGCAGTACTCCATTTGCCTGCTTTCTGAACCTCCAGGGTGTATCCCAAGCTCCCCCCACCACTGTCCCCCCAACCACCACCACCACCAGGAACTCTTAGCAGAATGGCCCTTTGCCACCCCCACGCCAGTTTTCCCTCCTTTTCTGAGTAGCTGCAATAGTTGATGTCTATCTCATGTATGTTTTTCACATGATTACAGTCTGGCTTCAAATATTTCTGTGTTCCAAGTATTGATACCTGTTTGGTTCTTGACTGAACTTGTACTACAGTCTTTTCTCACAACATGACAATGTCTTACTTAAGTGTCACAACTAATATTGCTTTGTGACCTTGTAGGTTAAATCAGCTATATAAAAGTTAAAGATTAGGAATCAGGTGTTTAACTGAATGCAAAGGAAGTCTCAGAAGGTCTCCTGAATTTCCTCATCTGTAAAGCAGGGTGATGAATAAGCCAGTCCCTTTGTTTATTTCACAAGTTGGAATTATGCTATGTAGTTACAAGTGGTTCAGAATAAACTTTGAGACTATTGCAAAAAGAACTCAGGAATCTGGAATGGCTTCAGTTGTTTGCTTTGTGGACTAGCAGGGGAAGCATGAAAGGAGTGTTGTATTATTCTGCCAATCTGGTTAAGAGGCCTACTCTCCCTGGGTTCCCCCTAGTTCTTACTAAAAATTGCTATCTGAACAGATGTGCTTGTCTTTGCAGGAACACAAATTGGAACAGAATGGCTTGACTGCCTGTAGGAAGATTGAGCAGGGTCAATATGGGTAGAGTAAGTGAGGTAAGGCTGATAAAGTATATGAAAAGACCCCAGGTCCCTGGCCTTGATTGACCCTGGCCGCAGCAGTAATTGTGAGAAGCTGCCTGGAGTGAGTGTGGAATAATCTGTCCTGGAAATTCTTACCATTCTCCCTGCTTCTTCCTTTAGAAACTGGGACTGTCCAGGGGCACTGCAGAGAGGGTAGTTCAAGGCCTTTAAGAACATACCTCTTGGAGCTAGGGTTATGGCTTAGTGGTAGAGTGCTTGCCTAGCATGTGTGAGGCACTGGGTTTGATTCTCAACACCACATATAAATAAATAAAGATCCATCAACAACTAGTAAAATATTTTTAAAAATACATACCTCTTGTGTTCGTGGATATAGTAAAGCCATCGTGGGAGAGGGCTGCTGTCCTATATTTTATTGTTACTGTATAGATAGCTTGAGTCATATGAAGCTCTAGATCTGGACTGTGTGTGCAACTGCTTTAAAGTAATTCGAATCAGAAACTTTGGCAGATTTTCTTGGGAGAGTCTTCCACACCTCCGCCAGAAATAGGATTTGTCCGTTTTGTTTTGTTTTACTCTTTCTTCTACCTGTTGTGGGTCTTTTCCTGTGTCCTCTGATCCTCTCTCTTCCCTAGAAACAAAGGATCTGTGGGGGTTGGCAAGGAGGCCTGTGAACTATCAGATAGGAGGAGAGTTTGAGACTCTATCTATGCTATTAAGGGACAGACCCAAAAGTTAAGTTGATCCTCTGTCAATCGCCAATACAGGCAATTCCGTTAGAGTTTGGATGCAGAAGTTGTGAGCTGCTGTGGCTAAAGAAAACTCTTTTCGAGATGTGTGACTTGAGCTGAATCTTAAAGGAAGGTGAGAGTTCAGGCAGGTGGAGCCGGGAGGCTCTCTAATAAGGGAAGGGAGGGGAACAGCCACTTTGGTAATTTGCATTTGTCTTCCTGTACTGGTTGTCCTGGTTGGTTTATTCTCTGCTCAGGCCTCCAAGGTCAATGACCCTTTCCTGCACAACTGAGAAACCCTGAGCTTTATCTTAACAGAAGGAAAGTGAGAAGGAAAGAAGAAAGAAAAGTGAGAGAACAAAGATCTGCCTTCTAGCCAGTCTTCGTACAGATCATTTTCTGGAGAAAAGAGGGAGGAGGGCTGGAGGGACATGAAAAAAATATATTTAAAATGATGTGATAGCTGTTGTTCATTTCCTGCCTGTTCAGTATCACATATTATGATTTATATACATTTTTTACTTAATTAAACTTAATTAGAAGTGCAGCCCATGTTTATGGAGGAGGAATTGGAAGCTTAAACAGGTTAGGAAATTCTCCCAATGTAATGCAGTGTGGAGGGGGAAAAATTGAAGGAGGTCTGGCTGGCTTTCAGGCCTGTACATCATCACATTTGGCTTAATTTCCCATTACAGAACCACATATGAACCAGTAAATGGAAGAAATGTTAGTAGTGAATTTAAAAGTTTTTTTTTTTTTTTCAAAAGCCTAACGGAGCTGACAGCATTAGTCCTTTAGTGTATTTTATAAGCCACTTGAAATGTTGATTTATTAATGGTTACTTTCTTCCAAAGAAACACTATGAGTTAAACTAAAGAGTTTGTTTTGTACCTTTAAACATGCAGAGGTAATAAATATGAATGCTCAGGTAGAAAAAAGTCTTTCTTAAGGAAGAAATTTTTAGGAGTGTTGCTTACTTTCATTTTCTAGACTAAGCACCAGAGTTTAAAAAAATAAAAAAAAAAGTCATAAGGTTGTAACCTCTTGTTACAGTGGCAAGGTGACAGCTCTATGATGTACTTTTATTTAGTGAAGAAGACTCTGTATTTAAAGGACTTTTACTGTGAGGGAGATTCAAGTGCAAGGCATATACATGTGGACAACTACAGGTCCCAATATCTGAACACGGTGGGTTAAAGAATCTAGTTAATTGTGGATTTCTTTGTTCAGTTATCTGATCCCAGACCCTTTTCCAGCCCAAGTTTGGGTTTGAGTGTCTGTTTTTTTCACCTGCTATCAGATCAATTTAAATTCATTTTAGGCTTTGTTTTCTGTTCCCCAGGAAACTATAATTAATTCACTGAGTGAAAAGAGATACTTGTGCATGTTTTATCTTATTTAACCCCTAATTTATGACTAACCACATTCACAAGGGCCTCTGGGAGCTTGGCTCTGGCCAGTGTTGTGGATAGGGCATGAAGGAGTGGGCATGACCCCTGCCTGTGGCCACAGTCCTCCATGAAGTTTAGGCCCAGGCCTCTGCCTTCACTGCTGCAACCCCAGTGCCCTGCATGGCTCGTCAGATGTGCTGGGGGCTTGGAGAAACGAATGAATGAATGTCCTTCTGGAGCCTGCAATCTAATGGGGGAGACAAGCATCCAGCAAACATAAGTTAGACCAAGTCAGCCACCATTCATTCCCCAGTTCCTCATCCCAAGCCTGCACCAGGTTCACCCCCAGCATTGGACTTATCTTCTGTGCTCCGCTGGCCTCTTTGCTTCTGGGCTTTCACAGCTGCTGTCTTTCTTTGGCACCTGATTGATTTAGTAGCAAAACTCAACTCTTCCTCAGTAACTCAAAAACCATACACCCAGAATATAGGAAGATGCAGGGGAATTTTCTAAAGATGGAAGAGGAAATCTTATGATCTAGTAGCACAGACACTTTGAAATGCAACTGGAAGGATTCCTGTCCTGAAAGTGTCCTCTGGCTACCCTAGCTGCTGAGGGTTTCAAGGATCTGACCTTCCCTTTTCTGTGACTTCCTTCTCCTACCTTCTTTTCCTCTTTTTCCTTCTCAACTGGTGAAGAAGGGTTGGTTGTTACTGGAAAGATGGGCCTCAGGAGCTTTTTCATTTTCAGGCTTCTGCTTTTTATTCTGTTTTGTTTCCAGTGTGTTATTTATCCCTTTAGCAAGCAAAAGAAACTTTGCTTGAAAGGGAGAGAAAAGCCCAGAGGCTGTGAAATGGAGTTTTAGACCTTGACATATGGTGCAGAAGTAAGAAGGAAAATTCCATTACAACCTGATTTGCCCTTCATGTACAGGGCAAGCATTTTCTCCTTCAGTGTCTTGAGATAACTAATCCAGATTTTAAAGAGAAAGATCATGTTTCCTTGTTATTTTCTGAGGATTTTTGTATAATCTTAGAGAAGCAGAAGAAATAAGGAGGGGAATGAATATTATGTGGTATTTCATAAGGGCTTTAAAAACTGTGTTCACAAAATTAATACATGGTCTGTGTTTCTAAGAGTCAATATAAATATGTTAATTCTTCCTAAATTGATCTATAAATTAAATACAACTCTAATCAAAAAGTCTATTAAACATTTTTGTAGAAACATGGAACCAGCTAAAAGCTACTATAATAGGCAAAAGGAATTATAATTGTCAAAGGTTTTTTTTTTTTTTAAGTATTAATTTAGAGGACTAATACCACCTAATTTCAAGAAGTACTATAAGGCAGAGAGTAATCAAGACAGTATGGTTTGGGTAAAAGGATGAACATACATATCAATGGAACAAGGGAGAGAATCCAGAAATAATACCACACAGATATGACTTATTGACTTTTGACTAAGGCACAAAAGTAATTCACTAGGGAAGGGTATAAAGCCATTTTCAATAAATGGTGCCGGAACAACTTGATGTCTGTGTGCAAGAAAAAAAATGAGCCTTATTCTATGTATGCCTCACCTCAAATACAGAAATTAACTCAAAGTGATTATGGATCTAAATGTAAAACCTAGTTTATAATCAGGAAGAAGACATAAAAGAAAATCTTTGTGATCTTGGTTGGACAAAGATTTCTTAGGACAACACTGAAAGTATAGTACCTCAAAGAAAAATTTGATGGATTATTCTTCATCAGAATTTATTTTTCTGATACAAGATCTGTTAAGAGAATGAAAAGACAATGTATTAACTGGAATAACTGCTTGTGAATCATCTATCTAACCAAGGACTTCCATCCAGAATATTTAAAGAACTCTCAAACTTATCAATAACTGTGCCAAATAACCCAACATTAAAAAAAGGGTAAAAAAATTGAGTGGACAATTTACTAAAGAAGATACACAGATGGCAAATAAATATACAAGAATATGCTCAGCATCAGTAGGCATCAGGGAAATTGCATACCTAGTAGAGTGGCTAAAAGTGATAACACCAAGCCATGACAAGGGTAAGGAGGGACTGGATGTCTGACACACGGTTGGTGGGAATATCAGATGGTACTACCACTCTGGAAAATAGTCAGCAGTTTCTAACAAAGTTAAACATATGCTAGGTGAAATTCCATTTTTTTCATGAACTTAAAAAAAAATCTTAACTGAAAATCTTTTAAAATTCTTTTAAATAAACTTTATAATCATTTTTAAAACTCCCTTTATATCTACAAACAGATTAATGACAAATTTCAGTTATACTTTAAAATAAAGGAAAAAGAAACAAAAATCCAAACTAATGACCAAGCCCCAAATAGAAAAGGTCCATTCATGGACATCCACTGCAAATCAGAGAGAGTTAACACACAGGCTGTGGATACAACACCTACAAGGGGTCTCAAGCTAGATCACTCTAGGACACTTTGGCAAGTGAAGACTGTGCCCTAAAAAGGCCCACACATTGGCGTGGAAGAGAAATCCCTCCAACACCTGCATAAAACCCAACAGGAATAAAAGTAATATGAAAAAACAAAGTAACATGACACCTCCAAAAGTTCATAATTCACCAGCAACTGACCCCAAACATATTGAAGTGGATGAAATGCCAGATAAAAAATTCAAAAGAATGTAATTTTAAATAGAATTTTATTGACTTTAACTTAATTTGGGAAGAGTTGATATTTTAACTTTGTTGGATGAAATATTCTATAGGTGTCTGTTAAGTCCATAATTTTCAAATTCAAGAGTTTTTTCTGAGTTTATGACTGGATGACTTATCTAATGGTAAGAGTGGTGTGTTGAAATCACCCAGTATTATTCTGCTGGGGTCTATCTGAGGCTTCAGTTTGAGCAGTGTCTCTTTTATGAAATTAGTTGCACCCATGTTTGGGGCATAAATAATTTTTTATTGTTATAATCTTCTTCTTGGATTGTTTCCTTTAGCAGTGTAAAGTGACCTTTTTGTCTCTTCTGATTAATTTTGATTTGATGTCAACTTTGTCAGATATGGGAGTAGCTCCTGCTTGTTTTGCAAGGTATATCAGTTTCCATCCTTTCACTTTCAGCCAGTGACTGTCTTTGCTTGTAGGGTACATCTCTTGCAAACAACATATAATTGGGTCTTGGTGTTTAATTCATTCCATGAGCCTGTGTCTTTAAATTTGAAATTTGAGACCATTTACATTCAATGTTATTGTAGAGAGTTGTTTATTAATTTTTGCCATTTTGACTTATTTATAATATCTAATTTGGTCCTGTTTCTCATTTGCTTAGCTTCTCTTCCAGTGAGATTTGTTTGTGAGCTCTGGGGTTTATTTTTATTTCTTCTGTGTGGAATATTTCTTTAAGTAATTTCTATAATGCCAGTTTAGAAGTCATGAGTTCTTTCAGTTTCTGCTTATCTAGGAAGGTTTTTATTTCTTCTTTGATTTTTGAAGGATGTCTTTGCTGGATGTAGCAATCTTGGTTGATAGTTCTTTGTTTTTTTATCCAGAACTTGGAACACATCATTCCAACCCCTCCTGGCTTTTAGAGATTGTGCTGAGAAATCCAAAGTGATTCTGATTGGCTTGCCTCAAAATGTGTTCTGAGGTTTTTCTCTTGAGGCTTTAAAAATTCTATCATTGTTCTGCATGTTAGATATTTCAATTATAATGTGTCGTGGAGAAGTTCTTTTTTTTTTTAATCTTCTTTAATTGCATCCTATATGTATGTATGTATGTCCATCTCATTCTCAAGGTTTGGAAATTTTTCTATTAATATTTCCTTGAAGAGGTTGTTCATTTCATTAGCCTGCATCTCACAACCCTCCTCAATTTCAAAGATTCTTAAATTTTTTTTTAAATTTTTTATTGTTCGCTGTTCAAAACATTACATAGTTCTTGATATATCATATTTCACACTTTGATTCAAGTGGGTTATGAGCTCCCATTTTTACCCCATATACAGATTGCAGAATCACATCAGTTACACATCCATTGATTTACATATTGCCATACTAGTGTCTGTTGTATTCTGCTGCCTTTCCTATCCTCTACTATCCCCCCTCCCCTCCCCTCCCCTCCCCTCTTCTCTCTCTGCCCCCTCTACTGACATTCGTTTGTCCCCCTTGTATTATTTTTCCCCTTCCCCTCACTTCCTCTTGTATGTACTTTTGTATAACTCTGAGGGTCTCCTTCCATTTCCATGCATTTTCCCTTCTCTCTCCCTTTCCCTCCCACCTCTCATCCCTGTTTAATGTTAGTCTTCTTCTCATGCTCTTCGACCCTACTCTGTTCTTAGTTACTCTCCTTATATCAAAGAAGACATTTGGCATTTGTTTTTTAGGGATTGGCTAGCTTCACTTAGCATAATCTGCTCTAATGCCATCCATTTCCCTGTAAATTCTATGATTTTGTCATTTTTTAATGCAGAGTAATACTCCATTGTGTATAAATGCCACATTTTTTTTATCCGTTCATCCATTGAAGGGCATCTAGGTTGGTTCCACAGTCTAGCTATTGTGAATTGTGCTGCTATGAACATCGATGTAGCAGTGTCCCTGTAGCATGCTCTATTTAGGTCTTTAGGGAATAGACCGAGAAGGGGAATAGCTGGGTCAAATGGTGGCTCCATTCCCAGCTTTCCAAGAAATCTCCATACTGCTTTCCAAATTGGCTGCACCAATTTGCAGTCCCACCAGCAATGTACAAGTGTACCCTTTTCCCCACATCCTCGCCAGCACTTGTTGTTTGACTTCATAATGGCTGCCAATCTAACTGGAGTGAGATGGTATCTTAGGGTGGTTTTGATTTGCATTTCTCTGACTGCTAGAGATGGTGAGCATTTTTTCATGTACTTGTTGATTGATTGTATGTCCTCCTCTGAGAAGTGTCTGTTCAGGTCCTTGGCCCATTTGTTGATTGGGTTGTTTGTTCTCTTATTGTCTAATTTTTTGAGTTCTTTGTATACTCTGGATATTAGGGCTCTATCTGAAGTGTGAGGAGTAAAGATTTGTTCCCAGGATGTAGGCTCTCTATTTACCTCTCTTATTGTATCTTTTGCTGAGAAAAAACTTTTTAGTTTGAGTAAGTCCCATTTGTTGATTCTAGTTATTAACTTTTGTGCTATGGGTGTCCTATTGAGGAATTTGGAGCCCGACCCCACAGTATGTAGATCGTAGCCAACTTTTTCTTCTATCAGACGGCGTGTCTCTGATTTGATATCAAGCTCCTTGATCCATTTTGAAATAACTTTTGTGCATGGCGAGAGAAAGGGATTCAGTTTCATTTTGTTGCATATGGATTTCCAGTTTTCCCAGCACCATTTGTTGAAGATGCTATCCTTCCTCCATTGCATGCTTTTAGCCCCTTTATCAAATATAAGATAGTTGTAGTTTTTTTTTTTCCTGTTAAAAAATTTATTGCCTGTGATAACACTAAAAAAAAATAGCAGCACTGAAGTGACCATTGGAAGAGCAGACATATTTTTAGGCTAGGCATATGGAGACAGGCGCTGACAATTGTGTCACAACATACTCCTCTCCCCAAGCAAGGTGCAAGTTTTCTTTTGACATTGATTTTTTTTTTTTTTTAAGATTTGAATATAACTTTATTTATTTTTTTTTTATTTTAATTTTTTATTGTGGGTTGTTCAAAACATTACAAATTTCTTGACATATCATATTCCACACTTTGATTCAAGTGGGTTATGAACTCCCACCTTCACCCCATACCCAGATTGCAGAATCACATCAGTTACACATCCATTGATTTACAAATTGCCATACTAGTGTCTGTTGTGCTTCGCTGCCTTTCCCGTCCTCCCCCCTCCCCCCTCCCCACCTCTCCCCTCCCCTCCCCTCCTCTCTCTCTACCTCCTCCACTGTATAACCCTGAGGGTCTCCTTCCATTACCATGCAATTTCCCTTCTCTTTCCCTTTCCCTCTCACCTCTCATCCCTGTTAAATGTTAATCTTCTTCTCCTGCTCTTCGTCCCTACTCTGTTCTTAGTTACTCTCCTTATATCAAAGAAGACATTTGGCATTTGTTTTTTAGGGATTGGCTAGCTTCACTTAGCATAATCTGCTCTAATGCCATCCATTTCCCTGTAAATTCTATGGTCTTGTCATTTTTTAATGCAGAGTAATACTCCATTGTGTATAAATGCCACATTTTTTTTATCCATTCGTCTATTGAAGGGCATCTAGGTTGGTTCCACAGGCTTGCTATTGTGAACTGTGCTGCTATGAACATCGATGTAGCAGTGTCCCTGTAGCATGCCCTTTTTAGGTCTTTAGGGAATAGACCAAGAAGGGGAATAGCTGGGTCAAATGGTGGCTCCATTCCCAACTTTCCAAGAAATCTCCATACTGCTTTCCAAATTGGCTGCACCAATTTGCAGTCCCACCAGCAATGTACAAGTGTACCCTTTTCCCCACATCCTCGCCAGCACTTGTTGTTGTTTGACTTCTGAATGGCTGCCAATCTTACTGGAGTGAGATGGTATCTTAGGGTGGTTTTGATTTGCATTTCTCTGACAGCTAGAGATGTTGAGCATTTTTTCATGTACTTGTTGATTGACTGTATGTCCTCCTCTGAGAAGTGTCTGTTCAGGTCCTTGGCCCATTTGTTGATTGGGTTGTTTGTTCTCTTATTGTCTAATTTTTTGAGTTCTTTGTATACTCTGGATATTAGGGCTCTATCTGAAGTGTGAGGAGTAAAGATTTGTTCCCAGGGTGTAGGCTCCCTATTTACCTCTCTTATTGTTTCTTTTGCTGAGAAAAAACTTTTTAGTTTGATTAAGTCCCATTTGTTGATTCTAGTTATTAACTTTTGTGCTATGGGTGTCCTATTGAGGAATTTGGAGCCCGACCCCACCGACTGTAGATCGTAGCCAACTTTTTCTTCTATCAGACGGCGCGTCTCTGATTTGATATCAAGCTCCTTGATCCATTTTGAATTCACTTTTGTGCATGGCGAAAGAAAGGGATTCAGTTTCATTTTGTTGCATATGGATTTCCAGTTTTCCCAGCACCATTTGTTGAAGATGCTATCCTTCCTCCATTGCATGTTTTTAGCCCCTTTATCAAATATAAGAAAGTTGTAGTTTTGTGGATTGGTTTCTGTGTCCTCTATTCTGTACCATTGGTCCACCCGTCTGTTTTGGTACCAGTACCATGCTGTTTTTGTTACTATTGCTCTGTAGTATAGTTTGAAGTCTGGTATCGCTATACCGCCTGATTCACACTTCCTGCTTAGCATTGTTTTTGCTATTCTGGGTCTTTTATTTTTCCATATGAATTTCATGATTGCTTTCTCTATTTCTACAAGAAATGCCGTTGGGATTTTGATTGGCGTTGCATTAAACCTATAGAGAACTTTTGGTAATATCGCCATTTTGATGATGTTAGTTCTGCCTATCCATGAACAGGGTATATTTTTCCATCTTCTAAGATCTTCTTCTATTTCTCTCTTTAGGGTTCTGTAGTTTTCATTGTATAAGTCTTTCACCTCTTTTGTTAGGTTGATTCCCAAGTATTTTATTTTTTTTGAAGATATTTTGAATGGAGTGGTTGTCCTCATTTCCATTTCAGAGGATTTGTCGCTGATATACAGGAATGCCTTTGATTTATGCGTGTTGATTTTATATCCTGCCACTTTGCTGAATTCATTTATTAGCTCTAATAGTTTCTTTGTAGAGCCTTTTGGGTCTGCTAGGTATAGAATCATGTCATCTGCAAATAGTGATAATTTAAGTTCTTCTTTTCCTATTTTGATGCCTTTAATTTCTTTCGTCTGTCTAATTGCTCTGGCCAGTGTTTCGAGAACTATGTTGAACAGAAGTGGTGAGAGAGGGCATCCCTGTCTTGTTCCAGATTTTAGAGGGAATGCCTTCAATTTTTCTCCATTCAGAATGATGCTAGCCTGAGGCTTAGCATAGATTGCTTTTACAATATTGAGGTATGTTCCTGTTATCCCTAGTTTTTCTAGAGTTTTGAACATAAAGGGATGCTGTACTTTGTCGAATGCTTTTTCCGCATCTATCGAGATGATCATATGGTTCTTATTTTTAAGTCTATTGATGTGGTGAATAACATTTATTGATTTCCGTATATTGAACCAGCCTTGCATCCCAGGGATGAATCCTACTTGATCATGGTGCACAATTTTTTTGATATGTTTTTGTATCCGATTTGCCAGAATTTTATTGAGGATTTTTGCATCTAGGTTCATTAGAGATATTGGTCTGTAGTTTTCTTTCTTTGAAGTGTCTTTGTCTGGTTTAGGTATCAGTGTGATGTTGGCCTCGTAGAATGAATTTGGAAGTTCTCCCTCTTTTTCTATTTCCCGAAGTAGCTTGAAAAGTATTGGTATTAGTTCCTCTTTAAAGGTTTTGTAAAACTCTGCTGTATACCCATCCGGTCCTGGGCTTTTCTTAGTTGGTAGTCTTTTGATGTTTTCTTCTATTTCCTCAATTGATATTGGTCAGTTTAGATTGTCTATATCCTCCTGACTCAATCTGGGCAGATCATATGACTTAAGAAATTTATCTATGCCTTCACTATCTTCTAATTTATTGGAGTATAAGGATTCAAAATAAATTTTGATTTTCTTCTGTATTTCTGAAGTGTCTGTTGTAATATTGCCTTTTTCATCCCGTATGCTAGTAATTTGAGTTCTCTCTCTTCTTCTCTTCGCTAGCATGGCTAAGGGTCTGTCGATTTTGTTTATTTTTTCAAAGAACCAACTTTTAGTTTTGTCAATTTTTTCAATTGTTTCTTTTGTTTCGATTTCATTAATTTCAGCTCTGATTTTAATTATTTCTTGCCTTCTACTTCTTTTGCTGTTGTTTTGCTCTTCTTTTTCTAGGATTTTGAGATGAAGTATGAGATCATTTATTTGTTGGTTTTTTCTTTTTTTAAGGAATGAACTCCAAGCAATGAATTTTCCTCTTAGAACTGCTTTCAATGTGTCCCATAAATTCCGATATGTTGTGTCTGTGTTTTCATTAATCTCTAAGAATTTTTTAATTTCCTCCTTGATGTCTTCTATAACCCATTGATCATTCAGTAACCTATTGTTCATTCTCCAAGTGATGTATTCTTTTTCCTTCCTTCTTTTATCGTTGATTTTCAGTTCCATTCCATTATGATCAGTTAGGATGCATGGTATTATCTCTACTCCTTTATATTGTCTAAGAGTTTCCCTGTGACATAATATATGATCTATTTTTGAGAAGGATCCATGTGCTGCTGAGAAAAAAGTGTAACTGCTTGATGTTGGGTGGTATATTCTATATATGTCAATTAAGTCTAGGTTATTAATTGTGTTATTGAGTTCTATAGTTTCCTTATTCAACTTTTGCTTGGAAGATCTGTCCAGTGGTGATAGAGGTGTGTTGAAGTCTCCCATGATTATTGTATGGTGGTCTATTAGACTCTTGAACTTGAGAAGAGTTTGTTTGATGAACATAGCTGCACCATTGTTTGGGGCATATATATTTATGATTGTTATGTCTTGTTGGTGTATGGTTCCCTTGAGCAGTATGTAGTGTCCCTCTTTATCCCTTTTGATTAATTTTGGCTTGAAATCTATTTTATTTGGTATGAGTATGGATACTCCTGCTTGTTTCCGAAGTCCATATGAGTGATATTTTTCCCAACCTTTCACCTTCAGCCTATGTATGTCTTTTCCTATCAAATGCGTCTCCTGTAGGCAGCATATTGATGGGTCTTGTTTTGTGATCCATTCTACTAGCCTGTGTCTCTTGATTGGTGAGTTTAAGCCATTAACATTTAGGGTTATTATTGAGATATGGGTTGTTCTTCCAGCCATATTTGTTTATTTATGTTACTAAACATGGTTTGTTTTCCTCTTTGATTATTTTCCCCCCTTTACTGTCCTACCTCCCACTGTTGGTTTTCATTGTTATTTTCCATTTCCTCTTCCTGTAATGTTTTGCCAAGGATGTTTTGAAGAGATGGTTTTCTAGCTGCAAATTCTTTTAACTTTTGTTTATCGTGGAAGGTTTTAATTTCATCTTCCATCCTGAAGCTTAATTTCGCTGGAAACACAATTCTTGGTTGGAACCCATTTTCTTTCAGTGTTTGAAATATGTTATTCCAGGATCTTCTAGCTTTCAGAGTCTGTGTTGAAAGATCAGCTGTTATCCTGATTGGCTTACCCCTAAATGTGATCTGCTTCCTTTCTCTTGTAGCTTTTAAAATTCTCTCCTTATTCTGTATGTTGGGCATCTTCATTATAATGTGTCTAGGTGTGGGTCTCTTATGATTTTGCACATTCGGCGTCCTGGAGGCTTCTAGGATTTGGGGTTCTGTCTCATTCTTCAAGTCTGGGAAGTTTTCTCGTATTATTTCATTGAATAGATTGCTCATTCCTTTGGTTTGAAACTCTGTCCCTTCCTGTATCCCAATGACTCTTCAATTTGGTCTCTTGATGTTATCCCATATTTCTTGGATGTTCTGCTCATGGTTTCTTAACAGTCTTGCTGAGCTGTCTATGTTCTTTTCAAGTTGAAATACTTTATCTTCATTGTCTGATGTTCTGTCTTCTAAGTGTTCTACTCTGCTGGTAGTATTCTCAATTGAGTTTTTAAGTTGGTTTATTGCTTCCTGCATTTCTAGGATTTCTGTTTGTTTGTTTTTTATAACCTCTATCTCCCTGTATAGTTGATCTTTTGCTTCTTGGATTTGTTTATGTAATTCATTGTTGAAGTGATCTTTCATTGTCTGATTTTGCTGTCTGATGTCTTCCTTGAGACTCCAGATCATCTGAAGCATGTATATCCTGAATTCTTTATCTGACATTCCATCTGCTGCAGCTATTACCTCTTCTAACATTGAGTTGACCTGCATTGCTTTTGGTCCTTTCTTTCCTTGTCTCTTCATACTGTTCGCGTTCCTTTCTACTGGGTGAAACTGTTGTGCTATTGAATTTTCCCCCTATATATTTATATTGGTCTTGTATAGTTGCAAAGTCTCCCTCGCAGGCGCGGGCGGCGGCTCTGCCCCTCCTCCAATTGGGGCAATGTGCCTACCACGCCTGCAGGCCGCTGGGCCTGCTCTGCCGGTCGGTAGCAGGTCCGCCGACGTTGCAGGCGCGGGTGGCGGCTCTGTCCCTCTGCGGGCCGCTAGGCTTGTTCGGTCGGTGGTTGCAGTTCTGCCTACTTTGCAGGCGCAGGCAGCGGCACTGCCCCTCTGCAGGCCTCTGGGGCTGTACTGCCAGTGGGTCGCAGGTCCGCCTACCTTGCAGGCGCGGGGGGGGGGGCGGCTCTACCCTTCCTCAGGCCACTGGGCCTGTTCTGTCTCTCGGTTGCAGGTCTGGCCTGTTCTGATTGTGGTCACAGTTCCATCTACCTTGCAGGCGCGGGGGGGAGGGGGCGGCTCTGCCTCTCAGCAGGCCGCTGCTCCTCTTCTGCCGGTGGGTCGCAGGCCCGCCTACCTTGCAGGAGTGATTGGAAGCTCTGCCCCTCCGTGGGCCACTGGGCCTTTTCTTTCGGTGGTCACAGTTCCGCCAACCTGGCAGGCGCGGGGGGTGGGGGGCGGCTCTGCCCCTCAGCAGGCCGCTGGGCCTGTTCTGTGGGTGGTCACAGTTCCCTCTACCTTGCCGGCGCAGGGGGAGGGGGCGGCTCTGCCTCTCAGCAGGCTGCTGCTCCTCTTCTGCCGGTGGGTCGCAGGCCCACCTACCTTGCAGGAGTGATTGGAAGTTCTGTCCCACCGCGGGCCACTGGGCCTTTTCTGTCAGTGGTCACAGTTCCACCTACCTGGCAGGCGCGGGGGGTGGGGGGCGGCTCTCCCCCTCAGCAGGCCGCTGGGCCTGCTCTGTGCGTGGTCACAGTTCCCTCTACCTTGCCGGTGCAGGGGGAGGGGGCGGCTCTGCCTCTCAGCAGGCCGCTGCTCCTCTTCTGCCGGTGGGTCGCAGGCCCGCCTACCTTGCAGGAGTGATTGGAAGCTCTGCCCCTCCGTGGGCCACTGGGCCTTTTCTTTCGGTGGTCACAGTTCCGCCAACCTGGCAGGCGCGGGGGGTGGGGGGCGGCTCTGCCCCTCAGCAGGCCGCTGGGCCTGTTCTGTGGGTGGTCACAGTTCCCTCTACCTTGCCGGCGCAGGGGGAGGGGGCGGCTCTGCCTCTCAGCAGGCCGCTGCTCCTCTTCTGCCGGTGGGTCGCAGGCCCGCCTACCTTGCAGGAGTGATTGGAAGCTCTGTCCTGCCGCGGGCCACTGGGCCTTTTCTGTCGGTGGTCACAGTTCCCCTACCTGGCAGGCGCGGGGGGTGGGGGGCGGCTCTGCCCCTCAGCAGGCAGCTGGGCCTGCTCTGTGGGTGGTCACAGTTCCCTCTACTTTGCCGGCGCAGGGGGAGGGGGCGGCTCTGCCTCTCAGCAGGCCGCTGCTCCTCTTCTGCTGGTGGGTCGCAGGCCCGCCTACCTTGCAGGAGTGATTGGAAGCTCTCAAGATTCTTAAATTTGATTTCTTAATGTTGTCCTTCTATATTCTGATTCATGGTTATTTCTTTTATTTTCTTTAATATTGTCTGAATGTTCAAGGCTTGCCAATTTGTCTTCCAGCTCTGAGAGTCTGTCTTCAGCATGGTCTGCTCTACTAGACACTTTAATTGAACATTATTTCAATCTCCTTATTGAATTTCTCATTCATATTCCATACTGACTTCCTTAATTCATTCAGTTGTTTTCTGTGGTCTTTTGGAAATCATTGATCATTCTTATAATCATTCTTTTGAATTTTTTATCAGACATTTCATCCACTTCAATATGTTTGGGGTCAGTTGATGGTGAATTATGAACTTTTGGAGGTGTCATGTTAGCTTGTTTTTTTCATATTACTTGTATTTATGTGTTGGGTTTTATGCAGGTGTTGGAGGGATTTCTCTTCCACTCTAATGTGTGGGCCTTTTTAGGGCACAGTCTTCACTTGCCAAAGTGTCCTAGAGTGATCTAGCTTGAGACCCCTTGTAGGTGTTGTATCCATAGCCTTTGTATTAACTCTGTTTTTGCAGTGGATGTCTGTGAGTGGGACCTTTTCTCTTTGGGGCCTGGTCATTAGTTTGGATTTTTGTGTCTTTTTTCCTTTGTTTTAAAGTATAACTGAAGTTTGTCATTAATCCATTGATCGGTGTGTGGAGCAAGTTATGCTTTTTTTGGCTGAGTTTAGTTCAGTGGCAGAGTCTCTACTCTGAACTTGCAGTGTCCCTGTAGGTTTATAGAGGGAAACAAACAATAGTAACAACCAATGTGAACAATATACATCATTAAAATAAATACCTGGTTCTACTACGATATCTACAATGTTAATTGCCACAAAAACAGAAATGGTGGGGTCAGCAATTGCCAACAGCAAAAGCAATAACTAACCATAAACTAGATCTGGCATTAAATTAAGCAACAGGTGCCAACTTGTCATCCAGGGCAGTAATAATTGCAACAGCATGAATGGGGGGGGGCAGGAGTTACAGGAGCCAATTAGTTCTAAAAGATGGTAAAAATACAATAAATTAAGAGAAAAGAAAATGTGCTAGGAAGGTAGAAGAAAGTTTAAATTTTCAAAAAATGAACAGAGAAAATGAAGAAGAAATGTAGCAGGTGATGATTGCAAGGAAGGAGAAGAATAAAATAGGAGAAAAACAAAGGGAGAAAGAACAAAATAATTTTGTCTGTGAACAGAAGAAAAGAAAGAGAAAAAAGAAACAAATGAAAACAAATCTCAAATATATAAATCCAAAGTCCTAACCCTCAAAAGACTAGGCAAGAAAAAATAACTAAATTTCAAAAATGCTAAAAATGAGGGGGTGTGTGTGTGTGTGTGTGTGTGTGTGTGTGTCTAGTTTTTTTGGGGGAAAGAGAGCAGATAGTCCATTCTCATGGCCATTACTATTGAATAATCAACTCTTTCCTAAGCAATTACTCGGTTCCCCATTTGTTTCAGAATCCACTGTTAAACATAAAGAAAATTTAGTCCTTTAATGGCTACTTTATCTGGGTCAAATAATAAAGGTCAATCCATGGAATATAGGATTTATAATTTATTTATTCATATAATAGATTCAGGTATAATCAAACAGGGAAAGTTTCCAAAATTTTATAGTCTATTTCTCCCTGCTGGTCTGTTAGCTGACATTGTATGGTCATTGCTGAGTATGTGCAGTTACATGGACACTACCATTGTGAGCTTACACAGTTGGCAAAGCTAGCTCTTATGTTCAGTAGTGCTATGATACCACCAAGCTTTCCAGTATATTCATATCTGCATGTAAGGGTGTTATGGTTTAGATATGAGGAGTCCCTCAAAAGCTCATGCACAAGACAATGCAAGAAAATTTAGAGGTGAAATGATTGGGTAATGAGAGTTTTTACCTAGTCAGTGCATTAATCTCCTTATAGGAATTAGCTGGGTAATAACAGTAGGCAGGTACAGTGTGGCTGGAGGAGGTGTGTTTCTGGGGACATGCCTTCGGGGTCTGTACTTCATCTTCATCTGCAGAGTCTCTTTCTGCTTCAGGACGTGGTATCCTGAGCTGCTTTCTTCCACCACACTCTTCTACCATGATGTTCTGCTTCATCTCAGTCCTAGAGCAATGGAGCTGGCTCTCTGGATAGAAACCTCTGAAACTGTGTGCGCCAAATAAGTTTTTCCTCCTTTAAAATTGTTCTTATCAGGTATTTTGGTTACAGCAGTGAAAAAGCTGACTGAAACAAAGGGTAAAGAAGTTAACATCTATTAAGAAAGAAAGCCTTTCTTAGTTCATTTTCAGCTGCTATAACAATACCTAAGACAGGGTAATTTATAAAGGAAAGAGATTGATTCTGGGAAGTCCAAGAACATGGCAACAAAATCTATTTGACTTCTGATGAGGACCGCAAGCTGCTTTAACTCATGATGAGAAGTGGAAGAACACACAGACATGTGTGAAAGAGGATTGGGATAAAGGGGGCCAGATGCTTCTTAAACCACTGTCATGAAAACTAACCTACTGTAGTGGGAATTAATTAATCCTTTCAGGGATGGAGCCTCCATGAATCAAATACCTCCTGAAGTCCCCTCCACATGTCAATACTGTTACATTGACAATTAAATTTCAACATGAGTTTTGGTGGGAACAAACCACAAGATAACCTCGCTCTGTGAAATCAAGTACTTTTATATATTGCTGCTGCAAATGTAAATGGGTATAACTAGAAAATGGGCCACATCTGACAAGCTACAGTTTGAAAATTGGTTTATTTACCCCTCAGTAATAGAATACTTTCAGACTTTGCATTTTGCCTAAGTCAACATATTCACAATACTTAATAGTAAAGAAAAGGAACTTTTCTAAATCTTAAAGTCAAAGTTATATTGAATTTATTCCTCTTAATTTTGTTATTTTCTTGAAGTACTTATGTTCAGTTAATACCAACCAAGAACAGGCTTTG
This sequence comes from Marmota flaviventris, assembly GCF_047511675.1. Classification (NCBI taxonomy): domain Eukaryota; kingdom Metazoa; phylum Chordata; class Mammalia; order Rodentia; family Sciuridae; genus Marmota; species Marmota flaviventris. The sequence continues at coordinate 83,995,291 of NC_092505.1, forward strand.
AGGATTACAAAAAAGAGGATGGAGTTGGACAATATAAAACCAAAGGCCAAATGTTTTCTTTGATATGAGGATGCTGACTCATAATAGCGATGTGGGGGAGCATGGGAGGAATGGAGGAACTTTAGATAGGGCAAAGGGGAGGGAGGAGAAGGGAGGGGGCAAGGAAGTAGGAATGATGGTGGAATGAGTTAGACATCATTACCCTAAGTACATGTGTGAAGACACGAATGGTGTGAAAATACTTTGTGTACAATCAGTGACGAAAAATTGTGCTCTATATGTGTAATATGAAACGAATTGCATTCTGCCATCATGTATTTTTTTAAAAAGTCTTTCTGGTACAACCCCTTTGGGAAAAGATTTGGCAGTTTCTTATAAGTTGGTTATATACTTACCATCTGAGTCAGGAGTACCACTTCTAGGTATTTATCCAAGAGATATGAAACCATGTATTCACATAAATCAGATTCATACCACAAGATAGCTTGTTCATTACATAAGTTCATAGTAACTTGTTCATACTCTAAATTGGAAAATCACCCTAATGTTCATCATCAGGAGAAGGAACAAACTGTAACTGTACATACAATAGCTACAATTCAGCCATAAAAATAAAGGAATTACAGATGTACTTCATCCATGTTGTCATGGATAAAGCTCAAAAGCATTATCTGGAGAGAAAGGAGCCCTGGGTTCAGTCCCAAAAGCTACAAAGCAAACAGTCAAACAAATCACAAAGTGGTTGCTTAGGGATTAGGAACCAGGGTTGTCTGGGAGGACATGATAACTTCTGGGACGATGGAAATGGTCTATGTCTTGAACAGGAAATGGACTACATGGGTATGTCCTTTTGTCAGAACTGTCTGAAATGTATACTTTAGGTATAAACATTTCAATATGTGTCTATTTTAACCCCCTCAGTAAAAATAAAATGAATAACATTTTTTAAAAACCCCAATCTTCCAGTATCTCTTTGGCCGCTTGCAAACTTTACTGTAAAATTTTAGCTTGAATGATACCAATAAAAACTAGACTATCAAAATAAAATAATTCTGCTTCAAAGGAAATAATAGTTTATTCTGAGCCAAATGTGAGTGATCAAAGCTGGGGAACATGAATTCAGGTTACTCCAAATTACATGCTCCATGGAAAAGTTGCTGAACTTTCAGTCACTGAACAAAAGAAAGTCTTGAATCAATTATTTACCAAACACATTGGTGGGGTCATCAGATAGGTGGGCTGCAGCAGAGCAGGGACATCTTTTCTATAGGATTCAGATATCATCTCACTTGTAGTTTTAGGGTTGGTGGAGGCTATGTGAAATTTAGTTTTAGCTAGTAGTCACCAGGATGTTAGGGCAGATACAGAGATTAATGGTAAGCAGCTATTAAAGGGACTAAATATAGTGCTAAGTAACTTTGACTCTTGATCTGCGGCATGCCATCTCTTCACAATCATGGTGTCCTGCTGAGTCACCATCACACATTCTGCAGGCTCTTCAGTATAGATGTGGCTTCTTTAGAGAACTTTAGTTCACAAGACAATTGTATACAAAAGTTATTACTTGCTTAATGGCTATTTGACATTGTGCTCCTTTAAGAAATTCTTGGAGCACAATAATAATCACATGAAGAACCTACATAAAATGAATTAAGAAAAAGCAGCCTGTCTCTGAGTACACACCATCTTCTTTGCACAGTACAGTTGTAAAAGGTGAACTCACTTTTCCTCACATGATACCAAGTGAAATGTTGGTCACATCATGGGAGGCAAAGAATATTTGTCATGATACTTAAGAGTAGTGTGAGAGATACTCTAAATCCTATTTCAGAATTTGAACCTTATTTTCTGTGCCAACCTAGTTCCCTACTGAGATGGTAAACTCTGTTGTCTGGATTTCTTTTCTTAGCATCATGGAGAGGTAGAAAGGATAGAAGAACAGAATTGTGACCTGGAAAAAATTACATATATGTTTATATTTTAAGAGCATCCTTTAAGGGGGACACTGGTGGTACACACCTGTGACCCCAGATACTTGGGAGGCTGAAGTAGGAGGATCACAAGTTTAAGGCCAGTCTCAGCAATTTAGCAAGACCTTGTCTCAAAATTAATTAATTTTAAAAGGATCATGGATGTAGCTCAGTGGGAGAGTGCTTGCCTGGCATGTACAAGCCCCTGCGTTCAATGCCCAGCATTGCAAATGAATGACTGAATGAATGACTAAACAGCAACCTTTAAAAAATTTATCCCTATTATTATATTTCAAATATCTTAATGTGTTATGCTGTGATACTTCTAAAAAATAGAAAAATAAAAAACTATGGTCAACAACTCTGGCATGTTACTTTCCAACCCAATATCCTTATCCTTTAACTTCCTTTTTTGTCTCCAAATGAGGAAGTCTGGTAATCTGTTGGGACTGTAATCCTGTGAACACTCACCAATCTAAAGGATCAGCTTTCAGCAATGAAATGACCTTGAGTGAATTTCAGAGAGATTAGCCAGGAGAGAGGATTAAACACACTATGTGAATGCAGTGCCTGGAGCAGAATGGAGAGCGAGCAAGGGGGCATTGATTCCTGGCATCCCATGGCTACTCGGTGCGCAAGATGTGACAAGCGAGACCCCATATGCTTACCTTACACCTTGGTGCGGATAACGGAGGCAGAGATGAAAGCATATCACCGTCTTCTAGGAAGCTGCGTCAGGCTAGAATGTAGGGCACAAGAAGGTACCTGGAGGGTGGGGAGGCATTTGTTTTATGTATGTTTGGTCATTTATCCTCATCTTAGCAGATGAATGCTTGAGCTAAGATATTTTATATTGAAAATTATTAACTTTGAAATTTTCTTGCTGAGTCTAAAAATGATTTTTAAAAAGGTATCAATCAGCTTTTACAATATTTATTGAGATAGAGTCATAGTAAAAAGAGATGATCAAATATTCTGAAAAAAAAAAGTCAGCCTGTAATGTAGAGTGAATAGGCGTGAGCTTATTTTACAAGCATAGATATATGTGTACATAGAGGTGTACATATTGGATATTACATTCAATAACTGATTTGTTTTGGGTGAAACAATGATGTCTTCTTATTTTTGCTCAGTTGTATTTTCTATTTTAAAAAGGAACTAACATATAGTGCTTTTATAAAACGAAAATAAGAATCCAGGTTATGAAAATCGTGTTCCTTAAAAAAAATCATTAAGTCTAAAAGGCTTCATGATGGATTCATGAGCTGGTAACAGATTTGGTCTGAGTAGGAATATTTTCCATGCATTTGCAAGCCAGTAAGACAGTGCTCTAAGAGCTGAAGCTGCTTCTTTTGTGAATGGGCTTATTGCTATACTCCCAGGTTTCTTTCTCTCTTTTTTTTTTTTCTTTTTCTTTTGCCTTGAAAATATTTTAATATACTCATTCCCTGGGATTATAGGGTATAAGAGGTATTAAAGCAAATGTTTCTGTCTCTTCCATTATTTTTTCAAATCTTTTTTCTTTATAATTTTTATTGGTGCATTTTAACTATATATAATAGTAGGATTCATTGTTTCTCTCATTATTCTTTATTTACATTTGAAACCTGGGTTCCTAAATGGAGAAGTGTGCTTTTAAAATAAATTCATTGCAGTGTACTTTCTGATTGACATATGATTCATGCTCATACTGTATTCATATACATGTATAATATATAATATAAATACTATATTTTCAAGAGCAAGTGATACTTTATATTTGCTACTTATGAAAGGAAAATTATAATCAGATTTTCTGTTCCATACTTAAAACGTGTTCAACTGTACACACAAATATCTTTATAGGGCTTGAATTTAGGTAAAAGTTATTCCTCAAATTTACTAAAGTTAAATCATAATGGGCATACATCTCCAGTTTTGTTAATAGTGAGGAAAATATGTAATTTGAAAGAATAAAAGAATTTCTGAATCCTAAACTTGCAACATTACAGACACCATTGTCACTTTCTCCCCCCACCCCCCATTGAAGAAGGCTGTGAAATGTTTATGTATTTGCTTTAATTCTGAACTATTAATCAATTGATTAATTAATTTGATACCAAGGATTGAACCCAGGAGTGCTCAACCACTGAGCCACATCCACAACCCTTTTTTATTTTTTTATTTTGAGTCAGGCCCTCATTAAGTTACTCAGAGTCTCCCTAAGTCACTGAGCCTGCCCTTGAACTTGTGATGCTCCTGCTTTAGTCTTCTGAGCCACTGGAATTGCAGGCATGTGCCACCACACCTGGCTCAACTATTTTATTTTATCTGTGACTCAAAACAGCAATGAATGAACCAATGTATGCTTTGTGGATATCTAAATGGCCTTTCTGATACTACTTTCATCTTAAATTAATGGGATGCTGTCAGTAGACTTTTTGAAATAATACTAATTCCTCTTTAGGAGAATGAAACTCAGGAAATGATCCACTGATTTATGTGTTTAATAAGACCCATATGTCATTGTTGGAGGCCAGGGAGAGTCAGTAGTTAAAGGTTTGCTTTTCCGTTAACTATTCTCTTTTTAAAGGAAAAAAAAATGTTTGTAAAACATAAAATGAATGCATACCTATAGTAGGGATAAAGATATGGATTTCAGTGGATTAGTATAACTTATACACTGTTCTTGGTCAGAGGACTGTTTTCCCTCAGATTATTTCGGAGACCCTGGCTACTCCTACTATGAGATACCCTGTGAGAGACCCTGGCTGCTCATACTGTATTCGTATACGTGTATAATATATAATATAAATACTATATTGTGGGTCTGCCATCTGACCTCAGAGTTGACACCTTGTAGCTTAGAAGAGGGAAAAGAAAGCGAAGACACACCTATTTCTTTAACACTCTGACTCAAGAGCAATGCTCAACCTATTGGCATTCACTGGCCACATGACCATGACTGGCAATGGGTGGGAGATTGAGACCTTGGCTGGGTAGACACCTACAGTGATAATGCTACTGTGTGGAAGAGGAGCTGAGACCTTCTGGTGGGCATCTAGCTATCTCTGCCTCAATTGCTTAATGTAAAAATATTCAACTAAGAAGTTACTTCATATAAACATATGAATTAACTTAACACAAATGATAATATTCTATTTTGTATCTAAAATTGAAAAAAAAATTAATGTAGTTTGAACTTCCTTTCTTTAATGCATTCAGGTAGGTCTGATTTCATTTAATGGCTCCACAGTGTTCTATTTTATGGCTGTATCATTATATATTTAACCAATCACCTATTAATGGACATTTGTTACAGAAAAACAAATTAGTAAATATCTTAGTACATACTTATTTTTGCTCTATTGTTGATATTATCTTGGATTAAATTCACGAACATGGAATTTCCTAGCTAGAAGACTGCATATTTAATATTATCCCCAAAAGAATCAACAGATTTTTACCAGTTTTGCTTTACTCATAGAGAACCTGCCTGCCCTCTTGCCAACCCTATATGTTATTAATCTTTAAAATAATAACAAATTCATTAGGCAGAAATGTCTCATTTTATTAAATTTAAAAAAGTGAAATGTCTCATTTTGTTTTGATCCTTTGGTTTGAACATATGTTCAAATTTTCTAAGTCAAAACCTAAGCCCCAGTGTGATGGTATTAGCAGGTGGAGCCTCTAGGAGGTGTTAATCATTTGAAGGCTCCACCCTTGTGAGGTAGGATTACTGCCCATCTAAAAGAAGCCTCATCTTTCTGTCCCTGCTGCCATGTAAGGATATAGGGTTTATCCCTTTGCTCTTCCACCACATGAGGCAAGAAGGCACCATCGTGGAAGCAGAGACCAAGTCCGTACCAGACATCAAATATGCTGGTGCTTTAATTGTGAATTACTGTGAGGAAATTTATATTATTTATTTATTTATATTTTGGGATACTAGGAATTGAATTCAGAGGCACTCAACTACTGAGCCACATCCTCAGCTCTATTTTGTATTTCATTTAGAGACAGGGTCTCACTGAGTTGCTTAGCACCTCACCATTGCTGAGGCTGGCTTTGAACTTGTGATCCTCCTGCCTCAGCCTCCTAAGCTCCTGGGATGTACCACAGTGTTTGGCTCTATTCATTATAAATTACCCAATCTAAGGTATTTTTTTTAGCAGCAGAAATGATGGAGACATGAAGCCAAACGTGCTTTAGATATATATTCATTGGCTGTGTTTCTTCTGTGAATTGTCTGTTTTGAATTTGTTGTTATTGTATTAATGACTGTTGTAACAAATGACCACCAACTTGATGGCTTACAACAACGGACATTTATTTATTTTCTCAGAGTCCAGAGGCCAGAAGTCTAAAATCAGGCTATTGGCCAGTCTGCTTCCTAGAGGCTCCGGGTAGATTCAGTTTCTCATCTCTCATACCTTCTGGTGGCTCTAGGTGCACCATTGCAGTATCTATCTCCGTTTTTACCTGGTTGCCTCTATATTTCTGTTCCCCTGTTTCTTGGTTCAGTCTCCCTACTCTTCTCACCATTTTGTTACTTGGCCCTTGGCACTGTTTCCAGACAATGGACTTGATGGAATACAGGGCTGGACATGGGCGGAGGATGGAGGGCATAGACTGTAAGGGGGCCCATGATAAGCAGTAGGAAGGGCTTGAGGTGTTCTGGAAGGAGAGGTAAGCAGAGTCTCAATCCAGGGTTGCCTTATTATTGCCTTCAATCAGCAGAGAAGAAAATGTTAAGCCAAAAGTTCACACCTTCTAGTCCTTTGTTTCAAGAACAAAGGATTATTTTGTTTGGGCAGTAAGAGAAACAGACTAGTGGACAACCCAACAACAGTTTTCCCCGTGAGCTCCATTTTCATAAGCAATAGGTAAGGATCAAGAACAGGCTTGGCATCACACCATTTTACATGAGACCCTTGAGCATCTGCAGATGTTGGTATCTATGCGGGTCTTGGAGCCAATCCTGCAAGGATGCTGGATTGGATTTAAAACAGTTGAAGTGTTGAGAAAGATATTACTTAGGTTTTAACTTTTCTTTGTTAGATACATACAATGTTTGAAAGATTCAGATAAATTAAATTTGTAAATTAATGGCTTTGGCAGATAATGCTGATTATTCACGACTTGTTAAACTTACAAACTAATTGAACATAAATTTTTAAAAAATAGTCTAGGGAGTTGGTATCCAGTGGATACTTGCTTCCAGGTTCACACAGCAACATTAGGAGAGCTTATAACAAATGCAGAATCTCTGGCCCACCTCAAGTTCCACTGAAGCAATCTGCATTTTAAGGATCAGAATGATTTCTGAAGCTCTTGCTTTGGGTAGTATAAAATACAGATGGAGCACTTTGAAATCTAGTGATAAAACAGAAAATCTTTCTGAAGGGACTAGGCATTTTGACAATCTCTTCCAGGGCCTTGATTGCTTCTTATTACCTAGACAGTGGGGCTTGTTTGCCAATTCTGGAATTATAGGGTTGCTATCAAAGTGGCCAGAATGCTGCTTCCAGTTATTGCTGCTAAAGGGCCTCTTTGCATAGGGTGTTAGTCAGCTTTACGTTACCATAAGAAAATACCCGATGATCAGCTTATAAGTAGGAAAGGTTTATTTACCCTAACAGTTTTAGGTACCACTATTCCCTTTGAGTGTAAACCCCCAGTGGCTATAAGACCTTCCACTAGGCCCCACCTCTGAAAGTTCCCACATCTCCCTATAGCGCCAAGCTGGGAACTTAGCCTATAGCACACAGACCACTGTGGGGTGTAGACACTGTAGCACATGGAAACTCTGGCCTCAGCCTCAGGGAAATATTACCTCAGGTCTCACATAAGGTTACAATGTAAAATACCAGCAGAAACTAAGAAGCTCTAAAAAAAAATACCAAATTTGACTTTAGTGAGCAAAAAGGAGAAAAGAGATGTGGATACACATTTAAAAACCAGACCTGTATATGCCTAATAACATATCCATTCTGAAAGCACTATTTTAAATAGACTCCTCGCCAAGATTTGGAAATCCTGGGGCAAGAGTAAAAATAAAAAGCCACATAACACTGTCACTGTTAAATGGAATATATTTTTAGTATATTTTATTTCATATAGCCATATGATCTTATTTATATAGCTTAATATATTTTATTTTCCTCTCTTTACAAAAATATCACCAGAGCGATACAATGCACATATATGTGTGTGTGTGTTTGTGTGTGTGTGTGTGTGTGTGTGTGTGTGTGTGTGTATATATATATATATATATATATATATATATATATATATATAGTTTTTATATGACTGAAAATCAGAAAATATCAAAGATGACTGAACTGAATTATTGCCTGTGAGTGTTGTTGATGGATCAGTGGTCCTTGAATAAATAATGTATATTTACCCATAAGGTTAGCAGTTACTTCCTAAAATATATTTTCTCTTGCCTTCATGTCAGCAAAATTGCTATGCTGTTATAATTTGAGATTTTCACATGATTTAAACTCTGTTGAGAACAGTGATCTAAAATGGCTGTAATCTAAGTAAAAGATAATTGTATTTGATGAGTTCAAAATTTGTGTATATTTGCATCATGAATTAGAAGAAAAAGAAAAGTGAGAACGTTGATCCTTGGTAATACTGGACATGATACTTTATTGTACAAGAATCTACAGCATTCATGTCACATGAGAGAAAGTGTTTCACAAGTTGATTACTTTGTCTTTTCTCTTACCTAAGCACTTCCGGTGCTCAGATCCTCCCTGTCCTCTGAAGCAGTGTGTGTCCATGATGTCAGCGGTGGCACAGCCCACAGACCTTCATAACATTTGGATGTAGTCATCTTTTCTTTTGAGGACATAGACCAAGAGATGTGGAGTTCCTCCTTGGGCCTGAGCGGTGTAAGAGGGTGGATATGCAGGACTACTGTGTCCCCTGGCAGCGCTGAGCTCTGGATCATGACAGAAGCACCTGTGTGGTCTTCCATACAAATGTTTATGGAGGGAGATTGTGCTGTGTGGAGCCTTCCATAGGGCAGGGCCTGGGGCAGGGGACACGAGGAAACTTTCTGGGAGGATGAAAATTTTCTGTATCATGATTTGCAATAAGGTTACATTAGTGTATATATTTGTCAAAATTCATCAAGCTGTACATCTAAGATTTGTGCATTTTACTGCATGTAAATTATTCTTCAATAAATATACTAGTGCAAAAAATATAGATTATCAGAGCACATTTTTTTCTGCTTGTAAACTAAGGAGGAGTAACCATATGTGGTTCCAACACTGTCATATACCTGGGCACACGTGTACAAACATACCACATACTTTTTTTCTTCAACCTGGCTTCAATGATTTTAGTGTTCTTGGCATTGTATCTTAAATAATTTTCTGTAGATGTGGACTTCATAACTGTATAAATGATTGCTTCCATTTTTTTCACTATTAAAGATAATATTACAAGTCTACATTGTTACATAGAATGTTTTTATTTTATTATGTTCTTATAATACATTTTTAAGATACAGAATTAATGGGTAAAAGACAATGAAGGTTTAAATGACTTTATATTGAAGACTATATATATGCAGTGGTTAAGATGTTGGTGTTCAAAATAAGCTGGGTTCAAGTTTGGGCTCTGCTTGCCTTTGGAAAAACCCTTTCAGAGCTAGTTCATTATCACCCTTAGAGATGTTCTGAGGGTGAAGGGAGAAATGTGTATGAAGTGCTTTTATATGGAATCTACCATATAAGTGTTCAATAATCACAGGGTAAAATATTATAAAAATATTTTCTGAAAGGAAACTACCGGCCTCATTTTCTGAGTTATACAGAAGTACTAGTTTTCCAACATAAATCCAGCAATGTATGTTAGAATCTCAATTATTTTATGGTTGAAATAAGATACAAAGGGGCTGGGATTGTAGCTCAATGGTAGAGTGCTTGCCTGGTATGTGTAAGGCTCTGGGTTCAATCCCCCAGTACTAAAAATAGAAAAAGAAAAAGGAAACAAAGAAATGAGATGAAGGTTGAGTATCCCTTATCTAAAATTCTTAGAACTAGAAAGTGTCTCAGATTTCATATTTTTCATATTTTAGAAGATTTTCATATACATAATGACATGTCTTAGGGATGGGACCCAAGTTGAAACATGAAATTTATTTATTTTCATATGCACCTTATACATGTAGCCTGAAGTTAATTTCATACAATTTTAAAAAATAATCTTGTGCATGAAACAAAGCTTCATGGTGTGGGTCTTTTCACTTGTGGTGTCATGTCAGTCCTTAAAATGTTTTGGATTTTGGATTTTCAGATTAGGGATGTTCAACCTGTATTCAATTGCTTTTTAAATTCCATTAATCGACTGCTAGGGAGTTGGATATTGTTTTAGTGTTCTTGATTCTTAAAAACTTTAAAGCTCCTCCAAAAATTCTTCTGTCTACTTTTCAAATGTCTTTTATTCATTCTTAATTAGTGGACAAGACTGTGACACTGAAGTTGTTGGTCTGGGTCAGGTTTAGCATCACTGTAGCACAGGACAAAGTACGGAAAGGGAATGTATTTCTCCATCAGTAAGATGGAAAAGTGAGAGGCAGTGTGACCTCAAGTGGCTTTGCACCAGCCCAGCAGCTGGTTTCTCTTAGCCTCTTGTCCCCAGATGTTTCCTGGGCAGTCAGGTGTGATGTAGTGGGCATGGGAGGGCAGGGCTGGTGGGAGGGGCTCATTTGAGTGCTAGGTTTATCCCCTTTCTGCCATTATTTAAGTAAGTAAACCAATTAATCTGTAAAGTGTGTTGTTAGTGCGTGGCTCACAGCTGGTGCTGTATTGGTGCTATTAACAGAGGACTGTGAGTGACACAATACCTAGGAATGGAGATCCTGGTCCACTGCTGATTAGCAGTCGCTACAGGTGCAGGTGTTGAGGCCTAAGTGACAGATCCTTCTGTTGCATCTGTCCACCTGATTTTCTGGGCAAAGCACTGGATGTCACTGGATCTGCCACATCTGGGGCTACTGTTCTTCTCTGGTCCAGATTGTCCTTTTTTTAAGTTAAAAAAAAGTTAATCCCCCCCCCCCCACACACACACACACACCACTACCACCATACTTGTGTCTTTTAGATCACAATGAGACAAGAATTTGAGAACATGAAGAGTGGGAGGCTCAGGATCTCACTGCCCTTCATTCCTTACCAGTCACAGCACTCAGCACCTAGATAGTCTCAGCCCGGTTTCCTGCCCTATACTGTGAGCAGTGTGGCTTTGTCATTAGTAAATAAAGGTCCTGCTCAGAGTTCATGTTTCCATCTCAGATTGAGAAGTGGGTGTCCCAGGCCTGCTGCTCGCTGCCTACATCTGGATTCCCATGGAACATGCTGGACTATTATTGTCATCTAGGAGGCCAGAGGCTGTGTAGGGCCTTTCATACTTTCTGTACTTCTCAAATCTTAGGTAGGGTAAAAGATAGTCATGCTTCTATACACTTACTGAAGATAGAAAAAGGCATTTTTTTTTCTAGTATATTTGTAACTTTGCCCAGGATAAAAATTGGGTTGAATCTGAGTTGTCTCCTGTGGCTTACAAAGAGACAGGTTTCTCCCCTAATCCATGTCCATCAAAAGTATCAAAAAACAAGCAAGAAGCCTGCATGCTGGACAGAAGGCCAGGGTAGATGTGAAGCAGGCCACCCAACCCTGGTGGATCATCTTTGGTTATGTTCAGCTCTTCCTGAGAGAAGGAAATTCATTCCCAGGAGAGGACAACGAGACTCAGAGAGTTCTTGGCTTGGTTGCCCTGCTAGAAGGTGATAGAGAGGGTCTTTGTATTTGGGGCTGTCTGTATCTGAAGCCAGGACTTTTCCACTGCAGCTGGAGGAGTTCCTTTAGGACCAAGGAATTTGGGTACTTCCCCTGACTCCACCTATATGGGAGGGTAAGTCCTGCCAACAGCAGGGTTGGCCTTGTGTCTGTTGGTACAGAGCATCAACGGGCCTTGCTTAAAAGGCCAGTACTGAGCATGCCTCTATTCCAGCAGGCCCACAAATCTCAGGCATCACTAAAGTCGAGTGTATTGGCAGTCCTCACCTCTGAGTCAGACGCTAAGTCTAAGAAAGCTCCTGATCTATTGCAGATGGCCAACTTGGGTCACATGGCTTCTGTATTAGGAAGACTTCAAGAGTAAATAACATCACTGCCAGACTGGGGGCCAGGCATGATCAGCAAAACCTGGGCCAGAGATGCACCAGCTCATTTCTATTCTTAGAAAGAGAAATCATAACTTTTAATCTTGTAAATTAGATAGCCACATGAGGCTGTTGAGAAGATCTGTGGGAACCTTAGATTCCCAGGCTAAGGGCTACTAGTCAGCCTCTCAGGGGTGGGGAGGAGAAGGGCCTCTGCACCTGAAGGCAAAGGGTCAAGGCACTTCATTATGTATGGTCAATTTGGGTCACCCATGACTGACCCAGGCTCTATGCTTCATTTGTTGTGTTACCACAGGCAAGTTGAGAATCTCTTTAGGTCTCCACTTCTTCATTTAGAAAATGAAATGGGGCAAGGGCATGATTTGTTTCCCTCATTTCTGTGATCATTTCAGATTTTATATCTTTAAGATGCTTATTTAATGGATATCTCAAATAAGAGTTATAAGAATAATAAGTTGCACTTTATGATTTTTTGCTTTCCTCTGGGCTTATCATCTCTTAAATATGCTCCTTCAGATATGAAAAAAAAATGACAACCAAGCTCTATTTTTGAGTACGTCACTTTCCTAGGACCCTGGAAAATTACATTTGAAGCAACTCTTCAGTCATATAACTTCTGTTTCTGCTGAAATTATGTTACTGTCCATTAGTATTTTACATTTTATGTTGGAAAATTTGAAACATATGCAAGAGAATTGTATAACGAGCCCCCATGGACTCAACCAGCCTCAATAAATATGCACATTTTGTCAATCTTGTTTTTTTTTTGCCTTCCCCCACCCCAGGAACACTTTTGGCAGAGGAGAATACTGGAGTATTTAAAGCAAATCTCAGACATCATTTCATTTGTGTTTCTAACAGAGGAAGTCCCCCTTTTTGTAAAATGTAGCTATAATAGCTACACCTACCCAAATTAACAGTGATATCATTGTTATTACACTCACCCAAATTAATAGTGATGCAGAAGTTCTTTGAATTTTGGCAAATTGAGGAGGGAATGGGGATTGGGATGAAGGAGCTCTGGTTTGGATTTACTCCTTTCTTCCAGAAAAAAAAAAAGGTGGAATTCACTCATTGAGGAGGATCCTGGGGTTTTAGCTAGTAGTGGGCCCACCCCTACACAATTCTGAAAGAAATGTGGGAAAGACCTGTCTGTTCAGAGTAACAGATGTAATTAGCAATTAATGAGTACCTACTGTATACATCTCCACAAAAATCAACTCTTTTAATCTTCACACCAAAGCTAAGAATAGGAACCAAGGTGCCAGGAGGAGCTTCCCAAATATCACCTTCTGGTTGGTCAATATCATAATGCTTCCAAAACTCCCTCCTGGATCAGTAGGAAATCTTTCCAAATAGAATCAGCACACAAGGCTGTGTGGTTTGTACCTTAATCTACCCAGATGTTTAACTGCTACAGAAACATTAACTAGTTCATTCTTTAGGAGTCCATGGAAAGCCAGATGTGGTGGTATATGCCTATAATCCCAGTGGCTCAGGAGGCTGAGGCAGGAGGACTGCAAGTTGGAGGCCAGCCCCAGAAACTTACAGAGGCCCTAAGCAACTTAGGGACACCCTGTCTCAAAATTTAAAAATAAATAAAAAGGGCTGGGGATGTGGCTCAGTGGTTAAGTGCCCCTGGGTTCAATTCCCAGTACAGTAAATAAATAAATATATAAATAAATAGATAAAGCCAGAGTCCCTGGAAAATATGTAACTCAGGATAAAGGGTTCTCTTTGTAGAGAGAACATGAAAATGCCTTCCTCTCCCCAGCCCAGGCTAAGGGATTTGGCTTAATTCTTCTCCTTCTCTCTAATTCCCTTTTCCCAAATGGATATACAGACGGTTCCTGACTTAGAATAGTTTGGTTTAGGATTTTTCAACTTTACAATGATGGTAAAGTGATACTCATTCAGTATTTTGAATTTTTTTTTTTTTTTTGGTATGGCAAAGTCTTTACTTTTAAATGATTATCAGTACTCCAAATGATAATATGTAACAAGTCCTTGAATCCTCTTATCTAGTAATTTTGATTAAAATAAACTAACAGTAGCCCTAACAAGTATGTTAGTATTTGTTGTTCAAACCCTTAGTCAGAATGGATGAATTTAAGGCTGCTGATGCTTCAGATAAATTACAAATAACTATTTACTTCATAGATAAAGCCCCTGACCTTCAAGAAAGTATAAGGGGAAAATATTTAATCCTTTTCTTTCTGTAAAGAATTGTTTTTTCCCTACTAAATCTAAGAAAGAAAAGGACAACATCGATACATCCGTTGCTTGAGCTGAAGGCATAGGAAAACAGACAACACATACTTATTAAATTTCTAAGAAGGATAAGGTAAAAAGATGACACCTTTGGATAAGGACTAAGGGTATACAAAGAAGCTAGATTTGCTATTCTCCAAAAGGGACCTTTTATCTCACAGAGAAATAATTTCATGCCTTTTGTAAGAATAGAACTCAAGTTCTGCTAAAGCTTCGTATTCTACAAGGCACTTCATGTTCTGAAGTGCCAATCTAGGAAACGGGCTTCTTTTTCCTCCTATCCATTTAAATGGTAGTTTTCATGGATTTCGGTCGCATGTTGCAGACAAAGGCCAAGAGATTATTCAAGACTGCATCCCCCTGTTCTGCTGGAAGCAGGTCTGTGGGGTAGTCATTTTTTCCTGGATCTCATTCTCACTTCAGAGCTGCCACAGGATCTCAGTGCTAGAGCTTCCTTGGCATTGAACTCTTTCTCCCTCTGCAGGCGATACTGTTCAATTTCAGCCCTTTCCTACACTTCCCTCTCCTTGGGAGGGGCTCCAGGCATGTGTCCCATGCCTGTGTGTATAAGCTTCCCACCACACAAAACCCGGATACAGCCCTGCGCTCCTGCAGATCAAGAGAATAATGTGCCCATAGCCATATCTTGATAAGTCTCAGGTTTCCCCAGTCATGGAATCTTCTGTGTGTGTGTGTGTGTGTGTGTTTTAATTCCTCTTTGTAATATGCAAGGGTTTAACCTGATTTGTGTTTCATTTGTACAGATGAAATTATGCAGCAGGAAGTCAGGCCTTTGGTGGCAGTGGACATAATAGAACAGCTTCACCGGCAATTTGCCATTCTTTCAGGTAAGGGGCAAATTCATTTGAACGTTTTGTTGGGATTCCTATGGGAAGAGCCCAGTCTCTGGAACCTTGATGAATGTTAGGCTCCTATCTCACTCATCCCTAAGCCTCAGCCAGGACTGGAATGGAGTGAGGATATCCTGCTGGCCATAGCCAGGAGCTTGTGGAGGAGGTTGCCTTTACTGTTGGGGACAATCTTGATCTTTCCCAAGGGAGTTTATGCCTTGAGGTTGTAAAGAACAGAGTTGGAAAGATCTTGAAGAAGAACAAAGAAATAACTGCTGGATCAGCTACCAGGGTGAATTCTCCCATTGTCCTATTGATGTTCTCCCAGGAGTCAACCTGGGGAGTCTTGCTGAAAGGACTCATGAGCACTGTTGAGGTTATTTGTTCTCTGAGACATTTGTCTTTTATTCTCAGCTCTTCTAAGGAGATTTCCATACAACATTAAATTGGGATTAAAGACGATATGGTACTAGTAAGAGACTAGAAATTTCCTGAGCTCATCCACAACCTTGGGAAAGTTGTTGTCACTTGAGAACATTCTTTTTCATTCATTTAGCTGAGGTTGACATCACTTCAATTCCTGAAACTAGGAGTGACACCAAATTATTATAAATAAATTATAGTAAAACCAAACTCGAAAGTCTACAATAGTGAGATGAGGCCCTTGACTGACACACAGGGGAATAGGGTGGCCAGTCACTCTTGAGCTTTTACACCTGTTCTGGAAAAAACAAAAAATAAACCTAAAACCATCTTAGTTACATCATGGAGAGAATGTGCAGTAGGTATCAATCTTACTCTATGACTGGGAATATGAGGAAGTCACATTATTTTCCCTTTCTCAGATCATATTTAATCTGCTTCAAAGTCCTCAGCCCACTGATATGAAGGAAATGTAATTTCACTTATTGGGATACTTCTTCCCATTCCAGCATTACATCCTGGGTGGGAACATTGCATACAATCCAGAACATTTCCCCAAGTGAAAACTCCATTAATGCAGGGTCTTCATTTTTCTTGTTTCTGTATTGCCAGACTTTAGAACAGAGAATGAAACATAAAAGGTGCTCAGTACAAAATTATCTAAGTCCTCTGATTTACCCTGGGAGGTCAGTGGACTCACTGCTCCTCAATGCCCAGCTTAGGACCTAGCAATGGCCCTGGGAAGCACCTAACCAGCCCCCTGAAGGTGCTATCTCTCAGCTTCCTGTGGCAAGTCCAGGCTGTGCAAGACAAAAGGCAAGATGGAGACTGTCTTCTGGGTTCCTAGAAACTGGAGCTGTGACCCTGCAACATAGAAGGCCCCAGGGCCCACCTGCATCAGGGTCTGCAGGGATGGTGGGGAGCATCTGGGGTGGATTCCTATAGCCTTGGACTGAAACTCTGTTGGCACAATATATGATTCTGACATTTATCATTACACCATGGCTCATCGCAGACAGGAGTCCAGTGACTGGTTAATTTATAATTTTTTTTTTTTAGAGAGAGAGAGAGAGAGAATTTTTTTTAAGATTTATTTTTCAGATTTTGGTGGACACAACATCTTTATTTTATTTTTATGTGGTGCATGAGAATCTAACCCAGCATCCTGCGCATGCCAGGCAAGCACGTTACCACTTGAGCCACATCCCCAGGCCCATTAATTTATAATTTAATGGTTCATTTTTATCCCTTTTGAGTATTATTGAAGCATTTTTAAAAATTCTTCTTTTTTGTTTTTATTTTCTTTTAGTTGTAGAGAGACACAATAACCTTTATTTTAATCATTTATTTTTATGTGGTGCTGAGGATCAAACCCAGTGCCTCACACATGAGAAGCAAGCGCTCTCCCTCTAAGCTACAGCCCCAGGCCTTCATTCTTATTTCTTAGAGGCAGTGTGAGAAAAACAGACACCATATAGCTCTATATAAGGATTTGGATTCTACTGCTAACTAGCAGTGTCACTTTACTTTTTGAAGTTTCAGTTTCCTCATTTATACAGTGGGGTCATCATAAATTTTAAGATTAAATGACACAGTGCATGACAAATACATAGTGCTGTAACTGCCAGATAAATGTTCATCTTTTTCTCCACTCATTTTATTTGTTCTTTTTAGTTATACATGACAATGGAATGTACTTTGACATATCATTCATATATGGAGTATAAAGTCCCGTTCTTGTGGTTGTACATAAAGTGGAGTTACACAGGTCATGTACTCATATATGAACATAGGAAAGTTATGTCCGATTCATGCTACTATCTTTCCTATTCCTTCCCCCGCTTTCCTTCATTCCCCTTTGTCTAATCCAATGAACTTCTCTTCTCCCCTGTTCCTTGCTGTGTGTTAGCATCCACATATCAGAAAGAACATTTGGCCTGTGGTTCTTTGGCTTATTACAGTTTGCATGATAGTCTCCAGTTCCATCTGTTTACCAGCAAGTGCCATAATTTCATTTTTATTTATAGCTGAGTAATATTCCATGGTGTATATATGTCACATTTTCTTTATCTATTCATCTGTTGAAGGGCACCTAAGTTGGTTCCATGACTTAACTATTATGAATTGAGCTGTTATAAACATTGCTGTGGCTGCATCTAGACACGTTTGAAATTCCCATAAAATATTTATCCTGGGGTTGTGTCACCAAAGCTAGTTTTCAGTGTGATACAGTTTTTACAAGGAATCAAAATCATGGTCACAGTGAATATGTGTAGAATGCCACTGTTAAGTCAGGAATAAAGATAATTGTCACTCCTGAATGTGAAAACAGAACTGTGAAAACACACTGGACCAAGAGCCACCTTTCCTTTAGGAAAGGCACTTGACCATGGTAAACATAACCCTTCATTTCTGAGTCTCTTTTGTTCATCAAGTTTGGCCCTCTGGTGAGAGAGAAGCGTGGATTTGTTGTGAAAGCACTTGCAAGATGGCAGGTCCTCAGACTACCAGCCCTGAGTTAGCTCTTCAGAATCAGAGGCCAGCTCTTCAGTCTACCCATCCCTCTAGCCCTGGCATCGATAGAAAATGTCAGTAAGGAGGACGCTGTGGGCAGGAAGCAGAGATCTCTGTGATTAGGTCTTTTCCATGGCTGTGGCCTCCCTAAGGCGGCAGCCTCTGCTCAGGCACAGCAGTTTCCTTTTCCTGGTTCAGGTAAGCAGAGTGAATATTTTTCAGCTGCAGAATTTTCCAGGTTTCACTGAGCTCTGGAAAGAGCCAGAGGTCCCATCAACCAGGAAGGCTGTGGAGTGAGGATGTAGCCTTTTTCTCCATGAGACTCCAGTCAGCTCTTGTTTTGGCTGGTAGGGGAGCAGAGACTCACTGCCGGAAGCCTGACTTGTGGCCAGACTTGTGGCCAGATGGTCTCACCATCCAGAGGCTCCTTCCTTTCCTTCACCATGGTTTCTTCTAAGGTCAGAACCATCAGGGACCCCAGCTCTGGGCACCATCCAGCTCATGCATGGCAGACACCCTTCCTGTTCACAGGGAACTTGGGATATATCTAAGTTTGGGGCTTTACTAGGAAACATAAGCAGGTTAGTATAGGACAAACACTCTAGACTTTGGATTGAGACTGTTCTGGGTTCACATTCAACTAGTAGGTTATCATTTGTAAAATGGGTTATATTAAAGGAAAGTGCCCAGCATGATATCTGGCTATGAAAGACCTTAGCCCACATAAACTGCATAATATGATATCTGGAGGTACAAATTCCTGGTGTTGGATCATGGTTTAATGATATTAAGGCCATTATCTTTGTGATTCTCTTAATGTTTCCTTGTTTGTTAAATTTTAATCACAAATGGCTGTTGCTGCTTCAGATATCAATGCTGTGTCCAAAGGAGGAAGAATGAAAAGGAACAATGCTTGCTTTCTTTGTTCCTTTTGTCAGGATAGTAGGAACTCTTCCAGAAGCTTTTGACTAACTTTATGTTATATAGCCATTCCTAGATGCAGGTGAATCTGAAAAGGCAAGAACTTGGCCTTCTAACTGCCATAATGGCTTGGGAAAGGGGGGGCTGTGAAAAATTAGCCATTTATCAGTGTCTGCCATAATGTCTTTCTTTTAATTATGAGGAATTATTCTTTAATATTTCTTTTAATGGCTATTTCTCCCTTAGAATCCTTGTACCTGAACCTTCCCTTCATAGTTGTTTCTGGGTTTTTTTTTTGTTGTTGTTTTGTTTTGTTTTTTTGTGGGGGTGGGGGGTACTGGGGACTAAAATCTAGATATGCTTTACTGCTGAGCCATATCCTCAGCCCCTTACCAACGACCAGCACTGACGAGATGAACTGGGGTTTAAAAGAGCTGGCTGCAACATTAAACTAAGAAAACGGCCAAGAAATCATGCAACACACAGAAACGAGTTTTACAGATAGAGGGTGGGACTGCTCTGTGATTTCAAGAGTCCTCTTCCATGCTGGAAGGCAAGAGAGTGGGTGCACCCAGAGTCCCTTTATTTATAGGGAAAAGACAACAAAGGATTTTCTATAGAATATTCTACACCAAATAAGGCAGGGATAAGGTTTAAAGGGGGTTGCCCAATCCCATTGAGTAATGCTCAAGTCCAGAGTTGAAGCAAACTTCTTTACTGAGCAAAGGTGAAGGCCACTTGCTTGGCACAGCACATGGTGTGTGATGCCAGACCAACACCCCCTTACTCAAGGCTGAGAGGGGATGCTCAGCTCACGGATAGGCAACTCCCACATCAGCCCTTTTTTATTTTTTTAATTTTGAGGCAGGATCTTGCTAAGTTGCTGAGGGCCTCACCAAGTTGCTGAGTATGACCTTGAATTGTGAACCTCCTGCTTCAGACTCCCATGTTGCTGGCATTACAGGTGTACCTGGCTTTATAGTAGCTTTAATCCTTTGAAAATAATGAATAATCAAAGCATAAAGTATTCTTAGGCTTGTGGAGTCCCCACTGCCATGTAAAGAGGAAATAAAGGAAAGTAATTATAGAAAAATAGTATGTATTTCAGCAATATGTATTTCAAAAGAAGTAATGAGGAAATAGTACTCCTGTACTTGGATAACCAAGAAGATGTGACTGCTGCAAATTCTGGTTGTAGTGTGAGTGATCAGACCATGTAGACATGCAGAGTGGTGTGACTCTAGCAGTTTTCTGAAAGATAAACAAATGTCAAATTTAAATTCTGTACAAATACTATCTTCCTTTAATTTATAGGGTAATTGCATCCCTGGAAAAGTCAGTATTTATTAAAACCATTTTAAAATTATTTTTGATTATATGTAAAACAGAGTCTACATTCAGAGCATTACAAGTGGAGTCTTCACTTCTATTAAGTCTCTATCTAGTAAGATATTTAGGAATCAAAAAGTATGTGGACAATTCTTTGGGTTTTCTTTTGGGTACCAGGGATTGAACTCAGGGGTACTCAACCACTGAGCCACATCCCCAGCCCTATTTTGTATTTTATTTAGAGACAGGAGTTGCTCACTGTGTTGCTTAGCACTTTGCCATTGCTGAGGATGGCTTTGAACTCACGATTCTCCTGTCTCAGCCTCCAGAGCCACTGGGATTACAGGCATGAGCCACTGGGATTACAGGCATGAGCCACTGTGCCAGGCTCAATTCTTTGTTTTTTAATGGGCCATTTAGTATCCCAGGCTCTGGGATTTCCAAAGTGCACCCACCCCCAAGAAGCCAGGTATGGATACTCCAGTAATCCCAGTGACTCAGGAGGCTGAATCAGGAGGATCACAAGCTCAAGGCCAGCCTGGGGAACTTAGCAAGACCCTATCTCAAAAAATTAAACAAGAACAACAACAATAAAAAGAGTTGAAGATGTAGCTTGGTGGTAGAGCTCTTCCCTAGCACATGCCAGGCCCTGGGTTCAATCCCCAGTACTGCTAAATAAATAAATGATACAAACTACCTCCCTGGGAATGGTTCTGTCATTTTCCTCAGCTGAAACCTGTTCCTTGGGGGATGAGAAAGGGAAAATAAATACAGGGGAGGCCAATCACAGTAGCTGCCAAACTCTGTCCTGTATTTGGTCTTCACCACCCTCCTATGGAATGTCCCAGCATTCCTGACTCTCCACTCGGGCCCTTTCAGGAACCACTAGTGCCCCTAGCACTTACAAGTGTTTGCTGCAGTCAAGCTAGTTGCATTTCATTTAATGAACAGTTAAAAATCATACTAGAAAGCGTGACATTTACTTTATTTAGGTTACCATTTTTACCAAAGAATTTGGAGTTCATTGTCTTCCTTGAATGGAACTTTGGAATAATCATTTTCTCCTTCCTTCCTTTCTTCTTTCCTTCTTCCCTCCTTCCCTTCCTTCCTTTCTCGTCCTCTTCCTACCCTTTTCACTCCCCTCCTCCCTCTCCTCTTCTTTTTCTAAATGGATTTAGTAATTGATCCTGGGGTATTATCATATAAATGCAGGTGTTAGATATCATTAAGGATAAATTAATCTTGGACTGGGGACATAGCACAGTGGTAGAGCACTTGCCTAGGATGCACAAGGCCCGGGTTCAATCCTCAGCACTTCAAAAATAAGACAAAACAACCCTAAGAAAACTTTAAGAAGATGGTATTGATGTAGTTACACATAGCGATCCCAGATATGTATGTACAAGTGAGAAATAAGAAGTCCTTCCTAGGACTGTGTAGTATTTACTCAGTTCTTACATAATATACATTTCACCTTAATAAAAATTAAGAGGAAATGCTTTAGAAATTTTATCAAAAAAGTAGCCCTGATACATTTACACGAAGACTGGTACAGGATTGTTCAAAACAGCATTATTTTTAAAAAAATTAGTTGTAGATGGACATTATTATTATCTTTTATGGACATTTTATTTTTATTCATTTTTATGCGGTGCTGATGATGGAACCCAGCGTCTCACATGTGCTAGGCAAGTGCTTTACCACTGAGTTACAACCCCAACCCCAAAGAGTATTATTCATTAATGCCCAAAAGTGAACGCAGCCCAAATGTCCACTGACTGATGAATGGCTAGAGAGTATGGTATGTCCTTAAGCAGGATATTATTCAGCCAGGGGAATGGAGTACTGATATATTCTACAACCCAGATGAGTCTCAAAAATGTCACACCAGATAAAAGAAGCCAGATTACAGGAAGCCACATATCATGACTCCATTTGAATGAAATAGCCAGAAACGGTGAATCAGAAACAAGGTAAATTCAGGGGAAGTGGGGTAGCATGACTGCAGATAGTCACCGGGGATCTTTTAGAGTAAGATGGAAATGTTCTAAATTGGATTATGGTCATGGTCGAACAACTCTGTAAATTTATTAAAACACATTGAATTAATGTACTTAAAGCAGCTGAATTTTATAAAGTAAGTCATTTAAAAAAGAAATGGCCTCTAGTAATGCTAGAGACATTGATGTCAAAGATGCACAGAGTTTGAAAAACATTATTTTAGGAAAGATGAGAATGAATAAAAGCAACATTCTAGTTAATATGCATTTTAACTACTATTAGATACATTTAAATTAATAAAATAAGCATTAACTTGTAAATTAATTAAAAATAAGTCTTTTGATATTTTAGCTATTTTCAAAATAGATTTTAAAATGTAGGCTTTTAAAAAATATGTAAGCTTTTAATGGGAACCTCTTTATTCAGTAGTATACCCCAAAATTAAAACGAACATCCCTCCATCAACATTTTCATAGTCAAAAAAATCAGAAGTCTAAATTAAAATTTATGTTTTAAATATTATTATTTAAATATTCCAAAGCCCATCCACGTCAATTCTGGAATTTTAATCTCGGCTGATCCTATAGTATTTCTCTTAAGGGTGAATTCTGATCTGCAACCAGATCTGAAGTTTCTGTCATTGGATAGGATTTTCTGTGGTAGTTCAGAGTCTATGATGTGATATATTCATCTTTCTTCTCCTCTCAAAGGTCTCAAAAGGCTTATGGGAGGCTGAACACGATGACTGGTCTTATTTTTTTGCTGTCCAACCATTTCTTTGATCTTGCTCCATATATTCCAGACCATCCTATGGATTTATACTAAACTTCCAAGATGAAGGGAAATTTCTTGCTCATTATTAGCCTGAAATCCTGACTTTATTTCATCTTAATAAACAAAAAACATGCTCCAAAATTGCCCATAAAATTCCTTCCTTTTTTATTTTATTTTTTTGTTTTTTCTCTTTTTTATTGTTTTTTTTTAATAAATTACAGCGGAATGCATTACAATTTTTATTTCACTTATACAGCACAATTTTTCTTATCTCTGGTTGTATATAAAGTATGTTGACACCAATTCGTGTCTTCATACGTGTACTTTGGGTAATGATGTCTATCACATTCCACCATCTTTTCTAATCCCCTGCTCTCTCCCTTTCCCTCCCACCCCTCTGCCCTATCTAGAATTCATCTATTCCTCCCATGCTCCCCCTCCATACCCCACTATGAGTCAGCCTCCTTATATCAGAGAAAACATTCGCCATTTGTCTTTTGGGGATTGGCTAACTTCACTTAGCATTATCTTCTCCAATGCCATCCATTTACCTGAAAATGCCATGATTTTATTCTCTTTTATTGCTGAGTAAAATTCCATCGTGTATATGTGCCACTTTAAAAAAAAATCCATAAAATTCCTTCCTTTAGAGATCTTCTTTGCCAGTGGTACCCTATTGCTATCCATCCCCAGGCATGTGCTGAAGTCTTTTTCTCCCCTTGCATTACCCCGTTTTCTCGCAAGGTGGCACTAAATGCCTCGTTTGGTGGTCAGGGCTTCTGTGTAGGCTTGATTTTGTTTCCTGGGTGCGAGAGCCTCTTCAAATGAGTGTTCAACAGCAGGTAGGTGTTCACAATTAATCAGGGGCTTCTCTGGTGTTCAGAAGAAGAAAACTCCACCTACCTTTCACCATTTAGGTAGAAAAAGCTTTATTTCAGCCAAATTATAAAAGGTTTAGAAACTATGAAAGAGCTATGGATGCAGCTCAGTAGCAGAGCACTTGCCTGGTATTTGTGAGGCCCTGGGTTCTACCTCAGCACGTAAAAAAAAGAAAAGAAAAGAAAGAAAAATTAAATAGCATAATCGAATCACATCCTAATAAATATTTTATTTTGTTTGGTTTAGTGCAGTATTAAGTGCACCTACATTTAGCCATAGTAGAGATACAAATGCTCTTAAACTCTTATGCCTCTGAAACTTCCTTAGTTGTGAAACTGCCAATAGGAAGAATAGTTAAGTAAAAGCTGATGACATCCTATTCTGTCAGTGTAGTGAGATAGTTCAGTGTCTTTGTGAAGCCTCTACAAACATGTAATCCCAGGCTTTGCTTTGGGAGGTTTAAATAAACATATAGGAATAATGAAGAGGTACCTCCTGGAAAAGGATGCCAGACAAATCTCACAGGATGTCAAGGTGCCTTCCTTGGATGACAATTATGTCAAAGTGACCTCCATCCCTAGTGACTAGTTTCTGAGAGCCACATCCATAACACCTACAAGAGACTCAGGTAGAAAAATCACACTGCTGACTTATGCTTTGCCGGGCAGCACACTCCTCTTCACACACATTTACCTGGGAAGTCAGATTATAAGTAGAAGGTTCTAAGCAGGCAAGAGAGACTGCAGGAGAGTGGGCTGGATGATGGTACCTGGGTGCCATCAATGAGGTTGGCCATGTGGCTTGGATGCTCATGGTGGGGGCTCCACCCTACTCTCCTTAGAATTGTGTTGGCAGAACATGGTCTCTGCTTCTCTGGCTTTCCCTCTTCTGTATTCACAGTGTTCCTGTGAGTTCATTATGGTTTCCGAGGTGCGTGCCACACAGTTTGGGAACTATGAGGCTAGAACCTGGTCATGTGGCTGCATGTAGCTGCAAGGAAATCAGGAATACAATCTATTTAGTTTAACCTGGTAGGGTCTGCACTGCTGAATTAGATGTCAATTTCTATAATTTTGTTCTCATAGGGATGTCTTATATCCTTATTTATAAGTTCTTCAAGCACGGATGCTTATTGCCTCCTTATACTAATAATGATGATGATAATAAGAGTTCCAAGAAGTCACCATTCATTGAGCACTAATGTGTAATAAGCACTCTGCTAAGGCACTTTTCATTTGTGTTTACACTTAATACTTGGACCTATATCAAAAGCTTCCTAAATACATATAACAGGAACAATATATTTGGGATGTATATAGGAAGTGTATACATGGAACAAGTATCCATAGAGAGCAATGTATGTATGTGTCTTGTTCAAAATCATATAGTAATTAAGTGGCAAAGTAGGATTTAAGCTAGGCTGTCTGATTTTAGAATTCTATTAACCAACAAGCAATATTACCTTTGATATTTACTGACTATAAAAATGAAGAGCAATGTGATATATTTGTGTTGGCATTATTCCCTGTTCTACATCGTCAATATTACCTTTTCTACATATAGTATCTTCAAAGGATTCAAAGTTGAATTCTTATGGTGCTGATGAACAAGCACAAAGGGGAAGAGAGACCTACTTGAAATAGTTCAGTGTTGCCAGGCCTGGTGGTGCACACCTATAATCCCAGCAGCTTGAGAGGCTGAGGCAAGAGGATTGCAAGTTCAAAGCCAGCTTCAGCAACTTATCGAGGCCCTAAGCAACTCAGCAAGATTCTGTCTCAGAGCAGGCCCAGCGGCCTGCTGAGGGTCAGAGCCGCCCCCCACCCCCCTCGCCTGCCAGGTAGGGGAAGGGTGACCACCGACAGAAAAGGCCCAGTGGCCCGCGGCGGGACAGAGCTTCCAATCACTCCTGCAAGGTAGGCGGGCCTGCGACCCACCGGCAGAAGAGGTGCAGCCGCCTGCTGAGAGGCTGAGCCGCCCCCTCCCCCTGCGCCGGCATAGTAGAGGGAACTGGGACCAAACACAGAGCAGGCCCAGCGGCCTGCTGAGGGGCAGAGCCGCCCCCCACCCCCCTCGCCTGCCAGGTAGGGGAAGGGTGACCACCGACAGAAAAGGCCCAGTGGCCCGCGGCGGGACAGAGCTTCCAATCACTCCTGCAAGGTAGGCGGGCCTGCGACCCACCGGCAGAAGAGGAGCAGCGGCCTGCTGAGAGGCAGAGCCGCCCCCGCCCCCCCGTGCCTGCAAGGTAGTCGGAACTGAGACCACCATCAGAACAGGTCAGACCTGCAACCGAGAGACAGAACAGGCCCAGTGGCCTGAGGAAGGGTAGAGCCGCCCCCCCCCCCACGCCTGCAAAGTAGGCGGACCTGCGACCCACTGGCAGTACAGCCCCAGAGGCCTGCAGAGGGGCAGTGCCGCTGCCTGCGCCTGCAAAGTAGGCAGAACTGCGACCACCGACAGAACAAGCCTAGCGGCCCGCAGAGGGACAGAGCCGCCGCCCGCGCCTGCAAGGACGGCGGACCTGCTACCGACTGGCAGAGCAGGCCCAGCGGCCTGCCGGCGTGGTAGGCACATTGCCCCAATTGGCGGAGGGGCAGAGCCGCCGCCCGCGCCTGCGAGGGAGACTTTGCAACTATACAAGACCAATATAAATATATAGGGGGAAAAGTCAATAGCACAACAGTTTCACCAAGAAGAAAGGAACGCGAACAGTATGAAGAGACAAGGAAAGAAAGGACCACAAGCATTGCAGGTCAACTCAACTTTAGAAGAGGTAATAGCTGCAGCTGATGGAATGTCAGATAAAGAATTCAGGATATACATGCTTCAGATGATCTGGAGTCTCAAGGAAGACATCAGACAGCAAAATCAGACAATGAAAGATCACTTCAACAATGAATTACATAAACAAATCCAAGAAGCAAAAGATCAACTATACAGGGAAATAGAGGTTATAAAAAACAAACAAACAGAAATCCTAGAAATGCAGGAAGCAATAAGCCAACTTAAAAACTCAATTGAGAATACTACCAGCAGAGTAGAACACTTAGAAGACAGAACATCAGACAATGAAGATAAAGTATTTCAACTTGAAAAGAACATAAACAGCTCAGCAAGACTGTTAAGAAACCATGAGCAGAACATCCAAGAAATATGGGATAACATCAAGAGACCAAATTTAAGAGTCATTGGGATACAGGAAGGAACAGAGTTTCAAACCAAAGGAATGAGCAATCTATTCAATGAAATAATTCGAGAAAACTTCCCAGACTTGAAGAATGAGACAGAACCCCAAATCCTAGAAGCCTACAGGACGCCGAATGTGCAAAATCATAAGAGACCCACACCTAGACACATTATAATAAAGATGCCCAACATACAGAATAAGGAGAGAATTTTAAAAGCTACAAGAGAAAGGAAGCAGATCACATTTAGGGGTAAGCCAATCAGGATAACAGCTGATCTTTCAACACAGACTCTGAAAGCTAGAAGATCCTGGAATAACATATTTCAAACACTGAAAGAAAATGGGTTCCAACCAAGAATTGTGTTTCCAGCGAAATTAAGCTTCAGGATGGAAGATGAAATTAAAACCTTCCACGATAAACAAAAGTTAAAAGAATTTGCAGCTAGAAAACCATCTCTTCAAAACATCCTTGGCAAAACATTACAGGAAGAGGAAATGGAAAATAACAATGAAAACCAACAGTGGGAGGTAGGACACTAAAGGGGGGAAAATAATCAAAGTGGAAAACAAACCATGTTTAGTAACATAAATAAACAAATATGGCTGGAAGAACAACCCATATCTCAATAATAACCCTAAATGTTAATGGCTTAAACTCACCAATCAAGAGACACAGGCTAGTAGAATGGATCACAAAACAAGACCCAACAATATGCTGCCTACAGGAGACGCATTTGATAGGAAAAGACATACATAGGCTGAAGGTGAAAGGTTGGGAAAAATCATATCACTCATATGGACTTCGGAAACAAGCAGGAGTATCCATACTCATATCAAATAAAATAGATTTTAAGCCAAAGTTAATCAAAAGGGATAAAGAGGGACACTACATACTGCTCAAGGGAACCATACACCAACAAGACATAACAATCATAAATATATATGCCCCAAACAATGGTGCAGCTATGTTCATCAAACAAACTCTTCTCAAGTTCAAGAGTCTAATAGACCACCATACAATAATCATGGGAGACTTCAACACACCTCTCTCACCACTGGACAGATCTTCCAAACAAAAGTTGAATAAGGAAACTATAGAACTCAATAACACAATTAATAACCTAGACTTAATTGACATATATAGAATATACCACCCAACATCAAACAGTTACACTTTTTTCTCAGCAGCACATGGATCCTTCTCAAAAATAGATCATATATTATGTCATAGGGAAACTCTTAGACAATACAAAGGAGTAGAGATAATACCATGCATCCTATCTGATCATAATGGAATGGAACTGAAAATCAACGATAAAAGAAGGAAGGAAAAAGAATATATCACTTGGAGAATGAACAATAGGTTACTGAATGATCAATGGGTTATAGAAGACATCAAGGAGGAAATTAAAAAATTCTTAGAGATTAATGAAAACACTGACACAACATATCGGAATCTATGGGACACATTGAAAGCAGTTCTAAGAGGAAAATTCATTGCTTGGAGTTCATTCCTTAAAAAAAGAAAAAACCAACAAATAAATGATCTCATACTTCATCTCAAAATCCTAGAAAAAGAAGAGCAAAACAACAGCAAAAGAAGTAGAAGGCAAGAAATAATTAAAATCAGAGCTGAAATCAATGAAATCGAAACAAAAGAAACAATGGAAAAAATTGACAAAACTAAAAGTTGGTTCTTTGAAAAAATAAACAAAATCGACAGACCCTTAGCCATGCTAGCGAAGAGAAGAAGAGAGAGAACTCAAATCACTAACATACGGGATGAAAGAGGCAATATCACAACAGACACTTCAGAAATACAGAAGATAATCAAAAATTATTTTGAATCCTTATACTCCAATAAATTAGAAGATAGTGAAGGCATAGATAAATTTCTTAAGTCATATGATCTGCCCAGATTGAGTCAGGAGGATATAGACAACCTAAACAGACCAATATCAATTGAGGAAATAGAAGAAACCATCAAAAGACTACCAACTAAGAAAAGCCCAGGACCGGATGGGTATACAGCAGAGTTTTACAAAACCTTTAAAGAGGAACTAATACCAATACTTTTCAAGCTACTTCGGGAAATAGAAAAAGAGGGAGAACTTCCAAATTCATTCTACGAGGCCAACATCACCCTGATACCTAAACCAGACAAAGACACTTCAAAGAAAGAAAACTACAGACCAATATCTCTAATGAACCTAGATGCAAAAATCCTCAATAAAATTCTGGCCACTCGGATACAAAGGCACATCAAAAAAATTGTGCACCATGATCAAGTAGGATTCATCCCTGGGATGCAAGGCTGGTTCAATATAAGGAAATCAATAAATGTTATTCACCACATCAATAGACTTAAAAATAAGAACCATATGATCATCTCGATAGATGCGGAAAAAGCATTCGACAAAGTACAGCATCCCTTTATGTTCAAAACTCTAGAAAAACTAGGGATAACAGGAACATACCTCAATATTGTAAAAGCAATCTATGCTAAGCCTCAGGCTAGCATCATTCTGAATGGAGAAAAATTGAAGGCATTCCCTCTAAAATCTGGAACAAGACAGGGATGCCCTCTCTCACCACTTCTGTTCAACATAGTTCTCGAAACACTGGCCAGAGCAATTAGACAGACGAAAGAAATTAAAGGCATCAAAATAGGAAAAGAAGAACTTAAATTATCACTATTTGCAGATGACATGATTCTATACCTAGCAGACCCAAAAGGGTCTACAAAGAAACTATTAGAGCTAATAAATGAATTCAGCAAAGTGGCAGGATATAAAATCAACACGCATAAATCAAAGGCATTCCTGTATATCAGCGACAAATCCTCTGAAATGGAAATGAGGACAACCACTCCATTCACAATATCTTCAAAAAAAATAAAATACTTGGGAATCAACCTAACAAAAGAGGTGAAAGACTTATACAATGAAAACTACAGAACCCTAAAGAGAGAAATAGAAGAAGATCTTAGAAGATGGAAAAATATACCCTGTTCATGGATAGGCAGAACTAACATCATCAAAATGGCGATATTACCAAAAGTTCTCTATAGGTTTAATGCAATGCCAATCAAAATCCCAACAGCATTTCTTGTAGAAATAGAGAAAGCAATCATGAAATTCATATGGAAAAATAAAAGACCCAGAATAGCAAAAACAATGCTAAGCAGGAAGTGTGAATCAGGCGGTATAGCGATACCAGACTTCAAACTATATTACAGAGCAATAGTAACAAAAACAGCATGGTACTGGTACCAAAACAGGCGGGTGGACCAATGGTACAGAATAGAGGACAAAGAAACCAATCCACAAAACTACAACTATCTTATATTTGATAAAGGGTCTAAAAGCATGCAATGGAGGAAGGATAGCATCTTCAACAAATGGTGCTGGGAAAACTGGAAATCCATATGCAACAAAATGAAACTGAATCCCTTTCTCTCGCCATGCACAAAAGTTAATTCAAAATGGATCAAGGAGCTTGATATCAAATCAGAGACGCGCCGTCTGATAGAAGAAAAAGTTGGCTACGATCTACAGTCGGTGGGGTCGGGCTCCAAATTCCTCAATAGGACACCCATAGCACAAAAGTTAATAACTAGAATCAACAAATGGGACTTACTCAAACTAAAAAGTTTTTTCTCAGCAAAAGATACAATAAGAGAGGTAAATAGAGAGCCTACATCCTGGGAACAAATCTTTACTCCTCACACTTCAGATAGAGCCCTAATATCCAGAGTATACAAAGAGCTCAAAAAATTAGACAATAAGAGAACAAACAACCCAATCAACAAATGGGCCAAGGACCTGAACAGACACTTCTCAGAGGAAGACATACAGTCAATCAACAAGTACATGAAAAAATGCTCACCATCTCTAGCAGTCAGAGAAATGCAAATCAAAACCACCCTAAGATACCATCTCACTCCAGTTAGATTGGCAGCCATTATGAAGTCAAACAACAACAAGTGCTGGCGAGGATGTGGGGAAAAGGGTACACTTGTACATTGCTGGTGGGACTGCAAATTGGTGCAGCCAATTTGGAAAGCAGTATGGAGATTTCTTGGAAAGCTGGGAATGGAGCCACCATTTGACCCAGCTATTCCCCTTCTCGGTCTATTCCCTAAAGACCTAAAAAGAGCATGCTACAGGGACACTGCTACATCGATGTTCATAGCAGCACAATTCACAATAGCTAGACTGTGGAACCAACCTAGATGCCCTTCAATGGATGAATGGATAAAAAAAATGTGGCATTTATACACAATGGAGTATTACTCTGCATTAAAAAATGACAAAATCATAGAATTTACAGGGAAATGGATGGCATTAGAGCAGATTATGCTAAGTGAAGCTAGCCAATCCCTAAAAAACAAATGTCAAATGTCTTCTTTGATATAAGGAGAGTAACTAAGAACAGAGTAGGGTCGAAGAGCATGAGAAGAAGATTAACATTAAACAGGGATGAGAGGTGGGAGGGAAAGGGAGAGAGAAGGGAAAATGCATGGAAATGGAAGGAGACCCTCAGAGTTATACAAAAGTACATACAAGAGGAAGTGAGGGGAAGGGGAAAAATAATACAAGGGGGACAAACGAATGTCAGTAAAGGGGGCAGAGAGAGAAGAGGGGAGGGGAGGGGAGGGGAGGGGAGGGGAGGGGGGATAGTAGAGGATAGGAAAGACAGCAGAATACAACAGACACTAGTATGGCAATATGTAAATCAATGGATGTGTAACTGATGTGATTCTGCAATCTGTATATGGGGTAAAAATGGGAGCTCATAACCCACTTGAATCAAATTGTGAAATATGATATATCAAGAACTATGTAATGTTTTGAACAGCCAACAATAAAAAATTAAAAAAAAAAAAAAGATTCTGTCTCAAAGTAAAATATAAAAAAGGGCTGGGGATATGGTTCAGTGGCTAAGTAACCCTGGGTTCAATTCCTGAACCACCCCCCCAAAAATAGTTCAGTGTTAATTTCTTTCAAATTCCAGTCTGAGATAACATAGGTAGAAACGAGGAGGCCAACATTATCTCTCTGGATTTGATATGATGTCTCTGACCTGCAGAGGAGTGACATGAA
The DNA here is from genome assembly GCF_047511675.1 of Marmota flaviventris. Taxonomy (NCBI): domain Eukaryota; kingdom Metazoa; phylum Chordata; class Mammalia; order Rodentia; family Sciuridae; genus Marmota; species Marmota flaviventris. Next base: position 84,027,699 of record NC_092505.1, read on the forward strand.
CATATTTTGCTAAAATCTTGACCACTCATTTTTGTTGCAGGGGGCCGAGGGAAGGATGGTGCCCCCATCATCACTTTTCCAGAGTTTGTGGGGTTTAAACACATCCCAGAGGAGGACTTCCTGAATGTCATGACCTACCTGACTAGCATCCCCAGGTAAGCTACTTTCTCAGTCATGGGCCTTGCTCCACATTTGCCATGTGGCAGGCCTGGATTGAGGTGGAGCCTTCCACCAGCACAGTTTGCATTGGCATGTAACTAGGCCAGTATCTCTGGCCCATTAATTAGGAACAACAGATGTGGAAAGAAATTAGAAAATATTGGCAAGCGGGGCACAGTGGTGCATGTGTGTAATCCCAGTGGCTTGGGAGGCTGAGGCAGGAGGATCACAGTTCAAAGCCAGCCTCAGCAATTTATCGAGGCCCTAAGCACCTTAGAAAGACCCTATCTCTAAATTAAATTATAAAAAGGGCTGGGGATGTGGATCAGAGGTTAAGTGTTCCTGGGTTCAATCCCTGGCACAAAAAAAAAAAAAAAAAAGAAAAAGAAAAAAAAAGAGAGAAAAGAAAAGAAAGAAAGAAAAAGAAAGGTGAACAGGTATTAGTGTTGATTGTGCTGCCTGTGGGAAGTCCTTAAAAACCACTGTTGAATGAATGAAAAACTGATGAATCCGCCCATGCTCCCTGGGTGGATTCAGGCCCTCTGCTCCAGCCAAGGGTTATTCTAGCTTTCTGGATCACATTGCCGGGACACATGATCATTGCTGAAGGAGCGCAAACCATGTCAAGGAGCTATTTAATTTTTCTTTCCTAAATAAGAGCATTAGGGCAGAATTGATCATTGTCATTGTCTGATGGAGAAACTAAGTCATAGAGCAAGGAAACAAAAAAGACAGTGATAAAAACTGCTCTCAGTTCATGACAGAAATGTTTTCTGGCATCTGCTACTTCTGCCTCCTCCTACCCAGGTCTCACATGTACCCAAGTCTTTAAGGAAGAGGGTTGGGAGGGAGCTCATATTGATCGCTGCATTTCACAGAGGCGCAGCTGGGAATGAGGTCCAAGACCTGACTCTGGACAGCGTTGGGTGCCCTGTCCTGCATGGCAGGCCTGGCCAGGAAAGGCCCTGCCCTCCTGGGATTTATTGCTGTGACATCATCCCTTACTTAATGAGGGTTGTTAAGAATTTACACAACAGACATGTATGTGCTCTTGCGCTGGCTTCCCATCTGCCTTATATGATTTAGGGGTAAACACCAGCTTTGTAACTGGAGGGCCATCTGGAGTCTGATCCCACCATGGAGAGTACAATGTTGATTGATTTAATGAAACCCACTCTCAAATGGCTTTTTCTTTGTTCTCTTTTATCCATCTTTCTTCTTCAGAGGTGGTGATGGATTTATTTTTAATATACTTCTTCAAAGTTCAACACTTAAATTGAATTTCACCATTTCATCCTTTACCCTGAATTAATGCAGACACAAGAGTGTTTGAGGACATCCTTTGTTGCTTGAAGAGAAGGTGTCACACATAGCCTCTGGGCTTCACTCACCGTGGTTCACAGTGAGGAACCACCTCCCTCTCCCTCTCCCTCTCCCTCTCCCTCCCCCAACAGCCTGACTCCTCCACATTCATGGCCCTCAGCTCTGACCTCATCTCTTCAGAGCATGTCTCTTCTGATCCATTTCTGCTCTCATAGACTCTTTTATCTTGACTTCCACAGAATCTGAGTTTCTGCCTGTAGAACACCGTAGTCAGTGGAAATTATTTCTACATCTCCCATGAGACTGTAAACTTCTCAAGAGTGGGATAAGTGCCTTTTTTGCTCTGTTTTCATGTTTGATCTCCAGCCCTCGCACAGTGTCTGACACATGATAGCTTCTGGAGTAGTTTTGGTGGGATTTGCAGCTTTGACAATGACTCATTCCAAACAGAAGGCGTTGGATGTTTCATAGCAGCTCAATTCACAAAAGCTAAACTGTGGAAGTAACCTAGAAGCCCTTCAACCTTCAACTGATGAATAGATAAAGAAACTTGATATATATATATATATATATATATATATATATATATATATATATATATATATATATATATCAGCTTTAAAAGAGAATGAAATTATGGCATTTGCATATCATGCTAAGCAAAGTAAGCCAGTTCTAAAAAATCAAAGGCCAAATGTTCTCCCTTGTAAGTGGATGCTGATCCATAAAGGGTGTGTGTGAGGGGGAGAATGGAGGAACTTAGATTGGGCAAAGGGGATTGGAGTAGGAAAGATGGTAGAATGAGATATCTAGGTACATATAAGTCTGTACATATGGTGCAACTCCACATCCTGTACAGAGAAATAAAAAGTTGCACTCCATTTGTGTACAATGAATCAAAATGCATTTTGCTGTCATGTATAACTAATTAGAACAAATTTTTAAAAGGAGAGGAAAAAAAAGAAGGTGTTGACTGTATGGTCAAAGGGGGCACCCTGACTCCTCACTCCTGCCTTCACCTCCCAGGGATTTAGGGAATTAAACTTGGACTTCCTCTTGGACCCAGTTACATTTCAGGACAATGACTCATCCTTTTAGCAACTTCTCCTTTGATGTGAGCAGTAAGAATGAGAGTGGCCAGCGATGTGGGCACTGGGTGAAAGGGCTCCCCACTCTCCTGTTTGTTTTAGACTCACCCTCCGATTTTCCTAATTCCCTAGGTGTATCCAGTGCTAAACTGAATGGGTAAAATTCATCTTGTACTTGCCACCTTTTGCAAATCATGCCGAGGACAACATGTTAGTGCCACCTGAGCCCAGGTAGACAGAAGCAGGAGGGTTGTAACTGCCTCCTTGCAGAGGTAGAAGAGGTGACCGAGTAAGGGGCTCTGTTTTGGCCTCATTTCTTTTTTCTGCTTTGTGCTCCTTGTATAATTTCTTGTAAACGAGGACTATTATTTCCTAGAATGTTGTCTCTTGAAAGAGTAGCCATCAGACCAGTTTTGCCCCTGTCCCTTTCCTGGCTTTTGCTCACTCCTGCTTGTGGCCCCACCTCTTGTTCCTTTCAATATAAAGCAGAGACATAGGGAAGAAGGCCTGAAAGGAGAATTTGACTCAAAGGTTGATTTCCATTTTATGGTTTGGGCTCCAGAGAATGAAACGGCTCTCCTTGGTTTTATGACTCCTATTTATCATGATTTGCATCTTCCTGGTGGTTGCCTAGTTACCAGGTGGCAGAGCCCGTCCCAGGTTGCAAAATATTTTATAGGCAGTTGGCAGAGGGAGGACTCATGGTATTGAACAGGAAAGTGGATACAATAGAATAGGAAAGTGGCAAAGTGCTCAGGGCAGGGACAAGGTCTCTGTGCCTGAAGTTAGCAAGGATCTCCCACTGTAGCTGGCGTGGTGAATGTGGAAAGGCTTCACCAGGTCTCTACTGCGTGCCCAGGGTGTGGAGAGCTATGCGTGGTTTTATAAAAACCCAAAAGACCATGAGACAATGCCTTCAGCCTTAGGAAACTCATCACATAACCTTGTAGTCATGATGTTTTGTAAAATTGTAATTAAGGTAGTATAGAAACTCAGAAGACAGAAAAAAATCTCTTAAGATAGAAATTCAGAAGACAGAAAAAGTCTCTTTAGACTAAACAGTGAAAACTTCAGGAATTAAATGGCCTTGAAGGATGGAATGGTCTCCACAGGTAGATACAGAGGGCAACATTCCAAGAAGAGCATGGGTCTAAAAGGCTTGGATACAGACCAAACCTGGACTGAAACCCAGATCCTAGCTGGGCATGTGGTGCACTCCTGTAATCTCAGTGAGCAGGAGGCTGAGACAGGAGGATTGTAAGTTTAAAGCCAGCCTCCACAACTTGGTGAGACACTGTCTTAAGAGGGCTGGGGATATATAGCTCAGGGTTAAGTCTCCCCTGGGTTCAACCCCAGTGGGCGAGGGGAAGAAATCCAAATCCTACTGCTTACTAACTGTAATCTGGGACAAGTGACTTACCTTGTATTTCTGTCTCCCTTGGATTTTGAAGTTTGAAGAGCATTATGGGGGGGATTTACAGCCTACCAAAGTTGACTGGAACAGAGTGATGAGGCTCCTTCTTACATAGGAGTGAGACACTAGAGCCAAGAAGACAGCCGGGAACAGATTGGGCAAGGCCTTTACCACCGAGTTGAGAAACTGAGGCACAGGAGCAAGAAAAGGCCTTTGGAGGGTCCAGGAAGGGAGCCATGAGCAGATTGATTTGGTGGTGATGTTCAGAATGGGCCAGAGGGAGCAAGGACAAAGAGGCAGGGAGGACAACTAGGGGCTTCTGCATGGGGATAGGTGCAGTATGGAAGGTGGTGGCCAGAAGACTGGCTTGAAAGGGGTGACAGGAAAGGTGGGTACTGGTGAGAGGGACGTGGTGGAGGAGGGAGAGAAGCTCTAGCAGGAGTCCTGCAGTTGCATCTGTTGCCTTTCCATGTTTGGGTGAGTGGAATTGAGGCCTCATTTGGGTTTTGATGGTTTCATCATGTTTTATTTTGCTGATATTTCTGGCTCTCCCTTATCAAAGTCACCCTAGGACAATGGTTCTCAACTTTGGCTGCATGTTAGGATCACCTGGGTTTTTTTTTAAAAAAACTCGATTCCCAGACCAGAATTAAGAGCAATTAAATCATGCTTTTTGGATTTAGGCTATTCCCCTGCACAGCCAGGGTGAGGATCATTGAGCTTGGAGAGGAGAAGCTGTGGTGATATGGAACAGGCATTCAAAATGTGTGGAGAAGAAAACTTGGAATCAGACTTAGCTTCTGGATAAGGTGGGGTAGTGGAGCATGTGGGGAACCTCTACAACTGTGAACCAAAGTGAACCTTTCTTCTTATAAGTTGGTTATCTCAGGTATTTTGTTACAGTAACTAAAAGCTCACCAATAAGCAAGATAGTGCCACTTAAGAACATGCAGCCTGGGGCTACCTCTGTAGCCAGGTTGTTTAAAAAAATTGGAAACACATTCTGAACCACAGCAATAGTAACTATTTTAAATCACATTTGTTTGTCCCCAAATCAGCATTAGTATAATTTAAGTATGGGTTTTTATTGCTCTTTCTCTATTCAGTGTCCTTGTTTTATTCACAGTTCTAAGTTCATTATTAGGAATTAGATCAATTACTTTTGTTAGACAGTACAAGAGTCATATTTCTTCACATTGTTAATTTTATTATTGGCCATTTCAAATTTCTATTGCTGTGACAAAATACTAGAAGTAAACCATTTATAAGGAGGAAGGCTTTATTTTGGCTCACTGTTTCAGAGATTTCAGTCCATAGTTGCTTGACATGTAGCTTTGGGCTTGTGGCAAGGCAGTACATCATGGCAGGGAGCACATGGAAGACAGAAGAGGTTTCACCTCACAGCTGAGAAAGAAAGAGGAAAGGCCCAGGGTTCCAATCTTTCCCTCCAGGGCACAACCCCTGTGACCTAACTTCCTTCCACTAGGTCTCAGCTCCTGCAGATTCTACCATCTCCCAATAAGGCCTCAGGCCAGTGACTGAGCCTCTGACACATGGGCCTCTGGGGGACATTTAAGATCCAAACCATAACATTTGCTATTTCACAAGGACTTTTTCTATAATGAATCTGTCCAAGGACCTATTTAAGCTAGAACAATTTTCCTTCATGTGTTTTCTCCACATAAAGTATAATGAATAGTCTTTGGGATGAATCTCACACTCTTTTATGACAGGTGGCCTAGAATGTGGTCTAATATTTGTTCTTTAGGAAAGGCTAGGAGAGCAGTGCTGCTATTTGACCTGTGAGTTATACTAAGACTTGCTCCTTTGTATTGAAAGACTGCATGGGATTATAACACCTTCTCAGCTTTAGAAACCATTCTCACCAGAGAAGTGAGTCCAGTCTGGGCCTCTTACCATAATGAACACCATGGAAAAGCCCCTGTTTTTAAGTCATTTTGAATAGTACTAATGGGCAAAAGTGCTGCTTTGATTGAATGGCTAGGGTAAAGTATGTTTTTCCTGGGACAGGCTGTGAAACTATACTCTGAAAAGTAGGGGAGACTGATTCATTAGAGAACTAAGGATAGAGGTCTAGAGAGGGTCGTCTTGTTGGGCTTCTGCATAGCCCAAAGTGGGTATATTTGCTTAGCAGCCTCAGAAAGGATGCCTGAGAGGCCAGACTTCAGTACCTGACTGAGGCTTGAATTAGAGAGCACCCCATGGGTCTATAATGAATAAATGCCATTGGCAACCGAGAATTTGAGTAAATTGTATAAAGGGCAGAAACAAATGTAATATGCTAAGTTTCTGTCCTAGCAGAAAGAGCTTGAGGTCTTCACCTACTGTTCCTAGTAGAATAACCTGTGTGCATACGGTAGTTTTCTTTGTTCATTTTGCAGGGGGTTGTGTTTAGAAGACCTTCACCTCATCCTGCCTTTGAGTCATCCGTCCTATTGGGATAGAAACCTATTTTCCCCTTTCTGACATGTTTCATTTAGGATTCTTTAGAAATTAAGAGCTCAACCTTTTCCTTGAATTTGTGGGTGCTGACAATCGTGAGTATCTGGGATTTGGTCTTAGTGGCGTTTTCAGTTATGAACATAATAGCTATGTTCCATAACAATCAGCCTCCTCTCCTATGTATGAGATGTGAGCAGTTATGATGATGAGGTGGTCTGAGGAATTGAGATGCAACTGAGAAAGATATTAAGTGAGTTATTAGCTATAAAACTGCGCAGTGTTGCTTTTTTAAAAATCAAGTTTTGGATGGAGAGTAGATACCTCTGCCCATACCCTATAACAGTTACTGAATGGTCAATAAAATGTCCCAAGACTGTGAGCCAGAGAGACTAGATCTTTTACTGTGTATTAGCTTACAGTACTTGTTTACTTATTTATTAGTTATTATATGTTTTTACTATTTATTATTTATTATCATTATGGAGTCCCAAGAATAATGGGGAAGGAAGATATTTGTACCGTTGTTGCAGATAGTCCACACATTTATTAAAGGGGCCAGTGCATTACCACAAGCACCTTTCTGATTGAATTATCTTTACACACTTCACTGGAATGATAAACATTATATTGATTTAGTAAAGATGTACATTTGGTGCTATTGGTCAGAGTAGTCTAGATCAAAGGTCAACAGACTTTTCCTGTACCAAATGAGAGAGTAAATATCAGGGTTTCTGATTCAGGAAGTCTTGGGTGTGACCAAATAACTTGTATTTCTAACACATTCCCAGGAGATGTAGCTGGTCTGGGGAATCACATTTGTAGAACTACTGATGTAGTTTAATATCACCTACAAAAGTGGATATAGGCAGAAAGAAGGAGGGACCCGTGTAATGCACAACCTGCTAAAGGACGAAGTTTAGGTTTGAGATGAGGACTTGGATTTTCTGGTTCCAGTCTCAGTGCTACTCCACCGCATCACGAAGCTTTCAGATGATCTGATGGTGATTCTCTCTGTGATGCTAACTTGCATTATGTCTGTATTTCTTGATTCATCAACTTTACACAATATCTTGAGATTGAAAAATGCGCTTTCTAAAATATGATGCTTTCTTTCTCCTCCTACCCGCTTATCCCTGATTTTTGTTAATTATATTATTAGTTTTACCATTAAAATTTAAACCTCTTCTTCATGATCCATTTACTTTAGACAGTATCTACTGATTTTCAACTGTGTGTTTCCATTTTGTTGTATGCACATTTTCCAAGTTCTTACATAGCATTTTCTTTTCACTGCAAAGATTTATAATGTATTTACATTATTCTACAGATGGATTTTTCTTTGACCATAGATTAATTCCTTTTTTTGCCCCAGTACTGAAGATTGAACCCAGAGCCTATGTATGCTAGACAAACACACTACCACTAATCTATACCTTCAGCCCTTTTACAACTTTTAAAATTTCAAAGTTTCTCTAAGTTGCCCAATCTGGCCTTGAACTTGTGATTCTGCTGCCTCAGCCTCCTAAATTGCTGAGATTATAGGTGTACTCCACCCCACCCAGCTAATCAGTTGATTCTGAATAACCCAAATCAGTAAAATGCATTTATACACACTATATGATGTACATTGTGTGTACCTCTTGAGAGAGCGATAATTCAGTGGCATTGAACCTATGTCACTCATGGAGGATGCTACCAATGTTCAGGTAAAATGGAGTCTCTTTTCTTAGGCTTTATCAGTTGCTCAAACTCATGCCATAATTTATTTCATTTCAGATTCAGACTGACTTTCCTAGGTGCCTTTTCCTCTGGCATTTCTAGTAGCCCTTCTTTTTTCCTTATCTATAGAAGTAGCACGTGTGTTCATTGCAGTATTACTTACTATAGGATTTGTGTGGTGTATTACTTTCTTCTTGAGGGCATTCTTTTTTTAAAAAAAGTATATATATATATATATATATATATATATATATATATATATACTCCAATTGGAGAGGGGGCGGAGCGGAGCCGCCACCCGCACCCACAAGGTGGGCAGACCCGCGACCCAGTGGTACATGGGCGTGGTAGGAGGGGCAGGGCAGAGCCGCCGTTTGCGCTTGCAAGGTAAACAGACCTGTGACAGCCTGGCGGGTCAGGCCCAGTGGCCTGCCAGTGTGGTACACACGTCTCCCCAACTGGAGTAGGGGCAGAGCAGATCCTTCTCCCACGCCCGGATCAGGCCCTGCCGGTGTGGTGGTCACGTGACCCCAATTGAAGTGGGGGCGGAGCGGAACCGCCACCCGTGCCCGCAGGGTGAGCAGACCAGTGATCAACCTGCAGATCAGGCCCAGGGGTCCGCAGGCGTGGTAGGAGGGGCAGGGCAGATCCGCCGCCCGCGCCTCCAAGGTAGGCAGACCTACAACAGACCGGCGGATCAGGCCCAGGAGCCTGCCGGCGTGGTACAAACACCACCCTAATTGGAGTAGTGGCAGAGCAGAGTCGCCGCCCGTGCCAGGAACAGGCCCAGCGTCCTGCAGGCGGGGTAGTCACGACACCCCAATTGGAGTAGGGGCAGAGCAGAGCCTCCACCCGTGCCCGAAAGGTGGGCAGATCTGCGACCGACCAGCGGGACAGGCCCAGTGGCCTGCCGGTACGACAGACACGTCACCCCATTTGGAGTAGGGGCAGAGTAGAGCCGCCGCCCGCGCCTGCAGGGTAGGCAAACCTGCAACCGACCGGCGGATCAGGCCCGGTGGCTTGCCGGCGTGGTACACTCGTCACCCCAATTGGAGTAGGGGCAGAACAGAGCCGCCGCCAGCTCCCAGAACAGGCCCAGAGACCTGCCGGCGTGGTAGCCACGACACCCCAATTGGAATAAGGAGAGAGCAGAGCCGCCGCCCGCACCTGCAGGAAAGATACGCAAGCAGTATGAAAAGACAAGGAAAGAAAGGACCACAAGCAATACAGGTCAACACAACTTTAGAAGAGGTAACAGCTGCAGCAGATGGAATGTCAGATAAAGAATTCAGGATATACATGCTTCAGATGATCTGGAGTATCAAGGAAGACATTAAACAGCAAAATCAGACAATGAAAGATCACTTCGACAATGAATTACGCAAACAAATCCAGGAAGCAAAGGATCAACTATACAGGGAGATAGAGGTTATAAAAAACAAACAATCAGAAATCCTAGAAATGCAGGAAGCAATAAACCAACTTAAAAACTCAATGGAGAATACTACCAGCAGAGTAGAACACTTAGAAGATAGAACATCAGACAATGAAGACAAAGTATTTCAACTGGAAAAGAACATAGACAGCTCAGCAAGACTGTTAAGAAACCATGAGCAGAACATCCAAGAAATATGGGATAACATTAAGAGACCAAACTTAAGAGTCATTGGGATACAGGAAGGTACAGAGCTCCAAACCAAAGGAATGAGCAATCTATTCAATGAAATAATACAAGAAAACTTCCCAGACTTGAAGAATGAGACAGAATCCCAAATCCTAGAAGCCTACAGGACGCCGAATGTGCAAAATCATAAGAGATCCACACCTAGACACATTATAATGAAGATGCCCAACATACAGAATAAGGAGAGAATTTTAAAAGCTACAAGAGAAAGGAAGCAGATTACATTTAGGGGTAAGCCAATCAGGATAACAGCTGATCTTTCAACACAGACTCTGAAAGTTAGAAGATCCTGGAATAACATATTTCAAACACTGAAAGAAAATGGGTTCCAACCAAGAATTGTGTATCCAGCGAAATTAAGCTTCAGGATGGAGGATGAAATTAAAACCTTCCACGATAAACAAAAGTTTAAAGAATTCGCAGCTAGAAAACCATCTCTTCAAAATATCCTCGCCAAAGCATTACAGGAAGAGGAAATGGAAAATAACAATGAAAACAAACAGTGGGAGGTAGGACAGTAAAGGGGGGCGGAAATAATCAAAGAGGAAAACAAACCATGTTTAGTAACAAAAATAAACAAATATGGCTGGAAGAACAACCCATATCTCAATAATAACCCTAAATGTTAATGGCTTAAACTCACCAATTAAGAGACACAGGCTAGTAGAATGGATCACAAAACAAGACCCAACAATATGCTGCCTACAGGAGACGCATTTGATAGGAAAAGACATACATAGGCTGAAGGTGAAAGGTTGGGAAAAATCATATCACTCATATGGACTTCGGAAACAAGCAGGAGTGTCCATACTCATATCAAATAAAATAGATTTCAAGCCAAAGTTAATCAAAAGAGAGAAAGAGGTACACTACATACTGCTTAAGGGAACCATACACCAACAAGACATAACAATCATAAATATTTATGCCCCAAACAATGGTGCAGCTATGTTCGTCAAACAAACTCTTCTCAAGTTCAAGAGTCTAATAGACCACCATACCATAATCATGGGAGACTTCAAAACACCTCTCTCGCCACTGGACAGATCTTCCAAACAAAAGTTGAATAAGGAAACTATAGAACTCAATAACACTATTAATAACCTAGACCTAATTGACATATATAGAGTATACCACCCAACATCAAGCAGTTACACTTTTTTCTCAGCAGCACATGGATCCTTCTCAAAAATAGATCATATATTATGTCACAGGGCAACTCTTAGACAATATAAAGGAGTAGAGATAATACCATGCATCTTATCTGATCATAATGGAATGAAACTGAAAATCAACGATAAAAGAAGGAAGGAAAAAGCATACATCACTTGGAGAATGAACAATAGGTTACTGAATGATCAATGGGTTATAGAAGACATCAAGAAGGAAATTAAAAAATTCTTAGAGATAAATGAAAACACAGACACAACATATCGGAATCTATGGGACACATTGAAAGCAGTTCTAAGAGGAAAATTCATTGCTTGGAGTTCATTCCTTAAAAAAAGAAAAAACCAACAAATAAATGATCTCATACTTCATCTCAAAATCCTAGAAAAAGAAGAGCAAAACAACAGCAAAAGAAGTAGAAGGCAAGAAATAATTAAAATCAGAGCTGAAATTAATGAAATCGAAACAAAAGAAACAATTGAAAAAATTGACAAAACTAAAAGTTGGTTCTTTGAAAAAATAAACAAAATCGACAGACCCTTAGCCATGCTAGCGAAGAGAAGAAGAGAGAGAACTCAAATTACTAGCATACGGGATGAAAAAGGCAATATCACAACAGACACTTCAGAAATACAGAAGATAATCAAAAACTATTTTGAATCCTTATACTCCAATAAATTAGAAGATAGTGAAGGCATAGATAAATTTCTGAAGTCATATGATCTGCCCAGATTGAGTCAGGAGGATATAGAAAACCTAAATAGACCAATATCAATTGAGGAAATAGAAGAAACCATAAAAGACTACCAACTAAGAAAAGCCCAGGTCCGGATGGGTTTACAGCAGAATTTTACAAAACCTTTAAAGAAGAACTAATACCAATACTTTTCAAGCTACTTCAGGAAATAGAAAAGGAGGGAGAACTTCCAAATTCATTCTATGAGGCCAACATCACCCTGATACCTAAACCAGACAAAGACACTTCAAAGAAAGAAAACTACAGACCAATATCTCTAATGAACCTAGATGCAAAAATCCTCAATAAAATTCTGGCGAATCGGATACAAAAACATATCAAAAAAATTGTACACCATGATCAAGTAGGATTCATCCCTGGGATGCAAGGCTGGTTCAATATATGGAAATCAATAAATGTTATTCACCACATCAATAGACTTAAAAATAAGAACCATATGATCATCTCGATAGATGCGGAAAAAGCATTCGACAAAGTACAGCATCCCTTTATGTTCAAAACTCTAGAAAAACTAGGGATAACAGGAACATACCTCAATATTGTAAAAGCAATCTATGCTAAGCCTCAGGCTAGCATCATTCTGAATGGAGAAAAACTGAAGGCATTCCCTCTAAAATCTGGAACAAGACAGGGATGCCCTCTCTCTCCTCTTCTGTTCAACATAGTTCTCGAAACACTGGCCAGAGCAATTAGACAGACGAAAGAAATTAAAGGCATAAAAATAGGAAAAGAAGAACTTAAATTATCACTATTTGCAGATGATATGATTCTATACCTAGCAGACCCAAAAGGGTCTACAAAGAAACTATTAGAGCTAACAAATGAATTCAGCAAAGTGGCAGGATATAAAATCAACACGCATAAATCAAAGGCATTCCTGTATATCAGCGACAAATCCTCTGAAATGGAAATGAGGACAACCACGCCATTCAAAATATCTTCAAAAAAAATAAAATACTTGGGAATCAACCTAATAAAAGAGGTGAAAGACTTATACAATGAAAACTACAGAACCCTAAAGAGAGAAATAGAAGAAGATCTTAGAAGATGGAAAAATATACCCTGTTCATGGATAGGCAGAACTAACATCATCAAAATGGCGATATTACCAAAAGTTCTCTATAGGTTTAATGCAATGCCAATCAAAATCCCAACAGCATTTCTTGTAGAAATAGAGAAAGCAATCATGAAATTCATATGGAAAAATAAAAGACCCAGAATAGCAAAAACAATGCTAAGCAGGAAGTGTGAATCAGGCGGTATAGCGATACCAGACTTCAAACTATACTACAGAGCAATAGTAACAAAAACAGCATGGTACTGGTACCAAAACAGGCGGGTGGACCAATGGTACAGAATAGAGGACACAGAAACCAATCCACAAAACTACAACTATCTTATATTTGATAAAGGGGCTAAAAGCATGCAATGGAGGAAGGATAGCATCTTCAACAAATGGTGCTGGGAAAACTGGAAATCCATATGCAACAAAATGAAACTGAATCCCTTTCTCTCGCCATGCACAAAAGTGAATTCAAAATGGATCAAGGAGCTTGATATCAAATCAGAGACGCGCCGTCTGATAGAAGAAAAAGTTGGCTACGATCTACATTCGGTGGGGTCGGGCTCCAAATTCCTCAATAGGACACCCATAGCACAAAAGTTAATAACTAGAATCAACAAATGGGACTTACTCAAACTAAAAAGTTTTTTCTCAGCAAAAGAAACAATAAGAGAGGTAAATAGGGAGCCTACACCCTGGGAACAAATCTTTACTCCTCACACTTCAGATAGAGCCCTAATATCCAGAGTATACAAAGAACTCAAAAAATTAGACAATAAGAGAACAAACAACCCAATCAACAAATGGGCCAAGGACCTGAACAGACACTTCTCAGAGGAGGACATACAGTCAATCAACAAGTACATGAAAAAATGCTCAACATCTCTAGCTGTCAGAGAAATGCAAATCAAAACCACCCTAAGATACCATCTCACTCCAGTAATATTGGCAGCCATTAGGAAGTCAAACAACAACAAGTGCTGGCGAGGATGTGGGGAAAAGGGTACACTTGTACATTGCTGGTGGGACTGCAGATTGGTGCAGCCAATTTGGAAAGCAGTATGGAGATTTCTTGGAAAGCTGGGAATGGAGCCACCATTTGACCCAGCTATTCCCCTTCTTGGTCTATTCCCTAAAGACCTAAAAAGAGCATGCTACAGGGACACTGCTACATGGATGTTCATAGCAGCACAGTTCACAATAGCAAGACTGTGGAACCACCCTAGATGCCCTTCAATAGACGAATGGATAAAAAAAATGTGGCATTTATACACAATGGAGTATTACTCTGCATTAAAAAATGACAAAATCATAGAATTTACAGGGAAATGGATGGCATTAGAGCAGATTATGCTAAGTGAAGCTAGCCAATCCCTAAAAAACAAATGCCAAATGTCTTCTTTGATATAAGGAGAGTAACTAAGAACAGAGTTGGGACGAAGAGCAGGAGAAGAAGATTAACATTTAACAGGGATGAGAGGTGAGAGGGAAAGGGAGCTAGAAGGGAAATTGCATGGTAATGGAAGGAGACCCTCAGGGTTATACAGTGGAGGGGGTAGAGAGAGAGGAGGGGAGGGGAGGGGAGAGGTGGGGAGGGGGGAGGGTGGAGGATGGGAAAGGCAGCGGAGCACAACAGACACTAGTATGGCAATTTGTAAATCAATGGATGTGTAACTGATGTCATTCTGCAATCTGTGTATGGGGTGAAGGTGGGAGTTCATAACCCACTTGAATCAAAGTGTGGAATATGATATGTCAAGAAATTTGTAATGTTTTGAACAACCCACAATAAAAAATTAAAAAATAAAAAAAAAAGAAGAAATGTCTTCCCGTTTGTTCAAATCCACTTTTGTATCTTCCAGGAGTGTGTAAAATTTTTCCTGGCATAGTTTTGTACATTTATTGTTAAGTTTAATTTTAAGTATTATATCTTTTGTTGCTATTATAAATAGGATCTCTCTACCATTATGTCCTTGAACTAACAATTCTATTTTTTCTGCCATATTAGGTTTAGATGTCAATCTCATATATGCTTCATAAATAGTATCTTAAAGTTATTTTTTTTTCATTTTTTTTAAAGATCTGAAATAATTTTTTGTGGTCCCTGGTGATCAGGTAGAATTCCCCTGTGAAACTTTCTGGGCTTTGATGACGTTCCTCTAAATTGAAACTGTTTAAGCATTACATTTCTGATGAGGTCCATTTTGATAAACAGTACTTTTTTTAAAGGAAATTATTTATGTCTAGAGTTTCAAATTTATTTGCATAGAGGTCTGTAAAGGACTTTCTTGGGAATTTTGAATTTCTTGTTTTTCAGTTCCCCTTGCCATTTCTTATTTTGTATACCAGTGCTTTGGTCCCTCTCCTCCCTCTCCTACTCTCTTCTCTCTCTTATCCTCCTTTCTCAATCTCCATCCTCTTTTTCCTTATTAAGTTATCTAGAAGGTTGTTTTGCAAATTTAAAGATATGGGAATATGATTTGTTAATTAGACCTACTGATTTTTCTATTCTCTATTAATTTCTGTTTTTAGTCTTTTTTTTTTTTTTCCAGAGGAAGTGGTACCTGGGATTGAACTCAGGGGCAGTCAACCACTGAGGTATATCCCCAGCCCTGTTTTTATTTAGAATCAGGGTCTCGCTGAGTTGCTTAGAGAGAGAGAATTTTTAATATTTATCTTTTAGTTTTCAGCGGACACAACATCTTTGTTTGTATGTGGTGCTGAGGATCGAACCCGGGCCGCACGCATGCCAGGCGAGCGCGCTACCGCTTGAGCCACATCCCCAGCCCCATGTTTTCATTCTTTATTGATGTGTTTAAGGCTTAATTTTTCTCTGCTTGCTGCTTTAAATCTGCTCTTACATAAATTCTGATATTTAGAGCTTTTGTTATCATTCTATTTTAGAGATGCTAAGATTTTGCTTTGTCTTGCTGAAGAGTTGTCTAATAGAAGTCTTTTAAACTTCAAGTGTTTTCAAGTGATTATTTTCTGTGAAGGTTCCATGTGTATTTTAGATAAAGATGAATCTTTTATTATGAGGATGTAAAGCATAATATATTCATTAGATCTTCCTTGTGTTGCCTTTTACAACCTTACTGATACCTGTTTGCTCTGTTTTTCACTGAAAGTGGTATATTAAAATCTTCTATTTAAACTATGCTTCTATATGTCTCCTTGTACCTCTTATAGTTTTGCCTTAAAAAGTTGGTGATTATGTCATTTGATATATAGGTATTCTAGCTGTTATATTATCATTGTAAATTGTGGTTATTAGCATTGAAAGTGTTTTTGTTGTGTTTAATACTTTATGGTTTGAAATTTTATTTGATATCAAGACTAAAACCTCTTGCTATTGTTTTTATTTGCTGGGGTTTGAACCCAGGCCCTTGTACACGGTAGGCAGGCACTGTACCTCTGAGGTACATTCCCAGCCCTCTGAATTACTTGTTCTTTGGATCTTTCTATTATATATTGTAGTTCTTACTTTGTGAGTTAAATTAAAAATCTTTTTCTTATAACAAGTGAGTTAAACCCTTGCATATTTATTGATATAACAGATACATTTGGCCTCAATTTTGTCATTCTTTTATGACTACTAAATATGTTATTATTACTACATTTCTATATACTTTTTCCTTTTTTTTTTTTTTTACCTTTAACTTCTTTTGGTGTTTAAGGAGATTCAAAATTTTGTCCTTGAATTTAAACGTTTTTAAATGCCCTTCATCTCTATTTTTAAATTTAACTTTAACTATCTGGTTTTTCAGGTTCAGTAATATTCTTTGACTTCCACCTGTTGCCTGTGCAATAATCAATGAACTTATTCTTTTCTCTTCCTCTGGACTTTCCCCTCCAATCTTTTAACTTACATTATTTGTGTTTATTATTCTTCTGTCACATTTGGCATCAGACCTGCCATTATATTAAATTGATAATGTTGCTGATGTTTCTTCAAGCTATCTCTGTTGCATGAAGTTTGGTGCCGCAGTCCGGCTGCAGCAAAATAACCAGGGGGGTGACGAACGACTTGTGTAGATTGATACAGCAGGAGTGGGAGCCGTTTATTGTAGGACAGGAGCGGTATTTATACATTCCACACAGCTTATCTTCATTAGCATAAACTAGATACATCAGTCAACCAATAAGAAATCTCCACACTTAATGGCTCGCTGGTGTTACTTCACAAACCACTCCCTCTGGCATTTTGCCAGGCGCCATCCAGACTTGTTTACAGACTCTAACAGTTTGGCTTCTACTAGATTCTTCAAAAAGGGCTCAGAGGCACAAAATTCCTGGGGTTTCTGCATATTATAACTTTTTCTATTACCCCAACACTTGAAGGCCAAATTCATCTATTGGGATATAAAATTCTTGATTCAGACTTTGTGTGTTGTTTGGAATGTTGTCCTATCCTTGCCATAATTTATATGTTGCTTTGAGAAGCACTATGCCTGATTTTCTTATTCTGGTAAATTATTTCATCATTTACCTGGAGGTGCCCAGGATAGGCCTAACAATTTTACTTAGACGCATAGCAGAGTTGGTCAATTCAGGTTGACTTACCCTTATACTTGCTAGATCAGGTATGAGTAGATTTTGTTTGGGGAAAGTTTTCTTGGATTGGATTTTTAACTATTATTTCTGTATCATTGTTTTATTTTAGTTTTTTAGGGAACCCAAGTATATGTCTATTGACTCTTTTTTGTCTTGCTTCCATTTGAACCACTTTATTTCTGATCCTTTTTACTTTTTCATTTTCATTCTCTTGTTCTTTTCTTTTCTTTCTTTCTGATACCAGGCCTTGAACCCAGGAGTCCTTTATCACTGAAACACATTGCCAGCCCTTTATTTTTTTTATTTTGAGACAGTGTCTTGCCAAGTTGCTTAGGGCTTCACTAAGTTGCTGAGGCTGCTTTTGAACTTGCAATCTTCCTGCCTCAGCCTCTGAATCTCTGGGATTACAGACATGCGCCACCACACCCTGTTATTTTATTTATTTTCTTGGTATTATTCACTGCCTGATTTTTTTATTGTTCAAATACGTCATCCCTTGGCTATTTTATAATCTAGATTACATTTATCATACAATTTTGTCTTCAATCAACTCATTTTAATTTCTTCCTTTTTTTTATGTTAAGAAGTTCATTTCTGTTCTTGTTTTATTAGCTTCCAACTTAAGCTGTCTACTTCACCACTTCCCCTTACTTCCAAATGTATGTTTGAAGATGTGTAATTCTTAAAACAAATAGGTCAAAGAGCTTTGCTTTAGGGTTTTTCCCCCCTTCATGACTAATTTTTTGAAGGAATTTTCATTATCTAAACAGTTTTTTTTTTAAAAAAGATATGCTTTATTTTTCAGAATAGTTTCAGGTTCACAGGAAAATGTGTGTAAAGCAGAGATTCTTCATATACCCTCTGCCCCTGCACCTGCACAAAGTCCCCCACCATCAGCATCCCCCACTAGAATGGTACATTTTTTGCAATTGATGGGTACAACTGACACACCATCTAAAGCCCATTAGTTTATACAGGGCTTACTCTTGGTGAGGTATATTCTCTAGGTTTTGACAAATGTGTAATGACATGTGTCTGCCATTGTAGAATCATACAGAACAGCTTCCCTGTTCTAAACTTCTCCTGTGCTCTGCCTATTCATCCTTACTCCCCCAACTCCTAGCCACCACTGATTCTTTTACTGTCTCCATAATTTTGTCTTTTCCAGAATGCCATAAAGTTAGAGTTATGTAGTATGTAAGTTTCTCAGTTAGTTATATGCATTTAAATTTCTTTCATGTCTTTTTGTGGCTGAGCTCATTTCTTCTCAGTGATGAATAATTTCCCAGGGTCTGAGTTGCCACAGTTTATTTGTCCCCTCACCTACTGAAGAACATCGTGGTTACTTTTAAGTTTTGGCAATTGTTAGTGAAGCTTCTACAAACATCTACATGCTGGTTTTTGTGTAGACATGTTTGTTTGTTTGTTTCAAATTTGGGTAAATGCCAAGGAGCCTGATTGATGGATCATATGGTACGAGTATGTCTAATTTTGTGAGAAACTTCCGAAGTGCACTCCCAGTAGCACTGCATGAGGGTTCCTGTTGCTCCACATCCTTCCCAGCATTTGGTGGTGTCAGTATTTAGGATTTTGACCATTCTAGTAGTACATAGTAGTATCCATTATTGTTTTGTTGTTATTGTTGTTGTTTTTTATTAGATATACCTGACAATAGAGTGTATTTTAACATATTATACATACATGGAGTGTAACTTATTCTAATTAGGGCCCCATTATTATGATTGTATATAATGTGTATTCACATATGAACATAGGAGAGTTACATCTGATTCATTCTACTGTCTTTCCTATTCCCACCCCCCTTTCCCTTCATTTTCTGTTTGTCTAACCAATGAACTTTTCTTCTTCCTTCCCCCCACCATTGTTGTTTTAAACTGCAGTTCCCAAATGACATATGATATTGAACATCTTTTCATACATCTGTATAACTTCTTTGGTGAGGGTCATGTCGTTTGCCCACTTTTAATTGGGTTGTTTTCTTATTGCCGAATTTTAAGGGTTCTTTGTATATTTGGGATAATAGTCCTTTATAAGACATGTCATGTGCAAGTATTTTCTCCTAGTCTGTGGCTTATGTTCTTGAAGCTGGAAGTTTTTGGTTCTTATTCCCCAGCCCCACTGCCTGTAGCTTTTTATAGAGCTACTGCTTGCATCTTGCATCTAGTGGTCAAGGTTGGTGGTTCTATAGTTTACAAGATTCCTATTTCAAAAATATTCTCTTCTGCTAATGTATCTAAATACAGTTTCTTTGATGGAGCCGAAACCCCAGCTCCCCAAGAGCTTTTGATGTTCCTCAGTGCACTCTTCTTTCTGGCTTGCCTGTGCAGCAGGAGCACATCTGAATCTCTTCAATGGTTTGGGCAGGGAATGCCATTACTACCAGGGGAACACTGGAGTCACAGCCTTTAGGCCATTCTAAGTCAAGTCCTTTAGTTCTCCTACAGAGAATGTGGGAAGTCACTCTCCACTGAGGATGAGACATTGAAGAATATAGCAAAAGATAAGTAAGGTAAGGTTTGAAGTTGTGGGAAAAGGCAAGGTAAAATGAAGATTCTGAAATATTCAAGAGATTAAACATTGTCCTTTGTGTTTTCCACACTTAATTTGGAAATATAATCTCTTCCAAACTCTAAAATGTTTAGCTGAATTTGTAGAAGAACATCCATGATCCCTAGGGACTTGAAGTCACTAGATAGAATTAGCGAGTTTAGAACAACTCTGAAGGAGTATTTGAGACTGGCTTGTGTTGTTACATCATTTTGCAAATGAAGATGCCAAGAGAATCCCACAAGACTAGAAAACATGATGAATACCTTATTTCTGAATTAGAATAATACTTAAAAAAATAATACTTGCATGCACAAGGCCATGGGCTCAATCCCCAGCACCACAAAAAATAACTAAATAAAAAACACCATCTAAAAAAACACAATTGTACACTAATTGTTTTAACTCCTATACACTGAGCTACACTACTCAAAAGGTAATTTTTACATCTACTTAAGATCACAGAGTAACTGTCAATAAATGTAAATAGTAGTTTGATTTCCTTCAGTAAGAAGTTCCACGGGCAGTATGCCAGTAGGGTCACGATAGTGCTTGGAAGTAGGTGTTTGAATTAGGGTTACCAGTCATCTTGGTTTTCTTGAGACTTTTGGATTTAACATCAACAGGAGTGTGTCATAGGAACTCCTCAGTCCAGGTCACACAAGATGGTTCATCACCACATTTGACTCAATTCTTATGACAATACAGTAAGATTTCGGTTAACCAGAACATTGTCTATACCTAGCTTACAAAAAAAAAAAAAAGTCAAAGCATAGGAAAATATGTTAATATCAGAGTTTAATTAAGAAAAGAAATACCTGACCCACCACAAATCTTCTCTGGTATTCTGGAGTCAGAATACATTTAGTTCAATCTTTTACAGTTACATATTTACATTGGGTGAGATTGTCAGATTGCGCAGGACTTGGTGGCACACGCCTATAATCTCAATCTGGAAAGCTGAGGCAGAGAGATTGCAAATTTGAGGCCAGCTTGGGCAACTCTGTGTGATTTTGTCTCAAAATAAAAAAATAAAAAGGTCTGGGGTGGAGCTCAGTAGCAAAGCTCATGTCTTCAATAACCCATACTGCATAACCTGTTACTACCAAAAAAAAAAAAAAAGTCACACTGGCTTATCAAAGGTCCTTTGTATTTGTTATAGATTTCAATCTACCAAGATTGAAAAATGAATCTAGTGTTAATATGTTTTCCATGAAAAGACTGCATGGATTTTGTGACTTTAACATTGGTCTGAGTCTGAAGACTTTAGCTGAGTCTTAATTCTCCGTAGTAGAATATAAGTTTGGGCAAGTTATTATTTTTTTTCTAAAATCTCTCAGGCTCTTATCTATAAAATGAAAATGTCATCAGGAACCCTAGAGAGTGACCATGAGGAGCACATTAAACAGTATATGTGCAGTTGTCCAGCACACTTTAGGACCTTAGTGTTAAAAAGAACAAAAGGAATTAAAACAACCGAATGTTACCTAAAGAAATTCCTTGGTCAGAAATCCTATTTCCTGTGCCTTTGGCTTAAGTTGAAGTTTGGATGCCTTTGTTGAGCAAGAGAGAGTGAAAAAAAAAAAAAGTAGTTGATACTTCTGAGTGCTGTTTAGCAGGTACCCCTTATGGGAGGGCTAGCTTCAAAGTCATTATCATGACTCATTCTTTCTTCTTCTGAACTGGGACTATCTTGATCCATGTGATGTTTACTCAGTTTCCCAGGGCTAGGGCAGGTGAGTCAGATTAGAAATATTAAATGTAAGAGAAATTTAAGAAAAAGATAAGACATGAAAATAAGTGAAAAATGGGATCCAATGGGGACCAGCTCTGATAGAGTCTGGGTCTAACTCCCCAAAATGGAGTCTGCGGGCTTTATTTAAATGGGTGGGAAACCCAATGGGATTCAGTGAGGACCTTCGCCAGAAAAACAGGATCAAAATGGGGAGAAACAAATTATTTGCTGCTCAGCAGGTATGCCCACCTCTGGTTGGCTGTACTTGAACCTAGAGCTGTGAGCTAAGGCAGGGTATTAGCATAATCTGGGCATTCTCAAACTGGGGATTTCACCCAGGAGTTCCCAGAAAAGCAACCCCCTGGCTTGTGATGGCTCACACAAACCCATAATTCATACACATCCTCCAACGTGTGACCCATACACAATTATGTCAGATGGCACAGCCCTTTATGTACACAGGTATTGTCTCAGTAGGTCCCACAGTCTGTTTACCAGGACGCTGTGGTTTTGGTCTTAAGTCTTGGTCTGCATGGAGCTGTGAAGAGCCTAGCTGTGAATGCCATGTACTTGTTTTGGCTGGGGAGGCCACAGATGCTGGCAGCTGCTGATTTCATAGTCAAAGATCAGCCTGTGTTTATGTACTACATTATATTTGCTGAGCCTCTCCCAGCTCTACCTTGTTGAGGAGCACTGGTATCTTCTGTAGAACTTCATCCAATGATAACTCTCTAAAGAAAAAAATACACAAAATAAAACTGCTGCAAGGTACAGGGAGATTTACTGTGGAACAAAAATTGAAGGGGAGCAATGGCATAAGGTTCAGATCATGAGCCTTAATATCAGGAGGCACTGAGTCTAAAATCCAGGTTTGCTGGTGTGATATCAGGCAAGCTACTTTGTTTATTTGTAAAATGGAGATGATATCTTTTTCTTATATTAATAAGTGAGATTTAAAAAATTAATGTCTGACAAATGACCAGTGTTCAATAAATAGTAGCTATGGTTACCTAAAATAAGCATTGTTGTAAATGTCAGTTTATGTTGGCTAATATTACAGAACTTGTGTTCATCTTTTATCCCCTATGATCAGCGCCCATATTGAGCACTCAAGAGGTATAGGTCTTTGTTTTAAGACTTTAATACTTTTCCTCTGACACATCTTGAATTTGTTTAATCCATCATTTTTGGTTTTTGAGATAGGCCCTCACTAAATTGCTGAGGCTGGCTTTGAACTTGAGATTATCCTGCTTTAGCCTCCCAAGTAGCTGGGATTATAGGTGTGTGCTACCACTCCTGGCTTTTTAATTTTGGGTTTTTAAACTGAATTATAATTTACATAAAGCACACAAAGCTTAATTATATAGCTTTATGAATATATACTTGTTTATACAATCATGCTGATAAGTGTAAAGAATATTTCTCTTCTTTTTAATGTCTTTATTAGTGCATTATAGCTATGAATAATAATGGGATTCATTTTAACTTATTCATACTTGCATGGATTATAATTTGTTCCATTTTAATCCCCAGCACTTCCACTTTCCTTCCCTTCCTCCCTTCCCCAGTTTCCTTCTCTATTTATTGTTTTTTATTTTTTAATTTTTTTTAGTTGTAGATGGACACCATATCTTTATTTTATTTATTTTTTTACATGGTGCTGAGGATCAAACCCAGTGCCTCACACATGCAAGACAAGTGCTCAATCACTGAGCTACAACCCTAGCCCTATTTTTTTTTTTAATTGGTGCTTTATAGTTATACACAAAGGTGGAATTCACTGTGGTGTATATGTACATAGCAAAATTTGGTCAATTTAATTTCAGTTCCTCCCTTTTTCCTGTCCCTCCTCTGTCCCCCTCAATCGTCTTCCTCTACTCCACTGATCACCCTTTGATTTTCATGGGATCTCTCTTTTTACTTTCTTATTTCTTTCTGTCTTTTGCATGTGAGATAAAACATTTGATCTCTGACTTTCTGCATCTGGCTTACTTAACTTAGCATGACTTTCTCCTATTCCATCCATTTAGCAGCAAATACTATAATTTCATTCTCTATGACTGAGTAAAATTCCGTTGTGTCTATGTACCACATTTTCTTTGTCCATTTGTCTAGTGATGGGCACCTGGACTGGTTCCATAACTTCGCTATTGTTAATTGCACTGCTATAAACATCATTGTGCCTGTAACACTGTAGTATGCTGATTTTAGTTCTTTGGGATAGATACAGGGAGTGGGATAGCTGGTTCCATTCCTAGTTTTTTGAGGAACCTCCATACTGCTTTCCAAAGTGGTTGTGCTAATTTTCAATTCCACCAATAATGTATAATTGTACCTTTTTATAATATACTTGCCAGCATTAATTAATGTTTGTGTTTTTTGTAATTCCCATTGTAACTGGAGTAAGGTAAAATCTCAATGTAGATTTGATTTGTATTTCCCTGATTGCTAGGGATGCTGAACACTTTTTCATAATCTGTTGGCCATTTATACTTCTTTATTTTGAGAAATATTATTTAGCTCTTTTTCACATTTATTTGTTGGGATATTTATTTCTTCCTCTTAATTTTTTTGAGTTCTTTATATATTCTGGATATTAATTTTCTGTTAAAGGAGTAGTTGCCAAAGATTTTCTCTCATTTTGTAGGCTCTCTTTTCATCCTTTTAATTGTTTTCTTTGCTGTACAGAAGCTTTTTAATTTGATACCATTTAACTTATTGATTTTTAATTTGATATCATTAACTTATCTAGGTTTCATTTCTTGATTTTTAAGGGTCTTGTTAAGGAAGTTAGTGGCAGTATATTGGTATGTTGACCTTGTATTTTCTTCTAGCAGTTGTAAAGTTTCTGGTCTAATTTCTAGGCCTTTATTCTACTTGGAGTTGACTTTTGTGAAGGGTGAGAGATTGGGACCTAGTTTCTTTCTTTTGCATATGAATACCCAGTTTTCCCAGCGCCTTTTGTTTAAAAGGCTATCTTTTCTCCAATATATTGGGGGAGATGACACTTCTGTCTAATATCAGATGACTGTATGGATATAGATTTGTCTTTCACTTCTATTTTATTCCATTGGTCTTCATGTTTGTTTTGATGCCAATACCATATTATTTTGTTACTATAGCTCTGTAGTATAATTTGAGATTAGGTATATGATGCCTCCAGCATTTCTGTCCTTGCTCGGGATTATTTTGTCTATTCTGGGTCTTTTTTTCTGCCAAATTAATTTTAGGATTGATATTTTTTTCTAGTTCTGTGAAGAATGTTATTGGTATTTTGATTCATTGGATTGCAATGAATCTGTGTATTGCTTTTGGTAATATGGCCATTTTGACAATATTAACTCTGCCTATCCAAGAACAGGAGAATTCTTTCCATCTTCTAAGGTCATCTTCGGTTCCTTTCTTCCGTGTTCTATAGTTTTCATTGCAGAGGTCTGTCACCTCCTTGGATAGACTTATTACCAAGTTTTTTGTTTTTGTTTTTGTTTTGAGGTTGTCATGAACAGAATCTGCTGAAAATCTGCTGAAAAGCAGATTCATTATTGCAGTATAGGAAAGCTATTGATTTTTTGTATGTTGGTATTTGTCCTGCTACTTTGATGAATTTATCAGCTCTAGAAATCTTCTGGTGGAGTTTTTGGGTCTTCTTTGTACAAGCATGTCATCAGGAAATAGATAATTTGATGACTTTTTTTTAAATTTGTATCCCTTTAGTGTTTTTCTCTTGCTTGATTGCTCTGGCTAGAGTTTTGAGAACTTTGTGGAATAGAAGTGGTAAAAGCAGACATCCTTATTTTCCTTCTGACTTTAGAGGAAAATGTTTTCAATTTTTCTCCACTCACTATGATGTTGGCTTTGGATTTGTTGAATTTAGGCTTTATGATATAGAGGTAAGTTCCTTCTATTCTTAGTTTCTTCAGCTTTTTAAACTTGAATGAATGCTGGATTTTGTCAAAGACTTTTTTTTCATCTATTGAGATGATCGTGCAATTCTTGTCATGATTCTATTTATGCGGTGAATTACATTTATTGATTTGTGCCAACCTTGCATCCCTGGGATGAAACCAACTTGGTCATGGCATAAATCTTCTTAATTTTTTTTAATGTGGATTGCTAATATTTTAAATGTGGATTGCTAATATTTTATTTTATTAAGAATTTTTGCATCCGTGGTCATCAGGGATATTGGTCTGATGTTTTCTTTCCTTGATGTGTTTTTGTCTGATTTTGGTATCAGGGTTATAGTGGCTTCCAACAATGTACTTGAGTGTTCTCCCCACCTTTCTATTTCACTTATAATTTGAGGAATATTGGTATTAGATCTTCTTTAAAGGTCTGGTAGAACTCTGCTGAGAATCCTTCTGGACCTGGGCATTTCTTTGTTGGAAGGTTTTTGATTGCTGCTTCCATTTCATTGTTTATATTGGTTGGTCTGTTTAGGTTTTTTCTGTCCTCTTGGCCCAATTTAGGTAGGTCATATACACCTAGAAATTTGTTAATATCTTCTGTTCTTTCTAGTTTGAGTATAAATTTTCAAAATAGTCCCTAATGATTCTCTGGATTTCAGAAATGTCTGTGATGACACTTCCTTTTTTATCTCTAGTTTTGTAGCCTTGTATCTTCTCTCTTTGAATATATTCTTTGTTGCTTTTTAGTACTTTTTAAAAAAAATTCTCAATTTTTAAAATATTGGCTGTGATCTTAATTATTTTCTGATTTTGAAATTCATTTGTTCTTGGGTTTCTAAGGCCTTGAGGTATATCACTAGATTATTTATTTGGGATCTTTCTAGTTTTTGTGTTTTCTTTTTTAATGTAGGCATTCAATGCTTAAAAACTTTCCTCTTAGAATTACCTTCATGCTGTCCCAGAGATTTTGATCTATTGTATCTCAGTTCTTATTTGTTTTTAAGAAATTTTTGATTTCTCCCCTGATTTTTTTTCTGTGACCCATTTCTCATTCAAAAGCATATAATTTATCTCCACATGTTAAAATATGACAACAGAATGCATTGCAATTGATATTACATATAGAACACAATTTTTCATATCTCTGGTTGTATATAAAGTATATTCACATTAATTTGTGTCTTCATGCATGTACTTTGGATAATGATGTCCATCACATTCCACCATTCTTTCTAATCCCCGCTCCTTCCCTTCCCCTCCCACCTCTCTGCCCTATCTAGAGTTCATCTATTCTTCCCATGCTCCCCCTTCCTACCCCACCATGAATCAGTCTCCTTATATCAGAGAAAACATTGGGCATTTGTTTTGGGGGGATTGGCTAACTTCACTTAGCATTATCTTCTCCAACCATCTATTTACCTGCAAATGCCATGATTTTATTCTCTTTTATTGCTGGGTAATATTCCATTGTGTATATATGCCACATTTTTTTTAATCCATTCATCTACTGAAGGGCATCTAGGTTGGTTCCACAGTTATTGTGAATTGTGCTGCTACAAACATTGATGTGGCTGTGTCCCTGTAGTATGCTGTTTTTAAGTCCTTTGGGTATGGACCGAGTAGAGGGATAGATGGGTCAAATGGTGGTTCCATTCCCAGTTTTCCAAGGAATCTCCATACTGCTTTCCAGATTGGCTACACCAATTTGCAGTCCCACCAGCAATGTATGAGTGTGCCTTTTCCCCCCACATCCTCACCAACACTTATTGTTGTTTGTATTCTTGATAGCTGCCATACTTACTGGAGTGAGAGAAAATCCTAGAATAGTTTTGATTTGCATTTCTCTAATTGCTAGAGATGTTGAACACTTTTTCATGTTTGTTGATTGATTGTATATCCTCTTCTGAGAAGTGTTGTTCAGTTCCTTGTCCTACTTATTGATTGGGTTATTTGTTTTTTAGGTATTAAGGTTTTTGAGTGCTTTATATATCCAAGAGATTAGTGCTGTATTTGATGTGCTTATGGTAAAGATTTCCTCCCATTTTGTAGGCTCTCTATTCACCTCACTCATTGTTTCTTGCTGAGAAGAAGCTTTTAGTTTGAATCCATCCCATTTATTGATTCTTGATTTTAATTCTTGTGCTGTATGAGTCTTATTAAGGAAGTTGAGGCCTAATCCCACATGATGAAGATTAGGGCCTACTTTTTCTTCCATTAGTCACAGTGTCTCTGGTTTAACTCCTCCGACCATGATCCACTTTGAGTTGAGCTTTGTGCATGGTGAGAGATAGGAGTTTAATTTCATTTTTTTCAATATGAATTTCCAGTTTTCTCAGCACCAATAGTTGAAGAGTCTCTCTTTTCTCCAATGTTTGTTTTTGGCAACTTTCTCTAATATAAGATAATTGTAATTTTGTGGGTTATTCTCTATATCCTCTATTCTATACCATTGCTCTACCAGTCTGTTTTGGTGCCAGTACCATGCTGTTTTTGTTACTATTTCTCTGTAGTATAGTATAAGTTCTGGTATAGTGATACTACCTGCTTCACTCTTCCTGTTAAGGATTGCTTTAGCTATTCTGGGTCTCTTATTTTTTCAGATGAATTTCATGATTGCTTTTTTTATTTCTATGAGGAATGCCATTTGGATTTTGATTGGAATTGCATTAAATCTCTATAGTGTTCTTGGTAGTATTCGTCATTTTGATAATATTAATTCTGCCTGTCCAAAAGCAAGGTAGATCTTTCCATCTTCTAAGGTATTCTTGATTTCTTTCTTTAGGTTTCTGTAGTTTTCATTGTATAGATCTGTCACATCTTTCGTTGAGTTCTAAGTCTTTTTTTTTTTTTTGAGGCTATTGTAAATGGGGAAGTTTTCCTCATTTCCCTTTCAGATGATTTGTCACTGCTATACAGAAATTCCTTTGATTTATAGGTGTTGACTTCATTTTTTTAATGTTTATTTTTTAGTTGAAGTTGGACACAATACCTTTATTTAATTTATTTATATGTGATACTGTGGATTGAACCCAGGGCCTTGCATATGCTAGGCGAATGTTCTACCACTGAGCTACAACCCCAGCCCCTATGGGTGTTGACTTTATATGCTGCTACTTTGCTGAATTCATTTACTAGTTCTAGACGTTTTCCGGTGGAACTTTTTGGGTCTTCTAGGTATAGAATCATATCGTCAGCAAATAGTGCTAATTTAAGTCCTTCTTTTCCTATGAGTATCCTTTTAATTTCTTTTGTCTGTCTAATTGCTCTGACCAGTGTTTCAAGAACTTTGCTAAATACAAGTGGTGAAAGAGGGCATCCATGTCTTGTTCCAGTTTTTAGAGGGAATGCCTTCAATTTTTCTCCATTTAGAATGATGTTGCCCTGGGGCTTAGCACAGATAGCCTTTATGATGTTGAGATATGTTCCTGTTATCCCTAATTTTTCTAATGTTTTGAACATGAGGGGATGCTGTATTTTGTCAAATGCTTTTTCTGTGTCTGTTGAGATTATCAAATGATTCTTATCTTTGAGTCTATTGATGTGATGAATTCATTTATTGATTTTCATATGTTGAACCAACCTTGCATCCCTGGGATGAATCCCACTTGATTATGGTGTACTGTCTTTTTGATATGTTTTTGTATTTGATTTGCCAGAATTTTATTGAGAATTTTTGCATCCAGGTTAATTAGAGATATTCATCTGAAGTTTTCTTTCTTTGATGTGTCTTTGCCTGGTTTTGGAATGAGGGTGATATTGGCCTCATAGAATGAGCTTGAAAGTGCTCCCTCTTTTTCTATTTCACAAATAAATTGAAGAGTGCTGGTTATTCTTCTTTGGAGGTCTTGTAGAACTTGGCTGTGTATCCATGCGGTCCTGGGCTTTTCTTATTTGGTAGGCTTCTAATGGCATCTTCTATTTCATCACTTGTTATTGGTCTGTTTAAATGTGTATATCATCCTGATTCAATTTGGGCAAATCATATGACTTAAGAAATTTGTTGAAGCCTTCAATATCTTCTATTTTATTGGAGTATAAGTTTTCAAAATAATTTCTAATTATTTTCTACATTTCTGTAGTGTCTATTGTGATATTACCTTTTTCATCACATGTTAGTAATCTGATTTTTCTCCTTCTCTTTGTTAGCATAGCTAAGAATCTGTCAATTTTATTTATTTTTTCAAAGAACCAACTTTTTGTTTTGCTAATTTTTTCAATTGTTTTTTTTTTGTTTCAGTTTCATTGATTTCAACTCTTATTCCCCCCCCAAAGGAATTTATTTATTTATTTTTTATTATTTTTTGTTTTAATTAGTTACACATGACAGTACAATGACTTGATATCATACATTTGAATCATTTTAATTATTTTCTGTCTCCTACTGCTTTGGGGGTTGATTTGTTCTTCTTTTTCTAGGGCTTTGAGATATAATATTAGGTCATTTATTTTTCAACTTTTTCTTCTTTTAAGGAATGAACTACATGCAATGAACTTTCCTCTTCGTACTGCTTTCATAGTGTTCCAGAGATTTTGATATGTTGTGTCTATGTTGTCATTTACCTTTAAGAATTTTTTAAATCTCCTCCTTGCTGTCTTCTGCAACCCATTGTTCATTCAGTAGCATATTGTTTAGTCTCTAGGTGTTGGAGTAATTTTTATTTTGTCATTGATTTCTAATTTCATTTTATTATGATCTGAAAAAATGCAGGGTAATATCTCTACTTTTTTATATTTGTTAGGAGTTGCTTTGTGGCATATTATAAGGTCTATTTTAGAGAGGGATCCATGTGCTACTGAGAAGAAAGCGGTATGTCAGTTAAGTCAAAATTATTCAACTTTTATTTGAAAGATCTAATCAGTGATGAGAGAGTTGTGTTAAAGTCACTCAAGATTATGTGTTGTGGTCAATTTGACTCTTGAACTTGAAAAGAATCTGTTTGATGAACATAGCTGCTTCATTGTTTGGGGGCATATATATTTATAATTGTTATGTATTATTTGTGTATGGTTCCCATGAGCAGTATGAAATGTCCTTCTTTATCCCTTTTGATTAACTTTGGCTTGAAGTCTACTTTATTTGATACAAGAATGGAAACCCCTGCTTGCTTCCGCAGTCCATGTGAGTAGTATGATTTTTCCCAACCTTTCACCTTCAGTCTGTGTATGTCTTTTCCTATCAGATGAGTCTCTTGGAGGCAGCATATTGTTGGATCTTTTTTTTAATCCAATCTGCTAGCCTATGTCTTTTGATCGGTGAGTTTAGGCCATTAAAATTCAGGGTTATTATTGAGACATGGTTTGTATTCCCATCCAAATTTGTTTATGTTTGGTTTTTAACTTGACTTGTTTTCTTCTTTGATTAGTTTTTCCTTTAGGGTACTGCCTCCTTCTGCTGATTTCATTATTGTTTTCTGTTTTCTCTTCATGGAATATTTTGCCAATTATGTTTTGTAGGGCCAGTTTTCTAGCTGTAAATTCTTTTAACTTTTGTTTATCATGGTAGGCTTTTATTTCATCATCAAATCTAAAGCTTAATTTTGCTGGATACAAGATTCTTGGTTGGCATCCATTTTCTTTCAGAGATTGATGTATGTTGTTCTAGGGTCTTCTAGCTTTCAGGGTCTGTATTGAAAAATCTGCTGTTATCCTAATTGGTTTCTCCCTATGTAATCTGATTCTTTTCTCTCATGGCTTTTAATATTCTCTCCTTATTCTGTATGTTGGGCATTTTCATTATAATGTGCCTTGGTGTGAATCTGTTGTGATTTTGTATATTCGGTGACCTGTAGGCTTCTTGAATTTGTTTTTCCAATTTATTCTTCACGTTTGGAAAGTTTTCTGATATTATTTCATTGAATAGATTGCTCATTCCTCTGGTTTGGAACCTATGCCTTCCTCTATACCAATAACTCTTTAATTTGTTCATTTTATGCTATCCCATACTTCTTGAATATTCTGCTAACAGTTTCTTACCATTTTCACTGTGTGGTATATCAAGATTATATATTTTGTCTTCATTGTCTGGTGTCCTATCTTCTGAGTGGTCTACTCTGTTGGTAATGCTTTCAACTGAACTTTTAATTTGGTTTATTGTTTCTTTCATTTCAAGGATTTCTGGGGTTTTTTAGTTTTGTTTTTTAGAACCTCTGTCTCCCTGTTGAAGTGATCTTTTGCTTCGTGTATTTGTTTATGTAGCTCCTTGTCGAAATGATCTTTTGCTGCCTGTATTTGCTCTCTTATATCCTCCTTCAGTTCACAGAACATTTTAGTCATGTACATCCTGAACTCCTTTTCTGTAATTTTTTCTGCTGTGTTTGCCATGGTTTCTAATAATGTGATATCTTGATTTGTGGGGGGGGGCACTTTTTTCCCTTGTCTCTTCATGTGTTTTCTATTCTAGTACTGTGGGTCTGAGGTGTTATTGTTTTTACCCTATAGGTTTGTAGTGCTCCCGTAGGGTTCCAATACTTCTCCTTTGTGGGGAAGGACAATGTTAACAGATCTTGATACCAACAATGTACCACATATGAACAATTTGTTGCTATTAAGACATTTACAGTTTGGTTACAATGAACAGAAGTGTTGGATTCTATTATTATCTATAATATAATCAGTAGGTTGATAAAAGGGTTTAAAGTTTCTGACAATTGACAATGAACTGGAAGTGAGGCATAGGATGATTTCCTGAGGAGGTAGGATGTGAGGATATATAGTTAATATATCTTAGGAAGTGTGAAAGAGAAATCTAATGAAGAGAGTTAGTAGCAAGAGATATACAGGAAGTAATTATGGGTGGAAAAGTACATGGAAAGACAGTAGAGTACATTAAACAAACTCACATATGTATTTAGAAAAATAAAGGATGTTAAAATATTAAAAATTGGAGGGAAAAAGAAAAAAAGGAGCTTATACAACACATCAATATTATATTATTCGATGCCCCAGTCCTCAAAATCCTAATTCATGCAAAGTTCTTAGTTTCATGATGTTGGGGATGTGAGGGCCAGAAGATAGAGACAGGAAAGAAAAAAAGAAAAAAAAAATCTCAGAGGAAGAAACCAGGATTGTTGCTAGTTTTAGAGATTTATATCTTTCTTGCTTCTCTTTTCATCCAATAGGTGGGGTTGTCTGTTGTTAGCTGATATTTCTGCCCTCAGGTTGGTGAAGGTAACCAGGGTGGGAAGGCTGGTTCTGGTGCAGAGCCCCTGGAAGCAAGGAGTGGCAACCACCAGTCCCTGCAGGGAGACTGCACCTCAAGGGTCTCTTTTTGGGTTTGCTCGTATGAGTTGAGCGCCAGTCCTATCTCCCTATCTTGCCTGAAGATTTCCCAGTTCCTGGTCTTTCTGTTAGTATCTAAACTTTTGCCCCATTTCCCTCTCCCTTAGCAGTTCCCAATTGAGGGAACTTTCTCACCCGGGCTAGCGTGGGCAGTGTCCTGGTTGTACTGTACTCTTGTCCCACAGAGAGCTATTTTGTGTTGGGCAGCTACTGTGCTGGGTTACTGCTGCTGGGGAGAGGGGGGAGTTAGAAACCAGGTGCCTGGCCAGCTGGAGTTCTGATCTGGGAGCTTCCCCCACCAAATGTGGCAAAGAAGTTGAGCCAAGATGAATGCAGTCTGCTTCCAGTGCCGGGGTGTCAGGTGGGGTTGGGTGAGCTGGGCAATGGTGACATTTAGTACAGCAGCTTTGGCTGCTTTCAGAGCTTGTGAGATGCCCCCAGGGGTAGATAGATTTTCACATAGGCAATACCACTATGGCAGTAGCTATTGCAAGATGGAGGTGACAAGGGGAACCCCTTGTTGGTAGATGGGGGTCCACAGAGGAGTGGCAGCTGGATTTCCTGTGGATAGGTAGCAGCTGAGTGTCCTACATGGAGCAGAGTGGCATCTGGGAGTTCTGCAGTGGTGCTGATAGGTGATCCTGCTAAGGTGCCCTCAAGCCCTGCATTGGCTAAACTTCAGGGGTTGAGTATCGGGAGCCAGGAGTCCTGCTCTAATGCTGAGGCCCAGAGCCCTGTGCGGGGATACAGTGCTGGTGATTTCTGCATAAGAGCAGCTGTATAGGGGTCCTCTATAGCTCTCAGAGAAGCAGTATTCCCACTAGTTGAGGCCTGGGTTACAGAGCAACACAGAATGCTGCCTCCCCCTGGACCGCCATCTTGGATTCTCCCCCTAAAATGGTTTGTTTTTTCATCTTTGTTATTGACTTCTAAATTTACTTCCATTACGATCTAATAGGATGAATGAAATTATCTGTATTTTCTTTGTATTTGCTAAGACTTTCTTTTTGTCCTAAAATATAGTCTATTTTAGATAAGGTTCTGTGTGCATCTGAGAAGAAAGTGAATTTGATTGTTGATGGATAAAATATTCTATAGGTATCTGTTAGGTTCATTTGATCAGATATTTTCTAGTTCTTAGAGTCTTTACGTAGTTTGTATCTGAGTGACTTACCTATTGGTGAGAAAGGTATGTTTAAATCATTCAGAATTATTGTATTAGGGTCTATTTGAGTCTTTATGTTGAGTAGGGTTTATTTTATGTACATTATTGCACCCACACTTAGGGCATAAATATTTATAATCCTTATATGTTTTCATTGGATGATTCCTTTAACCTGTATGAAGTGACCTTTTTTGTCCATTCTGATTAATGTTAGCTTTAATTCTGCTTTGTCATATATAAGAGTACCTACTCCTGCTTGCTTTTGGTCTTCATTTATATGTTGTTGTTTTTTTCCCCAACCTTTCACCTTCAGCAGGTAGATGTCTTTGCCTGTAAGGTGAATCTCTTGTAAAAATGTGTGATTGGGTCTTCTTTTTTAATCTGTTTCACCAATTGATGTCTTTTGATTGAAGAGTTTGAGACCATTTATATTCATAATTATCATAGAGACGATTTTTATTTCCTGCCACCTTGATTTATTCCTGATGTTTAATTTACATGATTCTCCTTTGACTATTTATTTAGTGAGATTTATGCGTTCCCTGACTCTGATGTTTCTTCTTCCTTTTTTCTATTTGTAATATTTTATGAAGTATATTTGTAGTGCTGGCTTAGTGGTTATGAATTCTTTTAACCTGTGCTTATTATGAAAGGTTTTTATTTAATCTTCAATTCTGAAGGATGATTTTGCTGGATATAGCTGTCTTTGCACCATTAGCTTTCAGGAGTTAGTGTATATTTTTCCAATCCCTTCTGGCTTTTAGAGTCTGGTTGAGAGATCAGCAGAAAGTCTAATTGGCTTGCCTCTAAATATGACCTACTGGTTTTTTCTTGCAGCTTTTAAAATCCTTGCTCTCTGTGTTAGATATTTTAATTATAACATGTCTTAGTGAAGATTTTTTTGATCTTGTCTATTTGGGGTCCTAAATGCATCTTGTATTTGGATTTCTCTCTGATTCTTAAGTTTTGGAAATTTTTTTGATACAATTTTACTGAAAAGGTGTGCATTCCTTTAGTTTGTATCTCAGTGCCTTTTTCTCTTCCAGTGATTCCTAGATTTGGTCTCTTAATGTTTTCCCAGATTTTTTGTATATTCCGATCATGATCTTTTATCATCTTTATTGTTGTTGTTGAGTTTGTTTTCAAGATTATATACTTCAACATTATCTTATATATTTGTTTGAGGCCTGATTTCTATCCTCTGTGTGGCCTATCTATTGATGATGCTTTCAACTGACCTTTTAATTTGCTTTATTTAGTCTTTCATTCCCAGGATTTCTGTTTGATTCTAGAATCTCTCTTTATTGAAATGTTCTTTCCCTTCTTGTATTTTCTCCCTTAGTTCATTCCTTAGAGCTTCTTTCAGTTTCATGAACATTTTAATTATCAACTTTCTACTTTCTTTTTCTAGCATTTTGTCCACTGTGGTGTCAATGGGATCAGTTGTCATCATGTTGTGAGCATATTTGGAGTGACTTGCTCCCTTGCTTTTTCATATTATTAGTATTTCCACCCTTTTACTGGGATGATTATCTCTTTTACTTTAATATAAGGGACTTTTTAGTAAGCTGCTTTTTCTTTACTATATGCCCTGGGTTGGGCAAATGTTTTAGAGTTCAATATTTCACAATCTGAACTTGCTACAATGTCCAGTTTCTAAATGCCACATTGAGAGGAGACATTAATCCCCAATAATTACAGCTGCTTCAGAACAAAGCCATATACTAATAAATCTTTTTGAAAAACTTACCAAAAAATGTTCTATGTCAGTCCACTAATCTGAGTAGTAAATGGGAGTGGTTTTCTTGAATTGGTTGAGAGATTAGATAACAAGTAATTAAAATTGCTTTTAAACTATATTTGATTTAAGGTCAACTATTCACTCACTGCTTCAGTTCTGTGCTGTGGGAGGGATCAAGAGGTACTGCCTATTTCCTCTCCATCATCTTCTGGAGCCTATTTTTTTTGTTTGTTTGTTTGTTTGTTTTACTTGCTGAGGTTTTTGAAATACTGTCCTTTCTTTCTGGAATTTTAGCTATTGTGCCACTTGTTTATTTTCAGTTCTGGCCTAAAGTAGTAAAACTTGTTAGGGGAGTCTCTATGGAGAGCTTCACTCCCTTCTTAGCTTGTCAACTTTGACACACCCCTCTTTTGGGGAATCTCAGGCAATGTGCTGGGGGGAGGAGAACAGATGCATCAGACTATCCTCCAGCACCTTCTAGGCTTAGAAAAGATTACTCAGGGCTCACCAGATTTGGTCTATATTTAATTGATTTCAGCATTTCCCTTACTCTTAGTGTCAGCCAGGTTCCTTATTCCAGAGCTCAGATCACCTGTGAAAGGGTTCTTTACTCTTCTCAACTTGGTAGACTCAATTTGTCATGCTGAATTTCTGTTTCAAATTACTCTTGGGGAGCCACTATAATATGACTTCCTCTGATCCACTTATTCCTTTTCCTCAAATGATTAACTGAGTAAATTTAAAGGATATTAAAAATATAGGTCATTCAGAGTAAAGAAATTGGGGTGTGAGGGCAAAAGGAAGGTTAGAAAATTCAAAAGTAGAGAGGATAGAAAGTAGAAGAGAAGTAGTACATGAAGGCCATAAAAGAGGGAGAAAGTGAAGAAGGGGGAGAAGGGGAAGGGGGAGGGGGAGGGGAGAGATACAGATAGAACCAAATATGTTGCTATTGTTAGAGGGAGAGGCAAGGTAAGTAAGAGTAACAAAACAAGGAAACAAGTAGAACAAAACAGCAACCCCTCCCAAAGCAAACAAACAAAACTTATTATAAAGCAATATTCCTATCATTTCTATTCCAAACAGAAGAACTAGTGGAAAGTGTATCCTTTCTCTACTCTGTTATCTTGAAGCCAGGGTCTAGAATTTTTTCTATGAGGATTTCTTCCTGCTTCTCTTCCATCAATAAATCTACCCAACCCCTCACTTCCTTGCCTCTCTCCCATGAGAAGACCACGATTTTGACTTTTATTGTTGTCAATTAGAAAAATCACAAAACATTGGGAAGCTAAACAATCACCTCTAAATTATCTATGTATCAAAGAAGAAATCACAAAGGAAGTAAGAAAACATTTTTAGCTAAACAATAATAAAAAAATATATTTGTGTCCTTGAAATAGCTAAAGTAATGCTTAGAAGAAAATTGTAAGTTTAAGTACTTACATTAGAAAATAGAAAAAGTTTAAATCAGTATCTTCCATCTTAAGAAGTTAGAATGGCAATTGTTTAAGTCAATTTTTCCATCACTCTGACCTGATAGAATAACATGGAGGAGGAAAGGTTTATTTTGGTTCACAATTTCAGAAGTCTCCGTCTGTAGATGATGACTCCATAGCTCTGGACCCAAGATGAGGTAGAGCATCATGGAAAAAGTGCATGGCAGAGGAAAGCATATCAGCACATGACAACAGAAAAGCAGAGGGAGACTGCTCCACTCACCAGGAAAAAAATATATACCCCAAAGAGCACACCTCTGACCTGCCCCCTCCAGCCACATCATATCTGCCTTCAGTTATCACCCAGTTAATTAATCCGTATCAGTGGATTAAGCCATTGATTAGGTTACATCTCTCACAATATGATCATTTCACCTCTGAATGTTCTTGCATTGTCTCGCACATGAACTTTTGGGGGACACCACATATCCAAACCATAATAGCAATTAAACCCAAGGAAACGGGAATAAATGAAATTATAGAGAAAAACAATAGAGATCAAAATAAATGAAAGAAAATATAAGGAATATAAAGTTCCACTCTATGACTGTAATTCCATACAATTTATTAAGACTGCTTTATGGCCTGATAATGGTCTGTTTTGATAAATGTTCCATGAGCATTTGAAGAGAAGTTGTGTTTCTGTAGTTGTTAAATGTTGAATGTGGGAGGCCGACATAGCATGTGACCAGAGTTTGCTTCCCCTCCTGATCTGCGTGGCACTGTCGGTCACCCCATGATCTGGTTGCGTAAGTAACCGAAGACAGTAGCCCCGATCTTGAGAGTAGAGAAAACGCAAATGTGTCTTGGTGTAGGGGCGTGCCTTCCTACATCCCCAGGGATCGAGCTAGCTCACCTGTTCCTTTGTGATATTACCCCTTGCCCTGTTTGGGATAGAATGTTCCATGGAAGCACCCTTTGTGTGTATTCTTCTCTTACTCTGCCCTTGGGTGTGGCCTTCCTAAATGTCAGTCAACCTGCTGACAGCAGACATCATGAAGCTAGACTCAGCACCTTGAAACCTGACCCCTTGCCTCATTTGAATGGCTTCTCCTCAATAAAAGGGGTCAGCACACGTGCTCTCTCTTTCTGCGGACCCTTAATGTCAGAGGAGCCTTCACAGCACCCCCAAAGAAAAAGGTATTTCTGTCTCTTGTGTGGTTATTTCGCGCAGCCCAATTCCTCTGGAGTGACTCCTGAGTGTTTTTGTTGTGTGGAATGCGACAGTTGAGTTCTTCAAAATCAGTTCTATATTCTTTCTGACTTTTTTTTTTTACTTCTTGTTCTATCAGTTTCTAAGAGGTAATAAAATCCCAATATTTAGTAATTTATTTATTTATTTATTAGGTGTATTATAAGATTTTTTACTACATTGCTCAACATTTTTCATACTTTATAACATTGGATGGAGGAAGACTTGTACTGTTCAAAAAATCTAGTTTTATAAACAAAACTCATAATGAGTGTTTTAAAACATACATAAACAAGAAGAAGTATATTCATGGAAACGTATGAAGAATGAAAATTGCAAAGGAAGCATGAAAGTACAGTACTTTGGATTGCCCCAAATTCACAATGAACAGGATCTAAGTCGTGAAGTTCACTTGTTGATCATGGCTTACAATTCAGTTACTACTTTAAAGTTGAACCTAGTGATCTTCCAAATTGTTTTTAAATAAAGTTCTTAAATTGTAGCAATAAACAAAACACAAGCTACGCTTAAATAATACTGCAGTTTAACAAAACCATAAGAAATTTCAACTCTTATTCTTTGAATTATAAAAATCAACTTTTGTGATGATCATATGATTTTTATCTTTGAGTCTATTGATGTGATAAATTACATTTATTGATTTCTGAATGTTCAACCAAACTTGCGTTCCTGGGATGAACCCTACTTGATCATGATGCACTGTCTTTTTGATATGATTTTGTATTCGATTTGCCAGAATTTTATTGAGAACTTTTGCATCTCTATTCATTAGCGATATTAGTCTGAAGTTTTCTTTCTTTGATGTGTCTTTGTCTGGTTTTGGAATCAGGGTGATATTGGCCTCATAGAATGTGTTTGGAAGTGTTTCCTCTTTTTCTATTTTCTATTTCATAAAATAGTTTGAGATGTATTGGTGTTAGTTCTTCGTTAAAGGTCTTGTAGATTATCTCAATAGATGCTGAGAAAGAATTTGATAAAATACAGCATCCCCTCATGTTCAAAACACTAGAAAAACTAGGGATAACAGGAACATACCTCAACATTGTAAAGGCTCTCTATGCTAAGCCCCAGGCCAACATCATTCTAAATGGAGAAAAATTAAAAACATTTCCTCTAAAAATTGGAACAAGACAGGGATGCCCTCTTTCACTACTTCTATTTAACATAGTTCTTGAAACTCTAGGCAGAGCAATAAGACAGATGAAAGAAATTAAAGGGATATGAGTAGGAAAAGAAGAGCTCAAATTATCACTATTTGCAGATGATATGTACTATAACTAGAAGACCCAAAATATTCCACCAGAAATCTCCTAGAACTAATAAATGAATTCAGCAAAGTAGCTGGATATAAAATCAACACCCATAAATCAAAGACATTTCTGTACATCAGTGACAAATCTGCTGAACATGAAAATAGGAAACAAGAAGAAGTATATTCAATAGCCTCAAAAAATAAAATAAAATACTTGGGAATAAATTTAATGAAAGAGGTGAAAGATCTCTACAATGAAAACTACAACACTCTAAAGAAAGAAATTAAAGAAGACCTTAGAAGATGGAAAGATCTACCTTGTTCTTGAATAGGCAGAATTAATACTGTCAAAATGACCATACTACCAAAAGCACTATACAGATTCAGTGCAATCCCAGTCAAAATCCTAATGCCATTCCTTATAGAAGTAGAAAAAGCTGCCAGGTAGGCGAAACTGTGAACACCAACAGAAAAGGCCCAGTGGCCCGCGGCGGGACAGAGCTTCCAATCACTCCTGCAAGGTAGGCGGGCCTGCAACCCACCGGAAGAAGAGGAGCACTGGCCTGCTGAGAGGCAGAGCCGCCCCCCACCCCCCGCGCCTGCCAGGTAGGCAGAACGGTGACCACCAACAGAAAAGGCCCAGTGGCCCACGGCGGGACAGAGCTTCCAATCACTCCTGCAGGGTAGGCGGGCCTGCGACCCACGGGCAGAAGAGGAGCAGCGGCCTGCTGAGAGGCAGAGCCGCCCCCTCCGCCTGCGCCGGCAAGGTAGAGGGAACTGGGACCACCCACAGAGCAGGCCCCCACCCCCCGCGCCTGCCAGGTAGGCGAAACTGTGAACACCAACAGAAAAGGCCCAGTGGCCCATGGCAGGACAGAGCTTCCAATCACTCCTGCAAGGTAGGCAGGCCTGCGACCCACGGGCAGAAGAGGAGCAGCGGCCTGCTGAGAGGCAGAGCCGCCCCCTCCCCCTGCGCCGGCAAGGTAGAGGGAACTGGGACCACCCACAGAGCAGGCCCAGCTGCCTGCTGAGGGGCAGAGCCGCCCCCCACACCCGCGCCTGCCAGGTAGGCGGAACTGTGTCCACTGACAGAAAAGGCCCAGTGGCCCATGGCAGGACAGAGCTTCCAATCACTCCTGCAAGGTAGGCAGGCCTGCGACCCACGGGCAGAAGAGGAGCAGCGGCCTGCTGAGAGGCAGAGCCGCCCCCTCCCCCTGCGCCGGCAAGGTAGAGGGAACTGGGACCACCCACAGAGCAGGCCCAGCTGCCTGCTGAGGGGCAGAGCCGCCCCCCACCCCCCGCGCCTGCCAGGTAGGCAAAACTGTGAACACCAACAGAAAAGGCCCAGTGGCCCGCGGCGGGACAGAGCTTCCAATCACTCCTGCAAGGTAGGCGGGCCTGCGACCCACGGGCAGAAGAGGAACAGCGGCCTGCTGAGAGGCAGAGCCGCCCCCTCCCACTGCGCTGGCAAGGTAGAGGGAACTGGGACCACCCACAGAGCAGGCCCAGCGACCTGCTGAGGGGCAGAGCCGCCCCCCACCCTCGCGCCTACCAGGTAGGCGGAACTGTGTCCACTGACAGAAAAGGCCCAGTGGCCCACGGCGGGACAGAGCTTCCAATCACTCCTGCAAGGTAGGCGGGCCTGCGACCCACGGGCAGAAGAGGAGCAACGGCCTGCTGAGAGGCAGAGCCGCCCCCTCCCCCTGCGCCGGCAAGGTAGAGGGAACTGGGACCACCCACAGAGCAGGCCCAACGGCCTGCTGAGGGGCAGAGCCACCCCCCACCCCCCGCGCCTTCAAGGTAGACGGAACTGTGACTACCATCAGAACAGGCCAGACCTGCAACCAACAGACAGAACAGGCCCAGTGGCCTGAGGAAGGGTAGAGCCGCCCCGCCCCCCGCGCCTGAAAGGTAGGCATACCTGCGACCCACTGGCAGAACAGCCCCAGAGGCCTGCAGAGGGGCAGTGCCGCTGCCTGCGCCTGCAAAGTAGACAGAACTGCGACCACCGAGAGAACAAGCCTAGCGGCCCGCAGAGGGACAGAGCCGCCACCCGCGCCTGCAAGGTAGGCGGACCTGCTACCGACCGGCAGAGCAGGCCCAGTGGCCTGCCGGCGTGGTAGGCACATTGCCCCAATTGGAGGAGGGGCAGAGCCGCCGCCCGCGCCTGCGAGGGAGACTTTGCAACTATACAAGACCAATATAAATATATAGGGGGAAAATTCAATAGCACAACAGTTTCACCAAGTAGAAAGGAACGCGAACAGTATGAAGAGACAAGGAAAGAAAGGACCACAAGCAATGCAGGTCAACTCAACTTTAGAAGAGGTAATAGCTGCAGCAGATGGAATGTCAGATAAAGAATTCAGGATATACATGCTTCAGATGATCTGGAGTCTCAAGGAAGACATCAGACAGCAAAATCAGACAATGAAAGATCACTTCAACAATGAATTACATAAACAAATCCAAGAAGCAAAAGATCAACTATACAGGGAGATAGAGGTTATAAAAAACAAACAAACAGAAATCCTAGAAATGCAGGAAGCAATAAACCAACTTAAAAACTCAATTGAGAATACTACCAGCAGAGTAGAACACTTAGAAGACAGAACATCAGACAATGAAGATAAAGTATTTCAACTTGAAAAGAACATAGACAGCTCAGCAAGACTGTTAAGAAACCATGAGCAGAACATCCAAGAAATATGGGATAACATCAAGAGACCAAATTTAAGAGTCACTGGGATACAGGAAGGGACAGAGTTTCAAACCAAAGGAATAAGCAATCTATTCAATGAAATAATTCGAGAAAACTTCCCAGACTTGAAGAAGGAGACAGAATCCCACATCCTAGAAGCCTACAGGACGCCGAATGTGCAAAATCATAAGAGACCCACACCTAGACACATTATAATGAAGATGCCCAACATACAGAATAAGGAGAGAATTTTAAAAGCTACAAGAGAAAGGAAGCAGATCACATTTAGGGGTAAGCCAATCAGGATAACAGCTGATCTTTCAACACAGACTCTGAAAGCTAGAAGATCCTAGAATAACATATTTCAAACACTGAAAGAAAATGGGTTCCAACCAAGAATTGTGTATCCAGCGAAATTAAGGTTCAGGATGGAAGATGAAATTAAAACCTTCCACGATAAACAAAAGTTTAAAGAATTCGCAGCTAGAAAACCATCTCTTCAAAACATCCTCGCCAAAGCATTACAGGAAGAGGAAATGGAAAATAACAATGAAAACCAACAGTGGGAGGTAGGACAGTAAAGGGGGGAAAAATAATCAAAGAGGAAAACAAACCATGTTTAGTAACATAAATAAACAAATATGGCTGGAAGAACAACCCATATCTCAATAATAACCCTAAATGTTAATGGCTTAAACTCACCAATCAAGAGACACAGGCTAGTAGAATGGATCACAAAACAAGACCCAACAATATGCTGCCTACAGGAGACACATTTGATAGGAAAAGACATACATAGGCTGAAGGTGAAAGGTTGGGAAAAATCATATCACTCATATGGACTTCGGAAACAAGCGGGAGTGTCCATACTCATTTCAAATAAAATAGATTTCAAGCCAAAGTTAATCAAAAGGGATAAAGAGGGACACTACATACTGCTTAAGGGAACCATACACCAACAAGACATAACAATCATAAATATATATGCCCCAAACAATGGTGCAGCTATGTTCATCAAACAAACTCTTCTCAAGCTCAAGAGTCTAATAGACCACCATACAATAATCATGGGAGACTTCAACACACCTCTCTCGCCACTGGACAGATCTTCCAAACAAAAGTTGAATAAGGAAACTATAGAACTCAATAACACAATTAATAACCTAGACTTAATTGACATATATAGAATATACCACCCAACATCAAGCAGTTACACTTTTTTCTCAGCAGCACATGGATCCTTCTCAAAAATAGATCATATATTATGTCACAGGGAAACTCCTAGACAATACAAAGGAGTAGAGATAATACCATGCATCCTATCCGATCATAA
This sequence comes from Marmota flaviventris, assembly GCF_047511675.1. Classification (NCBI taxonomy): domain Eukaryota; kingdom Metazoa; phylum Chordata; class Mammalia; order Rodentia; family Sciuridae; genus Marmota; species Marmota flaviventris. The sequence goes on from NC_092505.1 coordinate 84,071,480, forward strand.
TGGAATGGAACTGAAAATCAACGATAAAAGAAGGAAGGAAAAAGCATACATCACTTGAAGAATGAACAATAGGTTACTGAATGATCAATGGGTTATAGAAGACATCAAGGAGGAAATTAAAAAATTCTTAGAGATTAATGAAAACACTGACACAACATATCGGAATCTATGGGACACATTGAAAGCAGTTCTAAGAGGAAAATTCATTGTTTGGAGTTCATTCCTTAAAAAAAGAAAAAACCAACAAATAAGTGATCTCATACTTCATCTCAAAATCCTAGAAAAAGAAGAGCAAAACAACAGCAAAAGAAGTAGAAGGCAAGAAATAATTAAAATCAGAGCTGAAATTAATGAAATCGAAACAAAAGAAACAATTGAAAAAATTGACAAAACTAAAAGTTGGTTCTTTGAAAAAATAAACAAAATCGACAGACCCTTAGCCATGCTAGCGAAGAGAAGAAGAGAGAGAACTCAAATTACTAGCATACGGGATGAAAAAGGCAATATCACAACAGACACTTCAGATATACAGAAGATAATCAAAAATTATTTTGAATCCTTATACTCCAATAAATTAGAAGATAGTGAAGGCATCGATAAATTTCTTAAGTCATATGATCTGCCCAGATTGAATCAGGAGGATATAGACAACCTAAACAGACCAATATCAATTGAGGAAATAGAAGAAACCATCAAAAGACTACCAACTAAGAAAAGCCCAGGACCAGATGGGTATACAGCAGAGTTTTACAAAACCTTTAAAGAAGAACTAATACCAATACTTTTCAAGCTACTTCAGGAAATAGAAAAAGAGGGAGAACTTCCAAATTCATTCTACGAGGCCAACATCACCCTGATACCTAAACCAGACAAAGACACTTCAAAGAAAGAAAACTACAGACCAATATCTCTAATGAACCTAGATGCAAAAATCCTCAATAAAATTCTGGCGAATCGGATACAAAAACATATCAAAAAAATTGTACACCATGATCAAGTAGGATTCATCCCTGGGATGCAAGGCTGGTTCAATATACGGAAATCAATAAATGTTATTCACCACATCAATAGACTTAAAAATAAGAACCATATGATCATCTCGATAGATGCGGAAAAAGCATTCGACAAAGTACAGCATCCCTTTATGTTCAAAACTCTAGAAAAACTAGGGATAACAGGAACATACCTCAATATTGTAAAAGCAATCTATGCTAAGCCTCAGGCTAGCATCATTCTGAATGGAGAAAAATTGAAGGCATTCCCTCTAAAATCTGGAACAAGACAGGGATGCCCTCTCTCACCACTTCTGTTCAACATAGTTCTCGAAACACTGGCCAGAGCAATTAGACAGACGAAAGAAATTAAAGGCATCAAAATAGGAAAAGAAGAACTTAAATTATCACTATTTGCAGATGACATGATTCTATACCTAGCAGACCCAAAAGGGTCTACAAAGAAACTATTAGAGCTAATAAATGAATTCAGCAAAGTGGCAGGATATAAAATCAACACGCATAAATCAAAGGCATTCCTGTATATCAGCGACAAATCCTCTGAAATGGAAATGAGGACAACCACTCCATTCACAATATCTTCAAAAAAAATAAAATACTTGGGAATCAACCTAACAAAAGAGGTGAAAGACCTATACAATGAAAACTACAGAACCCTAAAGAGAGAAATAGAAGAAGATCTTAGAAGATGGAAAAATATACCCTGTTCATGGATAGGCAGAACTAACATCATCAAAATGGCGATATTACCAAAAGTTCTCTATAGGTTTAATGCAATGCCAATCAAAATCCCAACGGCATTTCTTGTAGAAATAGAGAAAGCAATCATGAAATTCATATGGAAAAATAAACGACCCAGAATAGCAAAAACAACTCTAAGCAGGAAGTGTGAATCAGGCGGTATAGCGATACCAGACTTCAAACTATACTACAGAGCAATAGTAACAAAAACAGCATAGTACTGGTACCAAAACAGGCGGGTGGACCAATGGTACAGAATAGAGGACACAGAAACCAATCCACAAAACTACAACTACCTTATATTTGATAAAGGGGCTAAAAGCATGCAATGGAGGAAGGATAGCATCTTCAACAAATGGTGCTGGGAAAACTGGAAATCCATATGCAACAAAATGAAACTGAATCCCTTTCTCTCGCCATGCACAAAAGTGAATTCAAAATGGAAAATCAGAGACACGCCGTCTGATAGAAGAAAAAGTTGGCTACGATCTACATACTGTGGGGTTGGGCTCCAAATTCCTTAATAGGACACCCATAGCACAAAAGTTAATAACTAGAATCAACAAATGGGACTTACTCAAACTAAAAAGTTTTTTCTCAGCAAAAGAAACAATAAGAGAGGTAAATAGAGAGCCTACATCCTGGGAACAAATCTTTACTCCTCACACTTCAGATAGAGCCCTAATATCCAGAGTATACAAAGAACTCAAAAAATTAGACAATAAGAGAACAAACAACCCAATCAACAAATGGGCCAAGGACCTGAACAGACACTTCTCAGAGGAGGACATACAATCAATCAACAAGTACATGAAAAAATGCTCACCATCTCTAGCAGTCAGAGAAATGCAAATCAAAACCACCCTAAGATACCATCTCACTCCAGTAAGATTGGCAGCCATTATGAAGTCAAACAACAACAAGTGCTGGCGAGGATGTGGGGAAAAGGGTACACTTGTACACTGCTGGTGGGACTGCAAATTGGTGCAGCCAATTTGGAAAGCAGTATGGAGATTTCTTGGAAAGCTGGGAATGGAGCCACCATTTGACCCAGCTATTCCCCTTCTAGGTCTATTCCCTAAAGACCTAAAAAGAGCATGCTACAGGGACACTGCTACATTGATGTTCATAGCAGCACAATTCACAATAGCAAGACTGTGGAACCAACCTAGATGCCCTTCAATAGATGAATGGATAAAAAAAATGTGGCATTTATACACAATGGAGTATTACTCTGCATTAAAAAATGACAAAATCATAGAATTTACAGGGAAATGGATGGCACTAGAGCAGATTATGCTAAGTGATGCTAGCCAATCCCTAAAAAACAAATGCCAAATGTCTTCTTTGATATAAGGAGAGTAACTAAGAACAGAGTAGGATCGAAGAGCACGAGAAGAAGATTAACATTAAACAGGGATGAGAGGTGGGAGGGAAAGGGAGAGAGAAGGGAAATTGCATGGAAATGGAAGGTCCCTCAGAGTTATACAAAAGTACATACAAGAGGAAGTGAGGGGAAAGGGAAAAATAATACAAGGGGGACAAATGAATGTCAGTAGAGGGGGCAGAGAGAGAAGAGGGGAGGGGAGGGGAGGGGAGGGGGGATAGTAGAGAATAGGAAAGGCAGCAGAACACAACAGACACCAGTATGGCAATATGTAAATCAATGGATGTGTACCTGATGTAATTCTGCAATCTGTATATGGGGTAAAAATGGGAGCTCATAACCCATTTGAATCAAAGTGTGAAATATGATATATCAAGAACTATGTAATGTTTTGAACAGCCAACAATAAAAAAAAATAAATTAAAAAAAATAAATTTATTCAATAAATATAAAAAAAAAGAAGTAGAAAAAGCAATCATGAAATGCATCTGAAAAAATAAGACACCCAGAATAGCCAAAGCAATTCTTAGCAAGAAGAGTGAAGCTGGTGGCATTACTATTCCAGACCTTAAACTATACTACAGAGCAATAATAATTAAAAACAACATGGTTTTGGCACCAAAATAGACCTGTAGACCAATGGTACAGAATAGAGAACACAGAGTCTAACACACATAACTTCAGTTATCTTATATTAGACAAAGGCGCCAAAAACTTACATTGATAAAGAGATAGCCTCTTCAACAAATGGTGCTGGGAAAACTGGAAATCCATGTGTGAAAAAATGAAATGAAACCTCTATCTCACAAAATGCAACTCAAAGTGGATCAAGGACCTAGGAATTAAACCAGAGACCTTGCACCTAATGGAAGAAAAAGTAGGCCCAAATCTCCATCATGACAGATTAGGCCCCAACTTTCTAAATAAGAATCCTGTAATGTAAGAATTAAAACAAAGAATCAATAAATGGGATGGATTCAAACTAAAAAGCTTCTTCTCAGCAAAAGAAACAATGAGTGAGATGAATAGAGAGCCTACACAATGGGAGCAAATCTTAACCACAAGCACATCAAATAGAGCATTAATTTCTAGGATATATAAAGCACTCAAAAACCTTAATACCAAAAAACAATAACCCAATCAATAAATGGGACAAGGAACTCAACAGACACTTCTCAGAAGAGGATATACAATCAATCAACAAATATATGAAAAAGTATTCAACATCTCTAGCAATTAGAGAAATGCAAATCAAAACTACTCTAGGATTTCATCTCACTCCAGTCAGAATGGCAACTATCAAGAATACAAACAACAATAAGTGTTGGTGAGGATGTGGGGGGAAAAGGCACTCTCATACATTGCTGGTGGGACTGCAAATTGGTGTAGCCAATCTGGAAAGCAGTATGGAGATTCCTTGGAAAACTGGGAATGGAACCACCATTTGACCCATCTATCCCTCTACTCGGTCCATACCCAAAGGACTTAAAAACAGTATACTACAGGGACACAGCCACATCAATGTTTGTAGCAGCACAATTTGCAATAGCCAACTGTGGAACCAACCTAGATGCCCTTCAGTAGATGAATGGATAGGGAAACTTTGATATATATACACTATGGAACATTACTCAGCATGAAAAGAGAATAAAATAATGGCATCTTAAGGTAAATGGATGAAGCTGGAGAATATAATGCTAAGTGAAGCAAGCCAATCCCCCAAAACCAAAGGCCGAATGTTTTCTTTGATATGAGGTTGCTGACTCATAATGGCGATTGATGGGGAGCGTGGGAGGAATGGAGGAACTTTAGATAGGGCAAAGGGGAAGGAGGGGAAAGGAGAGGGTAAATGGGTAGGAATGATAGTGGAATGAGTTAGACCTCATTACCCTAACATATATAAAGACATGCATGGTGTGAAAATACTTTGTGTAGTATCAGTTACTTGAAAGATTGTGCTCTATATATGTAATATGAAATGAATTGCATTCGCCATCGTGTATAACAAATGAGAATGAATTAAAAAGTCAACTTTTGGCTAAGTTATAAACATGTTTATTATGTAATTATTTGCACAACTCTAGTAATACTATCAGTGGCTATAGATCAGATGTTTTTTTAAAAAAAAATACATAGCCCCGTTATTTACCTGTAGAACATGTCCGTTTATGCCTATATTTCAGTATTTATTGTATCATCATTGTTCTAATTTTTAAAGTCACCATCCAAAGGATAAGCAAAACCACCTAAAAATTGGCACAAATGTTTATTTCTCAGTTTGTGGAAATGTCCTTAATTTGTTGATGTAGGAAACAATTTTTAACTTTGATTGCTATGTCGAAGAACAGAAGAAAATCTGCTTTGTAATTCAATTTGTAGTTCAATTGCATACAGGCAACATGCTATATATGAAAAAATTACTAACTGAATATAGGTCTTAAATACTGTGAAAAAATTTAACAGTTAATTATAATTTGTTTTATTTAACAATCTAGGAAGTTCAAAGACATAATTTAAGGTGCAATTGGGAATTCGGGAATCTCGGTTAAACTGTTAGTGTAGTGAACCTTGTAGGTAAAATACATGTTTACTTTTGATAGCACATGTGAAGGGGATCACTTTAAAATTGACCTCATTAGTTTCATTTTCGGTAAAGTGATCTGGGCCACTCAACATGGCTTTTATTGTTCCTGATGTTCGTGCATGTTCTTTTTTTTACAATAAATTCATGACCATTAGAAGATATCAATTTGACATACATGGTATCAGGGCTTTCACAGCTACCATAGGTTTTCTCTTCTCCATCCATTATGTTCCACAGGAACGTTAGTAGTTTCTCATCAGCTACTGCAGCCAGGTCCCCTCATACTGCCATGGCCCCTCTCCAGGGCCACCCCCCCACACCACTAAATTTTATTTTTGATTAGTGTGTTTTGAAGCAATGTTACTGCATTTATGCACATTTAGAATTTCTACATCTTCTTGATAAGTTGGTTCTTTATGAATTAATTGTTTATCTCTGCCAATACTCCTCGTTTTGAACACAACTTTTTCTTCTGTTTATTATAGACAAACTGGCCACCTTATGATTGTTGTTTGCATGGTATAACTTTTGCTATCATTTTCTTTCAATCTATCTCCATCCTTAAGTTTAAAGTGTATCTCTTATAACCAATAGATTTACTCTGTCAGTATTTGCCTTTTAAATGAAGTGATATCAACTATTTCCCCTTACTGTGATTATTAAAATGGTTAGGTTTAAATCTACTGTCTTGCTATTTATGTCATCTGTGGCTGGTCCTTTTATTTCTCCTTTTGTAATGACTTCTGAATTGCTCAAATTTCTTTTTATTTCATCCTCTCTTCCCCTCTGTCTCTCTCTTTTCTTTTTCAGTGCTAGGAATCAAATCCAGGGCCTCAGGCATACTAAGCAAGTGCTATACTGCTGAGCTAAACTCCCACCCCTCAAATATTTTCAGTATTCCATTTATCTCCTCTATTGAGTCTTTAGCAATGATTTCTCTAATCTGACAGTGTGTGCCCTTAAATTAATACAATCTACCCTGTATTAATTTTACATTACTTTATATACAACATAAATAGTATAATTCCATCTCAATCAACTTTAATTTCTATAGTAAAATTCTGTTTACTCCATCTCATACTGAATGCTGTTTTGAGAAATTTTATTTCACATAGACAATTTTATTTCACCTTGTTATTTTTTTCTTTGAGTGGTCAGTAGTCTTTAGTGAAATAAGACACATAGTTGATAATATTTATCCACATGCTTAATATCTGCAGTGTCTTCATTGATTTTTTTCAGAGTCAGACTACCAGGTGGGATTATCTTTTTTCAGGTTCATCCATTTGCTTGTCTGTTCAGAATAGGTAACCCACCACTTGGTGGGAAAGTCTGCTCTAGAAGTTGCTTACTATGGGAAGTCTAACCCTTCTCTAGAAATTCTTCATTTATTAAATTCTTTTGTCTTCAGAGTTCTCTCATATATAAGGAAAAATATGGGTTTTTAATATAACCAGTGCTGCTTTTCACAGGAATGAAAGTCTTCCTGACCCGTAACTAAACCTCCTTACCCAGAAATTTATCCTTTTCAAGCTGTTTATTTTTCTTTCATCTCTATGCTTCCAACTTCACTCAGCCTGGAGAATACCCTTTAGTATTTCTTGAAGTATGAGACTAATAATGATAAATTCTGTCAGCTCTAGTTGCTTGGAAATATCTTTATTTCACCTCAATATTTTGAATGAATTTTCAGTGGGTGTAGAATTCTCAGTAATTCCAGGTAAGTTCTCTTAGATCATATTCCACTGGATTGCAGCTTCCATGGTTTCTGTTGCAAAGTCAGTGATTATTTTTTTTTTAATTTTGTTCTTTTGAATGTCATGAGTCTTTTTTCACTTTTTAAAGATTTTCTCCTGATCTTTCATTTTCATTAAAGCAGGATTTTCCTTGCTTTATTCTATGTGGAAGTGGGAGAACCACTTAAATCTGTGAGTTGATGTCTTCTCAGGTTTTGGAAAATTCTTAACCATTTTTGAAAAATTTGTTTCTGCAACACATTCTTTCTCTTCTCCTTCTGGGACTTTTGTTCACATCCCACATATCTCTTACATCCTATTCTATTTCCCCTTCTCTCTATTCTTTACTTTGATTATTTTCAACTGGTGTGTTTCCAGTTCCACTATCCTGTCCTCTGCTGTATTCAGTCTGCTATTAAACAAATCCAACAAGTTCTTAATTTCAGATATTGGTGTTTTGTAATCTTAGAATGTTCATTTATTTTTTATTATAGATTCTAATTCTCTATTGGAACAATACATCATTTATCTACCTTTTCCTCTGTTTGTTTTTTTTTTAACATATGGATCATAGTTACTCCAAAGTTTCTGTCTGCCAACAATGGGAACATCTCTTAGCCTAAATCTACAGAGTATTTTATCAGTTGATTTTTTTAGTCACTTTTCCTTGCTTCCTTGCATTTGTCAATATGAGCCTACAATAATGGGTCAACCCAGTGATGCTTAATTCAGATGAGCTACTTATATTTTCTTTCAGATTTTGCTTAGCTCTTCTACCTAATTCACCTACAGGTACTTTTTAGGATAAAGCCTACCTTTTTTCCAATTTAGAAAGCTATTGAAGGGTTATTGTGGGCCAACTATTTTTCATGTCCTACATTTCTTTTAATCTCCATAATAATCACATAGAAATAATAGTCATCACTTATATAGTAATATGTTTATACATTTACATGCTCTTTTAACTCTCACATGAATATTATAAATAGGCACTGTTTTATTAATCCTGCTTTAAAAATAAAATGTCTCGGAAACCAGAGGGGTTAAGTAACTCCTTCCCTCCCAAGGGAGAATATATGGAGATATATATAAACACACACATACACTAGAATTCAGAAATTTTCATCTAGTCAGGTTGACTTCAGAATTTGTGCTTTTAACAACTGCTTTATTGGTGATATTATTCTAATTTTACAGAGAAGGATACCACATGTTAGAAAGATTAGATGTCAGTTTCAGTGCTAGGAAGTAATAGCAATAGGGTTTAATCCGGGCTTTAAAGTCCTTGTTCTTTCCTCTATACTACACTCTATCCCAAAGGAGACAAAGTAAATGTTTTTTATTTTGTGGACCTTGTGAGAATTTTGTGCAGGCTTAAGGATGGGCAGGGAGGGCTTCTATATGGCTTCTATATGGCCACACACTGGAAGGGGGTTGTGTTCCCGCTGGCATGTATTATTTCTGAATACCTATAGGACTGACTCCTGGAGAAGGATTTTGATATCTCCCTTAATATCCACTTGAGGAAAGAAAGAGGGTGGAGCTCAACCTTGATGTCCTCTGCTATGCTAGGGACACACGATTCTCAACTGACACATGCCTCTTCCTTCAGACATGAGCACATGTCCTCTGTTGATGTTGCATGGATTTGCCAGCCAGAATCTGAGTCCTATAAAGGGTCTGAGAAACAAAGTACTTGCTCTGTTGGGGCTCAGGCTCAGACTGGGAGAGGGAGTTGGCTTCTTTGGTGGGAAGATCAGACCTAGTTACTTGCCTGAGCTGGGCAGGATGTGTTCTGCTGTGGGAGCCATACCAAATCCTTAGTTCTCTCCTAACACTGACCTTGCTTTTTTGCAGTGTGGAGGCTGCCAGCATTGGATTCGTCATTGTGATTGACAGAAGAAGGGACAAGTGGAGCTCCATAAAGGCATCCTTGACACGAATAGCAGTAAATACTTATTTTTGTGCTATGATAGTTAAAGTCATTTAAATAGTCTTTTCAAATATTTCATATCAAAGTTATGGGGAAAAGGCAATTATTTTATGTCAAATTTTGAGAAGGTCTTTGTAACAGGTGCTATTGCACCATGGAAGGTCTCCCACAGACAATTCCTGAGCATCACAAAGACTCCCCTGAGTCTTTCTGCCTTATTGACTTCTCTACTTACTGAAGAAGGGAAGGCAGGGAGGGCTGGGAAGTTAACAGGATAACCATTGAGTTACAGGAGTTGATAGGTAAACACCAGCTTCCATATCTCTCTTTGGAACAATTCTGAGCTGTGTTGCAAACAAAATCTCAGAGGCTCTCAGCCTCCCTTACCTATGAAAGTAACCCCATCATTTATGCATTGTCTATGCATTGCTGTCTACCTCCCTACTCCCTCATCTGTGCTTCCAGATGTACCCAAATCCTTTGTCTGATTGTTTGCTTTGGGGGATACCTGATTTAAGACAGTCTTCATCTTACTATTCAAATTACTTTTTCACAAAGTAGAAAAACAGTGGCAAAACCAGACAAAATGGTATTTAGATACATTTGTTTAAGGGATGTTTGCATTTGGCATTAAATTGAACAATTTTGGATGGGCTTCCTTTTCCTTATTAGTCAGTTTTAACCACTGTTGCCTTTGAGCAAGTAGATGCATCTTTTCTCTGTTGGAACCTCAGACCTGTGAACCCAGCCATGTGGTCTCAGGGCCACTTACACCAGTTCTTTTACCCTAGCCCAGGCTCATAAGGACAGTGAAGCCTGACTAAAGAGGGTGAAAAATGTCAGGGTGTTAATGTGAGTGCTGGAATTAGGATGGGAGAAGGACAGTTGAAGCCTTGCATACACCCTCATACAGAAGCATTCATACATACAGACGTGTACCCACATAGAGTCTTCTCAGATTGCTTTAGAACCTCATCCAGATACCCACATTTTGCCTCGGCTGATTTATCCTAACATGATACAACAAAATGCAAGGCTGTCCTGTCTAGGAGCTTGTGTTTCAAAGATGGAGAAGGGAGTACTGCCTTCCCTTGGTACATTAATTATTTTGTCCCTTTAGTTTTTCTACAGGCCTTATCTGTGAGATAACTACCATCATTGTTGATGCCCATGACTATTCCAGAGATCTAGCTTCTGAGGCCACAGACAAAACAAAGGGTCCTACCAAGAACCCTTAAAATGCTAGTTCTTTGGCTCAGTAATTCTTATAGGAATCTATCCTAAGAAAATGTTCCAAAGTATGTATAAAGATGTTCATTTGGGTTTTATTTATAATAATAAAAATATAAAAAATCTTAAACAATTAGCAAAAAGGTATTGATTAGATAAATCATGCACCCATAAAAATATTTCCAAAGACTTCTTTAAATAACAGGAATAAAAGCTCATAGTATATTAAGTGGAAAGGCAAGTTACATAGTAACTGTGGTGTAAGTCTAACTATGATATAGACAATTTAACAAACAAATAGACTATAATTATATAAATTAAAATATTAAATATGGCTGTGACACCATGGGTGGTTTTGTTTTTCTAATGTAATTCTATTTCCCAATTTTTATATAAATAGTAGGAATTATTTTTATAATAAGAATATTTTTTTGCTCATTGGTTTGATTTGCTTTATTTTTTAAAGAGTAGTTTGGGTTACCTGACCTTTAGGGCTCTTTTGATTCTGAAATTCTCTGAGATTTATTCTAATTCTTTGACATCCATGGCCTCCAATTTAACTTTTTCTTCTGTGATCTTGGGCAGGAGAAGACTAAAGTAGATCTTGGTAATGGATGTGACATTTTCTCTCTACCCTAACACTTGTCGTGATGCTTGCAGGTGGCATTTCCTGGAAACTTACAGCTCATATTCATCCTTCGTCCATCTCGCCTTATCCAGAGAACATTCACTGACATTGGCATTAAATACTATCGAGATGAATTTAAGATGAAAGTGCCGGTAAGCTTGACTTCTCACCTTGTCTCTATCTCTCAGGGGCATCTGTCATTTGAACTGGGCTGCTAAGAAAGGTGGGACTCAAGAGGTACAGAGGGAGAGGAGGGCATCCCAGGCCAGGAACAGCCTGCACAAAGGCACAGGGCAAGAAGCACATAAGGCACAGGGCAAGAAGCACATACTTCTTATGAAGTCTATGGGAATCCCCAGTTTTGTTGGAGCACACAGAAAATAGTATTTTGGAAGGAAACATGAAATAGTATCTTCAGCAGGAGGATAAAGCGTCTGGTTTTTATTCAGTAGACAATGAGGGTCCAGCAAAGGTTTTCTAATTGGGGAGTAAGATGGTGAAATGGTGTACTAGAGTTATGTTGATCTGGAAGTGGTATATAACTGAGGAAAGATAATAGAGGAGGAAGATAAAGGGTAAACTTGAAAGAAAATGTGACTCTAAAGCATGGGGGTGACATAAGAATCTGTACAGTGAAAAACCAACAAAATTTTTAAAAAAGATTCAAAATTGTATGCATAAGTTTGGTAAACAGTGGAAACAATCACTCTCATGCTTAGCTGGTAGGAATATAGTTGGTAACAACCAATATGAAGGACTAATTATCAGCATTTATAGAAAATTTAAATGTAAATGTTCTTTGAACTGTCTATAAGAATTATTCTACAGATATATTCTGGTTTAGATAATGGGGTGTCCCACAAAAGTTCATGTGTGAGACAATCAAGAAAGTTTATGGTTGGAATGATTGGGTTATGAGGTATTAATCCCTTGGTAGGATTAACTGAGTGGTGACTGTGGGAAGGTAGGGTATGCCTGGAGGAAGTCCTATCTGTGGGCAGGTAGGTGACTAGATAGGTAGAGTATGCCTGGTGAAGGTCCTATCTGTGGGCAGGTAGGTGACTATGGGCAGGCAGGGTATACCTGGAGGAGCTATCTACAGTCATCTCCTAGTTAATCTCTATCAGGGGATTAATACACTGATTAAATTAATGCTATCATAACCCAATAATTTCACCTGTAAACTTTCTTGCATTGTCTTATACATAATTTTTTAGGGGACACCTTATATCTAAACCATAACATGGGGATTTAACCCAGAGGTACTCTACTGCTGGGCTCTGTCCCCAGACCTTTTTATATTTTATTTTGAGACAAGGTCTAAGTTGCAGTTCAAGGCTGGCCTTGAACTTGAGATCCTCTTGCCTCAACCTCCCAGGTCTCTGGGATTATAAATGTGCACCACCATTCCTAGGCGAAGTTGTTTTTAATAGCTAAAGACTGGGAAGAACTTAATTATTGACAACTAGTTAAGTTAATTTATTCTACCTAATCAGTGAAATACTTTTCAGCCAACAAAAGTTGTAAGACATGGTACAACCACGTTGGAAATAATTAGTAGTTTCTTATAAAGTAAACATAGACTTAAACTGTGACCCAGCTGAGAAATGAAAATGTATGTCTACCAAAAAAATATGTAAAAGAATGTCTATTGACAGGTAAATGGATGAAGAAACTGTGGCATGCTTCTATAAAGGAATAACATTAAGCAATAAAAAACAGTGAAGTGAGCTGCTATAAATGTTGACATGGCCGCATCACTGTAGTATGCTGATTTTAAATCCTTTGGGTATAAACTGAGAAGTGGGATAGCTGGATCAAATGGTGGTTCCATTCCAAGTTTTCTGAGAAATCTCCATACTGCTTTCCATAGTGGTTGCACCAATTTGCAGTCCCACCAGTATTTTATGAGTGTGCCATTTTCCACACATCTTAACCAAAATTTATTGTTGCCTGTATTCTTGATGATTGACATTCTTACTGGAGTGAGATGAAATCTTAGGGTATTTTTTGATTTACATTTCTCTAATTGTTAGAGATGTTGAATATTTTGTCATATATTTGTTGATCAATTGCATTTCATCTTCTGTGAAGTATCTGTTCAGTTCCTTAGCCCATATATTGATTGAGTTATTTGTTTTTTTTTTTTTTGGTGTTAAGTTTTTTGAGTTCTTTATATATCCTAGAGATTAATGATTTATCTAAGGTTCATGTGATAAAGTTTTTCTCACAATCTGTAGGCTCTCACCAAAAGCCAAATATGATATGTGGATGCTAATTCACAATGGTGGAGGCTTTAGGGAAGAATATAGTTACTTCAAATTAGATAGAGGGGAGTGAAAGGAGAGGAGGGGATATGGGGATAGGAAGGATAATAGAGTGAAACGGATGGTATTACCTTATATACATATATGATTGCATGACTGATGTGATTCTGCTTACATGTACAATCAAAAAAATAAGAAAGTATACTTTATTTATGTATGACATATCAAAGTGTATAAATGCATTCTATTTTCATGTACAACTAATTAAAATAAATTTTAAAATTTATAAAAAATAATAAACCTAAAAAAAACAGCAGTAAAGTTCTAATACATGTAATAACATGGAAGCAGCTCAATAATATTCTCTTGAGAACCCAAAGTGGTTGCTTCTATTCTGAATTCCTGTGTTAACAATTCCATCAAAATGAAAAGCCTAAATGACATGGCAGCAAAAGAGACTTCCTCCATCACATCCAACCTGCTTGCTGAGAATACTCAGTATCCATGGCATCATTGTTGCCTTTTCTACCATTGTGAGTGTGCACCATGGAGAAGTACCTTGCCCATGACCACTGTGTCTCTTTTAGATAAAGCTGTGCTCTCTGAATTAAAGATAGTCCTGAAGAGCTTCCTAAGTTAAGGCCAAGTATTAAAATTGGAGATTAAATCTGATCCAGTAATCATGGGTGGAATGATTGTATTGGAGAGAAATATATTGATATGTGTGCATAAACCAAGATTCAGAAGCTGAACCTGGCTGTGTAGGAGAGTATCTTAAGTGTTGATTTTCTATCATCGGTGAAAATTCTTAAACATGAATCAACAATAAAATGCTTCCTAAAGAGGCTATAAAAATTTCTCTTGAGATAAAGAAACTATATGCTAAAGAGCATATTCTTCATGATTCCTTTTATGTAAAGTTCAAGGATAGGACAAACTAAGCTGTGGTAATACAAAATCAAAATAACAGTTTTGAGTTGGGTGTGGTGGCACATGCATGTGATCCCTGTGGATGGGAAGGCTGCAGCAGAAGGATCACAAGTTTGAAACCAGCCTCAATGACTTCTCAAGGCCCTAAGCAATTTAGTGAGATCTATTTCAAAAGTAAAAAATAAAAAGGGCTGGAGATGTAGCTCAGTGGTAAAGCTACCCTAGATTCAATTCCCAGTACCCCCCCTCAAAAACAAAAAGCTTGAGTGTTTAAGGGAAATCAAACAAGCTGTGAGTTTCTTACTCAATTTTCCTGAATTGAGTAATGATTGATATTTGGGAAGAGATGACAACTAACAAGAAGCAAATGACCTGTCACAGTCCTCATGAGCTTTTTTACCCTTCAGTATTGAAGACTAATCAAATGTTTCTTGCCACTCTGTTTTAACTGATCAGTTGCTCAATGTCCTATGTATTGCCCTGGTTGTACATAAAACATGCCTCTGAGTGACCATGTATATACAGATCCCCTATGTGATTTATGTCCTGCTTTTCATATGGTGCATCTACCCTGAGGAGGGACAGGACATCTACATTATCTCAATATTATGTCTTTAGCTATTTCCGGTAGTTATGTTGATTCCCTACCTAGTCTACTTTTGATTTGAAACTTAAAATCAACTATTCAGAGAGCTCTCTGCCACCTGAACCCTGGGCACATTTGCTAGGTCATTCTCCAGTACAAGTTTGCCTTGTAGGCTGCATTTGACCCACACAAACCTTGCTCTCCCCAGGTAAGTCTGATGCTCCATGGAATCCAGAGTCTTAGGTTACCAAGTTTGAAACAAATTTCAAAACACATTTTGCCTTTTAAATGACAGATCCAGCTGTCTTCCTTACTTTGTTTTTAAAATGTGGTTGTGATATTAGTACTTTTGTAGCCTTCAGCCTCTCTTATTATCATATCTCCCTGTTCATTTCTAGTTAGATAATAATTATATTTTTATAAATTGAAGGGGAAATAAGTTCATTATGCATAGTTGGCATACAGATCTCCTGGCACAGGAATAAAATTGTGGTCAAGGAAGACAGAGTATTTGAATGTAGTGAGGGTTTCCGAGCGCCTATTGCTGGTCATTCTGAAACAGCTAGACTTGCAGCTGCCTTGCCAAACTGTTATGTGAAGTCATTAAGGCAGTCTCACAAAAAGGCAGGTTATCATGGACATGAAAATTGGTTTCTTAAAAAAAAAAAAAAAAAGTCTGTGGCAGAAAACAGGAAATGTTTACGTTTGTAATGGAAAGAGCCAACATCTTCTGCAGGAACAGCTTTAAGCAAGTAATGGGTAAGAACATAAATATATACAGAAAAGGAAACAAAAAAAGACATGCTTAATGTATAACAACTGTTCCAAGAATGTGCAAGTGGTACGTGTTATCCTAAAGTTCTTGGATCCAGAGAAGGGAATGCAGAGGCTTGGAAAGAAGTTTGTTACACTCGAGAGAGTTCCAGGGAAGGGATCATCACAATGCTGCATAGGTCACAGGGGAGGCACTGTCAGGAGGCAGAAGCAGAAGCAAGGGGGAAACCCAGGCCAAAGCCTTTCTGCAGGAAAGGCCAGGCAGGCCAGGGGAAACAGCTTATGATTGGCTAGTTTGAATAATTCCTCTGGGCTACACAAGTAGTCTCTGGTTATCTGGTACCTGGCTCTGGGCTGGTTTCAGGGTGGGGGAAATAACGTCTGTGCATATGAGTTTGATAAATGTGGATGGGGATTTGGATGGGGATTGGCTGGTTTGCATATGAAAAGCATGCTCCCTGCTGAATCCTTGGCCATCTCTGGATTGTGGGTTAGCCATGGCAGGGACAGTCTCTGGCCAATCACTGAGGCCACATATGCAGGGCATCAAGAACACAGAAAATAAGAAAATAGTGTTTGTTTAATTGATCCTGTGATGAAGGATGCCCAATATGCAAATACAGAAACAAAGAAATAACACAGAACAACAAGTACTTTAAGGTCAGATTTACATGCTCAGTGTGTCCTGTGAGTTTGACCAGCAGATTGGTTTTGCTATTTCCCTTTCCTATATAAAATTTTTAAACTTGTTTTTTAAACTCTTGATCCTGAGTAGATTAGGAGGAAAACATTTTTGTGTTGAAACTGCTTTGCCTTCTTCATTTTTTAATTTAACGTGCAGTAAAATTCACTTTTTCTGGTACATAGTTCTGTTTGGACAAACACATGGAGTTATTTAATTCCCACCACAGTCAAGCTACAGAATGGTTTTATCACCCACCAGATTTCCTTATGCTCTTCTTTCTAGTCAGTTCCTCTCGCATCCCAAACAGCTGACAAACTGATCTGTTCTCTGTCCTCACAGTTTTGTCTTTTCCCGAAAATCATGTTAATGAAATTATATACTAAGCAGACATTGAGTATGACTTCTGTTACTTAGCACGAACCATTTGGGTTTCATCCATGTTGTTGGATGTGTCAACAGTTCTTTATATTGCTGAATATTGTCGCATGTTATAGAGATACAGGTTTATTCGTTCACCAGGGAAGAACATTTCAGTTGTTTCTAGCTTTTAGTGATTAAGAACAAAGCTGCTATAAATATTCACATCATGCAGGATTTTGCTCTGACATATTGTAGGTATATATTTAACTTTACAAGAAACTGCTGAACTGTTTTGCAAAGTGGCTCTACTATTTTTCATTCCCACTAACAGTATATGAGAATTCCAGCTGCTTCATATTCTTGCCACCCTGCCAAAAACTGGTAATTAATAAAAGTTTTAGTCATTCTGGTTGCTTGTATTGTGGTATCTCACTGTGGTTTTAATTTGCAGTTCCATCATGACTAATGACATTAAATCTCGTTTCATGTGCTTATTTTCGATTTGTATATCTTCTTTGGTGAAGCTGTAACAAGGCCTTAGAGGCTGCTTTTGCTAAAAGTACTGAATCTTCACTTGGGACTGCAGCTGTCCAAAGGGTAACTAAAACAGGATAAAAGATTGACATCTCTGCCTTCATTTTGCATTTGCCTCTTTTACTACCTTAACCCTTGGGAAAAGCTGGTAATCCTCTCCCTTAAAGGCAGAAGGCAACAAGATAAGAAAAATAACTAAGCTATTTTCAAGGTTTGCAGGGACATCATAATCAACAGATTGTCATATGCCAGCTTTTACAATATCCTTTTCCACATCACCCAGTGGCACCTAACCTGAAGGAACTGACACCAAAATCTTGCTTTCCCACCTGCCCTTTTCTCTGAATCATTCCTTCCTGCAGTTACCTTGGATTCCAGGAACAACAGGTCTGATGGTTAAACAGCTTGGGATGAGTTGCAACTACTCCCCAGGCAACAGCAAATTTCTCATAGCTACCAACAAGGCTCTGCCTGGCTGGCCCTGAGAAAATGATCAACCAGACCACAGTTTCACCAAGACTGCTTGGCTATGTGTACTTCTAGTCCCACTTTGCTACATAATTTGAGAGTTCATGTCAGTACCCCTGAAAACAGGGTTAAGGACACTTGATCCCCTTTGTCTTCCCAATATAGCTATATTGAATAAATTCCTTTCCTGACTTTCACTGTTACTTTTTCCATTTTGTTTCTGGGATGAGTGGCTGGACCTGATTTGTTGAGACTTCTTGAAGTCCATTCCCCTCTGATCTAGGATTCCAGTAACAAAGCTTCTGTTCAAATCTTTTGCCATTATTGATTGTGTTATTTTCTTATTATTGAGTTTTGAGAGTTTTGTATATATTCTGGATATAAGTCATTGACAGGTGACTTGCAAATATTTTCTCCCAATTGTGGGTTATATTTTCATTCTCTCAACTGTGACTTTATGGAGTAAATATTTTAAATTTGGATGACATCTAGCTTATCAACTTTTCTTTTATGAGTCATGCTTTTGGTGTCATAATGCAGAACTCTTTGCCTAATCCAAAGATTTTACCTTAAGATTTTTTTTGACTTGCATAACACTTCTGCTAATATGCTCCTTTTATTCTTAATTTTCAATTTAAAATTCTTCTTGGCCCTTTCTAAAGCTTAAGATGAGAAAACAGAGTCCTGGCAAGTGTGAAAAATCACACCTCCCTCCCTGTTTAGATAAGGAGAATTGGAAATACATAGTCTGGCAGGATAGGTTTTGACACTTCAGGCTACAGGGCAAAGTTATTTCTGTCTAACACGAAATTGTACATAGGTTTTTGGTTTGTTTGTTTTTTTTTTCAGTACTAAATGTTACCATAGGAACAAACAGATATTCCCAGAAGCAAAATACATTCTTAACTAGATAATATCTTGTTACCTGTCTTATAATTTTCATTTAGAAAGCCTGTAAATCTTTTTTCAAACTCCCATAAGTGGTTTAACATTTTTAGGAGGAAAAAGCTTAGATGGATTTAGGGTTTGTTTTTTTTTTTTTTTTCTTTTCCTCTCTAATGTTGCTAAAATTTGTATTTGTAAAATTCCCAAACAGTTTTCAAAGGTGAAGGAGAAAGTCTTGGGGACCTTGGGGTTAACATAAGGAGAGATAGTCATCAAATGCCACTAAACCCAAGTTCCTCAGGCATTGTACTTATGATTTTATTCCTTAGTTCTTGGCATTTATTAGCAGTTTAATACATAGTAAATAAATAAATCATTTTTTGTCTAATTTTGTTTCTCCTATAGACTTTTTAGACCCTAATTTATTTATATATTTTTTTCATTCCAAAATGAATTTATCACTTGACTCATATAATAATACAAGAAAGTCCATATTCTTATATCTGACCAAGAATAAATTTTCAAAATAATCAACATAGAGTAAAAAAATAAGGTTGTTAATTGAAGGTTTCAAGTGGAAGGCATTTCAAAGACAGGGTTGAGGAGCCCTTGTCCCTGGCTAGGGGAGAGCCAGGGTTCTCTCCAGCCCCTGGGTCAGAAAGCTCAGACTGTCACCACAAGGGGATCTGAGGAGGTCTGCAGGAGCTCAGGAGACTTCCACTCAGACCTCCAATTCTTGACCACATCACAGAAGAGAACTTAAGAATGCATCAGGTTTTAGCAAAGGAAAACTTTGCTAAACTTTCTAGAAAAAAAAAAAAGAAGAGCTTTCTAGAAAGTGAAAGGCGAAGGTAAACGCTCTCAGAACAGAGCTCAGGCTATCTTAAGAATGGGACGAATGTTCTCTGTGATAAGTGGATGCTGATTCATAATGGGGGGGGACATGGGAAAAATGGAGGAACTTTGATGGGGCAAAAGGGAGGGAGAGGTGGGGAGGGAGTATGGGGGCAGGAGAGATGGTGGAATGAGATGGACCTCATTACCTTAGGTACATGTATGACTGCACATATTGTGCAGCACTGCCTCGTATACAACCATAGAAATGTAAAGTTGTGCTGCAGTTGTGGACAATGAATCAAAATGCATTCTGCTGTCATATATACCTAATTAAAATTTTTAAAAAATAATGGGACACATTGTCTTGGTTTGGGGTTTTAATGCTGATAAAGAGACAGTAGCTAGGGGGCTGAAGGAGGTGGGGCCAGGGTGGAGTTGTGCAATTTTGTGCCAGTTTTCCTCGTGCTAGTGCACTGTCCTTGCACATTCCAATTATGCCACGCCTCATTAGAATCTTAACTCTCCAGGGGTGTGTGTCCTACTGTCATAATGAGGCCAGGGTCATTTCTTGGTCACCAAAGTCTTCAATACACATAGTCTCTGAAGGAATGGTTCCTGTAGTTGCCTGGTGGTTGCTGGAGGTTTTGTTGTTTTTTCATCAGCCAATCATCAAGCTGCAGGCAAGGATTCAGATGCAAGGGATACGGGCTGGTCGCTCCCAAGTTGTTTATTCCGCATTCCAATGGTTTCCAAGTGTTTATCTTTTGAGACTCAGTATTCTCTTTGTATCCCCAAATTTCTATTTCAGGACCATAATGAGGTCAGAACTGCCATGGAGGAGTAGAGAGAGGCCATCTGGTTTATGTCAGTGTCCTCTAAATGTGTGAGCAGAATTGTTAGGATATAACCCCCTTCCCAACTGCCTCCATATGTCTTCTCCTAAAAGATAAATTGGGGGCATACAAACATTCTTCATGAAGGTTACATTGGTGTGGCTCTTTTCAATACAAACTTTATAGGTCTCTATCTTGTATTTTGATATTCCTGGACCACACTTTATTGGGCTTCTCATTACAGATATCCTAGGCCCCGACACAGTCCTTTATTTTGATGACTATGGTATATATTTTATTAGCTCGGGAATTTTGACAAAATTTTACCTAAAGTGAGACCTGATTGTGAGTAGCCTAGAACTGATTTCCCTGACCCAAGTCACCAGGTTGTCACAGGCTATCTGACTCTGGTATTCCTTGTTCCAAAGGGAAATGTGGAAAGAGACTTTAAAATAGTTCTCTGCTATATATAGTAACCATCTTTGGATATAAATGCCTAATAACTCAAGTTCAAAGTCTTATTTAAAAGTAGAATCTATATGAGCTATGTGAGGACCCATGAAAAATATAATTTTTCCCCCCTACAGATCATCATGTTAAACTCAGTTTCTGACCTTCATGGCTACATTGACAAAAGCCAGCTGACACAGGAGTTAGGGGGAACTCTGGAATACCGCCACAGTCAGTGGATAAATCATCGCACTGTGAGTATTGACTTGTTTGGGCTTTTCTTCCTCTCTTTGTTTTCCAGAAGACAGGGCAATTAAAGATCGGCTGTTGTGAGATCACTGCAGGTGACTGCCTGGCCTTGGGAATATTGGGATTTCTCAGCTACCGACTGGTGAAGAACTAGGGTGTAAGGGTAAAGGCTGAGTTTTTCATGCTGACCACGGAACCTCCCTGTATCTTTTGGTGCAGGGGCTTTGGAAGTCTTAACTTGGGGTGCACCTGGGAGTTTTAAAAAACCAACACCCTGCTATGTATATCTCATGAATTTTTTTTTTTTACTTGTTCTAGAATGGATCTCACACATTAGAATTTCATAAATCTTCCTGGATGATTTCAATGTACGTTCAGATTGAAACCCAGGGAGTTAGAAGAAGCTGTATTTAAATATTGCCAAAATTACTTATTGCCTGAACTTGAGGAGTTACTAAGCCTCTCTAAGCTTGTTTCCTCCTCTCTTAAAGGGGACTAACACCAGGCATGGTGGCACACATGTGTAATCCCAGAGACACAGAAAACTGAGGCAGTAGTAGTATAGGTTCAAGGTCAGCCTGGGCAACTTAGGGAGGCTCTGTCTCAAAATTTTAAAATAAACAAGGCTGGGGAGGTAGCTTGAAGTCCTAGATTCAATCCCCAGCACTGCAAAAGAGAGAAAGGAAAAAAAAAGAAAGGATTAACACAGCTGTTCTCTGTTAGAAGTAATTTTATCCCATGGAGGATATTTGTCAATGTCTTTAGACATTTTTTGTAGTCAGAACTTGGTGGCGAGTAGTTAAGGCATCTAGGGACTAGGGACCTGGGACCCTGCTAAACATCTTACAATGTGCAAAATGGCCTCTACCACAAAAAATTATCCAGCCCCAAATGTGAATACTGCCAATGTTGAGAAACCTTGGACTGCTAAAAGCTACCTGGAAGTTTGATGTGGGGGAGAAGGGAAAATATGGTCTGTGAAAGTGCCTGATATATAGTGTTTTACTTTTTCCTACTTGTATTGGTGGTTGTTGGGCTAAAATAGAAGTTTCGGTGATATTGAGGAAAAAGTGAGAATGAAACTCATTACTATGATGTGAATGTTGGTATCTTGTCCCCTGCCCCAAATTCATATGTTGAAACCCAATGTGACAGTATTAAGAAGTGGGGCCTTTTAGGAAGTGATTCTGTCAGTCTTCACAAGAGGTGAAGGGATCTGCCTTGCCCCATGCCTTGTGCAGACCAGAGAAGGTGCCATCTATGAGAATAGGCCCTCACCAGACATCAAACCTCCTTGCACTTTGATCTTGGACTTCAAGCCTCCGGAACAGTGAGAAATAAATTTCTATTGTGCATAAATTACCCAGTATAGGGTATTTTTGTTATACAGGCTAAGACAGTCACCAGAAAATATGATCCTATAGTTTCTTTCCCATTGCCCCACTCTCCTAACCCCTAACCTTGAAAAGATTAGGTTTCCTCAGCAAAACCCACTCTCCCTTCACCTCCCTTCACAGCTTGTAATGTCAGCACTTTTCTTTGTATCTGGTCATTTTGGAAGCATGTTGCTCAATATTTACCAGTGAACACCTGAACTGCATATACATATTAGGTATGTGCATTCACCTTATTTCAGATATAATGTTTTGTGATTTTTTTCTTAAAAAAAAAAAAAGGAAATTTAGAAATTAAACAAAAATAGATTTCCAGCAACACTGCATTTCTTTCAAAGCTACAATTCCTTCCTCGCTTCTTTGTGAATTCCAAGGAAGTTTCCCAAAACCTGAAGAAAGGTCCCTCAACCTGGGCCAGAACCTTTTACACTTCTCATCAATTTGGTCACAAGAATGGTGACTCCTAGAAAATCTCATGATGTGCATATAATTCTAAATAAGTCTAACTAAGAAAGTTGTCAGGGAAGTTAATGTAGAGTGTTATAAATGAGGGGATGTGAGGGGGTCTTCCTAGGCTGCAGACCTCTTTATATGCTAGACCATATAAATGGTGGAACCTGGAGTGCTTCTAGGCTTTATTTCTCAACTTCCTAGATAATCAAAAAGAATTCACTCAGCCTTATTGGGCTAACTAGCTCTCCCCTTTGCTCTGATTTCTCTACCAGATACTTATTTTATCATGCTATTCATGTTTTTCAAGTTACCTCAAGTCAGACAAATTTATGATAAATACATTTTAAAGAGATAAACCTTGACCTTTTTGTTTCAGAGACAAAAATAGGTCTTTGAAAACTTAGTTAAGAAGGCCAAGGTCATGAAGAGTGGTTAGAGATGGCATGAGCAGACATTTACACACTTCCTTCCCCACTAGACCTAGTTTATAGCCACCTTGTTTGTGGTTGTGCATGTCTTAAACACATGATAGTGAACTTTAAAAAATGCAACTAAGTATTAGAAGACCAGTGATATTCTGTTCATGCCTTTTCCACAGGTAGATAATTTTATATATACACACATCTAGTTAAAAACTTAGTAGAATAGTATAGAAGCACATACACATTGTTGTATATCTTATGATTGAAACATATAGATTCTTCTTTATTTTGTGCTTTTTGGATATCAGGTTATTGAGAAACGCATAGAAAGGTTAGGACTCAAAACAACCTTAACATCATTTACTTCAATCACTTTATTATACAGGAAAGTGATCTTCAGAGTAAAAAAGAAGCTTATCTAAGGTCAAATGGTCAAGTAGTGGCAGAACTATGACTAAAAAGAACTAAACCAACCTCTTTTTAATTCCCATATTACAATCAGGTCCTCTGCCCATTTCCAAGGTGATTATTCAGGGAGTAACATGGAATCAAGTTAATTTGTTAATAGGTGACCTCTCCTCTGTTTCAAGGATGACATTTGCAGGCCTCACACCTGACATTCAGGGTGGTCACTGTTATTATCATAGTTGTAAAGTATTTATTGTCACCAAAATCCTTTCACAGTTGCTATCCTTTTTTATCCAAAAAAAAAAAAAAATCCCCACAGAACAGAAAGCATTTCTCCTATTTTTCAAGTGAGGACTCTGGAACTCAACTGCACCACATGGCTTATCCAAATAACACGATTAGGGAAGATTAGGATCTGAACTCTGATTCGAATCTTCAACTCTCAAGGCCGAGATCTTCTGAGGATCTAGTTTTAAATCTAATTTTGCTAAATATAGCTTTGAATGCCAAATTGTAAGATAATATGGCACTTAAGAGTATAGCTCAGGAGCCAGATCTCATCTGACTCCAATCCCACCTCTGCCATGTATTTTTTGATATGTCTTCTGGGAAATTATTCTCAACATGCTTTAGTTTCCTCATCTATATAATGTGGGATGATAATAATGGTGACTAAGATGCATTAGAAGAAATCGTGCATATAAAGCAAAATATATCATAATCTTACTATTTTTTTATTATTCCTCCCAGTGTTTTTTTCTCTGTTATTCATCATAGGCTATTAGTGAATACAATTGAGAGAGTGATATATATATATATATATATAGTTATCTCAATATAATGAAACTAGTCTAGTTGAAAGAAAGATTTTTACAAAAGAGTTTGGATTTCTAAGCCAGAAGTGCTAAGGTGCTCAAAGTTGTGGCTGTTCAAATGCTTGTGCTAACAGGGAAATGTCCTCCCACAGCAATGCTTCAAGTATGAAAACAGCTGAAGTAGAGAACCTTTTGGGTCCAGACAGTAGAGGGAGTGGGCAGTGCTCTGGAAGCTTTATCATGCCAGCTCCAGCCCCAGGCCCTGGCATAGAGACAGGCCCTGTTAGATCTGGTACATTCTTTATGATGTGGGTTTGGGTTTTCAGAAACAGTTCTCTGATAATGTAGGAACAGAGGTCATTTCTTCCTAAATGAAAATTCTGTAGAACCTTTTTGTTTTTTCCATTAACTCAATAGCAGTTTATGGGCACCCTCTGGTACCACACCCTGGGAGTACAGAGAAGAGTGTGACACAGTTCTTGAAAATTTTATAAAAGAGATGGGACAGGAAGAGGTCCCAAATCCATCCCATAGATGGAAATAACTCTCAAAAAGGTCACTAGTGACTTAATCACTATCTTCATTCCCCTCCCAATTTTCATATCCTCTCAGCAGGATTTGACAGGCCTCTCAGAGGCAGCAGGAAGCTGGAGGAGGGATGGGGGAAAAGAGAAGGTATTGCAAGGACTTAGAAGAGAAGGTGAGGTTTTTTTTAAGAAAGAAGGTGGGGTGGTTCTGCCCTTTGTGGCATTGCACCTGCGTAAATCTGGAGTCAGACTTAATGTTCATTACCCTGGAGTAATGAACAGAGCCCTGAACCCACTGATCTTGGTTGTATCCTCCCTTTCTCCCTTCCTGCCCAAGTAATATGATTTTGGGCAATTCAATTAACTTGTTGGAGTTTCATATAAAGTACAGCAAATGCCTCCAACTCTATATTATTGAGGTGATAGATAAATATAGTATCAGGGACAATATGTGGCACTGAGAAAAACATAGCTAATTCAGTGTTGTTCCATTGAGAAAGCATATTGGTGAATGTTAACTGCTCCATGTTATTATAATTGTCTGATTTTCCAGGCCATAGAAAACTTTGCCTTGACATTGAAGAATACTGCTCAGATGCTGCAGACATTTGGGTCCTGCCTGGCCATGACAGAGCTGCCCAGAGGCATGCTCTCCACTGAAGACCTTCTCATGTCCCACACAAGGCAGCAGGACAAACTGCAGGTGAGTAGTCAGTCAGTGGCCTCTCAAAGGCCAGCTCCTGGCACACACCATAGCAGAATTAGAGTGAAGACTCTTTTTGCTTCTTCTCCAGTCACTTGGCAGCCATTGTCCATCTGAGACCTTCCATATAGGCAGTATGTGAAGAGAAAAATCTCTGGAGGCTGGTGAATGTGAGATCTAGGGAAAGCAGCCTAGGGAAGACAAACCCCTTCCAGCACTGTGCTGGCAAGATGAGGTGTATAAGCACCCGTCCAAGGGCAGATCTCTTATGATGACTCTGCTTAGAACACAGCAAGATGACATGGCATTGCCAGGGTGGAGAGGAAAGAGAGTTGATTCCAAATCTGAGCTTTCCAGCAGTTGTTGTGAAGTTTGGGGTCGGACTAATAAACTGACGAAGTGCTTCAGTTTCTCAGGGATGTTTTGTTTTATTTGAAGAGTAATTTGAGAAAAGGGACTGTGGAAGGTGCTCTGAAATGGGTTTTAGGAGGAGGAGCGATGCCTATTAAGTGATTCCCAAAAGCATGTCAGAACCTGCTGAGAAGGGAGTTTGGCAGATTTTTCAGACTATGCAGTAAGAGAAGTCCTCCTGGAGTTTCTCGCTGCATGTCTGTCAGGCCCTTTCTGCCTTGGGAAACACAAACAGACTGAATGCATTATTAATCAGAAGACCCATTTTCAGTAGACAGCAAACTAAGGACTGGGCATTGGTACACCTTAGCATCGTGTGAATCTTTGATACATCAAATTTGAAATTGCTGCACTCTTATCTGTAACTCAATAATTGCAAAACTTTTTGCTAGATGGCTGGTTTGTTCACTTATTTGGTGTTAATTATTGAGGACCCACCACTATGGGCCAAGAAAAAACCCAAAAATGCAACTTTGAGAAACATAAAGTCTGGTTAGGGGAGTCTGAGGGTCTAGTGGTTTAGGGAAATTAATTCCAGAGAACATTGCTGAACTCCACCTTTCAGGGAGTTGTCATCCAGAAAGAGCTCAAAGTGTATTCCCAAGCCTACTCCGAGTGATCCAAAGATCTGGAATGAAACTGAAATCCTGACAGCATCTTGGAGATTTTCCCAGGAAATGCCTCTGAAAGCTTGACCTTTTTCTGTTCCAAGTAGTTGGCCAAGCTCACCTCCCCTGATTCCTGTGAGGTCCAGGTTGCAGAAAGCAGGGTTGGGAGTGCCTGGTGAAGTCTGCTAAGGAAAGAGTTTGCAGATGCACAGACTAAGACCTTTAGGAGTCTGCAGAGCAGCAGTTAGTAGGACAGAGTGTAATGGGAAGGATGCTGAGCATGGCAGGCTGCCAGACAGGAACTGTAAAACAGAGCTCTGCACAGGCGGTCATGAACACAGAGCACAGAGCCTTCTTCCAAGGAGCAGCTACGGATCAGAAGCACCCGAGATGACAACCTGTCACTTGGACAGTTCTCAGGCAACCATTAAGCACAGCATTTTTGCAACTTTTGGGTACAGATTAGAATTCAGCTTGGTTTAGGGATATAGCTTAGTGGTAGAGTGTTTGCTTAGTATGCAGGAGGCCCTGGGTTCAATTCCTGGCACTTAAAAAAAAAAAAAGTTCAGCCCTTTCCAAGTTAGGTGTAGTAAGGGCACATACAGTGCTCTGGAGAAAAAGTTTAAAAGTTTGGATTTTATACAAGGACACATACCTAGGGAGTGAAAACCAATCAGATAAGTCCTGCTGTCTGTGCAGCGGCGATACTCTGGGAAAGTCAGATGAGCAGGCACTGTATAGTTTTGACACAGGCAGAGTTCCACAAAGGTAACAGAATGGGAAGGAACCAGTCTACAAGATGGAGGAAGAGCATTTTCCTGTGCATGGTGACCAGCTATTTTCAGACTTAGAACACACAACTCTGATTATGCCGTGGAGTAACTTTTTAGATCCACAGAATGTGGAATGCTATTTGACAATTGTAAAGAAATAATTTTACACTCTAATTATCATATTTCAATTCAGTTAAATATCTCTATATAACCTGTAAGACAATTAAAAAGAATGTAGGGGATTCCATTGAATTCTCCTTTTAGTAAGAAAATAAATGCAGCCTTGCATAAACTGAAGATCATGCTTATGTTTCTATTCCATGCTGCCCCAAGGTCATGGACAAGACCTGTAACTATTTGAGGATAAAATTCTCAATTTTATTTATATTAAGTGAATTTGGATTTAAAATATTCTGTCTTTCCAAGTAATATTAATATTCTCTTAAAAATAATACAGAAGGTTTTCCTTTTTGTGATGCCTAATTATTGGCCAAATATAAATTTATTTCTTTCCTCCTTATAACTTAGAAGCAAGAATGTCAAAATTATTAAACTGGAGTTATATTTTTCCTCTTTCTCAACCAAAAATGCATTAAGAAGAAAATGATTTATATTAGAAAAAGGAAATACTTTTTGAATTTTTATTTATAACTTAATAGCTTTTTATAGTTATTTACATATATCTTATTTTACATCTTAGTGTTCTCTCTACCTTTTTTTCTTTTTCCCTCCGTGCTGGGGATTGAACCCAGGGCCTCATATATGCTAGGCAAGCGCTCTACCCTGAGCTACATCCCTAGCCCTTACCTACCTTTTAACTAAACATTCTCTAAGAAATTAAATGAGTTCTTTTTCATTTAGAAAACATCTTCCTAAGTGAAAAGCCAGTATAGTGTAAGATTAATTCCTCAGAACAGTGAACTTCTAAATCTGTTTTAATATGTATAAAAGTTATGGTGTATGATTTATTTTTTTTTCTCTCACCCTAAAGAGAAAAATTTCTAAAACAGTTTCTAAACAGCTAGCATGGCATTGGGATACTTGACTTGACTATTTGATTAACCTTCTCCTGGGATCTTTGAGATCCCTTATCTTAGATCCCCATAACCACCCAGTCACTTGACAAGCAGTCAAAATACTAGAGCTATTGAATTCAAGAGTTTTTATAGCCTCATTTGCTAATTCTCTGTGGAGTTGTTACTACTTTGTTCAACACTATCATCTAATGCAGTCTCTTTCTTTTGGCTATCCTGGGATATCAAACTAATCTGTTCACACAGGAAAAACAAAATCTGAAAACATTCAGAGCAGAACAATCTTATCAAACTTTTAAACAAACCAATGACTTTAAAGAAGGCTCTTATTTAGTAACATAAATTCCTTCCCCCTCAGTGTGAACCGCAATTTGGCTCTTAATTCATCCTTACAGTCCAAGAGTGCTTCCAATTTTGGTACAGGATGTGTAATTTTCTATCCAATGAGATCATGGCCACTGGGCTTGGTGCTAAGATTTGAAACTCTGTTGTCTGTGATTTCACTCTCCCATCTGAGAGTCAGGAAGGAAGAGCACGTGTGCACATAACCAGCTTTAGCTTTCCCCGGGAGGGGTTCTGTTCCTGATGAATGAGACTAGTACACACAGCTTGGCTCACTGCCCATGCGCTGCCTCTGTCTCCGCTGGATGATGAACTAGAGGCTGGACTCAGCCCATGGCACAGTGCCCAGCTCTGTGCTTGCCCCTTCTCCACAGGGAGGCTCCCGTTTCCTGAGTACAGGAGACTTGGACAGGCAGTGGGCTCTCTCACTCTGCAAGCAGTACTCACTCTGCCGCCACTGGTGGATACAAAGGAAGGAAACTTGCTGGAAGGGAGCATGAATTTATACACAGGGTCCAGAGACAGTGCCCTGAGCTCCTCCATCCACACTGAGTGCAGGCAGTAAAAAAATTAAATACTCAAAAGGATGAAGGACATTATCTTTCCATGGAAACTGAAACTCTGTTTTGGGATTGGGCTCCTTACCTTTACCCTTTCTGAGAACCATAGTTGCTCCATCTTTCCCTTTTGTTATGGCAGATTTTTTGTAACCTTACTGAAGCTGACCATGCGGTTTAGTCCCAAAGCAGTAACCAGGTCATGATTTTTGCCTGTGGTTTTTGTTTTGTTTTGTTTTGTTTTAAACAGTGTGAAAGTGATACACAGGGTATGAAATCACTTATCCACCTTCCCTGTCTCAGATACTTCCCTCATGTCTGCAGCTCTCTGAATGTGTCTCTCCTTTTAGTCCCTCTCCCAAGGTCTCCATATCTCCTTCTGTACTAAGCTATATGCCTCTTTTCCTTTAACCTCACCACCTTCCTTCCCATCTGCATTGCAAAGTGTGTGTGCGTGTGTGTGTGTGTGTGCGTGTGTGCACCTGTAAAATAATACCAGAATCCTTTCCGAGGTTCAGTTAAGAAACTGAGTGGGAAAATCCAGGACCCTCTTCAATGGGTGGAGGAAAAAAAGGGTAAGGAAGGACAAGTATACATGAATACTGTTTTCCCATCATATCTGATGTATCTTTATTCATTTGTAACCTGTCTTCTTTTAGACTATTACTAATTTAGCTACTCTGCAAATATTTAATGAGCATTGATGAGATAAGAAGAAAAGAGGGCCCATACTTGAGAGTGGAAAAGAAGGGATGCATCCAATTCCCCAGGAAGGAGAGACTGCCATTTGCTGACTTGGGGCCTTGTCTGAATTGGACAGAGTCAGGGAATCCAAGGGGCTGTCTAGACATCACACAGATCTAGGGACAAGTTGGAAGTTGGGTATGGACAAAGTAACCCTTTAAGGGAAATACTGGAGTGAGATGGGAGGCAAGGAAGAAAGGCATGAGGCTGAGAGGACCCAGGAATTCTATGTGAACATAGTTGGGGGGTGGGTGTAGATTCCTCCCTTAGCTGGAGGCTGTGTGAAGGGTGAAGAGGTGGCTTAGCCTAGAAGAACAGTTTCAGTGCTCACAGGCAGAAGAGTATTTCAGTATTTCAGTTAAAATCATGGGCCTCCTCTAATCCTCAAGAGCATATCAAACCAGCCCCAGTGACCCAGGAACTAAACCCAGAATTCTGAAGAGTAAAATTCTCAGGCTGAATATGCTCCTTTTGGCTTTC
This sequence comes from Marmota flaviventris, assembly GCF_047511675.1. NCBI lineage: Eukaryota > Metazoa > Chordata > Mammalia > Rodentia > Sciuridae > Marmota > Marmota flaviventris. The sequence continues at coordinate 84,102,261 of NC_092505.1, forward strand.
AGCCTGGACCTTATGATTAAAGTTTGTGGTAATGACAGGTGACCTCCAAGGTGAGGTCTGTGAGCTACTGGATTTGAAAGAAAATAGCTTCAAAAATAGCTTGCAAAGCACCATGTTAAAAGAGTATTATAGAATTAGTAGTTGCCTTGGAAGTCCAAATCTTTCCATGTCAAACTGAAATTGCTGCTCATTTCTGATAATCTTCTTGATTTGGACCAGGCCACAATTAGGGGACAGTTAGCAGAGGGGAGTGTTTACTAATGAGACCAGATAAAATGCTTTCATGGTCCACTAGCAGTTATTGTATTATTATTATTGTTTGGCAGATGTCACACTTAACATTCAATTTCTGCCATTATTTTTTTTGTTTCTGGTCACTATCTTGGATTAGAAACAGATTTTTATTAACTAGGTTTGCTTTTAATGTACAACAACAGCTTGAGATCTACACAAAAATCTTTTTTTTTAAATAGAGAGAGAGAGAGAGAATTTTATATTTATTTTTTAGTTATTGGCGGACACAACATCTTTGTTTGTATGTGGTGCTGAGGATCAAACCCGGGACACACGCATGCCAGGCGAGCACACTACCACTTGAGCCACATCCCCAGCCCCACAAAAATCTTAATAGATATTTGCTTTTGGAGAGGGAAAGTAGATAGGCTGGGGACAAAAGAATTGCTTTTCATGTCACACCCTTTTGTATATTTTGAATCTCGTATCATGAGTATGCACTACTTATTAAGGATAAATTAATTTTTAAATTAATTGACTGCATCTTGACTTCTTTGACATTTAACATCCTAAATGAAAAACATATGGATCTACCTTTCTCCTCACCCCCCAAATACCGTGAATTTGTTTTTGTGGATTCCTTCTAAGAAAGTCTATATTTTTGCTTTTCTAGGATGAGCTGAAATTACTTGGAGAACAAGGGACCACCCTACTATCATGCATCCAAGAACCAACAACCAAAAATCCCACCAGAAAACTCAATCACAGTGAACTTGAGAATGTAGCTACCATGGAAAGGTGAGTGAATAGGTGGACTTTGATTTCTCAGGAGAGAATGTAGACCTAGATGTTCTAAAACAACTAAGAACAGGCTGGAATAGATACTACTGGGTCTTATTGAGGCCAAGAAAGAATAATATTTGGGACTAAAGCGTGAAATAAATAATATTTAGGAGAGTTCCATTCCCTCCTCTAATGATATGCTCCAATACCAGGATTTCCAGAGAGATGATGGTATTTGTTGAGCTTCATTTCCAATAAAATGTTGGTTTGATGCTATTATTTACACATGTGTAGTCTCAGGTGGAAAAAGAAGAAGGCACAAAGGTTGGGTCACCTGAAGCACATTTTTAAAGCACAGTGGCTGCATCTGGAGTTAAGTTTCTTCTTGTACTGCAGGTGTCTGAATGTGTGGGACCCACTAAACCCTAAGAAAGACACAGGTGACACAGTCTTTAATAATACACAGAATGTCACAATTAATAACATTGATGGAAGACATAGGTGGTACATAACATAGGCCTATGCAGACACCTGTAGAAATGAATGCTAACATAAAGTTGCTTTTTCGTTATTTCTTAAAAGGCTATTAGTTCAATTGGATGAAACAGAAAAAGCCTTTAGTCAGTTTTGGTCTGAGCATCACCTGAAACTTAACCAATGCCTACAACTACAGCGCTTTGAGCACAATTTTTATAAGGTATTGTTTTCTTTCTTAATATAACTTCCTTTTTCTTAATATAACCTCCATTTTTCATACAAACCTTTGATTTTTCTCTTTCCCCTTAGATGCTCTGGGATTGGGATTTCCTCTTTTGCCTAATCCAGCTCCCTCTTTACATCCTTACTGTTTCATAGACCCCCACATTTGCAGTGGAGTAACAGCAGTCTAGAATCCCATTATCCCATTTTCCTGTTGACATATGTGGCATTTCAGTGTTGGTTTAAGTTGCTTTTAGACTGATGAGCTGTTGAATGTAGTTCTAACATTCTAACTACAAGTGCCTCTAGATCCCCAGCTTAACCCGACAGGTACTAAGCTGAAAAAAGAAGAAAGGCATATATTGATTCACCCAAGTCCTGATCCTTTTAGATTTTTTAGGTTTTCTTGAACATAACAAACCTATACTTTACAGATGGGTGCTTGTTGTTTTACTTCTGCACAGTTCTAATGTGCCCTGCAGGTTAAACTTGCCCTGGAAAATTTGCTGGAAGAGCTAGCAGAGTTTACGGGCATTGGAGACAGCGTGATGCATGTGGAACAACTTCTTAAGGAACACAAAAAACTGGAGGAAAAGGGCCAGGTTTGTTTTTTGAGGTTTTTTTGGACTTGGAAGGAAGTTACTATGAATAATGACAGATGGTGTCCAATCATTGCTGTTGGAGGGTTGCTAAAGGACCCAGGAATGCCCAAATCCTGCCCTTCAGTCACTCCACCCCTACCACCAGGTCCCCGAGGAGATAGGCATGTTAACAACTATAATAAATAATACGAAATAAGACCCATAGCAGAGTCTTACTAAAGCTGTTAGAGCACATGGAGGAAGGTAGAAGTTCAGGTGTACCTCTCATGGGATCCGCAGCCAAGTGGGAGAAGGTCACAGCAGGTGAATCACTGGCCAAGTCAATTAGCATAGACAGTTTAGAGTTCCTCATGTAGGGGTGAGGGTTGGAGGCAAGGAGGGGAAATTTTTTAAAAGGGGAAACCAGAAAAAACAATAATTGATGGGTGAAGTGGATTCATATTAGTTCTTCTGCTGCACAGAATTGACAAAACTTTTCTCCTGTCCCATGTTCCAAGAGTTGTAAATTTCAGACTTGTAAAGGAGTGTGTATTTACAATTCCCATATCAGAATTAAACAAGTTCCCAAATCTGCACACCAGTCAGCACTCAGAAGGGATTCTATTCTAAGTTCTTATAGATTTAGTTTATTACAGATTTAGAAAAAAATGAGTCATCTCTTTCCAGGAAAGTGCCTTTCTGCTTTTTCTTAATTAAGTTCTCTATATTTTTCTCTCCAGGGGACTGAGTCCCCTGTGATTAGCACTTCCTTTCTGAGCTAATCTAGAAGGATGTTTCCCAGATGACAATTTTACAGAACTGGAGATTGCTTCTTAAAGTGTGAGCCCTAGCCAGTCTCATAGGTGCCACCTGAGTGAAAACTTATAAAACATGCAGAATCTCAGGCCCTATCTGCGACTCAGAATTGGCATTTTAATAAAATCCCCAGGTAATTGACAAGTATATTACAGTTTAAAGACATATGCCCTTAAAGACTACAAAATGAAGGTCATGCTAAGCTGAGGGTGTTCCTGGGCATGTGTGAACTCACAAACCCACCTGTGCACCCAGCTCCTCTCTCAGGAATCCCATCCTGCCCTAGTGAGCACCTTCTCTTATCAGTGATCATTGATAACTAAATATTTTAATGCTAAAAACACACAAGTCATTAGAAATTGAATTTCACATATATGATAATGACGTGCCACAAATTCTCTAGAATAGACAGCTCCAATTTTGTATAATTCTAGTTTTTCAATAGAACTCTTTATTAAATATAGATACCATGTATTTTTGCTTATATAAATGTATATATTAGGAAAAAATGTCTCACCAATAAAAAAAAAATACCTTCATATATAAATGAAGGTGGTTACTGACCAACCAGGAGAATGTTAATTAATCAACAAGCATTCCTTGTCCTAGGTGTTGTGGGTGTGGAGAAACACTCAAGACCCTGTCTTCATGGAACTTACATTCTACTAAGGAGAGAGAGTTGATTAAAATCAGTCAAATAAAAAAATACCAGATAGTGACCAGTGACATAAAGAGAAAACAGAATATAAGAGAAAGTGACTGGGGTGCTACTTTTGCTAGAATGGTCAAGAAAGGCCTTTGAAGGTGGCCTCTGATCTGAGATCTCTGTAGTCATACAAAGCTTTGGGGACTAACATCAAGACAGAGGAAGCTACAAGTGCAAAGGTCCTACATGAGAATGGGGTTGGTGAGTCAAGGAATGTTGCTGGAGCACAGTGAGGACGTAAGTTGGGAGAGATGGACAGGGCCCCATGGTCATATTGGGCCTGAGATCTTTGCTGATGATTTGGATTTTATTCTCAGTGAAACAGAAAGCTACTGGAGGGTGTTCTTGATTACGTTTTGAATAGTGATGATGGATCTTCACAATAACATCGCATTCTTTCTTCTGTCTACCTTAATACATACTTTTTAAAAATGGCTGATCAAACCTAGAGATGAAGCATATGATCAGGGAACATAGGAATGCTCTGTGAACCCATGACCCATTTTTATTTTTATTTATTTATTTATTTTTTCCATGATCCATTTTTAATGGGCAAAATTCTTGAACCAATAAGACTAACCTACTGGATATGACCTGTGACCAGGGATGGATTTCATCCATCCTGTGCCTCACTTTCCAGTTTATAAAATCTACTTTCCCTAAGATGCACTATACCTAATCCGCTACCTTTGGGTATACCGAACAAAGCTATCTTAACAAAATTGAGATCTTCCTCAACATGTCTTCTGTCAGGTTTCTAAGAGGAATTGTTTTTTCAGATAATTAGGGCTTAGCTAGTCTTCCCATTTGTCCTGAAAAGTGTTAAAGGAACAAGGTGATGGTGTTCCCAGAGTCCTAAGCCAGAGGGGGCTTGACGTTAGGAGTCCCAAGAAATCAGTTTCAGGAGATTCCAGATGGTGGATTAGAGGAAGGCTGCATATCCAGTTGTATCATGACTTGGGATTCAAGCAATAGGAGTACTGCTTCTCGGTGAAGAGGGTTATTGAAGAAATTGACTGAAATTCAATATTGGACAGTCGGTGATTCGGAAAAACCCGGAAACCTGGAAGTATTGAACAAAGGACAAGAAAAAGTATATGGGAGCCAAGCCAGGTGCAAAAGTGACAGTGTCACAGATTCACTGCAGCATGGGGGATAACACAAATGGAAAGAGAAACACAATGGACAAATTTGGCAGAACAGAAAAGAAGTCCAACCTTAGCTGAACCATACGCTGCACAGTGAGCTGGTGTTTACAAAGTGCTCTGCGTTTCTCAACCGGCAAGTGGAGAGCTCAGACTCAGGTGGAGAGCCATTTTGAGAAGACTACATTTCAGCTCACTGCTGCAGGAGCCTGGGAGATCACAGCAAATATTGTCAAACTGTCCCAGAAAGCACCCACCATGTGTCCTAGGGTGTGCCTAGTAGATCAAGATTAAAACAGGTGCAGAGAAGATTGTACCTGGTGGAATGAATTTGGAGGGAAGTGTGACTTGATTTCCTTTTGAGTCTGGCAGCTCCCATGAGCAGCTGAAGAGGGTTGGGAAATTCAAGAGTTGGACATGATTACACTTGGGGATTGACCCTGGGAAGGCCATATTTGTAGGCAATAGAGTGTACAAGACCTGTGGAAGGTTGGCTCCCCTTCCCTACAAGTAGAATTCTTGGGAGTCCGTGAGATCCAGATCCCCAGAAGAGAGATTGGCATCTCCCTGGCCGTAGGGATATTTTGATTTAATCTCCCCAGAGAAGATACCACCCAACAAAGTCCCCAAAGGCCTGATTTGAGCTAAGCCCTAGCTACCAGAACTCCCCATTTAGAACTCTGCTGTAGCCCCACCCAAGAACTCATTGATCTGGTCTGTCCAGCAAAACTCCAATGCACAGTACTTCCCATTCTGCCTTATCTTACACTGGTGAGAAGGGAAGTTGAAGGTGATTTTAACTAGCTTCAGTTTCAGGCCACTCCAGCTGGCAGCTGGGTGAGCAGCACAAAAAAGGAAGGATTTAAGAACCCAGCACTTGCTCTAAGCAGTACATAGTCCAAGGAGAAACAGAAAGGACAGTTGGGCATAGAACATCTATCTTTGTTGACAGTTTTGACCACTTCAGTGGAGATGATTTTTTCATTTTTTTCCAATTTCTTTCCCCTTTTTTTTCTTTGCATGTGTGTTCTCACTGTGGTGATTGGTTTGATATATATATCCACAAACCTTTTTTCTCATTTCTCATTAGCATTTTTTTAATTGTTGATGGACATTTATTTTATTCATTTATTTATATGCCGTGCTGAGAATCAAACCCAGTGCCTCACACATGCTAGGCAAGCGCTCTACTACTGAGCCACAATCCCAGCCCCCTCATTAGCAATTTTTGTTTCCTTTTTTTTTTCTCTCTTGTCTTTTAAGCATTAGGGTTTGTGGGGTTTTTTCTTTTTAAAATCTGATTTTTCCCTCTTTCTCTGCTTTATTCTCCCTCTCATAGCCATATTCTCTTATTCTATCTCTTTCTCTGTACTTATTTTATTTTCTCCTTCTTTATAGCCATCACTTGCTACATCTCTTCTGCTTTCTCTCTGTTCTCGTTTTGAACATTCTAAAGTTTCTTTTACCTTTCTATCACATTTCCTTTTCTCTTAATGAACTGTATTTTTTTATTTGATTTCTATAACTCCTACCCTCACCCTTCATGTTGTTGTGGTTATTAGTACTGTGGATTACGTAGTTGACACCTGCTGTTTAACTTAATGCCAAATCTAGTTCACAGCTATTTATTCTTCTTGCTCTTGAATATTCCTGTTTTTGTGGTTATTAGTCCTGCAAATGTTACATTAGGCACTGTGTATTTATTTTAATACTATATATTGTTCATTACTATTGTTGTTGTTTGTTTCTTTTCTGTGAGGTGCTGAGAATCTACTGTGACACTATGAGTTCACAGGTTAGAGACTTGGCTGTTAAGAAATAGCACACTTTGCTCTACATGCAAACCAACCATGCTCAAACATCAATGATACTTTAATACAAAAAATAGAAGAGACAAAAACCACAAACTAATAACCAGTCCCCAAGAAGGAATGGTGAGAGGGGACTCCTCAGGACCCACTCATGGACCCACTCCTACAGCAAAAACAAAGACAATTAACACAATGACTTTGGATACCACACCGATGATGGGGTCTCAATCTAGATCTCTCCCATGCCTCTTTACAATATACAGAATTGTTAAGAAGAGCTATCACAGAGGTTGAACCCACATACCCTGTTATACACAACACAATAACCAGATCTACAAGAAGGACCCCATTCTTTTGAGACCTACCAGGAAAGTGAGATCCTCAAGCTCTGACACAATATACACTATGTCAAAATACACTAATTTTGCTCCACATGCAAAGTTTGAGCAGGGAAACTATACTAAAACTCACTTAGAAATAAATTGAAAAATTCACTACAATTTGATATCCCAGAACACTTTGTCAAGAAAATGCTGTGACCTTAAAAAGCCAACACATAAGAGTGGAAGAGAAATCCCTCCCAACAGGTGAATAAAATCCAACACAGGAATACAAGAAATATGAAAAAACAAGGTAACATATCACCTTCTAAAGTTTACAACTCACAAGCAAGGGACTCCAAAGATATTGAAGTGGATGAAATACCAGATAAAGAATTCAAAAGAATGATTTTAAAAATGATCAATGAATTCCAAGAGAATACAGAAAAATAATTGAATGAATTAAGGAAGTCAGTACAGGATATGAATGAGAAATTCAATGAGGAAATAAAGATATTGAAAAAGAACTACAAAAACATCTTGGAAATGAAAGACAATAAATAAAACAAAATGTTGAGTTGAAAGTCTCTCTAATAGAGTATCCTATGCTGAAGACAGAATTTTATAACTGGAAGACAAAGTGCTGGCCTTGAACATTCAGACATTATTAAAGAAAAAAAAAGTAACCATGGCCAGAATTTATAAGAACTCTGGGACAATTTTAAGAGACCAAATTTAAAGAATCATTGAAATCAAGGAGGATTGAGAGATGTATACTAATGGCATGGATAAACTCTTCAGGAAAATTATAATAGAAAGTCTCCTAAATCTTGAGAATGAGATGGACATTAAGATCCAGGAATAATTTAGAAACACACTTGGATCAAAAAGATCAAAAAAAGAATCTCCCCATGACAAATTATAATTAGAAAAGCTAACATACAGAACAAGAGTAGAATTTTAAAAGCCCCATGAGATGAATATCAGGTCACATTTAGAGGTAAGGCAATCAGAATTACTTCTGATTTCTCAGCAAAAATTCTAAAATCCAGGAAGGGTTAGAATTGTGTGTTCCAAGCCCTAAAAAATAATAACTGTCAAACATGATTGTAGTCCAGCAAAGCTATCCTTCAGACTGGAAGAAGAAGAAATAAAAACCTTCTGAGATAAACAAAAACTAAAGGAATTCATGGCTACTAAGCTGACACTGCTTTGTTGGCTACTACACACAGAAGAAATGAAAAACAAAATCCATCGCTTACAAGTGACCAAATCTCTGAAGAGTAGCTAAGCAAATGAGAAACAGGACCCAATTAAACATTAGAAATAAATCAAAATGGCAAGAATTACATCTCTTTATAATAACATTAAATGTAAATGGTCTCAACACTCCAATTAAAAGACATAGGCTTACAGATGAATTGAAAACAACTATATACTATTTGCAAAAGATGCACCTTATAAGCAAAGACATTTACAGGCTGAAAGTGAAAGGATGAAAATCAAGTGGGATTGAGAGATGCAGACTAATGACATGGATAAACTCTTCAGGGAAATTATACTGAGTTTTCCAAATCTTGAGAATGAGATGGACGTTAAGATATAGGAATCATTTAGAAACCCAAGTAGATCAAAAAGATAAAAAAAGAACCTCCCATGACACATTATAATTAGAACAGCTAACATACAGAACAAAGGTGGAATTTTAAAAGCATATGGAGCCCACTAACAAGCAGGATTATTTTATAGCTATTATTTTATCCAAATAAAATATTCTATAGATATCTATTAAACCTATTTGACTTATAATTTCTTTTAGTCTAAAAAGTCTTGACTGAGTTTATGTCTGATAGCTATCTAATGGTAAGAGAGGAGTGTTGAAATCATCCAGTATTATTGTACTAGGGTATAAATGGGTCTTTAAATTTAGTAGTATCTGTTTTATGTAATTAGGTGCACCAATGTTTGGGGCATAAATATTTACTATCTTTATATCTTCTTGGATTATTCCCTTTGCCAGTATGAAGTGAACTTCTTTGTCTTTTCTGATTATTTTTGGCTTAAATTCTGCTTTGTTGGCTATAAGCATAGCTACTCCTGCTCATTTGTGGGCTCCATATGCTTTTAAAATTCTACCTTTGTTTTATATGTTAGCTGTTCTAATTATAATGTGTCTTCATAAGAAAATCAGAAAGATCCCAATAAAAACCTAGTGATGCACCTCAAGGCCCTTGAAAAAGAACAAACCAATTCCAAAACCAGCAAAAGGAAGGAAATAATTAAGATCAGAGCTGAAATCAATGAAACAGAGAATAAAAAAATACAAAGGAAACAGAGTTGGTTGTTTGATAAGGTAAAGAGATTGATAAACCTTTAGCCAAACTAACCAAAAGAAAATGAGAGAAGACCCTAATTAATAAAATTAGAGTTGAAAAAGGTAAAATTACCACAGACATCACAGAAATCTAGAGAATTATTAGGGACTATTTTGAAAAGATATACTCCAATTAATTGGTAAACCTGAAAGAAATGGATATATTTCTAGACACATATGACCTGCCAAAATTAAATCAAGAGGTCACAGAAAACTTAAACAGATCAGTAAGTAATAATAGACAGAAGCAGTCATAAAAAAAGCCTTCCAAGAAAGAAAAGCCCAGGATGAGATAGCTTCTCAGGTGAGTTCTACCAGACCTTGAAGCAGAACTAATGCCAAATGCTTCTCAAATTATTCCATGAAATAAATTGAAACACTTTCAATTTTGTTCTCTGAAGCCAGTATCACACTGATACCAAAACCAGAAAGGACACATCAAGGGGAAAAAATTTACATACCAATATCCCTGATGAATTTATATACAGAAATCCTTAATAAAATATTAGCAAATAATATTCAACAACATATTTAAAAGATTATATATATTATAATCAATTTGTTTTTATTTCAGGATTGCAAGGATGGTTTAACTTATGCAAATCAGTAAATGTCATTCATCACACAGTCATCTCAATAGATGCAGAAAAAGTCTTTGACAAAATTCAACACCCATCCATGACATAAACACTAGAGAAACGTGGGTTAAGATGTAACTTACCTCAATATCATAAAGGGTATAATACAACAAACCCAAAGCCAATATCACTATGAATGGGGAAAAACCAAAAGCATCCTTGAAAATCCAGAACAAGACAAGGATGTCCATTCTCACTACTCCTATTCAATATAGTACTAGAAATTCTAGCCAGGGCAATTAGGCAAGAAAATGAAAGGAGGATGTCAAATTGTCACTGTTTGCAGATGATATGATACTATACTTACGAGATCCAAGAAGCTTCACCAGAAGACTGCTAGAGCGAATAAACAAATTCAACAAAAGTAGCAGTTTACACAACCAACATACAAAAATCAATAGCTTTCCTCTATGCCAATAATGAATCTTTTGGGAAAGAAATCAAGAAAATAATTCTATTCATAATAGCCTCAAAAAAGAAAAACAAAAACTAGGAATAAATCTAAGGAGGAGATGAAAGACCTCTACAATGAAAACTTCAGAATACTAGAGGAAGAAATTAAAGAAGACATGACACAAGAAGATGGCATGACCTCCCATGGGCATAGATAGGTAGAATTAATATTGTTTCAATTGCCTTATTACTGAAAGTAATATACAGATTCAATGCAAACCCTGTCAAAATATCAATGGTATTCTTCACAGGACTAGAAAAAAAACAGTCCTATAATTCATTTGGAAGAATGAAAAAACCCAGAATAGCTAAAGTAGTTCTAAGCCAAAAAAAGAAATGCTGGAGGTATTCCAAAATCTGACTTCAAACTAAATTACAGAGCTATATTAACAAAAACATCACGGTACTGACATAAAAACAGACATATAGAGCAAAGGAACAAAATAGAGACACGGAGACAAACTGTTTTACTAAACTTTTGCATTGCTGTCCCCAAATTATCTAATGCAAACAACTTAGAGGAGGAAAGTTTATTTGGGGCTTATGAGGTCTCAGTTCATATATGTCTGACTCCATTGCTCTGGGTTCAAGATAAAGCAGCACATCATAGGAGAAAGGTCCAGAGGAGGAAAGCCACTCAGCTCAAAGCAGGTTCAGGAAGCAGAAATAGAGAGAGTGGGGAAGGAGCCATAGGGAAGATGTATACTTCCAGGGCATGCCCCCAGTGACTCCCCTCCACTTGCCTACAGTTACCTCACAGTTAGTCCATTCGAACTAGGATGCATTGATAGGTTACAGTTCTCACAATCTGATCAGTTCACTTCTGAATATACCTGTACTAAGAAGTGCTTTTGGAAGACACCTCATTTCTAAACCATAACACAGACTCACACAGATCCCAGTCATCTAATCCTTGACAAAGGTGCCAAAAACATAAAAAGACAGCCTTTTTAAAAAATGGTGTGGGGAGTGGGGAGACTAGTTATCCATATGCAAAAGAGTGAGACTGAATTCTTATCTCTTACCCTGCACAAAAGTCAACTCAAAATGGATCAAAGATCTAGGAGTCAAACCAGAAATTATGAAATTCCTAGAAGAAAATATAGGATCTACACTCCAATAAATAGGCACAGGTAACAACTTTCTCAATAGGACTTCTAACACTTAGAAACAACACCAAAGCTTAGGAAACAACACCAAAATTAATAAGTGGGATGGCATAAAATTAAAAAGCTTCTGCACAGCAAAGGAATGTACAGAGAGAATCTACAGAATGGGAAAAAAATCTTTGCTAAGTACTTTCCTACACAGGATTAATATTCAGAATATATAAAGAACTCAAAAAAATCAACAACAAAACAAATAGCCCAATCAATTAATGGGCAAATGAATTGAACAGACACTTCTCAAAAGAAGAAATACAAATTGGCAACAAATATATGAAAAAAGTTCAACATTTTTAGCAATTAGGGAAATGCAAATTAAAACTACATTAAGATTTCATCTCACTCCATTTACAATGGCAGCCATCAAAAATACAAACAATAATAAATGCTGGTGAGGATGTAGGGGAAAGGAACCCTTTTACACTATTGATGGGATTGTAAATTAGTACAATCACTATGAAAATCAGTATAGAGGAATACTAGGAATGGAATCACCGTATGACCCAGCTATACCACTCCTCAGTATCTACCCTAAAGAATTAAAGTCATCATACTATAGCTATATATGCATACCACATTTGTAGCAGCACAACTTACTATGGAACCAGCAACCAGTGAATGACTGGATAAAAGAAAATGTGATATACATACACAAACGAATTTTATTCAGCTGTAAAGAAGAAAATTAATGGAACTTAGGAATATTATGTTAAGTGAAATAAGCCAAACTCAGAAAGTCAAGAGTTTTACATTTTTCTCTCATATGTGGAACTAGACAGGAACAAGAAAAAGAACAGTGGTGAGGGTGGTGAGATCTCATGGAAAATCAAAGAAAGACCACTAGAATAAAGGAATGAAGGGAGGGAAAAGGGAAATGCTGTGGCATTATGGTATATATCAATTGTTACATTGTCTTATTGTGTGCATGTATAAATATTTCACAATAAATTCCACCATTATGTATAATTCCAGTGCACTCACAAAAAAATTACAGGTTCAGACACTCACCCCAGAAGCAAAATGGAAAAAGTAATGGTGAAAGGCAGGAAAGGAATTTACTCAATACAGTTATATTGGGAAGACAAGAGGGATCAAGCATCCTCAGCTCTGTTTTCACGGGAACTGACATGAGCTCCCAGATAATATAGCAAAATGGGGCTATAAGTATGCATAGCCAAGCAGCCTTGGTCAAACTGTGGTCTGGTTGGTCGTTTTCTCAGGGACAGCCAGGCAGAGCCTTGTTAATATCTATGGGAAAGTTGTTGTGATGGGGAGGGGCGGTGGGGAGCAGGAGCTACAACTCACCCCAAGGTGTTTATCCATCACACTTGTTTCTGGAGTCCAAGGTGACTGTGGGAGGGAATGACTCAGATCAAAAGAGACATGCAAAATTGAGGTAGAGATGCCAAACTTGTAAGCTGCTTTTAGTTACCTGCTGGGCATTTGCAGGCATCTGCAGCTTCAGTGCATAGTCAATGCTTTTAGCAAAAATAGTCTTTAACTCTCCATTACAGTTTTTGGCCAGAATTCACCAACATCTGGTTGGGATTCATCCTCTTCTCAGCACCAAAGGGTCAACTTCCCTGTCAGCACAGCCAAAAACTGGTTCTGGGTTGTTACCAATATCCTCATGGGGTAACCTCTGAACCAACTCACTAACCAGACTCACGTCGCATGCAAATTAAGACTACTGTTTATCCTCTTCTAGTTTGAGGGTTTAGCAATCATTGAATACTTCTTCCTGATTCTGAAAAATAATGATCACAAGGACTACATTCTATAAAAGCAGAATTTACTAAAGAGCTTTGGCTTTGGGGATGGGCCAGTAGGGAATAAACAGGACAAGGTGGGTGGAACTAGCATGATTTCAGCCTTGACCTCGCCCCGAAGGCTGTCCTCTCCCTACACAGCTACTATGTCCACGAAGGGATCCAGGCCATTAACTTCCTAAAGATGTCATCTAGCTTGACGGTTAAGGCTCTTTTGGCTAAGTGTGAAATTTTTAAACATATGGGGAAGCAGATAGAATCATAAAATGGACTCCCATGTGGTCGTCATTCCATATTGTACCATTAACTTTCTGCCTTTCTTGTTTCATCTGTCCCACCTCCCCATCCCTGTGGGATTCCCTGACAGGGTGGCATCACCCTCTTTCTGACAATTTCCTTCCATGGTAGACAATGCCATTTTTCCTCTGTCTTAGTAGTTGAGTCCTGAGGGGAAAAGCAGCTATTATTACCATAAAGATTTCTGATTTACATGTTACAATTTAGCTATCTGGTCTTAGGGAATTTTCAGCATCTGAAAAATGCCAGATAGGCTTGTGGTCAGAAAAACAGATTTTAGCCCTTTATCATCATTTCTTTTTCACCTTGGAAGTTTTGTTTATTATTTATCTTGAGCGGGAGCTGTATAAACTGAACAATAAGTGGCGATTTGGAGGTTTTATTGTAAAGTTCCCGGTGGGCACCACAAAGATGTGATAATCATAGCTGTGCAGTCCTCATTCTCGCATGCCTGGCAAGCACAGGTGAACCAGAAGGTGACAGGAACATGGGTGGGAGAGTCCATCAAAGCTGGATTCAAATCTAGGCCCTAACAACTGCCAGCTGTGACCCTAGCCAAACTACTTAGCCTTTCTGAACACAGTATCCTTGTTTATAAAACAAGTAATAATTTGTACCTTGCAGAATCTGTGAAGACTAAATGAGTTAGATGTATGGTTAAGAATCTACTGAGTGCCTGGAATGTAATAGGTGGTCAGTACTCCGAGGTTATTTTTATCATCCATTCATTTCTATAATAGTGATCTTCTAGCCATCCAGAGGCTAAATCAGGGTAGATCCTTAGTTATCTCTATGGACTTTCCCTGAAGATCCTATTGGACCTGTTATTCACATCTCTTGTCTACCACATCATGGTTTTTTGTTGTTGTTGTTTTTTGTGGTGTTGGTGGTGGTTGTGGTTCTGAGGATTGAACCCAGGAGTTTGTGCATGCGATCCAAGCACTCCACCAACTGAGCCATATCCCCATCCCTCACCTCGGGTATCTTAAGAACAGGACTGAAGGGTAAGACACTGCATGCCAAGTGAAGGTCAGGCTGTGAGTGCTCTAAGGTCCTTAGGAAGTATCTTGTTTGAATTTTCCTGAACCCAGAAAACTTAAAAAAAAAAATGTCAACAGAGACTTCTCTGCCAAGTTTTCATATTTCTATATTTAACCAAAGTCCGACAAGTTTGAGCAACCAGATGAGGTCTCTAAGCCTAGGCAGAACAAGTGTGGCCATTTTTCTCTGTTGGTCAGAGCCAGATTCTGGAGCCAGGCTGCCTGAATTGGAAGCCTGGCCCTTCTCTTTCCTACCTGGGTCAACTTCAGTTTTTCCACTTCTCTTTTGTAAAACAGTACCTATACTGAAAGTTTTGTTGGAAAGAGTCAAATAATCATTGTAAAACATTCATATGTGCTCAGTAAACAATAGCTGTTGTTATTATCACAGAGTAGCAGGAAGATTCTATGATACAGAGCATTCCCTAGGTTCAGTCTGTAGGGACTAAGCATTGAGTACTGCAGGGACTAAACAGTCCTAATAAAGGTCTCTCATTCACTTTTGATTCATCCTGCAAATATTTATTGATCTACTAGGCCAAGCAGCACTGTTCTAAATTCTGAGCTGTGAACAAAAAGGTCAAAACTCACTGCCCAGGGAATTAGCATTCTAATCTCCTCCCAGGGCTGGAGACCATTGCATCTGGGCCTTTGCTCAAAACAAGAAAACTGAATATTTGTCTCTGAGTTCTTTAAACTAGTCACAGCTTGATTTGTGTCACTTTATTCCCATATCATCACTCCTTTTTGTTTTGCACAACAGTCATTTAAGCACCTTTTATGTCCCATGTCCTATTTTAAGTTGCATAAGAGCTGGCACAGTGCAGTCAATAGTTAAGTGATCTCAATACAGTGAAAGATAAGCTCTGGTCAAGAGAAGCATAGGGTTTTGGGGAAACACAGAGAAAGGACATAAAATAGAGGAATCAGAGAAATTTCCTGGAAAGGTGATATAGATAGAGCTATCTCCAAAGAGATATAGGAGCAGTAAGGAGTCAGGAAGAGTGTGAGGAGGAAAGGATGGGGTTTTTGAGGCCCAGAGAACAGATGGAGAAACCACAGAAGCCTGGAGCTACCTGAATATTGGGAGAAGGGCAAATGGGTCATAATTACAGCTACAGCAGAGAACAAAGCTGAGGGATGTAGAGCAGAGTTGGTAAGAGGCACACCAAGCTATTAGCTAGATCATGAAAAGCATGTGCATTCTCTAGAGTTCGAACTTGCTCCTGAAGATCTTGAGGAACCTGTAAAGACTTGAAGCTTGGGAATGACATAGACATGCTAAGGCATTGTGTTGGTATTGCTGCTCTGCCAGTCTGGATGATTTAAAGAAAAATGTATTAGTATTCTCCAGAGCAACATAACCAATAGAATATATGTAATTATAAGAGATTTTATCAGATTGGTGTGTTAGTCTGCTTTTTGTCATTGTGATCAAAATGGCTGCCAAGGCAACTTAGAGGAGAGAAAGTTTACTTTGGTCTCAGGGTTCCAGAGGTTGACCAATTTCATTGTTCTGGCCTGAGAAGCATAACATGGTAGAAAGGGGTGGCAGAAGAAGACTACCCAGTTCATGGCAATTGAGAAGCAGAGACAGAGAAAGGAGCCAGGGACAGATATAGTTCAAGGCCATGCCCCCAGTGACCTACTTCCTCCAGCTATGCCCTACCTGACTACAGTTACCACCCAGTCCATTCAAATAATTAATCCATCAAGGGGATTAATCTGCTGATGAGGTTACAGACCTCATGATTTAATCATTGCCTGAAAGTCCCACCTCTGAATCTTGCTGTTTGGAGGACCATGCTCTCAGAACATGAGCTTTTCAGGGAACATTAAAGATCCAAATCATAACAATTGGCTTACATGATCAGAGACTGAATAGTCATATAATAACTGTCTGCATGCTAGTTGTTAATATAGCTGCTCAGTTCAAGAAGTTGGAAGCCTCAGAACAAGAGAGAGAAGCCAGTGATGCAGTCCTGGTCCAAGGCTCAAAACCTCAGAGTCCCCTAAGGCCTCTGACATCTGAGTCTGATGTCCATGGGAGTTAGCAGCAACAAAAACACACCTGCTCAAGAAGGGTCGATTGTGCCTGCGTGTGCAAGTTTCCTCCTTCTTCCACTTTTTCATGCCATCCACTTTTTCCTAGCCTATTGGATAATGCCACCCATGTATAGAGCAGGTTTTCCCCACTTAGTTCACTGAACCACACACCAGTCTTCTCTGGAAACACCCACAAAGACACACAAAAGCCTGTTTTGCCAGTTTTCTGGGCATCCCTCAATCCAGTCAACCAAAATGAAGGAAATCTAGGTGACCAGCTGTCCCTGTGAGAAAGCATAAAGACCTGAACAGACAGTAGTAACAAGGAGGTAGTGGAGGCAGGATCAGAAAAAGTGTTCAGAAGTATGTGGGCACTGCAAGGCTTGGAGAATATGTAAGGGTGGGAGGACAGAGGCTTTGAAACTCTCAAAATCATAAACTAGTGCAAGTTAAGAGGGGCAAGTGACCTCACCTGGAGTTAAAATGATTCTTTGTATTACCATAAAAAAACAAAATGAGGGCCAATGTGGTTAGCCCTGATGCTCAACGTGGTCAGCAAGAGTGCTTTGGGGCTCTGCTCCTGAAGACCTTTGTAAATGTGGCAGTCGTCTGTGGACTCAAAGGTCAATGCCGATTCTCACAATCCCTCCAAGTAGACCCCTGCATCGGCTGGCTCATGCATTAATTTTGTTGATCAGATATTTATTGGATGCCTACTAAGTGTTCTCACACTACTTACATTTTGGTGGTAGTGAGCAAGGAAGGGAATAATCATTACAGAAAACAAAGAAGATAGCTTTCAGATAAATGAAGTTAGAGAGAGGGCCAAGTGATGGTTGGGTGATATGAGCAGATAACTCAGAGCTTAGACCTAAATGACCCAGGGAAGAACATTCCAGAAGAAGGCCATGGAGCAGGAGCTAGATTGGTGCCCTACCTTGTTAAGCCCCATCTCTTGCCTGAATTTCTTCAGTAGCCCCCTAACTGGTCTCCCTTCTATCCCTTTTGATCTGCCATCTTGAGAGTACAGCTAGAGTAATCATTTATAAAATATAAGTGACATCTCCCTCTTCAGAGGCTCCCCATGTCATAATGAGTAAAAGCCAAAGTGTTTACAATGGCAGCAAGGCCCTCCCCAGTCCTACCCTCTCTTCCCTCTCTGATCACCTCTTCCACTCCTTTTCTACCTGTTCCCTCTGCTCCAACCACACCCATCTCCTTCCTGCTTCTCTAACCTGCCAAATACATCCCTGTCTCAAGACCAAAGACTGTGTGGCTTGTCCCTTACTCAGGTCCTAGCTTGTATGTCAAGGGTTCCAAAAATTGCATGATACAAAGATTGTAAGGAGGACTAATAGGACTCACCATATAGTTATATTCAGAATTACAACCTATTAGAGTAAAAAGATACTCAGCCAAATCAGGAAGAGGAAAAAGTACATGGGGTGAAGTCCAGAGAAGACCAGGGGCAAACTTCTGAGGCTTTTCCCCATTGTTATACAGGACACACTTCATTCCCCCATCAATGAGTTGTCACAACACATGAAATGTCTATCAGAGATGCTCAGTGGAGGCTCATTGGCTCATTGCCCAGAGTTTTTACTGGGAACTGGTCACATACATAGCCTGGCAGGTACTGAAGTTCCAGACTCCCAGAAAGAAAACAAGTATTCAGCATAAACCATATTGTTTGCACAAACCATTTAGGAATACTGATATGGATTTTTCTTCTTCTTTTTTTTTTTTTTTTTTTTGTAGTGCTGGGCATGAAACCCCGACCACATGCATGCTAGGCACATACTCTACCACTGAGCTACAGCCCCCAGTGAGTCATTCTTGTCAGGGATAAGACTGACTGATAGGAACACACACACACACACACACACACACACAAGGAGGAAATGCAATTGCTGAGCAGATGGGTAAGGGCAGACAGAAACCTCAGGAAGGGGTTTAGACAGGCATGTTTGTAAGTGCCATGACTTCCATAGAGGTACTAGTTTCAGTTTCAGTTCACTACCACTCTCCTCAGGGCCAAGCATCTATCTTCCTTTCCCTTTTAGTTAAAAGTCTCTTAGTATATGTGCAATAACATGCAATGCTTTTCTGCCCTAGAGTTTGTCATAGTAATATTCATTTAATTATAAGTATTTAGGTACTATCTCAATTCTCCATTAAGCTGAAAATTCCTGTCTTGTTAACACTGTAGCCTCAGTGTGCCACTCAGAACTCTACAAATGTTTGAATGAGTGACAACTTTCTCCTGAGAAAGCCCTGAATCAGCTGCACCTGCATAGCTTCCTCCAAGTTCAGAGCACACAGTGTCAGGCACTTACCAGCCTCACGATGCTCTGGCTCTGGCACCAAGCCTCTGATGCTCAGCTGTGGGTATTGTTTTGCAGGAGTCCCTGGAGAAGGCCCAGCTGCTTGCACTGGCTGGAGACCAGCTCATCCAAGACCACCATTACTCAGTGGACTCCATTAGGCCCCAGTGTGTGGAGCTCAGGCACCTCTGTGATGACTTCATCAATGAAAACAAGAAAAAACATGACACTTTGGGAAAGTCCTTGGAGTTGCATAGAGAGCTGGACAAGGTGAGCAAAACAAAGCTGTGAAAGTGTCTGCAGGATTTTCTGTCAAGCAGTTACCAGGGATTGAACTCAAGGGCACTTAACCACTGAGCCACATCCCCAGCCCTAGTTTGTATTTAATTTAGAGACAGGGTCTCACTGAGTTGCTTAGTGCCTCACTTTTGCTGAGGCTGGCTTTGAACTCGTGATCCTCCTGTCTCAGCCTCCCAAGCAGCTGGGTTTGCAGGCATGCACCACGATGCCCAACTATAAAGTGGTTTTAATCATACTTGTCCTCCCCGCCTCACATGATCACTGAGAGTATCCAGAATTTTATGTGAAAAAGTGCTCAAGAGCCATTAAAAACTGCAGACTCTAGGTCATAGAGGTATAGGATATATAAAGTGTCCTAGCCATCTCTCCACACCATTAAAATTAACTAAAGTCCATGGAAGCAGATTTTGAAGAGTATGTTTTATCATGGCCTTCTGGGGACATTTCTTGATTTCCTTGCAGTTGTACAAAGAATCAAGCACCATATTTTCAAAGTGTCCTCCTCATGCAGAGGCCAAGGATTGTGAATGCTTTTGGAGAAGCTTCAGTAATAAGGACCATTATACCCCCTTACCATTTACTGAGCACCTACTTTGTTCCTATAGAGCATAATTATGTCATATATTTAATCCCTAAGACAGCCAGTGAGAAACATATTAATGGCTTCTTTGTCCAAAGGCAAAAAGTAACAGCACAATGAATCAATGGATCTCAAAACTTGGTACCCAAGAATCACCTAATGAGCTGGTTATAATTGCAGAGTCCCTGATGGGTTACCTCAAAGGCTCAGATTCAGCAGGTGAGGAATAAAGCCCAGGGATTAGTCATTTAGTCAAGTGCCAAGTGATTTTGGTGCTAATGGTTCACATGGTACCAGGGACAACTCTGAAGAGCCCTGGGATGAATGACTGCTAAGATCACCCATGTCATAAATAAGGGGAAGCCAAATTTGAAGCCAGGACTGCCAGATTCCAAACCCTGGCTTCTTAAGCGAGCCAGCAAGGCTGTGTGTGCAGGTCCTCATAGGCGAGGATGTGCGGACACTGGTGTCCTTCAGAGACGACCTCTAGGGTAAGTTCCTAGTCAGCACTAACACTGACTTCTGGAGCCTTCCCTGTCAGCTGTTCCCTGGCCGCCTGTGGCCAGTGGCTATGAGTCAGCACACTGCATTCTAGCAGCTGCTTCTGTCCCATGGCTCGGGGCATCCACTCAGCCTGTTTACATCATCCCATTGCCAAAGGGATTTTAATGTCAATGAAATACAGTTGTTCCAGAAACAAGTGGCTCAGAAGGGGCTGGTGCGCAGCCTGTCCTGTGTGCTGAGCCCGCTGCAGGATCAGCTGCTCTTTTCCAACCTCCATTGTGACTTTGCAGATTCCAGTTTAACATTTTCTGCAGATCTAGGCATGATGTATAAAGAAAAAGTTTTCACAGTTTCACAACGTCATGTTATTTTGAAAATCCAAAAATGGGGGATGGAGGAAGGGAAATGTTCATCATGATGCACAAACACCCCCTCCCATCCTCACACATTGGGAATTATTCATTTTAAAATGTCTTTTATTTGTCATTTTTTTTGTCATTGTCAGGCTCCAGAAGTCAGTGTAAATAATTTAGAAAAATAATAAAGATACACATTTAAGTTGCCTATGATTTTCCCACTTAGAAATAACCATTTGGAGTGGTTTTTTGTTTGCTTGCTTGTTTTGAACCTAGGGGCCCTTAGCCACTGAACCACATCACTAATCCTTTTTTATTATTTTATTTAGAGACAGGATCTCACTAAGTTGCATAGGGCCTTTCTAAATTGCTGAGGCTGGCTTTGAACTTGCGATCCTCTTACCTCAGCCTCCTGAGCCACTGGGATTACAGGTGTGCACCATCATGCTTGGAGTATTCCTTTTTGATCATTTTTCTTGTTGTAGCAATTTACCTTGCTCTTCAGTTCATATGATAAATGTAAAAACAGATGTTTTGCCCTAGAAGCTTTTTTTTTTTTCACATATTCAGGCCCCCTGTCTTTCTATCCAGATATCTCAGTGGAGTTCGAAAGAACAAATAAAAAATTGAATTGTTAGCTAGGTGTGACGGTGCAGGCCTGTAATCCCAGCAATTTGGAGGCTGAGGCTGGAGGATTGTGAGTTTAAGACCAGCCTGGACAATTTAGGGAGACCCTGTCTCAAAAAAAATTTTTTTAAATGATAGAAAGGACTGGGGATGTAGCTCAGTGGTAGAACAACATCCCAGTACCCTCTGTTCTCTCCCAAAGTTGAAATATTAGAATTCATCCCTCATCTGATTTCATCCTGCATCCAAAAAATGTGAGTATTACTGTTAATGGGTTACAAAGATTTGCATTTTGGGATGCTTCTGTAGTAAAGACAAATACCAATAAATGGAATTGTGGATCATTTGGGAATACAAAGAGGAAAGTGGTGCTTTTGTTAAAGGACATTCCCTCCCCAGGAAGCTATCTGTGGGCCAAGTCTAATGCTTTATTAATCACCCCAGGTTCTTATAACTTATTTGGATGCAAGACGGTGACTTGCTGGCAGGTGAGTCTGAAAAGCCATTGACTGCTTTTCTCTTATGGCTGACTTGTGACTTACAAATACTGACCTTTCATCTCCAAGAGATATAGCAACAGTTGTCAGTGGAAACAGGAAGAATGTTTATACGATTCATTTTATTGATTGAATGACTTCTCTGAGAAGTGGACCCTGTGAAATCAGCTTGGGCTTGTCCACCTCATAGTTTTATGAACAGAGGTTTGACGCCTAAGTTTTATGTCAGCCCATGAAAATTTCCTATTGTCCCAGAATATTTGTGGACCCCTCAGGAGCTCAGAACTTCTGCCCCTGGGGTGGTGGTGGCTCTGAGTTGAGGTCAGGTTAACTGCACAGAGCATTGTTTTTCTTTCCAAAAGGTCAGTCAGTGGTGTGAAGCAGGAATCTACCTCTTGGCTTCCCAAGCTGTAGACAAGTGCCAGTCTCGAGAGGGGGTCGACATTGCCTTGAATGACATTGAAGCATTCCTGGGCACTGCCAAGGAGTACCGGTTGCTCAACCCCAAGGAGTTTTACAACAAGTTTGAGTTGATACTCACTGTTGACATAAAGGTAATGTTTCTGAGTTATTTTGATCCTTTGGTTTAGAAAGGAATGAGGGAAGAGGAATTTTTGTCTGTTGCCTATAAAGTTCTTGCAAGACCCGGGCGTGCTGGCACATGCCTGTAATCCCATCAGCTTGGGAAGCTGAGGCAGGAGGACCATGAGTTCAAAGTCAGCCTCGGCAACTTAGTGAGGCCCTAAACCCTTAGGTGACCTCTCAGACTCCTGACCTAAATGTCTTGGCAAACACCTTCAAGGTCTGACTCAAGTTTCACCTTTAGTTATTCATTTCTTTTCACATACTTATGAGCATCTTTGTTGTATCCTGCTCCATGCTGAATGCTAGGGACACAGTGATGAGCAGAAATAGACAGGTTTCCACTCTTCATATGGACACTGAACTTACAGTTTAGTGAGACATTAATAAAATATTGACATAAAAATGTTACAAGGTAAGTGCTCTGATAGAGGGATTCAGGGTCCCTATTGGGCATGTGACAGAGGAACTCAACATGGACTGGTGTCAGAGAAGTCTTTTGGGGAGAGTCACTTGAGCCAAGGTCTGGAAAATGAGAAGATGGGGAGTCTCCAGTTGAAAGGAACAAGGCTGTTGGGAACCTGCACAAGTGCAGAACCCAAGGTCAAGGTGAGTCTAGAGAGCAAGGGAAGGACATTTGGCCTGAGGTTAAAGACAGACAGATGGGGTAAGACACTGTGAGCCTTGTTAAAGAGTTTCATCTTTTTTCTGAGAATAGTGGGAAGCCTTGGAAGAACTAAAGCAGGGGAATAACATCACTGGGTTTCCATTTTGAGAAGAGTCCTCTTCTGTGAAGCCATCAGGGTTATATATGACACCTTCCTCAGATCCATAGTACCTTGTGTGTATCTCTGCTTGAGGGGCTCCTCTACCTCTTTTGAGTAATGGGCCCTCTCCAGAATCTGATTCACATATTTTCAGGTCCTGCTCACTCAAAAGTGACTAAAAGTAGTTTGATGTTGGCTTCGTTTGTAAAGATATGGACAGGTTTTAGGGGTACTACAGGGTTGGTGAAGGGCTCTGGAGCTAGCAAGACACAGGAAGCAGTAACCACTCCTAAGTCTGAAGTGTCAGGATATCATAAAGAAGGTTCTGAGGAGTTCCCAGAGAGAAAGACCAGTGGGGTCTGTGGTTTTTGTGATGGAAAGAATTTCAGTATGCATCAATCAGAGGCATAGACAGTGATTAATTTAGGAAAGTAGATAGATACACATTTAAATGAGAATTGGCAGTCTCAAAAGAGAGACAGATACCTTTGGGGATAAAGCAAGGAATACACATTTAAGAGAGAATGTGGGCTATCCCATGAGTGAGAGATATGGTTTGGGAGTTCCTAGCCTTTCTTTTAAAGGAAACCTGGTGAGCTGTAGGTATGGAAGTGTATGTAGGGATGATATCAGTTTGGTGATCTCAAGATGGGTCATGGTGGTCTGGTCAACCTGTATATCCTTAGGCTGATATGGTCTTCATTTTCTGATCAATAGATAGTGCTAGAAAGTCCCCTAAGTTGTAGGTGTCTTAAAATGTCATATCTCTATTTATTTAGGTGGGGTTAGTTAACAGTGTTTTGATACATTTACAGATTTCCCAGGAATTTAGGAGTAACCAGCCTGAAAAAGACTGTTTAGAGAGTGAAAGTACTAGAAAAGTGTGTAGAACTCTAAAATTTTATTTTATTTTCCTTCCTTTATGTCTCCTTTTTACCTATTTTTTTTCCCATCCTACCTCAAGGGGAACTCAGGAAGAGCTACAGCTGTGACTGTGAGAAAGGGCAGCCAGTAGAAATGTGGCCTTCCGTGGAGGGACACAGTCCCTGCCAGAGCAACAGTGCTCTAGTTTGGATCTGGAGTGTTGTCCAAAGGCCCATATGTTAAAGGCTCACTGCTCAGCTTTGCATTTTTGGAAGATTATGGGACCCTTTACCAGGTGGCTCCAAGTAGAAAGTCCTCGATCACTGGGGTTGTGTTGTCTTCTCTCTTTGCTTTCCAGACACCATGAGGTGAGCAACTTACTCTGCCATGTGCTCCCCACCTTGCCACAAGCCAAAAAGAAATGAGGCCAACAAAAAAATGGAAGGAAACCTCTGAAGTTGTGAGACAAAATAATCTTACCTCTTCTTAAATTAATTATCTCAGGCATTTTGTTACAGTAACAGAGAAAATGACCAACACAAATATTTATCTCTGTTCTTCTCTTTGATTTTCTGTTAGTGCTCTCCATTGGCCAAAGCCAACTGAAAAATCCATAAGCTCATCTGGTGAAGTCCAAAGAGGTCAGCTTCTTGGGGTACAGAGCAAAGAAAGGCATTGTTATAGATCAACAGAGAATATACAACATATATGACTTTTATAAGTAATTTTAGGGAATACCCTAAAATCTATCCATGCACTCAGGCCCATATGTTAAGAACCTTTGTTCTTATATGACGCACATTACATTGTATTCTGGCTGTTTATTTTGAATGTCTGTCTCATTTATTACAATGGGAACTCTTTAAGGGCAGGGCCTTTGCCTCATCCATCCTGCCCAATAGTGGTCAGGCAGAGGGGCAGCATGGGCAGAGAGTAGTAGGGGCAGCTTGGCATTCACTTTACCTTCTTGATGTCCTCTCCCTGACCTCACTGAGTTTGTGTCCTCAGATATGATCTCCAGATGGGATGGGACTTTCCCCCAGCACAGGGATCCTCCTACTTCCCTGAACAGGGACAAGGAGAGGCCCATCTGGTGACTGACCTGCTATGCTGCTATTAGCCCCAGGTCAAATTCCTAAGGCAGAACAGTTTCAACCAAGCTCCACCTTTAGTAACCAAAAACACAGGTGCAGCAAATCAACCATGGAGATTTACAGTTGCAGCTGAGTTCTGATCACCTTCAGCAAATCCCTTCCACCACCACATCACCTGCCATAAAGTGAATAAAACCTAATAAACCACTTCTGAGTAATAGGTAGAAACATGAGTGAATGGAAGGATTGAAAAAGAACTACTACTAATAAATCCTGTATGTACAATGGACCAAAATACCCCAAAGCCTGTTGCTATGGTTTGATGGCCCCTCCAAAATTCATGTTGAAGTTTAATAGTAATACATTAAGAGGTGGAGTTATAAAGAGGTCATTGGGGCATGGAGTACTGTCCTCATGAATGGATTAGTGCTGTTGTGGAGGGAGTGGGTTAGTTACTACAGTAGTGAGTCCCTGAGAAAGGCATATGTCCAGCCTCCACCCTTCCTCTCTCGCTCTCACATGCATGCTTTCTCTTCTTACGATGCCCTCTACCATGTTGTGACACAGATTCTAGCACAATGATCTAGGACATCTTTGCCTCCAGAACTGTAAAAATAATGTTACCAGACCCTAGTCCATCTGCTCACCACTTGAAAGCCCAGTACTCAAGAAACGATAAATGCTAGAAAGGAAATAGTATTTATTCATGCACTGGCATCCTGAGAAGATGGGGGCTAGTGTCCCCCCGCCAAAAAAGATCATTTGGGGAACTCAGGCATGTGAAAGGGCTTTTATCTCAGGCATTTTGTTATGGTAAAGAGAAAACAACTAACACAAGTATTCATCTCTGTCCTTCTCTTTGATTCTCTGTTAGTACTTTCCATTGGCCAAAGGGATTTTTAAAAAGATACAGGGGTCAGTGGACAGAAAGACAATATGGTGTGCAGGGTCTTTGTCATCCAGGGTGTATGTCTTTTTCTTTTTCTTTCTTTCCTTTCTGGCCAGAGCATTGCAATTGACCTCAACCTCCTGGGACTAGTTCATATAATTCTGTAGATGAACACTACTTTTCTGAGAGATAGGCCTCACAGCAATGTATATGTCTTGTGTTAGTAGATGCACAGAAATAAAGAATAAGGAGGGGTTGCTGGGGCTGGGGTTGTAGCTCAGTGAGTGGTAGAGCCTAGCATATGTGAGACTCCATCCTCAGCACCACATAAAAATAAATAAATAAAAATAAAGTCATTGTGTCCATCTACAACTAAAGAAAAAAAATTAATTTAAAAGGGGGTGGAGTTTGCCAGGCATAGTGGAGCACACCTATAATCCCAGCAGCTTAGGAGGCTGAGGCAGGAGGATCACATGTTCAAAGCTAGCCTCAGCAACTTAGCGAGACACTTAGCAATTCAGTGAAACTCTGTCACTAATAAAATATTTAAAAAGGGGCTGGGGACATGGCTCAGTGGTTAAGCCCTTCTGGGTTCAATCTCCAATACCAAAAAAGAAAAAAAGAAAGGAATAAAGAGGGGTGCTACCCATTCTGATGTTATCTGATGTTCTGGGTTCTGTAAATCTGAAGAAAGATTGCTAGCAATTGACATCTTAATCATTTAGATGTGACTTTTCTTGAGAATTTAGAATGCCAGAAGGACAACTACACAAAGGGGTAGCCACTATTATAACAAATCTCTCTTTTATATATATATATATATATATATATATATATATATATATATATATATATATATATTAACCCAGTCTTGTGTATTCTGTTAACAGCAGATGAAAACAGACTAAGACATTGCTCTTTTCTTACTTTGGCTTGGATTTAAATATTTTCTGTCATAGAGTGAGTTTTGTCCATTGGGGATCAATGACTTTGTTGTTATTGCTGGTACTCTATACATATAGAAATATCCATAGATATATGTATACACGTGGGTTAGTATAAGAACATGCATTTCCTACTTTGACAGTTGAGAGGGCTTGTAAGGGCCTGTAAGCAATGAGACCACAGTATGATGAGCACATCTAGAACCAAACACTTCTTTATTTTCCTTCCTTTTCTTTCTTTCTTTTATCCCCTACCCCCAACCCCCAGAAATTGAATTGAGGGCCTCACATAGGATGGGCAAACACTCTATCACTAAGCTACATCCCCAACCCTTTTTAAAATTGTATTTTGAGGCAAGGTCTCAATAAGTTGATAAGGCTGGCCTCAAACTTGCATTCCCTTCTTTCTCAGCTTCCTGAGTCATTGGGATTACAGGTGCATACTACCATGGCCAGCTAAGATCTTATTTTCTAATATCATTCTCCAGTAAGAAAAACAAAACAGGGTGCTTTGGAGAAATGGCTGCTTCTAGGACTGGGGTAGGAAGTATTTAAGGAGATCCTGGAGCATCTTATAGTGCTAGAAAGTAAGGAGTACTCCAAAACAAAACAACACACCACAACGAGGGACATGGAGCCAATTGGAAGAGCACTCAGTGGCCAGTGCTGGAACATTTGAGCAACAGAATTACAAAGTAGTACAAGATTACAATCCAAAGTATGAGAGAGGTATCCGTTAATCTATACTGATATAAATACATGATGGAATAAATAAACAGGAAAGAGGAAATTTATCTCCCATGCAGAAGAAATTCAGATTGCTTATGTAGATGCTTTCCTTAAGGAATATCCTCCAAACCCTTGTGTTTTGAAAGCATAGTTCCTAGTGAAGCCCTAATTAAGAGGTGGGGCTTTAGGAAGTGATTGGATCATGAGGGCTCTGATTTCATCGATGGATTAATCCGTTGTTGGATTCATGCTTGAATGGACTGTTAGGAGGTGGTAGAAACTGTTGGGAGGTGAAAACTGTTGGAGGAAGTGGGTCACTGGGGGTGATATATCTTGTCCCTGGCCCCATCCTGCTTTCCAGTCACCATGAGGTAAATAGCTCTGCTTTGCCATGTGCTCCCAGCCATGATGTTCTGCATCATCACAAGCCATGGGGCCACATGGCTATGCACTGAAACTCCTGAAACCATGAGTCAAAATTAATCATTATTACTCCACGTAGACTTTCTCAAGTTTTTCAAGCTTTTCGTCACAGTGATAGAAAGCTAACTATGATAAGGAGGAAGTATAACTCCTCTACTCCTTAAGTAAAGGCTGCACATAGCAACTTATTTCCAAGGAGTATAGAGAGGTGAAATTAATAAAGTAACTCTATTAAGAGTGGAGAAGCCTAACAATTACTACCTTACCCAGGTGATCAAAGTCAACACATCAGTGACAAGTCATATAGATAGTATGTATCTTGACATGATTCGATGGAAATGGCAATTTACCTCTGTGGTTTTCTTCTCCAAATCCCATAACCCCAGTCTAATCATGAGAAAAATACTAGGTAATTCCAGTTGAGGAACATTCTACAAAACCTAACCAACAGCCCTAAAAATAGTAAAGGTCATTGAAAACAAGGAAAATCTGAGAAATTGTGATAGCCAAAAGGAGCCTAAGACAATATGAAAAATAAATTGTATTTTAATATAAATGTTTACACTAAAGAAATAAAAAATAAAGCATCAACTTTATTGAATAGTAATATATTAAAATTGGTTCATTAATTACAAAAAATATAGCATACAATGTAAGATATTAATAAGAGGAAAACTGATGAGGGATATATGGGAATTCTCTGTACTGCTTTGCACTTTTGCCATAGATCTCCTTTAAAAAAGAAAAATTGACCAGACAGTTGTGCACACCTGTGGTCCTAGCAACTCATGAGACTGAAGCAGGAGGATCACTGGAGGATCACCTGAGCCCAGGAGTTCAAGGCCAGTCTAGGCAACATAGGGAGTCCCCAGTCTCAAAAAAAAAATAATAATAGAATTTTTTTTTAATGACACTCTATGACTAAAGTTGAATCTGTTACTCTGAAGACATGGTGACTGTTAACCTCCTCAGAAATTAAGCTGTTGTTCTTTTAGTAGCAGCCATATCACTGCGGGAGGCTCTTACAGTGCTTTCTCTTTAAGTACCACTGTCCTCCCCTCTTAGTACTGCTGCTCGGATTTTGCAACCTTATTCACTTTCACCACCTAATCCACAGAGGGAAAACAATCTCAGTTGCAAACAGCAAATTTTGATCCTTTAATTTTCACTGGGTGCCTGGTTTGAGCCAAGTAAACTGTGCTGTCTTCTGGGAAGATAACAATGGAAGTCGTGACCCTTGTGATGAAGGTGCTAACTGTTTAGTGGGGGACAAATGTCTTCCCAATCCATGCTACTCAGTCTGAAAGTATGTAAGATGAAGGAGACAGGGGGACACCCAGGGGAGGCAATGTCACTTCGACCTGGGGAGGCCAGGGTATTCCACAGAGGAGAAGATGCCTAAATCAAGGCTTAAAGATTTAGTAGGAATTTTTCAGAGAAACAAAGAAGAGGCAGGAACCTCAGCAAAAGGAACAGAGGTGCAAAGGCAGCCAGGCTGGAGCCAGAGCACTGGGGGAACTTCCATATCTGGGGAATGTGGAGATGGATCAGGGGTGAGTGGTCCAGGCAGGAGGTGAGGCTGGAGGGAAATCAGGTGGAGTCATGATGAGCCTCCTGCTCCAGGACAAGGAGTCAGGACTTTCTCCTGATGCACAGTGTAGCCCATGAAATGTTTTTGAATGGGGAAGTGATGTGATGTTGACTTTAGCCATTTCCCTTGGCACCAGTCTGGGGAGGGTCTGTCCATAGATCATGTGGGGAGTAGGAAGCACCAGCCAGCCGCTAGGGTGCCTAAGACAAGATGGCCTTGCAACAGGCTGGTGTCAGACAGTGACTCCCACACAGCAGTTCATTTTGGACCAAACATGTCCAATGTTTGGTCCAAAATGAAAATTGCTGCTGCTCTCGCCAACTTCAGTGCCTTTTGTAAATCATTTTTAATTTTCCTGAATTAACTTTTTGAGACTACACAATAATATTAAGTAGGTATCACTTTTCATATGTAAAATTTCCAAATTGAACTGTGTAAAAAATGTTTATTTCATTGATACACGTTAGTTGGGAATATTGGAATTAATATTTAGGTCTTAAATTCAGGTTTGTTACATAGGGGGTTTTCATTTGTTGTTGCATGGACAAGCTCTGGATACAAAACAGAAACAGCACAGTCTAAATATTGGCATTTTAAATTTTTTTTAAGTTGTCAATGGACTGCAGCAGTCTGGCTGGGCACAAAATCACGAGCCACCACACAGCTTGTAGATTCAAACAGCAACTCTTTATTCCCGAACTCACACCAGCCGTCTACAATCACGTTCTGGGGAAATCCACGTTCTCTGCCCAAATCCACCCCCACTGGGCTTCTGTCTCCCAAAAAATACTGTCTGAATCCCGTGAGAACTCAAGGGGAACTCAGGCAGCAGGATACGCCCTATTCCCAGCAGGAATAACCTTAAACCTGGAACCACCCTAAACCCGGATAATCCTAAACTGGGAACGCCCTAAACCTGGATTATCCTAAACCGGGAACACCCTAAACCCGGATCCGCCCTGGTCCTTGAGCAAGGTCACCTTAGATGCAATGTCACTGCAAAATGTCCTATTTCCACGAGTCCTTCCACTAAGCAACATGGGGTACACTGGCAAGGAAATTGTCATACCTACTTGGCTAATGGCTCCCAGCAATGGACCTTTATTTTATTCATTTATATGTGGTGTTGAGAATCAAACTCAGTGTCTCACACATGCTAGGCAAGTGTCCTACCATTGAGCTACAACCCCAGCCTTAAACGGTGGCATTTTTAAAAGATCTTTGTTCTGAAAAAAAATCAACACATGGATGTTACACTCACAGTGATGATCTATTTTCTCTAAAGTCTTAGTTTATTATTCTATTTATTGTTGTAAATATGCAAATTGAAATTAAAATAGTTTTTGCTTTAAACAATAAGAAAATGGGGAATTGACATCAAATACACAGTTTAGAAAGACAATTTCAATTGCAGTATGGGGATGGATTTGCAAGTGAAAAGAGGAAAGAGGACAGGGGAAAGTGCAGTTGCCCAAACTTCCCTCTTACCTGAGTATTCTGACAGTTAAACCATTTCCAGAGTTTACACTGAGGTCTTGATGATGAGATGTTTTCAAAGGTTCCCCCCAACACACACATACTCTGATGCTGGGCTTCATACATGCTGGGCAAATGCTCTACCACTGAGCTACATCCCCAGCCTCTCACTGGAGTGTTAAGGAAGAAATGCAAGAGAACAAAGGTGACCCAAGTCCTGTCCAATCCAAGTGTTGAGTCATTGGGCTCTGGCTTGTGGGGGTGACCTCATGCCTTATATCCACCTACATCACTCATTTGACAATTGTTCAGTCAGTCTGATTTCCTGATCTTTGTGTAGCAGTTACACCCATGTCTCAATTTCTTCAAGATCATCAATGACAGGATGGTAGTTGCTGATCACCAAGTTTTATTACCATCCCTGAAATTTGGTTTGGGAGGAGAGTTAGACTTAGTTATATTATTATAACTTCTAGTCTATTGTACAAGTGAGCTTTTGGACACCAGAGAGTATATTCTCCAAAGAGACCCTTTGAACACAAGACCCTGAGCTTAGTCTAGACTAGGTGTTAGCAAACTGCAGCCTTGTGTGCCAAAGCTTGCCACCTGTTTTTGTAATTAAAGTTTCATTGGAACACAGTCAAACTGCTCACTTACATATTATTATGGCTGCTTTTATACTATAACAGTAGAGCTCAGTAATTGCAACAGAGACACCATGGTGTGCAAAGCCTAAGATATTTAATATTTGGTCCCTGACAGAATAAGTTTAATGAGCCTTGATCTAGACCATGCTGCTCAATAGAAATGTAATGCAAACTACAAATGTAATTTTATATTTTTCTAATATCCACATTTGCAAAAGCAAAAAGTAACGGGCAAAATCAATTTGAATCATGTTTTATTTAACCAATATCCAAAATATTGCTTCAATGTACAATCAGTATTAAAAATGATTAATTTTTCTTATTTTATTTTTGTGATGCTGCAAACTAAACCCAGGGACTTGTACATACCAGGCAAGTGTTCCAGCAGCCCTACATTCTTTTTTCAAACTGAGTCTTCAAAATACAGTGTGTATTTCACACTTATAGTACTATATCTCAAATCCGACTGGCTGCATTTCAGGTGCTCAACAGCCACATATGACTAGTGATTACTGTGTTAAAGAGCACAGCTCTGAACTCTGAGACCCTCCAAAGAGTGATACCAGCCCCATATCTTGGTCCTGAGGGCAGCATTGATAGGGTCTTTAGCTGCAGGGAACATTTGTGCAGCCAGCTCTCCTGGGCCGTGGAAACCTGATTGCTCCAAGTCCTGCCTCAGGGCTCTTTGCTCTCTCAGAAAATAAATGTACTTTCCAGTTATAAACTGCATCAACTTCCCAGGGGCTATGCTAAGCCTACACTTTCAGAATGAGTCATCCTTAGAGCCACTTGTGTGATTTGTGGTGGTTCGGCTCTCTCGTTCAGAGTCCTTCCTTTAGTGGTTCAGATCATACAGGACATGGAAGTCAGAGTAGGTGTGACCCCACTTCCCCTAATCCACCAGAGCTAGAGGGACATCCTACTGGAGGCGAGTATGCAGGCAGACCTTGGCGGAACTTGCAGGCTTGTTCCTTATTTTCCCCAGCTTTTGTTATAGAGCGTATTGTCAGGGAATGTCTGTGAGCTCTTTCTCCTGGTGTTTCTTCCGTGTATTGTTTTCCTACTTAGAGAGAAGGGGTCATGCAGAACAAAAGCTAAATGTGTATCCTTTTTATTACAGGTGATTCGTGGTTTCCTTGATCCTGCCTCAGAATGTAGCCACTGTTTCCCCTAGGAGTACTATTTTCTTTCTCCATCAGGATCTTTATTCAGGATATCTTTCCAATTTCAATATCCTCCTGTTTTGTGCATTGACCTAATGTCCTTTATCTGTGGCCTTGTGACATCCTTTTCTATCATTAATGGACATGACTTATCCACTCAACATATGTTTACTGAGCACTCTCCTATGCCCAGCAGAGTTCTGAGCCCTGGAGAGACAGTAGTGAAGAGGACCCAAAAGTTTCAAAGATCTCAAGTGGGAGACACAGACTCTTTAGAAGCACAATTCTAGAGCTCAGCAAGACACACAATGACTTGGGAGGGAGGAAGGAAGGGAAAAGGGAAGGAAAGGAAGAAAGAAAATGCTTCATGTTCTCAGACCAGGTACAGAGAGACCTACTTATGGTTTGCTTTTGTTCCTCTAGGCCAAAGCCCAGAAAGTCCTGCAGAAGCTGAGTGATGTGCAGGAAATATTTCACAAGAGGCAAATGAGTCTGATGAAATTGGCAGCCAAACAGACTCGCCCAGTGCAACCTGTGGCCCCCCATCCTGAGTCCTCCCCAAAGTGGGTGTCACCAAAAACCAACCAGCCCTCCGCCTTGGGTAGGTTATTTGGGAGAAGGAAGTTTTGTGGCTTTTGTGTTTCATCAGTGAACTTGAGGATTGAGATTGTGGTTTCCTAAGATGTATTGAGGTCATTGTTTCATCAAATGACAGTCATGACATGGTGCAGACCCTGAAGACTTTTGTAAGCACTTAGATGACACTGAGTGCAACATACAAGGAGAAGCTCACAGTCTAGAAAAGGAATAATACAGATGCACAAATGACACTAGCATGTAGCAGACTCTGTTAAAAGCCTTTAAAAGTCCACAGTTAATTAGTAATGGAGTGGTAAGATTGGCTCTTGGAAAAGATAAAAAACAAAAATAGGTAAGTCATTGCACCAATCCCATAGAATTTTATTATGATAACTTATTAGTAAGACTTAAGATCAGGTGATGTAAATATTTTTCAATATTCTTTTGGTTATTTTAGGTTCTGCTCATTTCCATATAAATTTCAGAATGCTGTTTCAAATTCTGCTGGGCTTGTGAATAGGATCATACAGATACATGGACCAGTTTGAGGAGAACTATCATCTTAAAACTATTGAGTCTTTCCATTTCTGAGTGTTATAAGTCTTCATTTATTTTAGTCATCTTTAATTTCTCTTAACAGTATAGTAGTTGAGAGTAAAAGTCTTGGACATTTCATGTTTATTTTTAGCCTGTAGACAATGAAGTTTATCATATATAACTAAGAATAAGAATATATTTTGTTTTTATCTTTATCCCTTTTTCCCTTTCTCTCAGTGGAATGGCTGGGACCCCCCAATGTTTTATAGAAGTGACAGCAGGGATTCTTGTCTTTTCTCAATATTAGGGGAAAGAGTTCATGGTTCACCTTTAACGATCATGTGAGCAAACTTTTCCATAGATGCCTTTTATCAAATGGAGGAATTTCCCTTTGATTTCTAGTTTTCTGTGAGTTTTTTCTCACAAATAAGTACTGAATTTTTCAGATACTCTTCATGGTGAATACAAATACATTGAGATTATCATGTGGCTTCTCTCCATGTGATTCCCTTTTATGACAGTGGATTACAAGGATTTATTTTCAAATATTAAAGCAACTGTACATTGCTGGGATAAACTGCTTGTGGACGTGATGTATGTCATTTTTCACATCATGCATTGTAAAACTTTGATATTAAGCACATACATATTCGTAATTTTCATATCTTCCAGACCTACTAGCCCTTTTGTAATTGTGAAATATCTGTTTTCCCCTCCTTCTGTTTAGTAATATTCTTCAAGTCTATTTTGTCTAATATTAATGTAGTAATCATTTCATCTTTCCTACACTTAATGTTTGCATGGTGCATCTTTTTCTATTCTTTCTTTATAGTTATAGTTAGGAACATACAGTTATGCCTTTCTTTAAATACATTTTTTTCACATCTGCCTTTTAATGCATTGTGTGTGTGTGTGTGTGTGTGTGTGTGTGTGTGTGTGTGTGTGATGCTGGGGATTGAACTCAGGGCCTTGTGTATTCGAGGTAAGCACACTACCAACTGAGCTATGTTCCCAGCCCCTACATCTACCTTTTAAGTGGCATGTTTAGTCCAACTACATACAAAGTAAGTATTGAAATAGTTGGATTCAGAATAGCTATTTGGTTTTCTGTTGTCTAGTGGTCTTATGTATTCTTGTTCCTGTTTTCCTCCTTTTCTGCCTTCTTCTGTCTTTCCAAATATTTTTTTAATATTCGGTTTTAATTCCTCTATTAATTTTTTAGCCTACTTTTCTGCATAGTTTTACCCTAGATATTTCTGTAGGAATTATCATATGCATCTTTAATTTAGCATAGTTCCACATGTCCCCACTGATCATCCTCTGTTCTATTCTTATTATAAATAATATTACATCTATATATGTTAATCTTCCATTGTGGTATATTTATATATATATATATATGAATGTGTGTGTGTGTGTGAGTGTGTGGTGCTGGGATTTAGCCCAGAGCTACGCACATGCCACTTATGTGCTCTATCATAGCACCTAAATAAATAAATGTTTACTTATTTAGGTGCTAAGGATTGAACCCAGGGCCCAACACATGCTAAATACATGTTCTGACATTGAGCCACACACCTCCCAGCCCTGGTGTTATATAAAGTTTAGAAAATTATATAAGAAAAAGAGAAAAAGTTCCAGGTTAAACAAATATTCATGTCTGCACAGGTTGCCCTTGACCTCGGGCAGGCAACCAGCTCATTTTGCAGAATAATCCTACGCTTTTGTTTTTGGCAAGTAACCACTATATGTGGACTCCAGTGGTTAACTAACGGGATTTTCAAACACATTTGTCTGATTCCTTAGTAACTGAGTTTGTGCCAAGATAAACAGTGGTATTCCATAACATAAAGGAGGTGAGTAGAGGAGCTTAGAGGTGAGAGCTACCATCTCAGCCGAGTGCCTTTGGTGCAACACTGAACCTCTGAAGTTCATAAGGAATGTGAAAAAAAAATTTAATGCTGTGGCTATAATAATAGCTAAAATGTATTGAGTCCTAACTCTGATCTGTATACTTTACATCTACTAACTCATTAAAGCCTCATAACAACCCTATGTTGTAGGCTTTCTTATGACCTCCCCCCTTTTACAGATGAAGAAGTTAAGGTTCAGAGATTTCTCTGATCATAATATAATATTAGTGGCATTAGATGGATACATGTTGGTATAGGACCTAGAAATGTTCAAGTTCTGCCTCTGGTTAATCCATGTATTCTGTAACTCCAAGATAGTGACAGTGACAAGAACTCTAAGTACTATTCACTTATTAGCCTTGTGGCCATCATTCCCAACACTGGATCAAGCTGATAAAGCAGATTAGAAAGCCTGCCCAGGGCTTCTCTTCCACAAGTGCCAGTCTTACTACCAATGAACATGGAGCATGAAGAAAGTATACCTCCAGGTGCTTGAGAGCCTTGTGGGAAGGAGAGAAGGCAGATAAAGTGACTGAAAGAGGAAAGAAAGAGCAAGACAGCCCCATTCCTTCCTGACTCAATTAATTGATTCTATCATACAAGCATGGATCCATTGGTTCTGAAATTCAACCACTACATCATCAGATCAGCAGCAACTTCCTCTGGTTAAGTCAGGCATGGACATCCCATTACAGTCATAGTATGAGTGACATCATGTGTGTGTGTGTGTGTGTGTGTGTGTGTGTCTGTGTGTGTGTGGAGAGACAAAGAGCATTTTAAAGAAAACTCTAAGGAAATATGCTAAGTGATTGTGTTTAAATAGTAAAATTTTAGTATTTTCCAAATTTTCTCTAAGTACAAGTTAATTATTTTTTAAAATGAAAAGATATTCAATCAAATGTGGTTCCTAGAACTTAGTCTTCTAATTCAAGAACACTTTCAAATGCAGTATTATACAGCGTAAGTAAATCATTCTGTAATTTGAAGCATGTTAATAATTCTTTTATGCTTAGCATAAAAGAGTTCATACAATTGTGCTAATCTGGAAAGTCTTCATGAAGCAGGTGGCCTATGAGGTGACCATTAAGAATGGGAATGATAAAATGGAAAAGAATGGATAAAATTCTATTGTTCTTACCACATTGTATTTACCAATACCTTGTAGTTTGCTGTTTCAATGATGTGGGTGTGACTGTTGTTTCTTTAGCTTATGTGTCAAATCCCTGGGATCAAGGACTCTGTTTATATTCTGCTGTTTCCCCTCACTTTTAATTGCATCCACCCAGGAGAACCTCTGTGCAGCAGCTCACGAAGCTTGTCAGTCATCCGAAGCTTGTCAGTCATCCGCATGGACAGGGCCCATCCAAGTCAGTGAAGTCCTCTGAGATATAGTTTATAAGTGGAGTAACCAAATCAATGATATGTTTTCTCTGTTGCTTTAGCTCCTCTTCCAAGAACATCTGAGGAACCTCACACGGAGACAGATTTGAACTCCCTGGAAAAGGAAGATGATGGAACTAAATTCGAAGTCAAGGTAAAATTACTTTTCTTTCACTGGTAGAATGGTAGAAATTTCTAACAGCATAGGATATTGCCAGTGTAATTCCGCCCCCCCAAAAAAAGTCAACAAATTGTGCTCCCCTATGATGTACCTATCATCACCTCCAGAAGATGTGCCCATGAAGGCACACAGCACAAAGTAGTGCTCCAAGAGCTGGCGTTTATAGGATTTTTTTTTTCTTTTCTTCCTTTCCTTTCATCTCAATTGCAGCTAGAAATGAATCCTGTTTGATCCTGTATGTACTTGCTGCTAGACAATGTTTTAAGGGAGAAGTCATGTTAGTTACTCTTGTAATCTGACTTCATATTTAAGATGGGTGGAATGGTGTGTGGTTTGTGTAGAAAAAGAGCATGAATGTTGCACAGGGCTACACACACATGCACACACATACCCACACCTGAATAACTGGAAAACCCTAAATAAGCTCTGTGTCGCACGTCAAGTCCATTCTATATTACACTATAGCATGTAAGATGTTAACATTGGAGGAGGTAGGGAAAAAGGTATGTGGGACTGCCCTATATATTTCTTTACAACCTCATGTGACTCTATATAATTATTTCAAAGGGAAAAGAAAAGCATACTCTTTGGAATCAGACAGTCCTGGGTTTAAGCATTGTAACTTATATAAGCCTCAGTTTCTAGTGTGTAAAAATGGGGATAAGAAGAGCTACTTCCTGGGAATGTTTTGAGCATCACATGAAAATTGGAAAATGGCCAAGCAATGTATGTACAATTGTAAAAGAGCGTTATATTTTAAAACACAAATAAAATGAATTTTAAATATATGTTGCTACAAGGCAAACACAGAAGAGTTTATAAATTAAATAATCAGCTGGCTAAATGGTTCTGAAACCTAAGATCAGCAGACCATGGGCTCAGATGAACTTCAGTAACAGTTTGGATCCATCATCAGTCCCTGAAGGATCTGAATAGAGGACCTATAACAACTCCACTGACCCGTAAGGAGTCAAGCAGAGAGCAAGTCTTAGGCTTTTTTTCCTGGAAGCAGAAACAGAGTGGAAACTAAAGTTCCCAGCAGACTTCTTAGAGAGAGCAAACTACATTCTTCTGCCAATTAGTCATCCTTTGTATTCTAGGCAGATCAGGATTTTGCTATCTGTTTCCAAATCTCTCTTGGTTGGAGGAATTGCATCCTCCTTGTCTTTTGATTAAGGAAACAGTTTGCATTTCATTCTATATTGATCAGTCATTTAAAAAAGTAAATGTTAATTTTTTGAAATGTGTAAACACAGTGAAACTTCACCTGACTTGACACCCTTAAAGTCTGTGGGATTATTAAAAAGGGATACCATCAGCCTATCCTTCTCTGCACCCTAGAATTCTGGGGGAACATCATCCCTAGCCCAGAAGTGTCCCCCTAAACTCTTATGATGTTGCCATTGACTCATGAGACGATTAGAACTTACATCTCTTGTGACTTACTTTGCTTGTCATCAGACAACACATTTATAACCTACACACTTTAAAAAAAATTGTAGGTGTAGATGGATATAATGCTTTTATTTGTTTATTTTTATATAGTGCTGAAAATCAAACCTAGCACCTCACCCAGGCTAGGCAAGCACTCTGCCACTGAGCTACAGCCCCAACCCCTGATCTACATACTTTTTAAAGATACCATGAAAGTTTTAAGTACATGGAGGTTCTCTATAAAAGAATTCAAATTAGAAGTAAATTATTTTAATAATTGTGAGTGTTAAATAGAAGACCTATTTTTGTTGTAAATGAAAAATGAGGAGCAGGGGTGGTAGGTACAGAATCAGAGGCCTCTGGGCTTGGAAAGCATTGGGTAGGACCCAAGAGGGTCTGTCCTCTAGACTGTTGGTTTCTTCCTTCTGCTATGCTGCTGTTTCATTCAGATTCCAAGTCCATTCTGCTAAGGGGCTAGTTCCCTCCATGTGTGTGGGAAGATCACCATCAGCCTGGGTACTGTTAAGCAAGCACATGTGCATGTTTAAATCCTGCTTCTACACTTCCTTTTTCCTTACTATTGACTTGTGTGTATAATAAGGGCTTTTCCCAGAAATGTGTGTATGTTAACAGTCAAGGTGGTGGACGAAGTAAAGACAAGCTAGTTAAACTTTTGCTTGTGAAGACCAATGCTATGAGAGGACTGTAAGCAGAGTCAAACAAAGTCATGAACAACATGAATAGGAAGAAAGTGGATTATGCACAAAATCCCCAAATCCTAAACTGAGAAGTCTAGAACCAATAAGTGCAATTATAAGCTGGGTAGTAGAACCAGCGAAATAGTTATTCCAGAATATGCAAGAAATGTAGTAAGAAACAGGATAGGAAAGAATATGTAATGAATATCTGCATGGACCTCCGCTTTTTAAAAAGGAAAGAAGGAGAGAGCAGTCATTATTGTTATTTACATTTAGTGCCACTGTCTAAGACAGATGACCTGGCTGGATAGAGCAGGCATGCCTCTGAACCTGAGTGGCAGTTCTGACATCCTTTTGGCCTTAGTTCTAGAACTGAAAGATTTTTGAAATGAAGTCACACCCAGTGTGACAGAGTGAGTCATAACATCATGATAAATGCCACCCCTTTCCCTGAACAGTAAATACTCAGAAAAAAAAAAACAGCTGTCAATCAAAGCTGTTTATACTTGCTGCTAGAGTCACTGATGATTACCTTTAACTAAAATCATGATATGGTTTGAAATTGTTAGAAGAATCATTGCCCCAAAAGGCTCTGCCTCTTCGCTGCTGGGGTGAACCTTGTTGTGCCAGTTCTCTACAACATGATAAGCCAAACCTGACAAGGCAGCTCAGGCTGTCCCTAAGGCAGCTGAGACTGTCCCTCAGCCATCTGGCAACAGTTTTGCCACGAGCTCAGCTCACTGGGAAAGCCCAGAGGTGGAAGAGATTCACTGTGGTTGTTGGCAATAGTGATGTGGCCATTTCCTGTTCTGCGCGTCTTAACTGGAAGTTGAAAGCATGACTCATGGAAGCCCCCTCCCCCACTGCTCACATCATAGCCTCTACGGAAGACAGAAGCCAGAGGCTGACCAAGGGCTTTTTCCTGACTTGCACCCACAAAGGTGCAAAGTGAAGAGTGAACAGTGTATCTGGTCACCTAATAAGTTGTTTAAAGAAACAGAGGCTTTGCAGGCTTCTGAGTAAATAGGCTCCCTAATTTAAAAAATATAAATATATTTTTTTAATTTTTTATTGTTGGCTGTTCAAAACATTACATAGTTCTTGATATATCATATTTCACAATTTGATTCAAGTGGGTTATGAGCTCCCATTTTTACCCCATATACAGATTGCAAAATCACATCAGTTACACATCCATTGATTTACATATTGCCATACTAGTGTCTGTTGTATTCTGCTGCCTTTCCTATCCTCTACTATCCCCCCTCCCCTCACCTCCCCTCCCCTCTTCTCGCTCTGCCCCCTCTACTGACATTCGTTTGTCCCCCTTGTATTATTTTTCCCCTTCCCCTCACTTCCTCTTGTATGTACTTTTGTATAACTCTGAGGGTCTCCTTCCATTTCCATGCATTTTCCCTTCTCTCTCCCTTTCCCTCCCACCTCTCATCCCTGTTTAATGTTAGTCTTCTTCTCATGCTCTTCGACCCTACTCTGTTCTTAGTTACTCTCCTTATATCAAAGAAGACATTTGGCATTTGTTTTTTAGGGATTGGCTAGCTTCACGTAGCATAATCTGCTCTAATGCCATCCATTTCCCTGTAAATTCTATGATTTTGTCATTTTTTAATGCAGAGTAATACTCCATTGTGTATAAATGCCACATTTTTTTTATCCATTCATCCATTGAAGGGCATCTAGGTTGGTTCCACAGTCTAGCTATTGTGAATTGTGCTGCTATGAACATCGATGTAGCAGTGTCCCTGTAGCATGCTCTTTTTAGGACTTTAGGGAATAGACCGAGAAGGGGAATAGCTGGGTCAAATGGTGGCTCCATTCCCAGCTTTCCAAGAAATCTCCATACTGCTTTCCAAATTGGCTGCACCAATTTGCAGTCCCACCAGCAATGTTCAAGTGTACCCTTTTCCCCACATCCTCGCCAGCACTTGTTGTTTGACTTCATAATGGCTGCCAATCTAACTGGAGTGAGATGGTATCTTCGGGTGGTTTTGATTTGCATTTCTCTGACTGCTAGAGATGGTGAGCATTTTTTCATGTACTTGTTGATTGATTGTATGTCCTCCTCTGAGAAGTGTCTGTTCAGGTCCTTGGCCCATTTGTTGATTGGGTTGTTTGTTCTCTTATTGGCTAATTTTTTGAGTTCTTTGTATACTCTGGATATTAGGGCTCTATCTGAAGTGTGAGGAGTAAAGATTTGTTCCCAGGATGTAGGCTCTCTATTTACCTCTCTTATTGTATCTTTTGCTGAGAAAAAACTTTTTAGTTTGAGTAAGTCCCATTTGTTGATTCTAGTTATTAA
Source organism: Marmota flaviventris (assembly GCF_047511675.1). Classification (NCBI taxonomy): domain Eukaryota; kingdom Metazoa; phylum Chordata; class Mammalia; order Rodentia; family Sciuridae; genus Marmota; species Marmota flaviventris. The sequence continues at coordinate 84,144,535 of NC_092505.1, forward strand.
CTTTTGTGCTATGGGTGTGCTATTGAAGAATTTGGAGCCCGACCCCACAGTATGTAGATCGTAGCCAACTTTTTCTTCTATCAGACGGCGTGTCTCTGATTTGATATCAAGCTCCTTGATCCATTTTGAATTCACTTTTGTGCATGGCGAGAGAAAGGGATTCAGTTTCATTTTGTTGCATATGGATTTCCAGTTTTCCCAGCACCATTTGTTGAAGATGCTATCCTTCCTCCATTGCATGCTTTTAGCCCCTTTATAAATATAAGATAGTTGTAGTTTTGTGGATTGGTTTCTGTGTCCTCTATTCTATACCATTGGTCCTCCTGCCTGTTTTGGTACCAGTACCATGCTGTTTTTGTTACTATTGCTCTGTAGTATAGTTTGAAGTCTGGTATCGCTATACTGCCTGATTCACACTTCCTGCTTAGCATTGTTTTTGCTATTCTGGGTCTTTTATATTTCCATATGAATTTCATGATTGCTTTCTCTATTTCTACAAGAAATGCCGTTGGGATTTTGATTGGCATTGCATTAAACGTATAGAGAACTTTTGGTAATATCGCCATTTTGATGATGTTAGTTCTGCCTATCCATGAACAGGGTATATTTTTCCATCTTCTAAGGTCTTCTTCTATTTCTCTCTTTAGGGTTCTGTAGTTTTCATTGTATAAGTCTTTCACCTCTTTTGTTAGGTTGATTCCCAAGTATTTTATTTTTTTTGAAGATATTGTGAATGGAGTGGTTGTCCTCATTTCCATTTCAGAGGATTTGTCGCTGATATACAGGAATGCCTTTGATTTATGCGTGTTGATTTTATATCCTGCCACTTTGCTGAATTCATTTATTAGCTCTAATAGTTTCTTTGTAGACCCTTTTGGGTCTGCTAGGTATAGAATCATGTCATCTGCAAATAGTGATAATTTAAGCTCTTCATTTCCTATTTTGATGCCTTTAATTTCTTTCGTCTGTCTAATTGCTCTGGCCAGTGTTTCGAGAACTATGTTGAACAGAAGTGGTGAGAGAGGGCATCCCTGTCTTGTTCCAGATTTTAGAGGGAATGCCTTCAATTTTTCTCCATTCAGAATGATGCTAGCCTGAGGCTTAGCATAGATTGCTTTTACAATATTGAGGTATGTTCCTGTTATCCCTAGTTTTTCTAGAGTTTTGAACATAAAGGGATGCTGTACTTTGTCGAATGCTTTTTCCGCATCTATCGAGATGATCATATGGTTCTTATTTTTAAGTCTATTGATGTGGTGAATAACATTTATTGATTTCCGTATATTGAACCAGCCTTGCATCCCAGGGATGAATCCTACTTGATCATGGTGCACAATTTTTTTGATATGTTTTTGTATCCGAGTCGCCAGAATTTTATTGAGGATTTTTGCATCTAGGTTCATTAGAGATATTGGTCTGTAGTTTTCTTTCTTTGAAGTGTCTTTGTCTGGTTTAGGTATCAGGGTGATGTTGGCCTCGTAGAATGAATTTGGAAGTTCTCCCTCTTTTTCTATTTCCTGAAGTAGCTTGAAAAGAATTGGTATTAGTTCCTCTTTAAAGGTTTTGTAAAACTCTGCTGTATACCCATCCGGTCCTGGGCTTTTCTTAGTTGGTAGTCTTTTGATGGTTTCTTCGATTTCCTCAGTTGATATTGGTCTGTTTAGGTTGTCTATATCCTCCTGACTCAATCTGGGCAGATCATATGACTTAAGAAATTTATCTATGCCTTCACTATCTTCTAATTTATTGGAGTATAAGGATTCAAAATAATTTTTGATTATCTTCTGTATTTCTGAAGTGTCTGTTGTGATATTGCCTTTTTCATCCCGTATGCTAGTAATTTGAGTTCTCTCTCTTCTTCTCTTCGCTAGCATGGCTAAGGGTCTGTCGATTTTGTTTATTTTTTCAAAGAACCAACTTTTAGTTTTGTCAATTTTTTCAATTGTTTCTTTTGTTTCGATTTCATTAATTTCAGCTCTGATTTTAATTATTTCTTGCCTTCTACTTCTTTTGCTGTTGTTTTGCTCTTCTTTTTCTAGGATTTTGAGATGAAGTATGAGATCATTTATTTGTTGGTTTTTTCTTTTTTTAAGGAATGAACTCCAAGCAATGAATTTTCCTCTTAGAACTGCTTTCAGTGTGTCCCATAGATTCCGATATGTTGTGTCTGTGTTTTCATTAATCTCTAAGAATTTTTTAATTTCCTCCTTGATGTCTTCTATAACCCATTGATCATTCAGTAACCTATTGTTCATTCTCCAAGTGATGTATTCTTTTTCCTTCCTTCTTTTATCGTTGATTTTCAGTTCCATTCCATTATGATCAGTTAGGATGCATGGTATTATCTCTACTCCTTTATATTGTCTAAGAGTTGCCCTGTGACATAATATATGATCTATTTTTGAGAAGGATCCATGTGCTGCTGAGAAAAAAGTGTAACTGCTTGATGTTGGGTGGTATATTCTATATATGTCAATTAAGTCTAGGTTATTAATTGTGTTATTGAATTCTATAGTTTCCTTATTCAACTTTTGCTTGGAAGATCTGTCCAGTGGTGATAGAGGTGTGTTGAAGTCTCCCATGATTATTGTATGGTGGTCTATTAGACTCTTGAACTTGAGAAGAGTTTGTTTGATGAACATAGCTGCACCATTGTTTGGGGCATATATATTTATGATTGTTATGTCTTGTTGGTGTATGGTTCCCTTGAGCAGTATGTAGTGTCCCTCTTTATCCCTTTTGATTAACTTTGGCTTGAAATCTATTTTATTTGATATGAGTATGGATACTCCTGCTTGTTTCCGAAGTCCATATGAGTGATATGATTTTTCCCAACCTTTCACCTTCAGCCTATGTATGTCTTTTCCTATCAAATGCGTCTCCTGTAGGCAGCATATTGTTGGGTCTTGTTTTGTGATCCATTCTACTAGCCTGTGTCTCTTGATTGGTGAGTTTAAGCCATTGACATTTAGGGTTATTATTGAGATATGGGTTGTTCTTCCAGCCATATTTGTTTATTTCTGTTACTAAACATGGTTTGTTTTCCTCTTTGATTATTTTCCCCCCATTACTGTCCTACCTCCCACTGTTGGTTTTCATTGTTATTTTCCATTTCCTCTTCCTGTAATGTTTTGCCAAGGATGTTTTGAAGAGATGGTTTTCTAGCTGCAAATTCTTTTAACTTTTGTTTATCGTGGAAGGTTTTAATTTCATCTTCCATCCTGAAGCTTAATTTCGCTGGAAACACAATTCTAGGTTGGAACCCATTTTCTTTCAGTGTTTGAAATATGTTATTCCAGGATCTTCTAGCTTTCAGAGTCTGTGTTGAAAGATCAGCTGTTATCCTGATTGGCTTACCCCTAAATGTGATCTGCTTCCTTTCTCTTGTAGCTTTTAAAATTCTCTCCTTATTCTGTATGTTGGGCATCTTCATTATAATGTGTCTAGGTGTGGGTCTCTTATGATTTTGCACATTCGGCGTCCTGTAGGCTTCTAGGATTTGGGGTTCTGTCTCATTCTTCAAGTCTGGGAAGTTTTCTCATATTATTTCATTGAATAGATTGCTCATTCCTTTGGTTTGAAACTCTGTCCCTTCCTGTATCCCAATGACTCTTCAATTTGGTCTCTTGATGTTATCCCATATTTCTTGGATGTTCTGCTCATGGTTTCTTAACAGTCTTGCTGAGCTGTCTATGTTCTTTTCAAGTTGAAATACTTTATCTTCATTGTCTGATGTTCTGTCTTCTAAGTGTTCTACTCTGCTGGTAGTATTCTCAATTGAGTTTTTAAGTTGGTTTATTGCTTCCTGCATTTCTAGGATTTCTGTTTGTTTGTTTTTTATAACCTCTATCTCCCTGTATAGTTGATCTTTTGCTTCTTGGATTTGTTTATGTAATTCATTGTTGAAGTGATCTTTCATTGTCTGATTTTGCTGTCTGATGTCTTCCTTGAGACTCCAGATCATCTGAAGCATGTATATCCTGAATTCTTTATCTGACATTCCATCTGCTGCAGCTATTACCTCTTCTAACGTTGAGTTGACCTGCATTGCTTGTGGTCCTTTCTTTCCTTGTCTCTTCATACTGTTCGCGTTCCTTTCTACTTGGTGAAACTGTTGTGCTATTGAATTTTCCCCCTATATATTTATATTGGTCTCGTATAGTTGCAAAGTCTCCCTCGCAGGCGCAGGCGGCGGCTCTGCCCCTCCTCCAATTGGGGCAATGTGCCTACCACGCCGGCAGGCCGCTGGGCCTGCTCTGCCTGTCGGTAGCAGGTCCGCCGACCTTGCAGGCGCGGGCGGCGGCTCTGTCCCTCTGGGGGCCGCTAGGCTTGTTCTGTCGGTGGTCGCAGTTCTGCCTACTTTGCAGGCGCAGGCAGCGGCACTGCCCCTCTGCAGGCCTCTGGGGCTTTACTGCCAGTGGGTCGCAGGTCCGCCTACCTTGCAGGCGCGGGGGGGAGGGGCGGTCTACCCTTCCTCAGGCCACTGGGCCTGTTCTGTCTCTCGGTTGCAGGTCTGGCCTGTTCTGATGGTGGTCACAGTTCCGTCTACCTTGCAGGCGCGGGGGGGAGGGGGCGGCTCTGCCTCTCAGCAGGCCGCTGCTCCTCTTCTGCCGGTGGGTCGCAGGCCCGCCTACCTTGCAGGAGTGATTGGAAGCTCTGTCCCGCCGCAGGCCACTGGGCCTTTTCTGTCGGTGGTCACAGTTCCCCTACCTGGCAGGCGCGGGGGGTGGGGGGCGGCTCTGCCCCTCAGCAGGCCGCTGGGCCTGCTCTGTGCGTGGTCACAGTTCCCTCTACTTTCAAATATAAATATTTTTAAAGCACAGGCTAGAAGGGGAATTGGAAAGGCAAGAGGAGCGTGAGCCAGGCACTGTGCTAGGAGCTGTAAAAACCTGATTTCAGCTCCATTCCTCAGTACCTCAAGAGGAGATTGTTAGCCCTGATTTCATCAGCAGTGATGGAGAGACTCAGAGATGCTGAGTTCCCCAATGGCTGTACTACTCATAAATAGTGGAGCTGACACTTGAATCAGCAGTTTATTAATCTGACATTGTCCTTGGCTACCTAACTTATCTGATTATTTACTTAATTTACCTAGCAAGCAGTTAATTTCTCCTATCCTAAAATCCCTCTTTCGCAAAATGGGGACAAAGAACAAATAATTAGCAATTTCATGGGTAGATGAGCTGGAGTTGAGTGAATGAGGAACTTGTAGAGCCACCTGGCATGATGCCCAACACACAGCAGACTCAGGGAGTTTTAGTTTCTCACTCAATCCTATGTTTATAGATAGAGTGTCCTGTGTAAAAGATGAAAAGAAGCTGAAGGAAAGTTAGATTTGGGCCTTAAATGGAATTCTAATATGCAGGCCTTTTTGCCAAATGAGAACAGATTAGGGGCCATATTTAGTTCCTTGTCTTGTCACTACCTTTAGTCCCAAAAGTTTCATTTAAGCTTTCTGGTTCTCAACAAGAGACCTGTGTGAACTATGAACACATTTGGGTGCTCTCCTTCTGATACTTGACAGGAAATTGAGGGACCCCACCAAATTCTTAAGGCACCCCCAACTAAGCTCTCCAGAGAGCTTCCAGAAGGAAGAATCTAAAGGTTTCCCGCACCCCCCCCCCACCCCCAATGCTGAGAGCCTTAAAACAGATCCCCAGACTCTACCACAAAGATTCTGGTTAGGGAGGTCTTGGGTAGGATCCAGGAATCTGAATTTTCCATCTGCACATTTAGTGACAAGAGTGACCAGGATACAATGACCACACTTTTGAAACACTGTGCTAGATCCACAATCATAGGCCATGGGGACTTGGACAAAGGAGGACTCAAAAACTTGGATTTAGATCTCTCTAGCTAATATCGAATTCAAAGTTTAGAGGAGAAAAGTGGCAATTACACTTTGCTCACCAAAGAAACTGAATCAGAAAAAAGAATGACATTAATACCTATACAAAAATCAACATGACTAAAACATTTGATGGATCCAATTTTGGCAGTTTATTCAGCTCAATTTAATATTGTTTGAAGCAATTTGATGCATTATATGAAAATCATTCTGTCATTGGGCTTAACCTTGAAAACATGGAAATTTCATGGGAGAAACACATATTCAGTACTTTGTAATATAAAATAGAATGACTTACTCACAGTCAACAAAATACAATGTGTTTGAGGGCAGAAAAGGAGCAGTTCATAATAAGGATATTGGGAATGGTTTTCCAAGGAGTGGCACCAACTTTAAAGAATAAATACCACTTTTAAAGGTAAGTTAGACAGAGAAGGGCATTCCATGATGGGAAGGATATAAAGTCTCCAAAGTCCGAGGGGTATGGTCTATTCTGGGAATGGTTCAAGAATGCAGAGAAGGTCAACCAGAGAAAAGATTTTGAAGACTTTGGTAGAGGATTGTTGATGGAAGGAGGAAGGTGCTAACAGGCAGACAGGCTGACACCTGGCAGCAGTTGTCATAGCTCAGGTGAAACTTCAGTGGTGGCAGCAGCAAAAAGGGAAATGGACAGAAATCAAACCCATTGACCCAGTGTTCTTCCCATTCCTAGAACACACTAGACTCATAGAGAAAGTTTGGTACACATAGGAGTAGATCAAGGCAGAGAAGACAAGGGGAGAATTTAATAGGGAGGGAAAGAAAGATATTGATGATACCTCTGAGGTTTCCATCTTGAATTCCTCATAGGATAAAGTTTTTGGCCCAGATGAAATACTCAGGAGAGGCAGTAGGAATTAGGACTGATAAAGTTTGAGTCCATCATTTCAGAGATCTGTGATAGCAACCTACACTCTCGATTTCTCTCAGTGAGTCTAATGCTGCCTGGTGGTTGCAGCCCTCCCCGCACCATTAATTCTAGGCCAGTCAATCCATTGACCTTGCAGCTATATGTAGAAACTATTTGTGAACCAGCTTAGAGACCACGTTTACTCAGTTATAGCTTGACCTAATAAAGCCCTTTACTGATTCGTAATTTTATTAATCAGTTAAAACGATTTACAGGTATAAAATTAAGTTGCATTAAAATTTGTGTATTGAGGTCACAGTCACATGAAATCAGCCCCCCTGAAAGAATTCAGGACATATGGACAATATTTTTTCAGTGTTCTTGGCATGCTTATTTCCTTTCCTTTTATTTTCTTGGTTTGGGAATGGGAAAAAGGCATTCTATGACATATTTCTCAATTTTTGATACTTTAAACATAATTAGACTTTCAAAATAATGTTAAAAAGCATTTGCAGTTTCCCCTGTAAACAAAATACTACCAATAGTGTAAAGTATTAGTCCCGCTAATTTATCCATAAGAAAACTGAACTAATTAAATGATATTAGCTGGGAAATTTGAGGTCTTATGTATAAGAGAGAATCATAACAGGCAAAGTGTACACTTAAGTTCCATTCCTTATCTTTCTCTAATCATTTCCCATGTCCACAGAACCTCAGGACCACTTGCGCTTGTTCCTCAAGCCTGCCCTTTTCCTCCAAAGGGCTTTAGTCTATGCAATGTCCCAAAGCCTTCCCACCCATGGCCCTCCCTACTCAATCAAAGCTCCTCCCACTGCAGCTATCAGGGCTGTTTCTACAAAATTCTTTCAGGCTCAAAATTAACCTATTTTCTGGTATGTTTGTTTTTAACTTTAAAAGCATGTACTTTTTCAAAATATAGGGGAGATGGAACAATTAGCTTATTTACATTTGTTGAGATTATGAGAATCAACGTTTAGGGTGCTGCTGCAGAACCCGTATATTGGTTGGTGGCACTTGGACACTGGAGAGAGGCTGAGATGGAGCTGGGGTTGAAGGCCTAGAGCAGTTCCCAGCCTGCCTCCTCCATTGCCACCCTTTTTTCTTGAGGACAAAATGACTATAAAGGGAGAGGGGCTGTGCCACCTGTCTGTCTTCTGGAGGGGTAGTTTGAGTTGGTTCCTCTTAAGGACTAGTTAGCTAAGGAACGTAGCCCCCTTTATGTAACTCCGTGACAACTCTTAGGATAATTGAAGGGAACCAGGACTCGATTTCACAAGAAATTATTAGGCTCTATTTTAAAAGAATATCGTTTTATACTTCCAAGAGGCTCATAGGAATTGCTAGCAAAGAAATAAAGTAGCCACTGGTGGTTGGCCTGTGGTCAATTTCTTTGGTGTATTTGATAAGCAAGCTTTTACTTGAATATAGCCTCTTCCCCCTATTACAATTTAAATTTTCCCCAAAAGCAGGTCAGCTACAATTCAACTTTCATCTCAAAATCAGAAACAACAGCGCCTATCTTGGTTTTTTATATTATAAGCAGAGGTATGCTTCATAGCCAAATCACACATCTCCTTCATTTTATACACAAGAAAATGCCAGAGAGATTGAGTAACTTGGCTAGCTCTTCATGGTTAAAAATTTGGGTCCATGGTTTACACAGGAAGGTAGTTATTGCCTAGTACTTACTGAAAGTCAAGCAGAACCTCATTTAATCCTTAAAAGGTAGGTATTAGTCAACCACCACTACCATTTATTGAGCCATTAGTGCTAAGCATTTTAGAATGTAATCTGTACCTGCCTTATCAACCCTCTGATGTGAACATAATTATCCTTATTTTACAGATGAGAGAACTAAGGTACCAAGGTATTTTTATTTTTAAATAGAGAGTAGCCAGAAATTTCCATCTAGGGCTACTTCTCATATCCAAACTTGTGTTCTTTTTACTTATAAGAGATTTTTGAATTATAAGTCATAATGGTGAATGTAAATACAGTTTGGTAGATAAATTAATTAATTAATTAATTATAAATTAATCAATTAATTAATAAGAAGCAGAATGAAAATGAATAGCATAATTTTAAAATATATGTATTACATCAGTTACAATATAACTGAAAAAGTTTTCCATATCTGTGGCATGTGTGCTGCCTGTGGGCTGTGGTCAGACTTTGGAAGCCACTACACTACAACACAACTAATCTGAGACTTAACAAAAATGGATGTACAGGGCAGCTACCTCACAGCAGGCTCTTATTAAAGTGGTTCCAGATTACTGAGGACCTTTCCACGGTACCCATGTTATAGTCCATCAGACTTGATTGGCAGAGGAATCTCCCTTTGCTCCACCCGGACTGTCTGACATGTGGTAACAACATGGAGTGATACTGTTGAGTCTAGGCCAAGGCATTTCTGTAAGCCCAAGAGGATGTCTCAAGTGTACAAATCTCATAAATTGGAGATGTGTCATCATTCAGTGTACAAGGTGAGGAAGTCAAGACTATGCCTTGAGTCACTGTTACAAAGTGTTCATCACTAGGTTATTATGAAACAAAAGACTCTACAATCCACCCCACAAACAATAGATCATTGGAGTGGGAAAGAGCACAGTTCACTGTATAATTAGAAGCAAGTTTTACAGTGAGAGAAAGGTTTGTCAATAGCATTGGTTACTCCTCTGAAAGCCCTGTATTACATGGTCGGCATGCAAAGATGAATAAGACTGGAGTTCAAAGTCCAGTGGGTAATTCAGACACAGGAACGTCATAGATGTGGATCTAGAAAGGAATATAGTATAACTTTAACTGCCATATTAACTGGTTAAATTTTTATAAAAAGTATGAAGAAAGAGCTTGGATAGTATGGTGAAAACTTTGGTTTTTTTTTTTTTTTTTTTTTAATCCTGGGACTAGTGTTTACTTCCCTACATTGACTTATAAAAAAATATTTTCTAGTCCCTGGTCAGATGTATATAACAACGAACTAAAATTTAGACTCTTAAAAGAATGGCATCTTATTGGAATATAAGGTTAACATTTTATTTTAGAGATGAATTGACTAAATCAATATATCTGATATCTGTTTGCTTTCTGGATTTGATACCAGATTGGAAAAGATTATCTACAAAAAATATTAATGACCCACAACTTTCTTTAGTCCAATGGACCTTTTTTTATTTGTTCTTTTCCAATATACATGTCAGTAGAGTGTATTTTGACAGGTTATACATACATGGAATATAATTTATTCTAATTAGGATCCCATTCTTGTGGTTATCCATGATGGGGAGTTTCACTGGTGGTGTATTCATATATGAACATGGGAAAGTTCTATCAGATTCATTGTACTGTCTTTCCTATTCCCATCCCCCTACTGAACATTTTAAAATCCCTGCTCTGGGTGGCATGACAGATAATAAAACTGCCTCGCCTTAACTTCCTTCTATTAGCCCAGGTGCACTGTCAACAATTGGCTGAATAGCCTGTCACTCTCCCCTATTTTACAAGGACACATCCAACATATTCTACCTATTCTTGGGGGAAAGCTCATCTTTTAACTTTCAGTTATCATTTGCAAGGAATCTTTTTTATTTCCATTAAATTGGCCTCCACGATACTTTTGTAAGAGGGCCTTTTCTACATCTATATTCCCTTATAAATAACTCACTGGAACAGAACTGTAACCTGATCTATATAGCTGAAACAATATTTACATAGTATCAGACTAAAATATTTACTGAAGGGAATAAAGAAAGTATAGTATGTCCATACAGTGAAGACTACTTAGCAATAAAACATGGCTATTGATATTGGCAGCACCAGAGATACATCACCAAAACACTTGCCAGTAAGAGAAGCTGGACTCAAAGGCTAGGTGCTCCTGGATGCCATTCACACAGTGATCTGGAAAAGGCAAATCCAGAGGATAGAAGTCTGAGCAGTGGTTGCCAGGGACTGGAAGCAGAGGGAAGAGACTGGCTACAGAGGAACATAAGGGGACCTGGGATTATGGAGGGTTCACAGCTGGATACACAATTAATTGTCAAAACAATAAATTATACATATTAAAAAGTTAATTTTATGGTATATAACTTAAACCCCAATAACCTAATATTAAAGTAAAAAAAAATTAATTTAAATAAAATGCTTTTCCAGATCTGAGGACATGTATCATCTAATTTTTGTTCACTCACTATTAAAAATTTTGGCCTTGAGTAAATTTTCTGTTCTGACTCTTAGGGACTTAATTTGGCCATAAACCAATAGGAAAATAAAGAATTACTTCACATAAATCTTAAAATCTAAAATATCTAAATCTTGGATATTTTGTTATAGAATAACAACATTCTTTTATCTAATTTTTTTTCTTTTGTGGTGTTGGAAATCAAATCTGGTTCCTGGTACATGGGAGGCAAACAGTCTACCAGTGAGCCACATTCCCAACCCCCAAAAATATTTCTTAGCAATAAAAATCATTAAGAAGTTCCATAGCATTGTTACTTGGTTTTTAATTTTTAGAGGTAGGTCTTAGGTCTACCTGCCCACCCATTCATACATACACACAAAATGTTAGGTTTTCATCAATATTCATTTTCATTAGTCTCTTAGACTATCTTAGTTTGTGTAATATACTTGTCTGAATGGTCCCAATGACAAATGTTGAGAAAATTTTGAAATTAAAAAAGTAATTCAATGAGAAACCTAAGTATGATGAATACAACTTCAAAGACTTAGATCTTCACTTATTAAAAAATGTCTTATGAAGATGGGCTTTTAAAATTCACCTCCTTATTGATTTTAAAACACCCAGGAAATATATCACTATATTCTAAGTAAGTACTTAGTGCTTTTCAAGCAAACATGAATCTATACTAATAGTGTCTTCTCAGGAATTACATAAGCCTGGCTCTTTTTCATAATAACACTGGGCATTTCTCAAAAAGAGGCAGGACTCAGTTTACTCTAAAGAAAATATAGTTTTAGCCAGGTACAGTGGCACCTGCCTTTAGTCCCAACTACTAGGAAGCCTGAAATGAAGGATCACTGGCACTCAGGAGTCCAAGACTATCCTGGGTAACACAGTGAGACTCTTGTCAGAGAGAGAGAGAGAGAGGGAGGGAGAGAGGGAGAAAGGAAGGAAGAAGAAGAAAGAGAAAACAGTTTTAACAATGAAGTGGATTTGTATAATATTGATAGTAAACAGAGTATCATAAAATTATTAATAAGGAACAAGTAAATAATTAGCCAGTATCATGCACTATAAAAAGCATTTACACATGCTCTCACTTAATTCTTCCCATGACTCCCTAGGGCAGATGGTGTATGGGGTCCATGTTCTAGGTGAGGAAATGGAGGCCCAAGGCCAAGTGAGCTTGCCCAGGATCTCACAGCTGGCAAGTGGGGTAGTGGGGCCTCCAACCACCAGCTGGTTTAGGAGCATACACTGGTGATCATTCCGCCATGCCACCTAAAGATCCCATTGCCCAAGAGGATGGTGGGACAACGTGACTTCCGACCACCAGTCCATGGAGGCCCACAATGGCTTACCTCATCTTTGCCTCTAGCTCTTTCTGGCCTTGAGCCGGCATACCTCCATACCTGGATTTCTTATCAAAAGCAAAGACAAAAACAAGGAGATATTGAGTGAAGTGATCCTTTTCCTGTTCCTTCTAGCTCAAACTCTGAATTGTTTTTAGGGCACGGAAGAGTGCAGTGTGACTAGCCCTTTGCGAGTAAAGAAAAAGGACACCTGCTTTTGAGTATGAGTTTCTGACCTTCCTAAAGGCAGCCTGAAGGGTGAACTGTAACAGATCTGAGTGGCTGAGGAAAACCCAAAAAAGATAAAGAACTGAAAGAGAACCTGCTCATGCTGCTCATCTAGAAAAGCCAAAGCCGAATCAAACACAGAAATTAGGGGGAAGAAAAATATAGAGTAAAAGTCTCCTGAAACTAGATCTCACCAAAATTTCTTTCACTTCAGAATGAAGAAATATTTACAAGGAGTCATGATGACGGGAACCCTGAGTTGGAGCACCTTGACAGAGAAGACCTTTCCCCTCGAAAGTAAGTCAGCAGATCTGGGGGCCGGCTTCTCTTATAGATCTATGGGGGTGGGAATCCTCTGTTTTAAATCTCATCCCTTATCTTTCCCAGAGAAAGTCACAGCATTTACTATGTACTTGAGAACAAAAATCATGCATCTCATAAAAGCAACAAGAGAATTGAAAACATCTTACAAACGAAACTTCCAAGGGTACACTGTTTCAAAAATGGAGTATTAAGTGAATATGACATGTAAACTAATGTTGATATTGACTGAATTATTGACTTTAACCCTTTTAAAAGCTCTTCATTCTCAAAGGACACAATTTATACAAATCCAATGCTATTTTTTGGTCTTCAAGAAGGTGTTTGCACACATGTGAAAGCAGCTTAGCCTAAATTAGGGAGGTAAAAACCAGAAGCATAAGGGGAATTTATTAAAAAAATAAAAACCTTCTTACTCAGAATCCCCATCATAACCCCTGTTCTGGCAGTAGTCACATCTTTCTACCCATGTCATTTGACTCATGAGCTGCTTCTGTCCCTGGGGTCTATCGTAGTGATTGGCTTGACAGGCCTATAAAAAATGCCTATGAAATGAATGAGCAAATATCTTTAAGAACTTGCCCCTTGACTAAAGCCATTTATTATTTTCATTCATTCACTTTAAGATATACTCAAAGAAACAGATGTGGGTTTATTTATTAAATATATCCTTGAGTTACAGTGAATGGCCCAATTCAGCATTTCTGAAAGTGTTTAGTAAAGTGGTCTCTGAAAAGCACCATTTGACAGTGATGTGTTCTGTTGTTTTCCATTTGTGAGTTTATCTTTTGGGGCTTTTCTATTACCAAAACCCATACCTTCTTTATAATTCTAAAAGTCTAAATGTGTTCTATAAGTTAGTTGATTACTGTATTATTTTACAGTAGATCACTAAATCATACTACTATTGACAAAGGAAAAATTTACAGCATGTAACTAATGAAACAAAAATGTTCTTGCAAAAAACTTTGAAAAAGTGAAAACTTAATCCATCAATAAATCAGGAGACAGGAGAATCTATGAGATTAGCTTTTGTTCTACCATCCTAAATACCTTAAGATCACCAGTCTTTGGTATAACAGTTTAATGTGTATTTCTTATTTATCCCTAATTTTGGACTTGAGTTTTGATATATAACTAATATGAATTTGTTGGCACTACAGTTGATATTACAGTAGCTTGACGTGGAGAAGCATTTAGACATTTTTGGATAAAGTATAAACTTTTAATTAGTATAGTAAAATTTTATACCAGATAGTGCCCATTAAAAGTTCTGAATAATTAATCTCTTCACAGTTTGATGGCTTGTAGAATAACATTGCCTTATTTTATTTGGAGAAAGGTGATTTTTGAACACTATGTGCTAGGATATGCTGAGTTCCCACCTTCAGAACTTATATTATAGCTAGGAGAAAACATATGGAACAATTAGTAGATAATATAATAATATATGTGATGAAGTATAAATTTGAGGAGGGTAGGAGATGTTTGAAGAAGTGAAGGTGGGGTTGGATTTCCAAGATATCAACCAGTGCAGAAGAAATGGTGTTCCTGGCAAAAAAAAAAAAAAAAGCCAACATAGACAGGGCACAATGAGATTTATGATGCATAAAGGTGGCAGTGGGAAAAATCAAGCCCCAGAGGATGAAGGAAAGGAAGGTCACAGAGGGCCTCAAAAACCAGATAGAAGAATTTGCATAAGATGCTGGAGGCAGTATGGAGGCTTACAAAGGAATACTATGAGGCTAGCTGTGATGAAACCTTGTCCTGCTGCAAAATGAAGAACCTACTGGGTCAGGCAAACATGGACCATTCCTCTGTTAGAACAGAATGGATAACCCTGCATCCAGAGTTCTCTGGTCCCATTCTCATTGCAGCTTTGGTGTCCAAGTAGTCTCCAAATGTAGGGCAAGTTAATTTAACTCTTCTAAGTAATCAATATTCACTTTAGTCCTGTCCACAAATATCCTAACCATTCCTTGCATGTTCTACTACAACTGAGTAATTCAGATGCTTCCAAGTTTTAGAAAATACATAGACTGGATTATCTTTTATACACACTAAGAATTGAACAGCAACCAGGTGAAAGACAGATGAGTGCATCCTATATGCAAATACACCAAAGCACCAAACACTCCAGCTTAGGCACAAGCATTCCTAATGGTAAGAGATGACGGCAGACTTCAGATCTACTTTCCAGCAGCTAATGAAAAGTATCACATAAAAGGAAAATATAACCTTTTCAAATGGTTTTTAAGGCACTATGGCTGAAAGTTATTATGTCATCCCTTCCTGAAAAAAATTATTAGAAAAGGACATTCCCCTACCTGGACATTACAGCCTGTCCTTTAACGAAGCCATGCTAGGTGGTTCCATAAACCAGAGGACTCCTGGGTACAACAGCAAGCCTGAATGGGAAGAGGACTAAGATGGCACAGTCATGCCTCTCTGCCATGAAACAGGAGCTGATCATATAAACAAATGGTGTCCACACCAGAGTCTAAACACACACCTGCTGACAATTTTTAAGTTGTTTATTGGAAATCTTAGGGTTTTTTTTTAAACCCACTAAGTATTTTGCTGTACAAGAGCAAAACTCATAATATAAATATTAACATTTTGGTATAAAATTATTAATATGGAAAAAAGATGCAAACCAGTAAGAGGTAAAAAGTTTTTAACAGTAACACTGTGTACAAACATCTTTTACTCAAGTGACCATCCACGCTAATAGTTTATTTTCCCTTTGTTGACATTTAAAAAAAAAAAAAAAAAAACCTGCATTGGAGCACCATGAAGTTTTTGTTTTTGTTTTTGTTTTCCCTTCCTTTTTAAAAGGTTAAAACACTTCTATTTACAAATATTCTCCTCAGTACTTGAAGTCTGATGAAGGAATCATCAGGCAGCTTCCTTCTTCTAAAACAAAGAAAGTACCTTCATATTTCCTTAAAATTTAAACCTGTTCCATTCTATTCTAAGCAAAAAAAAAAAAAAAGATGAACACAGTTCCAGAGAGCTCTTTCAACAAATAAATAACCGTTTCACAAAAGTGTTGCTGTAAACAAGATCACTTCGATGGCCAGAGAGATGCTGAGGTTTTCAACAAATGGCAAATTTTAATAGTTCCTAGAATAGAGAGACACAGGGTATATATGGCCCAAAGGCAAACAGTCATTAAGGAATCAACTAATAAAAATTACTCATAAACTTGTTTTGTCAAAATGTGCTTTTTTTCTCTACCATTTTTAAAATTGGTCAGAAATTTGAAACTGTAATGATCTAAGATTCTGAGTCTATTCTAAATACAGTAACTACAACCTACAATGTTTGACACTAGTGTAATTACCTAAGCAATGTAAACAAGCCTCAAATTTTCAAAATAGGAGAAAAAATTAACAAAAAATTCCTGTAAACATTAAAAATCTACCTGCTACAAATTATAAATATCATCATCCAGTTGTGTATACTGAGAAATCTTTTAGTTTTGTTTTGCATGTTTCAGAAATCATCTTATCCCATGAGACATCTGAGTTGTCCCCGTCAGGTTTCTCTGCAGCTAAAGGTTTTATAATCAGTTCAACTATTTTTGCTGAAATCACTATTTTGGCCTTCATATAATCTCCCTGGTAATGCACATAACCTAATTCTGTAGTGAGGGGAGGTTGTTTGCATCATGGCCACAATTTTATCCTGCTTTGTAAAATATATGTAACTTACTTTACCACATCTCTGATCACAAAGGAACCTGGAGCTTTACAAACACTTTCAATCTCATCTGGCAACTCTCTATTATCACTTTTACTCTGCTTTCAAGTTTAAAATATTTTAAAAATAAAGCTCATTTCTAATAGTTATTTGATCAAATAGATTGTTTTAGATACGAAAGCTTTGATTTGACATTTAATACTCGCAATTTAAAATTGACTCTGAACTTGGAACAAAATAGTGTGGTTTCTGAGACCTTGCTGGGAAGAGGTGGGTTATATTTAATAATCAGTACAAGAAATTACAAACTAAGGTTTATTTTATAAATCAGAGAGGAAGGAGGCTTTTGGTTTTGCAGTGCTGGGGATCAAACCCAGGGCTACACGCAAGCTACAAGAGCTCTTCTACTGAGCTCCACCCCAGCCCTATTTTTCTTTTTGAAGTCTCCTCCAGTAATATATTCACCTATGCAAAAAAACATTTAAATAACTACCTTAAACAATATTGAATATTTAAAAAACAGTTGAAAAATTCATTAAATCAGCTTATTGGAACTGACGATCATTTCTCCCTAAATTAGCACCCTATGATCAAACATGAGAATGCCCATGTTTTGTGCCATTCTCTAATATTAGGGGGAAAGGAAAAAGAAATGAAGTACCAGTTAGGGCAGAGCCAATGATTTTGATTCTCAAAGTTCACATTAAACTTTGAGAAAAAGATATTTAAAATGATGCCAACAGTATCTAGGCAAATAGCTACATGGATATTACCATTAGGTGATTCAGCTGTTTTTAATGAAACAGTAGACATCATCCTACATCTTTTAAGAACAAGAGACTCTTTTGCCAGATTCATGTACTTTCTCCCATTCCAACCCTTCCCTGCCCCACTGCCTCTGCCAAGTGGTGGAGCAGGGAACAGAAATAAACTAGAATACCCGGTCTAACGATATATTAATGTCTCTAAAAAGTTGTTTTTCTAATACCAAGGTTCACAACTCACACTTCCAATATACATGTGGCATTAAATGAGAGGTGAATTTCTCATTCGTTTTGTTTCTATTCATGATATAACCCTTTTGTAAATATGAACTCCTTTAAATGAATTTAGGCCATGAAGCAGATAATTGATACTGATTGGCTTCTATAATCAAAGAAACATTCTGATAGACTGGGCTTTCAAAATATTTCTTTTGACTTTCATATTCATTTACTCCGCATTCAGACAAACATTTAATGGGTTTTCCATCCAGGTTTGGCTCAGTGACAGTAAAAACATTCAAGTGCTATTAGAGAAAAGCAGCCCTACAAGGATACGTGTCTGTATAGGTCAATTTGCAAAGGAGAAGAATCTTAATTAGCCTGCAGTATAATTGACCAAAAAACCCTTTTGAAGCAGTTTTTACTCTAGGATCTGTAGCATCCTTCCAAAGGTCCTGAAGATCTTGTACGTGTCCATGAGATGTCATCATTTTCTCATAGATGCAGGGATGATAAGGAGCTTTCCCTTCCCCAGAAAAAAACACATGGTATTGTGGTACTATCCCCATTTTATTGGCACAGAGGCCCATGAACACATCGTCTATGTAGAGACTGGAGTTCAGTGTCTGAGATGCCTCATAGACCTTGGCGGCCACATCACCAGAGATGATGTAGGCAGCACCAGCAGTATAGTCAGGGTAAGCCGGCCATTGGTACATGTCATAGGAGACATAGTATTTGCTGCTTTTATCTCTAATGGGAGGGGCTCCACGATGAACACGGCCAATCCAAAAGTCTTGGACACCAATTTGTTCTAAACTTTGAAGGTATTCAATAAGATTTGGCATGTGAATAAATATGTCATCATCAGCAGTCATCAGGAATTTCGCATGTGGACAAAAGGTATTTGCCCAACTGAACTGCAAAAGCAATTTAAGAGTAAGGTTGTAGAAAGAATCAACAAAGTCTTGCTGAATGATATCATTGTATATTTGATCTTCCCAAACCAGTTTTTTTTGTAGTTCTTCTCCCTTCAGGGGATTAGGAGTTCCTAAGGCAAACAGAGTTTTGATGTTGGCATTAAGTTGAGACCGAACATACTCCTCACTGCCCCACGTTCTTCTAATCGCAGATCGGCGATAGTAGTTCTCAGGAGCAGTCTTTATAAACAGCAAAAGGAGGACCTCTTGAGCTTGACATTTCTCCTTGTGGTTAATCAAGTATGGGTAGCGAGCCCCCTCTGAGCTGTGCTTAAGAGACAGGGTATCATTCACAAAGTCATAGCTATTTATGAGGTATCTGTAAGAGTAGGACTTCATATGGCTCACGATGTGATTATCAATGTGTCCCCAAAAAAACATGAGGCTTAGTATAAAACAAGTGGCAAATAATTGAATAAACTGACATTTTTTTACTCTTCTGCCACTAACAAACATTCTCATGTCCACTCAGGTCTGTTTTTATTTGGGATCAGTTTCAAATGGGTGCTTGCTGCTTTGACACCATAGAACTTGGTATTTTGTTGAATTAATGTCCATCTTAATACATGTTAGTCATTAAAAATAGAAAAGGATCTTCTATTTCACACAATAGTGTGAAATAATACCATTTTTTCTAGGATTGCAAAAGAATGAAATACACTATCGAGTGAGGACACTGTAACATCAAAATTCTTCCACGTTGGCATCCTTCATTAAGTCTGGTGGGTGGCCTCATGAACAGCTAGCTCATATACTTCTTTCAGTGAACATGAACTTTGACCTATCAGAATCAAAAAGACAAAAGAATAACAAGTGAATGAGTTACTGAGTACAAAAATAGACATGCTACTCATAATTCCTTAAAACCAAATGTAACCTGACTCACAAAGCAGTTAGTATTTAGCAGAGGCACACAGCTGTTTATTTTTTTAGAGGAATATAAAGGAAAAAAAAAGCAGAAAAACTGCTTGATCCTATCTTCCCATTCAAAATATAGACATTCCTTTCCTCTTCTCACTGTTTTTGCTTTGTATTTTGGGCAGTGGCGGGGATGAAACGCAGGGCTTTGTGCCTGCTAGACAAGCACTCTACACTGAGCCACATACCCACAACCCTCAGGGGAAAAAAAAAAAAAAAAAAGCACCTCCAAAATGGTGACCAACATATATACTAAAGTTCAACGAGTATATCTGTGAAAATACTAACTTGAATATAATCACAATGAAAGTAGTTACACAGATGAAAATAAAGTATATAGCAACAAAGATCTATTAACACTTGATCCAGAAAAGGCAGGAGTAAGAGTTGTTTTTTTATTTGTTTGTTTTTTATAAATCAAGGTTCAAAAACAAAGAGTCAAGATTTGCTTTATAGTTTAAATGTTCTCCTTTCCAAAACTCAGACTCAACCATGAGATCAGCTGAGCTCTTCAAACCCCTTCAGAGTCTGCCCATGACGTATAAGATTCAGTTTAAGTCATGGCTTTGCAGGACACCCAGGACCCTTCAGGCTCTGCCTTCCCAGCTATTCTGTCACACAGCAAACCACTGGCTGAAACCTCAGCCACCTGGCATTTGCATATGCTCTGCCCTTTGCACTGGTAGTGCTGGGACCTGGCACGTCCCACCTCCCTGCAAGTATGAAGTATGCTCACCTCAAGTCCTATAGGTATTTGTCTCCAGAAGCCTGAATTGGGCCCCCCCACTCATTCAAAGATGTTCCAGTGAGCACCTTCTGACCTACTGTGTTATGATTTTTCAAGCACCGTGGTGTAGAACTTCTACTACCCTCAGCATCCAGTAGGCATTTACCAAATATGGGTGCCAAGAATCATGCTGGAGTGTCAAAGTACTGATTATTCAGGAAAACTCAGAGTCAAGACCAGCTAGGTGCCACCTCAGATGAGGTCCATGCCATACTGCCCTTTTCTTCCACTACTAGGAAACAGGACCCTCCTTCCTCAAGAATTCTGTCCCCACTGCTTGCCACAAATAAATACCTCCTTGCCTAGAAAAGTCAACTTTCTCAATCATGGTGACACAACTGTCTCCTGGGCTTTGGCCAGGATTGGAAGGGAAAAGGCAATGCAGGTGGGGTCATCGTGAATCCACATCACAAGTCCCAGAACGAAGGCTGTGCTTTGTGCCCTGAGACCTTTCCACACGTCCCCTCACCCCCACCCTTGGCCTTGAATGTAAAAGTAATTGCACATACTGAGCACTCTGCCAAATGGAACCAGTTCTGGCTATGGTATCTCCATCCAGACCGCTGGGCTTTTAGATTCTGATATATTTCCCATCCCCCCTGATCACTCCTCTTCAGGCTGATAACTGCAAAGGCTGGGCATGCAGAAGTTTCAAAAAGGACAGGAGATTAGAGCAAGCCCAACTGAGACTTTGTCCAGAGCTAATCAGCATAGGTAGCACTTTATCTTCTATGGCATGAATTTTACACCTGCAAGCACTACCTAGGGAGCCACAACCAGCATTTAAAAAAAAGAAAAACCAGAACAACAGTGTGGACTCATGTGGTAAAACTGAGGTCTTTGTGTGCATAATCCAGGGATGTGATGTCAAATGCGTTAGTATGCGCTTGACTATCAGAAAGGCAGAAACCCTGTTCTAAGGAACAGCTTGATAAGAGCAGCATTCCCCTTGGATAGGCTCACTGCCTGGATCCGATATTCTAGAGTAGGGTGAAAGAGACAGCAGGAAGCATCAGTTCCTGATGGCAGCATCCACCAAAACTGCAAAATCACTTTGATTCAGCTGCCAGTTCTTCTCAATCTTTCCACTGCTCTCACTCAAAGACTACCCTCTGGAGGCCAAAAAGAAGGTCCTTCCACCTCTACAATACATCTTGAAGGACCTGAAGGTTTAAAGCAAGGTAACAGAGAATTCTTGATGGCAGGGTCTAAGACAGCATCAGTGTTTAAGAATTCAAAGAAAACTGTCAATTGAAACCAATCTGCAGTCCCTACTCCAAAGGCTCCTGGCAAAGGCTTAATGAGGTGGACATAACCTTTGAAATCCAACAGAATGCATGCAAAACCAGCTTCCCATCTCTGAACTTGTTCTGTACATGTTCACCACTATTTACAAGCCTGCACTTCTTACTAGACTTAACAGCCTGCAACTCCACTTCCCAGCATACAGACACACCTGACTCACAAGGGCGCTAGAACCCCTCAGGAGCCAGGGCTGTGACTCAGCAGGCTGGTACGCTGCTGCTGCTGCTGCTGCTGCTACTATAAGCTGGCAGCTCGCCCATAATGTTCATTCTATTCCCCCCTATTTTTCCAATGATTCTAAATAGGCCTCAGTGTGTCCAAATATTTCTGAAAAATGACCGAGAACTTGTCACAAAGCCAACAACCCACATTCCTTATTTAGTTCAGTACAGCAAGTGAAATTCCAAAATGAGATTTCTCCCACTCAGCCACTTCAACTGCTTAGCCACTATTTACACACATTACAACCGAATAATATGGGTACAGTAGGGGGAAGATTTAGGGAAGGTAAACTACTCATTTATATTACACAGCCTCGCTCTGACAACAAAAAATAGCTTGCACTCACTCTTCTGGTTTCTCAGAGCATCCTAACACTGCTTGAAATCACATGCTATACCCTCATATTCAGGGTGCGGGGAGGGGACTGGGGAAGCCCAATCGAGCTAGCTGATGTGGTGGAAGAAAACACTGGGCCTTACAGGACATAAAGCAATAACAAATGCGAAGCTCAGCAACCACCCAGAATATTCTGCTGTGGATGCAGCTTCCTTTGTATGCTTGTAGCACGGCTCAGTGGCCAATCAACAGACTGGAAACTCAAGGGTCACCTCTGTTTGGGACCAGATTTATTGTGTAACCTCTGGCTTCACCTTATTGCATTTGGTAATTTCATCTGCACATCAGAGGTGAATATCAATGTAATGTTACTGAAGGGAAGTAAAAATTATAGATGACTCCAGGGTCTACTAAAAAATATGACACAGAGCATTATAGAGAAGAGGACAAAGAATTGCTGAGAGGAAATATGCAGATATTCAGAATATAACTTGGTTTTCTTCTATTTGGACTGGGAGAATGGAACTGCTAACCTTAGTATTCTCTTTTGTAATACAAGTAGTCAGAAAAGTAAAGAATAGAAGAGGGATATCAGAAAAGGTGACAAACCCAACTCAAATACTTCACAACTGGGAGACATGCCCCTCAGTTACTCAACAATGTATTTCTTCACAAGAGTTCTTTAAACTTCTCTGGAAAAAACTAGGGTTAGTGTGCTAGAGGCTATTCACTTCCCTAAAATATCCCGTGAGGTTTCTCTACTTCATACCAGCTGTCAACTCATTTCCTTGTGGTGTCGGCTTTTGTGATCCTGGAAAGTTATGCAAAACTTGCTAGAAATTTCAAAGTTTTAATCAAGATGGTGAGATCTGTATTTTAAATTCAAGTTAACCTCAACTTTTGATGTTTGAATTAATCATACAAGGATGTGAGTATTTGCTATGTGAGTCAAGCATGGTAAAAGATCATAAAGTAGTATTTTATGGTTTCCAATCTCAAAGCATTTATAATCAATGTGAGATAAGACTCACTATCTCCACATAAAAACTTGGTTCCCATGGCCAACACTGGTAAGGTGCAAACAGCATGGCAGAGATCATTCAGGTGATACCAACTCCAGGCACACAACAGAGGAGTCGCTGATCCACGAGGATTAGTCAGAGGATTTCAGGAGGGCCTGAGGAGGACCAACATTGAGGTGGCTGAAGGACAAGGAGCAGTCTTTGTTTCAGGAGAGAAAGGAAAGAATTGCCTTGGGCAAATATTTGTGAAATGGGAATATATTTGAAAGCAGGGAGGTAGGTACCTGTTTATGGAGGTATGAAAATCAAGTCTTAGATTGTAGAGAGAGCAGAAGGAAGTCACAGAAGTTTCTGTTTGTGTTTGTGATGATCATTCTCTTTTTTGATACTTATTAAGTTTGAGCAAAAGGGGTTAAAGGCAGAGAGGTATTGCAGGATAGAGAGCAGTACCTGAAGATCAGGACAAGTGGGCCTCCAGTTGATGGAGTTCAGGGTGGTGAAAGTGAGGAGGGAAGGAAGGTGTATTCAACCATTTTCTGTTGCTATAACAAAATACTTGGATCTGGTGTCTTACGAAGAAAAGAAGTTTATTTAGCTCATAGTTTTGGAAGCCAAAAATCCAAGATCAAGCATCCCCATCTGTTTAGCTTCTGATGAGGGCTCCTTTAATTGTATCACAAGGTGTAGAGAAAAGGGAAGGTAAATGGCTATACACAAAAGGGTCCTAGAGGGCTGGGGATGTGGCTCAAGCGGTAGCGCGCTTGCCTGGCATGCGTGCGGCCCGGGTTCGATCCTCAGCACCACATACAAACAAAGATGTTGTGTCCGCCGAAAACTAAAAATAAATAAATATATTAAAAAAAAAAAGGGTCCTAGAACATGAATGACTTTACCTTACAACAATCGCTCTCATAACAACCAACTCACAATCTCTCAGAGGGCAGCACACCCAATGACCTACTCAGCTTGAACTAGATCCTACCTCTTTAGTGCTCCGCCACCTCTTAATACTGCCACATTGAGGACCAAGCCTACAGCACATGAACCTCTGGGGGACAAACCACAACCAAACCAAATGAGGGATAAAGACACTTTTGAGGAAAACAAAAGCCTAGCAGAATCTGATGAATGACCTGGGATGGGGAAGAAAGGAAGATGAGGAGGAGTGAAATGTAATTTCAAGTATTGCTAACAAGGATGGGAAACTGGTTTCCTGAGTTAGCAGTGGTAAAGACTTGTGTTGAGGTTGAGGTGATGGAGCAATAATAAGGTACAAACAACCAGTGGGTAATCCAAGCCAGACAGGACTGAAATCCAGGTTGGCACTTAGCACGCAGATGGCTGATCATGCATATGTATGAGCTGCCTCGGGGAGAGATGAGCAGAGAAATCTAGAAGAAAAATAAACTCAGAGGAAGGAGAAAAAGAGGGAGGCGTTAAGGAAAATAGGAGCTATTTTAAAGGGCTAGCTCAGAAAATTAAGATGGAGTTAACTAACAAATGGCTGGAATGGGAAGCAGCACTAGGAAGGTCCTTGACATGGAGCTCCAAGTGGAGAAGGAAATGCCCTTCTAGAGCACCAACTAGAGCTGTGCTGGGAACAAGGGGGGCTAAAGGTAGACACAGCTGCCAGGTGGGACTGAGTTAAGGTCAAGAAAGACACCTTCCATAAAGAGAAGCCATCCTGAATCTCAGACCTGAGGGCTGAGTGATGCTAACTAGAAACAATGGTGCTTCTTGAGCATTTCTGGCCATTGTTATGAACACAGTAACAACATCTAACCTTTAGGGAAGCTATTGTTTTCATTTTATTTCATGGACATATAATACTCCCAAGTCTGTGGAAACCTTATTTATGATATGGGTATCATTTGGTCACATTAACCTCCCACATACCCAAGAAAACTCATTGGCAAGAAAGTCATTTACATGGCTTCACTTAGAACTGCATTTCCTCAGAGCTCTTACATCCCAGGAAATTTACTCTCAAGGACATTCAGTTCCTATCCATCACCTCTTAACATGCAGTGGGACTCCTCTGCCCTCCACAACCTCCTAACCTTCCTTCCTCACCCTACCCCCTGCCTCAAATGCAGAATCCTAAGATATGTTTGCCCTCAGTTCCTGGTTCCTGTCCTTCTGCCTGTCTCAGTAGCCATCGCTCCCATCTCTACTCCCACAACACCTACAGGCTGCTGGAGAAACCTAATGCCAGCAGACAGGGTCACACAAATGGCACTCTCTGCCTGTGGGTAGCCTTCACTGCTATGTCACCACCCTCTTACCTTGTTCCTCTCCCAGCCCCTTCACCAACCCAGGCCTGGCCCCTCACTCTGACTATTGCACCGCTTGCTTCCTAGAGAAGGGAGAAGACACCAATCATCACCTCCTCCTCCCCATATGCCACCATGTCACAAGTTGCTCAGGTTCGCCCACAGTCTCCATGCCCTCAATGAAACATACTGATCAGAACATGAACTGCAGGGAGGCAGGGCAGACACTTGGGATGTAAAACTTAAGGGAGCACTAAAAATAAGGTAGTCAACGTAATATTTTAAATATTTTTTAAAAGATGAAATTAATGAAAAAATTCATGATGAACAAAATATCAAAATTATAAACAGAGACAGGATCCCTTTCTGTGCTTAAATATCCCTATCTCACAAGATACCCTAATCCCTGTCCTACTCACTGAAACTCCCTGGGTACTAAGTGTGGCTGACTTCCATGGACATGTTTTTATTCATGTGTATGGATGTGTGTGTGTCAGAATATATTTCTGATATTTATATCATAAAATGGTACTAATGCTTATTATATATGGTACTAATGCTTATTATATGCAATGCACACTTCTATTCATTTTTCTTTTATTTTTAATGCTACACTTATGCTTCCTAAAGTAGCTACATGAACCATTCATAGACTGTGACCTGCAAGTTTTGAAAACACCAATCAAGATGGAATCAAAGCCGCACTATAAAATTGCCTTCTCTTAGTTAAAATATTCCCCCAAACAAAAAATAAACCCTGAAATTCTATTTAAGCAGACAATATTATTTGAAGGAAAAGCTACTAGGATAAAAGAAGAAAAGTAATTTAACCATTGTCTCCTAGCTCTAGTTTTTTCTTTGTTAGAGAAATAAAATATCATAGTAAAAACCTGTCCCTGAATGGTCTCATAGAAAGTAGGACCAAATTAATGATTGCCTTCATTTTAAAAATCAACTTAGTATTCAGACTATCCTCATGAGCCATTCAAATATTAATGATGCTTTTAAAAGTGACACTCATAAACTATACACCAATAAGCCTCCTTCAGTAAGTCAAAGGTTTTTGTTCTTTCAAGTCTTAATACTTTATACCATCATTTAAGTTTCGAAGACTTAAAGTCCCAACTAAGAGACAATTTTGGGTTCCTGCTCAGGCCTAATTCAAAGAAAAGAAAAATAAAATTTTCTGTGACTGCACAACCAGTTACCAGTCAGTGGTAACTGCCTGTTCTGTTTGCTCAAGAAGAAAGGAAACAACGTGAAATTTGAATTTACAATTCCTATTCTGAGTGAAAAATTAGACATTCTTTCAAAAAGTTATATTATTCTTTAATTCAAGCGAAGTTTGTTTCCAACATAAGTCCTATAAAAAAGGAAAAACTTTACCCCATAGCTAGTGTCTTCAGGTATTTTTATGGCTGTGACTTTAACCTTAAAACTATTTCAAGCCACAGGCAAAATGTAGAAGCCATTTGGAGCTATTATCCTTCCACTAAGAATATATTTACAGAGTTAGTTCTTGATTCAGTGTTAGTCCAAAAACTTTAAGTTCCAATTCAGCAAGCATGGAGAGAAGGATAGAGGGGAAGGTGGGTTATAAACTACCATGTGAATCCAATTACAAGATTCTCACCTACATAAACTAAGTTCTATGTTCCTTTATAAGTTAATATGGGTACAGATTTGTTTCCTGGTTATAGGGAAAATAATGACAGAGAAATATCAAAAGAATAAGCAAATCAAGCCCTAAGTCTTTACTCTGGCAACTGGTGGCATGGAATTTTAGAGTAGTATTACATTTTAATGCAGTTCTATTAAGTCACTAAAATCTCCCAGTAGACCATTTGATTATGTGAAATTTAAAAGACAAAAGATAAAAATACAAAGGAGGTCAAACATTTGCTTTAGTAAGCCTGCCCCCTGAACTCATTCTTGCAACATGGTTGTTTGCATTGACAAGAATGCTTGCTCTTTTAAATACAATTCTTTCATTTTTCTGTTTGTTTGTTTGTTTGTTTTTTTCTTTCCTACTTAAGAAACAAACTTCTTTACCCACTATAGCAACAGTTTCTAACATGGGCATGTTTACTGCATACCAGGCTCTGTTCTGATTGTTTCACATCCTTTGTTACTCTATAAGCCTCACAACAAACCATAAGGGAGAAATGATCTCCCCCATTTTGCAGAAGAAAGTGAGGCTCTGAGATTTGGGGTTAACTATCTCACCTCCATCAATTCCAGATGCTGTGGCAACTCAGAGCAGATGATTGTTCTGTTCAGTCCCTGAGCTGCTCACGCCTTTCCCGGCACAGCTCTTCCTGAAGTTCCCATTAGGATGGGAGGGCAAGGAAGTGAGTGGAGCAGGAACTAGAGCCATGATCCACCAAGCCAAAGAATTTCCCTCTCTGTCTTAAGCTTGGAGTAATTTATGTTTTGATCCCACCTGCATTTCACCAACCCTTGTATTCATTTTCTTTTTGAACATAACCTTCTCCTAACCTTCCTTGGGCTCAATTTTCAATTTTCCCTTCTTCCTTTTTCTTTTCCTTTGTCCCAATTGCACTAGATAATAAGTAAAAATGACCCCATCTGTCTGTGTACTCTGGGTACATAAAATCTTTTTTCTAAAGATAACTAGGGATCTAAGGAGAAGGATCCAAAGTGGCAGAAGTAGGGAAGAGAGGTGGGGAGGACAAAAGGAGAGGAGAGAAAAAAATAAAGGAGAAAAAATTCAGAATGTTTGATGCGAGTATTTGATTAACAGTACTGGGTAAACTGAGGAGTCATACACACAGGGAATCATATACTAGCCCTGGAAAAGCTATCATTCTTTTATTAAAAAGCTGTATCAAAATTTTTTCATGAATAACAGAAAAAACTTGAAGATGTACTCAAAGTTGGCTTATAAAATGACAGGCAAAAAGTGAACATGACATAATAGATGTAAACCAGGCATACGGCTTAAGGTTTATAGCCAGTGCATGAATCAAAAATAAATATCACTGGGCACGGTAGCACATGCCTATAATCCTAGCAGCTCAGGAGGCTGAGGCAGAAGGATCAAAAGTTCAAAGCCAGACATAGCAACTAAGCAAGGCCATGAGCAACTCAGCAAGACCCTGTCTCTAGATAAATTCTATCTATCTATGTATTTATTTATTTTAGTTATAAATGGACACAATAGCTTTATTTTATTTATTTATTTATGTGATGCTGAGAATCGAACCCAGTGCCTCACACATGCCAGGCAAATACTCTACCACTGAGCCACAATCCCAGCCCAAAAAAAATTTAAAAAGGGCTGTGGATGTTGCTTAGTGGTTAAGCCCCCCTGGGTTTGATCCCCAGTACCAAACAAAATAAAGTGAAACAACAACATATAAGTGTGTGTGTGTGTGTGTGTGTGTTCACCTATCAATAAGAACAAGTGACTGCCTATCCCCTTTGAGGTGATATAAAATATGCCAAAAATTGCCACCACTCCAAATCCTACCTGTGCCACCCCTCTAGGACTCTTCACACACAAAGATCAGCAGTCACTCCAGCAGTGATTGTTGAGATTGTTTTAGGATGGCTTTGCCCCAGAAAAATTACCAAGGTAAATTTGAAATGCTGCATTAAGTCAGGAGGAGGTGAGGCTCTGGAAAATTCATCCAGGAATCTGATATTGGAAACCCAGTTACTATACAAAGAATGCTGAGATGAGTAGGGGAAGAGGATGGAAATGGGGAACCCCTGTGTGGGAGAGATGGCAAATAAGCAGGACCTATAATAATGGCTGCAATTCAAGCATGGGTTCAGGGAGGAAAGGAGGAGAAGTGACAGTTCAGAAGGAAAGGGAATAACAGACAGAAGTTAATGGTAGGGGAGGGAGCAGGAGTAGACATCCCAAGAGAAACTAATGTAGGCATTTTTGAAAGCACACCAGAGAAAAAGTTGTGGCTACAGTGGGAAATGTCAAATAACTTGGTTTGGTCAGAAGCTAGGGTGAAGGGAAAAGGTGGGGGGAAAAAAAGAAGAGCTGAGGTCAAACTAGTGGGTAAAATAGTGATCAGAAATAGGGTGACAGTAACTATTTATGCCTGTTATTCAGTGGCAGTTCATTTGTCTCATTTGGGCATTGTAGCTAGAAACAGCTTTGGATTAAGGATTTAACACACAGAGGACAAGAAGCAGAAGATGGTGTGACCTGGGATATAGCAGGTATATAAGTTTTCCTATCTTAGCTGATGGACAATGATTATAATAAGTTAGCTACCATGTATTAAGCACCAGCCTGGTTCCAGGCCTTGCACTGGATAGCCCTAAATGAGAGTAAAAGCTACAGTTAATTAAGTCAACAAAGATTAACTTATCACATACTGTGTAGGAGGCCAGGGGAAGGATGCTGGGAAGACTTCAGAGATGTTACAGGTGTAGATCCTCAACCAAAAATCAATAAATGTTCCACTGCAAACTGGAATCTGGACCTGTTGGAGGTGAGATAGAGAAGAGCCAAGAGTTTTAGAATGAGAAAAAAAACTGTAGATTTATGTTCTGCCTCTTCTATTTACTATCCACATGCACTTGACTTCACTGTAAACCATGTAGCACTGCTTTCTGAGGATTATTTTTGAGATAACCTATTGACAAAGTATGGTCCACATCAGATATTCCATTACTATCCAGGTATCTACCACAGTTGGTTAATTGGTAGATAGCTGACATTTTTTAGGGGTTACTTATCTTTCAAAAATCTGAGATATACTATTAATATGCTTCTTATAAAGATATTGATTACATAGGAGTTTTAAAAAAAATAATTTGATTGCTAAGAGCCACTTAACACATGACTACTGTTACC
This sequence comes from Marmota flaviventris, assembly GCF_047511675.1. NCBI lineage: Eukaryota > Metazoa > Chordata > Mammalia > Rodentia > Sciuridae > Marmota > Marmota flaviventris. The sequence continues at coordinate 84,174,754 of NC_092505.1, forward strand.
ATGAGACCAGAAATACCAATCCTAACTGACTAAACACGTTCTTTCATTATCCTTGACAGGAAAGAACACTGTGGTTCCCACAAGCACTGTAAAGACATATCAATGAAGATGACAGATAATAAGACTATAAGACCCTGTAAATTATGGAGAAAGAAATCTGACTTGAGTCAACCTTTTAGCTTATTTCGCTTAGGCCATTCTCAGAAAGTTACAGAAAAAGTTGTGGAACAAGAAGAAAAGAGATAAAATATGAAATCATAAGTGGACCTTAGGTTGTTTTACAAAAATTTTGCACCTGGCTCTTGGGGGTTTTCTTGCCTGCAGACTTGGTAGAACATTCTCTTCTATAAACTGGATTGTAGTATTAAAGCCTTCATTATAAAAGATAAATCTTATTAAGTTACAGATTAAAGCCAGTCTCTGAATTCATGGCATCAAAATGTAAAACAATCACTTTTATTTATTTGAAGTTCACATCTCACCTGATCAAGTTTTTTATCTTTATATATGAAAATTCTTATATCCTCTCTCACTATAAATTAATACATAATAGATACTGCATACTGTAAGGAAAGTAATTCTAGATTCACACTGTTCTGGCTACATCTGTGCTGGCAGAAATTTGATGTCAAAAGGCAAAGCTCTTTTAATAATTTGCTTAAATCTGTTCCATTGAGCATACGTAAAACTCCCCCAAAAAAGGGTACATTTTGTTACTTCTGAATTTATCCAGCAATCTGTTATGAAATGCAAATTCTAATGCAATTAGGCCTCAAAAAGAACTCAATCCTTTAAAATTTGAAAGTCACCAAGTGCAATGATTCTGGCCAAAGTGACCCATTTAAAAAAGATGACCCATTTTGAAACCCATGCGTTATTCAAGCTGTTCTATATTTGAGAATTGCAAAGTTACTTTCTTTTACCACAGTCTCATTGTTTGTATGTCTTTTTTAAAAAAAGGGAAATGTGGTTCTATTTTAATGAAATACAATGTGACATTATTTACTCAATAGGACCTGGAATTCATTTGAAAATTCAACCCTATCTTCTGAGTTTTCTTTTTGGGCAAAGTAATTATAAACATCTATACTACCTATTCATCCTTCATCTCACTTCCTTATGAAGAGCTTCTCTAGGTTTATGAACTTCCCCATACAACATTCATCCCATCTTAAGGCTCAGGTGGGCCCTTGGAAAAGGGTGGTCTCATCCTCAAAGGGGGCTCAGTGAACTTCTGGAGAGTGGGGTCACGAGTAGGGAGTAAGAACAAGTGGCCCAACAGTTTAAGTATATAATGGAAACCTTAAGGTACTGACTTTATCTTGCTTTTTTTAAAAGCAAAAAGTGGGCTCCCAAGTGCAGGTTTCCCCTCTTCTTTGTGACAAGATACAAAATCTATCAAAGGTTTTTTTTTTTTTTAAGAAAGTCAAAAACATCTGTTGCTAATCACTAAACATCCTAGGAGTGCTCCGGGTGGGATCATTTCTGCGCCACTACTTTAAGACATCTAACTTCAGTCGTCCTTTTCTGGGTCAATTTCAGCTTCTCACATCCATCTCCCTTCCCCCCACAGGGACCAGGTAAGGTTTCCCAAAATAAAGACACAGAGGAACAAATCCAATTCTAATGGATGTACTTTCAATAGAAAATTACTCTAAATATAAGCTACATGCCCCCACCAGATGCTTTGCGGACACAACACTGGTGTCCCTTTAACGTGATCCAAAACCTATGAAAAAACAACACTATAAACGAATATAGTGTAGTGAAATGCAAATTTAAAGTTGTTAACTTTTCACTTACACTGTATCTGGGCAAATCTACTCACTTTGTCAACTCAGGACGCAAAATAAAATTTGTCAATAGAAAGAGAAGCAAAGATTTCCCCTCTCCGGGAAGAGGTCTAGTTTCCCAGTTTCCCTTGCCTGCCCACTTCCCTGTTTCCATTTCCCTAGCCTGTACCGGCCGAAAGTCTGCCAATTTCCCTTTTTCCAACCCGACGCTGTCTGTACAAATTCCGCCCTGGGGTGGCGGCAAGTTTGGGACCCAGCGCCGGAAACCAAAGCTGTGGGCGCGGCGTTCTTCGCCTCGCGCCTCCCGCGCTCCGGCGGGTCTCAGCAGCGCAACACCGCGGCCGCCTTGCCGGAGACCCCTCCTGGAGGGAAAGCCCGCTGGGTCCTGGGAAACTGCCCCATCGGACCTCCGGGGACCCCAGCCTACCTGCCTCACCGAGGAGGCGGCTGGGCCCCGGGTCCCGGCCGCCGGGCGCCCGCGCAGACTGGCCGGACAGAACAAAGGCGCTTCGGGGAGGGATCGCGCCCTCCTTCCTCGCCGCGCCTTCGGACGCCGGGCAGCCCGAACCCACTCCGGGAAGGGCCTCCCCAGCTTCCCAATGCTGGGCCGTGCTTCCCGGCCCGGGTTCGGCTCCAGCCGCGCGTCCCAGGCCCGAGGGCACATTCCAACCAGACGTCCCGGAGCCACCCATGTGAACGAACGCGTCTTCACCTCCACGCCGCTCTTCCCTTTCTGCCCAGTGGAAACCTCGTCCGGTCCAGAGCCAGCAGAGGAGAGCCTGCAGTGCTGTATAGGGAGCTGCACCGGCGAGGAGGTGCGGCTCCGCGGCGCGGCCGGCCGGGCAGGGGCGGGGCGGAGGCTGGGCGGCTCGCAGCCCCCCGCTCCCGCCGCCCTGCCTGGGACCCAGGGAGCAAGCGTCTCTGCTCCGCCGCACAAAGAAAACCCATCCAGGGACGGGAGGCTTATCCCGCCAACAGTGCGAGAACGTCTCCATTTAGTGATCAGAAAGGAAAGGCAACATTTCCAAACCCACCGAGAGGCCTCGAATCACATTAAGATGCAATCTGCTGCTGGGCACGGTTTTTATCGTGCAGCTGATCGCATGTATATTTATTCCATATCAAAGAAACAACTGGCCTCGGTACACTATTCACCAGGATCCTGACCCATTCCTTTAACGTAACAGATACTCATATACGGATAAGTTTTGACTTGCGGTTGTCGGATCAACTTATTCTAGTTTTCCAGCAAGAATTCTAAAGGCAGGCGAGACTTGTTAAAAGGTTTCTAGTCACACCACTTATGCCTTCTGCGGACCTGAATAACAAATGAAGAAAACTAATTTACATCAAATAACACTGCACTACAGCGGTCTTTTTTTTTTTTATAAATCCCTCCCCCCCCCAACCACCGGCCGTCTTCCCCCATGGTTTACTTTCAAACTCAAGTTTAATCTTAAAAGCAATTTAAAAGAAAAAAAAAAAAAACTCACCAAGTGCAAGCCCAGCTCCCTAAACGTCCAAATCGGAGGTCTGCTTTCCACCTCACGGAGGAGCAAAGTCATTGGTCTCAAGAACAAAACTTGCGGGCTTTAAATCTCTGGCCAGGGCCAGGCAGCCAGCGCCCGCTCAGCTAGCGTCCCCGCCGGGAGCGGGGCTGGAGCGGGCGGAGTGGGGCGGGCCCAATCAGGGGCTCGGGCCCGGGCTGGGGAGCCACCGCGGGGAGCCTCCCTCACAGCGCGCCGCCTGCACCTACAGGCGTCACTGCCAAAGCCCGACCCCGCCTGACCCAGTGCCACCACCCAGGCCTGTTGGTGAAGGTGAGGGGCCCCGCCCGAAAGTGTTCTTTCTGCAAAGGAAGGTTCCAGGAAGTGATTCCTCCGCGCCTCTTCAGGTAATTGGGCTCATTTACTCAGATGACCGAATGTAAGCCAGGATCCACATGAATGTTCTCTTTCAGTGTTTTCCCCATACACGAAACTAGACATTATCAGAAGAATGTAGACGTCTACTTGGGGAAAGCGCTAGTAAATTAATCCTTTATGCGTTGGGTTTCTTTTTCCCCAAATGTTGTCCTATCCTTCTCCATATAGAACAAAACATTACCATTCAATGGAGATCGTGTTTTGAGCTCTTTTCTGTTACACATATTTCAGAACATAGCTGAAAAATAAGAGTACCCCCAATTCAGTAAAATAAAAGTTTCAGGTTTATTATTGTAAAAGGAATAAAGGTGATGAGTTCAAAACAGTTTACTGAACCAGAGTTTAAAACTGTAAATAGTAAATACAACATTATATTTGTTATTGCAAACTAGATTTGGGGAACGTTTTGTAACTGCTTTTTTTTAAAAAAAAAAAAAAAAGCCTTTCAGCATATTTTAATGAAATTCTTTTTGTGTATCATTCTCCGAGGGCATGGCTCCGCACCCACTGTCACCTCAGAGATGATAGTGCTACATGCACATCAGACCACAGGCATAAATATTCACATAATGTGATTCACAAGGGAGTCACTGATAGTGACCCATAAAATAAGCCAATTCATTGTTACTACAGGGCCAATCAGATTCCTTCCCTACTAAAATCCTGAATGTAACCCCACATAGCCCCACCACCACCACACATCAGCATATGTGTATGCTGTATTCATATGAAATATTCAATTTTGACTATTCCTTTTGGGTCATTTGGAACAGTAGGCCTACCCATCAGCATATGTGCATGCTCCACATACAGGAATACATAAGACTGTACCCACTAGAAATAGGAATGTATCCAAAATAGATAAACACATATAAAAATCACATATTCACATCATCCTTTGTAAAAGTAGACACAACAGATGAATGATTTCAAGAGTAAACCCGGAAATAATTCCAGAAGATGCCAGTCTTTTGGTGGTAGAGAGCATGAGGAAGAGTGAGGGAAGGGGTACAGTGGTCCAGAGTGCCCACTCTTGTGTGCCCGCCCCCAACCCCCCCCACACACACACACACACACACATACACACAATTCCCTTCTATGTAGAAGGGAACAGGAAAGGGAGGTCCCTTTGCCCATCTGGGAAAATTTCCCGGAACAGACTGGCTCCCAATCCCACTCCAGAGAGAGGGGACAAGAATGATGGATTTCATGGTGTAGAACTCAGTTACTTTCATTGTGAGAGAGTACATGAAACTTTTGAGATGAGTGGGAAATAAAATTCTATAACAGCAATGATGCTGACAATAAAGACACTGACTTGGCCAGCATGAAGAATGAGGACAGTGTCAGGGTGCTCTCCTTGTCCACAGTAGCTGGTTGTGAGTAGAGAACCCTGGGATTCAGTTTATAAATGACTTTGAATGCCATCCTTAGGAATACATTTTGCATAGCACTAGAGAACTATGGAAGGGAGTAGAAAAAGAAACTATCATCAAGATGGTAAATAGAAAAGTGAGTCTTTTGGTGGTAGAGAAATTTGCATGTTAGAAGGGACAGATAGAGCAGATTTAGGAGAGAGGACCAGAAGGTGGGGCAGTAAGGCATGTAGCATCAGTTGTGGAGCGAATACTAAGCCCTGAGAACAAGAGAACCCAAGAAACTGTGGAAGCAGGCAAGAGGCCAGTGTTTAAGAAATTCTGAAAAGGGAGCAGGTTTGATAGCTGACTTCACACCTAACACAAGTGAATTATGTCAAACTAGTGTCAGGCTCAACTAGTTCAGTTTAATTGGCTCTGTCTAGATTCTGTCAGGTCAGACCCTATATAGACCCTGTCCTGTGAATTCAGACACCACAGACTTTGTATTTTGAAACCAGCCACTGTTCCTGCAAGGCCAGGCCTGTTAGAGACATGTTGGTGGGATCCTGGCTTAATTTCCTACCTGGGATCTCAGGCAAGTTGACCAATTCATGTGTACCTTACAGTGAGAAACAACAGCAGGGTGAGTAAGGAGTGTGTACCAATGATAACATGTGGAGTGCTGTGCACAGTGACTGGGGCTGTCCTAAGGGCAGGATGCACAGTCAGCATCCTCATGCCCACCACAGGCTGCAGAAAGCTCCTCTCATCTGGAGAGAAGGAAGAGGAGGCTTCATTGTGCCAATACTACCACCCAGAAAGGATGGGCTGCATTTCACGTCTCTGGGAATTCCATTTCTGTTAACACAGCATCACCCTTTAAAATAACACCTCAACTCTTTAGCTGCCTCCTTTACTACCCACCAGCCCCCTCCAACTCATGCACATCCTTCCTGTCTGTTCTTTTCTCCCCACACTTGTTACTTGGTGATCTCCTCTTTGCCTTTAATCCTGATTTGTATTTTGAAGCCAGATTCCAAGCTCTGCATTTGCACGTCTTCACTTAGGTATGTCACATCAGTCTTTAGCTTAGCTTGTCTAAACTGGAATATCTAAATACATGCTTGGGAAACAGTGAATGGATGGGACTTGAATGCCCGTAAGGCCAGCAGACTCAGTATTTTTACTTGTCAATAACAATTGATAGCATTTTGTCACTCCTAAATGACGCCTGGATCTATTTTCCTATTTTGAGAGTCCTCAGACCCCTTGAGGGTGGAGACCACATCCTGCTCATCTCCAGTTTCCTCCAACCCCCCCCCCCCCACAACGTCTTGCACAGAGCAAATGCACACTGTATTAACTGCTGGTTGAACTAAATTTTTGCTGACTGCTTCCACGTTCATCGAATGTTCAACTTGCATTCCAAGAAGCTCCATCTGTTGTACAATGGGCCCAGTGTCCTTCTCCCTTGATGCCACCAAGGCCCCAAGGCTGACACTGGAGGCATGCTAGCCCCTTTCCTGCGGCTCTCCTGCTGCGCCTGTGGTTTGGCACCATCACCATCCTCCCTCAATTCCAGGACCTCAGCAGCTGGATGAGACTGTACTGGGTACACTCAGAACTGGCAATGATGAGAACTGACAGCACAAAGAGGCCCTCACCACAGGCCATTCTAAGAATCCATTTTGTTCCAGGTTCTTCTCTTGCTCTGGAAGGGGGCCTCCTATAACTGATCCTCTCCTTCCCGCTAACACATGAGGGTCCCTCTCCTGTGCCAGCTGGCAGTCAGTGGGGCCCTACAGGGTCAGGAACCACCTTGGAGGATCAGGCCCTGCTTGCTGGGATCCTCCTTTGGTCCAATAAAGCTGTTCTGTGGATAGGATATAACTCATCCAGGGGAGGGGTGAGACTGGCTCCTTTTCCCCTCCATGCTGCAAATGCTCAAGCAGCCCCTGTGACAATGACCTGGTACCATTTCCTGACAGTGGGCCTTTCAGCATTTCTTCTCCTATTCCCACTAGTAGATCATACACTTCATACTCTCAGGGCACGTAGGGTCATAGGTTCCCAGGAGCCTCCCTCTACCTCATCTCCATCCTACGCAGGATGGCACATCCAACTTGAGTGAATAGGTGACATTTTTGTAGGGACACTCTTGAATTCTGTCTGATTAACACTTAAACTTTAAAAGGCAATTGGCGGGCCCGCCCCCGCGGCGCTGTGGACAACCCTGGGCTGGTGCTGGGCGTGGGCGGGCAGAGCCTACCCCGCGCCTGCAGGGGGCAGCGGCCTTGGCGGTCCTTGCGTCGACAACCTGGCATCCCTGCCCTCGCCGTTCTTCAGGTCGCCGGAGTGGCTAGCCGACCAGTGGGCGGTCAAGAAAGGCGGCCGCCATTCCCGTGTCTGCGCCCGCGGGGGCCGCCCGAGCCGGCCACCTTGCCGCTGGGCCTGAAGCCCACCAGCAGCGGCTTCAAGACCACATCGTCCTCCAAGTGGAAGAAGGGCCCGCAGGAGGAGATCCTCTGTCACCACTGCAGTGGGCCGGGGGGCGCCGGCTTGGGGGCGGCCGGCAGGACTTGCGGGGGGGGGGGCGGCGGTGGCAGGGGCGCCAGCACCTCGGCTGCACCCCGCAGAGCCATGGGGCGAGGCGGCAGGCGGAGTAAGCAAGAAATTCACAGGAGGTCTGCGTGGCTCAGAAACACTAAATACAAATCTGCTCCTGCTGCTGAAAAGGAAGTTCCTACTAAAGGAAAAGGGAATCGACATTTTAAAATTTAGAAATCCCATCAAAGCTCCTGAGTCTATTTCCACCATAATCACTGCAGACTCAATCTTCCACAAGGGAGTATATTACCAAATTGGTGATGTTGTTTCTGTGACTGATGAACAAGATGGAAAGCCCTACTATGCTCAGATCAGGGATCTTATTAAACCAGGGCCTCACATACACATTCTACCACTGAGTTACATCCTCTTCCCTCTCTTTTCTGAATAGATATATTCATTACTAAGTGCTCATTGCCTGCTATATGATCACTTAAACCAACCAATTCCAAAAGGCAATTACAACTCTGCTTTAGATTTATATTGAGTATTATTTAACATAAGTAGACCGTTAGTTGAGATTTAGAAATGGTTTGCTTTGCTAAGATTTGTCTTAAACAGCACTTCTGAAAAGCCAATTCTGAAGTCCTTGGTGTAATCTGAAACCATATACATTCCAGGAATCCATCTTGGTTGGTCTGATATAGTGGTAAAACCCAGTATTAACACCTAATTGGCTCTGCAGATTTAAGGTGAAGAAATCCTAGAAAGAGAGGGAACTCTGTGAGAAAAGAGGAAAGGAACCAATAGAGTAGTAGGGTACCTAGATAAAGAGTTTTATGCAGAAAGGAGAACAGGGCAGAGAAAACAGTGTTATCTCTTCTCAGCTTTTGTTGCTCTTTGACTATTTCATAGACAAGTTCCCCTTTGGAAATTTTCTTTTTTGTAATAGATATCCTTCTGTTTTCATGAGGTGGAAGCCTAGAAATTGTTTCACTATTTCTTTGGTTTACTGAAGATTATTGAGTTTCTTGAATACTCCTTAAAGGATTATTACTGTAAATACTACTCTTTTCTACCAGTTGAAATAACAGCGGTTTTCCTATCAACAGTATTCCAGGAATCTCCTTGTTGGGCCAGAAATCCCTCACAGGATACCTTGGTATATTTTAGATCACAGATATACCTATGCACTGCGTTGTAGATTTGAGTCATACTCCTCCAATACTAAGACAGATAGACAATGTCTGAGCCTCTCTTCTTCTCCAGCCTGCTCACCTGTTTTCTTGCTATACATAACCAGTGTCTTATGGAGCTATGTGGCAGGGTTAGAAAAGGGGGTATTATTCCAGGGTTCTCAATTCCCCATGGCACATCAATGTTCTGTCACTAGTTTAGAAGGACTGAACTTGACCTTATTGGTAGCCCCTAACCAGCAATTTGACCTCAGTCAACTCATTAAATGCTTGGAGTCCCAATTTCCTCTTCTGTGAAATGAAACTAACAATTGGTTCCTCTTCTTGTTCACAGAATTGGTGTCTCTTCCATAAATCTATTAATCATCCATTCAATTAACATTTATTGAAATTTTATCTGTTTGTAAGGCAATGGGGACAAAGATGAAACAGAATATCTGCCCCAGAGGAGCTCCTGATCAGGGATTCAATAACTCCAGTACATAATAACACAATTTTTTAAAAAACATTACTTCATGCCAGTCAAGTTAGCTTTTCTTTTTTAAGAAAAATAAGTGTTGGCAAAGATGTTAATTAACATATATTGACATTTTATCTGCTTATAAAGCTATGGGGACAAAGATGAGACATTACATATGCCCCAGAGGAGCTCCTGGTCAGGGATTTAATAACTCAAGTGCATAGTAACATGATTTTTAAAACTCCTTACTTCTTACCAATCAGGTTAGCTTTAAAAAAAAAAAAAGAAAGTTTTGACAAACATGTGGAGCCATTGGAACCGTTGTGCACTGTTAGTGGCAATATAAAATGGTGCAGTTGCTGTGGACTACAGTATGGCCTTTCCTTGAATAGTTAAAAATAGAATTATAGGGGCTGGGATTGTGGCTTAGTGGTAGAGTGCTCACCTAGCATGCGTGAAGCACTGGGTTCGATCCTCAGCACCACATAAAAATAAAATAAAGATATTGAGTCCATCTATAACTAGAAAATAAATGTTTAAAAAAATAGACTTATCCTGTGATTCAATAATCCCACTTCTAGGTATATACCCAAAGTAGAAATCAGGGACTCTAACAGATACTTACACATCTATGTCCATAGTAACAATGGTCACAATAGCCAAAAAGTGGAAACAATGTGAATGTCTGTCAATGGATGAATGGATAAATAAAATGTGGTATATGCATACAACAGAAGATATTCATCCACAAAGAAGAAATTAAGTTGATACAGTGACAGTACAGGTGAACCTCAAAAATTAAATGCTGTGTGAAATAAGCCAGACATGAAAGAACAAATATGGTATTATTCCACTTCTGTGAGGAACTCAGGGTAGAAAACCATGTGGAAACAGAAGGCAGAACACTGGTTGCCAAGGGTGAGGGAGAGGTGGAGCGTGGGGAGGCTGTGTTTCATGGGGACGGGATTTCAGTTTGAGATGATGAAAATGTTCTGAAAGTGGGTTACATAATACTGTTGATAAACTTAACACTCTGAAAGATACTTATAATAGTTTAAATGGTAAATTCATGTTTATTATACCACAATTTTTTTAAACTTGCTTGCATTTGTATAGCATTTTAGTAATTATAAGTTTTATCGGTATGGATACTTTTCAATATCATCAATAATGACGAAATAATTTTACACATACAGCACTTTTTAAAACTTGAATTGATTATAAACACAATCCCTCTACTTCTAATTGAAGTTAACAATCCTTGTATTTATATAACATTTTAGTAATTATAAATTTTTTTAAAATGTGGTGAAATAAACATTAATTTACCATTTAAACTCTTATAAGTGTCTTTCAGAGTGTTAAGTTTATCAACAGTATTGTGCAACTCACTTTCAGAACTTTTTCATCATCCCAAACTGAAATCCCATTCCCATGAAACAGCCCCTGTGGTGTCTCCTTCCTTGAACCCTCTCCCAAGTTCCTGGCCAAGCCCAGCTCCGCTCACATGAAGCAGTCAGATTTCACCCTCTCCAAGACCTCTGCAGCCCACCTCCCTTCCTTTCTCCCTGCGGTCCCTATTTAACACCTCAGTTACACATTAACTATTTATTAGTTAATCAAGATTGTAAATGAATTGAAAGCCTCATGACCTTTGCTTTATTTCTTGGGAGAAATGAGAAACGAGGGCCATTAAACCAAAGATCACATTGAAGATTTTTATTAGAAATAATAATATACTTATAGAATGATCTGTGAGAGCCAGGAGGGGTCGTCAAGATTATTTAATCCAGTCCTTTGGCCCATAAAGAAACTAACACCCTGAGAAAGGAAGCCATTTATCTTGTATGTTGGAAGAATAAATAGAATTGAAAGTTCAGTTTCCCGAAAGCCAATATTTTTATAACACCATGCAGGTTTCATTCTAATTATGTTTTATTTAATAATTGGTAAATAGTGTTTAGATGCACCTAAATGTAGGCCAAGAATGACCACATAATGGAGTGGAAAGAGCACTTGCTTTGCCAAAGACATAGATCTTCGGCAAGTCACCTTAATGGCTCTGGCCTCCGTTCTTTTTGACTATTTATGTGGTTGGTTTGGATTGTTTTTCCATCTGTAAAAGAATGAGATAAATTGGATTACCTTTAAAGTTATATCTGATTTTAGCATTTTATCAACCTACTAGGGAGTGGGCCTAGCCCCTCCAAAGAATTTGCCAGTACTTGATACAGCAAACACTCTTGACTCTTCTCCCTGCTGTAGCCAGTATGATGTTCTTCTCAGCCTGGGACATATTCCCTCTCCTTTACTCCCTCACTTAAAAAGCAAACAAATAAAGAACAACAATAACTCTGCGTAGGGCCAGGGATGTTTTTCAGTGGTAGAATATTTGTCTTGTATATGCAAGGCCCTGGGTTCAATGGCAAAAAAGAAAATCGACAAAAAGAAAAACAAAACAAAAAATTTGCTTAAGAACTTCTCTCAGCTCAAAATTGTGTCTTCCCAACTCAATTAGATGCCCTCCACTGTACACCTGTTACCTTATTGAAATCATTTATTTTCTTGTCTCTTCCATTAGACTTGGAGGTTACTCAAGCTACGATTGTGGTGCATTTCTCTATCCCATGAGCCTGTTTTTGTGCCTGAGTCATAGTAGGGAGTCAATAGGTGTTGGATAAAATACCCCCAAGAACAAGATTGTATTACAGATTTCATCTGCAGCTGTTAGGGATTTCAAGGATGATTAGAATTTGTGGGGCAGGGGGGAATGGCAAATAGTGATAACATCTGCCTAATTAAAGAGATGGGGGTAACCAAGGAGTTAGTGAGATCAGTGTTACTCATTTGAATAGGAAGTCCGGTTAGATTCATCTAGCAAGGGTCCTTGCAAAAATTACAGATTCCACCTGTAGCCCCCAGACACTGCTCTCATTCTGAATGTGCAAGTCTGGATTTACCTTTACAGCCAGCTCTTTAATAAATATTTTTATCACATGGATGGAGAGTCATAAAATTTGGAAGGAACTACTTAGGCAGTAATTGGCAACTGAAAGCTATGTAAATTCTTGAAGAGGAAGAACAATGACACAATGAAAATGAAGTTTTAGGAAGAGTATAGCTCAGAAAAAAGTGTAACTGCTTGATGTTGGGTGGTATATTCTATATATGTCGATTAAGTCTAGGTTATTAATTATGTTATTCAGTTCTATAGTTTCCTTATTCAACTTTTGTTTGGAAGATCTGTCCAGTGGTGAGAGAGATGTGTTGAAGTCTCCCATGATTATTGTATGGTGGTCCATTAGACTCTTGAACTTGAGAAGAGTTTGTTTGATGAACATAGCTGCACCATTGTTTGGGGCATATATATTTATGATTGTTATGTCTTGTTGGTGTATGGTTCCCTTGAGCAGTATGTAGTGTCCCTCTTTATCCCTTTTGATTAACTTTGGCTTGAAATCTATTTTATTTGATATGAGTATGGACACTCCTGCTTGTTTCCGAAGTCCATATGAGTGATATGATTTTTCCCAACCTTTCACCTTCAGTCTATATATGTCTTTTCCTATCAAATGCGTCTCCTGTAGGCAGCATATTGTTGGGTCATGTTTTGTGATCCATTCTACTAGCCTGTGTCTCTTAATTGGTGAGTTTAAGCCATTAGCATTTAGGGTTATTATTGAGATATGGGTTAAAAAAAATGTGGCAGTTATACACAATGTAGTATTACTCTGCATTAAAAAATGACAAAATCATAGAATTTGCAGGGAAATGGATGGCATTAGAACAGATTATGCTAAGTGAAGCTAGCCAATCCCTAAAAAACAAATGCCAAATGTTTTCTTTGATATAAGGAGAGTAACTAAGAACAGAGTTGAGAGGAAGAGCATGAGAAGAAGATTAACATTAAACAGGGGTGAGAGGTGGGAGGGAAAAGGAAAGAGAAGGGAAATTGCATGGAAATGGAAGGAGACCCTCATGGTTATACAAAATTACATACAAGAGGAAGTGAGGGGAAAGGGAAAAAAAAAACAAGGGGGAGAAATGAATTACAGTAGATGGGATAGAGAGAGAAGATGGGAGGGGAGGGGATGGGGGATAGTAGAGGATAGGAAAGGCAGCAGAATACAACAGACACTAGTATAGCAATATGTAAAACAGTGGATGTGTAACCGATGTGATGCTGCAATCTGTATACGGGGTAAAAATGGGAGTTCATAGCCCACTTGAATCAAAGTGTGAAATATGATTTGTCAAGAACTATGTAATGTTTTGAACAACCAACAATAAAAATTAAAGAAAAAAAAAGATGTATAGATAAAGAAAACATTACAAAAAAAAAAAGAGTATAGCTCAGTGATGTGCGAAATAAGTTGTTGGCTGTGTCTCAGAGGCAACGGCAAGCCCCTAAGAGTGCACCGAAGTGTTCAAGGTGAGGAATTTAGAGCCTTCTCCATGGTGATGGCACCAAAGATGGAAAACAAACTGACACCAGGAGTCATGATGAAGGGTGAAATGACAGGTTGAATAGAAGGTCTGATGACAGAGGGGAGCTTGAAACAACACCTGTGTTTTAGGGACCCTAGAAAAATAGCAGTTCCCCCCATATGCACGGCATTTCCATCCAATGACTTCTAGCTCAGCTTGATGGGACTGAGTTGTCTGGGAGGCATCCAGTTTAAGATGTTGAATCCATTGGCAATGTGGGCTTGAGCAGGACCAAAGGCCTGGAAGGAAGAGAAAGATGTGGGCGAGTCAGCAGCAGGAGGGAGAGAGGGGAAAGGAGCCCGGGAACCTGAGTTCAGATTTGTAAAATTGATTTTACTTTCTTACATGTGTTCATGTCATAGAATAGCAGGAATAAAGAAAAGTCTTAGTGGGGTTGGGGGTTGTAGCTCAGCAGTAGAGCACTTTCCTAGCATGTGGGAAGCCCTGGGTTCAATCCTCAGCACCACATATAAATAAATAAATGAATAAAATAAAGGTATTGTGTCAGTTACAACTAAAAATATATATATATATAAAAAGAAAAGTCTTGGTGGCAAATTGCTTGACAATAATGAGCAATAATAGACTTCTGGCAGATTGGTTCCTAAAAGGATATTCTTGTGCTGAACAGCTGAGACGTGGGGGTGGTAGGAGTCAGGGGCAAGTGTTCAAAGGGAGCAGGTGAGGGTGTGTGGACAAAGAAACTTAGGAGGAAATCTAGCACGTGTTGCATGTACCTCAGTGGTCCTGCTCATCAAGCAGAGTTGCATTATTATTTTCAAGGGCAGGTTCTTCCATTCTTGCCCATTGGTTATGGTGTCATCTGAAAGAAGCAGGAGTTATCACAGAATGGAACTGGACATCCAAAGCTCTGCTTTTTCGCTTACCATGAAATACGGCTTCAGAGAAGAAATGTTCCTTTAAAACACATCATGTCACCATTTCCCTCTTAATAGTCTAAGAGGCAGTGGATCCATTCTGAAATGTAAAACAAAGTGCTCAGGGCCCTGATGGCTTAAGCCTGTCATCCCAGTGACTAGGAAGCCTGAAGCAGGAGAATCCCAAATTTGAGGCCAGCCTCAGCAACTTAGTGTCTAAAAAAAAATTAAAAGGGGAGCAGGGTTAAGGTTGTAGCTCAGTGGTAGAGTACCCCTGAGTTCAATCTCCAGTACAGGAAAAAAAAATCTGGAAATTGAAATAGAATGCTAGGATCCCAAGAGGACACTAGTACGGGACACATTAATGCAAGCTGCCAGAGGTGTCATAAACTCAGGTTGGTTTCCTAATTACAGTCCTCTGCTTCTGGGTAGATATCCGTCAGACATAAATTGCTGTAGGTGCTTCAGTGTTTTTAAATGACTTGAGTACTACCAATACTTTCTGGTCATTTGCACTATATATGCTTTATGATTTTCAACGTAAATCCTTGAAAGTCTTTTTTGTGTGTGTGAGCAATGTAACACACTTTGGAATAGCAGCAGGTAATCCTCAGCAAGAGATATAAATTTTCTCCTGTTTTAAAAGAAACAGAAGAGAAAAGAAAGAATAATAGCTTCAGGAGGTGTGAGGATTATTATTATTTTTAAAATTTGAACTGAAATATAGGCTGCCAGTTTTCAGAGGAGTTCCTGTCATTGGAGTTATATCTGTTATACCCCAAAAGGTAAAATGAAGCAGTAGAATATAGTCTAATTTCTATAGACTAATTTCCAAACTACAAACTGGGACATGACCTAACAAGGGATTCTTCTTCTTCTTTTTCTTTCTTCTTTCTTCTTCGTTGTAACTATTTTCCTATATCAGATTCCTAAAAATTCCTAAGATCTCTAAGTTCCTATATGATTGTTGGATACTAGGATTTATTTCCACGTACCACTGAGTTATTTCTACCATCTGTCTCATTTAATCATCAATCCATCCTTAAGCTGACCTGCTGGTTTTCAGGCCCAGTGTTTGGTGAGAGCAGAGGAGGCTGGAGGTGTTCTGGTTGCTATGAACATTGAATTGGTGCTGTGGCTCTAGTGATGTCGTGGCTCATGGAAACAGATTGGTACTGACATAGCAACTGTCATCGTTTCAGGATGATTTATAAAAAGCCAAGAATCTCTTAGCAAAGTATGGTCCTAAGGTAATTTTTGGTAGTCTCATATACTTCTTGACATTTTATCCTCTGTCAGTGCATATACTTTATCAGTCTTGTCTTATAACAAGCATTAATAAATAGATTCAAAAACCCATTTTAAGAATGACTCATTGAGCTATAACATGTGTAAACTGTATGACTTACTTATAGTTCTGAAATGGGGCTTGCATGCCATTACCTCCAGTAATATTCATCTTAAAATGCCATGAAGACATTTTTTAAAAATTATAAAAGCAGTAAATGTTTCTTCCACTTAAGAAAGTCAGACATTGTCAAGGGTATAAAGTAAAATGTAGAAATTCCTCTCATATTCTGGTCTTCAGGTTTACTCTCCAAATGCAATCCCTGTAATAATATTGTCAGTGTCTTTGCATTCATTTTTGAAACACTTATAATTCTACTTGTAGTTTTACACATACACACATTGACTTTTTTTGAGAGAGAGAGAGAGAGAAATTTTTAATATTTATTTTTTAGTTTTCGGTAGACACAACATCTTTATTTTATTTTTATGTGGTGCTAAGAATCGAACCCAGCGCCCCACATATGCCAGGCGAGCACGTTACCGCTTGAACCACATCCTCAGCCCCACATTGACTTTTTTTAAATTTTGACTATCAAGAGTTTATTCATGCCTTAAACCAATAAAAATAATTTTCTCTGATATTTTTACAACACACATTGATTTTTTTTTGTTTTTTTTATTGGTTGTTCAAAACATTACAAAGCTCTTGACATATCATATTTCATACATTAGATTCAAATGGGTTATGAACTCCCATTTTTACCCCAAATACAGATTGCAGAATCACATCAGTTACACATCCACATTTTTACATAATGCCATATTAGTGACTGTTGTATTCTGCTACCTTTCCTATCCTCAACTATCCCCCCTCCCCTCCCATCTTCTCTCTCTACCCCATCTACTGTAATTCATTTCTCTCCTTGTTTATTTTCCCATTCCCCTCACAACCTCTTATATGTAATTTTGTATAACAATGAGGGTCTCCTTCCATTTCCATGCAATATCCCTTTTCTCTCCCTTTACCTCCCACCCCATGTCTCTGTTTAATGTTAATCTTTTCCTCCTGCTCTTCCTTCCTGCTCTGTTCTTAGTTGCTCTCATTATATCAAAGAAGACATTTGGCATTTGTTTTTTAGGGATTGGCTAGCTTCACTAAGCATAATCTGCTCTAGTTCCATCCATTTCCCTGCAAATTCCATGATTTTGTCATTTTTTAGTGCTGCGTAATACTCCATGGTGTATAAAACAGGCAGGTGGACCAATGGTACAGAATAGAGGACACAGAGACTAATCCACAAAGTTACAACTATCTTATATTTGATAAAGGGGCTAAAAGCATGCAATGGAGGAAGGATAGCATCTTCAACAAATGGTGTTGGGAAAACTGGAAATCCATGTGCAACAAAATGAAACTGAATCCCCTCCTCTCGCCATGCACAAAAGTTAACTCAAAATGGATCAAGGAGCTTGATATCAAATCAGAAACTCTGCATCTGATAGAAGAAAAAGTTGGCTCCGATCTACATATTGTGGGGTCGGGCTCCAAATTCCTTAATAGGACACCCATAGCACAAGAGTTAATAACAAGAATCAACAAATGGGACTTACTTAAACTAAAAAGTTTTTTCTCAGCAAGAGAAACAATAAAAGAGGTAAATAGGGAGCCTACATCATGGGAACAAATTTTTACTCCTCACACTTCAGATAGAGCCCTAATATCCAGAGTATACAAAGAACTCAAAAAATTAGACAATAAGTTAACAAATAACCCAATCAACAAATGGGCCAAGGACCTGAACAGACACTTCTCAGAGGAGGACAGACAATCAATCAACAAGTACATGAAAAAATGCTCACCATCTCTAGCAGTCAGAGAAATGCAAATCAAAACCCCCCTAAGATACCATCTCACTCCAGTAAGATTGGCAGCCATTCTGAAGTCAAACAACAACAAGTGCTGGCGAGGATGTGGGGAAAAGGGTACTCTTGTACATTGCTGGTGGGACTGCAAATTGGTGCGGCCAATTTGGAAAGCAGTATGGAGATTCCTGGGAAAGCTGGGAATGGAACCACCATTTGACCCAGCTATTGCCCTTCTCGGACTATTCCCTGAAGACCTTAAAAGAGCGTACTACAGGGATACTGCTACATCGATGTTCATAGCAGCACAATTCACAATAGCTAGACTGTGGAACCAACCCAGATGCCCTTCAATAGATGAATGGATAAAAAAATGTGCCATTTATACACACATTGATTTTTTACACAAATAGTAATTTGATACATACTGTCTACAGTTTGCTTTTTTAGTTTTTCTTAAAATACTTGGGCTTTGTCATGTTGGCCTGTACCAATTGATCTCATTCTTTTTAACAACTGCATGGCATTTCACTATATATATGTGCCATCATTTTTTTTACAGGTATTTAAGTAATTTCCAGTTAATATCTGGTTATCCTTGAAGTTATATTGTTTGAGTGACCGTGAACATTCCTACAAATGAAATTAGTGAGTCAGGAGCATGTGTTGTTTTGTTTTATTTGTTTTTGATGGTGCTGGGGATGGCACCAGGGCCTTGCATTTGCAAGCACATAATCTACCACTGAGCTACAGCCTCAAGCAGCTGTGATATTTCTAAGTTATCTCCTAAAAAGCTTGCACAAATTTACACTTCCACTCATATTGTCTGAGAGTGTTTCCATATCCTCATCTTCCTTTAGGATATGAAATTTCTACCATCCTCAAAGATGAAAATTATTACTCCTGTTTAAACATGCCTTTGTTGAATTAGTGTATATTGAGTATTTCTTTCCCATAAGACTAACAGTCATTTGTTTGAGTGAATTTCTTATTTCGTGTCTTTTTCCCATTTTTTTCCTGTCAAATTATTTATTCCTTGCCATATCCATTTTTATGAGAGGAAAAAAAAATCCTTCTCTGAGATAGGCTTCCATTTAATATATAACCCACTAACAGTTCTCAGGAAACCATAAATGTATATATTGTACACATGAACACTTGTATAAACACTTGGTTACCCTCTTGAAGCCCTAAAAAAAAGAAGCATCAGTGTGGTCTCATAGCCCAAGGTGAGAGAAAACAGCCTGTTTGGGATAGATGTGGGGACTGGCCTCCCTCTTTCAGTTGGTTTTCTATTGCTGTATAAAAAGTGACCACAAACTTGGCAGATTAGCTCAGAGTTTCCCTGGGACAGGAATTCAGGCACAGCAGGACTGGGATTTCTGTTCCAAGTCCCTTAAAGGTAAAGTCAAGGAATTGACTTGCCGCATTCTCAGAGAAAGCTCTGGATCCTCTTCTAACTTTATGTAGTTGTGGTGGGATCCCGTTGCCTGCAACTATAGGGCCTACTTCTTCCTTACTGGCTGCCACCCAGGGGACCACTCTCAGATCCCAGAGGCTGCCTTTGTACCTTGTCACATGGCTCCTGACCTCTCCAAAGCCAAGAGAGAGAAATTTCCCATGCTGAATCCTTCTTGCTTTCAATCTCTGTGATGTCAAGGCCCAGATCTAAGGAACTTATATGATTAAGACAGGCCCCACTGGATCACCTATCTTAAGGTCAACTAAGGAGTAAAATCTCTTTACAGCAGCACTTAAATCAGTGTTTGACTGACTCACTTTGAGGAGGTGTTTGTATACCAGGGACCAGGAATTTAGGGGCCATCTCAGAATTCTGCTCACCAAACCCTCTACTACCTCTTTCCAGGGAAAGGGTTTGTTCAATGATGGAGGAAAGGCTATGACTAGCATCTGTCTAACCCAGGGATGGAAAAAGACATTCATGTGGGTCAAAGATCTTGATGTGAGCAATGGAACAGCAGAAAGCTTTAGAGAAAATCTAGGAAACCACACGTACAATGTGAAGGTCAGGCAGACCTTCTTGACCAAAGATCCAAACGTGATATTCCCCACCTCAGTATCCACTCTCTTGACACCCTCAGGCCTTATAGCCCACCCAGAGAACAGGCTTCATTCATGGATTTTGAGCCCTCTAACCTTGCTGTTTCTTCTTGATATCAGTGTGAGCAAAGTGTGCTTTTGTAAGATGCCAGAGTTCAATAGAACAGAATGAACTGACCAGGATCTAAGGGGACCTGTGTTGATGAGCATAATTCTAAAAGAACTCTCAAAGAACACTCCTCCCTCCCTTTGTTTCTTTTTCTTTCAATCTCCCACCTGCTGCTGTGATTCAGACGCATTGTACGTGACTTGCTTGAGACTGAAGAAGTGTACATAAAAGAAATGGAGAGCATAATCGATGTAAGTAGATTGGGAGGGTATTAAGCGTAGATGCAACCAAGAAGTTTTGTTGCACAAAGAGACTGAAAATAGTTGCCTTGTCTCTAGAATCTCACCAAGATTTCAGTCTTATAATAAACAGCACAATATCTCCTCGGTTTGAAAAGGAACATCCTTATGGCTCTGGGTCCTTGCAACCAAATAGCTCCAAAGGATTGTGCCAGTTCATACTGATCCCAGCAATACCCAACTAGGCTCACCACATGCTTGCCAACAAAGGATATTATAATATAAGTGCTTTTGATGCTTAAGAAGGGAAGATTCTTTCTTGTGTTTTAAGGTATCTTTTTCTTAAGAGTAAAAATGTATACTTTCCTTCTTCTCCTAAAGGAGTAATCTTAAGGAAAAAATTATATGTGCAATGTTATTTAGTATACATTTTTCACAATAAGAAAATCAGAAGCAACCAAAATATCCAATTAAAAAATGGAATGGTTAATAAAATATGATATATATGCTGAATAAATGACATTCAACTGTTTTAAAAAATGTGATTCTTTTGGAAAATAAGTAGCAACATTAAGAAAATCTCTTGAGAGAGCTTTATAAACTGAGTCTGTAATGAACCTGAAAAAAAGTACAAATAAATATGTATCATGACTATAACCATATAAAATAAGCTTTTTAAAAGTTATGAAGGAAATTATAATAAAACTTAACAGTAATTGCAGCAGATCATAAAATGATGGGTAATTTTTTTTCCTTTCTTTCACATTCTACTCATATTACTTATACACATTTAAAAATATGTATTAGTTCTTCCAATTAAAATGCCACTTTGTTGTCATTGCCATTAAGCCATCTCCTTCTGAAGATGTACACATAAGGAAACTGATATCTAAAGAACATATTTAATAGAATAGCTTTCAAGAAGCATGTGTACTGTATTGCCCAATTATTTCATTAAAGTTTTGGTTCTTGAAGTAGCTGATTCAGATCATTTCATATAATATCAGTAAAACCTACCTTGTTTCCACCTCTGCAGGGATACATCACTCCAATGGATTTTATCTGGTTGAAACATCTGATTCCAGATGCTCTTCAGAATAACAAGGACTTTCTCTTTGGGAACATTAAAGAACTTTATGAATTTCATAGCAGGTACATAATAATTCACATTATGGGGAAGAAATGAAAAGTAAAAGAAGAGCAAAAATCAGACTGATGGAATTTGGAGATGAAAGTGTTTTCATATGGTCAAGCCTGAGCAAGTGATTTGGAGTCTGTGGATTAGATTGGAGTGGGATGGGCTTGCAAGGGGGAGAGAAGCTCCATGGGATCCCTGAGGAATAAGGAAGGGGAAAGACACCATTGGCCTGTGTCTTTCAGTACTCTACTAGCTGTGTTCCTTTGCTTATTTATTTATTCATGCACCAGCATTTACTGAGCACATATTCTATGCCATACCCTGTGCTCAGCATTGGGAATACAAAGATGACCAAGATACACACCTACATGCCCATTAACATAGGATGGCACGGGGTGCTAGGAAATGCTAACTTGCCAAACAAATTGTCCCTCTAGCCCAGCGCTGCTTGGATGTTGAGTTTTAGAGAAAGGGAAGAGAAGACAGTTCCAACCTTCCCATTTCACACATGAGTAAACTGCAGCTCCTTGACTACTTTACCCTCTGAAGACCTTTCACCTGATTAATGGAGGAGGAAAGATTGCTGGGCAAATTGAACCATATTTGTCTCCTAACCTCATTCTTTGTTCATTGGTCAGACACAAAACTGAAATGAAATCCCATTGCTGCTATTTTCCCAAGAGAAGTAATTCAGCCTCTTTGAGCCTCAGGTTTCACACTGATGAAACCTTGTCTTGCAGAGTTTGGTCAAGAATTAAATGAAATGTTTGTTTGTGAAGCACTTGGCTGTGGCCTGGCTGATAGTGAGCTCTCAAAGATGTTGATAGAAGCAACGGCAGCGGGAGCAGTGGCAGATGCTATGAGCATTACCATCATGTAGCAGCAGTGTATCCCATCTGTCCGCGGCTGATGCTCAGAATGACCAGAGCAGCTGTGGTGGTTTCATGGTCATCAAAAGTAATGCCTCAGAGTACATTTTTTTTCCCTCACAAATGAATGTGAAGAAGATGGTCAGCAGCAATAAAGCCTAGAGAATGGCATTTTTCTAGACACTTCTTAAAACTTTATGTGGTTTTACATTAAACAATTTGAATCCCACACATGTAGCAATCAAGATATCCTTATGTTTTTTATTTCCTTAGGACTTTTCTAAAAGAATTGGAAAAGTGCACCGAAAACCCTGAACTTCTGGCCTGTTGTTTTCTCAAGAGAGTAAGTCTGTGGTCCCAGTGAACAAAAATAACCAAGTGATTAAAGTCAGTCTTTGTTTTTCTGTGTAAGTGACAAGGACAAATTGAAAACCAAAGTTCTAAAAACATCTCTAATTTCCCTGATCCCCGGATTTATTGACATATAATTGACAAAAATTTCATATATTGGAGATATACAACATGATGATATGGTATACGTATACACTGTAAAATGATTACCACAGTTAAGTTTATTAACATCTGTCACCTCAAATGGTTATCGTGGTGTGTGTGTCAGAGTGTGATCTAAAAAGAGTTAAACTCATAGAAGCAGAGAGTACAAGTGGTGGGATGTCGGAAATGAAAAGATGTTGGTCAGAGGGTACAAACTTTCAGTTATAAGATGAGTAAGTTATGGAGATGTAATACATATCACAGTTAATATTACATGCTATATACTTGAAATATGCTAAGAGAGTAGCTCTTCTATCTGCCTTTCAAATGCAGTGCAGGGGTCCTTTGTAGCCCTTTCAGTCTCCCAAGTTATCCTGGGCTCACACTGATAGGGAGGAGCAACTGCAGACCTGGCTTCCTGCAAAGCCCGTGAAATGGAAGACTGGCCACCCAAGGTCTTCATAGTGGGTGATCCTCTTCTGAATGACTAAGCTGTGTTTTAGGGCATGAATCATACAGCAGGCTTAAAGCCCCATGCTGAAGTTACATTAATACTCTCAAAATAATGAAGTTAAATTAAAAATTTCAGAAATTATATTTTCTTCCGTTTTATTTTTTTTAGTATCATAGAGGATGACTGGAAATCTTTATAACCTTTCTTATGCTTAGCACCCAATTTGTGAACTTCCTGTCCTACAACAACATGCCTCTATTTACTTCCTTTTCCCTAGGGCCAGGACTGTTTAACCCAACATCTTCCCCTCCACTACCTTTCTCGCCCCCGTAGGATACCCCCTGGTGTCCTCCACTTTCGCAACCTTTCCCATTCCTTTTCTCTTTCCTAAGAAGTCCTACCTTACTTTTTGTGAACCCAAGTCAATGACTTAACACATTTTAAATACCCAAGTTACGATTGATACATCTGAAAGCATACTTGAGATATCTAAAAGCAAGCGGACAAAAGTCCCTGGGTTTCAAGGCACTTGGTGGAATGGAGAAACCAAGTCCTCTGTGACCCTGTATGGGATCCCCACAGTTTCATCAAGTGCCAGAATTTAAAACACACTAAAACTATTTTTGTATTCAATCTGATTCATTCCCTTTAAAAATTACTACTGTAACATGATTAGTGTTTTATTCTATTTTGCACTTTTACACTCATAAAACCATTAACGGGGAATCTAGTTTCAGAATTAAGAACTACTTTATGGTTGCTTATATCATTCTTCCAAAGGTTAAATTGTTGAATGAAAAAAGGGACAAATTCCTCAAGGAAAAATAGATATGATTAAAAAAAAAAAGGTTCAAGTATGAGGAGACAGTCAGGAAATTGCTGACTAAACATGTATTCTTAAAAGAATTCCTCTCCTGTACTTTCACAAAGCTTTTATAGCCCTTCATGTTGAGGGAAACCTTGGAAATCATTAATCTAGACCACAAAGCATGCTATTAATCCTGTATGATTTATAATGCTGGAGATAAAATACAGGGAATAAAAATGATAGCAGTCTATCCTGTCTCAGTAGCATTTCAGAATTGCACCAATCTTGGAATTGAATTTTGAACTATTTCTGACCAAGTGTCTTAATCAGATTCCATGGCCTGTCTCATCCAAAAGGTTCTCCCCCAGAGACCCTGCTCTCTGGGGAATGGTATTTGTCAGGAGTTTACTTGGAGTTCGAATTGCCCTGAGATCTCACATGATCGAATGTGGGACTCCGAAAAGGTAACTTCTCATTGAAGTTGTGCCACTGGCTATTTGTATGACTCAAGCAAACTCTCAAAATCTCACTTGCCTCTTCTATACAACACGCTTAATGGCACCAATATGCAAAGTCATTGTGGGAAATAAAAGTAAGAATGGCCGCACAAGGGTTCTACAAAGTAAGAAGTGTCTTGACAAGAGTTACAATTTTCTGAGTACTGTGCATATAGAGGGCAAATGTTGAGGCTTTCTGTACATCATCTCATTGGATCTTACAATAATCCCAGAAGTGTTATGAGCCTATTTAACAGATGAGGAAACTGAAGTCAAGGACGGTTAAGTAACTGACTTCAGGCCATGTAGATTATCGTTGACAAAGGAGAGAACTGAACCTGGACCATCTACCACCAAAGCTCATAGTCTGAATCTATAGCAATCATGTCTCCTTGTATGAATATGAGTTTTTGATAGCAGTTTTATAGCCTTCTGATTTATTCTATAAGGAGATGAGGGGAATTAGCATTTTCATATGTTGCTAGTTAGTATACATCCTTTCTCAAAGGAATTTTTGACTATTCACTAATACAAAAACAATTTAGGCCAATACCTGTATTTCAATACTTAGAGGCTTATGTTCTGTTTTGCTCAGAGAGCAGAATTAGGACCAGGGAGTGAAGGCTTCAGAAGGGTAGCTTTCAACTCAGCAACTATCAGTAGAACCAGGTCCCTCTATTACTAAGAGAGTTCAGGAAAAGATGATTGGTTGTTGAAGTTCTTGTACTGGATGAGAGGCTTAGTCTCCAAAATCACCTTCAGACTCTGAGAATCTTTTGATGACTGAATGTCGAAAGCAATGAAACCTTGAATTATTTTATAGGATCTAATATCTTTATGACCTGACAGACTAAATGTAGATAAGATGTCTTAATTGATTTTCAGTGTTTTACAAGTCTGGCCTTCCGTATGGCAGGAATGTTTCCTATGGCCAAACCACTAAGCTATTTGGAACATTGAATTTAACAAACATATTTAACACAATGTCTGATATCAAAGGCACTCAATATAGCCCTTGAGTGAATGAATAATGACCATTTTATAGTTAAGCTCTGAATTATTATTCTGGTCAATCTGAACAACATTTTTCAAGGGCCATTTTCCTTCTTAAATGTGTGTGTGTGTGTGTGTGTGTAAGGATAGCCTAGGTCAGAATTGAAATAGTTGTTAAGCTGAAATGGTCACTTACGATCTATCAGGTGAGGGGAAGAGCTAGAGAAACAAATCATTTGCTACAAACCTACATTTTTGGTTTTGTTTTTTGGTGCTGGGGTGGAAGCCAGGGCCACATGCATATTAGGCAGGTGCACTACCACTGAGCTACACTCCTAGCTCCAGCAGTGTGTTTACAAGTAGAGTAGACATGGTTTAAGCTGTGAAGAGGGAAAAAATAACCTATGTTGATTCAAGGAAATCAAGAGTTGGCCTGAGCAGAAGTAAAGGCACATAGAAATCTGCAAGGAGGTGGCCACATGGGCTTCTCCACTGGGGCAGCATGGGCTCTGTGACAGGCACAGCTGCTATGGACCAGGCACCCTTAATGAAGCCAGCAAAGCTGCCAAGCTGCCCCTTAGGCCAAGGCTGTCCCTTCTCCCTGGGATATTGGCAGATGTGTGCCCGCCTCTCAAAGGCTTTGACACAATGAGACCAGGGGCCACACAGCACTTTGTTGTTATTTTTCTTTTTAGTTTTTTATTGGTGCTTTATAATTATACATAATAGTGGGATTTGTTGTTACGTATTCATACATGAGCAATATAATTTAGACACAATGTAATTTGGCCAATTTTGTTCCCCAGTACCTCCCTTTTACCTCCTCTGCTACCTCCCACACAGCACTTTGAATCCTTCTTGATCTCTAGTTCTGAAACAATCCATAATCTCTCCTGTCTCAGAGTCTTGGACTGTGGGTGAAAGGTGATGTCTGGGGCAGAGCTACCACTTCCAGTGTTGCCCAAATGACTTAGATTTGTGTTTTATTGTCCAAAGTGCCACATTTTGCTTTTGTGCTATTTCCAGTTATGAGTTGTTTCTTAGGTTTCTGTGTAGGGTTGGCATCATGATGACCAGGATAAAGAGAAGGTGGTGACAGAGAAGAGAGGGGCTATTGGCCACCAGCATTCTTTCTTTCGGATTTATCACTCACTACAGAATTGTTTGTGGGAGAAATTGGTGTCCTAGACATAGAGAAAGGGAGGAAAGATAAAGATAAAAATTCCTGTTCCTCATGAAAATCAAAGGTAGCATTAAAGGAAAGGGACCAAGGAATGACAGGAGGAAGAAAGAGGGGAAATAATAAGAAATGATTTGGGCCAAATTATATTGTTATATGGTGTGCATGTGCAAAATGTAACAATAAATCCAAAAATATGCACCAACAAAAATATGGGAAAAAAATTAAAAATTAATTACTTGCCCACATATATATACACAAATTCTGTTGGTGAATTTACTTATTTATTTACCCACAGCCCCTGTACATGCTCCATAGCACTCTGCTTGTGTCTGTGTGGAGCACTTATGGCTGTTTGAGCTCCCTGTTCACCTCTCCATCACATACTTACCCCAACGTAAGGTTGTTTTCTATGTGCTCCCAGTTCCTCACACACTGAAATACAATGAATACATATTGAATGAATGAATAAATGAAGCTGTACCTTCCTGTCCACTGACTGAAAAATGCTACCTGATTAATTTGTTCTATTTTTTCCCCATTCAGAAAGAAGACCTCCAAATATATTTTAAATACCATAGGAATCTTCCCCGAGCAATGGCCATCTGGCAAGAGTGTCAAGACTGTGCCTACTTTGGGGTAAAGTTGAACTTAACAAAGTCTCCCACAGGTTGTTCTCCCTGGAAAATGTTTATGTGCATCGAAATCAAAAGTGTGAACTGGGCAGAGAAATTTGGTATTGGGATTTATATTTATTCCAAGTCTCCCATACTTTGAAATGACACATTAGAAGTTTCAATGCTGTCGTTGTTGGCTATGGACCCCACCTGTGAGAAGCAGATAATGGTCTGGTGAGAAACCAGCATCCTCTTCTTGGGTGGGATTTAAAAATGGAACTAAGTCAAGAATGCCACACTTTGTGGCTCCCTGGAATGATGTCAACAAGCCATCTCTACCCTTCAAACTCCAGATGACCCAAATAGATGCCATCCTGCCTCCAGACGGGCTGCCTCCTTTTCAGAAAGACTTGAAATACCCACTGTCTAGTGAATTTACTTCTGAAAAGGAAAAATGGCCCTGCTTCCTTAGTTCCTATAAAAATACAAGTCAAGCCACCCCTTCTCTCTTGTTCTCTCATTTCACATACTCTTTCTGGGGGACGGGACAACTCGTGTGTGTGTGTGTGTGTGTGTGTGTGTGTGTGTGTGTGTGTTTTATATGTTTTGTTTTATGTAATTTCTGTTTGACTTTTAAAGGTATGCCAGCGCCAACTGGATCATAGTCTCCCTCTTTTTAAGTATCTTAGAGGACCAAGCCAGAGACTGATAAAATACCAGATGCTGTTGAAGGTAAAGTCATTGAGGTGGTGCTTTTCTGAGCCCGGAAAGCAAATTGCTTGCATTCTGCTGCTCTGCTCCTTACATGTGTGGATTTGTGTCTGGTCTTCTGAGGCTCCAGATATGGCTCTCCTTCAGGCCTTTTTCCAAGCCTCAATCAGCCCTCCTTAATGAGGAAGAAGACCAGAGAATCAGAGTTGGAAGGAATCTTGGAGCCTGGCTAGTCTGACATCTAGCTTGGGCATGAATCTCTAGGGGCCTGACTCAGGGGAGGAGAGGTCTTTGGGAGCATTGTGGGGAGAGGGCTGCAGCCACACTGAGGGCAACTAAGAGGATGTAGAAGGATCTGGGATATATGAGATATCAATAGCTCTAATTTACAGATGAGGACCGGTACTTCAGAGAAGAGGTGTGATTTTCCTCAAAGTTACTATTTTGCATGCATTCAAACAGAGGCAGAAAGAAGACAAAATTGGAATTGTCTTTTACAACATCAACCTGCACACTTAGATTTAGGATCTTATCCAGAGAGCAGCCCAACAGCATGAATTTTGTTGTGTCTGCACCCCTAAGTGGCACAGGCATGCATGCTCTGCCCTAACCCAACTTGCGTTCTCCTGTCCTTAGTGGTGAGTCATTGATCCCAGGATATCTGCAGGCCAGCACTCCTGGACACCCCAGACAGGATTTCTGAGGCCCTATCAAGGCTAGTTTCACATGTGTAAACCTAAAGGAAAGGTTTGGGCTATCCCTACAAAATGTCTTTTGAATTAACAAGAGTCCAGTGGCTACTGTCACTTAAAGAAAAGCAAAATCAATCAAACAAAAATGAGCACCTACTGTTTGTTGAGTACTTTACCACATGTATCTCATGTTTCATTTGCACAATCAGACATACCAGCAAGGCGCTAGAGTGTGAAGAAACTGAGGCTCAGGGAAGTTAAGGTCATGGCCCCGCATTCTGCCTTCAGAAGGAGTTATCTTTCAGCTTCCATCCACAGTCTGAGCCTCACTGTACTGCTCGGCTGCTTAGTAGTCTGGGACCTTGACCTTTGGGGTTTTAGCTTTATCCTATATAAAATGAGAGGAATAGTATCTCCTCCATCAGATTGTGGTAATATTCATAGAAAGTGTGGCACAGTGCTGACCCCCCAGGAAGCTTCGCACGATGTGTAGTTGTTATTTTAGACACTGAGACAATCACACCAGTGTGCATAGGAAACGGCTTCCATCCACAAATAGCTATGAATGAATTTGGATACAGTGTTCATCAAGGGCTTTTTATTCTTCTCCCATCCCCTTTTACTGTCATTTTTACTTTGGATGTCCTAAAACTGGGCCCTTGGAATAGGACATAATGGTGGTCTTTCCTCCCTTGGTTGGGCTGGAGTTTTCCCACAAGTGTTATTTATGTTAAAGCTGAGTTCTCTTCCATAGGAGATCTATAGACACAGTAATTAGCAACACAGCTTCAGTAGTTAGTCATGCATTTTCTTCCTTCCACATAAATAAATTTTAATGGAAATTCAAAATTAAGTGAATATGTTAAGTGCAAACAGTTGGAATCTTTGCTCTGATGCTTCCCGACTACATGAACTCATTCAAGTCATTTAAACTGTCTCAAATTCCTCACTGTAGAATTAAGGTATCAGTGCTTTCCTGGTATGCTTTTGGGCAACACTAAATGAGATAATACAGATTGAAAGTGCTTAGAAAGTTCTCTTAGCTGCTATCACTGAGGAAATGAGATAGAATCTCTATAAAATATTTCTTACGGGTCAGTGGGAGGCTACCCAAGGCAGACCAGTTATTCCCATTGCTAAGCTTGCTGTGTGCCTGGAATTAGAAGTACAAACTGTCGGCACGCTATGGCTACAGAAAGAACTGTGTAGCATTCTGTCACCTGAGGGAAGAAGCTCATTCATCAGCTGCTTGGGAAGGGCATGGATGTTGGACCAATTGCCTTGTGGCTTAGAAAGCATTATGAGAGCCTGATATAGGGAGTCCTTTCTAAATATAAAAGAAAGGGTAAGAAAGGATATGCTGCCCAATGAAATCAAAGAAATTTGAAAATATTAGCAAAATAAGTGACAATTGGTCAGTATGCTTAATTAATAATGAACTCTTAGAAATTAATAATAGAAAGAAAAACATAGAATAAAAACAATTTATTTTAAAAAATTAATAAAAGTCAAGTGTGGTAGCACACCCTGTAATTCCAGCTGCTGGGGAGCCTGAGGCAGGAGGATAGCAAGTTCAAGGCCAGCCAGGGCAATTTAGGGAGACACTATCTCAAAATAAAAGAAAGAGGGCTAGGGGTGTGGCTCAGTGGTAGAACATTTGCCTAGCATATGTGAGGCCCCTCCTACCTCAACTTCCCAAGTAGCTGGGATTACAAGAGTGCACCACCATAGTTCGCACCTCAAAACCCTTAACTTTATGTCTAGGAGTTTATTCCCAGGAAAAATGCACAAAAATTATTATAGTAAAAAAAATTGTTGAACTTGAACCTTTAACAGCAGAGAAAACTGTGACTCATAACCATAATCCAATCATGGCTTATCTGTAGGATGCAACACTTTGCCACAATCAAAAACTATGTTTTAAAGAAAACTATGGTCATAAGGAAATGTTCCTGATGATATCCATAGAGTGAGAAAGGCTCACAAGTGGTGTGTACCATGGGGTTGCATTTGTAGAAAGAAATATGTGCCAAAGATGTCATTCATTCTTTCCCTCTTAAAAATTTACACACAGACAGTTTAACTTGGCAGATTGTGCAGTAGATTTTGTCAGCAATCGACTCCTTGATTTTCAATAGGGCTTTTGGGTTAATGCAGGGTCTGCTGGATCTTGAATCTCCTGAAGATGTGGAAATAGACCCAGGAGGTCTAGAAAGAGGCTCCACCAAGGTAATGTATAAATATCACATTTTTTACAAGAAACTGTTAATGGTGTTTGCCAATGCATAGGAGGACTTAACCTCTGTTGTCTAAATTTTCTAAAATAGTATGTATTTCATAAATCATAGTTTAAAAAAGGCAATTTTGAAGTAAGGATTTGCAGCATAATGTGGAGTACTAATGTGTTTTTTTTTCCTTCCACATAAATAAATTTTAACGGGAATTCAAAATTAAGTGAAGATGTTAAGTATACATAGAAAGACTAGAAGTAAATATGATAGAATCTCTGTGGTTTTTTTGGCATGACAGGATTATGTATGATTTATAGTTTCTTCTTTTTACTTCTTAGCATAACGAATTTGTATAAATGCTGTGTTCTCCTCTGTGTATGTGTGTGTGTGTTTGTATGTGTGTGTGAATTCTAAAAGACACTTGGAGGCAATGGTAACCATACCAGGTTAAAAAGAAATTTTGTGGCTTAGCAACAGGGTTTCTTTTCAATTTTCTATAGAATATTCTCGTTTTAACAAGAAATTCTTGAGTTGTATCTGGGAGCAGTCATTTACATGTCCTCTCCACTCAGAGCATAGGATGAGGACCCCTTGCAAACAGAAGATGCTTGAGGTATAAGGAATCATTTTGCATCCTGGGGCAAGAGGAGCTAGCCCTAGGTAGAGGGGTATAATAAATTGTGTAATTATTTTTCTGAGCCCTACATTGTACAGTGGAAAACTAGTTGTCTCATGTGTTTGAGATAAGGGTTAATAGAAAGGACAGGGGAGAGGTGCAGAAAGGTATCTAAAACAAAAACAGAATTTTTGGGTAAGGAGAAAGATGCCTGGCATACAAACTTTAAATTCCTTATTTCTGATGTTAAAAAAAAAAAAAAACCTCAGGTAAGTTTGGGCACAGTGGTGCACACCTGTAATCCCAGCAGCTTGGGAGGCTGAGGCAGGAGGATCACAAGTTTAAACCAGCCTCAATAAGAGTAAGGCACTAAGCAATTCAGTGAGACCTTGTCTCTAAATAAAATACAAAATAGGGCTGGGGCTGGGGATGTGGCTCAGTGGTTGGGTACCCCTGAGTTTAATCCCTGATACAAAAAAAAAAAACCTCTGGTGAGAGTCTGTCTTTCACCAGGAAATGAAACTTGTTATGCGTGAGAAGGTGAGAGGCCACGCTACACAGTTCCATGATCTGTTCAATTCATCAGCCCTGCCATTTATCTCTGATCCAAAGATGCCAATACCCAGTGTTTCAGCAGTCATTAAGAAAATACACTTCCCTTTCCCTACATCATGCTGTTGAAGACAAAAAGAGGTGGGGCCAAATGGGAGCAGTGAAGAGCTATCCATTCTTTGTTGTAGAAATTGAAATGTTAAAAAAAAAATTACATAGAACAAACCAGAATCTTTTTGTTCTGTTTCTGTTACCAGGTGACAGATAAATATGCCATGTAGGTAGCAGGGGAATAAAATACTGAAATCCCTAACAAAAGCCTTTCAAGCTGAAACAATCATCCCTGTCACAGCTGTCCTTAGTGTTGCCCTGGTAATAACTGGAACATTGGTCCCTATGGCTTTTCCACTTAATGCTGTCTTTCTATTTGGGAGGTGCAGACTGCACTGGCTTATCTCTTTGGTATCTCTAATTGTGGTGGAATGTGGGCAGAAGTGGGGAAGAAGTAGAGGGAGGAAATGCAGAGCTGGAAAAGATTCAATGTGCCACATGCTACTATTTTGACTTTGAGTGTAACTCATTAGTGAACCTTCACAAGGAAGCCAATTCTTTGCCTTTTATCAGAGTTCACTAATTTCCTCCTCTGGGATGGTTCTAAGTTTAATTTTACCCATAGGAATAAGACTTTGCCATTAAATATGGGAATATGATACTTAGATTATCTTTTGCAGTAAGCCCTAAGAAGTAAGGGTATTGCCTGTTAAAGAGGCTAGGTTTTTTCCTGTTTTAAAAAAGCCCACTTTTTTTTTTTGTACCAGGGATTGAAATCAGGGGCACTTAACCACTGAGCCACATTCCCAGCTCCCCGACACACATACTTTTTAATTTTTTATTTAGAGGCAGGATCTCACTAAACTGCCTTGCTACATTGCTGAGGCTGGCTTTAAACTCACGATCCTCCTGCCTCAGCCTGCCAAACCACTGGGATTGGTGCCTAGCAAAAAAGCCCTCTTCTGTCTGTATCTTATACAGCAGGAAAATAATGTCTACAATTTCATTAATACAAATACAGAAGTTTCCAGGGATGATTTTGCTTGCCTCTACTGCAAATGTCTTAAACCAGCAAATGACTTCAGCTACCAACTCTTGGGAGCAGGAGACTGTTTAGTGCATCCACCCTCCCAGTCAGTGCTGGCTGGGTCTTGGTTCCTTGACTCTGTCCTATTTTCCATTTTTGCCTGGTAGATGGTACACTTTTGATTTCCAACAAGGCGTTTGTTTCCACAGGATGGGCCAAAGAGGACCGAGAATTCCTCATTCTCAGCTGAGCTTGGACAAGCTTTGGCAGTGATAGAGGATTTGATCAAGTCCTGTGAGTTGGCGGTGGACCTAGCAGCAGTCTCTGGATGTCCGGTACGTTCCATAGCAAATGTTGGAAGATTTCACATCAAAGGTGGGCACAGTATTCCCAAGGTGGGAGGTGCTGATTCTGGGGATTAGGATGTGGACATCTCTGGGAAGCCATTATTCTGCTCACCAAACAGTATTCAGCATTCTGAGAATTACATTTCAGACAGATTCTCTCTCTCTCTCTCTCTCTCTCTCTCTCTCTCTCTCTCTCTCTCTCTCCTGGTTCTTACTACACTGTTTATTGAAATCTCAGAAGAGTCAATGATCTTTTTTTCCTGTCCTTGTCATACATCAAACCTTGCAAACTAATCAGAGAAATCATCTACAATAAAGAAATTGAATTCTGAGGAAAGTCACCCAAGTTGGTCAGCAGTCTGTGCCATGAGATTGTGAAAAGCCCCTTAGCATTCTTAGGGATCTTGGTTTATACTCCTCAGGGTCCTGAATGTCATGCCATTACACCTTCTAAACAAATCAGAAACTCAGGGGCCAGGATTCATAGAAAGGGCAAAAGCGCTGAAGGAGTAGTATTTTTCTAACTCACTATTAAAATATTAAAAGATTGTCCTTCTTGCTTCAGAGTTTCTCTGTGAAAAGTATTTGTGTGTGTGTGTGTGTGTGTGTGTGTTGCTGAGGCCTTGTGCATACTTATCTGCACATACTCTGCTACTGAGCCACACCCCCAATCCAGTGTGAAAAGTATTTTGAAAATGAGTCCTACATGAGAATCTAGCCCCATTTCACATCACAGAGTCCAAAAGACGCCCAACAAGTATTGTACAACCCTTAATCCAAAGGACTCAAAGAAAATGCCTTGAGAGGCCAATGCTGGGGAACTGAGCCATGTCAGCTTGAGCACGGCACTAATCCTGAGCAGTTGGGCCCCAGTCCAGGCAAATCATCTCCTATAGCTGTATAACGTCTCAAGTCTGGGACATAGTTAATATTTAACTGTTTTCACTTTGAAGTTCTCTAGATTTTGATTCAAATATATTTGCTTCCTGACACTGTCACAACAACTTACCAAAAATTTGGTAGCTTAGAACAACACAAATTTCTTACAGTTCCAGGATCAGAAGTTCAACATAGTTTCATGGGCTAATAAAATCAAGGTGTCTGCTTTCCCCTTTAGAGTTCTTTCAGTTTCCTTGAGTTTTCCAGTTTGAGAAAGCCATTCCCAGTTGGGCTCTGTGGCGCACGCCTGTAATCCCAGTAGCTCAGGACGCTGAGCCAGGAGGATCACAAGCTCAAAGCCAGCCTCAACAAAAGTGAGGTGCTGAGCAACTCAGTGAGACCCTGTCTCTAAACAAAATATAAAATAGGGCTGGGGATGTGACTCAGTGGTTGAGTGCCCCTGAGTTCAATTTCTGGTACCACCCACTACCCCAAAAGGCTACCCCTATTCCTTGGCTTGTAGCTGTTCCTCCAGCTTCAAAACCAGAAGTTGGGAGGAGGGGAGCTCTCCAGTCACATCACTCTGGCCTGTGCTTCTCTGCCACAAATAAGAACCCTTGTGATTACTTGGGCCCTGCCAGATAATCCAAAATAATCTATTTGTAACCTTAACTTCCATTTGTCATGACAGTGTCAGATTCTGGGGATTAGGATGTGGACATCTCTGGGAAGCCATTATTCTGCTCACGAAACAGTATTCAGCATTCTGAGAATTACATTTCAGACAGATACTTTCTCTCTCTCTCTCTCTCTCTCTCTCTCTCTCTCTCTCTCTCTCCCCCTCTCTCTCTCTCTCTCTCTCTCTCTCTCTCCTGGTTCTTACTACACTGTTTATTGAAATCTCAGAAGAGTCAATGATCTTTTTTTCCTGTCCTTGTCATACATCAAACCTTGCAAACTAATCAGAGGAAAAAAAATGATTCTTTAACTTCCCTTCCTCATGGTATTTCTTTGGACAGCGTCTAAGAAACTTTGCCCTACTGGTTTTGCTGTGATCCTGGACATGATGCTATTCTGTCCTCTGGAACACCATCATCCTCTCTGCTTACAACTGATGCATGATTCAGGAGGGTATTCATGAACTACAGGGTGACATTAAGGTGTGTGTGAGAGGGGATCATTTTCTTGGTATTAATTTTTCTTTCTTCAACTAAGGAGCATCAAGGGAACAATTTGCATAATCATTTTGGCACATCATTCTGTTCTTTTTTTTTTAATCTTGAATTATGTGTTTGCTACTTCCATTAGGTATCTATTTCCCTGAATCCAATAAATAAATTTCCTAGAAACAATACACATCAAGAAGTGTAAATAACATCTGAGTGTAAATAACATGGGGGGGGCAGTTTTGGGGAAAAAATGATTAAATATAAGGAAATAGCAATCTGCCCTAATTTCATCCCAAGCCAGCTTGTATGCAAATAAAATGAATCAGTTTATAAAATTTTAGAGATTTCACACTAAATTCAAAGGGCTGTTTTTGTACCTTTGCCATATGCTCTGTAATTTCTTTCCTAAGACCTTCATCTGCTATTATATCTAATACATTAGTAAATTTATCCTGACAGTTTTTGTAGTCTCCTATTGAATTATGGAGGAATTTTTAACTTTTTATGATTCAAGAGCAAATCCATGGAATGAATAGTTAACTAACCCAAGAGTACGTGGGCATCAGCTGGGACTATTTCTTTTTCACATCCTATCCAGGGCACCATCTACCCTTTATCTGGTTCTCCTTGGCATTGACATAACATCTTAACTACTACTAATTCAGATCACCAGATCAAAGATCCTTTGGCTCAGTTTTATAGAGCTTTTTGTCATGGTATTTATAAATACCTGTGGTATACATAGATAAATCCTGAGCTTAACCTCTTTGTTTTTCTACTTTAAACCCAATATTAACCTGGTTTTGAAAAGGAAGGAAATTGAATATTGGTGGATCAATTTGTAATTAAAACAACTAGGAAACGAAATCCTTTCTAATATTTACATTTTTCCCTGTTGTATATACTCATTTAGTCTTTGGTTTAATTAAGTCACAAAAGTTTTAACAAGTTTTTAAAACAGATTTGTTTCGTAGATGCTGAATTGTAATCTACTTCCCTCCAATTGCAAAAAAAAAAGTTTATTATCCAATGGGTAATAAAGATCATGTAAATCCCAACTTGCCAAGAACAAGTTCCAAGGAACAAATAAAGGTTGATGAAAAAATTTCATTCCCAGAACAAATGTGCATAATTCAATAAAAGGCATATTTTTAATTACAAGGTAATTGTGAGCTAGGGCCAGATGTTTTATTTCTGTTTCAGTTTCTACTTTCCTTACTCTAATGTTGGTACAGAGATGAGGCCGAGTAGACAACCTCAGCACTCAGTAGATTGCCTTGAGCATCTTCCCACCCTCAAGACCTGTGTCAAAGCGTGGCTGTTAGGAGTCAGTGAGGCCTACATCCCAGGTGAGGCACATGGCACCTGCCTGGCACCCCACAGTTGCTGATTCAGTGGCCCTCCTGTTGAGTTCCTTGGGGCCTAATCATCAGGCTGGGATTGAAAGAGCTCTTTGCCTCTGCCTGTTGTGATCACTCCTCCCACAGTTTCTGCTTTTCATTTCTCAACCAGGCAGTGTGATGATTCACTTATCCAGATGGTACCTGCTTCTCTGCATGAGAAGTGTAGAACCTGGTCACATTAGCTCACACTGCCAAGAATGAAGAGCACCCAAAAGAAGTCTCCTTCCAGTGTCACTTGGTTCATTCTCTTGGGTTGATTCTTCAGTTGGCCCATGTAGTCACATTTGAAATTCTTATATCACAGCTCTTGCTTGCAAAATGCCCATATGTGAAAATGATAGTGTTTACTAGTTTATTATGCCTTGGTGTTTTGTATGGAGGAGACTATCTGACTTGCTTGTTTGTTTAAGGTAACCCCCGGGTCTCATCTCTGAATGCATAAGCATCAGATTCTTCAACAACATACCATTTGACACAGCCACACTTTTTTGTCACTGTTAAAATATGGTTGGGACTATATTGGTTTGCTAGGGCTGCTATAGCAAAGTACCACAAACAGAGCGACTTAAAATAGCAGAAATTTATTCTCTCACAGTTGTGAAGTCTAGATAGCCAAAATCAAGTTTTCATCAGAGCTGTGTTCCCTCTGAAGGCTCCAGGGAAGAATCTTCCTGGCTTCTTCTTGTCACTGGCAATGCATAGAGTTCCTGAGCTGACAGTAGCATTACTCGAGCGTCTGCCTCCAGGTTCACATGCCTGTCTTCCCTCTGCTATGGATCTCTGTATTTGTGCTCTTTTTATAAGGACATTAGTCATTGGAGTAGGCCCCACCCTAATACAGTATAACTCATCTTAGTTAATACATCTGCAAAGATCCTCTTTCTGGATAAGATCACTTTCTGAGGTTCCAGTTAACAGGGGGAAGCTATTCAACCCAAGTACAGGGGCATTACTGAATTAACTTCTTGAATAAATCAATATTTTCTCACAGTATTGAGTATTTAGTTCTATGTCCCTTGCCCTCAAATGCCATGAAATGCCAATAAATGAACAAATACTAGGGGACAAGTATCCGAAAATGGTTGTGCATGTGATCTCAAGCCTTGAGACCAAATATAGTCTGGTTGGAAAGAAGAGAAGCTATTCGTTAAAGAATTGTCCAAGGGCCATGCTTAGTCCTGCTCGGGGGAATCTCCCCACCACTTTCCTTTGGAAGTTGGGTGGCTTTGACACAGACATATGTCCTGCCAACAACGAAGTATTGGTGCCTGCTCTTCACCAACATGTACCTACAGGGTATGTGGCTTTGCCTGCTGAAGATTGGGCCTCAAACACTGAGGTGTTCCCTCCTCTCATGGGCCCATGAGAACATCTATGCAAGATGACCCAAAAAATGCACAATCCGTTTCAGGCAGTCTAGATAGACCTAGTGATTCCCTTCAGAGAATTTAGGTGGTAGGCTTATCAGAAAAGCCGACTCACAGAGCTGCAGGTAGAGTCAGGACAGTAGCATAGCTGGGCTCACAGAGTGGGGAACTGAACCCAGGATCTATAGCAGCTCTGGGATCTTGGCCTAGGGAGGGATTCAAGGTTCTCACAAGTGTACCTGCTTCTGTGTGCCCAGTACAGCCCATACCTGCTGTCCTCTCCTCTTACCCACTGATTACTGGTTCTTTTCCTCCATTAGTGCCTTTTTCTCTTCCTCATAGTTTCTTCTGTCTCATTTTCTTCATAGTTCTCCTCCCTTCTTATTAATCACACAGCTTGTCCACAGCTACAACTCCTGCTGGTCACTGCCTCCTCCTCAGTTTTCTTTAGTTTAGAGGGATTATTATGGTCAACCGAGGGCCCTGTGTCATCTGTTGGCCCTTTTCTGGATTCACGAACCTGAAAGTAGCTGTGACTGCAGGGAGGCTAAGAAAGAAATTTCAGAGGTGATGAAACACAAAAACACTGCTGCCTAGCCGGGCATGTGGGCACATGTCTATAATTCCAGCAATTTGGGAGACTGAGACAAGAGGATCACAAGTTCAAAGCCAGCCTCAGCAATTTAGCAAGGCCCTAGACAATTTAGCAAAACCTGTCTCAAAATAAAATATAAAAAAGGCTGGGGATGTGGCTCAGTGGTTAAGCACCCCTGGGTTCAGTGCCTGGAACTAAAAACACATTGCTTCCTAAGGTTACCTCTTAAGCAGGGCTGAGGTCAAGGCTTTCTCTACAACCTTGGTGGACACCTACCTGCCTTTGCCCAGGCTTCTACAGGTCATTCATTAGAGAGTGTACAACTGGTCTTATTCTTCATCCCCATCCTCTGGTTTCTTTTAGAATTGCTTTTATAGCTACGCTATGAAGTGATACCTCCACATTGACCAAATGTGTTCTAAATACTGATGTGTATTTTAAGTAGCAGCATTGACTAAAATACATTCATCTATTTATTGTGGGATGTAGTTGAGGATGTAACCTGGTCCAGTGACCCAGTAACCCTTTATCCTGTGAGAGGAATTTTTCACATGTATTACTAACAGGAATTGCTGTGCTTTTTCTGAACAGGTGGTGTGTGTACATCTTTGGACATAATGAATCATATAACTCACCCCTTTTCCCTCTCTACTGCCTACTAGAAAGTCAGAACCAAAACTACTATGAGTTTACATGGCCTTACCATATGGATTTTATGCACCATATGGTCAGGTTGTATGTATTTTTGAAATGTATATCAAATTTGTGAAATAAGATCATTTAAAAATAGAAACTATCAATATTAGTTGTTCATGTGGCAAATATTAAATACCCACTTCTAACATGTGCTTTCTGCACTACTTATACTTTTATCAAATACAGAATGAGTGCTTATAAAGGAGAAAGCAATCACTGAGGAGTGGGGTGATTACACATGAGTGAGTCCCTGAAGGATGAAGTCAGAGTGAAAAACTCTTCAAAGTGTCCCGGAATGTGGTCAAGTGGAGCCCATGCAATACAGAACAGGAGGCTCGTGCCTGTGGGAAAGAAGGTTCCAAAGCTGAGGCTCATCATTCCTCAGTGAGGGTTTCATTTGCCCCAGTTTGTACTCGTCAACTTTACAAAGCAAAAGGAGAAAATTAACCCAGAAAATATGCCACAAGCACTATAGAAATGACTAGAATGTATTGCTCTTAAAATACAGCCAATGCTTTTTAAAAAGATATTCACAATTTGTTCGCTATATAAATAGTAAATCACAAACATGCCCAATGGGTTCTAAATACAGTACATATTTCTACTATTAACTCTCAAAAATTGTGGAGGTTCCCAGTGTCTCTGAAGGTTAAGGCAGGAGGATCATGAATTCAAAGTTCAGCAACAGCAAGGGGCTAAGCAACTCAGTGAGACCCTGTCTCTAAATAATATACAAAATAAGGGATCTGGGGATATAGCTCAGTTGGTAGTTTGCCTCGCCTGCACAAGGCCCTGGGTTCAATCCCCAGCATCACAAAAATACATAAATAAATAACAAAATAAGACTGGGGATGTGGTTCAGTGGTCGAATGCCCCTGAGTTCAATCCTTGGTACCAAAACAAAAACAAAAACTGTGGAGCTTTATCTCAGCTAGATATAATTAAGGGAAATTTCTTTGTCATGGCCCCATTCAAATAATTTCTTTTCCTTCTGAAAAGAATCCTTTTGATTCACAGAAATAAATTCTTGATTATCTGGTTTAAGTGACTTAATTTTTAAAAAATACTAGAAAACCAGTCTTTAGTTCTTCCCACTCCCCTGGAAGTGAGCTGAGAGAGGACAGCGCTATCTCATGTGGACTTTCAGCAGACACATGGGAAAGGCAGGCTCCCTGGGGAAGGAGAGGCAGCCG
Organism: Marmota flaviventris; assembly: GCF_047511675.1. Taxonomy (NCBI): domain Eukaryota; kingdom Metazoa; phylum Chordata; class Mammalia; order Rodentia; family Sciuridae; genus Marmota; species Marmota flaviventris. The sequence goes on from NC_092505.1 coordinate 84,215,541, forward strand.
TGGTGGGTGCCCTGGAGCCAAACAGGCTTTGTTAAAAAAAAAAAAAAAAGTGTCATTTGGGATTATTTTGTCATTGTTCCTCACTCTGAAAAGCACAAAGTAAAATGTAATTACTATTCCTATTGCAATGCTATGAAGGAGAGGCTGTGCTATGCTCTCTCCTTTCAGAACAAACCTTCTGTTCCCTGAAGCAGATGTTAGGATGCAGGTAGAACACCCACCATCTCAGGTCCATATGCAACAAGAATTCTCTCTCTCTCTTGTCCCTTTTAAGTAGACTGTCATGTATCAAACATGAAGAAGATAAATCAGAATTCTGCTAACTAAAGTGAATTATAAGATAGGAGTATCAGAGCGGCAATATCTTTAGTTCCAGGATTCCCAACATCCTTTATGTATGAGCCTTGCATAGCTGAACTTACTTCCTTACATGACAAAATGACACCATGATCAGCAAAGCCCTTGAAGTTATAGTTTTGACTTAGTGACGGGTTTTCCCAAGTGGCATTTCTAGAATTGTAAACTTCAAATCAGTATGCTTTATAATTTGAAAACCAATCCCTAAGCATTGTGTACCTGCCAAGTACTTTAATGGCTTCTTTTCTTTCTTTCTTGGTGTGTTCGTTTTCAAAAGGATGATATCGGGAAACTGGGCAAGCTGTTGATGCATGGCCCTTTCAATGTCTGGACAATTCACAAGGATCGTTATAAAATGAAGGATTTTATTAGATTTAAACCCAGCCAGAGGCAAATCTATCTATTCGAAAGAGGAATCGTGTTCTGTAAGATTCGAATGGAGCCTGGTGACCAGGGGCCATCTCCTCATTACAGCTTTAAGAAGTGGATGAAGGTAAAGGGGATCCTAATATACCTGGAGTCACCACCATCTGGGGACTGAGAAGAGAGAGATGGTTTCCCCTTATTTTACAGAAGAGGAAACTGAAGCTTTGAGAGGGGAAGTTAACTTGCCAAATGCTTCACAGCCGAGCTGGAATCCATACCCAGGCCTGCCAGACTCTAGACTCAGGGCTTGTTGTCAGTCCCTAGACAGGGCTGGGGGAGGCATAGGGGTGGCTGCATGCTAGATAAGACAAAAGGGACCTTTCTGTGGCTTGTCTGGAAAAACTAATCAGTAAAAGTAAAGAGGAATCTTTCCTCTGGGCAGAGAGGAAACAATTTGGTGATTAAAGCACAAGCTGGGTCTCATGTTAATCTTCTCAATGTTATATTTTTGTGTATAAATGCAGACAGCATCCTCACTCTGGCCGTGGGGGGTCTATAAACCCCCTATCCACATCAAGTCTTGTCTCTCACCTGAATAGGAAATGTTTTATAGCCTGCTAGCTATGAGACAGACACACACAGAGACCTACACACACACTCACTTATATCTTGTGATTAATTAAAGCTATCAATTCATGTAGTTTTCTTTATTTATATTTCTTAATGGATACTCACTCAGTTACCATTAAATAGAGATTTGTGAAGTAGGTATTACAGAAGAGGTGATTTCTTCACTCAATGGTCGAGTAGCTACAGCCCTCCTCAGGGAAAGCATAGTCTCTGAAACGAACAGAACAGGGGATACTGTACCAGACTCTGTTTTATGCTGCCTTGGGGACATGCACAGAGGAAAGCAAAAAACACTTGGAAGGAAGATAAAAGAGACATGTTAAGGGTAGAAAAAAATTAGAGGGGCAAGACTGACAATTTAAATGTCAAAAAAAAAAAAAATGCTGATACAGAACACTTCTTTCTTTACAATAGTTGGTGACACTTTCAATTCGCCCACTTGGAAGGGGGAGCCATAAAAAGTTTGAAATTGCCAACCGAAATGGACTTGAGAAATACATCCTGCAGGTAAAGCCCATACCTCGTTCTTGGTTTTCCTTTGCTCTTTCCCTCTTGTGTTTCCGTAATTCGACGAGGGATCTTCTGTCCCCTTACTCTAAAGATCACGTAGAGAACAAAAGCCCTGTGCTTAATACTCAGGGTGATCTGATACTCATAGCATTTTCTTACCTGTAATTGCAGGCAACCTCAAAAGAAATCAGAGATTGTTGGTTTTCAGAAATAAGTAAATTATTGATGGAACAACAAAACAATATTAAAGGTAGGTTATCTCTGCTGACTTCAGTCTGGAGCATTATTCTGATTGCAATGGGTGCAGACTGGGGATGTTGTCAAAGAATGTTTTGTCAGAAAATTAACTGTGGTCACATGTTCATGCCTGTGCTTGCTTTAAATTGACTGGGTTTGGGGGAGGGGCACAGTTGTGTGTGGTTGCACTGAAGTGTCCCTTTTAGTTATGTTCGTACACACACCTAATTGCTAAAGTCGACTCTCCTAAAAGCCACTTGAGAAAATATGAACAGGGATTCAAATATCCAACATTGCCTTTCAGAAACTGTACTGCCTTTTTTCCAAAGTTGAGATAAAATTCACATATCATAAAATTTGCTCTCCTATTAAAGCATACAATTCCAGTGCTTTAGCCTATTCACAATTGTACAAAGTTGTCTAATCATCCCCACTTTAATTTTAATTCTAAACTGGAACATTTTTATAACACCTCACTAAAAAAATCCTGTATCTATTACCAGTCATTCCCCATCTCCCCCCCCCCCCCAACTGCTGGCAACCACTAATCTACTTTCTATTTGATTTTCTTACTCTAGATACTATAAAAAAGTAACTCTTCCTGTCAAGATGCTTTCACTTAGCATATTTTTTTCAGGTTTTATCCACATTGTAGCATATATCAGTACTTACTTCCTTCTTATGGCTAAATTATACTCCAGTACATGGATGTACCATTGTTAGTTCATGTTTTGCTGCTATAACAGAATAGAATAGACTGGGTCATTCATAATTAGCAGAAATCTATTGGCTCACAGCTCTGGAGATTGGGAAGTCCAGGATCAAGGGGCTGGAATCTGCTCAGGGTCTTCTCTGCATCATCCCACATGGCAGAAGGTAGAAAGAGAGAGGAGGGAAAGAAGGGAGAGAGCGCTCATGTGTACACACACACATGCACATGTGTGTACATGGAAGGAAGGAAAACTTGTCCTTTTATAAGGGTCCACTCTTGTGATAACAAAACCACCCCACAATAATTGTATGAACCCATTCATGAGATTAGTGCCCCTATGACCCAAATATCTCCTATTAGGACCCACCTTCCACTGGTGATCAAGTTTCCAACACGGGACACATTCAAATTATAGCAATCATATTTGTTTATCCATTCATCAGGTGATGAACATTTGGGTTATTTACACTTTGTGGTTTTTGTAAATAGTGGTGCTACATATTTTCATGTAAGTTTTTTTTTAAAAATGTGAGTCCTTATTTCTAAGTTTCTTGGATATTGAAGTGGAATTGCTAGATCCTATGTTCATTCTAGTTAACTTTCTGAGGAGCTTCCAAATTGTTTTCCAAGGCAGTAGCACCATTTCAGATTCACACCAGCAATAAATAAAGGTTCCAATGATCGTTATTATCCATAATTATTATTATTAATAATTATTGCCGAAGGGGTTTATAGCTCAGCGGTAGAGTGCTTGCCTCTCACATGAGAGGCACTGGGTTCGATCCTTAGTACCACATAAAAATAAATAAATGAAGTAAAAAGATAAAAAAAAAAGATATTATGTCTATTTTTAAAAAATCTTTAAAAAATATTATTATTATTGCCATCCCAGTGGGTTTGAAATGATAGCTCATTGTGATTTGATTTGCATTTCCCTATAACTAGTGATGTCAAGCATCTTTTAATGTGCTTATTGGCCTTAGGTATATTTTCTTTGAAGAAAAATCTATGTCCTTTGCCCTTCTTTTTTTTTTTTTTTTTTTTTTTTTTTGGTACCTGGGATTGAACTCAGGAGCACTTAACCACTGAGCCAGCCCTATTTTATATTTTATAGAGACAGAGTCTCACTGAGTTGCTTAGCACCTCGATTTTGCTGAGGCTGGCTTTGAACTCATGATCTACCTACCTCAACCTCCCAAGCCTCTGGGATTACAGGTGTGTGCCACAGTGCCCAGCTCCTTTGCCAATTTTTTTTTTAATTTTTTTATTGCTCAAAACATTACAATGATCTTGACATATCATATATTTGATTCAAATGGGGTATGTAATTTTATTTTTCCACGTGTACAGATTGCAGGATCACATTGGTTTGGCTTCTTTTTATGGTTGAGTTGTAGTGCTAGTTGGATACCAGAACTCCTGTCAAATAACATTTTGCATTTGAGCATTTGTTTTCACTTTCTTGGGAGTGTCCTTTGAAGCACAAATTTATTTTTTACTTTGATGAAATTCAATTTGTCTGGTTTTTTTCCTTTGGTTGCTTATATTTTGGATATTTAAAAAACCATTGCCTAATCCAAGGTAATGAAGGTTTATACCTAAGATGTCTTCTAAAAATTTATAGCTTTATCTCTTGCATTTAGGTCTTTGATCCATTTTGAGCTAATTTTTTTTAAATTCTTTAGTTGTAGATGGACACAATACCTTTATTTATCTATCTTTATGTGGTGCTGAGGATCAAACCCAGTGCCTCACCTGTGCTAGGCAAGTGCTCTACTACTGGGCCACAACCTCAGCCCCTGATCTAATTTTTGTGTGCTATTCTTCGCCATCATTGTAGACTGTTGTTTTCCAAGGCTACCCCAAGAAGGAAGGGGAAGTTAGGTTCAGGGTGAGTTAAGACACCACAAATCTCACTGCTCAGACTGAGGTTCATTTTGAACAAATGATCTCCAGATTTCACTGCAAACCTTTAATTTCCAGTTTTCTGGGAAAAAAAAATTGTTACTGACAATTTTTGCCAGCTTTACCCCACACTTTCATGGTAAAGAGAACTTTTGAGAGTTTTGTTCTCCACCATTTTCACTAATGTCACTCATAATAATTGAAAGTCATCTTTACCCTTTCACATTTGTATCATTTAAAGGATCCTCAATCCTCTTCGTAACAGCAGGGGGTGGGGAAATTCACACCAGCCTTCATCAATGAAGTTCCAATTGGTCAGGTAACATTGCTAGGGTTGAGAAATGTCAGTCTTATGTGAAAATTTTATCCCTGTCATTTATTCTGGCAATGATTTACGAGAAACACACATGCGCACACACACACACACACACAAAGTTGTATAAAGTAAGGAAAATTGCATAAAAATGAAAAGATAAATTTTATCTTTAGAGACTTGGCAAGAATGCAACCATTTCTCACTCTTTCTGTGTCTCCTCTGATCATCATCTAGTGGGAGGACGGGAGGGCAGGTGTGGAGAATATGCTCAGAGGGGTTTTCCATATGGTTAGATGTGGAAAAAGATACATTGAGAAGTAGGACTGGAAAACTACTACTTCTGTTTCTTGTCACAAGAAATTAACAAAAGTTCTTGATTTAAACTCTAGGACTCTACCAGGATAGATAAGATTGTATAGTTGGTTTTAATTTGCCTAGAAACTATGATTACTTTTGCTTTTCAGCTATTAATACTACATTGAATGTGGTAATTAAGTCTGAGTGCCCTTAAGGCTAAAACAGAAAGGTAGGAAAAAGTAACTTGGTTTCTCACAGGAACAGCATTCTCATTACAAGATTGTTCTAGAAATACTTACTTCTTAGATCAGCGTTTCTCAAAGTGGAGTTTAGGGACCACCTGCCTAAGAATGACTTAAAGGACTTGAATACAGGTTTTAAGGTCCCACCCCAGAACTATGGAGTTGGAATAGCTAGGGTTAGTGCCTTGGGATGCATATTTTAGCTTATTAAAATTTCTAGACAGGAACCCTATACCACAATTTTTAAACATCTTTATTCAGATATATTGACATAATTAAAAAAATTGATAGTCCTCAGATCAAAGACCTAAATGCAAAATTTAAACTATAAAACATAAAACATTTAGAAGTAGATACAGGACAAAATGTACATGGTCTTTAGATGACTAGATAAGATACTAAAACCATGTCATCTAAAGAGGCTCAGAAGATCTGTTAGGCAAAAAGGCATTTATTTGGGATCTTAGAATTATGACTGAGGGAACAGACTTCACCAGAAACCAGAATGTGTCCATGTATCCCATTAGGAAAAGGTTTAGAGAGGTTTTTGTTTGTTTGGTTGGTTGGTTGGTTTAGTTTGGTTTTTGTACTGGGGATTGAACCCAGGTAGTATTTTTAAGGGTTAAAAATAAGTGGGGGGAGGTTTACATGAGTTATGTAGGGTTTTTACCAAGAATTACAATTGGAGGGCTGGGATTGTAGTTCAGTGGCAGAGTGTTTGACTTGCTCATGTGAGGCACTGGGTTCGATCCTCAGCACCACATAAAAATAAATAAATAAAATAAAGATATTGTGTCCATCTACAACTAAAAAAATTAAAAATAAAAAGAATTACAATTGGAGGATAAATTTACTTCTATAGCTCATTGGTCTAGTAAAGATCATTGCAGACCATACATTCTAGGAAAGAGTATAGGATGCACAGTCCTTGAGATGTTTCTTCTCATCAAATAACTTCTTTTTGGCATGTCAGCAATTTCATAAAGGGTTCCCCCACAAAAAAAAAAAATGGAGCTGTCACAAAATTAGGTCACTACTACTGATTTTCTTTCACAATCCATAAAATTTTTAAAAATTGGATTTCATCAAAATTAAAATCATCTGCTGTTCAAATTTAATTTTAAAAACATGAAAAGATAAACCACACACTGAAAGAAAAAAGATTTTTTTTTGGTACTGGGGATTGAACTCAGGGGGCACTCAACCACTGAGCCACATCCCCAGCCCTATTTTGTATTTTATTTAGAGACAGGGTCTCATTGAGTTGCTTAGCACCTCACTTTTGCTGAGACTGGCTCTGAACTCGTGATCCTCCTGCCACAGCCTCCCGAGTTGCTGGGATTACAGGCATGCACCATCCTGTGCCTGGCTGAAAGAAAATATTTGCAGAATATGTAATTAAAGACTTGTATCTAAGAGGTATACAAAGCTCTCAAAACCCAATGAGAGAACAATAAACAAAATATTTGAACTGACACATCACTAAAGAAGATATACAGATGGCAAAGATCCACTTTAAGTGATTTTTATTGTTGTTGTTTTTGTTTTTGTTTTGTGTATTATGTGAGATATGGATCAAAGTTCAGGTGTTTGATATATTGATATCTGTTGATATATTTCCATATTGATATCTAGTTGGTCTATGAAATTTGTTTAAAAGACTCTTCTTTCTCCAACTGACTATTTATAGAAGTGAGACTATTTATATAAGTGCATCTGTTTCTGGATGTTCTATTCTTTTCCTTTGATCTATTTGTCCATCTTGACATTAACGTCCTCATTATCTCAATTACTATGGCTTCATAATAAGTCTTAAAATCAGATAATTTGAGTCTTCCAACTTTGTTCTTCCTTTTGAAGTTGTTTTGGTTATTCTATGTTCTTTACATTTTCATATACAGTTGTCCCTTGGGATCCATGGGGTATTGGTTCTGTATATATGCTCAAATTCCTTATGTAAAATGGAATAGTATCTGCACATAATCTATACACATCTGTTTTTCTCCCTTTTTTCCAATGCTGGGGATCAGATCCAGGGCTTTCCAGATGCTATACCCCTAGCCCTGTGCACATTTTCTTCTGTACTTTATTCATCTCTAGATTAATTATAATACCTGATACAATGTAAATGCTACATAAATAGTTGTTGCACTCTATTGTTTAAGGAATAAGATTTTTTAAAATTCTGTGCATGTTCATTACAGATGCAATTATTTTTTTCCAAATATCTTCTGTTTACAGTTGGTTGAGTCCATGGAGGGAAGAGATACAGATACAGAGAGTCAACTGTATATTTTAGAATGAGCTTGTCAATTTCTGGGGGGAAAAAAACTTGCTGAGATTTGATTGGGATCACTTTAGTGATCTATAGATCAATTGACTTTTTCCACAATATTGAGCAAAATCTACAATTTAAATCTTAACTGAATCTCCCCTGATTAGCCCTGGCCTGTAGTTAAAAAGACACATTTGTTTGGAAGGTAAAAATGTATTTATTCAGCTAAAATTCAGACACACATTTCCCAGACCCTCCTCAAGGCCTGGCACCATGCTCTCTAGGTTATGACAGGAAGGTAAAATCCAGATAATAAGCCAACCAGAACCAGCATGTAGTTTCCATTAAAAGAAAAGAAAGAAAAAAAAAAAAAAAAACCCTGAAAGCCCCACAGTTGTCCCAGTCCCTTTTTTCACAGATATGCAAACTGAGGGTCAATTTTACCAGTGACATTTCACAAGGGCTCTAAGAACTCGGAAAGGCCCACAGTGAGTGGGAGGCAGAGCCTTGAGCTGGACCCTATGAGGAGATGAGACTCTCAGGGGCAGAATAGAGACTCAGGGGCACCCAGGCAGTGGGGGAGGGTGGTATGCAAGTTCCAAGTTCAGGAATGTCAAGAACATTGGCCCCTTGTATATGTCTAGCACTTCACAAAGATCTGACATAGAACCATTATCACCCTATAGCACCTTTCATCCTTAGGGATTCTTGGGCCTAATAATTTTATGCAATGAGCAAGGCATAAGATACCTGGGGTTATGGGTGAGAAGGACACTGGGAGCCAGGGAGGGATTGGAGACAGCCTAGCAGCAGAGGGCATTGTATCCAAAGGATGTTATGGAGTCAGAGTTTGGTCAGGGAAGAGGAATGTTTAACAAATGCATGGGGAGAGGTCAAGGAGAGAGATGGGCCCTGTGGTTTGGGACGTCTTTGTATGTGGCATGATGGGATGGTCTAGGGGGCTGTGGGGAAAGCCCACGGGGCAGGCAGCTTTATGATAGCAGCACTTAGGTGGGATACAAGGCAAGGTAGAAACCAAGTCCACAGTTCCATCCTAGTCACTGGGCAACATGTTCTAGTCACTTGGATAATAAAAGATGCCTCTGGAGTCCTTCGAAGACCACAGAGCTGCCTCCAAGGGAGAACATATGCAATGGTGATTTGAATCCTGGCTTGAGAGGTCATGGGTAGAGTTGGAAGAAATGCCATTGAGATGAGAGAGTAAGCCTCATATATCAGGCGGAAGAGTTCAGATTTTAGGCTGTTGTAGGCAACAAAGGGGCAGGCAGGTGGGGAAGCCACTCGAGTTGAGATGTGTTATTTTTATTACACCTAGGATGACATCCAAATAAAGAATGTGATTCTTATTACTGTCCAGAGGTTTGTGATCTACCCCTCACCTGGTCATATACTTTGGGTTCAAGTGGAAAAAATAAGTACTTCACAGGCACACTGTTTAGTTCTTAATTCAGTACTAAGGGAGCTAATTGTTGAAATATGGATGGACCCAGAGTCCAGGCACAAAGGGAACCCAGCAGGATGGGTGGGAGAAACAATGGCTACCAGGGACAGGCAAGCCAGAAACTGTTTTTGAATAAGTAGGAAAATAAGATTAAGATCTATACACGGGCTGGGGTTGTAGCTCAGTGGCAGAGCGCTTGCCTCAAATGCATGAGACCCTGGGTTCGATCCCCAGCACCACATAAAAATAAGTAAATAAAAATAAAGATATTGTGTCTATCTACAACTAAAAAAATTTTTTAAAAAGCTCTATACACTTTGATATATTTTATAGTATTCTATGTATACGTGTATGAAAAATCAATATATACAATCCATTCAAAGTAGCTTAAATTTGAGAGTGTTGTTTTGCTTTGTTTCAGGCCAAGGGAATCTACAGTTTGAAGCAACCACTGGGTGAGTAGTGGGGTTTTTTTGTTTGTTTGTTGTTGTTGTTATTTGTTTGTTTTATTTTGTTTTGTTTTTTTAAGAAATGTCAAGGGGCTGGGGTTGTGGCTCAGTGGTAGAACACATGCCTAGCATATGTGAGGCACTGGGTTTGATTCTCAGCACTGCATATAAATAAATGAAAAAAAATAAAGGTCTATCAACATCTAAAAAAATTTTTTTAAAGAAATGTTAAATGCTATGGACAATTCATATTGATTTTGCATGATTCTTCTTATAGAATTTTTAACATTGAACGTGCTATGAATAATTTCCAATCTTAAAAAAAAAAAAAATTTCAGTTCCCTGACCCCACTGCCAGATAAAGGCAGCTTTTCCAGTGCTGACTCACTGGGCCATCAATTAAAGTGATACCTGCCACTTTGAATCCTCCTTTAATTGCTGCTGCATCTATTTGTTTGTTTGTTTTTAATATTCAAATGAGAACTTCCAATTCTACTCCTATTTTCATGTGCCTGCCTGTCCTTCTTTGCTGAGTGGATACCAGTATCCTCTCACGTTAATTCCTACAGCTTCCCTCTCTCCACTAAGAGCTCTTCTGGTCACCACTGTCCTCTCATTCCCTCTAGTCTGCAGGAGGATGCACTTACACTCCCTTCAGGAGGTAAACTTTCTCTGTAATTCCTCTCCCTGGCCAAGGCATGAAGGAGGAACCCACTATGTGTTTCCTGAATAAACCTTAGTCTGTGATCCAGTTTTGATACAGGATCCCACTTAAATTTTTTAGGCTCATTTATCCTGCTCCTAATGGAGCTGCCCAAAGAGGTGGGAGTCAGTGAAGGCTCTAGAAACCAGCAGAGTTTCTCTCCCTGCTCTTTGCACACACGATATTATGAAGTACTCTCTAATTACACCATGTAGTGGACCGTTTTATTATTTTATGATGTGTTTTTCTCTCTACTAGACCATAAATTTCTCTAGGGCATGGAGGTTGTCTTGTTAGTTTTAGCTTCCCTTGGGCCTCATATACAAGGTCCTGTCACTTGTATAGGTGCTCAGTAGATGTTTAGTGAATGAAAGAACTCATTGAAGCATCAAGTGAAGCTTGCAAACTACTCTGTAAACAAAGTTGTGGGGAGGGGCAGTGCCAAGGTTTAGCTCAGGCACATCTCATTTACTTGGACCTCCTGTGTCTAGTAGGTGTTAGATCTAATCTAATCCAAAAGACTTGGTACAACAGTTTGCATTTCAGGCCAATAATCAGGAGAGGAGGGAACTGCAGTGAGCTAGTGAAACAGTCTTTGGGAATCCAGAAGGGGATTTCTCCTCTTTACCTCCCCACCTTTAAGATTTGCAGCCATGTAGGGCACAAAGGCACACACCTATAATCCCAGTGGTTTAGGAGGCTGAGGCAGGAGGATCATGAGTTTAAAGCCAGCCTCAGCAAAAGTGAGGCACTAAGCAACTCAGTGAGACCCTGTCTCTAAATACAATACAAAATAGGGTGGAGATATGGCTCAGTGGTCAAGTGCCCCTGAGTTCAATCCCCAGTACCTCTCCCAGCCCCCCAAAAAAGAATATTGTGAGTTCAAATCTAACCTCAACAACTTTGCAAGGTCCTAAGCAACTCAGTGAGATCCTGTCTCTAAATAAATAAATAAATAAATACAAAAAAGTGCTGGGACTGTGGCTCAGTGATTAAGTGCTCCTGGGTTCAATCCTTGGTACCCACCCACCCACCCTCCGCCCCCAAAAAAAGTTTTGCAGACAGAGATTAACTTTATTATCCAACAAGAGGTGTCCTTTGAATGTTCCCTTTTCCATTGTTGGATGTTACCATAGAGTTGGGGCAGATCTTAGATCACAGGTAAAGGAGCAGAGAGAAGTTGCACACAGAGACTTAAGACCAGGGATAACCTAGTACAAGCCAATGCTGCTCTGGCTGGTAGAAGGAGGAATGCAAGTGCTGTTCTCTCCCATGATTCAGTGCTCCTCTGTATTTCTCTAAAGCAAAGGCAATGGAGTGGAATGTGTTCCTGGGACTGAAAACACAGATAGAGCTACAACTAGCAAGGAAGAGCCAGTCTCCAGCACTCATGGAATGAAAGGTAGGACCCAATGGAGAGCAAAGCACAGAAGCAGGGTGACACTGCTACTGAGCCACTGGGGAAGACACCCGAGTCCCGGCCCTCCCTTAGAAGTAAGAGGGAGGAGAAAGAACAGCATCTATACCCTTTATGTGGCATAAAATCAATTTCCTGCTGTTCATTTGTGGTGTTCTAATTAGGCCAGAAGTCTCACATTGAGAGTTAACTCCTCTCTAGAGGAGCTGCTCTGTGAAGGAGTAGTTGTTGCAGGTAAGAGCAGCGCCAGAAGGTCTGTTCTTTAGAAGCAAGATGTGTGGAGGCACTTTACTTCTCGCTCTCTCCAGGAATTTTGAATTTTGAATTTTGAATTTTGCTGCTTCCCAAAACTCTCTGTGGAAAGATTCAGAGCTCTTGATCCAGGTACTTTCCCATAGGATATCACCTCTAAGCACTTTGTACATCAATTTCCTACAGGCAGAATTGGGTGCAGGACGAAAATTAAATAAATAAGCAGGTGTATAGTCATTTTTATATTTCCTATTTTAAGGACATCACCGTAGGTTATGGGTTCATGGGGCTTTGAATATGTTATTTTATCATCTTATCTTTTCCTAACTATTTAAACTAAAGATAATCATTTTAAAAAAATAATCTTCTGCTTTATGCTTCCTGTCACTGCCCATAGTGAAAACCTTGGGAATTTAATATTTAAAGTTTGGGCTTTTGGACTATGTATCCATCAGCTCAGGTTGCCAGAAACAAAATGCCACAGACCAAGTGGCTTAAAGAACAGAAACTTCCTTTTCACAGTTCCAGAGGCTGGAAGTCTGAAATTAGGTAACAGAATGCTTGGTGCTAGTTGGGGGTCCCCTTCCTGGATGGCAGAGGGCTCTCTCCTCACTGTGTGCTCATGTGACCTCCACGTTCAGTGGGTCAGGGCAAAGAAGCAGCTCTCTGGTGTCTCTTCTAAGGGCACTGATCCCATATGACCAAGGCCCTGCCCTCCTGACCTCATTAGGTCCTCTCACCTCCAAAGGTCCCATCTCCAAATACCACCACATGAGGCATTAGGGCTTCAACATGTGAATGGGTTGGAGCATGAACATTTAGCCCATAGCAGACCATTTGTGATTAACTTGGTGCAATACAAAGTATGTCTTCAGGCACATACTTTATTTTACAATGGCTGCTAGAAGAAGTATTAGTTCAAAATGCACTTATTGAGCACTTAGAAAGCACAAAAGTCATTAAACAAGCCCAGACCCAGAACCCCGTTTCCACTCCCATCTACCCCAGGCCAAGACTGAATAAGTTTCTTCTTTAAGCTTCTGGACTCTTGGATGTTAATGAGCATGAGTAGCAAATTAAACAGGAAGAAGTCCACGTCATGGAGAAATCAGATGTTCAGACTTGGTCAACAAATATTAATAGTAATGCCATTTAATAAGGCAGTAATTGTCAACTAGGGTGTGTTTGTGCTATAAAATTTTATATTTAGAAAATGAAAAGCGACCTGTTTTCTTCTAAGGACAAACCGGGAAAATAAGGATTGAGAAAAATCTTGGTTCTAGAATATGGTGTATAAATCTTTCGTTAGGCCTAGTCTTCCATGGGAGGTGGCAGGAGCTCTGGGAGGTTGGAGGTTTTTGTTTTATTTTCCTGTGGAAATTTCAGGTTGGCTTGTGAAAAGCTTTTTTTTTTTTTTGAAGGAAAATAAAACTGAATTTATATCTCCTAAGTAACTGGTCGTATCTTCTAACACTGTCTCATATTTACTATGGTGGTTAGAGGGCGTCACATTCCAGTTTCCTCTTGCTTTGAAAAACTCAATGTTAGGTAGGATGCCTGGTGTTGGGCTCCTGTTTCATCTGGGGCCCAATAGACCAACAAAATATGTTGGCACTTCAGTTCTCAACCTATTAGGTTGTTGATTTAATAGGTGACTTTTCAGATTACTGGGACTTTAAAACACTGAACCTATGAAAGCTAGCCAGGTCATAATGTATGTCATGCTCATGAGGTGTTTTCACAAAAAGATCTTTATGAGCTGATCTGTTTGAGGATAGAAGGGTCAACAATAACAAAGATGTCCAAATATGATCACCAGGAGATATGAACTAACATATAGATTTATAATTCCTCTTTTACCCAGATCATAAGGATGAGGATTATCCAAGTGCCTTCCTTCCTTTCCTCTCTCTCTCTCTCCACTAACTTAAGGTCATTATGCCCAAAAGGCATGGTGTGAGCAGAAGAAAGAAAGGATGACTTTTAGTGCGCACTTGATTTGAACTGTGTCTGTACATGTTCATGTATATCTGTGCACACTCAGGCATACACAACTTTCAATAATAGGAAGGCTGCCTGGTTTCAGGGGACAAAAAGGTGGCAGTAGAATGACAAATGTGTTGATATAAGCTGAGATGACCTTTCACTAATTAGGCTCATGAAAACCAGTCAGCTCTTGAGAAGATTGGCTGACACCATAAAATCAAAAAATATACTAATAATTCAGTTGGGTTGTGAAAAGTAGCCTAAAACACAAAAACACTACATGCGGGTGAGGCTGTGGAGCAACAGGAACTCTCATTCATTGCTGGTGGGAATGCAAAATGGCTTAGTTACTTTGGAAGGCAGTTTAATAATTTCTCACAAAACCGAATATATTCTTTCCATACAATTGAGCATGCATGCTCAGTATTTTCCCAGGGGAGTTGAAAACGTATGTCTCTACAAAAACCTGCACACAAATATTTCTACATGTTTTTATTCACATTTTGCCAACCCTGGAAGCAACCAAGATATCCTTCAATGGGTAAACAGATAAACTGGTATATCCAGTCAATGGAATATTATTCAGCACTAAAGAAATGAGCCCTCAAGCCAAGAAGAGACATTTAAAAAAAAAACCCTAAATGCATACTATTCAGTGCAAAAGGCCAGGTCTGAGAAATCTATAATTCATATGATCCCAGCTTTATGACATTTTAGAAAATTCAAATTTTTTATTATCTGGAGATGGTAAAGGGATCATTTGTTGTCAGGAGTTAGTGTGGAAGAGAAGGATGAGTATACAGAGTGGGGATTTTTAGGACACTGAAAATATTCTGGTGTGATACTGTAATGGTGGATACATATCATTTGTCCAAACCCATAGAGTGTGCATCACCAAGAGCAAACCCTGACGTAAGCAATGGACTTTGGATGAGTACGAGTATCCATCAGCTTCACCCCTCTGGTAATGATGGTGATGGTGAGGAGGCTAGGCATGTGTAGGGGCAGGGGCCTTATGGAAAATCTCTGAACCTTCCTCCACATTTTCTTATGAAATTTTTTCTGCTTAAAAAAAATAGGAGCCTTCATAAAGACTTTCTTCATATAGACCACATGCACATTATTGTATTAGACAGTGTTGAAACCTGCCCAGTTCCTCTTTATCAGGCTGGTACATCCATTTACTTCCCAATTGCTTTGAAGTTAGCTGATGATATCTCACAGTTGTGCCCTTCTAAGAACTGCCCTCAGCTGACGAGAGCTGTCTAGCCAGGAAATGCCTGTGAGGCTACATCCTCCCCCAAGGGTAGCTTGTGGCCCACAAATGGGTTACTAGTTCAGGGTACAAAAGCCAACCCTCTGTACCAAGATAACACCCTTGTGGTCCCATGTGTGCTCTAGCATTTCCTAGGGGATCGGGCTGATGCTAGACTTCAGCCAAACCCACTTCTATGCTTACTTCTTCCCCGCCCTGTTTTCTGCCCTCACTCTCTCACAGGTTTCATCTGAAAGCCCTTTCTCAATAACACACTTGCACAATCTGCTTCCTGACCTAAGATAGTACAAGAGAAATCCAAGAAACAATGGGACTCTGGTATTGGGTCACCTGCTGGCAATTAGTAATAAGGACCCCATCAGTGGTGTTAACAGAGTATTGAGAGTCCTGATCCCTGAACTGCTGTGGTTCAATTGCCTGGACCTTCACCTGTGGTGAGCTGGGATCAGATATAGGTGGGCAGTGACACGCCAGCTGGTGCTAGGTCTTTGGAGAGGATGGTGGAATTAGGAGTCTGCTGCTAAGTAACACTGAGGCACTGAAGATAAAGGGACAGACCCACATTAGTCACCAATTTAAAGCCCATTGTGAGAATCAGAGGGCCTCCTTGCCAATGTTCAGCTCCTCATCTCCAGCCAGACTGAGCTGAAGAGCCAATGGCAGAATTTAAGAAAAGGATACATTTTCAGGCAAGGCAAATCTGTCACTTGGTCATTTTGGGATCCTAGCCAGTAGATGAGGAGACAAAGTCAGGTCATGATAGGTAAAAAGGACCCTAAGCATTGAAATGAGAATTCTAGGTCCATACCCTTTATCCCCTGGATAAAGCGATGACCTACTCCCCCTTATTAAGAGAGAGACCCTCTCCTATCCCCCCAGGACTGTACAGAACCTGCAGATGAAGCATGTAAGACAATGTTTGCTCTTCCTCATGTTTTCCGTATCTCCCTTCCAAACCCTTTCCAGAATAGAGACTAGGATGGGCATTACAACATGACCTGACCTGGGGTAGAAGCACATGGACCTATGGTCATGAGCTCCAAAGGCAAAGATCTTTGAATTATGCATTAGTGCCCATCTAAGAAGATCCATTATAGAAAAGGTACCAAAAGACCAATCCAGGAGAAGGAAGATGGCGGCAAGGGGAGTGCATTGCCCCCGTGTGCTGCTTCACTGTGTGGGAGTATGACAAGTCAGGACGGCTAAAGGCTATCTTGTTAGGAATTTCCAGCAATAGTGGGGTGCTCCGGAACCTGGAGGAAGGATTTCCATTGCACGAGGATCGGCTACGGGAACTCAAACGCGAGAGGTTTGTCGCACGGAGGGTAACACTGCTTATTCAGCAAATCGCCCCGCGGCTAGAGTCTGCAGCGCACGCTGGGATAGTGACGCAGGGTTACTTCGCTGCAGTTTCTGCCAGCCGCGCAAGCACTGTACTCAGGGCTGAATTCTGGGTTCGAGACAGGGGAAGGAAGCGGTCCATCTCGGTTCTCCACACCGGTCAGACCACAGAGGAGGCCAGCAGCCACCATGTTGGTAAACTGACGTAACCTTCCCTGTTTTCGACTGACCGCAGCTCATTCAGCCATAGAATAGGTAATTTCAGGCTGCAATTCGCCTGCGGCTTGCAGACAGATTGCTAGGGTTCAGCGCCTGGGTGCTTCTTAGAACCTGATCTTATCGGAGCGAACACCGAGCGCGGGGCGGCCAAGTTCCGGCTCCCGGAACCGTCCCGGAACCGCCCTGGCCCAGGGCTGCGGAGCCTGCGGAGGCTGCTTCTTGGACCCTGCTCCTATCAGAGCATTCACCAAGCACTAAGCAGCCGAATTCCGGCTCCCGGAACTGAGCCCGCGGGGACTGCTTCTTGGAGCTTACACTTATAGGAGCTTACACCGAGCACGGAGCGGCCGGGGCTAGGAGCCCGCGGAAACTGCTTCTCGGTCCGGGTCCTGCTGAGGGCCGGTCAGGACTCACCCGTTGCTTTGGTTGTCCAGCAAGGGGAACGAAATGCTGCCATTCGCATAGGATACCAACATGGCAGAGATCTGATGTCAGCAGAAAGCGGCGGAGGAGAGAACTTCATCAATACCAGCGGTGACATAAGCAGTTGGTCTCCTGGTAGGGGGGGTGAGGCACAGTCACCCGAGTCTCCTCAATTTGTCGTCGAGCCAGAGGGGAGGAGCCGGGCCGCCGCCAGCGCCCGGAGCAGGCCCAGCAGCTCGCCAGCGTGGTGACCGCGTGACCCCAATTGGAGAGGGGGCGGAGCGGAGCCGCCACCCGCACCCGCAAGGTGGGCAGACCCGCGACCCAGTGGTACATGGGCGTGGTAGGAGGGGCAGGGCAGAGCCGCCGTTCGCGCTTGCAAGGTAAACAGACCTGTGACAGCCTGGCGGGTCAGGCCCAGTGGCCTGCCAGTGTGGTACACACGTCACCCCAACTGGAGTAGGGGCAGAGCAGATCCTTCTCCCACGCCTGGATCAGGCCCTGCCGGTGTGGTGGTCACGTGACTCCAATTGGAGTGGGGGCGGAGCGGAACCGCCACCCGTGCCCGCAGGGTGAGCAGACCAGTGATCAACCTGCAGATCAGGCCCAGGGGTCCGCAGGCGTGGTAGGAGGGGCAGGGCAGATCCGCCGCCCGCGCCTCCAAGGTAGGCAGACCTACAACAGACCGGTGGATCAGGCCCAGGAGCCTGCCGGCGTGGTACAAACACCACCCTAATTGGAGTAGTGGCAGAGCAGAGTCGCCGCCCGTGCCAGGAACAGGCCCAGCGTCCTGCAGGCGGGGTAGTCACGACACCCCAATTGGAGTAGGGGCAGAGCAGAGCCTCCACCCGTGCCCGAAAGGTGGGCAGATCTGCGACCGACCAGCGGGACAGGCCCAGTGGCCTGCCGGTACGACAGACACGTCACCCCATTTGGAGTAGGGGCAGAGTAGAGCCGCCGCCCGCGCCTGCAGGGTAGGCAAACCTGCAACCGACCGGCGGATCAGGCCCTGTGGCCTGCCGGCGTGGTACACTCGTCACCCCAATTGGAGTAGGGGCAGAACAGAGCCGCCGCCAGCTCCCAGAACAGGCCCAGTGACCTGCCGGCGTGGTAGCCACGACACCCCAATTGGAATAAGGAGAGAGCAGAGCCGCTGCCCGCACCTGCAGGAAAGATACGCAAGCAGTATGAAAAGACAAGGAAAGAAAGGACCACAAGCAATGCAGGTCAACGCAACTTTAGAAGAGGTAACAGCTGCAGCAGATGGAATGTCAGATAAAGAATTCAGGATATACATGCTTCAGATGATCTGGAGTATCAAGGAAGACATTAAACAGCAAAATCAGACAATGAAAGATCACTTCGACAACGAATTACGCAAACAAATCCAGGAAGCAAAGGATCAACTATACAGGGAGATAGAGGTTATAAAAAACAAACAATCAGAAATCCTAGAAATGCAGGAAGCAATAAACCAACTTAAAAACTCAATGGAGAATACTACCAGCAGAGTAGAACACTTAGAAGATAGAACATCAGACAATGAAGACAAAGTATTTCAACTGGAAAAGAACATAGACAGCTCAGCAAGATTGTTAAGAAACCATGAGCAGAACATCCAAGAAATATGGGATAACATTAAGAGACCAAACTTAAGAGTCATTGGGATACAGGAAGGTACAGAGCTCCAAACCAAAGGAATGAGCAGTCTATTCAATGAAATAATACAAGAAAACTTCCCAGACTTGAAGAATGAGACAGAATCCCAAATCCTAGAAGCCTACAGGACGCCGAATGTGCAAAATCATAAGAGATCCACACCTAGACACATTATAATGAAGATGCCCAACATACAGAATAAGGAGAGAATTTTAAAAGCTACAAGAGAAAGGAAGCAGATTACATTTAGGGGTAAGCCAATCAGGATAACAGCTGATCTTTCAACACAGACTCTGAAAGCTAGAAGATCCTGGAATAACATATTTCAAACACTGAAAGAAAATGGGTTCCAACCAAGAATTGTGTATCCAGCGAAATTAAGCTTCAGGATGGAGGATGAAATTAAAACCTTCCACGATAAACAAAAGTTTAAAGAATTCGCAGCTAGAAAACCATCTCTTCAAAACATCCTCACCAAAGCATTACAGGAAGAGGAAATGGAAAATAACAATGAAAACCAACAGTGGGAGGTAGGACAGTAAAGGGGGGGGGGAATAATCAAAGAGGAAAACAAACCATGTTTAGTAACAGAAATAAACAAATATGGCTGGAAGAACAACCCATATCTCAATAATAACCCTAAATGTTAATGGCTTAAACTCACCAATTAAGAGACACAGGCTAGTAGAATGGATCACAAAACAAGACCCAACAATATGCTGCCTACAGGAGACGCATTTGATAGGAAAAGACATACATAGGCTGAAGGTGAAAGGTTGGGAAAAATCATATCACTCATATGGACTTCGGAAACAAGCAGGAGTGTCCATACTCATATCAAATAAAATAGATTTCAAGCCAAAGTTAATCAAAAGAGATAAAGAGGGACACTACATACTGCTTAAGGGAACCATACACCAACAAGACATAACAATCATAAATATTTATGCCCCAAACAATGGTGCAGCTATGTTCGTCAAACAAACTCTTCTCAAGTTCAAGAGTCTAATAGACCACCATACAATAATCATGGGAGACTTCAACACACCTCTCTCGCCACTGGACAGATCTTCCAAACAAAAGTTGAATAAGGAAACTATAGAACTCAATAACACTATTAATAACCTAGACCTAACTGACATATATAGAGTATACCACCCAACATCAAGCAGTTACACTTTTTTCTCAGCAGCACATGGATCCTTCTCAAAAATAGATCATATATTATGTCACAGGGCAACTCTTAGACAATATAAAGGAGTAGAGATAATACCATGCATCTTATCTGATCATAATGGAATGAAACTGAAAATCAAAGATAAAAGAAGGAAGGAAAAAGCATACATCACTTGGAGAATGAACAATAGGTTACTGAATGATCAATGGGTTATAGAAGACATCAAGAAGGAAATTAAAAAATTCTTAGAGATAAATGAAAACACAGACACAACATATCGGAATCTATGGGACACATTGAAAGCAGTTCTAAGAGGAAAATTCATTGCTTGGAGTTCATTCCTTAAAAAAAGAAAAAAACAACAAATAAATGATCTCATACTTCATCTCAAAATCCTTGAAAAAGAAGAGCAAAACAACAGCAAAAGAAGTAGAAGGCAAAAAATAATTAAAATCAGAGCTGAAATTAATGAAATCAAAACAAAAGAAACAATTGAAAAAATTGACAAAACTAAAAGTTGGTTCTTTGAAAAAATAAACAAAATCAACAGACCCTTAGCGATGCTAGCGAAGAGAAGAAGAGAGAGAACTCAAATTACTAGCATACGGGATGAAAAAGGCAATATCACAACAGACACTTCAGAAATACAGAAGATAATCAAAAACTATTTTGAATCCTTATACTCCAATAAATTAGAAGATAGTGAAGGCATAGATAAATTTATTAAGTCATATGATCTGCCCAGATTGAGTCAGGAGGATATAGAAAACCTAAACAGAGACAATCCTCTGTTCCCTTGGTGTCTGGAACCCGCCATTTTTTCAATCTTTTTGTAGCTTCTGTCCTGGATCCAGAGCCCAGGTGTCTGTGCTATGCAGAATCTGAAAAAAAACCACAGGGAGAATGCTGAGAACCTTGAGAGCCAGGAGATGGTCACTTGGAACAAGTCTCTATGGGTTGCTTCTCTCACATCCTTGAGGCATCAGCTGGGATTTCTCGAGTGTGGCCAGAGGATCCATTGGTTTTGTATGTGACGTCTTACTCAGAAGGCTGGCAAGTTGTCACTGGCTGGGAGGCAATATGGATTAAACTGGTGTGCACCTGCTCTGAAGAACTGGAAACATAAGAAATTTCTGAAACATCCTTTCTCTTTTCTGCAACTGGTGTAGGAGTAAGACCTTCATGATTTCAGCAGAAACCCTTGGAGACTTCAGAGATTCCTAATTTTTGTAGATAGACTGTTTTGTGGGGAGGTCAGGATATGATGTGACAACCCATGATATCCATAATCTCTCCAAATGAATGTTTGGGAATGCTTGGCTATTGTTATTGTAACATTATCATCTGATTCTGCTGTGGTAAAGCACACTGCATACTGGTGACCAGGTAGTAACATCAATCTATTTCAACTCATTTGACACATTGAAAAATGAGAGCTAATTTTGAACAGTCTAGCAATGATCCTTTGCATGGAACATATCCATGCTGAGAATATTTTCACTGTGTACTGAAAAATGTACTACTCTTGAACATGCAACAAATGTTCTACAAGATGATTATCATTTAATGTAATCTCTGTACGTAACTAGAAGGGACCCAAAAAAATTTTAAATGGGAACACTGAGACTCTCTTCCTAATAGGAGGATGCCATAGAGTAACCAGACAAATATAGGCAAAACTATCAGACTTGTTTGTATGTTGTCTTCAGACAATACAGAATGACCATTTAATTTGGCAGGAATCAGTCTGAGATGAGTGACTCAGGTGAAGGAACTATAATTTATCTTTTAACTTCAATCACTCAGTGTATTTTTGACAGTACTCTGTTGGTAAATATCTCTCTTAGTCTTTTCACAAAAAGGAACCTGAGTGAATCTGTCAGAACTGAGTTGTCAGGGCTAATTACCATGGATAGATTCAGTAAACACATCTGCAGTAACTGGAGCGCAAGAGTTCAGTTGACCACCAAGTCCTCAGGTCTAATGCACCCTTTTACAATGCTGTGGCATGACAGATGGATTTACAAATTCCTTTATTCTCCATTCTACCCCCATAGGCTCCCAAACACACCTGTTCATATGTTAGAAGAAATACATTCTTTCTGTTGCTAACAAAGTTTCCCTTAGGAATGTTTAGGGAAAGAAGGAAAAACACACACACACACACACACACACACACACACCCCACACACACACGACATGTGCCAAGGTCTCTTTCTTCTAACAGACAAATCTTACCCTCAACCACATTTTCCTATAATTACGTCTTCACTTTATTGACTAATTTCTTCAAAGCAAAGGCAGATAGCTGATGCCACTTCTACACCTGATGTCACCATGACTTTGTTGAAGTTATTTTTGTTAATGTCCTTGTACATGATGAATCTAATGGATACTAGTAAGTCCTTTGAATTTTTGCTCTCTTGCATGATTTGACAATGCTATTCATTCACTCTGTTAAAAAAAAAAAAAAAACAGAACAAAAAAACAGGTGGAGCTCTTTTTCTAATCTTGACTTAGGATGCAAACTCTGAACTGAGTTTCCAGTTACCTTCTCTTGGATATGGCTTCTTCCTGTCATGTGAGGCCTTTCTTTCTGGCACAGCATCATGAGTGTTGTGTTTTCCCAGGGTTCCATGTTGATTCCTCCCTTATTCTCATGCTATAAATGACTTAATCAAAAAGTTGACATTGTTCCAAGTCCCACAGATGTGATCTCCTTGCCCAGCCAGCAGTTTTGTTTTGACTCACTATGTTTCTCTTGCTATGTCTAATATGTAGGTGTTTGGAGCATAAGTGATCACTGTATACTCAATGTATAGCTTGTTGATTCTACAAGTCTTATTATGCACACACAGTCATAGATACACTCTTTTACTAATTTGATTTAAGAAGAGTTAGTTGTTGTTGTTTTTTTTTTTTTTTGACATTTGCCTCCCCAATAATCCCACATGCCATTCAGTGCAGGGTTTCCAATGCCTAGCATAAATCTCCAGTACAGTGTTGGACACATAGTATGTTCTCAATAAATGTGTGTTGAATGAAACCGAAAGGGATATGTAGCAAGATTTAAGAAGACACTAAGCCACTTTAAAGGATAGCAATGGTGGTGGCTTGAGGTGTTGTGTGAACTGGTGGGAGAGGCATGAGGGCTGGGATTAAGGCTGCATAAACATGAAGAAAATTCTTAACCCGAGTCTCACTTTCTTCATCCACAATAGGATGGGGTTGGCTAACACGACCCCTGTTATCTCACTGAATAGTGAGTGCTTCCTTATGCTCTAGGCTGGGGCCTCATTTCAGGCTATCCTTGGGATGGTTGCAGCATGGCATTATGAATTCTGTATTAGACATATGCCCATGTATTTTCTTCTGCGATACCTCAGTTGAAGGGATACCACTGAGATGAGCTTGTCAGAAGCTGATATTTCCCTCTTGATGAAATGTTTTCATTACTTCACTCTCTAACTGAGTGGCCCCAGAAGAGTTTGGGTGTTTGTTTTGCACAAACTGCACAGATGCAGAGGCACATGTAGGAAGCTATATCTGTCTGCCTTCCCATGGAGCAGTTGAGTAAAAAGTAAATGATGTGTCTAAATGGCAAACCAATTCTTTCTATATATAGGAACTTAATTACTCCTCTTTTCATAATACATGGGAGAAAAGGAGTGTCTCTTGGATTGAAATCCAAACTAGGGTTTCAAATTAGACAAGTATTTCCTAATTTAGCCAACTTTAAATATAGCCACAACTTATTTTTTCTAGTAAAATGCTTGAAATCAAAATTAAGAGAATATTTGCATATACAACTATATGACAATATGGGGTATTTTTAAGCAGTATCTTGAATGAGCAACATGAATTAGATAACACTTATATGGTGGTGTGCCATGAGATGATAGTGCAGGTGCTGCCTTTAATTTTTTATTTTAGGATTGAACAATTTAATGGACCCTGTTTTGGATATTCACCCTGCTAATCTTAGCTTACTTATAGCTTTGACTTTAAATAGTACATGATTCTTAACTCATCAGTCAATGTGAGAATTAACCACTCAACAGACATGTAAAGAAAGGAGCAAGACAGAATTTGCTGTGATTAGCAGTACAATAGAGCAAAACTAAAGCATGTATCTTCTGCATTTCTTGCCCTTATCCCTTCCATAATGCTTTTACCTGGAATAAAACATCAAAGCCAAACCAAAAAAAAAAAAAAAAAAGAAAACCTAAACAGACCAATATCAATTGAGGAAATAGAAGAAACCATAAAAACACTACCAACTAAGAAAAGCCCAGGTCCGGATGGGTTTACAGCAGAATTTTACAAAACCATTAAAGAAGAACTAATACCAATACTTTTCAAGCTACTTCAGGAAATGGAAAAGGAGGGAGAACTTCCAAATTCATTCTATGAGGCCAACATCACCCTGATACCTAAACCAGACAAAGACACTTCAAAGAAAGAAAACTACAGACCAATATCTCTAATGAACCTAGATGCAAAAATCCTCAATAAAATTCTGGCGAATCGGATACAAAAACATATCAAAAAAATTGTACACCATGATCAAGTAGGATTCATCCCTGGGATGCAAGGCTGGTTCAATATACGGAAATCAATAAATGTTATTCACCACATCAATAGACTTAAAAATAAGAACCATATGATCATCTTGATAGATGCGGAAAAAGCATTCGACAAAGTACAGCATCCCTTTATGTTCAAAACTCTAGAAAAACTAGGGATAACAGGAACATACCTCAATATTGTAAAAGCAATCTATGCTAAGCCTCAGGCTAGCATCATTCTGAATGGAGAAAAACTGAAGGCATTCCCTCTAAAATCTGGAACAAGACAGGGATGCCCTCTCTCTCCACTTCTGTTCAACATAGTTCTCGAAACACTGGCCAGAGCAATTAGACAGACGAAAGAAATTAAAGGCATCAAAATAGGAAAAGAAGAACTTAAATTATCACTATTTGCAGATGATATGATTCTATACCTAGCAGACCCAAAAGGCTCTACAAAGAAACTATTAGAGCTAATAAATGAATTCAGCAAAGTGGCAGGATATAAAATCAACACGCATAAATCAAAGGCATTCCTGTATATCAGCAACAAATCCTCTGAAATGGAAATGAGGACAACCACTCCATTCAAAATATCTTCAAAAAAAATAAAATACTTGGGAATCAACCTAACAAAAGAGGTGAAAGACTTATACAATGAAAACTACAGAACCCTAAAGAGAGAAATAGAAGAAGATCTTAGAAGATGGAAAAATATACCCTGTTCATGGATAGGCAGAACTAACATCATCAAAATGGCGATATTACCAAAAGTTCTCTATAGGTTTAATGCAATGCCAATCAAAATCCCAACGGCATTTCTTGTAGAAATAGAAAAAGCAATCATGAAATTCATATGGAAAAATAAAAGACCCAGAATAGCAAAAACAATGCTAAGCAGGAAGTGTGAATCAGGCGGTATAGCGATACCAGACTTCAAACTATACTACAGAGCAATAGTAACAAAAACAGCATGGTACTGGTACCAAAACAGGCGGGTGGACCAATGGTACAGAATAGAGGACACAGAAACCAATCCACAAAACTACAACTATCTTATATTTGATAAAGGGGCTAAAAGCATGCAATGGAGGAAGGATAGCATCTTCAACAAATGGTGCTGGGAAAACTGGAAATCCATATGCAACAAAATGAAACTGAATCCCTTTCTCTCGCCATGCACAAAAGTGAATTCAAAATGGATCAAGGAGCTTGATATCAAATCAGAGACGCGCCGTCTGATAGAAGAAAAAGTTGGCTACGATCTACATTCGGTGGGGTCGGGCTCCAAATTCCTCAATAGGACACCCATAGCACAAAAGTTAATAACTAGAATCAACAAATGGGACTTACTCAAACTAAAAAGTTTTTTCTCAGCAAAAGAAACAATAAGAGAGGTAAATAGGGAGCCTACACCCTGGGAACAAATCTTTACTCCTCACACTTCAGATAGAGCCCTAATATCCAGAGTATACAAAGAACTCAAAAAATTAGACAATAAGAGAACAAACAACCCAATCAAAAAATGGGCCAAGGACCTGAACAGACACTTCTCAGAGGAGGACATACAATCAATCAACAAGTACATGAAAAAATGCTCAACATCTCTAGCTGTCAGAGAAATGCAAATCAAAACCACCCTAAGATACCATCTCACTCCAGTAAGATTGGCAGCCATTAGGAAGTCAAACAACAACAAGTGCTGGCGAGGATGTGGGGAAAAGGGTACTCTTGTACATTGCTGGTGGGACTGCAGATTGGTGCAGCCAATTTGGAAAGCAGTATGGAGATTTCTTGGAAAGCTGGGAATGGAGCCACCATTTGACCCAGCTATTCCCCTTCTTGGTCTATTCCCTAAAGACCTAAAAAGAGCATGCTACAGGGACACTGCTACATCGATGTTCATAGCAGCACAGTTCACAATAGCAAGACTGTGGAACCAACCTAGATGCCCTTCAATAGACGAATGGATAAAAAAAATGTGGCATTTATACACAATGGAGTATTACTCTGCATTAAAAAATGACAAAATCATAGAATTTGCAGGGAAATGGATGGCATTAGAGCAGATTATGCTAAGTGAAGCTAGCCAATCCCTAAAAAACAAATGCCAAATGTCTTCTTTGATATAAGGAGAGTAACTAAGAACAGAGTAGGGACGAAGAGCAGGAGAAGAAGATTAACATTTAACAGGGATGAGAGGTGGGAGGGAAAGGGAGAGAGAAGGGAAATTGCATGGTAATGGAAGGAGACCCTCAGGGTTATACAGTGGAGGAGGTAGAGAGAGAGGAGGGGAGGGGAGGGGAGAGGTGGGGAGGGGGGTGGGTGGAGGATGGGAAAGGCAGCGGAGCACAACAGACACTAGTATGGCAATTTGTAAATCAATGGATGTGTAACTGATGTGATTCTGCAATCTGTGTGTGGGGTGAAGGTGGGAGTTCATAACCCACTTGAATCAAAGTGTGGAATATGATATGTCAAGAAATTTGTAATGTTTTGAACAACCCACAATAAAAAATTAAAAAAAAAAAAAAAAAAAAGGCACATAGCTGTCCAGCTAAGGGTAGAGAACTAGAACTTGACCTCTGGACTTCCAGTTCCTGTTGGTGATATCTGTACATCCTTCCTCAGAAGATTTCAAGGCAATCAGGTTTCTTCACAGTCCACCACAGGAGTTCTGTGGCAAGGTCACCAATTTGTGTTTTGTGTGTGTGTGTTTTTTAATGTGGATTTTGGTAGATTCTTTTTTTATTTATTCTTTTTAGTTATATATGACAATACAGTTTATTTTGTTTTATTTTATTTTGGGGAGTGGGTACCAGGATTTAACTCAGGAGCACTGAACCAACTGAGCCACATCCCTGGCCCTATTTTGTATATGTATTTAGAGACACAGTCTCAATGAGTTGCTTAGTGCCTCACCTTTGCTGAGGCTGGTTTTGAACTTGTGATCTTCCTGCCTTAGCCTCTGGAGCTACTGGGATTAAAGGAGTGTGACACCATAAAAAAAAAAAAAAAGACCAATCCACCTGGACAATTTGGACAGTAGATGTCAGCGAGCTTCCTTCATGGCACCCTAGAGCCTAAACCATGGGCTCCTAATACAGAAATCTTGGTAGCAGAACTGGAGGTTGTGCATGGGCCCTGCAGTGTGGGCTCCCTGTCATCAGCACTGCTCTGGGATGTGAGGACCATCTGGCTACAATGTGGGTCCCTGGTTCCCATGGGTACATGGTTCACCAGGATTGATCAGGCTGATCTTGCTTGCCAGGTGGGTGTCTCCTTACTCCTTCACCACTCCACATGTGTCCCTTATATATTCAGTTGACAAAGATGACCTGCTCTCATAGAGGAGAGATGTTCTTTAGTCAGAGTTACAGGGGTAACGGTGCTTCCCTGCTAGAACATATAATTTGTAGGATAATAAAATAGTCAAACTTCCAAGACTCTGACTCCAGACTCATCCAAATGAGGGTCTGTATAAGCAAGGCTGCTTTTCTTTATTAAAAAAAAAAGTCCTAACTAGCTGCCAGCCTGTTGAATGTCCAACCTGCTAGAGAGATCCATGCTGAGCCCTCAGTATGGTACTATTAAGAGAAGTCGATTTCTTCAGCCCCCACCAGGCTCAGGGGCACAGTGTGTAATATTGCTTTCATCAAGGGATTAAACATGGACATATGACCACTGAAATATGGTCCCACCACCCCATTCAGAAGTGATTGGCCTGATAGAGGAGTGGAACAGCCTTTTAAAGGCAAGGCAGAGCTGCAATTTTGGACATGGCACTGTGGATAGGGAGTGCCATCCTTCCGGATGCAGTATGTGCCTTGAACTGGTGGCTACATTATAGGGCTTAGTCCCAGTAGGTAGAATATATGAATCCAAGAGCAAAGATATCATGCTTGCTCATTATCACTCCTAGTGACCCACATGAGGGATTTGTTCCCACTTATCCCTGCAATTTTAGCCTCAATGAGTCTAGAGGTCTTGGATCCTAAGGGAACACTTCCACTAGGGAACATGGTAAAAGTCCTACTTAGCTTAAAGCTACATCTGCCACCTGCTGCTGCAGTTGGTCATTAGTTTGGATTTTGCCTTCAATTCATCACCTTCCTCCTACTCATGCTAGACACCCTGACCCCTGATGCCCATCAGGCACTTCTACTGATGGCATCCAGTCCGAGACTCATCCCTGGCTATAGTTCTTTTGCTCACCAATGCAGTGACAGTGGGCATGGGAGCACTGAGAGATGTCCCAATGATCACCTCTCTGCCTCTCCCAGACAGCAGTCTTACTCCTCCCCATGGTCAGGATCAATCCTCCCTCTGGTGTGACAGCTACTTTCTTTGCCTGCCAGCCTACTGGCATGAGGACAAAGTGATAGGGCTCTCATGCTACTAGGGGAAGAGTCTGGGTGGGGCAAGGAAGAAAGGTGGAATTCACCTAAGGACTGACGCAGTTCAGTAGTGGGACAGTCACAGAACAAGCGGGTGTGCTATTTCTGATGCCAGTAGTTGAACAGCCTCTTTTTGGCCCCTGACTATACAAATTAAGGAGTTAAATGAAAATTTGAACTCTGAATTCACTGTTGTCCTGGATTTGCAGAGCCCTGGCCATATGAAAAATCATAAACTGAGAATAAGCTTTTTGCCTCATAGGCAACCGAGGAAGAGCCTCTGGACAGACCCCAGAGAGCTACAGGCCCCTCCTCAGGCTTCTCTTTAGGCACCCCCCCACACCCCCGTCAGATCCCCAGGGTTTCGAAGGTGGCAAATGGGTTATCTAGTATAGTACATAGGGGTTGTTTCTTTGCTAACTTTTGTGACATTTCCTTTTTTGGCCTAAATAAATTATTTGCTTTCATCATTATTATTATGATTCAAAATTATTTCATGCCCTCTTGTAAATTGATGAATAAAGTAAGTTCTAGCAAACAGTTCTTTTTTTTTTTTTATTGATACAATACCACACTTTATTTATTTATTTATTTATTTTAATTTTTTATTGTTGGCTGTTCAAAACATTACAAAAGTACATACAAGAGGAAGTGAGGGGAAGGGGAAAAATAATACAAGGGGGACAAACGAATGTCAGTAGAGGGGGCAGAGAGAGAAGAGGGGAGGGGAGGGGAGGGGAGGGGTGATAGTAGAGGATAGGAAAGGCAGCAGAATACAACAGACACTAGTATGGCAATATGTAAATCAATGGATGTGTAACTGATGTGATTCTGCAATCTGTATATGGGGTAAAAATGGGAGCTCATAACCCACTTGAAGCAAACAGTTCTTTCTAGTGAGATTGTGGGTTATTTTGGATATATATAACCAGCTAGCTTGATTTTTTTTTTCTGGTTACAAAAAGGAATACACATTCAGGCTATCAAAAACAGGAAATACAGAAAAGTACAGATGAAGATTCAAACTGGATATAACCACTATATAAATCTTCCCAACTTTGTGTCCATAAAAATGCGTGCTTTTACTGATGTGATTCTGCAATCTGTATATGGGGTAAAAATGGGAGCTCATAACCCACTTGAATCAAAGTGTGAAATATGATATATCAAGAACTATGTAATGTTTTGAACAACCAACAATAAAAAATTAAAATATATATATATATATATATATATATATATATATATATATATATATATAAAAGTTAATAGCAGAAAGATCAGTAGAGGAGAGGAAATAAAACGGGGAGGGAGGAGAAGAGAAGGGAATCACTGAGGACTGAATTAGAGCAAATTATATTCTGTGCCTCTATAATCACTTCAGAATGAACCCTACTATCATGTAAAACAAATATGAACCAGTAAAAAGTGAAAAAATGTTCTGTCTAGGATACTGTTTATATAATCTGATGGGAAGGGGGTGGGAGTCCACACAATTATCTTAAGAGGGCTGTGCAATCAGAGATACTTAAAAAATTGCCTCTAAGTCATATATATGCCTTGTATGCTACTATTTTTAATATAAAAATATAATACTGAATTAACAATTAAATCAGCTCATTTAGAAATAAAAAAATGCGTGCTTTTTAAAAAATGGAACCATACTAATGTTTGCATGGCTTTATATTTTAGTCTTATTGAAAAATTCCCATTGAATCTGATGAAATGGGCAAGGCTTAGACTAGACCCAATGAGACATGTCAGCTTGTCCTTCACCCTTACCCCCACCATTGGGCTTCTTCCAACACTGAATATCCAAGGAAGCTGGTTTCTGAGCTAGGAAGTGATTTCCTAGCTGGGACATTTCTTTGATCTCAGCTTAAAACAGCTCTAAAAGTCTAAGACTGCCAACTCAGACTGCCCTACAAACTGAAAAGAACGTTGACAATAGAAAATACACTTGGGGGGAAAAATGTGCCTTGAGACCATGAGGAATCTGAAAGCAATTAACTGAATGCTTAGGAATGATTTGCTTCCTCTTAGCCAAAGACCATTAGCAAATAAAATAGATGCTTGAGCTGTAGACTAGTCTGGATTGATTGATTGACCTACATTTACACTTTGGGCTGCCAAACAAAAGATCCTAATCCAGCCTAGTACCCTGGGAAACATTCTGGCACTCTCTTCTCTGTGAGCTCTGGAAAGTGAGTAGTATGATCAGGCAGAAGGTGACTCATGAGTTAAACCCTAGAAAACAGAAACCTTGGTTAGCAGCACAGCATAATCCTGAGGTTTTACAGACCCAGGCTCAAGACCATCTCCATCTTTTTGAATAAATTGTTTAGCCTCTTTGGGCTTAAGTTCTTTTTATTGTTTATTTTACAAAAAGTAGACACACATTAAATGAGATTAAGCGATTAAATGAGATGAAGCTTTTAGGCTGTGCCCAGTTTTCTGTTAGTATATGATCATTAGCACCTACTTACTGTACATCCAGGGAAGGGAATGGAAGGTCAGAGGCTCAGGCACTGCCTTAGGGCAGCTCCCCACCGCTCCCAGACCCCCAGGTGAAAATAATGTGCTTTCGTTCATGTGATAGAGATGATGCTTTAAAAGTTGTGCCTAATTGTAAGGAATAGAGAAAAAATCTAGTTTGGAAGAGAATAGAATAGAATTTACTCATTTAATATCTTCACGGTATTAGTTGCCGCTGAACTAGCAGGATCTATATTGGTCCGTTAGTGCCATCCAGTGGACAGCAAGGGAAAGGCCATGATTTTGCCTTGGAAGTCTATAATTTACCAAAAATGTGTTTTCTGATGAGGATAACTTAATCTCACTAATAGGTTCTCTTGTTCATAAATTTCATTCAATTTTCTTAAGCAAAATCAAAACCTTGGAATTCTAAACACTAAATGCTAAAACTAGATTCATTCAGGGTTTATATGATGTGAGCTATGAAGATCATCCACTAGTGGAAAAGACACTACTCCCCAGTCCTTATCAGCATGAATTTTCATGGGCCACCTTTTCTACTCTTGTTGTCCTTCCCCACCCACACTCTTTAGATGTATTCTGCTACATGAACTGGGAGGGCCTTGGAGGCTTGGGGAACACTGGCCCAACACAGTGCAGGACCTCAGCTAGGACTAGTCACTGTATGCATTTTCCAAGAAGGAACATATCACTTAAATTTTTGCTGTAATCAAATTGAATATTTGTCAAGAGTCAGTGTGTTGGTTTGGTTCTTCAGAATGTGTGTGTGTGTGGAATAAAATCATGGCATTTGCAGGTAAATGGATGGAGTTGGAGAATATAATGCTAAGTGAAGTTAGCCAATCCCCAAAAACCAAATGCCGAATGTTTTCTCTGATATAAGGAGGCTGGTTCATAGTGGGGTTGGGAGGAGAAGCATGGGAGGAATAGATGAACTCTAGATAGGGCAAAGGGATGGAAGGATAAGACAGGGGGCATGGGGGTAAAAAAGATAGTGGAATGAGATAGATATCATTACCTAAGTACATGTATGAAGACACAAATGGTGTGAATATACTTTATATACAACCAGAGATATGAAAAATTTTGCTATATATGTGTAATATGAATCATAATGTATTCTGCTGTCATATATAACAAATAATAATTTTAAAATTTTAAAACAAAACTGTGTGTATGTGCTGTTTCTTTTTAAAGCTGTTTATTACCCTATAATCTGTTTCCTCTCCTGAGTGTTTCTGAGAATGAGACAATGTCAAACAAATTGTCCCCAAATTTGAGTAACAGTAGAATACTTGGAATGCCCAGAGCTGCTCCAGAGAAGCTTTATTCAGTATTATTGTAATTATTATTAGCACTAATTATAACAAGTGTTACTTTTTTAATTCATGTGATTACCAGGTATTTTACTTCATTAACATGTTAGCTAATCCTCGTACCAAGACTGCATAATAGACATTATTATTCCTTTTTTAAAGATTAAAAAAAAAACAGATTTAACTTGCCCAAGGTCACACAGTTTGTGAGTGGAAAAATCAGAATTGCATTCAGGTCTGGCTGGTTCCAAAGTCCGGGCAGTGGGCCTCTCATGTGTTCACCCACACACATGCCTTTGATTGGCCAGACCCCCGAATCTGAGATTCTGGACCCTCAATGCTACCAGCTCCTTACTGCTGACCCCATGACCCAACTCCAGGAGAGGATTAAATATGCAAGTGATTTAAGCTAGAACAAAAGGCAGCTCAGGAACTGGAAAGACCTGGATGAAGGAGGAACATCATCTAGGAGCCAGGACCCACAACTCCTGACCCCACTTTGGGCCTTGAGAAGTCCCCACAGGTCAATTACCACAATTGGTTGCCTGTGAGCCACACCTTCCTCCCCAGGACTTTGCCCCCAGGACCTTCTCCAAGGTTTGCAGGTTCTAAGAATTCCAGGTTTCTTCCAGGAGCCACCAGGATAGAGCGTGAATAGGGCATTGTCTCTGCTGCCCAGAGCCCAGGGCCACAGATGAGGACA
Source organism: Marmota flaviventris (assembly GCF_047511675.1). Classification (NCBI taxonomy): domain Eukaryota; kingdom Metazoa; phylum Chordata; class Mammalia; order Rodentia; family Sciuridae; genus Marmota; species Marmota flaviventris. The sequence continues at coordinate 84,249,232 of NC_092505.1, forward strand.
CCCAGAGCAGCTGCAGTTTGGGACTCGCCCTGGAAAGGCTCTGGTGACTCTCACCCACTCCCACAGCACTTCTCCTGCTTTGCCTCTAGAGCAGAACTGAGCACACAGAAATGGAGTAGGATGCAATAGATGAGGCCATCACACCAAGGGTGAATATTGTCCAGGAAGCTGTTGTTTTACTTTTGTAAATGATTTGATACATGATTGTTACATGGCCCTGCAGGAGAATGAGGGCAGTTGATCACCTCACCTCAGGTGCCACCTGCCTGCAGAGTGGCTGGAACTCACCAGGCCTCTCAGTTCCCATCCTGCCCACCTGGGCTGTGGGGGTTCCAGGCTCAGCCAGGCCTCTGAGCCAGGCCAGGGTCACCATCCAAACCTTCCAGCAGAGGGCTCTGTGGTCCCTGGAAGCCCCTGCAACCTCTGAGGCACTGGACCCTGGAGGCTCAGCCCTTCAGGTTCCCGCAGGGGGTGATGGAGGACACAGCTCCCTCTCCCTCCATCCCTCCAAGACTCCCTTGCAGACCTCTCAGGAAGACAGTCACTCCCCTGCCCTCGCTCTTTGCTCCTGGCATAAGGAGACTCAGGGATAGACGACCACCCTAAAGAGGAGTCATGCGAGTCCCTACAGAGTTGTCTCTGGATATTGGAGGTGGGGCCCATCCCTGAGCCAGTCCCTGACTCACTCCCCATATGTGTGCTGGTTGTGTTCAGCTATGTAATAAATTTCCTGAACCTTAATAGCTTGAAACAAACACTTATTATCTCGGTTTCTGAGTTACAACTCAGCTAGGAAGTTTTAACCTAGGTCTCTCATGAGGGCCACAGAAGCTGTAGGCCTAGGGCTGCAGTTCCTGATGCTCCCCATAATTATTTCACCCCAAGGTGCCATTTACCCTGCAGTGTGTCTGGAATCTGTCTTTAGGTTCTTGGGTTGCCTCCCAGCACTTTTGAGATGAGGCTTCACAAAACCCCCTGAGACTCTTCTTTAGGGTAGTCATTCAACCCTGGAGTCCCCTTATGCCAGAAGTGCAATGAGGATGAGGAAATAACATTTTGCTGAAAGATGGTACAATGCCTTATGATAGAAGTTAGAGATGGGGTGGAAGTGTCCCTGAGACAGGCACTGCCTGCTACATCCTGCTATTGGCAGAGGGATCATCCTCCTCCCTCAAAGGGGCTCAAATCCTACCCTTTCCCTCCCCAAGGCTGCTCCAGCAGGGAGTTTGTCTCCACGGAAACCTTTGAAGGTGGTGAAGGTGGCGGAGATATGGACAAGGAGAGCAGTGTGCTGAGTGTAATTATTTCCTTCTTGCATCTTTTCTAATCTCCCTCATTTCTATTCATGGGCTGCTCCTGCCCCTTCTCCCTCTCCTCTATTCCCTCTCTTCCTCATTTTTCATAATTGTCCCATCAAGACCAGGTCTAATCAGGAAGCCTAGATCACTGGACCTTCAAAGTGTCTCTGCACCCTCCCAGCCCTGCATGTCCCCACATCACTGTCTCTGGCAATGTGCTGGTTTGGAGTCAGGAGGGACTGCAGCTGGGCACCCCAAAGGCACAGGTGGGAGATCTGGGGTGGGAGAGGTTCAGTGGGCCTTGCCGGGGCGGAGCACTGCCCCCACTGCTGACTCTGAGGTGTGTCCCTGTTCCCATCCTTCCAGCTCTCAGGACTTTTCCAGTCTGAGGACAGTTGTGAAACCTGTTCCCCTAAAACGGTTTCCCTGGAGAAAGGAGAAAACACCGAGGGAGGAACAGAAGAACGTGATGAGAAGAAAGCGTGAGTGTGAAAGTGGGAAGAAAGTTAAGCCGATCTGTTGCCAGGGCTTCTCTGACTTTCTTCTTGGCATTTCAGGGCACCGAGCAGCACCGAGGGGAGCGCTGGGGTGTCCCCTGGCCTGCCCTCTCCTGCGGGGGAGACGACGGATGTCCAGGCGCAGGCAGTGCGGGCGATCGCAGCAAGCCCGAGACTCTCCTCCACGGAGAACTGACCCTCGTCGCAGGCTCCCTTCGCTCCGCGGCCGCCAGTGCCATCTGCATCCCGGGGAGGGGCTGTCGTGATGCGGACAAACGCCGCGCGCTCCTTCAGCAGAAAGCAGCCTGCGGGCCTCGGCTCCCCGGGTCTGCAGCCGGGGGAGGGGAGCCCAAGGCGGAGCGCCCCAAGGGTCCCAGCTCGGGGGCCCGGGAACTGTGTGTGGCTGCACGCGCCTCCACGGGCGCGGGGAGCCCACAGCTTACGCCGCCAGGACTCACCAAGGGCTGCTCAATTTTTGGCGATTTTGACCTTTGGGGCAATAAGTCTTTGCTGTGGGGGCTGTTCTGTGGGCTGTGGGATGTTTAGCAGCATCCTGGGCCTCTAGAAGCTACAGGTCAGTAACACGCCCCTACACCCTCCCATCCCCAAATTGGGACAATCAAAGATTCCTTCAGATATTGCAAGATTTCTCGGGAATGGGAGTGGAATTAGAGCCTTGGAGTCTGAGCGCGAGCGCAGGCCGGGATGAGCACCTGGAAGCTGCTGCGCCTCCCCATCCCCCAAGAGAACTTCCGTGTGTGTGTGTGTGTGTGTGTGTGTGTGTGTGTGTGTGTGTGTGTGTTTATGTGTGTTCATTCCAAGGTTGTTCAGTTTCAAAGAGGGTTGGTTCCAAGTTTACTTCTGAAGTATTTACGACAGATGTATTAGTTTTTTAATACATGTTATTCATTTTCAATTATTTTTTAGTCTCATTAGTAACATTTCACTCATTTTTAGCTTTTTAATTACTTAATTTTATACTTGTAGTTGCCTGTGAATAATCATTTATTTTACTTTCAAGATTTTTTTAATTATTCATTTTCAGTTATGTTTTATTTTTATTAATAGTTATTTTGTTTTGAGTTGTAGGTTTTAAATTAATTAGCTTACAATTATCTATTTTCATTGCCTGTATTTACAGTGTTTAGTATCTGAGTTGCTTTCTACTTTTAGTTATTGGAATTTTGAATTATTTATTTTCACAGTCAATTGACTAACTGAAACTCATTGAGAGCTTTTGAATTACTGTAGTCATTTATTTTCAGAGTGCAATGCTCTTAGTCACTGTAGGACTTTTTCTGAGTTATTTAGTTTTCCAGGGTTTCTTCAGTTATTTTTTTGTGAGCTGTTTATTTTTACATTCACTTATTTTTATTTATTGTGTGAGTTATTTCATTTTTAAAATTTTATTTTCAAAATTATTTAAATTTTAAACATATTAAATTTTTTCAAAGTTTTTAATATATTTAGTTTTTAAATTATTTCCAGAGCAACTTATTCTCAGTCATTTTTTTTTTCAGTTATGCCTTCACCACTTAAATTTTTGTCTTTTTTCTTTCTTAATTCATTCAGATTTATTTTCCAAGTTATTTAGGTTTAGAATTTAGTGTATCAGTTCAATTAAGAAATGTTATATTAGTTATTTTAACAGAGAAAATATAATATAAAGAATTGTTAACCAGCTGTTGGAGATTCAAAATATAAGAAGAAATGATACTGAGATATCATGGAAACTGAGAGCTGAGAGAACAAAGGTCAGAGGTTGGAATTATCAAAATCCAGGAGTGTAGAGGTAACCCCATGGCTAGGGCTTGTCCCCTGAGGAGCAGTTGCTGCTCAAGATACAGATGGCCCAGGAACTTGGGAGCTAGATGCAGAACTCTGAGAAGCAGGTGCTGGTGTCTCTAAAATGGCACGATGGGCTAGTTATGGGATTTTTAAGGAAAATGTCCAACTGGATCACTGGTGCTGCTGAAGCACGCTGTGGCACTCTGGGTAGAGATGCTGCTAGGGGCCGGCAGGCAGGCAGGATGCTGAAGAGGCACATCCCCTTCCCCTCCTCCAGTCTCCAAAGCAGAGAGTAGAAGGGTGGGCTGGAAGCTGGGAAGTCCAGTGTACAACCAGCAATCTTAGCTTTGCAGTTACTTAGTTTTAGAGTACTTTTGAATTTAGTTTGTTTTGGAATCGTTAGGGATTATTTGGTTTTAAGTTTTCCCTAGACATGGGATCTAGCTGAGTCTCCGGTCCCCTGACTGTTTCTGGAATGGAGTGAGCCAATGAGAGCAGCCTCTCCTGTGAGTCTCAAGGAAATCACTTTAGATATCAAAAAAAAAAATCATTTATCTCACTTTATTCATAAGGAAGCCCTTTAGGTGACCAAAAAAGTAGAGACTGAGGGACAGGCTGTAAGGGAGAGGCTCATCCCTCTTTGAAACTTTTCAGAAAGTGAAACTGTGTTGTGGGTCTACCTTCTCCCACCCCCCTTTCCTAACAATAAAGTATCTTTCTTGATAATGTGTGTTTCAATTTTGTAGACTATTTACACAATAAAAGTTCTTCCCAAACCCATAATCTTATAATCTTAGATTCTTTTATCGGCATCATTTTCAAACCACATTGTTTCATCTTGACCATAAAAATATATAGTATGTTATTCAATTGATTCAACACCTGCTCTCAGAGTACTTCTGTCCTAAGGGAAATTCAAGAACCAAGTGAGCCCAGGGAAATGTAAAGATGAGTGAGAAATCATCCATCAAGTGGGGAAGACAAATGTAGAAAAAGATAAGCACAATCACAGTGTGACAGATACTCTGGGGGCAGCAACACTGTCACGGACTCTTCTGATGTGGTTAGGGAAGGGGTGATATCTGAGCTAGGTCTAAAGGAGCCAAAGCTTTCTTTAGGTAGAGAAGGAGGAGGAGACCTTGGGCTGAGGGAATAGCACATGCTCAGGCACAGAGACATACAGGAGCCCTGCATGGCAGGGATGACAAGTTGCTAAGGGCCCCTGGGCCACAAGAGTCAGAAAGGCTCTTAACATTAGGGCTGGCCCTGGCACTCAGCAGATCCTGCCTCCTATCATCCTCACTGCTCACCAACAGAGAGTGGGAAGCAACTTCAGGAGTCCTCTACTCTTCCTGCTCTTCTTGATCCCATCACAGTTACATTCCTGGGAATCCTCCCTCCTCACTGGCTTTAGTGTTTTCCCACCGCCATTTTCACTTGTCCATTAGTGATGAGTCCCTTCCTCCTTCACCTCCTCATCCCAGGTTCTTACACATCTGTAGGAAAAGAGGAAGGTTGAGACCAGCCACCTGTGAGGTGGTGATGATGTCAGTTGCAAAGGAGGTGAGGGAAGAGGGGACAAAGGAAACCTACTGTGAGAATCTGTTAGGGTAGGGCAGGCTCTGAGCATGACCACTTATAACTTCCTCCAGCTACTTTGGACAACTGCAACCATAGAAAGGGTAGAAAGGCTGCAGGGATGTGGTTCTCAAAGGGGGAACCTATTTAAATCCAACCTAGCTTGTGAATCTTATGAATTCAACAGTGTTGTAGCTCGGTGGTAGGGCACTTGTCTAGTATTTGTGAGGCTCTGTATTCAATTCTCAGCACTGCACATAAATAAATAAATAAGTATAAATAAAGGTCCATCAACAACTAAAAAACATATTTAAAAAAAAAAACGAGTATTGAAAGCACACAGAGTCCTTTACTATGTGAACAACAGTAAACATGACTACCAAGTCAGAAGAAAGTGTAGTCCTGCCTAATGGATGATGGTGTATTTTCAAACTTCTTGTAAAACATATCTATACATTCAGTCTCAAATGCATGTGTATGTATATCTCAGCAGACTTCTCTGCTTATCTTGTCAATCATGATATACCCAATTCTCTATGAGAATATGCCAGAACTTCAACTACTTTTGTATCTTAGCTGAACACAAGAATCTTCAGGATGCTGACCATGTGCCTCAGGAAACACCACTTAGGTGGTCTCAGACATGTTTGATCATTGAATAGCCAGCTGCTCACTACAGAAACTCAGCCCAAGGCATGTTCAGTACTTTGGGCCTGAGTCCACACCTGCCATACGAAAATGTCCACACTTGATGGTGCTGGCAGGGGACAAGTGCCCTATCTTCCCAGAAGGAGTCTCTCTACAGATATTATGCCACAGAGAGGTGACCAGAGGAGTCTTTCTAGTACCAGGAATTGCTGGATGTCCTCAAGTGCTGCCCCCAGTGCCCCAGGACTATCCACTCTGATCTTCTACTCCAGCCTCCTTGTCAAAGCCCAGGCTGCTGCTCTGTTGGGCTCCAGGAATCACAGAGCTCATGGTGGGCTGCAGGGGACACAGAAATAGGGGAATAATCCTTGTGAAGCCATCTCAGGTATCAATAGATCTCCAGTGGACACTACAATCTCTACTAAGGGCCTGGCCACACTATTAACTCAGGAAGTAGTTGTGAACTTTTAGGCTTATTAAAAACAGGGTGGTAATGCAAAATAATAATAATAATAAAGCTCATGTAAAAATAAATAAATAAAAATTTAAAAAAAAAAACAGGGTGGAGAAACAAAGGGTATGTTTTCAGTGAATTAAATGTGTGTTCTCTTCCCATTTGAGTAAATGGAAAGGAATCCAAAACCACCAGATGAAACCCCTCAGGCCTCTTTTAGAGTTGTTCAAATCCCCCATGCCTTTAAAATGTGGCCCACTAGAGGGACTTGGATTTCAATGTGTTGCTGAGGGTTGAGAATGCTGTGGCCACAGATTATAATGGCCTGGATGAAGCAGCTAAATTCATAAAATCTAGAGGGGTTCTGAGACTGTACTAAATACCAGCCATGCATTATGCAATGTTAGAGTTAGAAAGTCAAAGATCCTCTATCCCAGCATTGCTACAGTATATTTTACAGAATATGCAGAAGTATTCAATGAGTTAATCCATTTTCTGCTAGGCAGAAAAAAAGTTTTTAATAATCTAATAGTAAAAACCTTTTTAAAGCACATTTTATTCCTCTCTTGGTAGATGTCAATTAATATATTCAAGAATCTGAGAGCTCTTACAGGAAGGAAGTCTGTACACTTTACCCAAACTTATTTGATCATGGAACCCCTTTTTCTTTTGTGAAATGTAATATCCCATGTATATTAGTAAGGGGAAAGGCTAAACTTATAACAAAGAGATACAATAAGATATGATGACTTAAAAGAATATTTTCTGAGAAAGACTTGGGGGGATTCCACCAGTATGTGGAGAGAGAGAGGACAATCAACAGGAAGACCTAAAGCTAGAGTGGAGCAGACACTGAGAAAACATTTGAGCAAACAAATGCACACATACACACCAAACATATCACTTGAAGTGCACCCAGTGTACTTGGGGTAACCATAGCAACAACAAGCCCAAGGATCTGTACAAAAGAAGACTAAGAGAAATAGTAATTGTAAGAATTAAGACTAAAAGCTCCCCCCTCCTTATTTATTTTATCTTTAAATAAAGATAATGACTATTTAGCTTAAAAATTATGACAATATGTTATAGTTTCTGATTTATGACCAATTAAAATGGATGAGAACAACAGAACAAAGACCAGGAGGGAAGAAATTGAAATACTGTATTGTAAGTCCCTTATGTGTATAGCAGCACAATAACACTTGAAGGTTCACTGTGATATTATAAATTCTGTAAACTTTAAAGCAAACATGATGGAGTCACACAAATAAGCCAACAAGTGAGATAAAATAGAATTTAATAAACATATCCAAGAGCTGATAATGAAAGAGGAAATGTGAAACTAAGAACAGAAAAGTAGAAACTACTTACCAAGATATTAAACATTCTCGTATCAATAATGAAGTAGTCTAAACATCTCGATTAAAAAAGAATGATTTGGCCAGGTGTGGTGGTGAAATTCCTGGCTGGGGAGACTGAGGCAAGAGGATCACAAGTTCAAAGCTAGCCTCAGCAAAAGTGAGGTGCTAAGCAACTCAGTGAGACTCTGTCTTCAAATAAAATACAAAATAGGGCTGAGGATGTGGCTCAGTGGTACAGCACCCCTGAGTTCAATCCCCAGTACCAAAAAAACAAAAAAGAATGATTGTCGAACTGGATATTAAAAACAAAATTTAAAAAGCCATTCTAAGTATAAAGTTATAAATAGATTAAAAGCAAAAGGATAGAAAAGTTTATACCATGCTAATGCTAACCAGAAGAAAGCCAAAACGACTATGTTAACACAAAACAGTCTCAGAACAAAGATGTTTTTTTTTTTTTAAAAAAAAAAGTCACTTCAAAATGACACAATGACCATCCCACCAAGAAGACCTAATAATGTTGGCTGTTTGTGTGTCAATAATAGAGCCTCAGGACAAATAAATCAAAAACAGAATTGCAAGGAGAAATAGAAAAACACAATTATATTCAACTATTTCGGTTCCTGTCTTGCAAAATTGATAAAACAAGTAGAAAATCAGTGAGAATACAAATTATAATTGACCAATTTAACCTAATGAACATCAACAGAACACTGGATTCAATAATAGATTGGACATGTCCTTCCCAAGTGCACTAGAAACATTCTACAAGACATCCCGTTGTGATAGGATGAGCTGTGTCCTTCCCCTTCACCACCAAATGCATCTGCGGAAACCTTAACCTCAGTACCTCAGAATGTGATTGTATTTGGAGATAGGGTCTTTAAGAGGTTATCAGGGTGGACATTAATTCAATATGACTGATATCATTATAAGCAAAGGAGATTAGGGCATAGGCATGCACAGAGAAATGACCACAGAAGACACAGAGGAGACAGCCCTTAAAGGAATGAACCCTACTAATACCTTAATTTCAGTTATCTCTGTTATCTAAGTCCCCTAGCCTGTGGTACTTTTGTTCTGGAACTTCTCACAAAAACCATGGTCAGAAAAATGTGTCTCCATAAATTTGTAAAACTTAAATCCTGTATTTCCAATCATGAAATTAAATTAGAAATCAGTAAAGAAAGATCTTGAAAATTCCCAGAATTGTTTGGAAATGAACCTACTCTATTTTAAATAACTGTAAGCTGAAAATATCAGAAAGAAAATAAGGAAGTATTTCTAACTAAGTAAAAATGGAAAGATATCAGAATTTGTGGGATCCAGATATAGAAGTAATTTGAGGGGAATTTATAGTAGTACACATTTATTAGAGAAGAAGAAAAATCTCAAACTAGTGACCTCAACTTCCAACTTCAAAAACAATTAAAAGAAAAACAAACAAAATGCAAATTAAATAGAAGAAAGAAAATAATAAAGACCAAATGGAAATCAATTAAATAGAAAACAGAAGAACAATAACAAAACTATATTTTGATTCTTTGAAAACATGAATAAGATTGATAGACATCTAGTTAAACTGATCAGAGAAAAAAGAGAAAATGCAAATAATCAATATTAGTAATAAAAGAGGTGACCTCACTTCATATGCTACAAATATAAGACTAATCAAGGAATATGATAGTTTTTTGCTAATAAAACAACACTTAGTTAAAAGAAAAAATTCTTTAAAATAATAAATCGCTTGATATTGTGATAAGAAACACATATTTTACTTCTGTCCTCGGTTCCTCACAGATCTCCTAAACCCTTGTTAATAGGGTTGCTAGGAGAAATTTTATTCTAGTACTTGGTCTTTGATCCCAGTTGCTGACACAGAGCTCCTAAAACTGTTGTATTCGTTTCTTACAAAAGGAGAACAATTTTCAGAATTTGAAATATGCCTTCACAGGTCCCTGCAATCCAGCAAATATTTTGCCTGTTAATGGACAGTGGGGATGATCTATAACCTGGCTTCAACCACTTCTGAAACTCCAGCTGTGATATCTCATCTTTAATCAAAGGCAGGAGCCCTGAAGAAACAGGCCAAGTCTCTGATCCTTTAAGTGCCTGCTCAGGAGCCTGGTTCTAGACATCCTCCAGGAAATATCAGCTGAACTAATGTCTCAAAGCCACCCAGCCACCCAAGTGTCAGGCCAACACTTGCTCCCAAATGCACCTGCCTATTTCAAAGCCTTCAGGGAAGAAAGACTAAACTCCTGTCTGGCTTCTTCAGTCTCTCCAATGTGGCACCATCTTGATCCTATTCTCCACTGCTCCCCAGTACCCTCCAGTACCTTCCAGTCAAACCTGTCACCACTCCTGAGATTTTCCCCCTGTTGATCAGCAGAAGACAAAGACTTCAGGCCACATAAGCCATTAGTAAATTCTTAATCTGTTGTGTGATGTTGGGTGGTTTAGTTACCATATTAGTAAAACAGAGATTTTAAAAATTTACCATGTAGAGCTGCCTTATGCATTACAGAGTGTCAAACACAACACCTCTTAAAATCCTAGCTTAAAGATCCTAGCTTCTCAATCCTGGATGCATAGCCCAGCTTCTTCGTTTATTACCTTGACCTCTCTGTGCTCAGCTTCCCCATCTGAAAAATGGGAAGGCAATTATGAAAACTGCCCACACCCAGGAACCATGAGGCTTAAATGGAATAAGGAGAGTACCTGGCACACAACATCTACTAAATTATTGTCTGTGGAATGAATTGACTAGAAGATCAGAAAGCAGGTAGTTGCTAAAATTAGGCACGTTTTACCATAAAAATTCCATTTTGGAACACACTGTAAGCTTTGGTAAGTTTGCTTGATTAGGGTGTTTAGGACAAAATAGTAAGATAATTGTAGCTAAAATTGTTTTTCAGAAAATGATCTGAAACTGTGTGCTAAAAGCCACAGACCCACTCATGGGGTGGGGAGGTACCCTAATACACGGCCTACATTTATTCCTCACTCAGACTCACAGCCTTGAGACAGACCATCACTGTTTTGTCTAATTACCAGAGGAAGGAGAAAAACTGGAAAAAAAAGTTGCCTTTCAAAGATATTGCGTATTTTCTGTGTTCCAGGAATTCAGGTTCTGTAAAAACCACTTGGGTGTAGGCATTACTATTCCAATCATAGCTGAGGTCAAAGAGGTTACCCAAGGTCATTCAGCTGAAGAATTGGCAGGGTCAAGTTCCTATACCCCAAGATCCCAAAGTGAGGCCTCCCTGGGCATCAAAATGAGCTGCTCAGAGGCACAGGAGCAGAGCACTCCGCCCTGGTGTTGTAAGTGTCCCTCTCAGCCTTGATTCGGTGACTGGTTTTCTCTCAACTGGCAAGGATCTCGGGATTTACAGAAATTTACCCAAGCCATCAGAGAAAGAGGACACCCAAGTTGTCAGAGACCCTCTACCTCCTACAGAGAAAAGATCCCAATGCCCTTCACCTTGGCCGGCCCCCTCCCACATCCCCACCCACGTCCCCACCCCTCACCAAAGCTCCAGGCAGAGAGGAAGGCGCCTGCTCTCCCACAAAGGGCACTTGTGGTTTCCCTCCTTGCGCAGCATACGGCTTGGGCGGGTCTTTCAGCTCCTTCTCATAACGTAAGTGACTTTAGTTTCTCTGCCACAAGTGAATGTGGGGCAAGGAGCTGAAACTTCCTAGGCGTTCCAGGGACTTGCCCTAGAATTAGCCCTGTGCCCACGGTTCAGACATCCCAGCTGTGCCCAGCGGATCCCCGAGCAGCAGAGCCTTGGCGCCCGGTGTTCGCCCTCACTGGCCAGCCATGCCCCGGCAACTCTCTGCAGTGGTGGTGCTCTCCGTGTCCCTGGCTGGTGAGTGACACACACGGCTTTCCGTGGTGGCCTTTGCCATATCTGATTTTTTAAACCTAAATTCATTCTGATGCCCCTAACCAAGCAGAGACAGGTCAGACTGTAGATATGGCTTCTGCCTGTAGGTGTTTAGATCAAGGACGTCTCCAACCTTCAGTTTTTCCAAGGGTTTTCACAATTTGGACGTGTTGCCTGGGCATTAGGCAGAGTAGGCATCAACTCCAGAGCACAGCCTCTCTGTTGCTTGAACATGGGTTGTGGGCTTGAACATGGGTTATGGGCATCTTATCAAGGGCATCCGTAGAAATCACTTAGATTCAGGAGAGGGAGAATTGAGCCAGAGCTCAGAAATGGGGCTCTCATTTTGTTGTCTGTTTAAAGAAATCATCTCTTCCTTTTCCTGTTTTTCTTAAATAACAGTGCTATGTTTATATTATATAAACAGTGAACTGTCAAGATGCATCTCATGTGGTCTGACAATCGCTCTGCTTAAGAAAGGTGTAAACCCAGTGTCAAAGATTTTTTTAAAAAATATAGTACCATTGGGGCTGGGACTGTAGCTCAGTAGTAGAGTGCTTGCCTAGCATGTGTGAGGCACTGGGTTCGATCCTCAGCACCACATAAAAATAAATAAAGGCATTATGTCCATGTACACCTAAAAAAACAAATTAAATATATATATAAATATATATACTAAATATACTAAATATATAAATATTTTATATATATATATATATATATATATATATATATATATATACTGCCATTGCACTTTGGCTCAGAGAGGCCAAATGGGATGATAAATGTGTAATTATTATTTGATGTCCTGAGTCCCTGCTTTCACCAAAGCACTTTCTTCCCAGGACATGGAGTCCTCTTAGGTGCTGTGGTTCTGTTCCTGGTATCAAATTTGCCTGTCAATTCCCAGTTTCCCACCTAGAACCACTGAACGTAGCATATGAGAGAACTAACTCTGTCCACACTGCCCTGTTGGCACGCTCAAGTGCAAGACACAGTGGTCCCTGGTGCCCCATGAATATTACGAATATCTTGAAACTGTGCGAGGGTCATGCCAGCTCCTGTGATGCAGGCTGTTTTCCTTTGTGCCGTGCTTTGAGAATTATACTTTTGTGTTCTTTGGGATATAGAAAAAAAATAACTTGGGTAGGTTCCATCCCCAGTACCATGGACAGAAAGGAAGTAAGGAAAAGAAAAAGAAAAAAAAAAATGATCACTACAGGCTAATACAAAAGCAAACACACTCTACCTGGCCCCTGTAATGACGTGTATGAGCGCCAACTGAATGACTGACAGATGCAGGCACACAATGAGTGTGGCCAAGTGCCAACTAGGCAAGTGAGGGCAAATGCCCTTTCCTTTCTGAGCTGTAATTCTCAGTGTGAAGGGATGAAAGAAGTGTGAGGATCTTCCTCAGGGGTGAGCCATGAGCCACATCTGGCCATGGGGCAGGTCAGTGCCCCAGGATTCAACCCTTATCAGCAGGGAGGCCTTGTTTCTATAAACAGACCTTTCAGCTATTTAGTTTCCTCACTGAAAAGTGGGGAAAATAGTGTCTTCTCCCAGGAGTGCTGGGAGGACAACATGAGAGCAAGCCGGTAAAACAATTGTGAAAGTGCTTTGCTTGACTGGGTCAGTCCCCTTCCTGTATTTTTCTCCCCATGTCCCTCTCTCCAGTCATCTTTGCAACCCCCCTCCCCCAGCACAGGGCTTATGGGCACAGAGTGACCGCTACTTCATGGTACTTTCTGTAGGCCAGTATTGTTGTGAGCTCTTTAAACCTTATAACAGAGTCTCACTAGGTTGTAAGTACTGGTAACATCTCCATTTTGCTAATCAGAAAGCAGAAGCACAAAATGATTTAAAATTTTGCTAATGGTCACAAAGTACAGATTTGAGCTTTGAACCAGAGCCATGCTCATAGCAGATAAGCTAAGGGCTCCATATGTGCATCTACTTGCCTATATTAATTCATCTAGTTTCATTAAGAACTCTGAAAAGTAGGTGTTGTTCTCTTCCCCAGTTTACAGATAAGGATCCTAAGATAGGGGCAGGCTAAGTAATTGCTCATGGACTCCCTGTTAGTAAGTGGCAGCCGTGAGATTGACGTCCATGAAGTCTGGGGCTTTGGGATTCATGCCCTGAACTACTGCACTACCCAACCATATGTGCAGAGGCTCAAGAGATACTTGTTGCTGGGCATGGTGGCACACCCTGTAATCCCAGAAGCTTAGGAGATGAGACAGGAGGATCACAAGTTCAAAATCAGCCTCAGCAACCTAGCGAGACCCTGTTCAAAATAAAAAATAAAAAGATCTGGGGATGTGACTAAGTGATTAAGCCCCTCTGGGTTTAATCCCTGGTACCAAAAAAAAAAAAAAAAAAAAAAAAAAACTTGTTGAATTGGAGATTAGCTAAACTATTAGACATCTTGCTAGGAAAGATATAGCTCCTAGGTAAACCAGATGAGTAATCTTTATCTAAGACTTTTGTTTCCCTGGCCTCAAATTCCTGCTTCAGAAAACTAGAAGATTTAAATTAGTATCTGTTAAGTTTAGATTCACCTATATAAAACCAACAAGCCCAAAATGACAATGGATGAAACAGATAGATTATTGTTTGTAACTCTCTCCTGTGAAAACAAATCAGAGGAATTCAGACCTGTTCTAGCATAGGGGCTCATCTTCAGGTCTTGTGTGACTTTCACCTTCAAGGTCTCCTGGTGGTTCTGGATGTGTGCTAGAGCTCCAGCCAACAAGTTACAGGATTGTTGAAAGGAAAAAAGATGGGCAACAGAGAAGAAGGCCACCCAGGTGACTGAGGTCCCTTCAACCAGCCTTCCTGGAAGGCCCACATAACCCTGTTGCTTCTATTGCCTTGGCTAACACTTGATCATGTCCCCACTCAGAAGGGAGAGTTGGATGAAGGGCTCTTTGCTCCAGGAAACAAGTGTTCAGATTAAACTCAGCATTCTGTTCCTAAGGAACAGAGGAAGACAAAATTTTGAAGTAGTCAGCCAGCAGTCTCCACCCTTCTGTTCTAGGGCATGACCGTCTCTGCTATAGCTGCCCCAGGAAATACCAAGCAAGGGGCTGGGGTCAGGTGCTAAAATCTGGTTCCCTGCTCCTGTACTTGGGGTCAGGACTCCAATTACCCCCCCGACTCTGCTCCTCAGAGGCCTGCAGACAAAATGTGTCCTCCAAGGCCTGTTCCTGCTGACTATCCCTGCTTCCCCAGGCTCTCTTCCTGTCCTCCCAATATCCCAGGCCTCCAAGCCTCACGGCACAGCACATCTCCTCTTCCTGTCTGGAGTACCTTCTATCTCGTCTGCCCAAAGAATTTCTCCTTGATGAGATGCTCCACCCTATACTCCCCTGGCCCCCTGGGACTGTTTCAATAATAACACTTGTCACACTGAGGAGTATAAACGAAATCGTGCATCTGCCTCACAAGGCTTTGAGCCTCCAAGAACAAAGACCCATCCCCAGTGCTGGGCATGGAGCCTACCTTCAGAGGAGGGCTCTACATACCTGTTTAGTTGAGTGTGGCAGGAAACCAACCAAAGTTTGTCTGGAAAGGACCTGTTGGGGGGGAAAAAAACTAAAGAAGTGGTCATCCTGAGCCCCTGTGTGGCCACTGACTTTCCCAGGGACTAGGCAATGACTCAGCTCTCAGCTCTTCCTGCTGGTTGTAGGGGAACTAAAACCTTCTCACACCTCTTCCTGTTAACAGTCTCTTAGAAGAGTCAGAGCAATGGATCTAGGCCCTGGGGTATGTTCGCTGAGCCTCCTGAATCCTGGACAGCAAATTCTGGGGTGGGAGTGGAGGTGGGGGTTGGCAGATTAGCATGTGAACTCCAATGCTATGTTCTTTTGAGTAGAGGGAGGGTCAAGACAGATTCTGAGCTATGCCCTGCCCTCCATCCTGTCCCCTGCCCTCTTTTGGGGCAGAGAGAGCAGTGACCTTGACCTTTACTAAATCTCTAGGGGGTGAGGTTCCCATTTGAAAAGTATGCCCACTTTCAAAGACCTGAGGACTTCCTAGAGGCCCTACCTCCTAAAGTTTTCACCACCATTTCAACATGTGAACTTTTGAAGGTTTCACCAAGAACCACCATTATGAGAAGCTGCTGGTACCCACTGGCCAGGGTTACTGCAAATGACCTCTCTCCTGTGATTTTGTCTCTGCATTCCCCAGTCTTCCCAGCCACACACTATACCTTCACACTTCCCCAAATCCAAATACAGGCTTTGATTCAGATGTACAAGAACTTGAGTCTCACCTCCAACATTGACAAGTTGTACAATTACAATCAAGTTGATGAAATTTTGTAACCCAAGTTTCTGCTTTTGAAAAATGTATAAAGATAGTTTCCACCAAAGGATTTGTAAGAAGAGTTCATTAAAAAAAAAAAAAAAACTTTGATCTGAGGCCTCCAAGTAGTAAATGTCCTGTAATTTGGTAATTTATTGCTATTTATTAATAGGAGGAAAGTAACCACTTAGAAATGTATTGAATGGAAAGAGATAAAAAGGTATTTATGGATCATTTTTATTAGATATGATTATTAGGACTTTATAAATACCAATGTAGAACCTTCTCCTTTCCCTTTCCACATGCTTTCCTAAGTCTCAGCCCAACATCTGGAAACAATGGCTCCAATGAGTGTCTGAATAAATACAATGAAACCACAGAATTGGAGGACAGAACTCTCTCCCAGTGTACCTGATCAGACTCCCAAGGACATTTTTTTTTTAAACCTGAGATTAAACCAGGAGCACTTAACCACATGAGCCACATCCCCATTCCCACCCCTCCCCACTCTTTTTTTTTAGAGAAAGGAACTCACTAAGTTGCTCAGGGTCTCCCCAAGTTGCTGAGTCTGGCTTTGAACCTGCAATCCTCCTGCCTCAGCCTCACAAGTTTCTGGGACTACAGGTGTGCACCACCATACCCGGTTCCCAAGGTCATTTTGCGGCTCCCAAGGCCATTTTGCGCCTCCCAAGGCCATTTTGCGCCTGTGCTTTGCATACTTTTCTGGATTGTTATATGCCTAGAGAAAGCAAAGATAGAACCGCTCTAGTTGAAAGAAAGCCAGAGCTCTTTCATGCTGAAAGACACCCCCAGAAAGAACTGTGACAACAGTAGACACCATGTATGTTCTCAGTAGTCTTGAAGCTTTCACTAAAACCAACTCACTTGAGCCTTATGATAGCCCTAGATGTATAAGGCTATCATCCTCATTTATCCATTGGGTCATGTATTCATTCAGCTCAGATTTACTGAACACTTTCTACACACAGGCACTGGTGGTGAAATTATACACATAAGTTCCCACCTTTGGTGACTTTTAGTCTAGTAAGACATGCGCAAAAATTAATAAACCAATAAATACATGTTTTTTCAGGGCTGAAATTCTGCTGGTACCCACTGGCCAGGCAGATCACTAGTCTTAATTCCAATACCATCTGTGGAAATAATTACAAATTGTAATTCGTACAGTGAAAACAATGAATATAATGTTGAGATGGCGAATCATGGGGGTTGGGACCTGTTTTACATAGGACAGGGAATACCGTCTGAGGAGCTGTCATGAAGGACAGGCCTCCTAAAGAGTCAGAGCAATCACACCTTAATTTTCCTTTTTGGCTGAGAAAGACTGGGCCATACAAAAGTTTAAGAAAAACGACAGGAATTGGTTTATATTTAGAAAACTTATGATTGGCAAGATAAAAGTTGAAGGGGATTATATTGTG
The DNA here is from genome assembly GCF_047511675.1 of Marmota flaviventris. Lineage (NCBI taxonomy): Eukaryota > Metazoa > Chordata > Mammalia > Rodentia > Sciuridae > Marmota > Marmota flaviventris. The sequence goes on from NC_092505.1 coordinate 84,266,502, forward strand.
AAGAAATGAGTCTCCCATCATTAGGGGAAATTAAGCATAGATCAGATGAACATAGAGCAAAGATTCATAGGTTTAATTCATGCATCAGATTAGAGTTTGGACTCCATGACATTTAAATTCCCTTTCAAACCTGGGATTATATGATTCTATGAGAACTATAAAACTCTGGGCCGGGGTTGTGGCTCAGTGGTAGAACACTTGCCTAGCATGTGTGAGGCACTGGGTTCAATCCTCAGCACTGCATATAAATAAAATAAAGATTCATCAATGTCTAAAAAAAATTTTTTAAAAAACCCTCTGTATATTTTATTACCAATAGACATGCTGCTGGGTTCCATCAGAACATCGCAGCACCAGGAGCACTATTTGATGTCAACTGTCTGGTTTTACATTTAAAGGTGGGAAATGAAGAGGCGTACACACCCAGAGCTCTAGCTGAGTGTGATCACTTTAGGGTGCATGAGTGCCACATCCTGTGTACACAAAGAGGCTGCCTGCAGAGGAATGTCAGAGCTTGTAAATTTCCCTAAAATCTAAAAACATGTATATTGTCTTTTTTCTTAAAAACCAACATTAAGATGGGAATGGAAGAGGAAACTTGTAAGCAATTGATGTTTTGACACTCTTGTTTCCTAATTTGCAGTTATTTTACATGATGGCCCTCCAATAAGAGCAACAGCATTTCCAGAAAGCAGACACCATCTTCAACCCACGAAAGTAGCAACAGGACAGATCACAGCAAAGCTAACTCACCAAGGGCCTCACAAAGCAGTGGCAGCAAGATCAATGGAGGGTCACATCACCTCTCCAACAGCTGTCAAAACCTCCAACTCTGAGAACCCCAGAAACACAACGATGAAAACTCCACCTGCTACCCCAGTAACAATAAAAAGTAACCCTTCCGCCAGTCCAGTGACCTTCACCCTGGCCACACCCAACAAGTCACACCCAGTTACCGAAGCCACCATTGGCCCCACCTTGACTTGTTCAGAGTCACCCATCACACCACCAGCCCCTACAGCTGGAACCAGTACATCTGCTGTCAGCCACACAACTAGGAAGACCATCCAACCCAGTGAACAGACCACTCTCCCCAAAACTTTGTCTACAATACCTCACAAAAGCACAACCAGTCCGAAGCCTAGTCCACTCACCCATGCCCCGGGAACATCCCCAGGGTCACACAATGTCACCCAAACAATCCCACCTGCCACCATAGTTCCTGGGCCCACCCTTGTACCTCAGCCATCACCAGCCAAGACCGGAGTTTACCAAGTTCTAAATGGAAGCAGGCTCTGTATCAAAGCAGAGATGGGGATACAGCTGATTGTTCAAGAAAAGGAGTCGGTAAGTTGGGGCCATAAGATTATAATGCCACCTTTAAAATCTGTGAGTGGAATTTGCCTTGCTAGGAATGCACAATCCCCTGCATCTGGTCCTTAAATGAAATATATAACCATGAGCTCATTTTTCTCCAAGGTGTTCCTTTAAAAGGCAAATATGTTTTAGAGAACATACAAAAATAGAGAGAAGGCTGGGGTTGTGGTTCAGTGTTAGAGCACTCGCCTAACATGTGTGAGGCCCTTGGTTCAATCCTCAGCACCACATAAAAAATAAATAAAATAAAATAAAGTTATCATGTCCATCTATAACTAAAAAAATAAATATTTTTTAAAAATAGAGAGGAAGGCACACAATGAGAACTTCAATACACATACTCTGACTTCTAGCTAACTCAGCATTGTAGGGAATGGTGAGTGGGGTGCTGGCCACACCCCTCTGCCTGACTTTCCCTCAGCCTCTTACCAGAGACATGAGACATTTGAATCAGACACTCTCCACAGTTCTGGCCACCATGATATTAATATGAAAATCCAGATTAACAAAAAGATTGGGTCCAGCGCGGTGGCATATGCCTGTAATCCCAGTGGCTCTGGAGGCTTAGGCAGGAGGATTAGGATTACGGGTTCAAGGCCAGCCTCAGCAAAAGCAAGGCACTAAGCAACTCAGTGAAACCCTGTCTCTAAATAAAATACAAAAAGGACTGGGGTTGTGGCTCAGTGGTCAAGTGCCCCAGAGTCCAATCCCTGGTACCACCTCCCCCCAGAAAAGAATGGAGTGGCTGGGACTCAGTGATAAAGTGCTTACTTCGCATGTGTGAGGCACTGGGTTTGATCCTCAGCACCACATAAAAATAAATAAAGATACTGTGTGTTCATCTACAAATAAATAGATATTTTTAAAAAAGAATGGAGAGAAGGGTTAAAATTAATTGATGTATAAAGAAATCAGAGAATGATTCTTTTGTACAGTTAAGTAAATTCACAGTATTCTTAATTTATGGACTTAACTCTTTTATAACTATGTGTAGATTTTTTAAAATATCTGATCATTCAGCAAAATTATTTAGCATCTACTCTCTATATAGAAATCTTTATAAGATGGGTTATAACAATTTGTTTTTTGTTAAATACATTATGGTCATTTAAACCAACCCTGCATGTACAGGATTCAGATTTTTTTCAAAGAAAGAAGTTGTTAATTTTTGGTTTAGTATATTAAAATAAACTGTCATTGCTACAAAAATAAAGAAAGAAAGAAATCAACATAAAATAAAATCTTCCTTTTTTCATAGTTTTTATGATTTCAAAGAAAACTTCCATACCCAGATTTTCATTTGAAAACAGGAGTACCCCAGAACACAGATCCTTCATCTTTCAACTTGCTTAATTGAACAAAATTTAAATTCCACAAGTTTATCAAGAATATTTCCACCACAAGCCACCTGTCAAGGAGCTCCTGTCACAGGCAAATGCCTTCTTGAAGAAAGCTTTGGAGCATGAGTTTGGAAGGGAGAGGATGTCATCCATCTGAGGTCTTCCCAGTTCTCAAGCGAATGCCCACTTAGTTCAAAAAATGTGGGGAAGGAATTAGTGATCTATCAAATGCATGCCCAGCTCACAGTCTGTGCTTCGACTCCCTTGCTCGAATTTTCTTCTATCTCTCATTAAGCTGATCTTTTTTATTCGGTTTAGGCTTTTTCACCTCAGAGATACTTCAACATCGACCCCAACACAACCCAAGCCTCTGGGAACTGTGGGTCCCGAAATTCCAGCCTTTTCTTGAATTTCAAGGGCGGATCTGTGAATTTCACATTTACCAAGGTAAGGTGTGGGGTTCTTCTTACCAGCTGGCCCCAGTGTGGCTTTGCCTGTCGCCCTACCCCTAGCCCTGCCCTGGGGTCTGGTGATGCAATGCTTCACCTCTGTCCAAGACTCAGCAGAAACAGACCTCAGAGCCTTTTGAGATCTTTGCTGATAAGAATGAGGAGTGTGGGGATGGAGAGGAGGGAAGTGTCGACATTGTATGTTTGCTTTCATCCCCCTTCAGCCTCCTCTGTGCAGGCCAAGACAGACTTTAATGCCTCTCAGGGGAGGCTTGGCTTTTGGGGAACCTAGCCTCCAGTGCCCCTTGCAAACCACCAAAGGAGGAAGTTGTACACACGAGGAGATCTAGAAAAATTCCCAGTGAACCCCAGATTCAACAGGATTATCCTACGTCCAAAACCAAATTTCACAATGGGTTCTTTCCAACCACAGAAGGTAAAATTACAGGATTAATCAGGTTCTGGGTTTTCCAGAACATATTCAGGAAGGGGTAGACTACAGCATAGAGTGGACAGGGCATGGGTGCTGAGGTCAAGAGAGGCAGCTGCCAATTTGACTCTGTCACATGCTCTTCTGACACTGGGCAGGTACTTTAACCTGACTAAGCTTTTATTTTATTATTTGAAAAAAAATGTGGGGAAGGAATTAGTGATCTATCAAATGCATGCCCAGCTCACAGTAAGTGGCAGAGATTGATAGCCATCAGCTGTCACAGCAGTGACTTAATTAGGCAAATGTCCTGGAAAACAGAAAATCTTATCATCCTACTCTCCAGGGAGAGATTTTCCCCAAGGTCTCTTTCAAATAGGCCAAGTAAGAGCTCAGCTCAGGCCAGTTGGGGGCCTGCTTCCTCATCTGTAAAATAGCAATAATTAGACCCACCTGATAAAAAACCCTTTTAAAGATTGTAAGTGATATATGTAAATTGTCTAGCACAGAGCTTGGCACGTAAGAATTGTCAAATGACAAAATGATAAGAAATCTAGTTTAAAGATCTGAATGATCTCTCATTTATGACTCTAGATTGGCCAACACCTCATTCTATCAGAGAGAATGAGGGTTCTGGTGAGCTGAGCAGAGGAGATTAACTTTATGGACAGAAGAAGAGGGAGGAAAGCAGAAAGAGAACAACATGCAAATCAGTTATTTCAAAGTTACTTTTCTTATAAAGGTTAAAGTAGAGGGGACTTCCTCATTGTGCCACCCAAAACTAGCTTGTGTGAGGATTTGGCTACTATCTCTTTCTCTCTATCTGGATTTCTGGGAAGATCAGATAAACAACTTGGTTTTGGCTTGGTGGCCTGAAACTTCAGCATGAGTAACTCCATTGTGGTTGGGTCTGTTGAACCTGGAGCAGGAGCTCAGTCCAAACCAGTGGCCTCCTAAAAATTTTATTTAATACCCTTATTTTGTTCAATAAAGGGTGATTTGTTGATTTATTGTTGCTCTTGTTATTAACTTAATCTCCTAGGGCTTTATTCTCCTGTTGTATACTTTTCTGATCAAGGCAGACCTGCTTTGGAGAAGTCAGGGATTTCTTTTTGGTACCAAATGCTAAAGTTCTTCATCCCAGAAGACCACTTAAAGCAGAATTAATGCTCCATCTCTGGGCAACTGAAATTGAACTTTAGAGGTGTCAGGAATTTCTTTAAGACTCACCTTGAAAAAATGGTAGGGGCTGCAGACATAAGCATTTATGCTCCAGTACAGGGTTCACTTCCACCTGAACCACTGCTCAGAACAATGTGTGAAGGAATAATTGCTGAGAGGAAGGTATCCAAAACCTCCAACACTTGTCGGTGTCTCATTATGGCTGCTGCCACCAGGCCTGAGGGAGAATTGCCAATCAAAGTTTCCTTGGCTGCCTTTCAACCTCTCTTTTTGTTAAGTCCCCCTGTCTCCTGATGCTCTGACCCTGCCTTTCCAAGGCCTTCAGGCTGGACTCTGGTTAACCAAACTCCACCAGAGTGTAGAATCCCTGCCTTTCTGAAAATCCTCTGTGCTCCACATTTTCTCTCCCTGCAGAGGTATGGGCAGGAAATGAGGGCCCAGATGAAGCTAAAAGCACCAACAGGCCTCCTTCCTCCCTGCCTCACCCACCTTTTGGAAGCCACTCTCCATCTGTGGCCCCAAGGTGTTGCACTAATTGCTTTGCCGGAATCTCACTAGCCAGCCCACTTTAGTTACTGTATCCCCAGCACAGATTCCCAGGCAGTTGATTTGGTTTCAGCATAGGAGGAAGCAAAGAAGCTTCAAGAAGGTAAAATTTGGGCTGGGGTTGTGGCTTAGTGGTAGAGCACTTGCCTAGCATGTGTGGGGCACTGGGTTCAATTCTCAGTACTGCATATAAGTAAATAAAATAAAGGTCCATTGGCAACTAAAAAAAATTCAAAAGAAGAAGAAGAAGAAGGTAAAACTGCTTGCCAGCCTGGGAATTTTCTGCATTTGTTTAAGAATTTGTTTCAGCCAAACAGGAACTCCAAGTTCAAGGATTGTAGAAGCTAAGCATAGAACTCAATGAATGAAGCAAGCTAATAAAAACATTTTTCCCCTTGAAACAGGTAGTCTCATGTTTTTAACTTTTAAAATGCTTTAATTAGAGATAAGAAAGATTTAATTTTCCCCTTAATCTAATAAGAAAAACGTGAAGGTAAGCATGAAATGACAAGTGACAATAGACCATGCCTCAGTAATGAGGAGACACATGGGAGGAAGAAGAAAATGTCCACGTCCCCAGAGGCAGCCACCACTCCTCAGCTCCAATCACAGTGCCAATCGCAGGGTCCATCCATTGGGGAACCTTGATCCGGAAAGGCCAGGTGTCCATTCTGAGTGGCTTCCTACTGTGCCAGTTGTTAAATATTTGACACACACTTCTTTCAAGTGGTAACAAGAGGCCAATGTTTCCAGCTCTTCTGATTGTTCAAGAAAAGGCAGAAATTCAGATCTTTAGGTAAAAAAATATTTGTTTAAGTGTTGGTAACACGTTTAAAATATTTGAACACATACTGACCAAACAAAACAAGCTAGATTTATCTTATGGACCCTGATGTTGTAACTTCTGCCCTAATAGATGTATTATATGAAATACACAGCAAGAAAGCCTTTCAGATTTTTCCAAAAGAAAAATGGGCTCTACAGTTCAATCTGTCTCTTTTCAAATGTTGCTGCTTTCTGAATTTACATTTCTCAACAGCAGCAGTGTTAACTTTTGAGGCCAGATAAATTGTCATCTTGGGGACTGTCCTGTGCTTTGTCAGAGGTTTAGCAGCATCCCTGGTCTCTACTCAGGAGGTATCAGTAATAGAACTTGACACCTAAAATGTGTCCAAGTGACAATACACCATGCCTCAGTAATGAGGAGACACACCCTACGAGGCAAAATCACCCTTGAGAACCACTGCTCTAGAGAAAAGGAGGACCTTAGAGAATGACTTTATGTTTCATTATATTATAGTAGATGTTACAAGAACCGAGTTGTAAGATACTTATGAGCAGGCCTAATGCATTGACCCATTCATCAGTAAGAATTTACTGAATATCCACTTTGTCCTATTGGAGAGGAAATGTAATTTTTTTTGCAAACCTCATAAATCTGTTCCCATAAGTTGGAGACAAAAGATAGACTAGTGAGAGGAAAACAAGGCCATTTATTAATGTGTACTGTGTACATTGCTCAGGAGAAACCTCCAGGAAAGATAACTCAAAGCCATGGCTTAGAACTCTGGCTTATATAACATCTTCAACAAAGAACAATAAATTTTAGAGATGTGACAAGACAAAAAAAAAAAAAAAGCTACTTTAGGCTTTCACAGGTAGGAAACTGTGGTAAGGTAAATATATGGGGAAACTACTGGTAGATAAAGGCTAGTTAGTAAGACTGATTTTGTAGATTCTTCTGATGTGGTTCCCAGCTGATGTGGGTCTCCAGTGGTCTCCAGTGACTCACTTTCGTCCTTCTTGGTAAATAGAGAAGAAAGTGATCTCTAAAAGTTTATATCTTGCCTTTAGGGACCTGGGGGAAGGCAGAGAATTCTTCTGCACCTGCTTCTTCTTAACTGTCTTTAGCTCAAGTACACACAGAGTGGGGACCCATGGTCCAGTGAACAATGAACCAGGTATAAGGGAGAATATAAAAGAAATGAAGGCTATAGTTCCGAGTTTCAAATTATATCTAATAATTTGCAAATTTTTTTTAATTGAAATACTACTAGTGACAACAACATAAAGAAAATTATGTCCCTACACAGTGGGGACCCATGGCCCAGTGAACAATGAACCAGGTATAAGGGAGAATATAAAAGAAATACAGGCTCTAGTTCCGGGTTTCAAATTATGTCTAATAATTTGCAAATTTTTTAATTGAAATACTACAAGTGACAACAACATAAAGAAAATCTGCTTTCTGAGGTGCCACCTAACCCTATTATTCTTCAATTAGAGCTCTCATTTGCTCTGTGACCATGAACAGATTGTAAGCTGTTCTGCACCTCTTTTCCTCTTCTCTAAGAGTGGGTGGGTAAGAAAAAACAAATTTTGAAATGTTCTAAATTTAACTACAAGGGCCATAGTTGCTCAAGCCAAACCCCCCTCCCCCCCCCAAAAAAAAAGAAGCTCATTTCACAATCCTGAATGTCTATTAAAACCTTCACTCAAATCCCATCCCCACCCTCTAAGAGCCACCTCATTCTGCTTTCAGCTGCAGCCAATCCAGACCCAACCATCACTGTGCCTTATGGACTGTGCTATCCCCAAGCTTTCCCTGTTTCACATTGTCCTGCCCTCTTTATCTATAGCCAAGATATCCACCATGCGACCAGCGCACTGGTTTCATTAAAGAGGTTCTTGGCATAAAAGTTAGCTAGTGAGATCAAAATAAACACCCAGACTCAATTACCTTTTTCTATGACCAGGTCCCAGATGGCTCTCACCTCTCTGGCTCACACTTCGAACCACCCGGTAGGGCAGCAAGGATTACTCAGGGCTAGCAAGAGAGAGAGAGAGAGAGAGAGAACGCCAGGGAGTGGCCTTTTATTGGGGAACAAGAAATTCAGGGGAAAATTCCATCCAATGAAGGTCGAGGGGGGCAGCACTCCAAGGTCAGGGTCAGTGATTGGCCTTAGGGTCAGTGGTCAGTCACACCCCCACACGGACAGGCTCTCGCACTAGGAGAGGGTCGGGAAAGCTCCGACACAGTTTAGCCAGAGCCCCTCACACCCAATCCGGGAGTTGCCCAATCACGTGTGAGAATGGCTTCCCACAAAGATAGGTTCGAGGTCAATAGCTTGTGCTTTTCTTCTCCAATTTTTTTAAGTTGTAGATGGACACAATACCTTTATTTTGTTTATTTATATGTGGTATATGTGGTGCTGAGGATCAAACCCAGTGCCTCATATGAGTGAGGCAAGTGCTTTAGCACTGAGCCACAACCCCAGCCCTCCAATTTTTTGTTACGAATATGTTTGTAGCTCTAGGTTCAGTGGGCACTGCTTCTATCTTAAGCCCTACTGCTGGAATTTGTGAGAGCTTATCCCTGGATCTGGACCTGGACTTTTTCTGGCTACATCTGTAACAGTTAATAAACCCTTTATTCCAGAGACCCCCTTGGTCTCAAGAGTTTTATGATAATCTCTGGGAACTGTGGGTCCCAGGGTGAATCAGGATTTAGTTTGAGGACCATGGTGGAGGTGGGCCAGGCTCACATATGTGAACCACTGGCCCGCAGTGGGTCACGAAAGATGGATTTCCCTGTGTTTCACTTTTTAGAGAACTGAAAACCTTTTCCTGTCAATGTCCCATTTGATTAGGGTAATATACCAAAAGTTGTTCAGATCTTTTAGGGTCAAGATAAACATACCTCCTCTCCCTCTTTCCCACAACTTCCTTCCTGCCCAGATAAGTTTGTTTTAAAACACCATCCTGTGCCTTGTAGAGATATACAGTCAGCGCTGTGTATCTGCAGGTTCCATTTCTATGAATTTGATCAACAGCTCATGAAAATATTCTGAAGAAGATTTTCCTCTGTGCTAAACATGTACAGACTTCTTTTTTCTCATTATTCCCTTAAAAACAATGTAGTTTAACAACTATTTGCATAGCTTTTAAATTGCAGTAGATATTGTAAGCAATTTAGAGATGATTTCAAGTATAAGGGAGGTTGTGCAAATATTCTGTGAATATTGCACCATTTTATATAAAGGACTTGAGCATCCTTTGAGATTTTGGTGTCTAAGAGGGATTCTGGAACCAACCCTTCATGGATATAGAAGGGAGAGTGTATTTTTCTACATTCAACATTATGCATTTCTCGGTTGGGGATGTGGCTCAAGCGGTAGCGCGCTTGCCTGGCATGCGTGCGGCCCGGGTTCGATCCTCAGCACCACATACAAAGATGCTGTGTCCGCCAAAAACTAAAAAATAAATATTAAAAAATTCTCTCTCTCTCTCTAAAAAATAAATAAATAAATAAAAATAAAATATATTTAAAAAAAAAACATTATGCATTTCTCACCTTCTACTTTGACTGGGGAGCTTCAGGCCTCTAGCCCTGGATCCAGGACATGGGGAAATCAATCACCATGTGTAAAGGAGGAATGGGCCAAGCAGTACACTGGCCATCCCAAGTCTTGACATCAATGCTTATGATCTATCTGGCGTTTTCTTCAGAGCCTTTGTGGTGTGTTTGGGGTCCTCCTGACTCATGAGCTAGGCTCCTGATAACTTAACAGTGTTCAAACATTAATACCCTCAGAACTTTCCAAGTATGCCATGCCATTTCATGCCCTGCTTTCCTATATGTTCTGCCTAGAACAACCCTTGTACCCTCAGCACCTTTTAATTTTTAATTATTTTTTTATTTTTATTTTATTTTAATTAATTATAATTAATTAATTTTGAATTAATTTTGAATTTTTTATTTATTTTCATTCATTAAAATTTATTAATTAATTTTGAATTTTGTTAATTTTGAATTCATCCTTTAAGATGGCCTGGTGATCATTAGCCTGTAAAGATGAGAATTTCTCCTCTTTGTTTCAAGTCTCCACGTCTTATTCCCCAACCTTCATTAATGCATTTGTCCATGTTGCTGTCTTGAAGACAAAACTTATGGCTGGTTCACATTTCTCTCTAGGGTCCAACACTGACTTTATACATAGTATCTCTTTAGCAAATGTTTGATGAACAAATGAATGAATAAAGGAGTGAATCTAAATTGTGCAGAGCACTCTAGGCCAAATTGCCGAAAAAGTAGATCAGGAGAAACAGCCTCTTGGGCTTCCTTTTCCTCTGTCTAGAACAAAGGTTTTTTATTTGTTTGTTTTTTTGTCACTATGATGCTGAGCAAAAAAAGTCTTAATTAATGTTGAAGATAAAAATCCACACCCTGAGTATCTGCGACTATGTGCCTCCCACAGCACCTTTTATAAAAGGTTCTCAACAGAAGAACCTCAAGGCATGCTGGTCATTGGCATGCTGGCTTCTTAGAAAGACCTGAAGGGCTGACTTGTATTGGAATCCTGGGTCTTGCTGTAGAAACCAGCTTGCTAAGGAAGATATTAAGTTTCCTTGAGGAATTAGGATCTCTTTGATGAGATATTCAGAGAGCTCTTTCAGACACCAGTAGTGAGAAGCATGGTGTCAGCATCCCATTGGCTGAGTATAGAGGTGAGACTTTTATATGTGATCCATTCAAATAACACCAGTTAAAATGTAAGTGAAGACTCTGTTCTAAGTTTCTTACATGGAGCTAAAATGCTGCATGCACCTATCAGTTAACGCCCATTCAGCCAATACCCATGGTTAAAAAAGAGGGTTTTCACTTCATCTTCAAGAGTCTAGCAAGTAGATATATTTGTCACTTTCTAACCCAAACCCCAAAAGAGAAAAACATCTGGTGGGAAATAATGCCACATATTCTCTCTCCTCAGAGAAATGAAGTGCTAAATGTCATTTCCCCAGGGTTTGGGTTAAATCTGACACCTGGGGGATGTTACTCAGTGATAGAATGTTTGCCTAGCATGTGCAAGGCCCTGGGTTCAATCCACAACTCCAACAACAAAAAGAAATAGCTCCCAAACCCCAGACTTCCTCCCCATTCACCCACCCCCATCTGGCAGAGTGGAAGTTAGCTTTTTTTCTTCAATTAACAGAGCTAAATTGAGCTCACTTGCTTGTCCCCCCACCGTGTGTGAGTGTGTGTGTGTGTGTGTGTGTGTGTGTTTGTCATTAGAGCTGAGCTCTGGGAAATAGATAAAAATTATCATTGATCTCAACTGAAACAGTTTACTTAGGAAGGGGCAGTCTAATTTATTATCAGCACTATAAATAACATCAATTAAAATGTACGTGAAGGTTCTGCATTAAGTTTCTTCCATGGTTTTCTTTCTTTAATCCTCATATCAACCTAAGAAAGAATTCCTGTTACTATCCCCATTCATTTACTGAACTAGTAAAAAACGAAAGTTAAGGACAAAGATTTGACAACTTAAAGGATGCCAATATGGGGACAAGAAGATGTTTCAAAATTAGTATTAAAAAGTTCTTAGCAACACTTTGTTCTCCCAGTTAGAAAGTTAATTACTCTGTTTATAACGTGGATTCCTTCAGCAATAACCAACTGGCTGACTTGTTAACTTTCTTTCCACTGATGGTGTAGACCAGGGTTCAACAAACAGTGATCCCCAGACCAAATCCAGCCCTCCACCTGAGAATGTATAGCCAGCAAGCTAAAAATGATTTTTACATTTTTCAAATGGTGTGTGAAGTGGGGTATCTTTGACATGGAAGTATATGAAATTCAAGTTTCCAGGGGCATAAATGAAGTGTTTTGGAGCATGCGCAGTTGTCTATGTGTTCTCTGTGGCTGCTCAATGGCAGGCTTGAGGAATTGTATCAGGGAACAACAAAGCCTAAAATATTTACTCCCTAGCTCTTTACACAAAAAGCTTGCAAACCCTCCTATAGAATATACTTCAGGCCTGTTCCTATTTGAATTATGCCAGATTTTGAATTCCAAATCTAAAAATGTGTTTTGCTGTAGTTTAAGACAATTTTATATCTTTACATCCTGTAACATAACTCTTCAGAATAAGGTGGACACCATTATCTGAGTAAGATCCACTTGGGATCAGCAGTATAAATTATGTAAAACTTAGAATTCTAAGAAAACTAAACATCCCCCTGTTTACATGAGTTCACCTGACATACTTTTCCTTTAGCCTAAAGACAGACATCAGCTCAGTCCCAGTCAATGTTTCGCTAATTTTGAGGCAGCAAAATAGAAGTTTCTAGACTTTGACCTATAATGTCATGAAAAAGAACTCACAGTGAATGTGAACCATCTCTTGAGCAAAGCCTCATTGTTTGCATTAGCTTGATTGTATTAATATGATTCTTGTGGACCAAGAACAGACAGCCCTTCCTGTTGGGGCTGGTTTCCTCAGTGTGAAATCTGTGCATTTGAAAGGGTTCATGCTTGCTTTAATGATTTGCTGTTGACTCTTAAAATTCTTAATGAATTTTAAATGAGACCCTGCATTTTCACTTTGTGTAAGACCCCATACATCCCTTATGTAGCCAGTTCTGCTTCCTATACACAGTTATAAGCTCCTGCATTCCAGGGAAAAGAAAAGAAAGTTCTCATATAACAAAGTTTTCACCTATCCCCACAGTATGAAAGGATCCTGTAATCACTGTCCTGCTTGGTTTCACCTATAAGCTATGTGAATCTGAGGGAGATGCTTAACTCCTCTGAACCTCTTTGCTCTCAGCTATAAACTCGGCTGATAATATGCATTCTATCTTGGGAGGTTGTTGTTGGGGGATGTTGCAAATGGGGTAACACAGGCAAAAGAGTTCACTTAGCAAACTGGACCCTTGTAGAAATGCAAAGCACCCTTTCCTTAGGTGAGGATGGGTCAGAGAGATGCTAAAGGGAAGAGAAGGGTCCAGAAGGTTTTCCAGAGGGCTCAGAGTAGTCTGGCAACTTGCCTCCACCTGCACAATGGTTAGTTCAGATATCAGCAAGGGGCAATGCAGGATTAGAAGAGACAAACAGGCACACATAGAAAGAAAATGGAGACCAAGTGAGATATTACATCTGGATGGTGATGCAATGACCCAGAGCTAGCTCAGCACGTTTATTATATAATTTTTTTTCACCAAAATGTTATTTGTAGAGCTAGGCATGATGATGTGCACCTGTAATCCCAGCGGCTTGGGAGGCTGAGGCAGGAGAATTTTGAATTCAAAGCCAGCCTCAGCAAAAGCAAGGTGCTACACAACTCAGTAAGATCCTCTCTCTAAATATAATACAAAATAGGGCTGGGGATGTGCTCAGTGGCCAAATGCCCCTGAGTTCAATCCCCAGTACGCACTCCCTAGAAAAAAATGTTATTTGTGGGAAAGTTTCTGCAAAGCAGGCAGGCTTGAAATTCACACTCTGATGAGACATTATGGTTCTCTTGCTATGCTCAGACTCCTCTCTCTCTGGGAGTCAGTCTCTGAGTTTCAAGGTTAAAACTGATAATTCTGAGTTTTTGCACAGAGTGACCATGGGCGGATGTCACCATAGCAACTGGGCAATGTTAACCTGTACTTTTGCACAGAGGGATCCCAATGCAAGTGCACCACAACCACGAGGCAATCAAACATCTTGATCCACATCATCGCTCCCCACAGTAACTGTTATGCTGTGCCTTAAACTAATCTCACACCACAGCCTAAGCCATTTCCAAAATCACAAAGTCCTGCTTATATCACCATCCTGCTTAAAACCCTTCAGGGGGTCCCCTTTGCCTTTAGGATGGACCAGAGTCTTGTAACCCAAACTATGGGCCCTAAAGTAATTCCCTTTATAAAAGAATCTCAAATAAAGAATAAATGGTATAAAAGCCACCCAAAAAGGTCTAGGTCATAGCTAGTCTAGCACATTGTTCCACTTGCCTTCAAGCCCCTTGAGAATGAGCACTTCAAGAGAGGCAGTCTGGTCTTGGAACAATGGCCTAGAACAATGCCCAGCATAGAGTAAATATAAAGGAGAAATTAAAGCTAGATTTGGACACAGGCAGCTGAAGGTTTTATCTTCCTCTGCTACCTCTTAGGGCTGTGACCTTGGATAAGACCTTGGGCACTGAACCTTCATTTCCTTTCCTAGCTGTGAGGATTAACTAAAGCAATACATGGAGGTGCCTTGCATGAGATAAGAGGTGCATGCGTAGTAGTGCCGCAGTCTGGCTGGGCACAAAATCATGAGCCACTCAAGCAGGAACAAATTTTATTTTTTGAAACTGCCACCAATGTCCGGTACGCGCCCGGGAAGATTTTCGATCCACCCACGCGGCCTCCTCCCTGACCCGCAGAGAGAGCTCCTCCTCCGGAACTCCCTCCTACTGTACTTCCCCAACCAATGGGAACTCTCCAGGAGTCCCTTAGCCGGCCTAGGTGAACAGTAGGAGTCCAATATCCATATGAATGCAAATCTTAACATAATCATATCATCTCAATGGCTAGCTGGCGTCACCTTTCGACCAAAAATGCCATGCATCATATACTTGGCTCTTAGCATCTCCCCCCTTCTGTTTAAGTAACAAGCAATCTGGCTAGGGACCGTGCCTGTTAGTTTTGTCCAATTCAACATATGGTTCTTACCCGTCATCGGAAAACTGACTTTTAGGCGTCAGCCTCCTGTCTTAGGTTGATACCACTGCAATTGGATCATACCCGTCACTGACTACCGGTCCAGCATATAGCCATACTTGTGGATAGGCCTATGTACCAGTGGGGGGGTGAGGTTCTTTGCCTCACCTCTGTTGGCCCCCAAATTTGGCCTTGGTGCCGGTGGGGGGGTGAGGTTCTTTACCTCACCTCTGTTGGCCCCCAAAATTAGACCATCACTAGTAGAAGGGAGGAGGATACAGAAATGTCATGACACCAAGTCAATTAACGGCTCCTAGGAAAAATTGCATTACTAGTGACACATCAGCAAAGATACGCTAGCACTACCATAATTCGCTGCATCAACAAATAGATCACAAAGCATACAAGTGATACATAGTCCAGGCAAGTTCTGTAAGCAGTTCAAAGCAGAGGAATCTATCAATATGTCCATATCCTGCCAAAATAAAGCATACAAGTGATACATAGTCCAGGCAAGTTTTGTAAGCAGTTCAAAGCAGAGGAATCTATCAATATGTCCATATCCTTCCAAAATAAATCGACTCATTGATTGAGCATTACTTGTTGAGTTATAAATCATTGATGTATCAGTTTACACGGTTTGTTGTGATAACTCTCGAAGAAGTTGTAGTTTGGTTTTATCTTTGTCTTCACTGGCACTGGGATGAAAATAGGAATTTTGACAATGATGCTAAAAAAAAATATGTAACATTTCAACAGGTACTAAGAAAACAATATTTAGAACAATTTACATTATCCTGAACAGAATTATTAAATATAATGAAAAGGAAAGGTGAAAGTAAACAAACAGATCTGTTAACCTTCTATTTGTTCATATATTAAAACAATTCTCAACAGCTGTTTACCCAAATTAAATTAAACTATTAAAATCACGTGAATAATAAAAAAAAATTTTGGATCCATGTGCATGAGCGCTCCTCATATGTGATATATGGACATATGCACATACAGACATACAACACAAAACAGAAGTGTGCACACGTAACATATAACACATAAGACAATAGTAAAGGCCTTGTAGCTTTACCTAGGTAAAATCTCCATTGCAATGTTCAAAAACTCCACAGTCAAAAAATAAAACTGATCAGAAAAAACATTAACCTAGGTCTGTATGAGCTCAAAAATAAAATAGAACTTTATGATGTGGAAAAAAGCAATAATAAAATAGATATTGAAAAAAGCATCCTGGTTAATCACTGTCGCAGATGTAAGAATAGCCAAGCTGGAGATCTGGATATCAGCTGTTATGGATTTGAGTCGAATCATCTTCCTTTTGGTCTGTAGAAATTGTTTTAGTTAGTCTCTCTGGAATCCAAATCTGCTGCTGTTCTTCCTGTGGAAAAACACAAACAGAGCGCCGACTCCAGACTATCACTGGGTCAGGACCTTTCCATTGTCCTGTTAGAATATCTTTCCAAAGTACCTTAGGCTTATGTACATTTTTTGGATACAAATGTCTTTCCGCAGCACTAAGCCCTGATGAATCCAAATTTTAAAAGTTTAGAGTAAAAAGGGTTATTTTAAGTTTATCTTTGGGGGATATATACCCCTTTCCAATTCCCTCCTTTTGTTTTAATAAGTACATTTTAATAGTTTGATGAGCTCTTTCAACTATGCCTTGTCCTTGTGGATTGTATGGAATTCCTGTTATGTGAGTAATGCCAAATGATGAGCAAAATTGTTTAAAAGAGGTGGATGCATAACCAGGACCATTATCGGTTTTTAACTGTTTTGGAACGCCCACAGTGGCAAAATTTTGTAAGCAATGAGCTATAACATCTTTAGTTTTTTTCTCCGGCATGAAGGGAGCCCATCAGAAATCCAGAAGAAGTATCAACTATAACATGTAAATATTTTAATTTTCCAAATTCTGGCAAGTGTGTGACATCCATCTGCCAAATATGGTTAGGTATCAGTCCTCTAGGATTGACTCCAAGATTAACTTGTGGTAAAAATGTCACACAATTTTGACATTGTTTTATTATATGTCGGGCTTGTTCTTTAGTTATTTTAAAATGCTTTTGTAAAGTATTAGCATTGACATGGAACCTTTTATGAAAATTTATAGCTTCTTCTATTGTGGAGAAAATATGTATGTCATGTGTAGATTTATCTGCTAACTCATTGCCCAAACTAAGGGCTCCAGGCAATCCTGTATGTGCCCTGATATGTCCTATAAAGAATGGATCTTTTCTGTCCCAGATTAGACTTTGTATAGTGGAAAACAAAGAGAAAAAGTAGAAGAAGGGGAAATCCTACCAGCATCTTCAAGGGATACTATAGCATTAACTACATACTGACTATCAGAAAATAAATTAAATACAGAATCTTTAAACATCATAAAAGCTTGTAATACTGCATTAAGCTCTACCTTTTGAGCTGATTGTTTGGGTACTAAAAATGTAAAAGTTTGATCAGGGGTAACTACTGCTGCTGTACCATTATTTGACCCATCAGTGAATATATTTGGAGCATTCATGATAGGGGTTTTTTTTGTCATCTTTGGAAAAACTATAGGATGTTTAGACCAAAAAGACAACAAAGGATTAGACGGTAAGTGATTATCAAATGAAACATTAGATTTACACATGATTATTGCCCAAGTATTTAACTCATTAGTTAACTCATCAATTTGATCTATAGTATATGGAGTAATAATTTTATTGGGAGAAATCCCAAACACTCCCTTGGCTGCTTTTATTCCTTTGAGTATTAATTGTCCTACAGCCTCAGGATATCTAGTAAGAATAGTGTTAGGAGAATAAGATAAATGTATCCACAATAATGGACCTTCTTGCCAGAATACTCCTGTAGGAATATTTTTTGTTGGCAGTACAATAAATAATAAAGGCAAACTTATATCAATTCTATCCAAATGCATATTTTCCATATATGTTTCAATGATTTTTAATGCCTTTCTTGCTTCAGGCATCAACATGCAGGGTGAATTTGGATCTGATGGACCTTTTAGAATATCAAATAAAGGTCCCAACTCTCCTGTTGGTATGCCTAGATAAGGCCTTATCCAATTTATGTCTCCTAATAACTTTTGAAAGTCGTTAAGTGATTTGAGTTGATCTACTCGTATTTGAATTTTGGGTGGACGGACCATGGTTGAGGATAATAAAACCCCTAAATAATTAATTGGAAGATTTAATTGTACTTTATCTATTGCTATCTCTAGATTATAATTTTTTAATAAATTTGTAAGTGTGGCATAACATTCTAGCAATGTTTTTTTATCTTTATGTGCCAATAACACATCATCCATATAGTGAAATATTTGTAGTTCAGGATTTTGATTTCTAAGTGGCTGCATTGCTTTGTTAACATAAATTTGACACATAGTTGGACTATTAGCCATCCCTTGAGGGAGTACTTTCCATTCATATCTCTGATCAGGACCTTCATGATTTAGTGCAGGGATAGTAAATGCAAAATGTGGACTATCCTCGGGATGAATTGGAATTGAAAAAAAAACAATCTTTAATATCTATAGCTAAAACATACCAGGATTTTGGTAAAGCAGACAATTGGGGAATCCCTGATTGAGCAGGTCCCATAATAACCATCTCATTATTAATGGCTCTTAAATCTTGCAATAATCTCCATTTACCAGATTTCTTTTTAATGACAAAAATGGGAGTATTATGGGGAGATATGGAAGGTTGTATATGTCCCTCTGCTAATTGTTGTTTGACCAGGTCATGGGCTATTTGTATCTTTTCTTTAGTCAGGGGCCACTGAGGAACCCACACTGGTCTTTCTGATTTCCAAGTAATTTTGATTGTCTCAGTGGCCCTTTCTGAAAATCCAATCCATGTCTATTTGTTTCTTGATCTATTTGAATTGGTGCTGTCATACCTTGTTCTTGTTTTCTTAATCTTTCTTCTTTCCTAAAGCCTTGTCTAGCCCTAGTAGTGGGCGCATTGGGATTGATGTTATTTGTTAATGTCAAACCTAATTGATCTAGGACATCTCGTCCCCATAAATTTATAGGAAGATGATCCAATACTATACTGTGGCTGTATAGTTCCTTCACATCCTTCAGGATCCTTCCAATCTAATACCATTGCACTTCTATGGGGATTAGTTGCCACTCCTAGGCCTCGAAGCGTTTGAGTGGCTTGTTGTAATGGCCAATATTTCGGCCATTCTTGATGAGATATGATGCTAAGGTCTGCACCTGTATCAAGTAGCCCATTAAAGTCATGTCCTTGAATATTTAGTTTTAGCATGGGGCGAGAATCTAGATTTAAAGACAGCATAGCCCAATCTACACCTGTGGAGCCTAATCCCTTGGAACCTCTTTCTACAGTACGACTGGAAAATTTATCATGTAGGCTGGGTATTATTAATAACTGTGCTATTCTATCTCCTGGTGAAATTACTGATATACCTCTTGGAAAACTAGCTATAATTTTTATTTCACCCTCATAATCGGGATCAATTACCCCAGGACTTATCATAAGTCCTTTTAGTGTTGAAGAACTGCGTCCCAATAATAAGCCTACTGTTCCTTGGGGAAGAGGTCCTTTTACTCCTGTGGGAATGATTTGAACTCCCATCTCTGGAGTTAGTACTGCTCTGGCAGAGGCGCAGATGTCCAACCCTGCGTTCCCTCTAGTTTGTTTGATGAGGGATTTAATGGATAATGCGTCCTGGGCACTACCTTGATGGTGCTGCTGGGTTCCTCCATTGCCCCGTATATTTGTGGTTTTGGGCCCCGGAGCATTGGGCCCTCCAGTCCGTTTTTTGGCAATGGAGCCTGATGTCTTTCTCCACGATATCGTGGGTAAACACTTGGTCCTTGTCTGTTTTTTGATAACGGAATACCCTCTATGGTGGTTTGAGAACGGCATTCATTAGCCCAATGTTTCCCTCTACGGCATCGTGGGCAAATACCCGGTATTCTATTCCTTTGATACCTAGCCTTGTTAAACCCTCCTCCTATGGGGCAACTCCTTTTAAAATGTCCTGTTTGATCACAATTATAGCATGTTTTTGGCCTGGCATCTAAAGCCTGTTGTACTGCTGCTAAGACTTGCCCTTGTTCATTAATGTCTCTACATAATTTAATATATGTGTTTAAATCTTCATGTTTCCATGGTCTGATGACCTCTCTGCAGCAACGATTTGCTTGGTCATAAGCCAGTTGTTTTATAAATGGTATTGCCTGTTCTGTATCTCCAAATACTCTAGAAGCTGTCTGAATAAGCCTATCTACAAATTCAGCGTAAGGTTCATTAGCTCCTTGTATTACCTTAGATAATTGTCCTTGTAAATCTTCATGCCCCTGTAAAGTTTTCCATGCCCTAACTGCATCTACAGCAATTTGTGCATATAAGCCAGGATCATATTCAATTTGTTGCCGTTGACCCTCATAAGGTCCTTTTCCTAATAACATATCTAGATTTCTTTGAGGGTAACTGGCTGCTGCATTTCGCCTAGCTGTCTCCATGCAAAATTCCTCATTGGCAACCTTCCATAACAAATATTGTCCTCCATTTAGCATAGATTGACACATGTTAGCCCAATCTGCTGGCGTCATGTCTAAGTTGGTAATGGATTCGACCATGCTCACAGTGAAGGGTGCTTGTGGCCCGTAGGTTGTTACAGCCTCCTTTAATTGCTTCACTGTTTTGAAATCTAAAGCATGGTGAATTCGTTGCCCTCCTGCCTGCTCAAGTACAGGGCATGCTAATCTTTGGGGTCCTGCCTCAGGATTCCGTCCATCAACTATGGGAGTTGAGGGCCGCTCAGCTGTGAATGGAGCTGTTGGTTGAATTATGCCCTCTGGTGATAGAACGGGGTTAGTAGCAGCCTCCTGTTGTAATTCCCCGCCTGATGGTTGTTTTTCCTCTAAGCTTTCTTTCTTCAAATCTTCCTCTGTCTGACTAGCTTGAGAGACCTTCTCTTTCGCTTGACCTAACATGTTTTCTACCATAGTCTGGACCTCTAACAATTTACTTAACAGTCTTTCGGTTTGTTTTTTACTAGTTTCTAATCTACTATAAAGGTAACGCAACCCAATAAGATAGCATAAAACAAAACCGAAACAGAATGAAACAAAAACCGAACAAAGAATACTTGTATCAATTTTCTCTTTCTCAGGGCCCAACAACTTCAAACCTTGAGCCAACCATTTTTCCCAGTTTGCCTGAGAAAATTCTAGGGATAGGCAGCTTGAAACAAAAACAAGATAAATCAAAACGAGAACACATTGTTTTTTGAAATGGTCACCCATTTTGTTGCCTTCCCTCAGGGGCGAGCAATTTTACTCACCTCCAAGCTTCAGGCGTTCCCCGTGCGGGCCGCCAGTTGCCTCAGTCTGGCTGGGCACAAAATCACGAGCCACTCAAGCAGGAACAAACTTTATTTTTTGAAACTGCCACCAATGTCCGGTACGTGCCCGGGAAGATTTTCGATCCACCCACGCGGCCTCCTCCCTGACCCGCAGAGAGAGCTCCTCCTCCAGAACTCCCTCCTACTGTACTTCCCCAACCAATGGGAACTCTCCAGGAGTCCCTTAGCCTGCCTAGGTGAACAGTAGGAGTCCAATATCCATATGAATGCAAATCTTAACATAATCATATCATCTCAATGGCTAGCTGGTGTCACCTTTCGACCAAAAATGCCATGCATCATATACTTGGCTCTTAGCATATTAGGTGAATGTGTTAGTCAGCTCTCCGTCACTGAGACAAAATCAATTAAGAGGAGGAAATATTTAATGGGCTTCTGGTTTCAGAATTTGCAGTCCATGATGACTTGACTTGAATGATTCCAGGCCTATTAGCAGAACATTAGGGCAGGGAGGGTATTGGAGCAAAGATGCTAACCTCATAGTGACCTACTTCTCCAACTAGGCCCCACCTAAAGTTTCCATCACCTCCCAATAGCACCACCAGCCGGGATCAAGCCTTTATCACGTGAGCCTTTGGGGAATATTCCTGATCCAAACTATAACAGTGAATCAAAAAGTTGTAGGATCTAGAGGTCAGTGTGTCAGTATTGGTGACCTTGCTAAAACAACATGCAATGAATCATTTCATCCATGAATAATAGACAAATGGATTATAATGCAGTTAAAATTATTATTGTTGCAGGCATAGTAGTGCATTCCTGTAATCCCAGCGGTTCAGGAGGCTGAAGCAGGAGAATCACAGTTCAAAGTCAGCCTCAGCAATTTAGCAAGGCCCTAAGCAACTTAGTAATATCTGTCTCTAAATAAAATATTAAAAGGGCTGGGGATGTGGCTCAGTGGCTAAGCACCCCTGGGTTCATTCCCCAGTATGGAAGGAAGGAAGGAAGGAAGGAAGGAAGGAAGGAAGGAAGGAAGGAAGGAAGGAAGGTTATTAAATTTCTTTAACAACTAGACTGGAAACTTTTTAAAAAGTAATTTGACTTCAGATTCCAATTTTGATTACTCTGCCACTTTTTGCACTTCTTTCATATGAGAATAGTCTAAATCACCAACTTTAAAAAACAGAAAACAGGTTGACAGGGGCTGGGGATGTGGCTCAAGTGGTAGCGCACTCGCCTGGCATGCATGCCGCCTGCGTTCGATCCTCAGCACCACATACAAATAAAGATGTTGTGTCCGCCAAAAACTAAAAAATAAATATTAAAAAATTAAAAAAAAAAACAGAAAACAGGCTGACATTGTAGCTCGATGATAGAATGCATCATACCCAAGGATTAAATCCCCAGCACCAAAGAAATAAATTCCATTTTCATTTTACCCTTTCATACCCCAATTCAATTCCTTTGATTGTTTTACACTCTGAGGAGGTTATAGTTACTTTGTAGTTCATTTGTTTTGTCCAAAAGGACTACCCCTAAATAAAGTTTGGGATATTACTTTGTGTTTCTAAATTGGGGTCCTCTTCTAAGGTAAAAGGTTTCTTCCCAGAATCTCTCCTGTGGGTCCCATTTTACCATTTTGAGAACATGGGCCTATTAATTTCTTTCAAGAAATTGACATCTCATGGAAGAAAATGCATGTACAATTTTGCATACTTTATTTTTCCAGAGGGTTCTTGTATCCCATGAATTTTACCCTTGGGGATGAGTGCTGTCAAGTTAAGAACTCCTTCCCTTAGACATAAATTATTAGAAAAGCTCATATGTGTCCCTCCAACCCTTTCACCTTCCCAATGTAGTTGCACTTCAAAGGGGAAACTTGGCACTACTGAAAGGACTCAAATTATACTAGTGGAATTGAGTTTCAGGGTCTAGTGACAAGTAAGCCATAGAAAGTCCAGGGCCAGAAAGAAGCCATTACTTATTTTTTATATTTATGATATGGTGTGTTTATTTTATTGAAATTCTCTAACACCATTGTGGTTCAGTATCCATGTGCCCCCAGCCCCCACATCAATGATATAATAGCTGGAATTCTGACAACACAAGTTTGTAAGCCAGAATCATAAACATAAAAATGGAGATGACCCATAGGTTAACATGCTGCTGTTTTACAGGAAGAAAATTCATATTATATCAGTGAAGTGGAAGCCTATTTGACCGTCTCAAATCCAGGTTGGTACTTAGAGAATGGCTGTTCGAGCAGCCATGATACTCTGCTTCTGGTTAGCTTATTTTTCATATCTTTGAATCTGTTAATTTTGATGCTGCTTTTTAAGAAACAAAATGAGGAAGTAGGGGACTGGGGCTAAGTTCAGTGGCAGAGTGCTTGCCTAACACATGTGAGGTCCTGCTTTCAATCCTCAGCACCACATAAAAATAACTAAATAAAATAAAGGCATGCTGTCCATCTACAACTACAAAATAATAATAATAATAATAATGAAGTAGCCTGCAAGAGAACTCTGGGGGAATTTGCTACCTGCATGCGCTTCCTACTGACTGAGGCAGGAGGATCACAAGTTCAAAGCCAGCCTCAGCAACTTAGCGAGGCCCTAACCAACTCAGTGAGACACTCTCTAAATAAAATATAGAAAGGACTGGAGATGTGGCTCGTGGGTAAGTGCCTCTGAGTTCAATCCCCAGTACCAAAAAAAAAGAAAAAAAAAAAAAAAAAGCAAGAGGCAGGTTGATGAGAAAGAAAAAGAGGTTTTTATTCAAAACCAGCTCTGAGGAAGAAAGATAGAGATCTTTCTGTTTCAAAGCTCATCTTCCAGGACTCAGGAGAATAGAAAACTTTTTTTTTTTTTTGGTGGGGGTGGAGGATTGGGGGGGGCAGTGTCTGGGGATTGAACCCAAGACCACTTCACCACTGAGCTACATTCCCAGACCCCACCACCAACTTTTGAGACAGGGTCTCACTAAGTTGCCTAGGGCCTTGCCAAGTTGAAGAGACTGACCTCAAACTTGCCATCCTCCTTCCTCAGGCTTCAAAATTGCTGGGATTAAAGGGGTGCCACTTCACTTAGTCACAGAAAACTTTTAAAAGAGAAGGGACACAGAAACAAAAAGCAGGAGACAAACATGTAGATTTAGCTGTGTAAATCAGAAATATGTCATAGTCTCAGATTACCTAGAGCAGTCAGGGCCAAGGGACAGCCCCTCAGCCTCCATTCTCAGTATGAAAAAGTTTAGAAGTGAAAAAAAAAATGGGAGTTTTTACTTTCAAAGGGGCTGTTTCAGTAGAGCAAATTATTCTCTACACTTGGGATCACACACTTGTTCTATGAAAATAAAGAGAAGGCCAAGCTCCATTTGTTATTAGCCATTAGGGATCCCTAATTATTCCAACTGATAATTCCTGCACTCATGGAACATACATTCTGGAAAGGGAGGGGACCCCACACGAACACATTAAATTATAGGACACTATTAAGGGCTGGTACCTTCTATGAGTAGTGGAAAGAAATGGAAAGCTGATTCTGATCAGCCTTAGGGAATCCTCAGGGGAGGAAGGCAGCTCTGAAGAGGTGAGGTTTGAGCAGATATCACCATTTAGGACTATCTGGGCCTGAGCAAGCTCTTTTCTGATGGCAAGACAATAGATGCACAGGCTGTACCAAGCGGGCTTACTATAGCACCTAAGGACCAGCAGGGCACTTCGGCACCCAAGACAGGGAACTCACAACCCACGAGGTCTGGGGGATGACCAGGCTGGAATATGCAGCGCCTGTGTGGAAAGCAAACTGAGGACTTTGGATTTATTCTAAAGTGTGAAAGGATGCCGTGGGAGGATTTGGTGTAGGAAAATGATATATCCGATTTATGTTTATAAATTCACTTTGGCTGCTGTATGGAGAATTACCCATGGGGGGCTCCTACAGTGTTCACTACTGGACCAGTCATGCTTCCAAAAAAGTCCAGTGAGTCTCCCAAAGGCCCCGGATGTTTCCCCAGAAAGCCTACTCTTAGACAACACACCTGTATTGACCCCCTTTCTCTGTGCAGACACTGGATTTTGTGTTTGTTTTCTCCTTTTCAAAGTTCTACCTTTGGATTAGCTTAAACATTATTCTATTAATTAAGAAACTTACACTAAAGAAACTGGCCAAAAAAAATGAAAATGTGGGGTAATATCTATTTAAAATATTTACTATATTATGTTGATATTGTTCAGGAGGATTTTGTTAATGATTATTGGTTAAATGTAAGTAAAATATCATATTGAGAACATATTTTCATGTGCATTACTCAAATCTGTCTCATATAGGCTGGGGAATAAATATGTGAGTGCTAACATAAATTAACTGATGTTATCACTAGGCGTGGATCAAATTTTTGCCAGTGATAAGGTAGTCATCTTAAGAGTCAGGGGAAGGGAAAGTCAGACCAGAAATTAATTTAGATGCTGATGAAGGGGAAATATGATCCCAGGTCCCAATGATCAAGACTTAGCATTGGCAACAGGAGCTATAGTGACAGTGGCTGTGATGGTGCTATTAGTAGCAGCAATCAGTTGTAGTTGTAGTATTAATGCAGTCACACTTTTAGTGGAGTGGTGATAATAGACCATGAGTGTGGGGAGAGAGGGATCAGGATCACATGATACAGTAATATGCACAAGTTTCACAGTTTTTTTCACAAGTTTTCCCACCTCCAGAAGGAAAAGAGCAAGATGCAGTCATTTGAGAAAGAAAGACTCTGTTGATCCTCTCTTCTCTGTTAGGAGTTACTCCTGGTCATATGTAGGAAACATCTAGGGCATTTGCACGTAAAATGTAGACCTTAATGCCAACTTGTTAATTGATCACATGGCTATTTCTCGCTATAATGGCCAAGAAGACAAGACAGTTGGGTCCTCTGGCCAACAAGTTTTTTCCCATTCAAGAAGCCTAACTATGGACAGGAAGAAGGGTGCTTGACAAGTGTGGAATTAGAGCCAATAAACTTCATTATGTGATTAAAATCCTTAACCCCATCTACCTTGAAGTATCACCTCCCTGAAGAGGGTGCACCTGTCATAAGACAGGGCCCGTCCTTGAGCACTCTACCAAGTAGCTTGCTGGGGTGCCAAGGGCCAGCAGGGCACCAGTGTGTCCAAGAGAAGAAACATACAGCCAGTGAGGTCTGAGGGACCTTCAGGCCAAGCACATAGGGCTTATAGGCAAGGCAGACTGAGGATAGCATTCAGAAGAGAAGAAGACACAGGCCCTGCCCTTCTCAGTTTCCATGGGTGGATGTAACATCCTCTCCTGCTGAGTTCTTCCTCCTACTCTATTATGCACTCAGCCAGTGATATGCGAACGCTCCACTTGCTGACTTTGCCTATCTCTGCTCTGGGTCACTAAGGGCTCTTGTGACTGTGTCAGAGAGCAGTCCTCTCTTATTATTAAAATTTCTGTGGGTACCTCTTAAGCACTGACAACCATCTCCAGTGATTTAAAAGAACTGGAGGAAGCATTCCTCAAAGTTCTCACTTCAGAATCCTCAACATTTCTGTGAGACATTTCCCCTATACTCCAGAGCCTCCCCAAAAAATAAGGGTATTTTTTTCATGAGGAGAAGGTAGCAGGACCCTCAGAGAGCCACATCTAAAGAAAGTCCTTTCATGTGGCACGTGGGTCACATTTTTCTCCCCGCCCAGCAACAACTGGGACTCAGTGGAGAAAGGCCAGAATTTTTTTATAGGTAAATTTCACTTTTTCTCTTCAGAGAAAGCTTACAAAGGCATGAAAAGTGCTGTGATGATGTTTGAGACGGTGGTTGGGCATTCCTTCAAGTGTGTGAGTGAACAGAGCATCCAGCTGTCCCCACAGCTTCAGCTGAAAACAATGAACGTCCAACTTCAAGCCTTCGACTTCGAAGGAGATCACTTTGGAAATGGTAAGTTAAATGTTCATCAAGCCACAAACATAGGCTTCACTTCCAAGTCAAGTTCTATCTGATGCTGTCTAAGGGGCAGGAATTACATGAGCTTTCTAGAATAGAAACATCCACAAAGCTCTAAGGACAGAGTTCCCCCTGGCCACTCTCTCCTCAGAACCAGATGCCTTAACTCATGCACACTCACAGCTCTCTCCCAGCAGGATGCATTCACATTGTCCAACCAAAACACATTCTCACTCATTTCAGCACACACGCAATCCATCAGGAAGCACATCTGTGATATCTCTTATACATGCTACTGAGCCCTGGGGGAACTCTGGCATGTTTGGAGAACACTTTATAGATTCTGAGAATTAGTGAATGAAGCTTTCAGAATAGATTCTTTCCCACCTGCAGAAGGAAAGGAGCAAAATTTGAAAAAGAAAGAAACTCTGTTGGATCCCCTCTTCTCAGTTACGGGTTGTTCTACCCAACAGTGTTTCCCCATAGTTAGTTTTAGTTTCCATCTAACTTCTGCTTTGGGTTTGAACCACCACAGGCAGAGCTTGCCTGATGCTGCCCAGGAAGGAAACCAGCCCTTGGACGAGGGCCAGGAGCAGAGTAGGGTGACTTTCCAGAAAAGCCTTTTTCTCCCCACCCAGAAAGCAGGGTCACAAGTTTTCCTACTTATGATCAGAGGCTCATGAGCTTCAATTTCTAAAATATCCCTCACAGGAGACATCAAAAATCTTATATAAGTTCTTCTCAATTATCCAAAATAGGTTAAGCTAGGAGTTTAGCCATATATTAAATTTCTATAGTAAGAATCTGATTTCACATTGGGTTTCATTATAAAATCAAAGATGTGTCTAGCAGAAAACACCTCCAATGTAGTGGGAAACACTTAGCAGACTAAGGCGTCAGGCCTTGCTCACCTTGGAGCCCTGATTTCTGCAGGTTTTACAGTCAGGTTAAATAGTAAAATTTAGAACTCAGGTTAAATAGTAAAATTAGCAACAAACACTTTGTCAGCTGGTCTCAAAACTTCAAATGTAGGGAAAGTATTTTTCTAAAGCACATGATGAAGGTTTGAAACCCTCCATGACTGATCATGTGAAATTAAAATGAGGCCCACATTTGCTCATCTTCCCCATCAGAACCTCTGTGAGGCAGGAAGCGAGCAGGGCTGGGGAATCAAACCTTTCAGGAACACACACCTGGCTCCTATTATCAGTGCTAAAAAGCAGATGGAGAGAAGCTCTTTTTTTTTTACTTTGTTTTCCTAAAACTCACTGTTCATTGGTGAGTCCTCAAGCAAGAGGCTCCGTTATCCTTCGCTCCTCTCTTCCACCCTCTCACCAAACGCTCACAAAGCCCTACTGATTCTACTGCCAGAATATTCTCGTTTACCCCACCATCACTGCTGGAGCTCAACTCCATTTTCCTGGCCTTTGCTATTCAAATCTCCCTACACATGCTCAAATGGGAAGATTTATGTCATTCCTTTAACAATTTTGGGGGGGTTATTTTTTCATTTGTTTTGTTTTTTGGTACCAGGGTTTGAACCCGGGGGTGCTTCACACTGAGCCACATGCCCAGCCATTTGTTTTTTATTTTGAGACAGGGTCTTGATAAGTTGCTTAGCGCCTCACTAAGTTGCTGAGGCTGGCTTTGAACTTGTGATCCTCCTACCTCAGCCTCCCAAGACACTGGGATTACAGCCATGCGCCACCACCTGAGTAGTATTTTTTATCAGAGAATGAGAGATGGTGATCAAAAGGATCAGGCTATTGTAAAATTTGGTGCTAAAAAAGACATGTGCAGGGGCTGGGGTTGTGGCTCAGTGGTAGAGTGCTAGTCTAGCATGTATGAGGCACTGGGTTTGATTCTCTCAGCACCACATATAAATAAATGAATAAAATAAAGGTCCATCAACATCTAAAAAAAATAATTTTTTTTTTAAAAAAAAGACATGAAAGGGCTACTGAGGTATAGAGGAAGATTCGATTGACACAGCATTGGTGGCAGACGGAGGGTGGAGTTAGGGAAATCTTGGCCAGTGGTTGACATTTAAATGGAGAGGAATCCAACAAGTACAAAAGTTCAGCCTTGTCAAAGAAAAGCTCACCCCAAACCTCAGACACTGACCTCGCATCATACCTCTTCTCCCTAGGACACGGGAGCCCACAAGAAGTTTACTTTTGCTCTCTTTTTACTGTTTTTACATATTTTTTGTTGTTGTTTTTAAATTTTCTGTCATCCAAAGAACACCAGGTTGTTCCAGCAGCCCCTTTAAGAAGAAAAGAGTTTGAATAGAAAACTTGGGTACAGGAACCCTTTTCTGGAGTTGGAGGGCTCATCTGGATTGAGAGTTAGAACAGGACTCCAGTCATAACCCTCTAGACCAAACTAGTGTTGCCCAAGGTTGGATCTGCCTCCCAGCTGCATCGGAGTCCCCAGGCCCCACCTCAGCCCCACTAAATTCCATATTCCTGGGCATGGGACCTGTAGATCTACCTTTGAATAAACTCCTTAAGCAACTACCAGCCCTACCCATTTCAGATCCACTGTATTGATCCTTTTCCTTCCTGCTTTCACCCATCTGTTGTCTGAGGCAGCAGGTGGAGGCCCAGAGCTCCACCTCTCTTTCAGTTTCCTTTTCCACGACACTGAGACAGACAGGGGCAGTATCACTTCCCAGCTTTTGTGGCCAGCCTGTAACACCTGTTACTCTGACTTCAATTACAGCGGACGAATGCTTCAGTGACAGAAACAGGAGAGAGATCCCTGTGGCCGTGGGCCTGAGTATCGCAGGACTACTTGTCATTTGGCTAACCGCATGCCTGGTGGCCAGAAAGAGGCCCAATAGAGGATATGAACGCATGTAAAGCCCCACCTTCTTCAAAATGTGCAGGGCGACGGCCTTGGGAATTCTGGCTTAATATTCAGCCAAAAGTGAAAGGGTCGACCTCTTTTTTTTGGGGGGGGGCTGGGGAGAGGGGGTTCTGGGGATTGAACTCAGGGGCACTTGACCACTGAGCCACATCCCCCCAGCCCTATTTTGTATTATATTTAGAGACAGGGTCTCACTGACTTGCTCAGCACCTCACTTTTGCTGAGGCTGGCTTTGAACTCACGATGCTCCTACCTTAGCCTCTAGACCCTTTGGATTACAGGTGTGCACCACTGCACCCAGCCATGATTGACGGCTTTCTTTGCCTGTCCCACTTTCCCAAACTGGTTAGGAAACCCAATTTTCCACCAGAGGGCCAGCAAAGGGCAACCCTC
The DNA here is from genome assembly GCF_047511675.1 of Marmota flaviventris. Taxonomy (NCBI): domain Eukaryota; kingdom Metazoa; phylum Chordata; class Mammalia; order Rodentia; family Sciuridae; genus Marmota; species Marmota flaviventris. Next base: position 84,296,885 of record NC_092505.1, read on the forward strand.
ACCCCACTTCCTCCAATCTGCTGAGGGAGGCTGTGTCAGCTTGGCCCGAGGGCCACCTTCCATATCTGAATAAGACAGGTCTGGTTTCAAGAATCAGGGGGCAAAAGACAGGCATGAACACGGTGCTTGGGAGAAGAAGAAAGCCAAAATCCGGAGGGAGGATGATAGGAAAGACATTTTAAAACTGCACTGATGTTTTCTTATATATTTCTAAGAATATTCTCAATATCCAGTTTCTTTTAAAAAATATCCAGCAAGTATAAAAGTCCATTTCAAAATAGATTACAAAGTGACTTTAAACTCCTGGATTTTATCCAAACTCTGACTTACTCAAATTATAAATGGTCTTAATATACTATCATTTTAAAAAGATATTCTATACTATTCCAATATATTATTATTTTTAAAAATAGAAACTGTCTAATATTTCACTTTTTAATGTAAAACACATATCAAAGATCTTGGCAAACAAAAGAGATGTAATAAATATTCGTTCTTCAGTTTCTTTAACTTCATTTGTTGTCATCTTTCTTAACACTTTTTTTTTCTGATTTGTCTATCTTCGATGCTATTCTGTCCTTATATATTTATTGATTTGGGCTATTTCTGGAGGAGAGCTAGGTCAGGAAGAAGAGGTTGACTTACCTAGATCATGACCTTTGCCTCTTTGCAAACATTCACCAAAAAAAACAACTTATAAACCAGTAAATTCCTGATTGGGAGTGATTGTTAACTGGAGGAAAACATTCTATTAATGGTTTTTTATTATATTGAGTGAGTGTTTAAATATGAGAGTTGAGATTTCAGTTCAGATAAAAAGAGAACATAATGGATTTCCAGATGTTCTTAACTGATTTTACTAACAGGAAGTTTCTTTCTTATTTTTTCCATCTTCCAAGGGTGCCTGCCACTCCTCATTTCTAACAGGAAGTTTATGAAATTCAGCAACAGCTCTGTAACTGCTGCTTATCTAGGAAATGCACTGGCTCTCTTTAGAGGTATTTTCGCTCTCTCCTCTTTCTTAGAAGTGAAGTGGTAGAGAGGGCACTCAGCTTCAAGAGAGCCTGAAGAGCCTCTGAAGGCTGAAATCGGAGTGTCAGGAAATACCTGTTTCCTCCTTAAAACAGGAGATGTCAATAGAAATCTGGGGCGTGAGGGCCTGGTGTTCCCCAAAGTGACTCGGGGTTAAGAGCAAGGGCTTGGCTTTGCAGAAACTTACCCTTTTTTCTCCTCCTCCCTCAAATAGGTGCCTTCTGCAGGCTCCCTTGTGCTCAAGGTGAAGAGCATTTGAAAGATTCTAGAGAGCAGAGGGCGAGGTGTTTATTCACTGTGCCACTAACCACCCTGCAGAATAACTAGAGTAAATTTAATCTTCTAGGATGTGGCAGTTTCTCCCACAGCAGGTGGAAACAAAAAGCAGAATTTCACTTCAAGAGTAGCAGGAGAAGGCAGTTCATACAAATTTAAATTTTCCCTTCTAGCATCTTCAGTGAGTTCTTTTGGGTGATGGTTGCCTAAACTCCAGTTATCTATCCCCCGATACCCATACAAATCATCCTTAAAATTAATTTGAATTGGCATTGCAGTAACTGCAAAGAACAAAGGCTTCATATGAATCACCAATAAATAAGTGCTTGGGTATGTTATGCACTTACAGCTCTGCCCACTTTCTGTGGGCAGAGTGGAGAGTGGAGGGGCAACTGAGTGGGGCTCCTGACCCTGCCTTCCTCTTCCCCACCATAATTATATCTATCCTAAGAAGCCTACAATGTGAGAAGAAAAATTCTGTGAATGCTTGCTTCCATTCCATTCTTGGAGGAAACAAGAGTGGTTGCTTCATCTTCTTCCTTCTCTGACCTGGGAGAGTGACAGTAGCTCTTGGAAAGACTAGGAAGAGTGAACATGGGACGTATGGGAGTGAATTGGGGAGCCAGCCCCAAACCTAAGGCTATCTCTAAACTCTAGCTAATTCTCAGGCTACAAAAAAAAAAAAGAAGAAGAAGATAGAATCAAAATATGTAGCTCAAAGGGAACCACTGACTGATCTCATAGGCAATGGGGGAAAAAAAAACATAATTTGCCTAAATGGCATCATAGGAAATTGAATTTCTGGACTACCCTGCTCAAGTATGAGCAAGAACTGCATGACCACTCTGCAAAAGTACTGTAACAAAACAGTCAAGAATGCTAGAAAATTACAGTGGCGAAAGGGGGGAGGGTACGTTAATTTGCCAGGAATGCTATAACAAAGTACCATAAACAGGATGCCTGAAACAACAGAAATTTCTATTCTCACAGTGTTGGGGACTGGAAAGCCAAGAGCAAGGTGTCAACAGTGTTGGTTCTTCTGAGGCCTCTCCCCTTGGCTGCAAGTAGCCCAGGTCTTCACGAAGAAGACCTATATATCCTTCCTTCCTTTCATACCTATATGCCCAATGTCATCTCCTTCTAAGGACACCATTCATATTGGATTGGATTTTACTCCAATGACCTCATTTTAACTTCATTTTTTTAAGAGACAGTATATCCTTATATAGTCATGCTCTGTGGTTCCAGGGTTAGGACTTCAGCCTATGCATGGGAGCAGAAGACAGTTAGCCTGTGACAGAGAATAGAAATGGACACATTTGATAAAAGACAAAGAAAACTCAGGAACAGAAAGAAATCCCTGACAATTGCTTTTTTACTGAGACTCACTTGAGAAGGTGATTCTATGTAAGCAGAGTTCAAAGATGAGGTGTTAAATGAAGAAGTAAGATAAAAGGACATTTCACTTCTAAGAATATCAAAGCAGTATTACTCAATATTATATAGAAACAGCAAGAATAGAATAGGTAGGACTGAAATATCATTTTCATGGCGAGAAAGACTGAGGTAATCACAGTTAATGTAGACAAAACCTCATAAATAAAGCATCCTGTGGAAGATCCTAATTAGAGATGCTATTCAGGCCATCCAATGTAATGATACTTGGTACCTCTGAGAGAGCTCAAAAATAGAATGAAGATATATTTGAAGATTCAGAAGAATTTTTCTTGAGATAAGTAATTGGAGCTGGGATTGAAAGAGCACAGTGTATCACAGAAAATAATTGATATAGAAAGTCTAGGACATATCAGAAGTAAGCTATAGAACTTGTAGGGGGATAGAGAATCACTTATAAATGGGGGAGTTAAAGTTGGCCTCAGATTTTTTTACAGTATCATTTAAACCAATAAACAATGAACTGGTGCCTACCAAGTTCTTAGGGAAAGAAAGTGTAATCCAAAATTAATATTTAGGTATAAACGCAATCAACAGATGTCGTCAGCCTTGAATAAATCCAAGGATGTTGACAGCACCAATAAGCCATTCTAAAGATAATGTTTGACAGTGAAACTTAGCCAGATAGGAGATGAGCCATAAGACAAACAAGGAAACAAACAAATAGGCTTCAGGAATAGGAAAATCACTAACACACACACACACACACACACAAATGCTGTTGAACATTTTATTCATACAAATATAAAAAGTACTAACCAATTATGGATCTGGGAATATAAATATACCTTGTGGTATATGATACCATATTTGTACATGTTACTCATTACAGTATTATTTGCAATAGAAAAAGTTGGCCAAAAAAAAAGGAAGGGCTGGGGATATACCTCAGTTGGTAGAATGCTTGCCTCCCATGCAAACAAAATGGATTCAATCCCTAGCACCACAAAAAGAAAACAACAATAAAAAACAAAACAAAAAACAAGGATCCATCAATTGGGAACAGATTTAAAAACTAGGATATCCCCAACAAAATACAAAATACCTATAAAAACTGAGGCTGCTAGATATGGATAAGGAAAAACTATCCAAAATATACTGTTTCTTAACATATATTTTTTTAGTTGCCGATGGGCCTTTATTTATTTATTTATTTATTTATTTATTTATATGTAGTGCTGAGGATCAAACTCAATGCCTCACACATGCTGGGCAAGTGCTCTAGCCCTGAGCCACAATTCTAGCCCCCAAAATATATTGCTAAATCAAAAAGCATAGTTCATAATACTGAGAAAAAAGAGAAATAAAAGGATTTTTTTCATTTTTGTTAATATGTGCACAAGTAAACATTGGAACTACATATAAGAAAATTTTTAAAAAGTAGTTGTCTAATGGGGATGGGGGAAGAGGTTAAAGAGGAACTTCTCAATGCACAACATCTTGTTTTATTTTAACGTTTTAAATAATCTGAATATATTCTATCTTCACAACACTTTTTTTTTGTGTGTGTGTGTGTATGTGTGTGTGGTGCTGGCCTTGTGCACGTGAGGCAAGCACTCTACCATATATATCTGAGCTATATCCCCAGTCCCAACACAACATATTTTTTAAAAAATATTTTTTAGTTGTAAATGGATATTTTGTTTTATTTATTTATTTATATGCAGTGCTGAGGATTGAACCCAGGGCCTCACACATGCCAGGCAAGTGCTCTACCACTGAGCCACAACTCCAGCCCCCACAACACATTTTTTGAAGACTATAGGAATCATAGTTACCGAATAGAACTGAAATGTTATGAGCCTGAACAGTGATTTTTAAAAAATACAATAATATAATTATTCAAAATTTGGAGTTGGACAAAAGAGATGGGAGAGAATCTATTAATATTGATCTTTAAAGATGGTATCAACAGATAATGGTTAAATTTGGAAACAGGGTTTAGAAAACCCATGACTCTGATTTATTTCATAACATCAATGCATTTCATAATCATCTAATGTGTATTTCATAATCTCTTTTTTGAACTTTAAAGGTATCCTTTATAAAACAGTACTTCCTGTGACAAATAAACACTGTCATTCAATAATTCCTCCCATTTCATCTTAGTGTTTTTTCTTCTATTAAATTCAAGTAAAATCAAAATCAAGAGCTTTAGTAAAATAGCACTTGCATGATCCTATTTTGGTAAAAGTACTTTACTCATTTTTCTGCCCATCAATTCTTATAGTTTTAAAGAAAGATGCCTGAAACAGGGCTTGTTCAAGTTAACAATTATTTCTGGGTGGGTAGTTTTGAGGTAATAGGTTTTTACTTTTTTACTTGTACTTTTCGTAATTGTTTTAATCACTTATAGTGAGTATAGATTATTTAAAATAGAATGATTTTTATTTAAGCACGTGCATGAGCACACACACACATGCACATAGGAAGCAAATGTCTACCAAGATTTACAGTGATTCATTCAAACCAAATGTAGTAATTAGATAGCTATTTTTCTTTGTAAATTTTTCTACATTTTAAATCTATTTAAAAGTGTTAAACTAAATAAAACAATATAGAAAGTAAAATTTGCCCTCCACTTTCACCACAGTCCTTTTTTCAGGTTTTTGTATATCTTTTCACATCAGATACACTGTACATTTGTTTGGGTTCTTAATATCCTTTGAAGGTCTTTAGGGAACTTCTAGTTGCCACATTGAGAATTTTCACATTATATTTTGGGGTGAAGGTGCAAGGCCTTGTGCATGCTAGGCACACATACTACCACATTCTTTTTAGTGGCTACATTATATTCCATTGTATGAATATCAGTTTAAATTTCTGATAGATTCTCTTAGAATGGTTGTATGAACATATCTCTTGTTTGTCCAGTACTGGGTATCAAACCCAGGGCTTTTCACAGGCTGGACTCATTTACCACCGCAGCCCCTGAACATATCTTTACTATGAAGTCCTAGAGATAGATTTATTAGATCAACAAGTATGTTTTTTATTTTTTCCACTCATTTTAATTTCTTATCAAAATTCGTTTTCTCATTTATCTATAAGTAACTAAAGTCTCATTTACTACAACAGGGGTTATGAAAAGCATCATTTCTCTGCTGAACCCTCGAGAGATAAAGTGCTTTTAACTACTTTTAACAGCTTCCTCTGATATTTATCTCCATAATTCTAAAAAAGTTAAAAAAAATGTGTCATGATATTTCTTTTTTTTAATATTGCTTTAGTTGTAGATGGACATAATGCCTTTTATTTTTATGTGATGCTATGGATCAAATCAGTGCCTCACAAGTGCTAGGCAAGCATCTATCACCGAGCTGCAACCCCAGTCCTCACGATATTTCTTAATTGGTCAGTTTCCTGCTATAGCAGGTAAAGGATTTATGGTTATACCACTATTTCTGGTTAATTACTAAAGCACGTGTTATTATAATTACATAAATATTGCCCATTGCAAATCAAATAGTGTACCACAAATACAGTTTCTTTCTTATATTAATTTTCTTTATTCTGAAATCTCCCTGCCTGACCTCTCTTGATCTTTTTTTTCTTGGACTTCAGGTACATAGGAGTGGGTGAATGGTGATCTTTGGTTCAGGACACAATTTGTATATGTGTGTGTGTGTGTGTGTGTGTGTATACACACACACATATATCATACTTTAGATATGGTATGTAAGATAAATAAGATATATCTATATATATAAATGTATCTTATCTATGAGTAAGATATATAGTTCTCCACTTATTTGCTTTTTTCTCCCAAACTCTTTATTACACTGAATATTCTATCAAGTTCTCCTTAATCCCCAGGTCCTTCCATTATTCTTCAGCCAAGATTGATTAATCTCTGACCTAGCTGTTTTTTTTTTTAAATGAATTGAATAGGTACTCTCTGATGGAATAAAGAAAAAACAGTGTTGACAAGTTTATAAACTTTTACTTTTGAACTTTTTGGTATTGCTTTTAATTGGTCTTTTTTTTTTTTTTAAATACTTATTTATTTATTTTAGTTTTCGGCGGACACAACATCTTTGTTTGTATGTGGTGTTGAGGATTGAACCCGGGCCGCACGCATGCTAGGCAAGCGCGCTACTGGTTGAGCCACATCCCCAACCCCTAATTGGTCTTTTTTTAAAAAAAAATTAGTTTAAGTGATACAAGAAAACCTTAGGAGTGATAAAAAATGTTTTAAAAGTGGATAAACATCCCATGTTTTCAAGAGATCATCTAGAATCCTATGACACAAATTATCTTTTCCATAGGCACATCCCATTTTACAGGGAGCACATGTGGGATTACTTCTTGGCCAGTTCAGGAAATAGAGCTAACAATGATTGAATATTTATAGCTGAGGAAAAAAAGGTTATTTTACTTAATCAACCAATAATCTCATATATTATCTGCTTACTTTATAAATGAGCGAATTATAAGGGTAAATTACTTAAGATCACACAGCTAATTAATGATATAATTAAAAGCCAAGACCAGAGGCTAGCAATGTAGCTCAGCGGTAGAGCATTTGCTTGCCACGCATAAAGCGCAGGGTGCAAACTGCGCATACACACACACACACACACAGGGAAATCGGATGTGTTTGACTCCAACACTCATGTCCTTTCCACTCTCCTTTCTGGTCTGTCGTCACCAAACCTTACCTACTATATTGTATTTGTTTTCTCTCTTAGTGGATGAGTGTTCGTCTGACTACACAATTGTGCTTCCAGTGATTGGGGCCATCGTGATTGGCCTCTGCCTTGTGGGTATAGGTGTCTATACAATCCGCCTAAGGCGTCAGTCATCTGGATACCAGAGAATCTAATTGATGCCCAAGGGAAATGGAATTTAGAGAATTCGTTCATCGTTTTCAGTATGTTGGGGGCTTAACTTAGGGTGTGGGTTCTTCCAATGATGTAAACCACCATCTTCCTCTAAAACCAAATTGTGATTTAAGTTCAAGCAGCACAATTTCTAAATATTTCCAAATATTTCACAATTTCTCAATATTGTTCATCTTATGACTTAGTGTTTAAGAGTATTTTCTAGCTTTCTTCAGAATATTGTAACCAAAAATAATTGAGATACGTTGAATCAACATAATGCATGTAAAGTGGCATGTGCCTCCATATTATAAAATGTCCATTGTAATTAATGCTACTTGTGTTTGCATTGAGAATTTTATTTTCCCCTTGATCTTTTCCAGGTTAAAAAAAAAAATGCCTTTGCTTTGTCTATCAAATGGACTTTCAGTGCTTTTACCATCTGTGTTTATTTGATGTACATATGCCTTATGAGACTTATCTCCTTTTTCAGTTTAAATTTTCAAAAAGATCATCAGAAAGAACAACGTATCTCAGGTTGTCTAGGTTTTTGATGTGAGACCAACATCAAAATCTCGATGATTGTTGTTCCAGATTTACTAAATACTACAGACAACAGAATTAAATAAGCAAGCAGCAATTACCATGGCCTTATCAAACACATGTGTCATACACTAGGCTAAGGCATTTACACACATCTAATTTAATCCTCACAATTTACAGATTAGGAAACACAGATTTAAGGGCTACAGATCACTTAAATAACCGTGCACTTAACGAGTGTCAGGGCCAGAATTGGAATTCATGTTGGTCTGGTATGAAGGTCTTTGATATTTTCATGGTACCAAGTGGCCTACAAGAATAATGAGACTAAGTGCTACTCACACCTCCCACCCACATCTGCTCCATTTCTTCTGAGGAAATGGATGAACCCAGAATCATGAGACATTAGGGTACATGGTAGATTGCTTATAATGAAATAGTCCATTTTTAATAAAACTTCCCAGCTTCCTGAAAGAGACTGAGGAGCTCTGTAAAACATGCACCAATTTCCAACTTTTATTTTTAGCTGTGTCTGTAAAGATGAAGGAAAGCAAAACACTTCTCCAAGTTCCTTTTATTCAAAAACCAAGAATGCAGACCACAGAACGATTTTTCTTTCTTGAAGGTAGATATCGCTCTCTTGTGGTAAGTTTCTGCTTCTGCATGTTGTAGTCATTTTATTCTGCAGTTCACTTTATTCTGCAGAGCAGCCAAAAGTAGTATTCCTGCTGGGTTTTGCTGCTAAGGAAAGGAACAAAGTCAGAATATTAGCAACAAAGACCACATGACCCTACCCTCATGAGCAGAGTGGCATTCAATTCAACCTAGAGAACATACTGACATTCCTGACTTGTTCCCTTGTGAATCCATAGGATCAGTAAGATCCTAACTTTTGTCTTAATGGAATATTAAGTGTATTTAAAGATTTTGTAATAAAATTTTATTTTGAAGATTTATTCATGTCATTTATTTCTTGTAATTAGTTTTTGTGCTATTTAAATTTTTCTTTCTTCTTCTTATGTTTTTTTTTAATGGGGATAAAATGCAGGGGCACTTTACCACTGAAGTACATCCTCAGTCCTTTTAATATTTTATGTTGAGACAGGGTCTCACTAAGTTGCTGAGAATCTCACTAAGTTACTAAGACTGGTCTTGAATGTGTGATTCTCCTGCCTCAGCCTCCTGAGTCGCTAGAATTATAGGCATGTGCCACTGTATCTGGCTAAAATTTTTCTTATCATCTTTCTTTATATGGGTGTTGTTGCTTGAATCAATAAAGTAAATCATCTTTCTATAAATAAATTATTTTTTAAATATTTTATTTATTTATTTATTTATAGTTGGACACAATACCTTTATTTTGTTTATTTTTATATGGTGCTGAGGATCGAACCCAGGGCCTCGCATGTGCTAGGCGAGCGCTCTGCCGCTGAGCACAACCCCAGCCCAAAATAAATTATTTTATCCTATTCTCCATTGCCACATTATTACTCAGTGGGAAGACCCTATTGGGAGAAGCTGAATGGCTATACCATTCAAGTTACAGACTAAATCTCTCAACTTTTAGTTAGAACAACCAACTGCATACTGTCTTAAGAGCTGCCATTATTGGCCCATACAGCCAACACTGATGAAGAACTTACTCTGGTAGGAGCTCAGATAACTAAGAGGTCCTATATTAATCATCCATAGTGATCCAATGGAGAGAGACAAAATAGTGTCTTCTTTAATAATAAAAAGGAATGGAAGAATAACTTCTGCCAAGGAAAAAGAATTTCATCTCATAGAGGAACTGGTCCCTCTTCAATCATTAAGTTCTTTCACTCCCACCTGGGTGCTTTTAAGAGAAAACCAATTTTGCATTGGAAAAGAGATTTCAGGTAGTTTTGCCCGTTTTATTGTTTTTATTTTACCTGGTTTTAAGAACAAGAATTGCTATGGACAAAAATTATGAAATAAACTGTTTGAAAAGTCCCTCTCTTGCTTTCTGGATATGACCTCTTGACTATCCTAGCAAAGGTTTTTGTTAAGTATCTCTATCAGTTTTCTATTGTTATAATGAAATACCTGAGGTGGACTATTTTATAAAGAAAAGAGGTTCAGCAAGACATGATAGCACATATCTGTAATCCCAGTGGGGGCACTGAGGTAGGAGAATCCCAAATGAAAGGCCAGTGTCAGCAATTTATCAAGATGTTTTCTCAAAATAAAAAATAAAAAAAGCTGGGGATATAACTCAGTGGTAAAGTTCCCCTGGGTTCAATTCCCAGTACCAAAAAGAAAAAAGAAAAAGAAAAGAGGTTCATTTAATTTAAAGACTAGAGGGAGGATGTTCAAGGCTGGGCAGCTCCTTTGGCTTGGCCTCTGGTGAGGACTCAATGGCAGATGGTATCAAAACGCGAGCACACATGGGAGTAAAAAATTGCATCCCAACAAAAGCCAAAGAGTGATTTGGGAGTCAGACTCACTATTCCAGGAACTAACGTATGGTCTCATGAGAACCACCCTAATCCCTGCTGAGGGAAGCACCACCAATGACCTAAGATTTCCACCACCTCCCAACATCGCCTCACTAAGGACCAAACCTATGAACCCTCAGGGAACGCACTCAAACCATACCTAAGCCATACCACTGCCCACATAGTGTTTTAATTTCCTCACATCCCCACCAGCCTCAAAATCCTACTCCAACTTGCTTCAGCCATTCCTCCCAAATTTTATTCACTAGTTGATTATTTCATGTTGGTAGATAATTATGGAGTTACATTTTATTCCTCCAAAGGCCATTTGCATCTTGTAAAAAGACACCACCTTAATCAAAGGCAGAACACTTTGATGATGAGGTCTGAGGTCTGAGCAAACATTCGCAAGAGAAATTTTTCAAGGCAGCAAGATCCTCTGGTCTCCGGCCTCCACCAGATGAAAAAGACTGTAATAGTTAAGAAAAGACATTACCTCCAATTTTCTTTCAGATAGAGGTAAACCGGAAATAATAGAGACTCAGATGATAGGCAGATATTTGAAAATAGAATTCTTCATGATCAAACTTTCCAGTTTCCATCTTCTTTAACTTCTCTTTATGATTTCTTTTCATGCTGTAGATTGAACCCAGGGATTCAACATGCTTGGCCAGCACTTTACAACTGAGCTATATTCTCAGTCTTCTCCTTATTGTTTGAATTTTTTTTTACCAAGCTTTCGTTGAAACTGCCATCTGTGGCCTCTGATCAAGCACATTTCAGAGTCTCTGCTTCCCACTATTCATCCATCCCCCCTCTTCGCTGGTCTTTATGCCTTCCTCCAATTCATCAGTCAGCATCTCTAGAAAACAGAAGAAAAAAAAAAGAAACAAAACAACCAGTAGGATATCAGTCTCTCAGTGTGTATGTATGTGAATGTGTGTCTGTACACACATGCATGAGTATATGTGTCTGAAATCTCAGACAAAAGTTGGTGCTGCAGTCTTAAGTCTGAATTACTTTTTCTCTGGAAAATGGCAAGTTTTGCTCTAAAACCTCCACCTGATTGATAAGGCCCACTCACCTCATTGAGGAGAATCTGCTTTATTTAAACTCAACTGATTGTAGATATTAACCATATCTAGAAAATATCTTTATAGCTACACAGAGCACTGTTTGATTTAAAGCTAGTTAAGTTGACACATTAAACTAACGACATGAGCTTTGGAGAAAACTAAAATAAGGGTTTTCCCCAAAGTTTTCTCCTCAGCCATCTTTTTTTTAGGAGAGGTGGCAGGGTACCAGGGATTGAACTCAGGGACACTCAGCCACTGAGCCACGTCCCCAACCCTATTTTATATTTTATTTATTTAGAGACAGGGTCTCACTGAGTTACTTAGCACCTTGCTTTTGCTGAGGCTGGCTTTGAACTCATGATCCTCCTTTCTCAGCCTCCTAAGCAGCTGATATCACAGGCATATGCCACCGTACCCATCTCTCCTCAGCCATCTTTTTTCAACATCCTCTGCCTTGGTGTTCCACATGGAAGTGTAACACACAGATCTCAAACCTAACCAGTTGAAAACAAAATCTCAATTTTTATTCTTCCCCCTCCAAACCTGCTTCTTCAAATCTGCTTCTTCCTCCCACCTTGGCACCACTTAGATTCCAACAGCATTGGAGACATCTTCGTCCTTCTCTGTCTCTCAGCATCTAAACTCAATCCATCAGCACATCCTGTCCGTACTGCCTTTAAAATACATCAGGGGCTGGGGTTGTGGCCTCATGTGAGGCCCTGGGTTTGATCCACAGCACCACATAAAAATAAATAAATAAAGTAAAGGTATTGTTTCCACCTACAACTAAAATAAATATATATTTTATATTATATATATTTTTTATATGTCAGGATCTAATCACTTCTTACATGGCCACTACCTCAATCGAAGTCCCCATCATCATTCTTCCAGGCCACTGTACCACTCTTCTCTTGTGGCCCCCTGGAGCCCATTCTTTAAAACATAAAAGATCACATCAAGCCTTTCCATGAAAGGCTTCCACTCTGGGAACCTGCCAATTCTGGGCCACCTTCCCCCTGATCACAGGCCCTGTCTCCCTCCCCAGCTCACACACCCAGCCCTGCTGACTTGCTTCTGGTCCTCCATGTAGGCCTCCTCAGGGCCCATGCCCTGGTCTTCTTCAGCCCTTCCGTTCACTCTTCATTCGGGGCACAACACTATCCACAACAGACCCACCACATACCCTGTCACTCTTGATCTCAGAACCCTGTTCACTTTCTTCATACACTCAATCACCAAGTGAAATGGTCTAATTTATTTGTTGTTGCTTTTTCTGTTTTCCACTTGTCATGTAAGTTTTATGAAGAGGCAGGGGACATGGTGTAGGCAAGTGGCCATTTACTCTGTGTTGCAACCTATGGTGACCATGAGCACCACTTTGCAGACTTCTAACAACAGAACATCAGCCAAGGGATCCAGTGGCTGAGTTCAGAAAGCTTTTGCCATGTGTTATGGTTTGGATGTGAGATGTCCCCAAAAATCTCATGTGTGAGACAATGCAAGAAGGTTCACAGGGGGAAATGATTGGTTCAAAAAAGTCTAAACACAATCAGTGATGGAATCCCCTGGTAGGGATTAACTGAGTGTTGACTGAAATGGTAGGGTGTGGCTGGAGGAGATGGGAGGTGGGGCGTGGCTTTGGGTATATATTTGTATCTGGAGAGTGGAGTCTCTCCCTGCTTCTTGATCACCATGATGTGAGCTGCTTCCCTCTGCCACATGCTCCACCATGATGTTCAACCCTATCTCGAGCCCCGAGAAATGGAGCCAGTCTTCTAGGGACTAAAACCTCTGAAACTGTGAGCCCTCAAATAAACCTTTTCTCCCCTACAATTATACTGGTTGGGTCTTTAAGTCACAGCTGCAAGAAAGCTGATTAAACTACCATGTTTACACCAAAGCCACAGCATCTTCTACGGGAAGCTCCCAGTCAATGACTGAAAATGGTGGGATACTAGAGTAGGACCATTCCTGGGGTGCGCAGCACTCATCTGACAGCTGATTGTGGCTGGTGGACTCCCCAGCTGCAGTCAAGGGTTTTCCAAACTTTCCTCAAACTGCAGAGCCTCCATCTAACCCTTCTTCCCTTTCCCTTCATTCATGTTCAGCGCCATGATGGTGGAAAAGCTCCCCAAACTCCTGTGGCTCGCTTACCATCTTCTCCCACAGGCTTTTCTCCTAATAAAATTCTTACATGTTGCCATCTTTCTCTTGGAACACCTGGTCTAACAAGTGGCCCAAGAAAAGAAGCAGTAAGAATGGATTTGGAACTGGCTCACCCATTGCCCAACAGGTGGAGGAGTACTGTCTTGTTGATAAGTGAGCACAGAGTCCCTGGCTCTGGGAGGCAGCTCAGTTGCTAAAAAATTTCAGTGGTTGTGACTTAAAGAGTAGATTTTTTTTTTTTTTTGTACTGGGGATTGAGCCCAGAGTTGCTCAACCACTGAGCCACATCCCCAACCCTTTTTATTTTTTATTTTGAGACAGGGTTTTGCTAATTGCTCAAGGCCTCACCGAGTTACTGAGGTTGGCTTTGAATTTTTGATCCTCCTGCCTCAGCCTCCTGAGTAGCTAGGATTATAGGTATGCACCATGGTGTTGGTGAGGGTAGAGTCTTGAAACATTATATTTAATACCTCACAGGACCCCAGGAAATGGGCACATTTGCTAAGGAAGCCTGGAAGAAATGACAGCCAACACTCAGCAAGGTGGAAATTCCTGAATTACCCTAGTAGATGATGAAAGGAAATAAAAGGAAGTCGAGGGAAGTAGGCATGTTGGAATGGATATATTTTGGAAAGTCAAAATAAAATACACATTGGAGGATTATTTTCCCAGGGAGGCTCAGAGAATATATCATTTATTGAGGCTATCACAAATATATTGGTGACAGTGTCACCAGCATCACTGACAACTTCAGTGTGGCTCTCTTCTGTAATGCAAATGGTAGGAAAGTGGTCACAAAGCTGGAACCATAGGAATGATCCCCTCCCCAAATGGTAAAGGCCAAGTGGCAGCATTTAGCTGCCACAAGACAGGAGAATGCCCTTACTACAACAGGTGGCAAGGTCAGAGGAGCAGCCAGGGGGCTTGATTTGTGAAGATAGGGGATATGATTAATAGAGCCTGGTGTCCTCTGGAGCAAAAGAGATGAACAGCCAACATGGTGCTACTGAACTTTTATAACGAGAAGAACAAAGCAAGAATAGAGGAGCAAGAGGCTAAGGGTGGCTACTCCCATAAAACTCCATAACTACTAGCTCAGTTTCCAAAACTGAGTCAATTTTTCAGATCTGGAACCCATTGGTTAGAGGTGGCAAAGTCACTATGAATATTTTAATGGTTCCCCCCACCAAAGGAAGTGGGAATGGCCACTTACTCAGTGACTATATACAAGAAAAAGAAAATAACCAGATAGTCCAATCACTATTTGATACAGGGTTCAAGTTGATATTGTTACTCAGAGACCCACACTATTATCACAATATTCCTGCTAGATATGGGGCCTACAAGAATCAAGTAATAAATGGAGTCCTCTGAAATCTGGCTCACTGGGTGTGTGAATCCATTCAGTGGTCATTTTCAAAGACCAAGAGCAATAAGAGTTGATATATTTGGCAACTGGAGTAACCCTTACATTGGACCCCAGTCTGCAAACTAAGAGATTTTTGTTAAGGAAAAAAAAAAAAAGAAGAAAACAAAAGAGCTATCATTGTAGCAAAAGCCAAGTGGAAATCTCAGAAATGCCTTCCTCCTTGTCCCCAGTGAAAGAATAATTAAAAAATAATTTGATGTCCTGAAGCAGGATGGCAGAAATCAGTACCACCACTAAAGCCCTACAGAATTCCCAGTCATTTCTCTGTTGAACTGGTTAGTCTGGTCCCTGCAAAATGGACCCCAGAGAATGATTCTAAATTCTTGCAAACTTAATCAAATAGTAACCCTGACTGCAGCAGCCTTCTGATGGGAGTCACTGCTTGAGCAGATTAATAAGGCCATTAGTACATGGTAGGCATCCACTGATTTGGCAAATATGTTTTTTTTTCCATTCCAACTAAAAAGAAATCAAAACTAATTCACATTCACATGGAACAAACAACAATATTCATTTACAGTTTAGCCTCATAGCTTTGTTAACTATCCTGCTCTTGGTAACAATGTGATCCAAAGAGACCTGGACAAACAGAGACATCCTGAAAGACATCACACTCATCCATTACACAGGCAACATCATGCTAACTAGAAAGAATAAGCAAGAAGTAGTTAGTATGCTGGAGACCTTGGTAAGACACATGTATTCCAGGAGGGAGAAGATTAACTTGATAAACATTCAGGGATTGTTTTAAGTATCTTTAGGGAACCGGGGGTCAGGAGTATGCCAGAATACCTCCCCCAAAATAAAATACAAAGGATTTTTGTATTCTGCCTCCCTTTCACTAAGAAGGAAATACAGAACTTGGTGGGCCTCTTCAAATGCAGGAAGCAACATTCTCAAACCTAGGAAAATTCCTCTGTACCATTTAGTAGGTTACATGAAAAGCTATAAGTTTGGAGGGACCAGAGCAAGAAAAGGAAGTACAGCAGGTCCAGGCCACGATGCAGTCAACCCTGCTGCTCGAGTCATACAATCAGATAGATCTTATATTCTTGGAGGTGGGAAAAGGTGAGATACAAAATTTTTGGCAACTCCAGTGGGAGAATCCTAATATAAAGCCCAGTCTCTCTGAGCAAAGCCAAGGGCATGCGATTTGCAGCAGAGAAACATATGCCCTTTGAGGAACAGCTCTTGGTATGTTACTGGGTCCTGGAACACTTGATCATGGGATGCTAACTGACCAATGTTTGCAGAACTGCCCATCTTGAGGTGGATTCTGTCAAATCCATTAAGTAATAAAATCAAACCAGTCTAGCAGTAGTTTATTGTGAAGTGAAAATGGTACATCTGTGATCAAGCCCTTTTAAGATCAGAGAGCATGAATAAGCTTCATGAGCAAGTAGTCCACATACCCCATCACCCAAAAGTTAAACCAGTGCCCCTCCATTGACTTGCACCTATTTTTTGGAGGGATGTGGAGAGGGAGACATGTAAGCAATTGAAAATAGAGGAAAAGCCCATTTATAGGTCAGTAGGTGAGTGCAAGCCCAAACTGGACAGCAGCTGCCTTACAGGTAGAGTCAGAGGCGACCCTGAAAGAGTGTGGGGAAGGGAAATCTTACCAACAGGCACTGCAGCAGGCAGGGCACTGGTCATCCAGTGTGGAAGAAAAAGTGGTCCAGGGTGAGAAAATACAGATTCCTGGACAGTTATGGCCCACTTATCTAGTCAGTGGTCCAGAAGAAAAGGACCATAAGATCAGAAGCAAGAGGCTTGGGGGAGAAGTATGTGGGTGACAGCTTACAGTAGGCATGAAGTGTAAAGATTTTTGAAGATCACATGTTAGTACCTCCCAAGAATCAACTGCCATAAAACACTGAACAGCCAAGTTTTAAAAAAAAATTTTGGACATATCCAGTGACCTTTGTCATAGAAAAAAATAGAATCTTCACAATGGGCATGCAAATGGAGTGGTCACAGCAGCAGAAATGGAGCTATGTAGGACCAATAGCATGGCCTCCTACTTGCCAAGGCCAGTCTAACTAAAATGAGATACTATTTCACAATCTCTAAAATGGCTAAGTTTAAATGATGGGCAATGTCAAGTATTGGTGAGAACTGTCATTCATTGCCAAAAGTAGAATAAAAAGATAACTACCATTTGCCAGGGTTTAGCAAACTTTTTCTGTAAAGGACAAAACAGTAAATATTTTAGGGTGGACAATTTCTATGGTAATGACTTAATTTGCAATTGTAGAATTAAAGCAGTCATAGATAGTACATAAGCAAATGAGCACAGCTAAATTCCAGAAAACTTTACTTATAAAAATAGGAAACCTGACCATGAGCTATAGTCTGCTGGCTATGTTCCATCACCCAGACATTTGCCAACTAAGTACACATGCATATCTTCACAGAAAAAGGTGAAAAAAAAAATCCTTTTGGCAACTTAGACCAAACCAGAAACAATCCAACTGTGTCTCATCAGGAGAATGGACAAGTGTGGTGTTTTTCATGTAATAAAATACACACAACAGGGCTGGGGTTGTGCCTCAGTGGTAGAGCTCTTGCTTAGCGTGTGTGAGGCTCTGGGTTCAATTCTCAGCACTACATATAAATAAATAAATAAACATCCATCAACAATAAAATAATTTTAAAGATACATACAACGTAAATGAATTTCAAAGACATTGAATAAGTCTACTACAAAAGAGCACACTCAGTGTATCAGTTATCTTTTGCTGTATAACAAATCACTCCCAAAACTTAGTGGCTTAAAACCACAGCTATTTATTTAGCATGACTCTGTACCTTAGCAATATGAGCTGGGCTTGATGGGGCTGTTCTGATTTTGGCCAGGTTCACTCATGCATGTGTAGTCAACTACTGAGACAGCTGGTCCTGGCTAGTACAATTACCAATTTACATGAAATACCAGGGTCAAATGACCATGTTCAAACAAATCAAGAGGATGGAATGAGCAAAACCCAAACCCAGAAGCTATAGGATAAACTGTCACAATCTAGGTTTTTATGGCTGGGTACGGTGGTGCAGGCCTGTAATCCCAGCAGCCCAGGAGACTGAGACAGGAGGATCCTTGATTCAAAGCCAGCATGAACAAAAGCAAGGCACTAAGTAACTCAGTGAGACCCTGTCTTTTAATAAAATGCAAAATAGGGCTGGGGATGTGGTTCAGTGGTTGAGTGCCTTTGAGTTCGATCCCTAGAGCCCAAATAAATAAACAAATAACCAAGGGAATTAAATGGGAAACTGAAGAACCTATAGGTTAGTAGAATTATAAGAAATGTATCAGCCAAATGTAAAGTTTGACCTTTTTAAGAAAAATATTTATAAAACAAAGAAACTTGAAACTCAACTATATTTGATAATATTAAGAAATTATTGTCAATATTTTTGGTGTGATTATTATATTTTAACTACTTTTTAAAATACTCTTGCTTTTGGATTTACACATTCTGAGATCCTTGTGGGTAAAATTCAATGATGGTTGGGATTTGCCTCAAAATAATTTTCTGGGAGATAGAATAGAAATTTTTTAAAAATAATGAGTTGGTAATTGTTGAAACTGTATAATGGGAGCAGAGATTTCTTACATAATTCTATCTACTTTTGTAAATGTTAAAACCTTTTCATAATAAAGTGTTTTTTAAAACCAAGGGAGAAAAACTGAAATGCATTTTTTTTCCCCTGGGTGTTGTATGCTGTGCTGGAGGGAACTTGGGCAGCTTTCTTCTGACATTGAATGGCAGAGCAGAACAGAGAAGCATATGCCTGCATCCTTGGTTATAGTATTGAGCTATGGAGTTAATCAGTTCTGGAAACAGTCTATCTTCTATTCTTGTTATATGAGATGATAAGTCTTTCTCATTTTTGGTTGGGTGTTCTGTGACTTATAGGCAAACACATCCAAACTGATAGGGAATGACATGAAATTTGTGAGATTGACAAGATCACAGAGTTTAATTTAAAACTGTGAGACTGGTGATGAAGAAAATGTCTGAGCCTCTTTCAGATACTGGAAAGTCAAGCTGGTATACATTTGTTTTCAGTGCCACTGAGCCTTGCTCTACTTTACTAAATGGATTTTCAGAGTTCTAGAGACAATCAGAGCACTTTCGTTTTTTGAGGAATATATTTTTTAAATTTTAGGAAAGCCAAAACAATGCTTCCAAGATTGTCTATTTTGAATATTTATGTGTAATGATATACAAATACAAAATACAAAAAGTTATAATGCAAAATTGGGGCTATTCACAGGATAATTATAAGATAAAAGCAAAATATTGGGCTGGGGTTGTAGCTCAGTGGTAGAGCGCTTGCCTAGCATGTGTGAGGCACTGGGTTCAATCCCCAGCACCACATGAAAAAAATAAAAATAAATAAATAAATAAAGGCATTGTGTCCATCTACAACTAAAAAAAAAAATTTACAAAGCAAAATATTAATTTATGGTCTACTGTAGGGAGTATAGCTCAGCACAGAAGCACAAGTTCAAATTTCTATTCATCTAATCATTCTACTGGGGGAACTATATAGATGATGGTTTAAATTTAAGACTTTTTATGAGTAGAAATTCTGCTTTGCTAGCCCTCCAGGACATCCTGATCTTTCTTGCAATAAACCTCCATCTCTCACCTTGCACAAAACTCAACTCAAAGTGGATCAAGGACCTAGGAATTAGGCCAGAGACTCTATCTAATAGAAAAAGAAGCAGGCTCAAATCTACATCATGTTGGCTTAAGACCTGACTTCCTTAACAAGACTCCTAAAGCACAAAAAGTAAATCAAGAATCAATAAACGGGGACTGAGGTTGTGGTTCTGTGGCATAGCACTAGCCTTGAGCATGTGAGGTACTGGGTTTGATCCTCAGCACCACATAAAATTAAAATAAATAAACAAAATAAAGATTGTACCCATGTATAATTAAAAATTAAAACAAAATTAAAGAATGGAAAATTTAAAGATGAAATTGGAGAAGAGCATGCTAAGTGAAGTAAGCCAATCCCCAAAAAACAAAGGCCAAATAATTTCTCTGATAAGTGGATTTTGATCCATAATGGGCAAGGGAAGAAGGGAGGAACTTTGAATTGAGCAGAGGGGAGAGAGTGAGGGAGGGGAGCAGGGGAGAGAGTGAGGGAGGGGAGCGGGGGAGGTTGTGGAGATAGTAGAATGATATGCACATTATTACCCCCATGTATGGGTATGATTGTACAAATGGTATAATTCTACATCATGTACAACCAGAGAAATGAAAAGTGCTCCATTTGTGTAAAAAAAATAAAATTAAAATTTTTAAAAAAGAAAATCATATGTATGTAGTATTTTACAGTTTCAGAGGTCATTTAACATAAATTCTTTAATTTTCAAAATGATCCAGTGAGGTAATGTGGGCTTACTAGATGAAGACCAAAATCTCTGATCATGACCAGTCATTCTTGTCTCTTCAATTGGATGAACAAAACTTCGGCATAGTCTCCTAATGGATCAACTAGAACAAAACAATTAATTTAAATGTCACCAGATTCAAAGACATGCAATGTGCCCACAAATGATTTACAACTAAACTGACCAAAGAGAAACATGTGAACCCCAAATGGGATTGGGATTTCAAAAACTGCCAAAAAATTGGGGCTGGGGATGTGGCTCAAGCGGTAGCACACTCGCCTGGCATGCGTGCGGGCGGCCCGGGTTCGATCCTCAGCACCACATACAAACAAAGATGTCGTGTCTGCCGAAAACTAAAAAATAAATATTAAAAAAATTCTCTCTCAAAAAAAAAAAAAAAAAACTGCCAAAACAGTGGGAGCTTAGAATTCTCCCACTTCATATTTGCTAATACGGTAATGAAGATAGTACATTATAATAATGTACGTTTATTGGTATTTGGTAAAAGGTTATTTGCTTTTCCTATTTATCTACCTTTTTATTTGTTTTTCTGTATCTGTGATTTTCCCCTGTGCGTGTGTGTGTGTGTGTGTGTGTGTGTGTGTGTGTGGCACTCACGCACTTTTCTCAAATTATTTATTTTGGGACCAGGGATTAAACCCAGGGGATCTTAACCCTGAGTCCCATCCCCAGGTCTTTTTATTTTTTATTTTATTTTGAGATATGGCTGGCCTGGAACTTGTGATCCTCCTGCCTCACTCTCCCAAACTGCTAGATTTACATGCCTGTGCCATTGCTCCCAGCGATTTATTATCCCTTTGGTATTGTTTTCTTAAATCATTAATTTATTTCTTTATATTTACTAATTTCTTCCTCCTACTTTCCTCGTGTTTATTTTTATATTTTTTCCTCCTAAACTTTTGCTTGTTTAATTTACTATGATTTTTCATATGGGGGCCCTGCTTTTTTATTACTGTCCACCCCCATTTGACTTTTTTCCCTGGTTTTTCATGGAAAAGATCACCAGAAATAGACATTATGATTGCTGTATGTATATAGGTGACTCTATGACCAGTGTGATTCAGCAATCTGTACAATCAGAAAAATGAGAAATTATACCCCAATGATTCAAATGTATGAATTGCCAAGATCATTGTAATGTCATGTGTAGCAAATAAATAAATAAATAAATAAATAGAAAGAAAGAAGCTTATTTTGGAAATACATATATATATATATATACATCACCAGGGAGCTTTCCTCCCTCTGAAGCTGAACCAGGGAGGAGGAACCCCACGGCTCTAGGAGGAACTGGGTGGCAGAGAGAAGGCTCGAGTAGGCTCGCCCCAGAGACCCGGGCTCTGCCGGCCAATCGTCACCACCGAAGCCCTTTTCTTCTCCTTGATTGGCTTTCGTGGAGACGCCCCCATCTGTATTTGGAAGGGACGGTGGCTGGCGGTGGACATAGGGTTTAGGAGCGGAAAGGGCTTGCGCGTGTGGGTCGCAGCCTCCCTTCTGTCAGCAGTCAGGCTCCCTGGATATGGCGGCGGCCGCGGCAGCGTCAGTACTGCTGGTGGCGGCGGAGAGGAACCGTTGGCGGCGTCTCCCGGTCCTGCTGCTGCCGCCGAGGTGACGGCGGCTGGAGGGGCGGTGGATCAGTGGTCGGGGGCTAGGACACAGGGTGCATAGACCCGCATGAGCTGCGGGAAGTGCGGAGGGACCCAGGGTCGCGGGCTGGGAGAGGACTGAAGGAAAACCCCAGCCGCTGTCCGGGGGGGTGGGGGGGTGTTCTGCCGTCAGTCTCTGCAGCAGAAATGAGACATCTCCACTCATCCTTTTCTTTACCTCTTCCCGCATCCACCCTTCAATCTGCCGTTGGCTTGTTTTTCCACTTACGAGGACTGGGAGAGAAGTGGAGCTGGGCCTGCCATCCTCCATGCTTCTGTCGACACTGTGCACCTCCTAGGCGTTTACTTTCTGCTTTCGCAGCACCGTTTGTGTGCCAGCATTATTACAATCCCGGTTCTGATGAAGCTCAAGAAAACCATAGACCTGCCCAAGATCACGCAACTAGCAAGAGGGGCCTGGACGTCCTCAAAGTCCATTACAGTTCAGCTCTTGGGTCCAAATCAAAGAAAGACTCCTGGGGCTCTTTCCCATTGTTAGTTAGCATGCATTCAGTTAATAAGAGTGAATTTACTTTCCATAGGGCTGGGACATTTGTCAAAAGCTCTTATACCCAAGTTGGAACAGAACCATCTACCAAGTGACTCACTCTAGAAACCTGGCTCCAGATCCATTTCAAATTTTAGTTCCAGGCATGAGTAATGATTATTCTGGCAGTGAAAACACCCTCAGATTTGCAGGTAGCTAGCTTCTTTATCTTTCTTTGCTTCAGTGTTATCATTTTCCACCATTCTGGAAAGACAATGTAGCTTAGTGTCAGAGGCACAGACTGCAGTTAGAAGGTTGGTTCTCAGCTTAGTTACTCACTAGGTGTGTGACCTTGGCTGAGTTACTTAATATCTCTGCTTCAATTTTCTTACCTAGGAGGAGGTGATGCCAGTATTCTCAGTTGTGAAAATTAACACATGGAAAGAAGTTTAAACAGAATCTGACCTGTTTCAATCATTTCATAAACAAACTTTGTAAACTCAGCCCTTTAGATAAACTTGTTTGCTTTTATTTTCCACAAATGATTGTAGCCGCCTTGGACTTTCAATTACTAAATTATAGGACTCACCTAAGCAAAATAAGAAAGTTGGTGAAAATAATAGTAGTGCCACTCTTTTTCTCCTGACTTTTCTTCAGTTCCCAGGGATCTTCAAAACACTACTACAGACCCCTTTCTTTCACTTCCCTCTCAAAGCTTATGTAGTACCTATAGAATGATTCTTAATATTGCTGTCACTCTAGAAAGCCTTAGAGTTGTTGATGGATTATAGAATTAAAAAAAAATGAGTCGGTATAAGGATTTTACATTTCTCTTCATGCCGTGATTCTCTGATAGCTTAGAGAAAAGAATTTTTAGTCGTGAAATTCTAGGCATGAGAATAGAAGCTTTCTTGAGTCAGAGTGTATTTATTTCATCGAAGCAACCTCTTAATTTTGTTTAAGTCACTGTTTTAAGTTGTAGCTTAGATAATTGTGGAAAATGGAATATACCAATTAAAACATTGTTGAGATAGAGGATTATAATGATATATCTATCTCCATCTCTTTTTACTAGAAGATGGCAGAAGAAAACTTTAGGTCAACAGTGGCCTTGAAACTTTATTAGGTCTTAAGACCACTTTATAGAAATATCTGATTAGGACAGGCCTTAAATCTTACCACAAACCTACCTGAAGAATACAAAGGAAAGAAGATGCTAAATTAGAAAATACCTTATAAAAAATCAGAAAAGATGCTCTTCCTTGAAGATCAAGAAAGTGAAGTCAACTGAATTGGGAAGATGTGGAAGAATGGCATCCTTCTAGGGAAACTCTCTTACACAACTCATGTGCCAAAGCTGTGGGTCTTCCCACCAGCCTTTCATGGATGGCAGCATCCAATTGAATGTGTATTAAGTGGCAATGAGTATATAGAGTCACTATAGTGATGCAGCCTTCTGAATCTATGCCCCAGTGTAATATTAGTCCTACTCAGTTACATAGTATATAAAAAAGATATATATACTGCTATATAATTATACAGTATCTTATGTACACTGTGTGGAAAGTTTTCACTTTATGAAACCTTTGTAACAATGGTTTTGCTACATCTTCCAGATGTAGATGGAAAAGATTAAGGTGGAATTGCTTCTGCAATTTGATTTCCCAGCATTTTCTTTTTTTAACTGAAATCTAGTGAATATCGTACTTTTTTGTTCTCAAAGTGAATCTTGCCTGCTTTCCATCAGCTCTTGACTAATGTTTCAGTGTTAAATTACTGTCTAAACAGGTATTGGGGAACTAAACTGTCATAAACATTCATGAACTTCTACCTAGGTAAAACAGATCAAACAAGTTATTCCTCCTTTCCTTTAATACAGAAATTTGGAATTGAATTACATATTTTTAAAGCTGTGATATGTCTTCAGAATCACCTCTTATAGTCCTCTCTTGTACAAGAACACTGAATATAAGATGTAAGGCTTGCATCCCCAATTCAAGGGGCAAATATCAGTTCCTGGGAGAGCAAAAAAAAAAAAAAAAAATCTTACATAGCATCATGGTTTGTGGCCCTTTAAAGCTCAGTCTTACATATAAAATCTTATCTCATAGTTCTTAAGTTTTCTCATGAGGAGAGTAGTAATGAAAAAAACAGTTGAAAAGCACTGGTGACTTGAGCTTGGGCAAGTTGATCATTGGGTCACAGATGAACACTCAGCTCTTGTGACTCCATAGCCAGCATTCTTTCCCTTTGCTGCCCTTGCTCAGCTTCCTTCCCTTTACTTGTCTGTTCTTAATGTCAAACCTGTCCTATTAGGATTGAATTCTATTGGTATTTTTTAAACTAGTTTAACCATCATATTTTTAAAAGACAAAAAAAGGAAAGTATCAAAATGTAGGGTGATTTATCTTTGATGAAACTTCTAATTATGTGTGTGTGTCAGGTAGTATTTACTGAGAGTTATTATGTTAAAAAAAAAGTTGGAAAAAAAGCTGAAGTAGATGATCTTGAAGCACCTTGGTTTTTTAATCTTCTGTGATTCTGTGGTCAGATGTCAGACTCTATTGTAAACCCGTTAGGTGACTCATTCAAGGACTTGTAGTTCAAGAGGAAAACAGCCAGAACTCTTAGCTCCTTATTTCTAGATTAGTTTTCTTTCCCAAAGAAAGTCTTACTAAATCACTCTGTTAGTGTTAGGTTTAGTAAGGTTTAACTTAGATTGTATCTGGGTTTGGTTTCAAGTTTTTTAAAAAATTAGATTTTGAAAGAACAATAACTGATATTGTGTTTTCTCGTTAATTTTTATTTCATTTGGGTTTGTTTTATAGGAAATGGACTTGGAAGCAAAGAACCATGAAGTATGGAACAACCACAGGTACTGACAGACTTTGTTGGCTTTGCTTCAAACTGAACTAAGAAAGAGACATGTTTAGGCTGGGTGTGTGGTGCACATCTGTAATCCCAGCAACTTGGGAGACTGAAGTAAGAGGACTAAGAGTTCAAAGCCAGCCTCAGCAACTTAGAGAGTATCTAAACAACTTCATGATAACCTGTCCCAAAATAAAAAGGGCTAAGAATATAGCTCAGTGGTAAGCATCCCTAGGTTCAATACCAAAACAAAAAGAAAAGAAAAAGAAGAAGAAGAAGACATGTTTAACCTTTAGTTTTATGTGTAATAGAATTAGTTCTCACAAACCTTTGAAGTTTGGTATTTTTATGATAATTTTCTTAGCAATTTTTAAGACAGGTTTTCACTTCTTTTATATCAAAAATGCCTCTTGCTGTTGAGTCTAAAATACAGCAGGTAGTAATGGAGAACATTTTATATTTATGTTGTTATTTCTGTCTGTCTTACCCTTGTATTATGTTGAATTGGAAAAGCATAACTATGGTGGTTAGTGCTTTTAAAACTCTTCTTTTTAAGTAGCAGAATCTTTTTCTTCAAATAGAATTTTATGTGGAATTTCCAGCTATAAAACTGATGAATATATACTAAAATTATAAATAGAATAAATATTATAATAAAAATAGAATATAGTTATAACTTTCATCCATCCCACCTCCAAATGCACACATAAATCTTTGATTGGTGACTTCTGATAACTCTTGAGTTCTATGGATCCCCATAACAAAACACTATTTTAAGTTATGTGAACCTTTATTTTTTTTAGAATGACTTTATTACAAACTATCAATATTTACTTCCAATGATGATAGAAGTGCATTTTACATGTTAATTCAATGGCATGTCATTATATGGCTGATGGCAGGCAACTGATGCAATATATAGCCTGTGTACCTAGGATTAGAGGCAAGGAAACAGAGTAACTCAGAACTCAGTTCTGGAGTCAGGCAAACCTAGGTTCAAATTCTGGATTCACCACTTATTTTAGCTTTATAATTTGAAAAGAGTAGTATCTGTTTAAGCCTTAATTTCACCTTTAAAATGGAGATAATGACAACAGTATCATTAGTTGATCCTCCTCATTCAGAAATTTAACATCCATGGGTTCTGCCTCCATGGAATCAAGAAACAATTTATAGAAAGTATTCAGAAAAAACAATTACATTTGTACTAAATATATACAGACTTTTTCCATATCATTATTTCCTAAATAATACAGTAAAGCAACCATTTACATAGCAATTTATATTGTATTAGATTAATTAATCTAGAGATGGTTTAAAGTTACACTGGAAGATGTGTGTTGTATGCAAATACTGTACCATTTTATAGTAGGGACAAGAGCATTTAGGGAGTTTTGTATCCACATGGGTTCCTAGAACCAATCCCCTGAGGATACCCAGAGACACTCAGGTTTGAGTCTTTCACATAAGACCTGAGGCATAAAACCTGCTTATTAGAGATTAGTTATTATTAGCTAAGATGATTTTTAAGGTATTTTGATTTTATCTTTGACATAACAAAGCATGTTTTAATTTTAAGTTTAAAAAGCTAAGTAATTGTAGAATTTATGTTAATAGGGATATCTTGAATTTCAGTGAAGAGAAAAAAAATGCATTAATATTTGTTAAAAAGATAATTTTAGGAGTTGGGGTTGTGGCTCAGTGGTAGAACACTTGACTGGCATGTGTGAGGCACTGGGTTCGATTCTCAGCACCACATAAAAATAAATAAATAAATAAATAAAAGGTCCATCAACAACTAAAATATATGTATGTACACAAAATTTTTTAAAAAATGATAATTTCAGGCTGATTTTACCAAGACAAATCTTTATCAACTGGTTACGAATATTCTAATTCTTGTTTCTTATGCCTCAGTAATATTTGCATATGATCTTTATGGTATTTTAAACAGGAAGAAACATTACCAAGGTCCTCATTGCAAACAGAGGAGAAATCGCCTGTAGGGTGATGCGAACAACCAAAAAAATGGGTGTGCAGTCTGTGGCTGTTTACAGCGAGGCAGACAGGAATTCCATGCACGTAAATATGGTATGTTATTAAAATCTGGAAGCTAAATCTTGTAAGGATCACATTTATTTGCTTTATTATGTAAGTTTAGTTTTTTTATGATGACAGTTGATGTTTGCTAGGGTTAACAGAGTTTAAGTAGCTAAGGTCAAACTATTCACTAATAATTCTAAGTAAAAAGACCCAACTTCCCTGTAGATTGGGTTATCAGTTATTATGAGCTATCATGCACCAGGCAGAACCCCAGTCATGGATGAATTCAGCTTTTGGTCTGTTTCACCTGCAGCAAGACTCTAAGCACGCCACAAAAATTCATGGGGACCAACTTCTCCTGGTCTTTCACCACTGTATCACCCACCTGTTCACAGCAGATGATCTTGATTTCACAGAGAAAATAGAATTGAACTTCCTGCCACAGAATCTGCTGATTCACGCACATCTGCATCCATCCTGTTCCCATCCAGTGCCAGTCATCTGCCTACACACTAGAATCCTCATCTTTTTCAGACTTTTCTCTAGCTGGGGATATAGCTCAGTGGTACAATATGTGCTTAGCATGCAAAAGGCCCTGGGCACCATCCCCAGCACCACAAAGAAAGAAAGAAAGAATTTTCCCAAAATAACTAAAAGCATAAATTTCAAATGTCTCATCATAAAAAATGATAAGTAAACCAAATGATGGTTATGTTAATTATGTTGTTTAATTATTTCACACTATATACATATTATCAAAAATCACATTGCATTCCATATATACACATTTATTATCTGTCAATTTAAA
The DNA here is from genome assembly GCF_047511675.1 of Marmota flaviventris. NCBI lineage: Eukaryota > Metazoa > Chordata > Mammalia > Rodentia > Sciuridae > Marmota > Marmota flaviventris. Next base: position 84,325,427 of record NC_092505.1, read on the forward strand.
ATAATAATAAAAAACAAATTGATATATTTGTACCTCAAAAAACATCTTCCATTTTCAATGATGTGTTTTTCATCACTCTCCACTAGATCCTTCCTAAAAGCATTTAAATACCGTACAATTTCTCCATCTTCATAACTATTGGCAGTTCCACATTACCCTCTCCCCCACTTACATTCTCTTTCTTCTCCAGTTTATCACCAACTTAGTAGTCATTTACCCTGCTCCTTTCTCTTCTTTGCCTACCATTCTCTTCTGAACCCATTTCTATTCAGCCTATGTCCCCACTCCTCCATTGACACTCTCCCTGCCAAGGTCACTGTAACATCTATGTCCCAGAATCTGATGGAGTCTTTTCGAGACTAAAATGGCTTGACCTCTCAACATTATTTAACGTCATAGTAAACTACTCCCTCCTTTTCAAAGTAAATTCTTCTCATGGCTTTCATTATTTCCAACCCTTCTGTCCCTTCTCGGTGTCTTTTTTCTGGGATCTGGTCCTTTTTTTAATTATTATTATTTCCTTTTTTATAAACTTTTTTTAAAGTTATAGATGGGCATAATATCTTTTATTATTTATTTATTTTAATGTGGTGCTGAGGATTGAATCCAGTGCCTCACATGTGCTAAGCAGGTGCTCTACCCCAGCCCTGGGATTTGGTTCTTGAATCCCTTCTTTTCTGGAGATGTATATTGGTAAAACTGAAAGCTATTGAGCTAGGACCAGATGTGTATTCTTCAACACAAACATTCCTGTAGGTTTGTGTCCCAGAGACACATTCACATATACATGCAGATAGAGGTTTGTACAAGAATGTTTCCTTCAGCCTTGCCCATATCCAACTTTTTTTTTTTTTGCCTCTACATTCTAAATGCATGTGAAGAAGTTCATGATTAAAGGAACTGTAATACCTCCATACTGTGAAAGAGCATGCAACTGTTATACAAAGCAGAGTAGACATATATGTACTAAAGTGGAAGCAGCTTCAAAACATACTGTTGGTAAGAAATGCACCTGCAGAAGATAACTATATAGTATGATTACATCTGTGTAAAAAACAAAAACTAAAACTGTATGTTTATATAAATATGAATGAATAAATAGGAATATGGATATGGAAAAATATGTCCCAAACTGGGTATAGTTGAAGTTATATCTGGAAGGAAATTGCAGTTTGGAGAGGAAACAGTACCAAAGACTACATTGCCTTTGTATTATTGTTGACATTCTTTAGAAAGGGAGTGAATTTGCATTTTGTGAAACCAAAAGCTTAATTTTTTTTTATCCCATATCTTGTTTTGTTTTCCTGTAGAAGAAAATCCAAAACTTTTGTGCCCTACAATGTTGACCAGAGGGTCCTTTGACCCTTCACTCACTATTCCAGCCACATAAGCTTATATTGATTGCTCAAGTGGGCCAGACTTCTTCCCACCTTAGGTCCTTTATATATGATGTTTTCTCTGCATGGAAGGCTCACCCCATCTCCATTCTTATTCCTGATCCATGTTCTCCATCCATATGCCAGGCCAAGTCCTCATTGTTCTTGAGGAACTTTCCCTGACCTTCCCTTCTCCCATGTCCTGACCACCTTCAGACCAGATCTGGTCCTCTTCCTACCTCTGTTATGTACTTGGTTTTTCTTTCAGGGCCTTTTTCCCCCTACATTTTTATTGGTGCATTACATTTGTTCACAATGATGGGTTTTCTTATTACATATTTGCACATGAACACAATATAACAATATAATTTGCCCTCGAGGCCTTTATCACAGTTGTCATTAGGCGTGTGAATGCTTAATGTTGTCCCTCTAGACAGGGCCATTGGTCTTGTTTACTGCTGTTCAGACTGCTTCCCCATCAAAACATGGCACATAGTAGGCACTAAGTCTTTTGAATGAATGAATATTGTCTCTCTTGTCTACTGCAAAAGATGCTATTATTATATGAAAGTTCTAAGGAACAGTACAAAATAGTTGACAAATGTATAGAATGAGTATTATTATCATATTCTAGCCATTATATAAACCTCAGTAAACTTTCACTCTTTTTCTGCTGTATATATCAATTGTATATTTTGTTTCTTGTCAAATTTAACTTAAGATTATTATTGTTGTTATTAATACCATGATGTATGACTGTTGTTTTCTATCCTAAGACTTTAGTTTCATTCTAGTATGTGGTTTATGGGTAAAAATCAAGTTTTAGCACCTTCTTCATGCAAAAGATTATAAAACTGGCTTTTATAATATAAGCATGAGCTGATACTTTTATAATATAAGCATGAGCTGATACTTTTATAATATAAGCATGAGCTGATACTTTGGTTTTGCAGTCCTTATGTTGTCCTTGAGAAGGCAGCATTTTTTTATAATCATAAAAATAACTCTGAAGCAGTTCTAAGAAGTGTTTGAGGGTGTACCAGCCACTTCATCTTTTAAGCAGGTACTATTTCTTGAACAGGCAGATGAAGCATATTTTATTGGACCAGCTCCCTGCCAGGAGAGCTACCTCTCTATGGAGAAAATTATTCAAGTGGCCAAGATCTCTGCTGCACAGGTAAGACTTTTGAAAAGATTTACAAGAGGAATAAGTTTTTGTAATTTATGCAAAATTATTTGTCTAAATTATTTTCTATTTTTAGCCAAGACTTTTTCATTTGGTTTTTGGATTGTAAACTAATCACATCTCTTTTTGTTCCTCTTCTTGACTGAATCCTGTGTACTTTAGATCTTTTCAGAAGTAAGTAGAGGGAAGATCTAAACTGTATATAAAAATGGAGAGATATTTCAGCTCTTCTACCTTCAAAATCAGATGCTAAGAGCATCAGATCCTTCAGGAGAATAGATGATACTCTAAATTACAAAGTAAAATATAATCAAAAGAGAAGTCTTTTTCTCCTTGACTTCTAGGTGTCATTGTAGTAACTCACCATCTGTTTTTCCAGTATCCCAGGCTCAGAATTTGGATATTATTACATCTCTTCTTCATCCTTCAAAATGAAATAGGAACCAACTTGTGTTGAATCTTTCTTTGAAATGGCTCCAGACACAGTTCTTTTTGATCACATAGCCAGATCTTTTGATCTCTTATCTGGATTTATGAGTCTCAGCTGATTTTCCTACTATTAAATCTGTTATCAATTCAATCAATTCTCCATACTTCCATGTGAACATTTCTTAAATATGGTTCCTTATTATTTTCTTCCTCTCCCCCTGCCCCATTTTAAAAACAACCCCACCCCTTCCCTATCTTATCTATTAGTAAATTTTCCTTGGTTTCAAGATAAAATCCAAACCCTTTAGCATAGCACACAAAAGAGTTTCTGATATTATCCCTTTCTATTTATCAAGACTTTGGGGCTAGGGTATAGCTTAGTGGTAAAGAGGACTTGCTTAGCATATGTGAAGCCCTGGGTTCAATCCCTAGCACTGCAAACAACAACAAAAATCCTAAAAAAAAAAAAAAAAAACTTGTGTTTTGTCTCCAGTTATTTATAATAACTAATAAACTTCTCCCTCTTCTTTACACATGCTATTTACATGCTATTTCATCTATGCATTTTCTGATATGGTTCTACCTGGCAAGTGTCTCTTCCCCCATTTCCTTTCATCCATGCATTTACTCTCTCAGCCAGCACTGATTGGTTTCCTGTTTTGTGCCAGTTTCTAACCATGGATGCAGCACTAAATAAGATGGAGACAGTTCTATCCCTACAAAGCTATGCTGTAGTGGGTGAAACAGATAATAAACATTTAAACAAATAGAGAATAGAACAAGCAGAGTAATACTTGATGGGAAGAAAGTAAAGCAGAATAAGGAGACAAAGACTGGATGGGAGGTACTTTTAAATAGGATAGTCAGGAGCTGACAATGGAACAAAGACCTAAACAAACCAGGAATGGGGGCCTGAGTCACTGTAATCCCAGGGACTCAGAGGCTGAGGCAGGAGGATGGCAAGTTCGAGTCAGCCTCAGCAATTTAGCAAGGCCTTCAGAAACTTAGTAAGACCCTGTCTCAAAATAAAAAGGGCTGCGGATATGGATAGTGCTTAAGCCCCTGGGTTCAATCCCCAGTACCGAAAAAAAAAAAAAATTCATTTAGGCTGATCAACCTCCTTATTTATCCTTTAAAAAAACTTCATGGGCTGGGGTTATGGCTCAGTGGTAGAGTGCTTGCCTGGCACATATGAGTCACTGGGTTTGAATCTCACACCACATAAAAATAAATAAAATAAAGGTATTGTGTCTATCTACAACTAAAAAAATAAAAATTTTTAAAAAGACAGAAAGAAAACTTGTTAGAGTTGAAAATCCACTCCATTTTTAATGACCATTTTCTGCAACCATTTTAGTTTAAGTTGTAACCCTCTAGAAAATATATGACATGCAGAATTTCTAGAGAATTTATCAATTCTATATCTCTTTTGGTTAGTATTATGTTAGATGCTATAACACAAATATTGAGAAGATAATAGATACTATTTTGAAAAGAATAAAGTTTTTTTTTTTAAATATCAATTTCACCTGAATATTCAAGATTTGAGATAGATTGCAAAAAGTTACAGATAATGATGAAAATAAATGATAAAAGGACAAATGACCAGTAATATGGGAGAAGGGAAATTGAAATTAAATCAAAAAGCTTAGATCTAGTAAGGATACTTTACATCTTCCTGGCAACCCCAGTAAGAAAAGAAACTTAGTGAGTTAACAAATTATAGAGATTCCCCCTAAAAATGATATTTGCCAATTAGGAGAGGAAATCTTGCCCTAACTCTGATTCTGAAAAAGAAACTTGAGGGTCATTGTAATAACATTGAATAATGCATGTATAGTAATTTGAACAGAATTTTTCAAAATTATAGAGTTGTTCTTAATGTGACCATTTTGATATAGGCACTTTTATAGGAACTAGAGTAAAATTTACACATGAACTAAGTTTCTGCTTTTGTCCAATGACATAGCCCTATTAAGAGATGCTAGCAGAAGGCAAAGATTTTAGGGCAGGTATGTTAGTCAGCTTTCCATTACTACATAACAAATACCCAAGATAATCAACTTATAAAGAAAAAAGTTTTGTTATGGCTCACAGTTTTAGTCCATGATTGGTTGGCCTTGTTGCCCTGGGCAAAATAACATATCATGCTGGGAGTACATGGTAAAGCAAAACTGTTCACCTCATGGCTGGGGAGCAAAAGAGAAAAAGGAAAAGACTAGGCACCACAATCCCCTTTGAGGGCACTCCCTCCCAGTGACCTAAAGACCTCTCATTGTGCCCCGCCTCTTACAGTTCCACTACCTTCCAGAGGTTGGGGACCACACCTTTAACAGGAGTTCCCAGTGTTCTGTCCCTATTAATAAAGTCATAAACTTCTTGAGGCTGTTTTGGGATTGCAATTGAACTCTATTTTCACAAGGAAATAGCTGCTTCTCTCTGAAATCTATCTAGTTGATCAAAGAGTGCCATCAAATTAAATATCTGCTAACAATAAAGAGAACAGGCAATGAATATTTCAGAAATGAAATTAAGGAAACAATTAACTTTCATAATAGCATCAGTAAGGATCAAATATGAATCAATAGCACAAACGGTTTAAGACCTACATACTAAAAATTTGTAAGTCTCTAATAAAACGTTGCTGAAAGAAGAAGTTCTAAATGAATAGATATATCACTGGAAGACTCACTATTGGTAAGATGGCAATTCTTTCCAAATTAATCTGCATATTTAATTCATTCTTTTTTATTTTTGTTTTTGGTACCCTTTTGACACTAAGCAAGCACACCACCACTTAGCTACATCCCCAGCCTTCTTTAAATATTATTTTGAGGGCTAGGGATATAGCTTAGCTGGTAGAGTGCTTGCCGCGCATGCACAAAACCATGGGTTCAATCCCCAATACCATACACACACACACACAAAAAAATTATTTTGAAACAGGGTCTTTTTGCTAAGTTGCCCAGGCTGGTAACTTATGATTCAACAGCCTCAGCTCCCCAACAGCTGGGAATATAGGCATACACCATTGCACCTGGCTTAATTCATTCTTTATCAAAATCCCAACAAGGTTTTTGGAGAAATTGGTAAGTCAATCCTAAGATAGCCTAGTTGTACTGGCTAAAACAATTTTAGCTTTACTAGCTAAAACAATTTTGAAAAGACTAACAAATTTATGCCAATCAAAAGCAAAACTGCAATCAAGACAGAGTGTTATTAGTTTTAGGATAAATATATAGGTCAGTGGTGCAGAATAGACAGTCCAAAATTAAACACACACATACACATATACATACACTAAATATTAAAATGAATGAATGAAATGTACAGATTAATATGGAAAGAATTGTCATCTTACCAATAGTGAGTCTTACAATGATATATCTATTTATTTAGAAACTTCATATGTATATATATATGTGTGTGTGTGTGTGTATATATATAAACTTCTTGAGGCTGTTTTGGGATTGCAATTGAATGATATATATATATAGATATAGATATAGATAGATAGATACAGATATATAGATATGCACAGACATATATATATGAATATCTGTTTGCAAAAAAAGGTGAACCTAAAGTCTAGATCTTAGAGCCTTGTCTCACACCTTACACACAAAAAAAATTAACTTGAAATGTTTTATGGACCTAAATGTTAGAGCTAAAACTAAAAAACACTTCTAGGAGAAAACCTTTGAGGCCTTCGGTTAAGCAAAAATTTCTTAGGCTACTATGAACAAGATCCATAAAAGAAAAAAGTGATAAAATGGTTATCTTCAAAATTTAAAATTTGGGTGCTGGGGCTGTAGCTCAGTGGTAGAACACTTGTCTGGTATACATGAGGCTCTAGGGTGGATCCCAAGCACCACCGAAATATATGTCCTTTAAAATATAAAACTTTTGGTCTTCGGGGAAACCATTTAAGAACATAAAAACAATGTTCTGACTGGGAGAACTATGTTCAAAACATGTATTCAATAAAAGGCTTGTATCCAGAATATATAAAGAGCAGTTATATATATAATGAAGAAACCCAGATTTTTTTTAATGGGAAAAGTATTTGAATAAATATTTAAGTAAAGAAAATACACAAATGTCCCACAAACCCATTAAAAGATGCTTAAAATATTAGCTATTAGTGTATGTATGTGTGTATATGTATATATATATGTGTGTTTAATTTTGGGCTGTCTGTTCTGCCCCACTGACCTATATATTTATCCTAATACTAATACCACTCTATCTTGATTGCAGTTTTGCTTTTAATTGCTATAAATTTGTTAGTCTTTTCAAAATTGTTTTAGCTAGTGTAGCTAAATCCAATGACAATAAGATATCACTTCATATTCATTAGGATGCTATGATACAAAGGACAGATAATAACAAGTGTTGGTAAGGATGTAGAGAAATTGGAACCCTCATATATTACCTGTGGAAGTGTAAACTGGCACAGGCACTTTGGAAAACAATTTTGCTGTTCCCCAGAAACTTAAAGAGTTAACATATGGAACAGTAACTCCACTTCTTAGGTATACATCCAAAAGAAATAAAAACATACATGCATAAAAAAACTTCAACATGAATATTCATAGCAGCATTACTCACAAAAGCCAAAAAGTGAAAACAACCCAAATATCCATCAGTTTCAGGATAGATAAATATAATGTGGTATACTCATACTATAGAACATTATCTGGTAATAAAAAATGAAGTACTGATACATACTAAGAAATGAATTAACCACTGGGCACAGTAGCATATGCCTGTAATCCCAGTGGCTCTGGAGGCAGAGGCAGGAGAATAGCCAGTTGAAAGCCAGCCTTAGCAACTTAGTGAGGTGCTAAGAAACTCAGCGAGACCCTATCTCTAAATAAAATACCCAAAAAAGGCTGGGGATCCGCCTCAGTGGTTAAGTGCCCCAGAGTTTAATTCTTGGTACCAAAAAAAAAAACAGAATGAACTTTGGAAACATTATGTTCAATAAATGAAGGCAGTCACAAAAGACTGTGAATTTTGTGATTCCATTTATATGAAATGTCCATGATTAATCAAATCTATAGAGATAGGGAGATTAGTGGTAACCTACAACTGGGAGGGAAGGCTGCTGAAAGGCATGGGTTTCTTTTTGAATTGGTGAAAATTTGCATAATTTGATTTTACTCAGTATCTTAGATTACAGTGATGATTGCACAACTCTGTGAAGATATTGGATTGGTTGAGTTTTACGGCATATGAGTTATATATTAATAATAATGGTTTAAAAAGTACAGTACAGCATTTTCTTTATCTATTCATTTGTTGAAGGACATCTGGCTTGGTTCATAGTTTAGTTATTGTGAATTGAGCTGCTATAAACATTGATTGGCTGTGTCACTGTAGTAGGCTGATTTTAAGTCCTTTGGGTATAAACCAAGGAGCAGTATAGCTGGGTCAAATGGTGGTTCCATTCCAAGTTTTCTGAGGAATCTCCATACTGCTTTCCTATAATTAATTAAAACAAATTAAAATAATTTTTTTAAACTGCTGTACCACTACATGTCCACTAGAATGGCTAACACCAAAAAAGACTGACAATATAATGTGTTGGTAAGGATGTAGAGAAACTTGGAATCATCCTACATTGCTAGTGAATACAAAAATAGTACAACTGCTTTGGCTGTTTCTTTAAAAGTTAAATATAGGACTGGGGCTGTAGCTCAACAATAGAGCATTTGGCTAGCATGAGGCATTGTGTTCGATCCTCAGCACCACATAAAAATAAATAAATAAAATAAAGGTACTGTGTCTATATACAACTAAAAATTATTTAAAAAAAAAAAAAGTTAACTAAGGGCTGGGATTGTGGCTCAGGTATAGAGTGCCTGCCTAACACGTCCAAGGCCCTGGGTTCAATCCTCAGCACCACATAAAAATAAATAAAATAAAGGTACTGTGTTCAACTACAACTAAAAATAAATATTTTTTAAAAAGAAGTTAACTATATAATTACTATAGATGACCCAACAATTGTACTCATGAATATTTACCCAAAAGAAATGAAAAAAAAAATGCTTACAAAAACTTATATAGGTATATTTATAGCAACATTATTCATAATAACCCCAAACTGGAAAAATATCCAAATAAATAATGTGATACATTCATGCAGTAGAATCTATACTATAAAAAGGAATGAGCTACTGACACATATGACAATATGAAATAATGCTATATGAAATAATGACATAGTCTGGTGGTGGTGCACACTTGTAATCCCAATACTCTGCTCAAGAGGCTGAGGCAGCCTCCGCAATTTCGTGAGGCACTAAGCAACTTAATGAGACCCTATCTTTAAATAAAATATAAAAAAGGGCTAGGGATATGGCTCAGTGGTTAAATGTCCCTGGGTTCAATCCCTGGTACCAAAAAAAAAAAAAAAAAAAAAAAAAATCCAGACACACATAAAACTGTGTCTTTATATAAAATTTTTTTACATATAAAAAATTTGCATATAAAATTACAGAAACAGAAGGCAGGAGACTAGTTGCTTGGGTCCTGAGAACAGGGATTGACTGTATTTGGGCATGTGGGAGTGTTTTCAAATGATGAAAGTATTCTAAAACTAGATTATAGTGACAGTTACACAGTTGTATAAATTTACCAAATTCATCAACCTATAAGTAGGTGAGTGTTATGTTTTATAAATCAAAAACCAAAACAACCGGGCTGGGGTTGTAGCTCAGTGGTAGAGCACTTGAACACTAAAACTGAACTTTTTGAGACTCTAAACTATCTGTAAAATGTGATCATCCAGCATTATCAGTAACTAGATTTTGTTGTTTGCTGCTAGAGGATGTGGGTTATTCTATTTGTATGAATTTCCCAGACAGCTGGAGCTTACCCCTTTAATTTGAAATTCTCTTTGTACATAACTATTTTGAAATCGGGTTGGCTAAGCTGTTTTTCTTTTTGCATTCTCTTGACTATAATTACAATACATCCTTATTACTTTTGAAAAACAAATATGCCCTGGCTACTGATGTTGGAGAGAGTTGCTTCATCCTTTACTAAATCACCCACGCCTCTTCCTTTTGGCTGACTTGTGTTTCCTCTGTTTGCTGTCAGCGTGTTTACTCTTAGAAATCTTGCTACTCTCAGTTACTGATTTTCCTTTCTATCTGCTAGAAAGCCAGACAAGTAAACCTAATAAAATTCTTAGTAAATTAGAAGTGAGTAGACTAAAGTCTGAGGGATTCCTCTTTCACTAACATACATAAACACTCTACTACCTGACTTTTTGCTTGCTTTTTAGCGTATTTCAGAAAGATAACATTGACAGATAGTAACCTGAGGATTATGAGGTATTAATGTCTAGCGCACTCTTTCTAGCTTTTGGATATTGTGGTTTCAATTCTAGGGCAATTGTACACAGAGACAGAGTAAACAAAAGCCTCTCACCCTGTGCTTCTTGACATTCTTCTCTAATAGTATTATTCTTTTTTCTGCAATATGGGAGATTGAACCTAGGGGCACTTTACCACTGAGCTACATCCCTAGTTCTTTTTATGTTTTATTTTGAGACCTTCCAAATTGCTGGGGTTACAGGCTTGTGCCATAAGATCGGCCCTAATAGCATTATTTTTTTTAATTAAAATATAGATTCTTCTGTGCCATCTGATCCAGAAATCCCACTTCTAGGTATAAACCTAAAAGAATTAAAAGCAGAGACTCAAACAGATACTTATATACCAACACTTATAGCAGCATTATTCACAATAGCTAAAAGGCAGAAGTAACCCACATATCCATCAACAGATGAATGGGTAAGCAAAATGTGGAATATACATACAGTGCAATATTATTAAAAAGAATAAAATTATTATTAAAAAGAATAAAATTCTGATACATGCTACAATATGGATGAACTTTGAAAACATTATGGTAAATGAAGTAAGTCAGACCCAGAGGGACAAATATCATACAATTCCACTTAAGCAAGGTACATAGACAAACTCATAGAAAGTAAAATAGAACTTACCAGGGACTGGGGCGGGTGAAGGGAATGGAAATTTTGTTTGTAATCATGAAGACATTCTGGAGATGAATGTTGATGGTTGTAAGACATTGTAAATATATGCCACTGAATCCTGTACTTTAAAAAGTGATTAAAAGTGGAAAATTTTAAGTTATGTATATATTACTACACTTTTTTAAAATGACAAGAACTGGGAATGTAGCTTAGAGGTAATTTCATTTGCTTGGTATGCAGACCCTGTTTTCAATCCCCCCCCCCACACACACACACACACAAAAAGTAGATTCTTCTGGCTTAGATGAGGCTTCTGAACTAAGTTTGCATGTTCCAGACATCTCTTGGGAAGCAGATTTTGATAGAGACCATAGTGTGCCTGTGGCAGTGTATGGAGAAGCCTCCCTAGAGAAGCATAGCTTCACCTGCATCAAAGCTTTGCCAATTGAGAACTAGCTAACAGGTTTGTCATTTTATTTCTCACTTCTAGGCTATCCATCCAGGATATGGTTTTCTTTCTGAAAATGTGGAATTTGCTGAACTTTGTAAGCAAGAAGGAATTATTTTTATCGGTCCTCCTTCATCTGCAATTAGAGACATGGGTATAAAAAGGTACAAATTGATATCTTTTTAAATATAACCATAGAAAGTTCAATTGAAAGTTTCCTTTACCTATACTTGTGTTTTAATTATATGCTTTTTGGTCATAGTCATAAATAATTTATTCACAATGTAAGAAAATTACATTGAGTTATAGAAATATTCAAATAATCACTGTTTCTAATCAATATATTAATTAGTTTTTTGAACAAAAATAAGGTGTGATAAGCTACTACACAAAATGAGGAAACGTAACTAATAGGCATTTTAGTTTATGTATCAATATTTGTTTTCTCACACTGTAGTCCTTCCTTTACCTATAGCATGCTTTTTAAAAAGAATTCCATTATAACATTTGTGGTTCTTATGAAAGATTTATAGAATTGGGGCATCTTGGTGTTCTTACTCTAAAGCACATCCAAATCCATAATGGCTGCTGCCGGAGTGCCTATTGTGGAAGGTTATCATGGTGAGGACCAGTCTGACCAGTGCCTGAAAGAACACGCTGGGAGAATTGGTTATCCCGTCATGGTTAAAGCTGTCCGCGGTGGAGGAGGAAAAGTAAGGCTGTGGATGCGTGTCTTTGCCATTTCAGGATAGTCTTCTTTGTTTAATTATGTCAGAGTCATAGCTATCTTTTCCTTTTTTAGGGCATGAGGATCATTAGATCAGAAAAAGAATTTCAAGAGCAGTTAGAATCAGCACGAAGAGAAGCTAACAAGTCTTTTAATGATGACGCTATGCTGATTGAGAAGTTTGTGGACACGCCAAGGTGGGCTGAGCTTTTTTTTCTGACTCAAATTTTTTTAATTAAATTATAAAATTAAGGGGCTGGGGTTATAGTCCAGTGGCAGAGTGCTTGCCTCACACATGTGATGCACTGGGTTTGTTTAATCCTGAGCATCACATAAAAATAAATAAAATAACTAAAGATATTGTGCCCATCTTAAAAAAAAAAAAAAAACTAAAAAAAAAATAAATTATAAAGTTAATACATTCTGTAATATATAAAATTATAATAGTAAATGAGTCCAGGAAGTTCTCCAGTCCCAACTCTGACGTAACCACTGAGTAGAACTTATGCATATATATGCATAAAAAAACTACATACAAAGAATAATGAACAAAATCTTGTGAAATATTACATAAAGTAATATTATATCATATCATATACTAATACATTATAGGCCTCTTTCCATGTCATTAAATGTAGATCACCTCATTCTTTTTAATGGTGGCTTAATGGTTCCATGATATTGATGTATCAGTAATTCATTCAGTAAATTTCTTAGTGGTAGAATTTAGAGTTTTTTAATATTAAAAAAATTATTGTAATAGATTAAGCTATATTTATAGAACTTTATGAGCATCAGTTGAGGTAGAGACAATTATCCAGATTGAACTGTGTTAAGTTAATAATAATGCTAGCAGCTAACATTTATATGGTATTTATCATGTGCCAGATTTTAAGTATTTTATATATACTAAGTATTTGCTGTTTTTCTAATTCTAATGACAGCCTCAATAAAATGCTGAGGCTGGCCTCAAACTTGCAATCCTCCTGACTCAGCTTCCCAAGTTGCTTGGGTTATAGGCATGCGCCACTACACCTGGCTGAAATTCTGTTTTTATGTCTGTTATTTAAAATAAGATACTGATTTTAAAGTTTTCTATTTAATAGATTTTTATGGCAATTTTTAAAAATAAATATGACCTGCAAGTGGAATGAAAAGAATAATCCATTTGGAAGCCATGACCAGAAAGACAATTACCTTGAAGTTAATGAACTTGAAGCTTTAGATTCTTCTTTTGGATGAGCCTCTTCCAGCACACCCTACCTAATTATGGATTTGTCATTTTACCTTCTTTTCCTGAAAGAGGGCCCCAAATTATTTTTGTTTCAGGCTCTGTAAAACATGGAACTATACCTGAGCACAACACAGTAAATGAAATTTAATTATCATTTGATAGTTAAAAAAAATAGGAGATCACAGCATATGCCACTTCTTGGTAGGAAATAAGGCAAAAAAGAAGGAGGTCCTAAGGTAAATTAAAAGTTTCCTTCTGCAAGGAACAGGCTAGCCATCCAAATTAGCATGCTCTTGAGTTAAGAGTTATAGAAGCATGAACTATCTATCTCAATAACTATAACTCAATGCCTACATTATTTTTTTTTCTTGAAGCTGTAAATTCTTTACTTGTGGAATGTTAGCCATACAATGCCTCACATTATAATTTATTCTCCCAGTAGCTTGAAAATTCCTGGGAATGAACAACCTGGTGATATATAGCATTTTATTTTCTTGTATGTGTTGCTTGGCATACTACGTTCCTCATAATAGTTATTGTTTTATGTTTTTTAAATATAGAAGTAATATGAATACATTTTTAAAACTTCTAGAAAATACAGGAGATAAATAAAATACCTTGTAATCTTATTCTCCTAATATAAATATTAGCATTTCTGTTCTATAATTTGTAGCAGTAACAATGGAATATTATAATCATACTATATATGTACATATACTGCTAAATAATTACCTATTGAACTAACAGAGTGCCTGAAGCTGATCAGGGTGATGCTGACACCTGAGAAAAGTGTCATCAGAACTGTGAAGCTTATTGAGAGACTGGGATAGGAAACCATCTTCAAAGTATATTTTGAAGGTATAAAAGTATATATATTTTAAGGGGAAAAAAAAATCACATTTCTAGCCGGGCACAATGGCTCACTCCTGTAATTCCAGTGGCTCGGGAGGCTAAGGCAGGAGGATTGTGAGTTCAAAGCTAGCCTCAGCAAAAGTGAGGCACTAAGCAACTCAGTGAGATTGTCTCTAAATAAAATACAAAATAGAGCTGGGGATGTGACTCTGTGGTCGAGTATCCCTGAGTTCAATTCCCAGTTCAAAAAAAAAAAAAGAAAAAGAAATCACATTTATTCCTCAATTTGCATTCAATTCAAATTTAAAATGGTGGATTAAAAATATAAATAAGAGGGGCTGGGGTTATAGCTCAGTGGTAGAGTCCTTACCTAGCATGGGTGAGGAACTGGGTTTGATCCTAAGCACCACATAAAAACAAATAAATAAGTTAAATTCTTTTTTAAAAAATTATATATATATATATATATGAAAATTAAAATTTAAGGCACTCCTGATAGAATCAGCCAGACTCAACAGTGGCTGAATTGGAGCCACTGGAATTTAATGCACCTCCTGGTTCTCAACTACTTCTAAACACTATGTTCCAGAACCACCAAGTATATAAAGCAATACAGAAAAGGGGTCCATCAGAAAAAGGAAAAACAAATGATTGGGTGACTACAGAAATCACAACAGAGAACCCAATCTTTCTTTCTTTTTTTTTTTAATATTTATTTTTTAGTTTTAGGTGGACACAATATCTTTATTTCACATTTATGTGGTTCTGAGGATCGTACCCAGTGCCTCATACATGGTAGGCGAGCAGTCTACCACTGAGCCACAACCCCAGCCCAAGAACCCAATCTTTCTTGAGCTTCCTTTATATATTAAGTAGCCAAAGATAAGGTGTTTCCATCTTCTGACAATGCAGAAAAGAGCTGCTATGTGTCCCTTGTATGGCCCCCGTGTGTTCCCTCATGGCCTGGAGTTCCTGCTGTAGTGTTTCCTTCCCTGTAACAGCTAAAAGATGAGGAAGAATCAGTGGAAGTGTAGAATTTACAATTGGAAATTGACAAATGGTTCAGCTCCAAAATGTAAAGAGCTTAGAGGTCATTGCTTCCATCCAGAAAGCAAGGGAAAAACTGAACAAAACTAGGGATAAGCAACATTTAGATCACTAGAGAATAGATGCCACGGAGCACCCCAACACTCTGAAATCTGGACAGGCTGTGAATTCAGTGCAGCACAGCTGAGATCAACCTTGAAGCAAAAGCTTCTGGAGCTCAACACATAATGGGAATTTTGCCAAATGACTGGAGGCTGAGTGTGGACTAGCCTGAAAGAGAGAGACCCCGTGGGGCACAGATTCAGGTTCTATTCCACTTTCATGGAATATTCCACTTTAACTCCTAGAACTCCATTAAATTCTCACAGTGAAAATCCAAGGAAAATTTCCTTATGATTTGAGACAGTGGGAAGAAGGAAAGTAACTATTTTGAAATAGACTCAGGGCATTCTGTTCTTCCTAACAAAAGGACTCCTAACTCCCAGGAAAATGTTGCCAGAGCCTCTTCTGTCCTGGGGGAATGACAGCTAGTCAGCTCTAACTCCTCTAGCCCTTCTGTTTCACATAAGGGAAGAAAATTTTAAAAAGGCTAAGAAACAGTTCTGAAAGTCTCAACACAAACACAGGCCCACTAAAAGACCATCTCATCATAAGATTTATAGATTGTTTTTCCTCCCCCACACCCTACTACCACATTGCTATGGTCTGAATGTTTATGTCCCTCTGAAATTTTTATGTTGAAACCTGACTCCCAAATGATGGTGTTCAGACCTGTGGACTCTAGAAGGTGATTATCCCATGAAGGAATTATTGCCCTTCTAGAAGGCTTGAGAGAAACCATTTGCCTCTTCTCTCTTCTGCCATATGAGGACACTGTAACAAGTCACCATTTATGAGGAAGAGGCCCTCACCAAACACTGAATCTGCTAGCACATCAATCTTGGACTTTCTCTCCTCTAGAACTGTAAGAAATACATTTCTGCTATTTATAAATTGCCTAGTCTAAGATATTTTGTTAGAGCAGCCAGAACAGACTAAGACACATGTCACCAGGGCTCCAGGACAGTAACAATTATAATTGAAGGAATATAAAATGCAGGCTCTAATTAAGAAGGTTTGGGGTTTGCCAGAAACAGTAAAGGAAAAAAAAAAATGAAACAAGAACACTAGAAGAAACTGAAACTTCTGGTATAATCTACAGCCACTACAAACGTTAAACACAGCCTACTTCCTAACCATTTTAGTGAAAGACGTCACTTAAGTTCTCTTTACCTCAAATATTATTACCTGATATATCATGTCCTACTTTATTTATTTATTTTGTGTGTGTGATACTGGGGATTGAACCCAGGACCTTGTGCATATGAGGCAAGCACTCTACCAACTGAGCTACATCATACTTTTTTTTTTTATTTTTTTATTTTTATTTTTTTTTAATTTTTTATTGTTGGTTGTTCAAAACATTACAAATTTCTTGATATATCATATTTCACACTTTGATTCAAGTGGGTTATGAACTCCCATTTTTACCCCATATACAGATTGCAGAATCACATCAGTTACACATCCATTGATTTACATATTGCCATACTAGTGTCTGTTGTGTTCTGCTGCCTTTCCTATCCTCTACTATCCCCCCTCCCCTCCCCTCCCCTCCCCTCTTCTCTCTCTACCCCCTCTACTGTCATTCATTTCTCCCCCTTGTATTATTTTTCCCTTTCCCCTCACTTCCTCTTGTATGTACTTTTGTATAACCCTGAGGGGCTCCTTGCATTTCCATGCAATTTCCCTTCTCTCTCCCTTTCCCTCCCACCTCTCATCCCTGTTTAATGTTAATCTTCTTCTCATGCTCTTCGTCCCTACTCTGTTCTTAGTTACTCTCCTTATATCAAAGAAGACATTTGGCATTTGTTTTTTAGGGATTGGCTAGCTTCACTTAGCATAATCTGCTCTAATGCCATCCATTTCCCTGCAAATTCTATGATTTTGTCATTTTTTAATGCAGAGTAATACTCCATTGTGTATAAATGCCACATTTTTTTATCCATTCGTCTATTGAAGGGCATCTAGGTTGGTTCCACAGTCTTGCTATTGTGAATTGTGCTGCTATGAACATCGATGTAGCAGTGTCCCTGTAGCATGCTCTTTTTAGGTCTTTAGGGAATAGACCGAGAAGGGGAATAGCTGGGTCAAATGGTGGCTCCATTCCCAGCTTTCCAAGAAATCTCCATACTGCTTTCCAAATTGGCTGCACCAATTTGCAGTCCCACCAGCAATGTACAAGTGTACCCTTTTCCCCACATCCTCGCCAGCACTTGTTGTTGTTTGACTTCATAATGGCTGCCAATCTTACTGGAGTGAGATGGTATCTTAGGGTGGTTTTGATTTGCATTTCTCTGACTGCTAGAGATGGTGAGCATTTTTTCATGTACTTGTTGATTGACTGTATGTCCTCCTCTGAGAAGTGTCTGTTCAGGTCCTTGGCCCATTTGTTGATTGGGTTGTTTGTTATCTTATTGTCTAATTTTTTGAGTTCTTTGTATACTCTGGATATTAGGGCTCTATCTGAAGTGTGAGGAGTAAAGATTTGTTCCCAGGATGTAGACTCCCTATTTACCTCTCTTATTGTTTCTTTTGCTGAGAAAAAACTTTTTAGTTTGAGTAAGTCCCATTTGTTGATTCTAGTTATTAACTTTTGTGCTATGGGTGGCCTATTGAGGAATTTGGAGCCCGACCCCACCGTATGTAGATCATAGCCAACTTTTTCTTCTATCAGACGGCGTGTCTCTGATTTGATATCAAGCTCCTTGATCCATTTTGAATTAACTTTTGTGCATGGCGAGAGAAAGGGATTCAGTTTCATTTTGTTGCATATGGATTTCCAGTTTTCCCAGCACCATTTGTTGAAGATGCTATCCTTCCTCCATTGCATGCTTTTAGCCCCTTTATCAAATATAAGATAGTTGTAGTTTTGTGGATTGGTTTCTGTGTCCTCTATTCTGTACCATTGGTCCACCCGCCTGTTTTGGTACCAGTACCATGCTGTTTTTGTTACTATTGCTCTGTAGTATAGTTTGAAGTCTGGTATCGCTATACCGCCTGATTCACACTTCGTGCTTAGCATTGTTTTTGCTATTCTCGGTCTTTTATTTTTCCATATGAATTTCATGATTGCTTTCTCTATTTCTACAAGAAATGCCATTGGGATTTTGATTGGCATTGCATTAAACCTATAGAGAACTTTTGGTAATATCGCCATTTTGATGATGTTAGTTCTGCCTATCCATGAACAGGGTATATTTTTCCATCTTCTAAGATCTTCTTCTATTTCTCTCTTTAGGGTTCTGTAGTTTTCATTGTATAAGTCTTTCACCTCTTTTGTTAGGTTGATTCCCAAGTATTTTATTTTTTTTGAAGATATTGTGAATGGAGTGGTTGTCCTCATTTCCATTTCAGAGGATTTGTCGCTGATATACAGGAATGCCTTTGATTTATGCGTGTTGATTTTATATCCTGCCACTTTGCTGAATTCATTTATTAGCTCTAATAGTTTCTTTGTAGAGCCTTTTGGGTCTGCTAGGTATAGAATCATGTCACCTGCAAATAGTGATAATTTAAGTTCTTCTTTTCCTATTTTTATGCCTTTAATTTCTTTCGTCTGTCTAATTGCTCTGGCCAGTGTTTCAAGAACTATGTTGAACAGAAGTGGAGAGAGAGGGCATCCCTGTCTTGTTCCAGATTTTAGAGGGAATGCCTTCAATTTTTCTCCATTCAGAATGATGCTAGCCTGAGGCTTAGCATAGATTGCTTTTACAATATTGAGGTATGTTCCTGTTATCCCTAGTTTTTCTAGAGTTTTGAACATAAAGGGATGCTGTACTTTGTCGAATGCTTTTTCCGCATCTATCGAGATGATCATATGGTTCTTATTTTTAAGTCTATTGATGTGGTGAATAACATTTATTGATTTCCGTATATTGAACCAGCCTTGCATCCCAGGGATGAATCCTACTTGATCATGGTGCACAATTTTTTTGATATGTTTTTGTATCCGAGTCGCCAGAATTTTATTGAGGATTTTTGCATCTAGGTTCATTAGAGATATTGGTCTGTAGTTTTCTTTCATTGAAGTGTCTTTGTCTGGTTTAGGTATCAGGGTGATGTTGGCCTCGTAGAATGAATTTGGAAGTTCTCCCTCTTTTTCTATTTCCTGAAGTAGCTTGAAAAGTATTGGTATTAGTTCCTCTTTAAAGGTTTTGTAAAACTCTGCTGTATACCCATCCGGTCCTGGGCTTTTCTTAGTTGGTAGTCTTTTGATGGTTTCTTCTATTTCCTCAGTTGATATTGGTCTATTTAGGTTTTCTATATCCTCCTGACTCAATCTGGGCAGATCATATGACTTAAGAAATTTATCTATGCCTTCACTATCTTCTAATTTATTGGAGTATAAGGATTCAAAATAATTTTTGATTATCTTCTGTATTTCTGAAGTGTCTGTTGTGATATTGCCTTTTTCATCCCGTATGCTAGTAATTTGAGTTCTCTCTCTTCTTCTCTTCGCTAGCATGGCTAAGGGTCTGTCGATTTTGTTTATTTTTTCAAAGAACCAACTTTTAGTTTTGTCAATTTTTTCAATTGTTTCTTTTGTTTCGATTTCATTAATTTCAGCTCTGATTTTAATTATTTCTTGCCTTCTACTTCTTTTGCTGTTGTTTTGCTCTTCTTTTTCTAGGATTTTGAGATGAAGTATGAGATCATTTATTTGTTGGTTTTTTCTTTTTTTTAAGGAATGAACTCCAAGCAATGAATTTTCCTCTTAGAACTGCTTTCAGTGTGTCCCATAGATTCCGATATGTTGTGTCTGTGTTTTCATTTATCTCTAAGAATTTTTTAATTTCCTCCTTGATGTTTTCTATAACCCATTGATCATTCAGTAACCTATTGTTCATTCTCCAAGTGATGTATGCTTTTTCCTTCCTTCTTTTATCGTTGATTTTCAGTTTCATTCCATTATGATCCACCCTTATTTTTAGTCTCCTCTATTTTTAGTCTTTTTCTTATTTGCCAGTCATTTCATATATGTAAATATTTTCTCTTTAGTGTTTATCATGCAATTGGCAACTTTTTCATTGATTTTCTTTTTTTTTTTTTATTCTTTTTTTTTTTTTAAAGAGAGAGAGAATTTTTTTAATATTTATTTTTTAGTTTCCGGCGGACACAACAGCTTTGTTTGTATGTGGTGCTGAGGATCGAACCCAGGCCGCACGCATTGCCAGGCGAGCGACTACCGCTTGAGCCACATCCCCAGCCCCTTCATTGATTTTCTTGAGATTGTAATTCTGTTTATAAATCCATAACCTCTATTCTAAGGTCAAAAATTAACTTTTTCTTAAAGAAAGTAAAAAGGAATCCTGGTCACTGTGGCCAACAGTGTTAATTAATGTAATATTTGTCACCCTTAAAGTATGTGTGTGTTTGCTTTTAAATAGGCATGTAGAAGTCCAGGTATTTGGAGATCATCATGGCAATGCAGTGTACTTGTTTGAAAGAGACTGTAGTGTGCAGAGGCGACATCAGAAGATCATTGAGGAGGCCCCAGCGGTAAGGATGTTGAAAGGAAGTTAGAAACTTCTCCATAATGTAAATCTTACTTTACATCAGAAATCTGTGAAGCTAGTGACTCCTACCCCTCCAAGTCCTGCTGGATGACAGCTTCCCAGCATGATGTAATGATAGGGTCTCACTGCTGATGAAGAGGGCATTAGTGACCTGGGCTAGCTACATACAACGAACCATGTTCCTTCTAGGTGGAATCTGGAAAAATCTACTATGATCCAAGTATCTGACTTAGAGTGAGCTAAATAGTGAGGTTTCGGAGCACATTTTAAATTGTAATTAACTAGATTTATTACAGCAATAGAATGGAAAGGTCTGGTTAATTGAATGTGTTTTTTATAGAGAACATTTTTAGCAACTCTTTTGGATGTTCCTAAGATATATTAGCCATCTTCCTACCATAAAGTGGAGGAAAGAGGGCCAACTCCTTTGCTCCCTAAAATTAATTTTTTTTACATCTTTTCAAGTCTTGTTCTTAATGGGTTTAGGTTGTTGTTTGGGTTAAGACCAACTGTGAGGACCATGTACTTTTGTATTTATATTTATTTTTGTCCTGCTGCTGCCTTGGGTTAGATACATTTTTTTGTTGTTGTTTTTATTTTTTTGTTTGTTTTGTTTTGTTTTGTTTTTCAATATGTATTTCCAAAAGTCAGGAATGTGAGATTTCTAGTTAATCAATGTAATTTCTGTTGCAGAGTATATTAGACCATTTGAAGTATATGTCAACAATAATTTCAGTAAAGCAGTGACTGCTTAAATGTATACCTATAGAGCACTGTTTTAAAATATTAAAAAACTTTGCTTACTTACTGATAATATATTTCATTTTGTGAATCTTGTTTATTAGTTTGGAATCTTAAGGTTTCCTCTTATTTCAAGAAATCATTAGGCTCATGATTCAGATTACTCTGCCATTCTGAAGTCATATGAGAGTCATTGAAAGTTTTCATTTTAATACTTAAAATCTTTCATGTAGTTATAAAAGTTATTCTGTACATGGAAGGCATAAAGATAAGCAAATATGCTGAGTAATACCTGAGATTCATAGAAATCACTAGCAGAACTATTAACTTTTGGTATAATGACAGTTAAACTGGTACAGTGTTTCTTGAGGCAGTATATAACATTAGCTTTTTATCTTTATCTTTTTAATATAGTTATTTGATACCTAAAATATAATACTACATTTTAGTGGAACTTCCAGTAAGTAAAGGTACTAAAAAATATATTTTTTTCATAGCCTGGTATTAAACCTGAAGTAAGACAAAAACTTGGAGAAGCTGCAGTCAGAGCTGCTAAAGCTGTAAATTATGTTGGAGCAGGTATGTTAACCAAAGAGTCAAAAGTAATTTATTTTTGTATCAGTAGGAAAGAAAAACATAATATTTAAATCAGTGGTTTCAAGCTTCTTTGACAATATCCACAGGAAGAAATACACTTTAGGGCTGGGGACATAGCTCAGTTGGTAGGGTGTTTGCCTCATATGCAAAAAGCCCTGGGTTCAATCCCCAGCACCACCAAAAAAAAAAAAAATTTTATATTGAGACCCAGTGTGCACACATAGGTGATTGTGATTGAATACATATATTTGAAACAAACATTTCACTAATCATTACTTGTCCTGATTATATATGGTAAGTTTTGATATTTTCTGTTCTATTTTTTAATTATTTTTATATATCTTTATTTATTTTTTATTTTTATGTGGTGCTGAGGGATAAAACCCAGTGCATCACATGTGCTAGGCAAGTGCTCTACCACTGAACCACAACCCCAGCCCTTCTATTCTATTGTTTTTTTAATATTTTTTAATTGTTGATACTTATTTTATTTATTTATTTATTTATGTATGTTGCTGAGAACCAAACACAGTGCTTCACACATGCCAGGAAGTGTGCTACCGCTGAGCCACAGCCCCAGACCTCTAGTCTATTTTTAAATGAAATTACTGACTTCGTTTTTTGCTCTTTTTGGGGGGGAGGCGGGGAGTACTGGGGATTGAACTCAGGGCCACTTGACCACTGAACCATATGGCCAGCCCTATTTTGTATTTTATTTAGAGACAGGGTCTCACTGAGTTGCTTAGTGCCTTGCCATTGCTGAAGCTGGCTTTGAACCCAAGGTCCTCCTGTCTCAGCCTCCTGAGGCGTTGGGATTACAAGCACATGCCACCATACCTGGTGCCATTTTTTGCTTTTTTAAAATAAACTTAGAGTAATTTTTTGGTTTGGGATTGTTGTTGTTTTGTTTTGTTTTGTTTCATTATTGCATTGCTATGGATTTAACCCAAGGCCTCATGCATGCTAGGCTGAGCTACATTCCCCAACCCTTTAGAGCAGTTTAAGTTCACAGCAAAATTGAATAGAAAGTCACAGAGTTGGGGCTGGGGATGTGGCTCAAGCGGTAGCGCGCTTGCCTGGCATGTGTGCGGCCCGGGTTCGATCTTCAGCACCACATACAAACAAAGATGTTGTGTCCGCCGATAACTAAAAAAATAATAAATATTAAAAAATTTAAAAAAAAGAAAAAAAGTCACAGAGTCCTCATATATTCCTACACTTAAATTAAAGTTTGTTGTTTAAAATATCACCTTAATAAATATAAGGGAAGCTTGCCTAGCATGTTCGAGGCCCTGGATTTGATCCCCAACACTGCAGGGAAAAAAAGCGGGGGAGGGTATTATAGGTCTTTATAGAGTGCTGATAGATAAAACATTAATATATGGCTTAGTTGCTAGACCAACTTTCAGTGTGTCATCTGCAAAAGGAAACTTCCAAGTAACTTCCACAATCAGGGGGGAAAATGTGTTTTTCTCCAGAGAGTTGGAATGAGGTGGGATGTCCTGGCATGAGGTTCTGAGGATCTTGGTGCTCTAGTGCAGTAACACATGGTCCAATCATGCTCTCACTGCAACAGCTGAAACTGATTCATAATTTAGGCACAGCCCCAAATATACTTTTCCATTGCTAAATCTTACGCAGCTCCCTATTTTAACTGACATTCATTTGCTGCTGCAAAATGTGAGATGTTTTCTTCATTAAATGCAAAATGTTTACCATTAAATGGAGACATCCATAAGACTTGATTTGCTACTGATTTTTTATCTTCTAGGCACTGTGGAATTTATTATGGACTCAAAACACAATTTCTACTTCATGGAGATGAATACAAGGCTTCAAGTGGAACATCCTGTTACAGAGATGATCACAGGAACTGACTTGGTGGAATGGCAGCTTAGGGTGAGAATATTTTTTCTTTTTTTTTTTTTAAAGAAAGAGTGGGAGAGAGAGAGATTTTTAATATCTATTTTTTAATTCTCGGCGGACACAACATCTTTGTTTGTATGTGGTGCTGAGGATCGAACCCGGGCCGCACGCATGCCAGGCGAGCGCGCTACTGCTTGAGCCACATCCCCAGCCCCATGAGAATATTTTTTCTATTGAAGATTATTCTTGAAGGAGTGAGCATGCCATTCAGTGGTAGAACACCTGTCTAGCATGCATGAGGCCCAGGACTTGACCCCTGGCAACACATATATTATAATAAATAATAATAATAATAAAAAAAATAGTAGTAGTAGTAAATAAAGATAAGTCTCTGGCCTCCAAAAAGAGGCATCACTTTGGACAGGATTCACTTTCTGGTGGTTGTGATAAAGACAGGAAAATAAGAGGTAAAAAGTGAAGTTATAGTTGATGCTATGACACTGTTGGCACTATAGGGACTCAGGTTTCTAATTCCACTTAGGCACCAGGCAAGCCAGCAGTTTAGGTTCATTACTTAAACTTGTGATGAACACATGGTCTCAAGGTCAAAGCTTTGTGGTCTATCTAAGGCCACAGCATTCTGGGCCATACTATCATTCGATTTTAGAGGCAGGACAGATGCTAGCCAAGATGAAATGAATTTAAGGCAGAGTTGGGAATGAAGAGCCCAGGGAATGATCTAGACCAATAGAATGATCCACATAAAGTCTTGATTTATAAACTGTTCCAAGCCCTTGAGTAAATGTTCATTCATAATTGTTATTCAGAGTTAATGTTTGGAAACTTTTAAAGCATTTGACATTGGTAGGATGTGTCTTCTATATTATACAAAAAGAAATACAAGCCTGGGGTTGTAGCTCAGTGGTAGAGCAATTGCCTCATTATCCATGAGGCACTGGGTTAGATCCTTAGCACCACATAAAAATAAATAAATAAAGTTATTGGGTCCATTTACAACTAAAAAATATTTAAAAGAAAAGAAAGAGGCTGAGGTTGTAGCTCAGTGGTTGAGCACTTGCCTCGCATGCGTGAGGCACTGGGTTCGATCCTTAGCACCACTTATAAATAAATAAATAAAATAAAGATATTGGAAAGAAAAAGAAAATACACCCATAACTATTCTTTTACTGTGGATTGTTTGAGAAATATTAGTATAAACCCGAGTTCCCTAAAGCATATCCTTCAAATGTTAATAATAATAGCTTAGTCTGTTTTGTTCTCTTCAGTTTATTTTACCTCATTCCTCCTTTTTTAATATGAAGGAATATATTTGTTTGTTTTTTGCAATGCTGGGGATTGAACTCAGGGACTCATACATGCTAGACAAACACTGTACAACTAAATTACATCCCCAGCCCTAGCCTCCCAAAAAATTTTTTTAGACATTGATGGACCTTTTTTTTGTTCATTTATTTATATATGGTGCTGAGAATCAAACCCAGTGCCTCACACTTGCTAGGCAAGTATTCTACCACAACTCCTGTATGATTCTTTGTTCTTTGTATGTACTGAATCTAAATTATGTTTTCACGTGCTGTGATGTTGAAGTCTTGATTATTTTGATAATTTTGTCTTTTCAGGGTTCCTGTGGACAATAATATGATGTTCCTTTTGCTGGTTCCCTGGGAATGACTGGTGGTTTTAAGGAACCAAAAGATTCTTCTAGGCCTATTTAGCCTTGAGAACTAATGAAAAAAAACAGATATATCAGGCTAGTAAGTGTTAGTGAACATCAGGAAAAACTAGTGAATTAGAAAATTTCTGGCAAGTGTACTTATGTTTCCCAGATTCAAGGAAATGGAGGATATTTTTCTTTAAAGCAATAACCAAGAAAGTCTAGATCTTTGAAATCATAGAGGATAAAGTTTTCTAAGGATTAGGGACGAAGAAAGCTTTTGTATACCAGGGAAATCAGCATTATTTCTGAAACTTAAGAAATTACAATAGCCATAGGGCTGGGATTATGGCTCAGTGGTAGAGCACTTGCCTAGCATTGGGTTCGATCCTCAGCACCACAAAAAATAAATAAAATAAAGACATTGTGTCCAAATACAACTAAAAAAAATGTTTTAAAAAAATTTTTAAAACAAACAAAGAAAAAAACCACATAGAACTTTTTATTAAAATGTTAAAGAGAATTTCATTAAAAGGTAGAAATGAAATAATACCAGCTAACACATAGTGCTTGCTGTATACCAGACATTTTTCTCTGAAGCATGGAGAGCTTAACCCATTAAGTCCCAAGTTTTCAAGTCTGCAAATATTTTAACAACATTGACAAAGGTGCATTAAAATGGCTTAGAAATCATAGTCTAGGGCTTATTATCATGAAGAACAAAAATATACATTTTCCTACATGTAGGACACTGGGACAATATAGTTTCTTTTACGTATATAAGCCATCTTATGAATAGGACATTTGGCAAATAATACATTACAAAATTATACATTACAAATAATACATTACAAAGAAGCAATTTTTATGACCTCTTAAACAATTAATTTTGGTGGAAAGGAACAAATACTTCAAACAAAGGATTACATTACATTTTGATATCATCACTGTTCTTGCCATTTGAGAGTAATACAGCTGCTCTTGTCAACTGATAGGATATCATCTTGGACACTAATAGGTCTAGGAGTATTACAGTCTCTTCCTCATGATGGTTTCTCATTGCATCCTTTCAGTATGCTAAGCAGATGTCTCTTTTGAAATCCAACAAGTTTATGAGTTCTTTCTTCATCTTTGTTCACAATTCTGTGAATAATCCATGCATTTATGATTCACATATCAATTACTCGAGTGAACAAAGGCCAAAACCATTTTTTACCTCTAATAGAAGTGGAATATTTGGAAACCAACCAATCATGTTTGTCCATAGCACCACTGAGATTGTTGCAGGTGCCTACTGCCTTACACTGGCTCTACTCTTTCTTTTTTATTTCCACTATTGAACTTTGCCAAGTAGTTTCATCAGGTCATAGTTTATTCCAACAATGACACATTTATTATCTAACCATTTTGCAATGAGAATTTCGTTATTAGTATCAAATCTGTAATCATATGACCCAATGACTTGTTTTTCCTCATGGTGCTTCTAACTTAGAATCCAATTCTTTTTTTTTTTTTTTGAGGGGGGGGGGAGCAGGGATTGAACCCAGGGCACTCAATCACTGAGCCACATTCCAAGCCCGTTTTTTGTATTTTTATTTAGAGACAGGATGTCACTGAGTTGCTTAGGGCCTCACTAAATTGCCGAGGTTGGTTTTGAACTCATGATCTTCCTGCCTCAGCCTCCTGAGCTGCTGGGATTATAGGCATATGCCATCTCCCCTGGTGGAAACCAGTATTTCAAAGGTATACAAACAAGTCATACTGACTGAATAAATTGTCAAGGAAAAAAAAGCATGATTGGGTTCTTTATCACTTCTAACATTTATAGAACTACCTTACTCCCAAGCAGAAGACCATCATTGGGTCCTTCTTGAGAACTTTTTCCAAGTTAAAGTTAAACACAAAGTTATAGCAGTATTTCCATATTCCTCACTGTGCCCAGAATGTGTAACCAAATCTTAGGGACTTACCTCTTATAAATTGTTTCAGTGAATTGTGTCCATAAGATCTGATATTTTAACCACTGTCAAACATTCTTCAAAGAAACTGAATGTCATGCATGACTTTTGAGTCATATTTATTAGAAGATGAATTTGAAAACATTTATCTTCAATATTGTCATTTGTTATTGTTGCAAAAATATGTGATACTTTTCAGCTCCAGGAAATAATTTCTTGACATTGCATTTTGATACTAGACATACCCAAATCTTCATCATTTAACCAGTAGTTTCTTATGGAGGGCAGCTTATGATACTTTTATTATGAAAACATAATAATTCCTAAAAGTATTTAACTCATCTAGCTAAGTACTTCAAATTCATGCTTACTTTCTGCAGAATAATATGCATCGTCTATTTCAAGTATTAATATTTCTTCAAAAATCTCCTCCAGGCTAGAATACTCTAAAAGAATTCCTCATTTTCCTCAAGCTTTCAGAATCAGTGTTTTCCCTAATACATTCTTTTTTTTTTTTTTTTTTTTTCTTTTGTACAGGGATTGAACCCAGAGTGGTTACCCATTTAGCCACATCTTCAGCCTCTATTTCTTATTTTGAGACAGGACCTGTTGCTTAGGGCCTCCCTAAGTGGCTTTGAACTTGAGATCCTCCTGCCTCAGCCTCTTAAACTGCTGGAATTACAGGAGTATGCCACTGCACCTGACTCTAATATATTCTGTAGAGCAGGGAAACACAGGTCACAATTTGTCAACAAAATTACCACAAGTAGCAACATTATATTAGAGTTTGTCATGCAGCAATATATTGCACAATATATTGCTAAGAGTATACATTGTTCCTGTGTCCTGTTTATAGGACAGCTGCTTTTGAACATTTATAGTTTGGAATACAATGCATTTCTTGAAATAAAATCACAACCTAGTTCCATAAAATATTTTCATGTGTGAATTTCTTATATTACATTATCAGTTATATATGTACTATTTTGTTCAGTTGATCATTTAGTAAAAGTAACTTCTGCAGTAAAATTTATGCCATTTTCACAATGAACTTTAAAATATTTCAAACCCTCTCCTCATTACCTATTACTTTCCTCAAAAGAATAGAACTCTACAAACATAATAATTATTTCAAAGTTACCATTGGTAAGTGGTATATTTGTTGCTCAGTTTAAGGTCTTAAAAGGTATTCCATATCTGGAATAATGGGACAAAAAACATGCCCAGGTCACAATGAGTATAGAGGCAAAGTTTGAACCCAAGTGATAAGAGTTGAAATACTGTACCATAAAGGCACTCAGTTCTTTGTTGTTGTTGTTGTTCTAAACAACTGTGGTTCCTGATTTATAGGTTCAAAGAGATGAAACATTTGCTTCTATTTTAAGCTTACCTGTTTAGTTCAGGATTATGCTAAGTTACTTAGAGTCTTTTCTCCTGTATCTATATTGCTTCCTCAGGTTGTCATTTTCTCATCTTGAGGAAACACTCGAAGAAGAGAGTAAAGAGAGAAAGTGACCAAATATCCTCCATTAGCCTTTTCCAAGTTGTACTAGTTGAAGAGAGAAATTCATTGTTTTTGTACGTAAGAGCCAAAATAGTAATAATTATAGTAGTAATAAATAATAATGATGATCCTGTTTATAATCTGGTATCACACATAAACTTAATAAGCTTAAAGCCCATGGTGTTGGGGCTTGGGTTGTAGCTCAGTGATAGAGCACTTGCCCAGCATATGTGAGTCACTGGGTTCCATCCTCAGCACCACATAAAAATAAATAAGACAGAGGTCTTGTATCCATCCACAACTTAAAAAAAAAAACACACACACACAGTTTCAGGAGGTGAGGGATGGACTGAAAAAAAAAAAAATGCTGTTTCCTTTTCCCTTTATCACTCACTTGCTGACAAAGATTACAACGTAGGATGACTAAGGCCAACATATTTATTTCATTTCTGTGAATGTAGTTCTAAACATCAACTAATAATTTATTATAAAAAAGATTGATTTATTGGGGCTGGGGATGTGGCTCAAGCGGTAGCGCGCTCATCTGGCATGCGTGCGGCCCGGGTTCGATCCTCAGCACCACATACAAACAAAGATGTTGTGTCTGCCAATAACTAAAAACATAAAATGTTAAGAATTTCTCTCTCTCTCTTAAAAAAAAAAAAGATTGATTTATTGATTTTTAGACTGGAGTGCTAATGTTTTAAAATGAAAACCAAGAATATCTTGCCAGTAAGAAATTTGGTTTTGATTATATTAAACAAATGTTAATTTTTTTTTTTTTTTTTTGAACCGGAGATTGAACTCAGGGGCACTCAACCACTGAGCCACATCCCTAACCCTATCTTGTATTTTTTTTGAGACAGGGTCTCATGGAGTTGCTTAGCACCTCGTCATTGCTGAGGCTGGTTTTGAATTCACTATTCTCCTGGCTCAGCCTCCCGAGCTGCTGGTATTACAGACGTGTGCCATCGCACCCAGCTACAAATGTTGATTTTTATATTTGCAAATTAGCCATCAGTTTGCCTTTTTCCACTTAAAATCTCTAGAAACCCATTGCAATTAATACATGATTCTCAAGCTGCATCTGTGCTTTAATCTATTTCTGTTTTGCTGAATACTCAAGTGAATGGATAAAATCATAGTTTTCATTTGGCTGTATTGCAAAGTCCATTGTACACTTTCCATAGGGGAAAAAACAAACAGGACCATTGACTTACTAAGTCTTGTAACTGCTATAATTGGTATTTTCCTAAGAGGAATTATTCATCTATTATCAGATTGCAGCAGGAGAGAAGATTCCTTTGAGACAGGAAGAAATACCTCTGCAAGGCCATGCCTTTGAGGCTAGAATATATGCAGAAGATCCAAACAATAACTTCATGCCAGGGGCTGGACCACTGGTGCACCTCTCTACCCCTCAAGCAGACTCTTTCACTCGGATTGAAACTGGCGTTCAGCAAGGTAATGTGAAATGAAAAGTCTCTTTTTTTTTAATATTTTATTTTTTAGTTGTGGTTGGACACAATACTTTTATTTTTTTTTTATTTTTATGTGGTGCTGAGGATTGAACCCAGGGCCCTGCACATGTTAGGCAAGCACTCTACCACTGAGCCACAACCCAAAAGTCTCACTCTTGTTAAACTTCTAGTGCATTTTTTTTTTCCTTTGAGATAGGATCTTACTGTATTACTCAGGCTGACCTTGAACTTTGGGGCTCAAGTGATTCTCCTGCCTCAACTGGGACTAGAGTTACCACCATTGTGCCTGGCTTTGGAGCATTATTTATTTTGGGATGGAGTCTTATGGAAATATCTGGCATGTTTTAAAGTAAGGGATTTAATTGATTTCCATCAAATTTTACTTTTTCCTTCTATAAGAGTTAATTTTTTAAAAAACAACTTTTTTGTAGTTGTAGATGGACAGAATGTCTTTAATATTGTTTTATTTTTATGTGGTGCTAAAGATCGAATACAGTGCCTCACCCCTGCTAGGCAAGTGCTCTGCCACTGAGCTACAGCCCCCTATAATAATTATTTTTAAAGCATTAACTATGGGGCTGGGACTGTGGCTCAGTGGTAGAGTGCTTGCCTAACGTGGGCGAGGCCCTGGGTTCGATCCTCAGCACTACATAAAAATAAATAAATAAATAAAGGTATTATTTATTATTTATTATACATTAAACAATGTACTGTTGTTTTAAAATGCAACATACTTGTTAAAACTTTACCAAGAAAAATTATGTATCTAAATTGAAATGCATAGTGCTGTCATATATAACAAATTAGAATAAAAAATATGTTATATCTATTGTTTTATTATTTTACTTTGTCTAGTTCTAAAAGTGATTAAAATTGACTGTGATATCTATTATAATATAGACACTCTGCCTTCAAGGAACTTAAAGTCAAGTATAAGTAGTATAAGCTAAACAATAATAATAAAAAACAAATTACATTGGAAAGGAATAGTGCAAGAGCTTTCATAGTTTGGCATACGATTAAATAACATTGGTTATAACTAAGAATTCCTTAGTGCCTCCTATCTATTTTTGGTGATTTTTCTGTGTGGGCCTCTTTTAACATGAGACCCACCTCCCTCATGAGCAGGTATTATTTACTGTGCCCATTTTTGAGATGAAGAAACTAAGTCACTAGAGGAGTTAAATGACTTAACTTCAATGTTATCTTTGGAGTTAAGATTCAGACCCAGGCATCTAGCTTCAGAGTCTGAGCCATTAAGATGGCTATTTACTGCCATTTTCATTTCAGTTGCCAGAGTAAGTTACACAATGATGAGCTATAGCACTTCTCAGGACTGAGAGATTATATTAGGTTGATATCATCAGGACCTGCTTTAAGAGGAATTCGTAAGTGAACTTAAGTAGGCAGATTTAATAAGCATAATGAAAAGTGAAGAAAAGAGAAGGTGAAAGTTGTAGTTAAACAACTATGGCTGAAGAAAAGGTCAGGAAGGTGGGTATTTGGAGACGCAGCTGGAGACACCATTTGAGGGCAAATCATATAGCGTCTTATAAGCCAAAATGAGGAATTAATACTTCTTCATAGTAAATTGGCTAAGCCACAGCAAGATTTGGTAGTTAGTGACATTTTTAACATATTGCAGAGCACATTGGAAACAAAAGAACACTGCAATAGGAAGAATGGACCTTTGGGACAAGCAGAGCTTGCTACATAGTTAAGTTGCTCAAAGGAGAGCACAGATGTAATTCTGAGAAGGGCTTCCATATTCTCCTCTTGGTCCTGAGAGGGGTAATCCAGTCTAGGAAACTGCTCCCAGCCCTCTGTTCTGTGTACCTGAAATCGTTCGTGCATTCCATGGGCATGGCCCGTGTTGTACTCCTGTGATATTTTACTCCTTGTCTCATGTCGCTCTTTCTGTAAGACTCTGAAGGGAAGGACTATGCTTTCCGTATTATATTTGCAGCACCTTGCTCAAGCTGAGGCCTAGTGGGTGTTTAATATGTGTTGATACGTGAGTAGGTGGGTATATGGATAAGAGAGTAAATTGCATCTTCTTGATATTATAGGTGAGAACCCTGGAGTTCAGAGAGGTCAAACGACCTGCCAAAATGGGGAAAAGGTCCTACAACAATCTGTATGATGCACCACATCCTTGTAATTCGAACCATTTCTGTCGAGTGGGATGTGCCATGGTTCTTATTCTCTAGGACTGTAATCTTAGTAAGCTAGTTGCTTGCTACTTGCTTATCAGCTCTGCCAGGCACAGAACTTGGCACTTTATATTCACTCCTCCCAACACCCTCCAGGAGAGAAGAATTATTATCTTTATTTTACTGATGAGGAAACTGAAAGCGTAGAGGGGGGGAAATGCAAAAAACAGAAGTGAGCGAGAAGTAGGAGTTTCCATTGATTTCCAAAAGAAGAAAGGGAAAAAAGGTTCAAAAACAGATAAGAAAGGGATAGGCAGCCTGCATGTCACTAAATTAACATGTTAGGGTGGCCATATCCTCGTTAGAGTTTGGACAAGTTTTTAAAACCCTCTGAGTCCACCCTGCAGGAGTTTGTGAGGACTAGGTGTGAAATGTACATAAGCAGAATGTCTTGCTTCTCATTTTTTATTTCTTCAAATTTGGACTTTGAAAGGTTCTGTGGTTTTTCAATTTCAGGAGATGAAGTTTCAGTACACTATGACCCCATGATCGCAAAGCTGGTCATATGGGCTGCAGATCGTCAGGCGGCCTTGACAAAACTGAGATACAGCCTTCGTCAGTACAATGTGAGTCACCTGGGGCCGTAAGGACTCTGATGTTTTTGGTCAACATCAAAAGTCATTCTTTGTTCTTGTCAGAGCCTTAGTCTTGTCACCTTATTTCTACCAACTGCCTGTATGTCACATACAAAATGAGGAAATTTCCTATCCATCAGAGTAGTCTTTGAGGACTTCTTGATTTTAGAAAAGAAAGATTGCAGAAGTGAAACTGTTAGGATCAGTATCAGTGTTACATTTTAGTGAAATCCTAGTCATTCTATAAATAAGGCAACTATAAGAGTGTTGTATACAGTCCAGTAACTCCTATCCAAAGGAAAATAATTATGTTCAGTTTCATCCTTTTGATCTCAGGGATCCCTCTGTCATCAGCCCTCCATACTTCACAGGGACCTTTCCCAGCCTCTCCCTTTAAAAATAGGACCCTTTGCTGTTTTCTATTCCCTTTTAGTTTAAATGCCACATGCTAACAAAAAAACTAGTTTATATTAGATGTTTGTTTAGATATGTGGTTTGTTATATATAGTCTCTCTAGAAAATAAGCGCTTGTGAGCATAGGGACTTCATCTACTTATTCCTCACTGTCCCCAGGGCCTGGATGCCTAAAAGGTGCTTAGTAAATGGCTATTAAGTAAATGAAGAAATAGATGAATGAATGAATGAATGAATGCACTCAAGACTCATACAGCTAGTTTAATCTCTGATCCTCTTTATTTGGTAGATTTGGGTTAATTTTATGTCTTTTTAAAATCAATGTGTAAAATTTGTATTCTCAGGTTGGAAAGAAGTTCCCTTGAGGCCATTGAATCCTATTCCCTCCCCAATGCAGCAATCCTGCCTGATGTTTGCAGTCATTTTATTTTGTGGAAGTGTTAATGTGCAACCATTCTTCAGTATCTTGCAAATAAATTTTATTTATGTTTCTTAACTTTTTTTTTTTTTTTTTTTGGTACTGAGGATTGAATTCAGGGGTGCTTAACCACTGGGCAATATCCTTAACCCCTTTTTATATTTTATTTAGAGACAGGGTTTTGCTAAGTTGCTTATGGTCTCCCTAGGTTGCTGAGGCTGGCTTCGAACTCATGATCCTCCTGCCTCAGCCTCTTGAGCTGCTGGTATTATAGGTATGCACCACTGTCCTGGGCTGTTTCTTAACTTTTACCTGTTTCCTAATCTGAGTCAATTAAATGTCTCTACACTACCTACTGTAACACCGTTGCCATCTCCTTTATCTTATTAAAATGTAGCTTTAAAAAAAAAATAAAATGTAGCTTTAAGTGTGAAATTCAGATATATAGTGGTAGATGTGATGATAGTACATTTTACCACATGATACCGTCATAGGTTTTTCCTTTTTTCTAAGGGTTGTCCACAGTAGAAAATATTTAGGGGGAACAAAAAAAGATGCTTTTCCGACTGGATTGTTTCCCCCACTCAGTAGGACCTGGGCTTTATTCTCTTCCTAGATCGTGGGATTATGTACCAATATCGACTTCCTATTGCGCCTGTCTGGCCATCCGGAGTTTGAAGCCGGGAATGTGCACACTGACTTCATCCCTCAACACCACAAAGAACTGCTGCCCAGTCAGAGGGCTGTAGCCAAAGAATATTTATGCCAGGCAGCTCTGGGTCTCATCCTCAAAGAGAAAGCTATGACCGATGCTTTCAAACTCCAGACACAAGGTACAGAATGCGTTTTTCTTTCCTCTGCCTGAAACACTTTATGAATCATCGCTGGGTACACTTCCTTTTTTGTATGTCACTCCTGCCTCCCTTTTCTCCTCTCAGTGACTGGTACCATTCCCTGCAGATGTCTTCTTTAGTGTGAAGGAGAGCTCTGCACAGATCATGGATGAACCCATAAACACATTTTCATCCGCTAAGTGTAGCCTAACTAATCCCCTAACCTTGTAGAAATGGGTCTCTTTTCAAACACTACTTCTTTCTTTCTTTTAAATTTTTCATTTATGTGTTCTAATCAGTTATACGTGATAACAGAATGCTCTTTGATTCTACTTCTTTCTTTACCTCTTCCTGATGCCTGTGACTTCTGTTGTTCACTACTGTTCTGTTGTTCACTCTGTCTCTATTAAAAAAAATTTTTTTTAAATCTAACCTATTTATCTTTTCTTATTAAGAGTATTATATATGTCTATCTTTTTATAAGATCCTTTTTTGAAGATCTTTAATTTCTAGATTGATTCAAAATAGTTTTATTTTATTTATTTATTTTTAATTTTTTCCCCCTAGTACCAGAGATTGAACCTAGGGGTGCTTAACCACTGAACCATATCCCTAGCTTTTTTAACTTTTTAATTTGAGACAGGGTCTCACTAAGTTGCTGAGGCTAGCTTTAAACTTGCAATCCTCCTGCCTCAGCTTCTCAAGTTGCTGGAATTGCAGGCATGTGCCACTGTGCCCAGCATTCAAGACAGTTATTTTGAAGGCTTAAAATTACAGCTCTAGGGCTGGGATTGTGGCTCAGCAGTAGAGCACTTGCCTAGCAAGTGCAAGGCTTTGGATTTGATCCTCAGCACCATATAAAAATAAATAAATAAAATAAAGGTATTGTATCCAACTACAACTAAAAAATAAATATTAAAAAAAATGTACAGCTCTGCTTTAGATTTTTACTCTGTTCATTTATTATTAAATGCAAATGCATCTAAATGTGCCCCATGTGAAATTACTGAGCCTGAACTTAACATTGTTAGAATGGAGTGTCCTCTTGCTTTCTTTTTTAAATTTATAACTGGTACAGATATATGCTTCTAAATATAATGACTTCAATTTAATTAAGCTACTTTGTCCAACAGAGAATGTACCCCCAAACACCTGTAAGTGCTATATCAGTAAAGTAGAACTGTGAAAGAGACCAGGTGAAAGAAAAATAGTGAGTGATAAAGATTTTGGTGACCTGGCATGCATTTGCCCTGTCAAAAGGGAGTGGCCACTGCAGTTTATGCCACCAGAGAATGAGAGTTTAGGTTGCAAATATTCTGATTCTCCCAGAGAAGCTTGGATTTCTTGTATCAAATTTTCTAAGATATAAATGGGTATATAAATACAAATAAATGAATATATGACAGAAATGGAAGTACCTAATTTAAATTTAAAACAATAAAAAGAACAAAGTAAATAACTGATTCAACAGTTTAGGACCTGTGGTTTATGTTCTTTTGTAAGGTAAATTAAGTAGGCTTGATATTTTAAAATTTGTTTGGAATTTTAATTTTTTTCTAGATCAATTCTCTCCATTTTCATTCAGCAATGGAAGAAGGCTTAACATCTCATACACCAGAAACATGACTCTTAGAGATGGTAAAAAAGGTAAGAAATACCTTATTAAAAGAAAAATATGAGTCATAGAAATATATCACATTAAACTAAAAAAGACAGTTCAGCCTGGTCATGACCAATCAATTACATTTTTTAAAATACCTGCCCCTGGGCTGGGGATGTGGCTCAAGCGGTAGCGCACTCACCTGGCGTGCATGCGGCCTGGGTTCGATCCTCAGCACCACATACAAACAAAGATGTTGTGTCCGCCGAAAACTAAAAAATAAATATTAAAAAATTCTCTCTCTCTCTCTCTCTTAAAAAATAAAATAAAATACCTGCCCTAAATAATGGAAGGGAATATGCCAAAATTAGAATTGATTGGTTGTTGGTGGTGCAATTGATGATTCTTATTTTTCTTTACACTTTTCTATGTTTGTAAATATTCTAAAATATGTCATAAAACATACACAGCAAAACAACTGAGATAAAATATACCAAAATGTTGGCAAGTTTATCATAGAATGATAGGATTTTTCCCCAATTCCTTGTACTTTTTTGCTTTTCAGTAAAAGTGTATTATTTTAAAAAATAAGAAAAACAATATCTAAAACTGTGTCAGAGAGGGAGGATTACCCATTGCTCAGGCAATGTTTTGGATGTTTGAGGTAGAAGTGGATTGCTAAAGAGCTATAATTTATTATGTGCCTTATCACGTGTGAGATTTTGTCTTCACAACAACTTAGTGAGGGGGAGTCAGTATTACTCCCACCTACAGATGATGAAACTGAGGCACAGAGGTGAAGTCACTTACTCAAGGATAATAGATGGCACAGCATTATTGACTGCCCACTCTTTCTGATATTGACTCCCATGATTTTTCCAATGGAGAACAATTTTATTACAAACTAATTTGAATAGGTTCAGAGTAAGGACTGGTTTATTTTAACTGAAGTCAGAAGAGGCTGACACCTAAGCCAGAAGATAGTTAATAAATTTATACCCAGGGTCACATACCAGAGGGATCAGTATCCTGTGATGGCTGGTGACCATATCCCTTCTTCTGTAGGACAGTTTGCATGGGAAGCCAGATGGGTGCAGTCATCTGATGTCCTTGTGAGGTATCCCTGAACTATGAGAGCTCCCTTTAAAAAAAAAATCTATGTACAAGGTGGAGCCAAATCCTCTTGCCTACTGATTGTTACTCCCTCTTTTTCTAAGCAGAGTAGGATCTTTTCTACTTCAACTCTAGACATTCACTCACTTAGTAACAAATTCCTCATTCACAGAAACTACTTGGGTTACAAATCTTTAGCTATTTTCTTATCATGTGCATTACCTTAAATGCATCAGTATATTTTTAAGCTATCATAAGGAAAGTTTGGAAATATCTTTTACATAGTAGCATTGTGCATATGATTTCCCTCTCCATTTTATGCTAATGTGTTTACTCATTTCATTCTAAAAAAGCAGCCCCCAAACTTGGGAAATATCTGTCTCTAGAATCCTATATGCTGAATGGAAGTATCAGAAGCAGTAAAATTTCAATTAAACCTCAATTAAACAGAAGAATTGTGTGTGGGATTGTAATTTAGTAGATCAACCAATTGTTATTTGGCTGGAATCTTTATTTAAGCAATAAGTAGTGTTTTAAATTATGCTGAATTTTTTAGAATTAAAAAAAGTTTCATGTTAAAATAATGCATACATAATTGAAAAGCTAATATGACTCCTGTTCACTACACCCTTTGGCAGTATTCTACAAAAAGAATCCAGGTCTGAGTGTAGTAGCTTTTAGAAATGTTATGGTGAGCCAGGCACAGTAGCACATGCCTGTAATCCCGGAGACTTGGGAGGCAGGAGGATCAAAAGTTTGAGGCAAGCCTCAGCAATTTAGCAAGGTCCTCAGCAACTTAGTAAGACACTGTCTCAAAATAAAAAATTAAACTGGCAGACAACATAGTTCAGTGTTTATTCCCCTAGGTTTAATCCCCAGTACTAAAAAAAGAAAAGAAAGTTATGGTGAATCTCTGAAAAATGCTAATCAGCTGTGACCATAGGAAAATACATCAAAAGTGCCCTAAGAGCCCCAAAGCATTTAAAAATCAAAAGTAGAATCAACTTTTCATGATCTCAGTGAGAATAACCAAGTATTTCAAATACTGTATTCAAGGCTTGAAATTTTTTCTTACTTTGTTACTTTTAGCCATGTTTTACAGAACCATGCCCAACCCTCAATGATAATAACAGCTAGGATATATTGATTATTTGGTGTTTGTTAGATACTTTGTTAAACACTTTCCAAAGATTATTTCATTTACATTTTCAGAACAGGCCAGTGAGATCAGTGTTATTAATGTCAACTTTGTAAATTACTGATCTCTTTGAGCCAAGGCCAGAGCATAGAGAGATAAGTAATCTTTCAAAAGTGACACTGAAAGTAACTGGTGGAGCCAGCACTTGAAACAGAACATATGGGGCCGGGGATGTGGCTCAAGCGGTAGCGCGCTCGCCTGGCATGTGTGCGGGCCCCGGGTTCGATCCTCAGCACCACATACGAACAAAGATGTTATGTCTGCCAAGAACTAAAAAAAAGAATATTAAAATTCTCTCTCTCTCTCTCTCTCTCTCTCTCTCTCTCAAAAAAAAAAAAAAAAAGAAAGAAAAAGAAACTGAACATATGCATACTTGCCTCATGCCATGCTAGATTTCCATATCTTATTAAATGTATGAGGGTGTTAAGTTTCTCTGGTGAGTGACAAGAAATATGTAAGGGAGAGAGAAACAAGTTTAATCACTTTATAATGCTATAAAAGAATTTAGAATCAATGGCAGTGTCTTTTCTATGATTCTACTGGCATTTGTGTCAGTTAAAACTGCTTTTCATATTTTGTAAATTGAAAGAACATTGATCGGGTGTAATTCAGGGCATTTTCTTCTAAGAAAGTTAAAGCATGTTGACAAAATGGGGGTGGAGAATTTTCATACACCCAGTACAAAAATCTTTGAAGAAATAGATATGCTGAGTGAAGTGGAGAAGAGGGAAAAAATATCTTTGTGCACTTTTTTCTATCAAAAAATTCACCATGGGGCTGGGGTTGTGGCTCAGTGGTAGGGCGCTTGTCTAGCACTCAGCGTGAGGCACTGGGTTTAATTCTCAGCACCACATGAAATAAATAAATAAAAAGGTATTATGTCTATCTACAACTAAAAAAAAATTTTTTTTAAATAAAAAGAATTCACCGTTTGGAAATGTGGGGAAGATGGATGGGGTATGGTTAACATTGCAGACCCTGGAGTTTTTGTGTATTAGTATTTGACTTTTGTGAATGCTTTTATTACTAAGTTGTTTTTTGTTTTGTTTTGTTTTGTTTTTGAAACAACTCATGAAGAGAAAACTCACTTTTATTATAAATCAGGATGAGGGGAGAATCATTATATGCAGAAATATAAATGTTTAGAGGAGAGAGTTTATCCTGCCAGGCAGACTTCCCAAGGACAGTGAGCATGGAGTGAAGAAAGCAGGCATGGGGTTTTATTGTGGCTGGGAACAGCAACATGGTGAAGGAGGAGCCATGAGCAGAGGCACAGATGAGGAATATTGGCCCATTTCCCCATTTATTTTTTGAGCAGAAATCTGTGTGTGCGGAGGAGAGGTAGCAAATAAGGCTGAGAAGTTGGAGCCATCAAACCGGGCCAAGTGTTTTGAGTGCACTGGGGACAAGCTAGGAAGCATAAGCTGGAAGGATTGAGATAGGAAGCAGGAAAATCCTGGAGGATCTCCTCAGAGCCATTCAGACCATTCAGCCTGGCCGGGGTCAAGGTAGAGCAATGGGAATGGAAAGGCAAGCATGCACAGGACAGGTACGTAGAGGAAAGAATTTGGTAGCCATATGGGGACTGCTGGAGGTAGAAAGCCCAAAGAAAGATGAGGCAAGGATGACAGGTTGTAAGTACAGATGACAAGAAGAAAAGTGGTGCTAGTCATGGAGCTCACAGGCCAGGAGGGGACAATGATTTGTTGGACCCAGCATGGTGGTTTTAATATGCCAGTGTGGCATCCAGCTGGCAGTTAACTAATCAGAGTTCTAGAGAAGGAAGGAAAGTCAGGGCTAGAAACAGATTTGAGCTGGCAGCATGAAAGTGATGGTTGAAGTATCAGGAGGTAATGAAATTACTGTGACCTATATGCTCTGCCCCATGATACTTTTTTTTTTTTTTCTCCTGGTGCTAAGGCTCAGACCCTGGGCTTTGTGTATGTTAAGCATGCATGCTACCCCTGAGCTTCTACAAAACTTGATTTCCAACTCCTAGAGTAGTCTTCAATCAATTCCATATTCATGTAATAATATGAATGATTTCGTATATTTGTATAGTCTATTACTGTTTATAAAGCACTCTCTCACTTATGTAATCGTTACATTCTCATACCCACTAAGTAGCTCAGAAAAAAAAGGCTCAGGGATTTAGTGACTCAAGTTAGGACCACAGAGGAAATCAGAATTTTGGGTCTTAAACTAGAACTTCTATTTATCAATTCATTGTATTCTCTGCTATGACACTGCAGACTTTTCATTGTTGGGCAAATATAGAAAATATTCTACAACTTTAAAAATATCTAAAACTGAATTTTTAAAAAAGAAAAGTTTGAGGTTGAACTTCATTGAAACCTGCCTGCCAGATGCTTTTCTAAGAAAAAGCCTTTATTTCCAGGGAGTTAAAAGATGATGATCCTTTGTGAACAGCTGGTTATCTTAAGATTGAAAATGAGATTTTGGCATCTCAGTTATTGAATAAGTGAATGTCTTCTAATTTTTCTTTAATTTTCCCCCTTTTCCATAAAGATGTAGCAATAGCTGTAACATATAACCATGATGGGTCATATGGCATGCAGGTAAGCTTTAATCAGGTTTTATTCTACAGTTCAGAGCTAACTCTGGCTTCTCTCCTACTGAACGAGTGTTTTTTTTTAATCTCCAATTTCTCTTAAGCCTTTGACTATTGTAACTGTAGTTAGAAGAATGTTATGTGCTTTTATTTCAGACCAGTTTGGAGAAATTACCCCATATATAGTTTCTAACTCTTTGTTTGCTCAGTTTGGCCATGGTTTCCTTAAGAATAAAAACTTGGCAAGAAGTAATAGCCTTGAATCAGACACCTAGCAAGCCCTAAAGTTATGTATGTGTTTGCCTCAAAATCAGCAGTTCTCAAGTTTTTGGTGTCAGAAACCCTATACACTCTGAAAAATTATTGAGACACCTCCCCAAAAGATCTTTTGTTTATGGTAGTCACATCTATACCAAAATTTACCATCTAGAAATTTTAACTGGGAAATTTTTATTTTTATTTTATTTTTTTTAATTTTAATATTTATTTTTTAGTTTTCGGCGGACACAACATCTTTGTTTGTATGTGGTTCTGAGGATTGAACCTGGGCCGCACGCATGCCAGGCGAGCCCACTACCGCTTGAGCCACATCCCCAGCCCTTTTTATTTTTTAATTATGGTAAAATGCTCATAACAAAATTTACCATTTAGTCATTTTTAAGCGTACAGCCCAATGGCATTAAAATATATTCACATAGTTGTACAACCATTCAACTCCAAAACTTATTTTTTTAAATATTTTTTTAGTTGTATAAGTGGACACGATGCCTTTATTTATTTTTACGTGGTGCTGAGGATCGAATCCAGTGCCTCACATGTGCCAGGCAAGCGCTCTACCACTGAGCTACAACCCCAGCCCAAAACTTATTTTATCTTGCAAAACTGAAATTCTGTAGCCATTAAACAATATTAACTCCATTCCCTTTTCCCCTCACTCCCAAGAACAAGTTCTACCTTTTTTTTTTTTTTTTTTTTTTCTTTTAAGTGCTGGGGACTCAAATATTCTAGATTCTGTATCCCAACCGTTTTAAAGTAGTCTTCAATCAATTGTTAAGACAGGGTCTTGCTTAGTTGCCCAGGCTAACCTCAAACTTGTGATCCTCCTGCCTCAGCCTTCTGGGTAGCTAGAATTAGAGACCTGTGTCACTGAAGCCAGCTAGTAATTCTATTTTTCATGTTTTGAGAGATAGCCATATTGTTTTCTTTAACAACTCTTACCATTTTGCATTCTGACCTGCAGTGCACAAGGATTCCTTCTCCACATCCTGACTATTACTTGTTAAATTTTTTTGTTTTATTTTTGTTATCATGCATTGTTTTTTTTAATAATAGCCATCCTAATGGGTATGAAGTGGTATCTCGTTTTGACTTTTAATTTGCATCTCCATAATGTCTAAGAATATTGAAACTTTGTGTGTGGCAGTGGGTACTAGAATCAAATTCATACATGTTGGGCAAGTGCTTTATCACCAAGCTACACCCCAACCTGAGCAGCTTTTTTATATGCTTATTGGCCATTTATAAATCTTCTTGGGAGAAATGTCTATTCAGGTTCTTTGCCTATTTTTTAATCCAGTTTTTGTTTTGTTACTATTGCATTATAGACCAAACAGAACTTTAAAACCTATGATTATCCAAGAACACATTCCATTAGCCATCAGAAAGATACTATCGCATAATTTGATTTATATTTTTATTGCTCCTGGAAAATTCCACTGTGTACTCATGAAAGGATGAGGGTAAAACAGGGAAATGATATCTTAGTCTTACTATGAAAATAGTTTGACTTCATGCCCCCCCAGATGGGTGTTGGGAACCCCAAGGGATCTACTTTAGTACCTCCAATGTAAAGTTTATGACAGCCCTCAATTAAAATAAGTCCATTACACCGGGCACAATGACGCACACCTGTAATCCCAGCGGCTTGGGAGGCTGAGGCAGGATAATTGTGAGTTCAAAGCCAGACTCAGCAACTTAGTAAGGCTCTATGTAACTCAGTAAGACCCTGTCTCAAATAAAATATTTTTAAAAGGGCTGGGGATATGGCTAAGTGGTTAAGCACCCCTGGGTTCAATCAATAATAACAAGTCCATTACACTGACAAAATTAAATGCTAGAAAGGTTGAAAAACGTAGGAATTCAAACAAATTCCTATAATAAGGTGCAAATTCAGGAACAGAGTAGATCATTTTTAATATTAGCTAAGAGATTTCAAATCCTGCAAAATGGATTTATCAATATGTGTCAGACTTCCCAACATTTTGAGATATACTGGTTTTCTTTCTCTGAGATCCAGACCACCACGAGAAGTCTACCTACTTTAGTACATGAGAATTGTAACTCATATTGGTACTTCTGGTTTGGGGACCTCTCTTATCCCTTGGTAACTAGTAATTGCCAATTTGCTCTATCTCAGTTCATGAAACTAAATCCACAAATTTAGAATGTGCTTTTGTGAATCTTTAAACAAAACTGTTTCCAATCTAACCTTTACATCGTGAGAATTTGTCAAACATTCAAATTGCTGTTTTAGAAGGTTACAAAGCAGACTAAAATGTCATATTTAACTTAGGATAGATGAGAACCAATGTATAAATATGGCAATATGACCTATTTCACCTTAGCCCACGTAATATGTTTGAAAAGAATAGCCATAGGATTTCTACACTAACATCATGGGAACTGAAATGAAAAGTACAGAGATTTAAGTGAATTTTCTATGCATAAAAATTTTTTCTCTTGAGTGTCTATGTGAGAAGATATTCTTTTAAACAAATTTTCATGTTCTTTTTGTCAGCTTCCTTGAAACATTACATTTGAAATCTGTTCTTTGGCACATAGTCTCTTAAAGTGAGAAAATTGTGGTCAATCTTCTGCTAATTTGTCATCT
Organism: Marmota flaviventris; assembly: GCF_047511675.1. Classification (NCBI taxonomy): domain Eukaryota; kingdom Metazoa; phylum Chordata; class Mammalia; order Rodentia; family Sciuridae; genus Marmota; species Marmota flaviventris. The sequence goes on from NC_092505.1 coordinate 84,370,006, forward strand.
TAAATCATAACTAAGGCTCATGAATTGGATCTACATGTTGATGAAATGAAAGAAATACCATCTAATTATGTAGTTCTAGCTTTTCCTATTACTGACACTGGCATAGGAAAAATAAATTTGACTTTAAACTCAGGTACTCAGAAATGAATACTAACATGTAATATACCCAAATGAATTTCAATAATTTTGCTTAATTTGATTTATATTTTTATTGCTATTCTTTCTGTTCTTAAATGAAACTTTATCAATGGTGTTATGCTTTGTATAACCTTTTTTTTCTTTTAATTATCTCACTGCTGTTTCTAAGTATTTTGATTCTATTAACTCTGTAGAGTTGTTCACTTACTTCAAAGATTGTATTTTTCTATTTTTTTCCAGATTGAAGATAAAACTTTCCAAGTCACTGGTGATCTTTATAGTGAGGGAGACTGCACTTACCTGAAATGTTTTGTTAATGGAGTTGCTACTAAAACTAAGCTAATTATCCTGGAAAACACTATTTACCTATTTTCCATGGTAATGTTTCTTTTTATAATATCACCCTTAGGGTCTGGAACAGAATTGTTTGACCAGAGGCATTTCACTGAAATATCAAAAAGATTCCACTTCCTTTAGCCACCATGGTGATCATTTTTCCCTCAGTTTCCCTCTCCAAATGTCTCTTTGCCACATTCTAACCTTCTCTAAGTTCTCTGTTCACTCTTTTATTCACATAGGTTCTCAATATTCAATGCATAATCATTCTCTTCCTTGAATTCTAAAATAAGACTTGCACACTCCTTGTGAGTCTCCCCTGGTCAGTGGGCAGTGTTCTTATAGGGCTTCCCCAGCCATTATCCTTCTGACATTGGGAATTCTCGGGATTTTGGAGGACGAGACCACTGGGAGAAGAGTCCACTGGGCTGAGGGCAGTAGGAAGGCAAGTGGGGTTAGTGGGGATCTCTTGCAGGCTGTGCATGGTCTTGTTTGGGAGGCTGCTACCTGGTGAGTCCCTATCCCCCTGTCTGGGCAGAAGGGGAATGCATGATCAGATGTACTCTGGCCTTTTTGGAGTCTCCTCACATTTGGGAACCCTCTTATAGATCACAGTCCTTGGTGATGAGATGACTTCAGTAGTCTATAGTTATTAAACTTACATACATGGAGTCAAGGTTGATCTCACTTTCCCAGGCACTCCTTTCCATAGTTGACTATTAAAATACAATGGTAAAGGCAGAACATGGAGTAATGGAGAACAAGAGTTCTGGAATGTGAGGCTGCTTTGGTTCAAAATCTGGCCCTGTATCTTAGCAGCTATATGACCTTGCACAGTTAAACTGGACTTCAGTTCCCCATATATGAATCTATGAATAGGAGCATCATTATTTCCCTTGTAGAGTTGTTGTGATGATTAATAACATAATTTACATATATATGTATAGATTATACACACACACACACACACACACACACACGTGTGTGTGTGTGTGTGAAGTTCCTGGGATAGATTAAGCACTTGATTGTGATGGTCCTCCTAAAAGTCGTTTCCAGATAGTGGCTGTTACCCACAGTTACATGCTTTAATTCTTTAATTCCTAGTGAGATGTGTATGCCATTACTCCTTCATAATGGGAAGCCAACACCAAGAAAAGTTTAGTGATTTGCTCAAAGTCACAAAGCTAGATTAGAACCCAGTGTTCTGATTAGAACCCATTGTAAGAAATGAGTGATGACTAACAGTTAACAAATAATTTGAAAACCATCTTAACCTCAGGTTTATTAGTAAAACACAGTGATAGGATATTGATTTCATTTTTAGATCATTTTCTTTTTATAGGAAGGAAGTATTGAGATCGGCATTCCAATACCCAAATATTTGTCTTCAGCAAGCTCAGAAGGAATTCAGGGAGGTACCATAGCTCCTATGACTGGAACCATTGAAAAGGTAATCACATGGCATCTGTAGGCCTTGTTACTGCCTTTTTGAACTTCATCATATATATTCTTTTCCCTCTCTAAATCATGCTTATTGGAAAGCATTTGTTCAAGAAACTAAGATTCAAGTTCTGTATTTCAATCTTAGTTGAAAATATCTATTTATCTAATTTATGATAAAGACTACTGTTTGATTTTAATGTTTTTTTAGTTACAGATAGACAAAATACCTTTATTTTATTTATTTATTTTTATATAGTGTTTAGGATTGAACCCATGTGCCTCACACATGCTAAGTGAATGCCCTACTGAGCATTGTATATGCCAAACACCTCCTCTAACTTTGAGCTACATTCCAGCCCAAGACTGCTGCTGTGTTTTGTTTTGGTTTGGTACCAGGTACTCAGAGACACTCTGCCACTCTGCCACATCCCCAGCCTATTTTGTATTTTATTTAGAGACAGGGTCTCACTGAGTTGCTTAGCACCTCGCTTTTGCTAGGCTAGCTTTGAACTCATGATCCTCCTGCCTTTGCCTCCTCAGCCACTGGAATTACACATGTGCCCCACCATGCATGGCTTTTTTTTTTTTGTGTGTGTGTGTGTGTGTGTGTGTGTGGTGCCTCTAGCCCTACTGCTGCTGTTTTTAAAGGTGGGAATTTATATCAAAGTACAAATAATTTGGGTGTGTAGCTCAGGGCCCTGGGTTCAATAAGTAAAAGTGTATAAATAATTCAAATTGTGATTAAAATGGAACATTCACCAAGCATTATCTGAAAAGGCTGGGCTTTAATGTTAAATTTAACGGCAAATAATTTTGTCATGAATTGACACATGGGCACAAGGCGGCTGAGACAGAAGGATCACAAGTTCAAAGCCAGCCTCAGCAACTTAATGAGGCCCTCAGCAACTTATGAGACCCTATCTAAAATAAAAAAAAGACTGACAATGAAGCTCAGTGGAAGAGATTGGTTCAATCCCCAGTATAAAAAAAAAAGAAAGAAAATGAAAGAAAGGAAGGAAGGAAGGAAAGAAGGAAGGAAGGAAGAAAGAAAGAAAAGAGGCAATAATTCTTTATAATCACCTCCCAGAGGCCCAACTCCAAATAATGTCACCTTGTGGGGTAGGATTTCAGCATATGAATTTTCAGGGACACAAATATTCAGACCAAAGCAGAGACTGATATAACTTCAAACAGTGGTAGATCAGTAGTCTCCTTTTATACACTGGAATACAAAAGAGTTTTCCCAAATGCATTTAAGTCATAAAAATTCAACTGTATTTTCTTGGTACCCAAAAAAGAAAAGAACTATTTAAACAATGTGGGTGATTCTTACCCACTGTTGTCCTCTGGGAATATTTGCTCCCAATGGGCTTTAATCTAAGAGACCTAGATCTGCCTTTAGCCAGTTCAGTCTTGGTTCCCACAGGCCTCTTGCAGTGTAGCATCCCTGCAGAGAGTTAGTCTTTAAGGGTTTTTTGGTGTTTTTTTTTTTTTTTTTTTTTTTTTGGTGATGGTGTTTCGTTGTTGTTTTTGTCATTGTTATTTATTTTTGCAGTGCTGAGGATTGAACTTAGGGCCTTGTGCATGCCTGGCAAGTGCTCTACTATTAAGCTTACATCCCCCACCCTAGTCTTACTTTACAAATAGACATTTCAGTTAGGTGCTATGGCCAGCATCTGTAGTCCTAGTGACTCAGGAGGCTGAGTAATAAGGATTGCTGGAGCCCAGGAGTTCAAGATCAGCCTTGACAACACTGTGAGACCCTATCTCAAGAAAAAAATTAATAGTTAGAAATACAGCCAGGCATGGTGGCCCGTGCCTGTAATCCCAGCAACTCCAGAGACTGAGGCAGAAAGATCACAAGTTTGAGGCCATCCTCAGCAACTTAGTGAGGCCCTGTCTCAAAAAATAAGAAGGGCTGGGGAGGTGGCTGAAATTGAGATCCCCTGGGCTCAATCCCTGGTACCAAAAAATAATAATAATTAAAGATAGACATTTTTCCCATAACCCTAACCCCAGACAGTGATTCACTGGGCAGTACTAAAGCATCACCCAGGGTTGGATGATTTGTGGAGCTTTTGATTGCACTTCCTCCTTTTCATAATTTAGCTCTGCCTTGTGACTTTAGAACCTAACTTCACTGTTTCCAAGAACTTTTTGGTAACCTTGTTAAGCAAAAAGTCAGTGAGACATATAGGATACTTGAGTTCATTTAAATATGTAAAAGAGAAAGTGGAAATCTTTTCTAGGGTTGCTAATAAATTTAATTCTCTCAAATGAGGGTTATCTACATACCCACTACACTGTACTCCCTGAGGACTTGAAACAGCTATCCTAGACAACCCCAAAATTAATAAAAAATAGTCAAGACCCTCATTTATCCCTCTATCCCTATCTGTGATAGAGACATTTACACGTATTTGTCCTTCCTTGTATTGATGTGTCTCAATTGTACATTCATTTAAAAAACTAAAGAACAACAAGATATGTAAAGTGTCTGACTTAAGCAAGACTAGATGATTTGGGAGGTAGGGATTGTGGCTGCAGGGCTGTCCCCTGGCTGCGGCGCCTCAACGCTATATTGACCTGAAAATCTCCAGTTTATGCCAGGACATTTGACTTAAGAAGACAACACCACCACATGGACACATATTTCTGTTTTGTATGTTTAAATGCTAACTCTAAAGACAAGGAAGGAGCCAGGTATGGTAGCTCATTCCTGTAATCCCAGTGGCTCTGGAGGCTGGGGCAGAAGGATCACACACAAGTTCAAAGCCAGCCTCAGCAACTTAGTGAAGCCCTAAGCAACTCAGTGAGACCCTGTCTCTAAATAAAGTATAAAAAAGGGTGGGGGATGTGGCTCAGTGCTTAAGCACCCCTGAGTTTAATCCCTGGTACCCAAAAATAAAAAAATAAATTAAAAATAGAGACTATGAAGGACCTTTCTGTTTTTAAATATTAAATGTGTAACTCTGAATTCCTAGGTTTTTGTAAAAGCTGGTGACAAAGTAAAAGCTGGAGATTCTCTGATGGTTATGATCGCCATGAAGATGGAGGTATGTGAAATCATGAGTTCAGTTGCCAAGTAAACATTGGAAATTCTCAGACCTAATTGTTCTTTTGCCTTATTTTATGAGTAAATATCATTTTAAATATCAAAAGCCATGGATTGGCTAAGCATTCATTTCAGGAAACAGAACTAAACCATCCTTCTTGTAAATACATTTTCATTTTAATTTTGTGAAATTGCAGCTGTCCTTTTCTGATTATGGAGTTATCATTAGCTTGGAATCAGGCAATAACCCAGCTGAATGTTAACCATTAGTATTTTCTAAGGCTAAACTTTTAGTAAGCCAAGCATTAGTATCAAAGTGAAAACCTCCACCAAGTTAAATCAGCTGTCTAGGTTTTGAGACAGTTGGAAATTGTAGGTGAATGGTTCTCATCCCTGAACAAATATTACATTCACCTGAGAAGGTTTTCATGCTAAGTGGAAAAAGTGAGGCTCAGAAAGTCAAGGGACAAAGATTTTCTCTCTTATGTGGAAGCTAGAGAAAAGGGGGAATCTCACAAAAACAGAAAGAAGATCAGTAGAGTAAAAACCAGCAAAGAAAGGCAAGGGAGGAGGGAAGGTAAATGAAAAGAACTGGGGAATGAAGTTGGCCAAATTATGCTATGTGCATGTATGAATATGATAACAGTGCCTTCCAATTTTTTATATAACTATGATGCACAAATTAAAAATAGCACAAGTAGCTCAGTGGTAGAGCACTTGCCTCACATGTGTGAGGCACTGGGTTCAATCCTCAGTACAATATAAAAATAAATAAATAAAATAAAAGTATTGTGTCCATATACAACTAAAAATATTTTAAATAAACAGAAGGAAGATCAATAAAGTAAAGGAAGGGGATTAAAGGAAGGGGGATAGGACTGGAGATCAAAATAGAGAAAACTGTGTTTTCTCTGTATTACACAATTTCTGTTTTCTAATTTTTTTTTTTTTATTTCTTACATATATGACAATAGTGGAGTGCATTACATTCGTAATTATTCATTCATAGCATAATTTTTCGTAACTGTATATGTATTACACAATTTCAAAACAACTGTTCACATTTTTCATTTTTGTCAGACTTTTTTGACTTGTTATATATTCAGTCCTTGTTAGTACTGCAACCATTGTTTGTCATGTCTTGTCTTTGCAGCATACCATAAAAGCTCCAAAGGATGGCACAATAAAGAAAGTATTCTACAATGAAGGTACTCAGGCCAACAGACATGCTCCTTTAGTAGAGTTTGAGGAAGAAGAATCTGATCAAAGGGAATCAGTATAAATTCCATCAAAGAAATGGTCAACTGAGCAGTATCTTTTCTGTACTAAAAACAGAAAGCACCTCCTGTTCCTCCCTGGATCTCATAAACAGTTTTACTAAATAAATGATTGTGGGATTGTGCTAAAATGTTTCATATTTGAGAATCATGCTCTTGGGTCACAAATGCAACAAATTATCTCAGAAAATTTCATACTAATAAAATTGAATTCTAGGTTTTTACTGGAAGCCAGTGTTGTTTGTTTCTGCCTCAAATTTTATACAATGTAGTATCTTTAAGGAAGGAGGAGTGGCACCTTGATCAAAAGAGAATGATTGAAACAGAAAAGGTCATTTAATTAAATGAATTGCTTCACAGTTATAATTGTGATAAAAATTGAGAGGAACATATTTTAGAGACAGATGCCATAGAACTAAACTCAACCAAGGTTTTGTATTGAAAATAGTAACTTATTAGGCAGTTGAAAGACATGAATGTTATTTATTTCTAGTCCTTGTGATTAGAAAGTTTCTCTCTAGACCACTTCTGCCTTTATTGTACTGTCCTTTCCTCAGCTTGTAAAAAAAAATGTGTACTATGCTAGACTATATTATTTATTAATATTTAATTTGAGTAGATTTGAAAAACATAATTTTATAGAATGGATAAGAGCAGAAAGCCAAGGTACTGCATACTTTCTTCTTCTTCTTCTTTTTTATTTTTTATTTATTTATTTATTTATTTTGGGTTTTGTTCTGTTTTGTTTTGTTGTTGTTGTAGTTATAGGAGGACAGAATGCCTTTATTTTATTTGTTTATTTTTATGTGGTGCTGAGGATTGAACCCAATGCCTCACGCATGCTAGGCAAATGCTCTGCCACTGAGCTACAGCCCCAACCCCTGCATACTTTTTTCTTGAGAAACATTTTTCTTAATGAAAATAATAGAAAGTTTCCATTTCATTTTTATCCTTTTTACTAGATTTTATGTTACTAATAACATGCAGCCTTCTGCATTTTGATATATTCATTGAAGTGTTAAATATCTATTGAATTGTGTTTGCTGAACATGTAAGACCATGTTAAATGTTGTGGAGAATCCAAAGAAATACAAAGATAGTTTCTTCCCTTTAAGATGCCTATAATTTAATTGGGAAAACATAATAAAAATATAATAAAACATAATCATGTCAAAAGTTATATTATGTGGGAAAACATCAACTCCAAAATTAATCTATCTTCTCTGTACCATGGAAGCAAATCTGTCAGCAAGACTGTGGGGAGAAAGGTACCAAATACTAAAATTAGAAATGCTGAGTACTCAAATAAATGTTACACAACTTAGTTAGAATGTCCATCTCCCCAGCAAGGCAACCTGAAACTCGATATCCCCAAAATGTGGGTGGAGGCAAGGCTGCTGCCCTGTCTGGTGTAGGAAGTAGGTATTTTAGGAGCTGGTGTGAGTGAGAGAGTTCTGTGGACAGATGTGATCATGGTAGGGTTCATGGAGGACCCAGGGGGCAGGAGTAGGGTGTGGAAGTTGTAGATAAGCAATAATAAGGAGCTGTGTGTCATTGTTGAAAATTAGCAAGATGTGTTCCATGCCAGAGTAGATCTGCACCAGAGTGGGAGGTGCCTGGGGGGGAGGGGGGAGGGAGGAGGAAGGGGGGAGGGGTGCCAAAGAAAGTGAAATTTTAGTTGGGGCCGGATTAACTGGCATGGAACATCAGGTTTGGGTTTTTTGTTTTGGTATGTTTTGGTTTTTGATAGGGAATACACAATTATTTTTTTAGCAGGGAAAGTAGTGACATTTTGGGGAAAAAAGTGTATGGCTACTGGAGCCCTTCAAGGAAAACTAACATTATTTTACACGATTATACATTTTCATATCCTATAGTTAACATCCCACTTTTAGAAATGCCCAAATATACTTGTGCACCAAGAATGTTTGTAGGCAGAATATAGCTCAGTGGTAGAGCACTTGCCTAGCGCGTGCAAGGTACTGGGTTCTAACCCCAGCACTGGAAAGAAAGAAAAAAAAGTTCATATTCACATCTATAAAAATAAAGCTTTAGAAACTGACTTGGTTGGCAGAAAACAGGATAGTCGCACATTGGATGCTGTTCAGCAATAAAATAAGCAGATTAATAGTCAACATGGATAAATGTTGGAATCATAATGCTTTGTGATAAGCATGTTCCAAGAAACACAATAGAGTACTGTCTGTTCAAACCTCCAGAGTCAGCAACCTGACAATCTACTGTTTAGCTCATGTATACATGTGATAAAACTAAATTTTCTAAAAATCGAATTAAAATTTTTAAATGGAAAATAACTATTAGTTTTAGGTGTTGATTTTAGTGATTAATGCTGGGTATGGGCAAGTCATTGGGATAGATGAGCTTAGTAGTATTTACAACCACTGTTGATGTTCTAATTGGGCTGTGACTGGTTGTTACAGATTGATGCTTTGTAACATGTTACATAAACATTTATAATTCAAATGATATATATATATTTTTTAGTTATTGATAGACATTTATTTTTTATTTTTTTATATGTGGTGCTGAGAATTGAACCCAGTGCCTCACACCTGCCAGGCAAGTGCACTACCGCTGAGCCACAGCCACAGCCCCTCAAATGGTATTTTTAAAATAAAATATTCTTTTAAATTTCATCTCACATCAGTATGCAAGCTGGATGGAGAAAGAGAAGACTAGAGGCTGGAAAACTAGTTAGGAAACAGTTCTTACAGATACCTAAGCATGAGGTACTAAAGGACTAGCACATCTAAACCAGGGCTTTTCAAACTATTTTTAGCAACAGACTTTTCTGCTTTCCAACATTTATTTGTTTATTTGTTTGTATGCTGGAGATCAAACCATGGACCTTTTGCATGCAAAGCAGGCACTCTTCTACTGAGCTACACTTCCAGCCACGAAGTTTTCTCTATAAGAAGGATAAGCAAAGGTGCTCTGATGGAAATTTTGGTTGCTGCTTGCTACCTTTCAAAGAATGCTATTTGGATCCTTCAGTGGAACCAGGTGGAACTCTCCATTCATTAAGTGACTAACTGTGATGGGATATGTGGATAAGAAGGAATTGAAGCCAGTTAGCCTGATTACCCCACATTGGTGAAATTCATTCTTTAGGATCACCCTAGTTGTGGTGCTGTGTGAGCATAATTCCCTTCAAATGAATGCCTGTTTATTTTCCAGACACTTCCAGAAGACTTGCTGTCTACCAGGACCTCTGGAAACAAAAATAGTCCTTGCTCTAATGGGAAATCGGATCCCAAAATATAGAAACATATAATATAATTGATAGCAAGTGATAACTCCGCCTTTGTCCTGTGGGGGGGCCAGTGAGTACAGTAATTCTACTTTGGGTCTGGAAGCTGGGAGAGGCGGTGACATTTGAACCAGGATTTGGAGGTTAGCCATTTGCCAGATGGAGAAAGAAGGTGGCAAGCCCAGGCCGCGGCAGGCAGAGGGACTAGCAAGAGCTAATAATAACAACAAGGCATGAAAGCCACAATGGTTTGGGGGCACAGAGTGATCTGACATGGACCAGACCACAATGGGTTTGGCAGAGAGGGGCTGAGAAAGCAGCTGCCCAGCAGGAAAAGGGTTTTTTCCCTGTCCCAGACTTTATTCTGGAGGCAGTTAGAGCCACTAGAGATTTTCAAACAACTATTTTCCAAGTTGTTTAATGTGCACAGTCTGGAGTTCAGATTGGAGCATGAAGAAGGAGTGGAAGCCATTCAAAGGAGGCACTCAATGTGGAGACCTGGGATGAGAAAGACAAACCTTGGTGCCCATCTCCTTGATTTAAAAGTAGTTCTTCTGGGCTGGGTGTAAATAGATGGAAGAGCACATGTTTACCATGGGCTAGGCCCTGGGTTCCATCCCTAGCAACAAAAACAAAAACAAAATATTTAAGGACCCCAAATAGAGTCATACACTTGGAAAAAAGCAGTTTGCTCGTTTCGCTGACAATAACATTTTGGGGGCATCTGTTCAAGACTACCATAACTAAGACAACAATACAGTTTCAGAGCCTTGTTGCTTTTATTATTGTTGTTGTTGGTGTTCTAGGGATGGAACCCAGGCCCTCATACATGCTAAGCACATGCTCTACCACTGAGCTTCACCCCAGCCCCATGGTAGGTAGTGGTGGTTGGTTTTTCTGTTTTTTTGTTTTTGTTTTTTGGTACCAGGGATTGAACCCAGCAGTGCTTAACCACTGAACCCCATTCCCAGCCTTTTAAATTTTTTTTTTATTTTGAGACTGAATCTAAGTTGCTTAGGACCTCACTAAATTGTTGAGGCTGGCTTTGAACTTATGATCTTCCTGCCTCAGCCTCCTAAATCGCTGGGATTACAGGCCTGCAGCACTGGGCCCAGTTTCTGGTGGTTGTTTGAGACAGAGTCTCCTTAAATTGCTGAGGCTGGCCTCAAACTTGCAATCCTCCTGCTGAAGCCTTCCAAACTGCTGGGATTATAGGTATGTGTCACTACAACCAGCTGATCCATGACTACAATGCTATGTATTCTCCCCCAGGATTAAAAAAAAAAAAAAATCCTGGGGGGGAATACATAGCATTGTAGTCAAAACAATGCCTTGGAGTTAAATTTTTTGCAGTCAGAGCCTAGCTTTGTCTCTTACTACTCATATTGCCTACAGCAAGTCATTTAACCTCTCTGAGCTTTGTCTGTGTAATTAAGGTGGCAGATGTACCTCACAAGATTGTTCTGGGAAATTAATGAGAAAATATAGCTATTGCCTTTAGCATTGTCCCTAGAATGTCATTTATGCTCAACTAGTAGTTATTCATTTCTAAAGCCAGTTATTGCTAGCAAGCACTGAAGAGAATGGACTAAATTCAGTTTAACTGGTTACTCTTGCCAGCAAAAATGCCAGGTCCTCAGAGTAGTAAAAACGCCTGCTTGGACGTGCATCACCCTGTGCCTTCTCTACCCTCCCTCCCCCGAGCCCTAGCTTGTTTCAGTGTCACCCAGGCACCTGTCAACCACAAGCAGATTGTGTTGCCTCCAGTCGACTGCCAGGCTGGCCTGTCACTAGAGCCTGTGTGCTGATGGGACAGCCACATGCCCAAGGGCAGCTTGCCTCTTATATGAAGGCTGAGTCTGGACTTACTCCATCTGCCCCAATCAGTTGTCATATGCATGTGTAGCTGGCGCTGTAGGGAAGCCTTCCTGGCTGGCGTCTGCCCCAGTGTGTGTGGGTATCATCACTTCTGCTGGGCAGCAGAGCAGGGTGGTCTCAGCCCAACTCATTCTTTTTTCCTCTGTGATCATCTTCTCTCCTCACTCCCATATACTTACTCTTCTTAACCCTTAACTAGTTCTCTTAAGAATAATACAAGTTGAAATGTGCATCTGTGCTCTACCTTATCAAGGCACTTTGGTTGTTGTTAAAATATTTACAGTGTTGATAGTAATACTCTGCACTTCTATCACACCTTTCCCCCAGAAGGGCTCAAAAAGCACTCCCAATGGCTAAGGTTGTAGCCCAGGGGTACAGTGCTTGCCTAGCATGTGTGAGGCACTGGATTCCATCCTCAGCACCACATAAAAATAAGTAAAATAAACGTCCATCAACAACTAAAAGAAAATTAAAATTAAAAAAAAAAAAAAGCACTCCCAAGCCAGGTGCAGTGGTGCATACCTGTAATTCCACCAGCTGGAGAAACTGAGACAGGAGGATCTCGAGTTCAAAACCAACTTTAGCAACTTAGCAAAGCCCTAAGTGCCTCAATGAGACCCTGTCTGTAATAAAATATTTTTTAAAAAAATAGAAATAGGGCTGGGGATGTGGCTCAGTGGTTAAGCACCTTTGAGTTCAATTCCTGGTACAAGGAAAAAAAAAAGCACTCCCAGGTTCCCAGGTATTCACACTAAGCTTCAAAATTCTCAGGAAGAAGGGAAACCAGTGATTGAAACTGTGTGTGAGAGGTGAGGAGAAAAGGGGTCCCCAAAAGTTTTGATCCGTGCTCCCTCTTCAGGCAGCCTTGGGCCATTGGTTCTTTCCAGATAATGCAAACTATTCCCTGAGGGCATCCCCAGGGTGCTGCATTCTTTGGGTTAGTAGTTCTTCCCCACCATATCCTGAGTAGAACAGGACATTCCAGGAAGCCCTGCCCAGGGTGCTCAAACCCTAGGCTGGGAGAAAGCAGTCTTGTCCAACCTCCCCCAACCCCTGAGAATAACCCTGGAGACCCCATTCCTTCTGGTGTTATGCTCGAATTCGGGACCCCCAAAGATCACCAGAGACCAAGATTGATGTAAGCAGCAAAGAGGTGTTTATTGCGAGCTAGCTCAGTCCTCCATGCGCACACAGAAACTGGTAACGCTGAGACGCCTCGAGCCCAGGGTTTGCGGCAGTTTTATACTTTGGGGAAGGCAGGGACTTCAAATAATCATAGCATCTCTCAGCAAATCATCACACACCGAGGGAAAAATCATAAAACAACTCTAAAACATGATTAGCACATTCACTGGCAGGAACAAGTTGGGTAAGGGTGATTGGTTAGTACAAGAGGAGGATTTGTCATGGTTTCCCAACATGTTATCAACCACCATAAACTCCTGGGAGGGTCATCTGGCATCCCGGGTATTTTCCCTGTCTCATGATGATTGGTGGCTGCTAGGGGGTTGCTATGGGTCCCCACCTAGCCTGACTAAGTCAGGGACAACTGGCTCAGCAGATCTCTCCTGTTATTTGTAGATAAACAACTCAGCAGGGTGGGTATGTGCCTAGGAGTGCTCTGTGGGTCTTTCCAAGGACAAAGGTCACGCCCCCTTCCTTGGACAGGCTTTGCTCTGAGGTAGACTGGTTTTTCATTGGCCCACTGGGTACCTGAGCCTTCAGTAGAAGACAGCCCTGATATGCAAGATTACCCTGCCACCCTGACATTTGTTTCCCATCTGCTGGATCCCCAGGGAATTGAAATACCTCAGTGCCTCAAACAGTCTCCTGTGGTGAGTTCTAAGTACAGTGTGGGCTCCCTCACTCCACTCTGGAACCTCCAAATCACAGGGTAGATGTGAATTCCCTCCCCCACTACGAGTGGCTAATTCCATTCTCTGAACATATCACCCCTCAGTGTCATTTTGCTAAACCTTTCAATTAGGTTAGAAATAATTCTCAAAGGACTGGGGTGTAGCTCTTTGGGAGAGCACATGTTTAGCAGGCGGGAGGCCCTGGGATTAGCCATTAGCACTGCCCCTCCTCCCCAAAAAAGAAAAGAATTTTCATTCTCAAACCAACCCTCCTCCACAACAAAAATCCACCTATGGAACATAACTTGGGACTTGACCTTCTTGAACCCAATTATCCTTACCAACCATATCATAAAAGTATTGTGTTTTTTTTTTTTTTTCATTATTGAAAGCAGGCTTTGTGTTAATTATAATTCAAACTGGCATCCCTCTTAAATTTGTTTCCCTGTCACCCATCTGGCTCCACCTCAATTGGGGGGTGGCGGGTACCAGGGATTGAACTCAGGAGCACTCCACTGAGCCACATCCCAGCCCTTTTTGGTATTTTATTTAGAGACAGTATCTCACTGAGTTGCTTAGTACCTCGCTTTTTCTGAGGCTGGCTTTGATCCTCCTGTCTCAGCCTCCCTAGCCGCTGGGATTACAGATGTGTGCCAGTGACCTGGGGCTCATCTCCATTTTATGAACATATTTTTTCTTTAGGTTTATAAATTCTATCATTAGCCTGTTTTTGCTAAAATTCCCTGATGACAAGATCTCCTGGAGTGCTTGCCAAAAGCAAATTTCTGAATTAGAATTGCTAAGGGAGAGGTCTGGCATCTGTGTATTTAACAAATGCCCCAAGTCATTTTTACCAGGAAGGTTTAGGAATAATGAGTTAGTCCAGTGCATCTCAAACGCAATGTCCCCACAAACCACTTGCCGGTCCTGATTCCACTGGGCAAGAGAAGGGCTGAGAGATTCTCTATTTCTAACAAGCTGCCAGGCTGCCAGCCCGTGGACCCCATTTGAGTGCAGCATTGGCAGCCTGGGAACTTGTTAGAAATGTAAAACTTCGGCCCCACCCTACACCTACAAAAAAAGCATCTCTGGGGCTGGAGCTCAGCAACTTGTTTTTGCAAGGCCTCCTGGTGAGCTGTACTACTATTCAACAACTGCAAGCTCTGTGGTTAGCTTAATTCCTTCTTCCTGCTTCTGGCAGTAAGTTATTTCAGTTGATAAGCACATTACTAATTTTATTTGTTTTAGGTACATTTGCGTAATTTAATTTCTTTTGGGGAGGGGACTTGCTAGTACAATTGTAAATGGTTCTGGAAATATTGGCAAGAAAGTCATCTTGGAGTGTTTGGTACTGGGGGGACTTGTACCTTGTCAGCTTAAAGTATTAGCATAAGATAAAAGGTCAGAACAAGATTGTAGATGAGAAACCCTAAAGGGACCAAGCACGCTGACAACACCAGTAGGTGAAGTAAATTGGTGGGGTGGGGGTGGGGGGCAGTTTGGCCAGGGCCCCTGGGACCTGCAGGCCTGGGAAATCAGCTGCTCCTCCATTCCTGGCAGCTCAGGCTGGGTCAGGCCAGGCTGGAAAGTGGGCCCAGGGTGGTCGTGGCTTCCAACTTCTTGCATGAAATCTCTTTATTTTTCAATTTTGGCAAATGGCTCAGATTCAATGTAGATATTCTATGTTCCTAACCAAGGTGGTTTTCAGTTAGCAGCTCTACCTTGGAGGACAGGCCGGGGAGGTGAATGGGCTGCCTTGCTCTCCCTCCCTGGGTCATTGTCTCACAAAGAAGCTAACCAAGCTGAGGTGCACGTTCCCAGTTCTGAGGGCCTGCTGGGGTGAAATCCGAACAGTGAAAGGCCAGACAGTTCTTCTCTCAAAGTAGCTCCCTGAGCAGCCAAGTGTTAGCACTCATTGAAATAACGGGAACATTTTATGTTGGGAAATGGACATTTTCATACTGTGCCATCTGTGTGGAAGCAAAGAATACCTAATAGTCAGAAGAGTGGTTCTAAGGACAGATCCAGGTTTTGTGGGTCCTGAGGCAAATATGATTTGGGGGGAACTGTATATAAGAAAATATCATCAGGGTGGCAGGGCATTGGTGGCCCTTGCCCCTAATCCCAGCTACAAAAAGGCCAAGGCAGGAGGATGGCAAGTTTGAGGCCAGCCTGGTCAATTCAGCGAGACCCTGTCTCAAAAAATCAAAAGGATTGGAGGTGTGGTTCAGCTGTAGAACATCCATGTGCTGGGGAAAATGCAGATGTCAGGACAAGGAATATAGTCCAGTGGTAGGGGGCATGTTTAGAATGGGCAAGGCTATAGGTTCACTCCCCAGCACACGCGCATACACACACACATGCACATACACAAAAAAAGAAAATGTGAAATTATGAGTATAAAATTAGTTACAAAAGTGAAAAGAGATCTTAATTTTACAAAAATCAAGCCAGGTGCAATGGTGCACATCGTCTGTAATCCCAGCAGCTCAGGAGGCTGAGGCAGGAAAAGGACAGGGGTGCGGGGGTGGGGGGGTGTTCAAAGCCAGTCTCAGCAATTTACTCATTTTTTTATATTTTTTTTTAGCTATAGGTGGACACAATATCTTTATTTTATTTTTAAATTTTTATTTTACTTTTATGTGGTGCAGAGGATCAAACCCAGTGCATGCTAGGCGAGTGCTCTACCTCTTGAGCCACAACCCCAGCCCCAGTCTCAGCAATTTAGCAAGGCACTTAGCAACTCAATGAGACCCTGTCTCTAATAACATATAAAAAAAAAGGACTGCAGATGTGGCTCAGTGGTTAAGCACCCCTGGGTTCAACCCCCAGTACCCAAAACCAAAACAACAGAAAAAAAAAAATCAAATAACTGGGTTATGGAGCTTTCAGAGTATAGGGCTGTATTCTGGTGGCCAAGGGGGCATAGCAGGGATCAAGATCAGGACCAGAAGTGTCAGTGCTCTTGGGCTGGTGACATTCTATTTCTTGACCTGGCTGAGTAGGTGGTTACCCTAGGGGATCATTTGACAGCAACTTGTTAAGCTGTACACAAATATTTCTTGTATATTCATGGATACTCGTTATCTTTCGTGATTTAAAAAAATCATTTGGCCCTTTTCTAAGTGAGGAAAAGTACCCTTTCATTGGGTGAAACAGGTCTTCAATAAATATGTGTTAGACCTGAGGTTGTGGCTCAGTGGCAGAATACTTGCCTAGCATGTGTGAGGCACGGGGTTCAATCCTCAGCACCACATAAAAATAAATAAATAAAGGCATATAAAAATATGTGTTAAATAAATGAGCAAAGGAATGAGTGATTTTGAATCTGTTCAGCCAATATGTATTAAAGGCCTAAACATGGGGCTGGGGTTATGGCTCAGCATTAGAGTGCTTGCTAGCATGCATGAGGCACTGGGTTCAATTTTCAACACCACATAAAAATAAAATAAAGGTATTGTGTCCACCTACAACTAAATATATATATATGTATTTAAAATTAAAAAAATAAAGACCTAAGTGTATAAGGTATACTATGTTATTAAATATTATTGTACTATTATTTAATATTTAAGAAAAGAGAAGTAAATACTTACATATTCACTTTATTTATCTATTTATTTGTTTTGGTACTAGGAATTGAACCCAGGTTCAATTTACCCCACTGAACTGTCCTTTCTTTTCTTTTTTTTTTTGGAGACAGGGTCTTGCTAAATTGCTGAGACTGAACTTGTGATCTTTCTGCCTCAGATTCCTGAGTTGCTTGGATTACAGGTGTATAACACCATGCCCGGCTTTACCATTTTTTTAAACAAATTAATCTTATTCTTTAATTACTACTATTATATTATATACATATTATATATGTATATGTATATGTATGTATGTATTATGTTACTAGATACAGACTTCAAAAAGGAAAAAAAAATAAATTTAATATCCTTAATCAAAGTTCTATTATTTTACCTTTAAATTTTTTAAAATTACAATTACATGATGTTAAAGAGGAAACACAAAGCAAATTGGTGACAAGGGCTGGAGATATAGCTCACTTGATGGAGTGCTTGCCTTGCATACACTGGGTTCAATCCCCAGCACCACGTTCAATCCCCAGCACCACACACACAAAAAAAAGCAAATTAATAATTATTTGCTTTATATTTTTTATAATATGCATAATTTTACAACACTGACATAAACGTATTTCCCTTCTATTTATAGGCATTCTTTTACGTACTTAAAATCATAGCATTCATAAATTTTATCTTGATTTTTACCAAAATATCATAAACATGTTTTGTGTTGCTACATGGTCTTTATGATTTGTGAAGAAGATGCCGAGGATCGAACCCAGGGCCTTGGGTATGTATGTGATTTACCACTAAGCTACATTCCAAGCCCCATGGTAGAGCTAATGTTTAGCATGCACGAGGTCCTGGGTTTAATCTTCAGTGCCAAAAAAAAAAAAAGAAGAAGAAGAAAGAAAGAAAACCTAATTTAAAAAAACAGTCCAGGTACAGTGGCACATGCCTGTCAGCTCAGGAGGCTGGGCTGGAGGATCACATTTTCAAAGCAAGCCTCAGCAATTTAGCAGCTTAGTAAGATCCTGTCTCAAAATAAAATATAAAAAGAGCTGTGGATGTAGCTCAGTGATAAAGCACCTCATTTTTACTCAATCCCCAGTATAAAAATAAATACATAAATAACAGAAAAGCTGCATAACTATTCCTTAGCTCTTCCCAGTAAATGGACATATTATTATTTATAATACCATTTTCTTATTCTTAAGTATTACATTGTGGTGTACCTGGTTTTCTTTTTTCATATTGGGGTCATATGCCCAAGGATGCATTTTTTTTTTACAAATCCATGTATTTCATTTATACACTCTGAAAAAAAGAAGTAGAATTCGATAAAAAGAGGACAAAGAAACAGGTTAGGGAACTGGTACTAAAAGAAACATCCTTCACATGTACATATTAAAAATTATTTATCTTGATTTGATCCAAGATAATCCTTTTAATTTTTATATTAAGATTCATAATGGAGGGCTGAGGATGTGGCTCAAGCGCTTGCCTGGCATGCGCGGGGTGCTGGGTTTGATCCTCAGCACCACATAAAAATAAAATAAAGATGCTGTGTCCACTGAAAACTAAAAAATAAATATTAAAAAATTCTCTCTCTCTCTTTAAAAAAAAAAAAAAGATTCATAAATGACTGGCCATCATGGTGCACTCTGCGGCTCAGGAGGCTGAGGCAGGAGGATTGTGAGTTCAATGCCAGCCTCGGCAAAAGCCAGGCACTAAGCAACTCAGTGAGACCCTATCTCTAAATAAAATTCAAAGTAGGGCTGGGTATGTGGTTTAGTGGCCGAGTACTCCTGAGTTCAATGGCCAGTACCCCAAAAAAGAAAAAAAAGGCGGCCGGGGGTGGGCGGGGAGGCGGTGCCTGAAAATGTGGCTCAGGGGTTAAGCACCCTTGGGTTCAAGCCCTGGTATCCAAAAAAAAAAAAAAAGGAGAGATTCATAGTATGCAGTTTTCTTTTACTGGGGATGTTCTCTTACTTTTTTTTTTTTTTCTTTGTGTGTGTGTGTGTCTCTCTCTGCATATTGTGCCAAAACTGTGGGGCTGAGGTTGTGGCTCAGTGGTAGAGCATTTGCTTAGTACTTGTAAGCCCCTGGGTTTGATCCTCAGCCTCACATAAAGATAAATAAACAGAGTAGGTTACTCTTTGGAGAACCCATTTCTCAAATACTCAAAAATTATAGTAACTGTCAAAAGAGTTTTAGTAGGCCTTTAAGGTTTGCAATTAACCAATTATACTATATATGCCATTTTTATTGCAATTTAATTCAAAAAATTTAGGATCTACACTGTCCCTATTCTCTGTACCAAAAATCTGATCACGTAGACTGTTTTTTTTTTCTGAGTTGTGAAAATTACAAAAATTAGTCTATTATAAATTATTATAAATTTAATCAATTACCTTTACTATGAAACCTTCTTCTACAAATGTATCCTGAAATACTTATAAATGAAGCATTATGATAGCAGAAATTTGCATCAAAATTATATGTATCTTGGCAATGAGTGGGATATAGAAAAGACCGGCCCTTGAGATGATAGTTGTTGAAGTTGGGTGATGGGTGATAGGAGTTAATTATGTCATTAGGCCTACCTTTGTATCTATTTGAAAACTTTTAACATAAAACAGTATCATACTTCATTTAGACTATTTTATTTTCTTTTTTTGTTTGTTTGTGTGTGTGGGGGTACCAGGAATTGAACTCAGGGTTACTTGATCACTGGGCCACATCTCCAGACCTATTTTGTATTTTATTTAAAGACTGAGTTAAGCACTGAGTTGCTTAGCACCTTGCTATTGGCTGAGGCTAGATTTGAACTCTAGATCCTCCTGTCTCAGCCTCCCGAGCAGCTGGGATTATTACAGGGTGCACTACTGCGCCCGGCTTAGTCTATTTTCAATTGTGAAATCAAAAAACTAAATATTACTGGAGCCTCAGGATTCACCACACACCCCTTGAAACAACCTTCAGTTCCCCAGCCAGCCTGCCTCTAAGTGGGTCCTGCTGTCAGGTCTCAGTATCTGGCCTGTGTGTGTCCCTGGAAGGGAAATGTCGACAATAAGTTTTGTTTAGTGAGATACTGTCTCACTTGAATTCACTCCTGCCTGAACTTTAAAATCTGTGCTTTTGAGGGGAATAAAACAGAAATGGCTCATTTTATGAGTTTCTTTAGGGCCAGTGGAATGCTGAATTCTCTTGGATGAGTTTATTCATTCTAAGTGCTAATTGAAAGCACTACGTGGAAACCAGTTGACTTCTTAGCTTATATATTCCAAAAGCTAGAAGCAGCAACATCTGCCAGTGCCCCAATTCCTGCCTTCTTGGCAATGGGTTGAATTAATCAATAGACTATATAACTAGAACAACAAAAACATTCAAATCAAAAACTTTCAAACAGGGCTGGGGTTGTAGATCAGTGGTGGAGCGCTTGCCTAGCATGTGTGAGGCAGTGGATTCGATCCTTAGCACCGCATTAAAAATAAATAAATACAATAATGGTATTGTGTCCCTTTACAACTAAAAAATTAGATTTTAGAAAAATTTCCAACAAAACAAATGGAAAAATGACAAAATAAAAGAATACGAAAGATCAGTTTTTTGTAGTTTTTCAAGTAAGGTGAAAGTGACTCCTTTTTGTTTTAAGTTGGTTTGAATTTTGAAAAGAATTTAAGCGCTGAAATTGATCATATAAACCTGAAATACTCTCCCAAACCATTTCCCTGATTGTAGTCCTTCTTTGTTGAAACTGTTTGTTTTTGGTTTACCTCACATTATGGTTTGGATCTGGAATGTGCCCCAAAAGCTCATGTCTTGAAACCTTCGTCCCCAATACAGCAATATCCATGTGGAGCTTTTAAAAAGTGATTGGATCATGAAGGTTCTAACCTCTTCAGTGGATTAATCCATTTGATGGATTAATGATTTGAATGGACTCCTGGGAGGTGGTGGAGACTACAGGCAAGTGGGGGCATTGTTGGAAGAAGTAGGTCACTGGGAACCTACCCTTGGTGACTACTTCTTGTCCCTGGTCCCTTACCCTCTCCCTACCATGTGCTTCTTGCTTCCCAGCTGCCATGAGCTGTGCAGCTTTGTTTTGCCATCCTCTTCCACCTGATGTTTTTGTGTTGGAGTCAGCTGACCATGGACTAAAACCTTGAAACCATGAGCCAAAAGAAATCTTTCCTCCTCCACACTTGCATTTTGATCACAGCAACAAAAAGCTGACCTACACACCTCATTACATTACTAATCATTGAAGTCATTGTTGTTAATAGATAATCTGGTGCTACCATTATTTGATTCTGGTTTTACATTATACACCATATGAAAGAAGTAAAATTTTAATACTTTGAAGATTCAGTTTCTTTCTTCTCAGTATCTTTCTTTCTTTCTTTCTCTCTATCTCCTCTATCTCTCTCTCCCTCTCTTATTTTTTTAGAACTGGGAATTTAACTAAGGAAAGTTTTATCACTGACTATATCCCTAGCCCTTTTTAGTTTTATTTTGAGACAGGGTCTCACTAAGTTGCTGAGGCTGGCCTCAAACTTGAAATCCTCCTGAGTCACTGAAATTACCAGCATGTGCCACTGTGCCTGCCTAAATGTTCAGTTTCTAATATCTAGTATTAATATTTAGAAGTTCTCAACCTCTTTACTCCTCTAGATTCTTTTCAATTATTTCTATCAAAAGGGACTTTGGTGTTAGAATTAACTTTGTGGGTTTAACAAGCCACATATCCTTTTTAAGATGTTCTCTCTTCCTGTCTCCCTCTCTCATAATCAAAAACCACATATAGTTGAAAATGAGCTTGGGTAATATGTATTACCACCCCGAACTGAGATAATCCCATTTAAAAGGAAAGAATTTCAACTTGTTGGCAGTAAAAAGCTTTATCCTTCATCGAAACCATTTCTGGAATACTTTTATATTGGTATGTTTGTATACACTTGGGGTATAGCTCTACCAATTAAATTATAGGCTCAAGGTGCCCATAAAAGGATCTGGGTATATAAAACAATGTAGATATTGACCCTTCTCATTATCAAGGATATGCATAAAAGTGCATGAACTAGTAGTTAAATTTTGGGGTGAATACTTACTAACATTTTAAATTTTCTGTCAAGTAGGTAGCTTTTTTTGAAGCTCCTCAGCTCCCTGCCAACCTTCTGGTTTCCCCCTTGGATATTCAGTTCTGTTCAACTAATACTCTGGAAGACCTAAAAATGTACAACACATGGTCCTAGCCCTTGGGGTGGGGGGCTGAAGGGAAGGGGGACAGTGCTCACCTCTGGCTCTAGGAGCTGGGGCTCACCTCTATCTCTAGGAATTGGGTCTGCACAACTATGGACAGGGGCTTACCTCTAGCACTAGGAGTTGGGGCTGCACAACTGAAGGGGGTCACATCTCTGACTCTAGGAGCTGGGACAGCTTCATGGAGGAGCTGAATGTTGAAAGAGGAGGAGGCTTGTGGAAAGTAGAGATGGGAGATGGGAATACTGATGTTCCTGAGAGAGAAGCAGAACCACAAAGAAATTATATATATTGAGAATTGACCTTAAGCAATTAATTGCGGGAGCCGATTAAGCAGTCTTTGTAAGACTGTTATCTCCATGTCTAAAGTCGGAGCTTGAAGTCCACAATGCAAACTGTAACAATGAATGGGAAATGGGGAAGATCCAGAGCAGGCTGGAACCCAAGCATCAACTGGAACTTTGAAAGTATGGACTAAATGCCATCATGTCAGTTCTTGTCACCTCTGACGCTGTTGTGTAGACCATTATGTAGAAGTTAGGGCCCCTTGCCACAAGGTTGAACCCAAAACCTGTCCTAGGAGCTGGAGAAGCTGAAGGAGGATATAGGGCAAAGGACAGAAGCCAGGCTTGCCCACTGCTTTATCCATTGAGATGAGTCAGCAGGTCAGCCAAAATGCATACGATCTCCAGTGGCTGTTGCTTCCCTTTTGCCTCCAAATTGCCCCAAATCTTCCTTATGGCCCACCCTAGTAGGAAACATACAAGAAAGGGAGTCCAGGGAAATGTAGCTCAGATGCATTCCAAGTCATCACAGGTTGTGTTCAGAGAATGGAGTTCTTAAAGCTCAAGCTAAAGAGTTTGGATGATATAGACCGGAAGTGACCACTGGAATTATTTTTGAGCCAGACGTGGTGAGTGAAGCTGACTGAGACCTCAGTGGTAAAGAGAGTTGACGCTTGACTTTAGAGCCCAGAACATCAGTTGAGTGGTGTGACAAAGTGATCGGGGAGGTTGGAGTAGAAATTTTGTGGCTAGGATTCAGTGCACAAATCTTGCTTTTGTGTTTTTTTGGGAAAAGGACAGGTCTGCACACAATGCATACCTTGCCCTTAACATTGATACTTTTATCTCAGTCATCTTTTAAGCCTAGAAAATTTTAATTACATCAAAATCCCAAATTTGTAACCCATTTTGGTGTCCTAAAAAGGAAGATATCAGTGGATATTTTTCTTATGTTTTGCAATTCCCAATAAAAGCAATTGAAAATCCTTTCTGTGTCTGAAGAATTTTTTATATTAAGGTGCTTCCACCCCACCTAGAAGCCAGTAGCTCACTTTCCTAGCTTGTTTTCTACCCAGGGAGACTCTAATTTTTAAGCAAAAGGGGAAAAGGAACCATATTATATCACCTTTTAATTGCTGACTAATATTCCATTGTGTAAGTATACCATCTTTTTTTAGTCCATTCACCAGTTGATAAACATATGAATATTTTCCAGTTTTTGTCTATTATGCACAATGCTGCTATGAACATTCTTGCACACATCTTTCATTTTTCGGGTAAATATCTGGTACCTAGTATTTTTTTTCTATTTCATTTTTTTTAAGAGATAATTTTTTTTTTTAATATTTATTTTCTAGTTTTCGGCGGACACAACATCTTTGTATGTGGTGCTGAGGATTGAACTCGGGCCACACGCATGCCAGGCAAGCGTGCTACCGCTTGAGCCACATCCCCAGCCCCTCTATTTCATTTTTTAATACCAGGGATTGAACCCAGGGGTGCTTAACCACTGAGCCACATTCCCAGACCCTTTTTATATTTTATTTGGAGACAGGGTCTTGCTGAGTTGCTTAGGACCTCAGTAAATTGCTGAGACTGGCTTTGAACTCATTATCACTCTGCTTCAGGCTTCGGAGCCATTGGGATTACTGGTGTAAGCCATCATGACCCACCCAAATACCTAATCTTGGTATTGTTGGGTGGTATGGTAAGTTTAAGTTTTCAAGAAACTGTGAAAGTTTTTCAAAACAATTTCTATTTTAAATTCTACCAACAATGAATGAGGGTTCTGGTTTCACTGTCTGCTTGTCAAAACTTGGAAAGGCCCAAAATTTAAATATAGCTTTCTGGTGGATATGTAGTATTATCTCACTATGGCTTTATTTTACATTTCCCTAATGACTAATTATGAACATATTTTCATACATTTATTAGACACTAATAGATCTTTCTTGGGGCTGGGGTTGTACCTCAGTAGTAGAGTGCTTGCCTCGCATGTGTGAGGCACTGGGTTCCATCCTCAGCACCACATAAACATAAATAAACAAAATAAAGGTATAAAAAAAATTCAGATATTTCTTGGTGAAATGGCATTCAAATCTTTCATCCATTTAAAAATTGTTTTCTGGGTGCAGTGGTACATACCCATAATCCCAGAGGCAGGAGGATCTCAAGTTCAAGACCAGCCTCAGCAACTTAGCAAATAAAAAATAAAAGGACCATAGGTGTGGCTCACCAGTTAAGCACCTCTGGGTTCAATCCCTAGTACAAAAAAAAAAAAAATTAAGTTTCTTGTCTTATTGATTTGTAAATTTCTTTTTATATTCTGAATATAAGACCTTTATTAGGAAAACAAAGAACTCAATCAATAAATGGGCCAAGGACCTGAACAGACACTTCTCAGAAGAGGATATAGAATCAATCAACAAATATATGAAAAAATGTTTATCATCCCTAGCAATTAGAGAAATGCAAATCAAAACTACTGTAAGATACCATCTCACTCCAGTCAGAATGGCAGCTATTAGGAAGACAAACAACAATAAGTGTTGGGGAAATAAGGATGTGGGGAAAAAGGCATACTCATACATTGCTGGTGGGACTGCAAGTTGGTGCAGCCAATATGGAAAGCAGTATGGAGATTCCTTGGAAAACTGGGAATGGAACCACCATTTGACCCAGCTGTCCCTCTCTTTGGTCTATACCCAAAGGACTTAAAAACAGCATACTACAGGGTCACAGCCACATCAATGTTTATATCAGCACAATTCACAATAGCTAAACTGTGGAACCAACCTAGATGCCCTTCAGTAGATGAATGGATAAAAAAAAAATGTGGTACATATACCCAATGGAATTTTACTCAGCATAAAAGAGAATAAAATCATGGCATTTGCAGGTAAATGGATGGTTGGAGAAGATAATGCTAAGTGCTATCCAATCCCCAAAAATCAAATGCCGAATGTTTTCTCTGATATAAGGAGGCTGACTCATAGTGGGGTATGGAGGGGGAGCATGGGAGGAATAGACAAACTCTAGATAGGGCAGAGGGGGTTAGCAAGGATGTTGGAATGTGATGGACATCATTATCCAAAGTACATGTATGAAGACATGAATTGGTGTGAACATAGTTTATATACAACCAAAGATATGAAAAATTGTGCTCTATATGTATAATAAGAAATGTAATGCATTCTACTGTGATTTATTTTTAAAAATCAGTAAAAAAATTTAAAAATAAATTTTAAAAAGACCTTTATTAGGTTTGTGATTTGCACATATTTTTCTGCAGTCTGTGACTTGTCTTTCCATTTTCTTAATGTCTTTGTAAGTATAAAAAATTTAATTTTTGATAAAGTCCAGTCTATCATTTTTTTCTGTTTTGGGTTGTGTTTGGGAGTCATGTTCAAGGACTCCTGTACTAACTCAAGGTGATGAGTATTTTTTCCAATGCTTTCTACAATTTTAGCTCTTACATTTTGGTTTGTGATCCAAATTTTAGTTTTTGGCTCTTTTTTTTTAATGGTACAAAGTGAATTATAAATTCATTTTTTAAATAAGATATCCATGTGTTTCAACACCATTTATTGAATAGACTATTCCTCGCATTGAGTTGCTTTGTTACCTTGATTAAAAATCAGTTAGGTCTTGGGATATAGCTCAGTGGTAGAGCATTTGTTTAGCAAGTGTAAAGCTCTGGGTTCAATCCCCGAACTGCAAAAAAGGAAAACAAAACAAAAAAAAATCAACTAACCATACATACAAAGGTTTATTTCTGGTTTTCTCTGTGTGCAATTAATGTATGTCTGTCCTATGCGAGGACTACAGTATCTGGATTTCCATAGCTTTCCTACAGTTTGAAAGGAAATACAAGTCCTCTGACTTTGTTATTCTTTTTAAGTCCTTTGAATTTCCATATAAATTTTAGGATAAACTCCTTAATTTCTGCAAAACCTGTTGATATTTTGATAGTGATTACTTTGAACCTATACATTAATTTGGGGTAAATTATTTTTTTTTAACCATACCACATCCCATTTTTTATTTTACTTTTTTTAGAAAGAGGTCTTTTGTGTGTGTGTGTGTGTGTGTGTGTGTGTGTGTGGTGTGGGGGGTAGCTAGGGATTGAACCAAGGGTCTTATGCATGTGAGGCAAGCACTCTACCAACGGAGCTATATCCCCAGCCCTAGAAACAGGGTCTTGCTGAGTTGCTTAGAGCCTTGCTAAATTGCTTAAGCTGGCTTTGAATTTACAATCCTCCTGCCTCAGCCTCCTGAGCTGCTACGATTATAGGTGTGTGCCACCATACCTGATGAGAATTGGCATTTTAACAATATCAGCTCTCTTTAATCCATGAACATGGACTAACCTTAACTTAGACCTTCTTTATCTCTCTTAGCAAGGTTTTATGATTTTCAATGTACAAATCTTGCATTTCTTTTATTTAATTTATCCCTAAGAACTTTATTATGTTTCATGCTATTGTGAACTAAGTTGCTCTCTTAATTTCATATTATTTGTTGCTTGCGTATAGAACTACAATTGATTTTTAAAATATTTATCTTGTATTCAGTGGCCTTGCTGAACTATTTTATTTTTTTTCAGTTCTAGCAGTTTTAGCCAGTGGTGGGGCATCTTAAGTTTTTCTACATATAGGACAAAGTAATCTGAGAATAAAGATAGTTTTATTTCTTTTTTCTTCTGCATGCCTTAACATTTCCCCCCTTAGTGAGCTGGCTGGAACCTCAATACAATGTTGAATAGTGGGAGCTGGTTAGATCATTAGTAGCACTACCTTTGGAAAGAACTGATATAGCTCTTGTGGGATCCCGGTTGGTTCTTAAGAAAGGATTGTTATAAAAAGCAAGCCTGGCCCTCCCCTATCTCTCTGGCTTCCTGTCTTACCACGTGATCTTTCGGTCTGACACATCCTCCTACCATGATGCCATCTGTCATGATAAGATGCAGCCAAAAGGACCCTTACCAAATCTTATGCATACTACTTGGATTTCAGCTTCCAAACCTGTAAGTTTAATAACTCTCTTTTCTTTATATGTTACCTAGGCTTGAGTATTTTGTTACAGCAATGGAAAATGAACAGTACAAGTGGTGATACCAGACATTTTTGCCTTGTTTCTGTTTTAGGGAGGAGCATTCAGTCTTTTACCAATAAGTAGGACATTGGTGCAAGTTTATTTTTATTTTTAATTTTGGGGGGGGTTCCGGGGATTGAACTCAGGGGCCCTTGACCACTAAGCCACATCCGCAGCCCTATTTTGTATTTTATTTAGGACAAGGTCTCACTGAGTTGCTTAGCACCTCACCATTGCTGAGGTTTGTTTTGAACTCCCAATTCTCCTATCTCAGCCTCCCGAGCTGCTGGGATTCAGTGTGAAGTTTTTTTTGTAGATGCCCTTCAGATGTAAGGAATTCCTTTGATTTTTTAGCTAGTTGAGAATTGCTACCATGAATGAATATTGGAATTTGTTAAAGGTTTTTTTTTTTCTTCACCTATTAAGATGGTAAGCTTTTTGTCTTTTATTCTATTAATGTGATGCATTATGCTAATTGTTTTTAACTATAAAATCAATTTTGCATTCCTGGGTATTTGATCATGGCGTATAATTCTTTTTGTACATTATTCAACTCAGTGTGCTTATTCTAAAATGTTCTATTTATTTATTTCTTTATTTATTTTGAATTTTTAAATTTTTGCTGGGCATTGAATCCAGGGCCTCACACAAGTGCTTTACTGCTAGCTACACCTCCAGTTGTCTGTCAATATCTTTTCAAGTATTTTTGCATCTATGTCTAAGACGGATATTACTCTGTAGTTCTATTTTTTTTTTAATGTTTTTTTTGAGGGAGTGTGATGTTTGGAATCAGGAAAATAGTGTCTTCATGGAATGGCAACATCTGCCTTACTTCTACAGACATATGTAGGGATAATTTGCATTATTGTAATTTCTGCAATTATTCAAATGCTTCTCTTTCCTTTTGTGAAACAAGTTCCATAAGTTCTCATTAAAGGCTAAAGCAGATTTTATCTACTGATTTGACAATCATTTGATCAGTGCCTCATCCGAGGATCTGTCCAGAGTCCTCTATTGACACTGAATGAACAGAAACAGATGACATGTCAGGACCTAGGTGCCTCAGAGTCAAATTGTTCCATTGACTACAGATAGGAGAGAAAGAAATTGCCTCCTGCTCTAGTTTGCATCCCGGAAAGGTTAAAAAAATGTTTCCTAAGTAGTCATTGACCATCATCATCATCATCGTAACTTCTTATCATGGCCCCTTAAGATTTGGAGAAGAAATGTGATAGTGGTATGAAGATATTTGTAACCAATCAAGTTGGCTGTTGTGGTCAAAATGTTTCCAGATGCTAGAACCAAGTCAACTGTCAGAATAATCTGTGTTGGCATGGTGTTTAAAGGGAACTGATTATCTATCCAATGTTGTCCTCATTGTGTAACCTTAATAATTCCTATGATTGTGGCAGATTTGGATTATTTTTTAGTCTATTAAGTACCAGTTCTTGAGTTGAGGGTGCTTTGGGGCAAAAACGACATCTAGGGGATTTTGTTTTGTTTTGTTTTGTTTGGGGGGGGGGGTTCTGGGAATCAAACTACGGACCTCATGCATGCTAAGCAAGCATTCTTCCACTGAACTATACCCCACCATCTTCAGCTTTTGCAACTGAAATTTTTGCTTATTTCTAAATTGTTCAACTGTTCATGGTGTATAATATTTAAAATGACTTTCCTTTTCTGAAAGCCAAACTGAGTCACCTCCATTAGGGACTCACTGTTGTTCATTGTTTGGAGCTCCATTCATATGTCACTTCTTCTAAAATGAGCAGCCATTACTTGTCAAAGTTGTCTAGGGTCTGCCACTAGCATACAAGTTGTCTTATTTACTCTTCACACAATGCTACAAGGTAGGAATTTACGAATGATGACACTAGGATTCAGAGAGGTTGAGAAATGTGCCATCATCACCTTTGGAATAAATAGCACAGACTGGTTCAAGCTCAGATCCAGGTCACTCAAAGCCCAAATTCTGTAACAAAACACAGCCACTACTATGCTCACAGTCTCCTGGGCTCCCCAGAGGCAGTTCATGTACAACCTTCCCAGACACACCTTTTCACCTCCCCTACATTCCCATTGCTTGATCCTGAGTTCCTGGGTTGAGAAGGTTGGACGGGGGTGTCAGGACTGTTTTGTTCTTTCTCCATAGTCCTAACATTTCATACTGTGGCTAACTGGTATATGTTCAACAGATATCGAAATAGATGACTTAATGAAAACAATTATAGTTCCTGGAGTTTTGAGGAAAGTTCAAATTTCAAGTTGGAAGGGAACCAAAGTTTATTTTAATCCAAAGTTCTCCTTTTATTGCCAGGTCAGGGGAATTGAGTGTTAGAGAAGGTAGGTGTGATTTACCCAGTCGTATGGCCAAACTAGAATGTACTTTGAGTCCATGATTCTTTTACATAACCCAGAGGCCTATTTCAGGAGTTCCAAGCTGATGTCACACCTCACTTTCCAAGTTATATAAAAGTAATATATAAAAATAATAAAAAATGTGAAAAGAAGGATCTGAACTTCAAGTAATATAGGAGATAACATTGAAAATTACAATTACAATGACTTCATAAATCATTATCAATAGTTTATTAGTTCTTTTGAAAAAATTCCCCATCTGAAGGATTGAAATTAACTCTTAGAGCCTTCTCAAGCACAAAATCAACCAACCAAACAACACCTGGCTCAAGGGAGGTAGACTAAGAACCTGGGCTCGGTGCCACAGACTTCACCCAAGGTATGCAGTCCTGTCGCATTTGCACCGACTGAACCAGGTATTCTCTTACACATTCCACAGCTATGCTGTTACTCTGTAGGGCTGTATCCTATCGATCAAGACTGAAAATAATCTCTTCCTCTCTCTCAACCCCTCCCATGCCTGCTGTTCTATCCAGCCAGACCTGATCTGCCCATTGCACTCAACGCCTCCCCAAGTGCTCACTCAGCAGGCCTAACCATGAGGCTTGGTACTTCCTTCCTCTCTACTCAACACCCATTTCATACATGTCCCATTTATGGTCTGGATGTCAACCAAATCAAGGGACCTCTTCAAATTTTCTAAAATTAATTATCTTGTTTCATCGTGCTGATATGTGGCCCTAGCCTTTTCGTTTCCTTTTGGTCAATTAAGTGCTACTGTGTCACATTTTATCTTTAAAAACCTTCACCTAGGGGTCTCCTTGACTAATGTCCTGAAGGATTCTCCCTGGTCTCCTGTTAAACCATTCAGCCTTCACCTTTTGATTTCTTTATTGAATTTCTCTCTTTCTCTCTCCTCAAAATGATCATGTCATAATATAAGCATTCTGTAATTTTCATATTTTTTCTCTTTCCTGGTGTAATAGGCTAATCTGACCCTGATACATTTTTTAAATCTTATATTTGCAAAGAAAACTTTTCCTCCAAACTCTTCTTTCCTTACCTGTCCTAAGTAACTTCTTTGAAAAGAGAAATTTCTTTAAAATTTCTCCATTTTCCTTTAGGAAGAAAGGAAAGAACAAAATGGAGAAAATGACATTTTTTTCTGAAGGAAATGGAGAAGATAACATTTATTTATTTACTGTATAGCCCTGAAGTACTTGTGAAATGTATTTTATTGTTTCATGTATTATTTTTTGATTGAAAAATCCTTGTGCAGAAATCACATTAAAAAGAATGACTTGTTCAGAGCCAGGCAAATTATGGGTGCTTAGAAGACATTTATAAATTTGTATGGATGTTTTTCCTAGTTTGTTATGTACACTGAAGATGATTATCCCAGAGATATTTATTTTTTATTTTTATTTTGGGGGTACCAGATTGAACTCAGGGGTGCTCCACCACTGAGCCACATCCCCAGCCCTATTCTGTATTTTTATTTAGAGACAGGGACTGATTGAGTTGTTTAGAGCTTAACTTTTGCTGAGGCTGGCTTTGAACTCTTGCCCCTCCTGCCTCAGCCTCCTGAGTCATTGGGATTACAGGCCTGTGCTACAAGCCCAGCTCTGAGATATTTATTTATTGTACTGGGAATTGAACTCAGCAGTGCTTAACCACATGAGCCACATTCCCAGCCCTTTTTAGTTTTTATTTCAAGACAGGGTCTCTCTAAATTGCTGAGGCTGGCTTTGAACTTGCAATTCTCCTGCCTCAGCTTTCTGAGCTGCTGGGATTATAGTCATGTGCCATGGTGAGATATTTATTTTTAAAAAATAATTCTTATTGGGCACAGTGGCACATGCCTGTAATCCCAGGAACTCAGGAGGCTAAGGCAGGAAGATTACAAGTTCAGGGCCAGCCTGGGCAATGTGGTGAGCTCTTGTCTCAAAATACAAAAATAGAAAGGGCTGATGATGTTGCTTGGTAGTAAAGCACCTCTTAGTTGAAGAAGAAGAGGAAGAAGACATTGCTCTCTTGCCAAATTTTCTTTCCAACGAAGGAGATTAATTTCCCCAGTGCTAAGTATTTTTATGCCTAATATTGATTACATATAAATATCTCAGGTTTACTTTGGTTTTCATTGATATCGAAGATAAGAGTACTATAACTTCCATCCGTTGAGCATTTACTTCAGGCCAGCCACTGCCTAGGCTGTGCTGACCAAAATAGGAGCCACAACCATATATGGCAACCAAGAACTTAAAATGTGGCTTGTCCAAATTAAGATGTATCTTAGGTATAAAATATTTATGTCAGTCAGCTTATATTGGAGATAAGTTTATAAGGAGATGCTTATATTGGATCACAGTTTCATAGGTTTCAGTCCATAATCATTTGGTGAGATAGTCTATAGTGGCAGAAACATATGGCAGGAAAGCTGCTCACCTTCTGGTGGTCAGGAAGGAGAGAGAGAGAGAGAGAGAGAGAGGGAGGGCCTGGAGTCCCAATTTGCCCTTCATGTTAGGACCCCATGACCTAACTTCCTTCCACAAGGCCCCTCCTCTTAAAGGTTCCACTACCTCCCCATAATGCCATCAGTTGGGGATCAAGTCTTCAATGCATGAACTCTTGGGAGACTTTTAAGACCCAAACCATTAAAAAAAAAAAAATCCAAACCATAACTATACTTATCAAATTTCAGACTTAAAAAAAAAGGTAAAATATTGCAATAATTACTTACATTGAATACCTGTTAAAGTGCTGATATTTTGGTTTTTCTTTTCTTTTTAATTTTTTATTGTTGGTTGTTCAAAACATTACATAGTTCTTGACATATCATATTTCACACTTTGATTCAAGTGGGTTATGAACTCCCATTTTTACCCCATATACAGATTGCAGAATCACATCAGTTACACATCCATTGATTTACATATTGCCATACTAGTGTCTGTTGTGTTCTGCTGCCTTTCCTATCCTCTACTATCCCCCCTCCCCTCCCCTCTTCTCTCTCTACCCCCTCTACTGTCATTCATTTCTCCCCCTTGTATTATTTTTCCCTTTCCCCTCACTTCCTCTTGTATGTACTTTTGTATAACCCTGAGGGTCTCCTTCCATTTCCATGCAATTTCCCTTCTCTCTCCCTTTCCCTCCCACCTCTCATCCCTGTTTAATGTTAATCTTCTTCTCCTGCTCTTCGTCCCTACTCTGTTCTTAGTTACTCTCCTTATATCAAAGAAGACATTTGGCATTTGTTTTTTAGGGATTGGCTAGCTTCACTTAGCATAATCTGCTCTAATGCCATCCATTTCCCTGCAAATTCTATGATTTTGTCATTTTTTAATGCAGAGTAATACTCCATTGTGTATAAATGCCACATTTTTTTTTATCCATTCGTCTATTGAAGGGCATCTAGGTTGGTTCCACAGTCTTGCTATTGTGAATTGAGCTGCTATGAACATCGATGTAAGTGCTGATATTTTGGATATCTGGATTAAATGAAATATCAAAAACAAACACATTTTTTACTTATTGATGTCACTATCAGAGAATTAAAAACTTAATATTTGCTCTACATTTGTGGCTTGTCTTATATTTGTCAGACAGGGCTGGCATAGACACTTTATATACTTGGAATGAAGGGATGAAAGTAACTGGCCATATTTTCCTGATCTGTGAGGGAAGCTCACAGCAGTCTACTAGAAAGGGATCAATTAAAATCAGTGTTTGATGGAAAATTATTGTAATTCTAATCTTTTCATTTTATGCTTGGAAATACCAAATTCCAGAAAAATTTTTATGCCTTAAGTACCACCCATTGAATAAAGAGAGGAAAGCAGGGAGTGATTCAATACCAGCATCCCTCTGTCATCAGTGGAAAATGCCTTGGTCATGTACCAAAAGTATCCAAATACCCAGGATTCTGCAAGGATCATCTACTCTGCTCTCTGGGTGTTTCAGTCAGTATGGTTATAGTGAACTCATTCTTTACAACCAAAACAAGCTGTCCTGGGCTGAGTGTGGTTTCATCTGGGACTGACAAGCTGGGCTGGGCAGGAAGCTCTAGGATGGATAGTGTGGGACAGTGGAACATTGTGACATCATCAGTGATTGTCTCAGATAGCTTCCCATTGCTGATCCTGAAGTCCCAGCTGTTACCGCAAGTCCATTCCTCTACCATGAGTGAGGAGCAGCTAAAATCAACAGATCCACATGTACCTTGAGGTGACAGACTGGCTCTGGTGAATATTTCCTTTTTTTTTTTTTTTTTTCTTAGAAGGTGACCCATTGGAATCTTGTTTTTTTACGCAGTCCTTGAGGTTTTTCCTTTTGTACTGATTAAGGATTCTTCAAATGATTCAGAACATGAAGGAAGAGTCCTAAGCAGTCATTCCATCAGTTTACTGGTAATGTTCTTTTGGGGAGGGGGAAAGTCGAAAACTTTTGATTTTAACCCCCCACTCTGATTATTTGGGCATGAATTTGGGTCTATGACTTCCACATGAGATTTCCTGTGACCCTGAGATCTACTTTGTCTGATTTACCCTTTGAAAAATCGTTGTGGCGGGGCTGGGGCTGGGGCTCAGTGGTAGAGCACTTGCCTTGCACATGTGAGGCACTGGGTTCCATCCTCAGCACCACATTAAAACAACAACAAAAAACAAACAAACAAACAAACAAAAAACCCCAAAGATATTGTGTCCATCTACAACTAAAGAAAATCTTTAAAAAATTGTTGTAGGGCTGAGTATATGGCTCAGTGTAGAGCACTTGTCTAGCATGCACGAAGTCCTGGTTTGATCCTTAGCACTGAAAAAGGAGAAGAAGGAGAAATTGTTATAATTCTGGAGATTGAGGGGATAGCTCAGTGGTAGAGTGTATGCTTAGAATGTATAAGTTCCAGCATGAAAAAAATAAAAGAAGTTATAATGCTGGATTGATAAGATGTAAATGCCATGTTATACTCCAACCAAAATAAGTTCCATTGATCAATCTCATTTACATATTTATAAGTAGGAAAGCCTGACTCTATTAATGTAAATGTAAATATTGGGCAAAATTAAGTCTACCCAAGTGAAGTGTGAGAGGTTGGCGGCTATGCATCCCTAGTGCCTCTGAACTATACCTAACCCTGCAGCTTAATTTTAGTTAGATGAACTACCAGAAATGTCAGCAATCTGTCTTTTCAGATTTCTTCTGCTCTTCCTTTCTGCTAAAGATAGATTCTGAAAGTATAGAATCCTCAGTTTTATTTGTTGCTTGAAACAGAACTAAAACTATTTTATCAGTGAATATTACTAATGTGAATTTTTAAGCTTTTGCAACAATAATTATTTTCAACTTAGAAGTTTTACTTTGAAATATCACATATCTACAAATACTCTATTAGTTTGTCACTGTAAGTGTACAGTGAATATGTATGTGTATGTGTGTTTGTGGGGGGGGAGAGAAAAAGAAAGGAGAAGAAAGAGTAGATTTCAGTGAGATGTTTCCATCTTAATTCTTATTGTTGTATTGAGATTGTTACTATAAAAATAATCTTTAGAAATTCTGTACTTGAAAAAAATGCAAAACCTTAACCTAAGTATTTGAAACCTCATAAAAAGTAATAGAACATGTTAATGAATATCCTTTTGTTAATCAAACATTGTAATGTATGCTTTATCTTCAGGACTCTTTTCCATTTTAAAAATAACTAGGACAATTTTAACAAGTATGTTTCTCTCACACAATGACGATTGAGTAATAATTCTCCATTTCACATTCAGTACTGTAGCTAGGAAGTGCAGTGATGGGTACAGTCGCTACTACATTCACCATCTGACCATATGGTACAACATACATCTGCCAAGGACAGAAATTCCATTATAATAACCATATAGGCACAGTCTTTTTGTTTATTTATTTGCAGTGTTGGGGATTGAACCCAGGGTCTGGCTCGGGCTAGGTAAGCACTTTCCCACTGGGCCATATCCATATTCTCAGCCCTAGCTAGTCTTAAGACCTTTCTTTCTTTTATTTATCCAACTACTACTCTGTAGCACATATGTTACATAGGTCAGGACCTCACTTTATACTAAAAACTCAAAATAGGTATACACTCAGGTCTCTGCCCTGGAGCAGTGCAGAGTCTGGCAGGGGAGGTGGTCATGGAGGCAAATGATTATCATATGATGTCATAAGTGTAATGGAAGTATATACAAGGTGTCATAGAAGTACTGAAGGAGAAACATGCCCAACTGCTGGAGCCCAGAAATGAGTCAGGAGAAAATCACAGAGAAGACCATCTTTAAGTTGATTACTAAGGTCTTGGTAGGAAATACATTGTGGTGCTTAAGAGAATAGATTTTAGTCAGATTGTTTGAATTTAAATTCCAGCTCTACTACTTACTTGCTGTGGAAATTTAGGCATGTTATTTAATCTCTCTGTTTCAGTTTCTTCCTCTGTAAAATGGGCATAAAAACGAGGCATAGCTCAGAGGGTGGAATTGAGAATTATAAGTGTGTGATGGGCTTAGAACAGTGTATGACTTATAGAAAACTCTGTCAGGGTTAGCCAGTATGCCACGGAAAGCAGAATGAGTGAAAGCAAGGAAATATCAAGAAGTATGTAGGTTTGGCTATTTAAAACTGAAACATGAGCTGCAGTTGTGTAGAGGGTAGTGGGGAATGGCAAGAATAGACAGATAAGAAGAGAGAATCTATGCCTTGCCAAAGAGGCTTATGCTGAGATATTCCTAGGAGAATTTAAGAAACAAATTAGGATTTGTATTTCTGAAAAACAATTCTGATACAGTGGGAAAAGAGTAGGGACCACATTAGGTAAGCTGATAAGATGAGAATAGAGAGGAAGAGATGATAAAGACTTGGCTAAGGGATAGAAGGTAGGGTGCAGATTTAGAAGTTATTTAGGGGATGAAATTGATGAGACTTGGTTAACAGCTTAGATCAAGGCAGATGAGACAGAAAGAGTTGTGGATGATTCTCAGATTTCCAAATTGGATGATCTGGTAAAAATACCAGAGGAAAGAGGGTTCAGGGATAAGATTTTGAATTTGTTGAGCTTGAGGGAGCCTGTGGAATGACTAGTATTAGGTCTGTTGCTTAGGAGCTGGAAGTAGGGGAAATGAGGCTACTTGGGTTATAGGCAGTACTAGCCATTGTAGGAATGTGAGAACATGACACTGTGTGTATACAGGAAGATATTTGGGGATGATTCTGGAAAGCTGAACATTGAAAAGGCAAAGAGTACATCCAGTAAAGGACAGTGGTCACAGAGGAAGGAGGAAAGTAGAAAATTGAGTTCTGAAAAAAATGATGGAAATTCGAACAGGAAGCCTTAAAATGTAGGAGTGAGGTGAAGTAGAATGAAAGCTAAGAACTGTCCCTCGACATGGGCAATTTGGAAAAAAAACAGCTTGACAAAACTCACAAGCTATTATACTTCAATGAAGTAGCACAGCTGGCTAAGAGATACAGTGACTCCTCTTTGTTAAGATCCTAGATGTTAACGTTTTAGGTCAACCGAATATTTTATGTTGCTAGATGAATTCCTGGGGAACACCCATGGATGGGGTTCTTTTTCAGGCTTGCTGTATGAGGCAGATCTGGCTTGTCTTTGTAGAACTGCCTTCCTAGAGATTAGCAAGAAGTTTACCACCTTAGTATGCACATACTAAATGTTGGTGGAATGAATGAAGGAATGGTCTGTGGGTGCCAAAGGTCTGTCTTGGTGGAGCCTAGGGGGCTCTCAATATACGGTTGGTTCCAGGAGGCCCTCACAAATTTTTTTTTTTTTGATTGTTGATTTGATAAGAAATTCAGAGTTGTTAAGATATGGGGGATCTGAAAGGACATGCCTGTGTTAGGGTGGGGGGAGGACAATTTTGGTAATGACAACAGGTCTACACCAGTTGGTCTTGTTATGAAACAAATTCTTGCCTCAAGTCTTAGATATGATTTTATGAGTAGGTTTGCTATATTACCTTTCTTATTTCCTTCTTTTGTATGGGAAGGTGACTAGTCTCCAACAGAGACATATTTTTAAGGATAGGGACTACTCCAAAAAGTCCTGTAAATTCTTCCAAAACTTATCCTGGAAAGGTTGAACTGAGGGGCAATTTTGAGCAAGCAGTCAGCAGGCCTTCATGCGCGGGGCCTCAATTGCCCAATCCTCCCCCAGAACTCTAGGGCTATCCTAAAGGTCTTCCTGGCCCTCAGGTCTGGGAAGAAACTGTCCCATCCTAAAGGATTTTAGGATTCACACAGGGCCAGATTAAGATCTTCCCTGGCATATTTACGCGGGTGAACTGATGCAGCCCAGATACTGGAACAGGGAGTTGGGGCACTAACATAGTGTTTTCATTATTTCTTTCTCCTCACTCTTTTTTTTTTTTGTACTGATGGGGAGGGGTGGTTTGGGATGGATCAAGCGCTTCATTCATCCCTTTCAGTCGCCCCCAGCTTCTCAAGTTAATGGCCATCGCACCTTTGAGCCGGTGTAGAACCGACCGCCGCGGTCCGACGGCGGAAGGAGCCGAGTAGGAAGCGGAGGTGGGATGTCCCTCTGCGCCCCCACCCCGCCGCGCTGGAGACCGGCAGGCGTGGCGGGAGGATGCCGGCGCGCGGAGGGCGTGCGCCGCCCGCCACTCCTTCTCTCCCGCCCGCGCTCCCAGCCCCGGGGACCCCCGCGCCCGGGGAAGCCCCGCGCTCGGCGCCGCCGCCCGCCCCCGTCCCTCCGCCTCCTGAGGCCCGGGGCTGCCTCCTCGGGCCGCGCCGGGGCCGCTCCGCACTGCGCATGAGCGGGAGCCCGGCGAGCCCGTGAGAGGAGCCGCCGCCGCCGCCGCCGTCCATTCGCTGCGGAGCCGGAGGAGGAGGGGAGAGGCCTGGAGGACACCAACATGGTGAGGCACTGCGGCCGCCCGCCGCCCGCCCGCCCCGCCGGCTGGGGCCAGGCGCTGCCGCGCACCCCGCCCCGGCTGCCCTCTGCCCCCCGCCCCGCGGCGACCCCGTAGCCCCGAGCCTCGGCCCGCGGCCTCCGTCCCGCTCCCGGGCGGGGGCTCTCCTCCCCGCCTCTCCCTTCCTCCTTCGCCCCTTCCCGCCCGGACGCCGCCGCTACGCGAGAGCCGAGGAGGCGGAGCGGAGTCGGGCCTAGTCGGGAGACCCAGGGAGTTTGGGGCGCGGGGAGCGGCCCCGGTGCCTCTCGCCCGGGCCCGGCGCGGGTGGGGGAGGCGTTGGGGCGGGGGGAGGGGAGGGGGCAACGTCCCTGCCCCTGCCCGGCCCCCTCGCAGGCTCCATTGTGTCTGGCTGGGGACTGGGGTCCCGGGTCCCGGGTCCCGGTGAGGAGCCTCCCTCCCGCCCCGGAGCCGGGGCTTCCCTCTCTGCCCGGCCCGGGAGAAGGCAAGACTTTGGCTGCGCCTCTTTCCCTCCTCCACTCCGGGCTCTGGCACCCCTCAAGTCTCCCAGGCAGTTTTGCTTCGGGCGGGGTATCAGACCTTTTCCTCTCTCCATCATTTCCCTATGCGTCCCATGCTTTGGGGAAAGAAGAGTTTAACTGGCCAGTTGGTGGAGGTTATATTTACCTCTCTACTGAAAACAAGGGAGACTACTGAACTTGGGGGAGGGGGGTACGGAAGTGCAACCTGTTCTCATTTCATAGAATTAGGGAAAACAGACTTGCTGCCTTTGGAGTACCTATTTTATTTGCTTGGGGTGGGAGGAGTAATGGCTTTATTATAGCAGTTAAGGACCATTTGTGATTTTTAAAAAACAGTTTATCAAGTTACTCCCCTTTTTCGTTTGGGGGGTAAAAGTCTTCCAAGCTTAAAGACCCTTATAATCACATTGTTTACTTTGGTAATTAAGTATCTGACTCTGTTGCACACTCTTTGTTTTTCAGAAGCGATGTTTGGCATTTTACAGTCTGAGCTTGAGTGGAATTCCTTGCAGGTTACTGTATGAATAGTAAAAATGATATTGTCCTTTTGCTTATGGGGAACATAAAGGCCTCTTTGAGGAGTGTGTATATGCGCTCCGGTGTTAAAGGAATGCCTCAGTGTCTGGTTTTAGTGCGTTATTTTCGCTGACCGACTAATATGTAGCCCTAACATCCCAACTTGTCAGTATTTTGGTGTCCTGTATGGATAAGTGGTCTAGTTTGCCACATATTCAGGGTTCTGTTCTTTGATAAGTTTCATAAAACTTTACTATTTGTAAGAAAACTTTCCTATGAAGTACAGGTTAATGTTTGGATGGATAGTACGATGTAAGTTCAGAGTTCCACCAGGAATTTCAATAAATAAAACTCCAAGAGCTTCCAAACTCTTCGCATTCAGTTGCGTATAAAAAGCTTGAAATAATGAAATGCAATTCTCTGGTAAATACTAAGAGCATTGAAATGTGCAGTAGTATAGTTTAGTATAGTCTCCAGATCATCCATGTTGATGTTCATCACTTGTTCAGGTTTTCAGGATTAATGTGATTCAGATAAAGAGTTCAGC
This sequence comes from Marmota flaviventris, assembly GCF_047511675.1. Classification (NCBI taxonomy): domain Eukaryota; kingdom Metazoa; phylum Chordata; class Mammalia; order Rodentia; family Sciuridae; genus Marmota; species Marmota flaviventris. Next base: position 84,410,332 of record NC_092505.1, read on the forward strand.
TTGGGAGCTTCGTGTAAGCTTTTGTCTTTTTGGTTAATTTTCAATTAGGTGGTTTTGGAACTTATCCATAAGTCATGTAATTATACTGGTGGTGACAAGGTACCATTAATTTAGAACACTGTGGCAGAACTCCCTTCATATCACTAGGATTGTCTTGCTATGCCATTGTTAATTTAGAAACTCAACATGGGTCCATAAAAATTTATTTTATTATAAACTTATAACTGTCTAGATAGTTTTTGGGCCAATCTTAAATTTTTGATGTGAGTAGTGCAGCCTATTTCTACAGTACATATTAGTGTCAATTCTAGAATAAACTTAAATGATGGGACATCTGAAATATGTTCTATAAGAAAAAAAATTAGTCAGCTTACTCATCCTATCACATGTGTCAAAAATAACCCCCAAACAAGACCATATGATATTATTTTTAAAAGATTTTTTTTTTGGTAGATGGGACAGAATACTTTTATTTATTTTAGAGTGGTGCTGCTGAGTATTGAACCCAGTGCCTCACACATGGTAGGCAGGGTGAGCTACAACCCCAGCCCCTTGATATTATAATCTTCTAAAAAGTGTTCAAAACTTCTCGATTGCTTTTTTTACTCATTTGTAATAGGGCAGGGTCAGATTTGATGATTTCTAAAGTTCTACCCAGTTTACAATTTTATGATTGTAATAATTTTTATTAAATGTGTGTGTAGGTTGTGTAAGCTGTTAGGTTTTTATACACCCAGCATCAGAATTTCAAGACCTGAAATGGCCTCAAAAATCATTTCATTTGCTCCTCCCTACTTTTATAGAAGAAGAAATTCAGGCTGAAGGAGGTTTTTAGGTTCAAATTTGTAAGATTGTTACAGAACTGAAAACTATTTTCTCTTGGCCTCCATTTCCCCCATTTGTGGTACATCTAAATAAATCTTTTAAATTACATGAAATCTAGCAATATGGCTGAAAATTGCGTTTGAAATAACATCAAACAGAGGAAAACCTTAGTATTATAGTGAATGTGTTAAGTAACAAAATTCAAATTAACAGGTGGTTAATGTTATTAATTACTGTATTTTTAATGGCTTCTTATAAATGTGTGAACTTTGAAATTTAAGTTTATATTTTCTACAGAAATCAGAACTTATAAATCCAAATGTGTAAGTCTGTTCCAGGTTCTCTTTTCAGAACTTGCTTTACTTTTCTTTGCACATCCACAAGTAAAGGAGGGCCTTGATTGATTTCATTGGTTGTTTATTAAATGTTCATTATGTGCTAGACATTCTTCAAGGCACTTAAGAGATTGTGTGTGTTAAACACACACAGACACACACACACACGCACATATGCACATACACATATCACTGAACAGTAATCCCTGCTCTGGTGAGGGTTACATTTTTAATAGGAAAAGACAATAACAAAGTATATAATCTTTTTTAATGTGTTTAGAAGGTATTAGGTTCTATGTGAAAACAAAGTGTTTAGGAAAAGGTTTGGGAATGCTGGTGTGTGGTGGAAGTGGTGTTGCAAAATCGTGTAACACTGGAGATGTGAATTTTGAGCATACTAAGGAGATGAGGGGACTAAACTATGTAAAAATATATGGAGAGAATTTGAGGAATAGTGAGATCAGTGTGACTGTAGCTCAGTGTGTAAATTGTAATATAGGGTTATGGAGCAAATGAGCTATGAGTGCTAGGGAGTGGGTACAAGGTGAGCATTGAGAAGATACTGGCTTTTTCCAATAGAGATGGGAATTCACTGAGGGATTCTGGGTCTTTGTTTCTACCGCCACTTAGTGAACTATTACAATATCATAATTATTTTTAAAACAGCTTTTAAAAGACAAGACCCTTAAAGTTTTATTTGCCATTTAGCTTATGTGTACTGTTCTGAATTCTGTTTGTGATGACTATGTTCAATAAAAACTAATTTACCTTCCTACACTATGGTTAATAAAAACAACACACCAAAACCTCTTTTATAGATTTGTTGAATATGTTCTAGTGGTTGTTCTGAGTTTAATGTCTGTATGCAGAAAACTGGGCCTGTGTGTGTGGGGGGGGAATTGACATTTGAGAAGATACTGTGTGCTTCTTAGGTTAAAATTATTCTCTACTCCCACTTATGAAATAGTATTACTACCATTATTTTGATATCTGGAGATGTAAATGTAGTGGTTCTAGATAATTTGACCAAGGTAGGTTAAGAGCTAGTATGTGGCAGAGCAAGGGTTAGAAGCATGGTCTCTGGTTCCACATTTATATCTCCCCACCAACCCCCATCCCTCCCTCTCTCCTAAACTCAGCAAGCACAAGTACAGGTGTGGAGTCTGATTTCTCTCTTATATTGAAAAGCAGCAGTTGTTTCATATAAAATGATCTGAAATAAGCATTTAGTGTATGGTTGAAAATTACAACACTTTTGTGCATTTGGTAAAAAAGTTGGAAAGTAAAATTAACACTGTGAATTTTGTTTTTTTAAGTTTTAAATTTAAAAATTCATTTGAGTCAAATGGCTGTTTTGATTATGGCCTCATATTAAGCATAAGGAAAATCTGGGGGAAAGCCCCCTTTTAAATTTCAGTATGTGTGGTTTTTAAAGTTGCAATAGTATTAGCCTTGACATTTGATGAAGAGAAATAGTTCCAAATATGATTCAGTTGCTTTGTGGACAGAAACAGGCTGACTATCTGGTTTACCTAGCCACTTTAGGTGTATATCATAGAAGCAAAAATGCAAGGGGAAAAATGCCTCTAAAATAATCTTTCATGACTTTTTTGAATTGGTTTTATATAATTAGTATCTAGTCACTGAGAATTATTAGACCATTTTTATGTATTGTAAAAAAATTTAAAAGACCTTACTTTTAAATGGTTCTTTTCTAACTGAGCACAGAGATAGGTTGCTAAAGTACGCAGCCCATTTTCTTGTTATATTTTAATAAATATTTAGAGTGCTTATTATTAATAGGATCTTAATATTTCTATTTAAGATTTGGGTAGATACCAATTCTTAGAATTGGATTTTATTTTTCAGGGATCATTTATTATCTTTATGAAAAAATATTGTATAATTGTTGAATGCTAGCCATTATAAATGAGGTACCTATGGACCTTTAAAAATCACATTTAACTGAGTTTTTTGTTGTTGTTGTTGTTTGTTTCTCAATAATAGTGTTAATTGGAAATTTCTTTAGAAAAATGAAAGGAAAGCCAATTTATTTTTTTGAGGTGAGATTTCACTATGTTGGTAGTGAAGAGAAAATTGTTTAAATTTCCATTAATGGGATACTTTCTTTAAAAATTTGTGAGGGAAATTCTACAGAACCACTTGAATATCTACATGTATAAAAAATATTTCTGACTTTTTTTAGGTGGATTGACACTATATTTCATTGTTTAAAATACTTATGTAGCACATTATTCCACATTTGACCCAGTAGTTGAACACTGCCTCTTAAAGAAAAGTTAATTTTAACTGTTACAGTGCAAGAATGATAAGCAGCAAAGTCCTAATAAGTATTGTAAAGATTATAATTTAAAAGAATACTGTGAGGGTTTTGTTTTGGATTAACATTTGAAATTGCAAACATTTCCTTATATTTTCTGGCCATAACCTGCATATGTATATGCATTTTCTGTTTCAAGCTTTTTTATTGGAAAAGGAAACCTTGACTTTTATTTAGTACTTTTGATTTTTTCTACCTGTTCCTCCAACCTGTAATTGTAGCCATATTTTTAAAATAAGTAACAGGACCATAAACACATTTTTCTTCCTGTTATATATTGTCTTTAAAATAATCTTATCATCTTCTTCCCTGCCACTCCCAACTAAACACTTAATAGTCTTTCTACCCCCAAATTATCCTTTTAGATAGGTTGTGGGAGAATGCTTAATGGGGAATTTTTAGTGAGAATACAAATTGTTTACATTTGAAAAGGGAAAGGTCAGTTACTTAACTTTTCCATAAAAGGAGGTAAAGAAATATTGCTCACAATTCCTGTCCTCCCTCCAGTGCACACAATAAGTTAGTGGTTACACTTTTGCCTTTTGTTTTCTGTTTCACATGAAGACTGTAGAATAAATGGAAAAACAGTTTTATTTGAAATTGGCTGCAGAATTTCAATCCTGGCTCTGCTATTTTTTGGATGACTTTAAATTGTGTGTTCTGAACCTTGTTCCTCATTGTTTAAAATGGGATCAGTGAGACCACCTTGCAAGATTGTTCCTAATTAAATGCCAACACAATGCCTAGCACACAGTAGAAGCTCAGATAAATATTAGCTGCTAGTTTTTGGTTCTGGTTATTTTTTCCCTTTACTTTAAAAAAAAAAAAAAACAGAAAAGAAAACTTATTTTTATTCTGCTGGGCTCAGTGGTGCACGCCTGTAATCCCAGCAGCTCTGAAGGCTGAGGCAGGAGGATCGAGAGTTGGAAGCCAGCCTCAGCAATGGCGAGACAGGCACTGAGCAACTCAGTGAGACCCTGTCTTTCAATAAAATACAAAAAATAGAGCTGTGGTTGTGGCTTAGTGGTTTAGTGCCCCTGAGTTCAATCCCCAGTACCAAAAACAAAACAAAAAAACCTTTTTCTCCTCTGGACTTTTCTTCCTTATGGATTTGTAAGGAGTTCTTACTGTATGCTAATTACAGTTCTAAGCATTTAACTTGAATTAACTCATGTAATCTTAACACCTTGTTTACAGAGGAAGAAATTGAGGCACAGAGATTAAGTGATTTTCCCCAAATCACACAGCAATTAAGAGGCACAGGTGAGATTAAAATCCTGCCAGTTTGAGAGTTTGTATTCTTAACTAATGATGTTATATTGTCTCTCTGTGCAGGTAGAGGGCAAAAATAGAAGGAAGACCTACTCCTACTTAGATTCTTAGCCTGACTTTTCCTGCAGTAGAACTTTGCCCCTAGGCGAAAGTCTTCCTAGGAGCAGGTAGTTTCATTAACTGTATTGATTTTTCCTACACTTTTGGTGTGAAATCTATAAATCTGTGGGAAGGCCTTTTTTGTAGATGAGTGTTTTTGCATATTGGTAACATTTGGCTGTATCTGCAGAATACTATGTATCATATATGAAAAATATGATTTTTCTAGACTAAAACTAGTTCTTAAAAATTTCATGTGAAGTTAAATTGTTAACTATATGATAACCACAAGGAGTCGACATACAGTGTTTATCCTGGGAATTGCGGATGATCATAAAAGTGTTTCACTGTTAAAAACATTGACTTTTATGAACTAGATTCATCAAATAATTACAATTGCATTTGAAGGGGCTGGGGTTGTAGCTCAGTGGTTGAGCGCTTGCCTGGCATGTGTGAGGTACTGGGTTCAATCTTCAGCACCACATAAAAAAGTAAAATAAAGATATTGTGTGAATCTACAACTAAAAAAAAAAAAAAAAAGGAATTGCATTTGAAAAGTAATTCTTATAAAACTATAAATGAGTATCTGTTTCTTTCTGAGTTCAGCCTGAAGTTGAAATTTAAGGGTGAGAAGATGAAAATTCAGAGTAATATAAATAATCAAATGGATCTTGTTTTTTTGTTTTAAAAAATAATTGCTTACTCATTAAAATGATTTCTGTTTTGAAATTGTTAGGAATTTTCCTTGTTAATTGTTTTTGGTGCCGGGATATACTTAACAGTAGGAAGACTTTATTAAAACTTTTTTTTTATATATATATATATATATTTTTTTTTTTTTATTTATATATATATATATATATATATATATATATATATATATATATATATATTTACTGTAGGGCCATTCTTCTGTTCACAATACTATGTAGATTTGGTGGTAAATTATATTTCACTGTATACTTGGCTACATCCAAAGTGCTATATTTGAATTTTTTTCCTCCAGATAAACTATTATTATTGGTACTGGGGATTGAACTCAGGCTTTATGCATGTTGAACATGTGCTCCACCACTGAGCTACATCCCCAGCCCCTAAACTGTTACTTTAAATGTCAAGTTAAATTTTTTGAGTACAATGAGTAAAAATGAAGAAGTATTAGTATACAATAATAATGTGATGATAATCCAGCCATTTTTATTTTGGAAGGATGAACAAATAAGTGTACTTTATTATTATGGTACTTTTTTTTTTTAAAAAAAAGAGAGAGAGAGAATTTTTTAATATTTATTTTTTAGTTTTCGGCGGACACAACATCTTTGTATGTGGTGCTGAGGATCGAACCCGGGCCGCACGCATGCCAGGCGAGCGGGCTACCGCTTGAGCCACATCCCCAGCCCTATGGTACTATTTTTAAGTTTGGTAATATTGATAAAATTAGAGTTAACATTATGTACAAGATGTAGCATTTTTCTTTTTTTTTTTGCTAGAATTTAATTGAAATATATCCTGTGTTTTATAGTTTTCATACTTAACACTATTGAATTTCCTTGAAAACTGGATAATATGTAGGTAATTTTAACACTTGAGTACTGAGTGTGTAATGCTTAAGTTTTATTTAATGATCACTCAAGTTTGTTTTTCAAAAGTATTAAAGTAAAAGGCGTATACTACATTTGAGTGCTGAATCATTGTAGTCATCATATGTTTTTGTATTTGGGAAGATCCCCACTGGGTTTATAGTAGAAATAGAGAAAATCTATCTGCTTTTTCTTCCATCTCAGTTTTTTTGTCTACCCTCTCATTGCCTATAAAATAATTCTCTGGTTAGTCATCCCTTTCCTGTCTTTAAGTTGATAAAAATTCAAACTTTTGATGCTCTGCTCTCAAAATCACCTTGCCCGGTACATCTTTGTGGCCTGGTAAAAGGTGTGAGAGTGTTATGGTCCACCTAAATAGGCTTGAGAAGAAGGCAAGTGTATATAATCTACTTCTGAGACTACAGAATTTGAGTATATGAAAATTAGTGTTAATGTTTATTCTAGTCAGGGAAAGCTGACAGGAATGAGCAGAAGTAGAGCATACTTATCAGACTTTGCAGGAATAGGATTGCCCATTTCCCTTGGTCTGTCTGGAATCCTTACTGCCAGTTCTTTGTTGGGATCATCCATTAGCCTTTATGGTGTTGGAAATGGGTCACTGTGATCTCTTTTCTTAAAATATATTGATATTGCCACAGATACCAGGAAATTATACATAAGCCAGTTAAAATAGTTTTCATTACATAAACTTAAAAATAAGATATGACTTGAAATTAAATAATTAATTTGTTTACTTTTGTTATTTGTGTGGGTTATACAATCTTTTATCCTTGTTCCACCCCCACCACTCATATTTTCTATAGAGCCTTAGGGCCTGTTTTTCCCCTTCCCTTTAACAAATATGGTTAAAACTTCAGGGAACAGAGTATTGGGTTTAATACCATGTGATAAATCCTCAGATAAACCTGATTGTTTTAGGAGAATGGGGGAAAGTTATGCAAGAAGTTATATCAGATTTAATTAAAAAGTAATTTCCAGGATATGGATTGTGGTTGGTATACTTCCAGGTTAATCTCCATTTCCTACAACATTGTACAGAAGTCACTGATCACAGTGACCCTCAGGTACTTCCCTGTTCTTCAAAGGAGGATTAAAACGTGTGTACCCTATGACTCAAGGGAGAAAGGTTTTTTTTTTTTTTTTTGGTGGTGCTGGGGATTGAACCCAGGGCCTTGTGCATGAAAGGCAAGCACTCAACCTAGTGAGTTTATGTTTTAAAAAATTTTCAATAATAAAAGTTGAAATCTGAATGACTGTCTTGTTTACTTTCAGCCAACTAACTTTCAGAAATTTAAGTTATCTTCCTTGGCATTTGATTTCCTTATGAGTTTATTGTCAATTTGAATAATAAATCTCAAAGATGAGTTTTCAAAAGGGAAGAATCCTAGATCTTTGAAAGATGTGTTATGTAATGGGATATGACTTACCTGGCGTCCAGAGGTTGTAGTTATTATTAGTAGTAAAGTAGCAAATTAATAAATTTGTAGTCTTTAATATTAATGGAGAACAGAGGTTGAGATTTTAATCTAATTCTAAACAGTAACATATTTACAAAGAGGAGTGTGACTGCCAGATCAGACTACTGATCATAAACATATTTCATGTTGCATGAGATACAATTGTTTTCATTGGATTTTGCGTAGTCTTATTTTTACTCTGATGGGTAGAAATATATCTTTGGTAGTCATTCTTGAGATTGTCAAAAGCTTTATAAATATGTACAGCAAGCAGTGTACTTTATGGAAAAGTTACTGGGGCTAGATGTTAGCTCAGTGGTAGAGCACTTGACTAATATGCATGAATCCTAATTTCAGTCCCCAGTTCTGGGGGAAGAATGATGATTAAGACCTGGATTTGTGGGCTTAGGTCGTAGCTCAGTGGTAGAGCGCTCACCTAGCACATGCGAGACCCTGGGTTCCATCAGCATCACATAAAAATAAATAAAATGAAAGATATTGTATCCATCTACAACTAAAATAAAATAAAGAGACTTGGATTTGTGAGAATTCTTTGTTTTTGAATTATTCCTACTAAAAACCTGGGTGGGTTTTTTGTTTTTTTTGTGGCACTGGGGATTGAACTCAGGCACTTTACCACTGAGTCACACATTCCCAGTTCGATCTGGGTGTTTTTGTGAACAAATACTTCAACCTGGGTTTTTTTTCACGTGTCCAGACAGGATTAAGATTTGTGGTCTCCGATGGGGCTGGGGATGTGGCTCAAGTGGTTAGTGCGCTTGCCTAGGATGTGTGAGGCACTGGGTTTGATTCTCAGCACCACATAAAAAAAAATAAAAAAATAAAGATATTGTGTTCACCTAAAACTAAAAAATAAATATTAAAAAAAAAAGATTTATTGTCTCGGGTTAGGGTTGTAGCTCAGTGGTAGCGTGTGTGAAGCACTGGGTTTGATTCTCAGCTACACATACAAGTAAATAAGTAAAGGTCAATCAACTTAAAAAAAGAAAAAGATTTGTAATCTCTAGGTTTGGACCATACTAGAGATTTTGGGTTCTTAGATGTGTTGCTTAAACTATAGCATACATCTTGGGGGTAGGGTTGTGGTTCATTGGCAGAGTGATTGCCTCTCACATGTGAGGTATTGGGATCCATCTTCAGCATCACATAAAATAATAACAAAATATAGATTAAAAATAAGATACCGCTTAATGTTTGCCTTACCTCAAGTACTTTTTTCCCTTTATTTATCATAAGTAGAATAGAAGAACTGGCACTTGGTGTGGGGTAGGAGGGGCAAGAGTAATAGTGGGGAAGCTGAAGGTTGTATAAGGTGCACAGGGGAACCAGTCTGGGTGGAAGAGGAGAGAGAATGTATTTTTTTTAACAGATTTTTTTTGGTACTGGGGATTGAACTCAGGGGCACCGAGCCACATCCCCGCCCTATTTTGTATTTTATTTAGGGATAATGTGTCACTGAGTTGCTCAGCTCCTTCCTTTCGCTGATACTGGCTTTGAACTCATGATCCTCCTGTCTCTGCCTCACTAGCTGCTGAGATTACAGGCGTGACCCACCAGGCCAGCTACAGAGAATATTTTTGAGCTGGATCTTGAGGGAGAAGACATGGTTCTTGTTACTTGGGAAGAGTTGGGGGCCTAATTGCCCTGCCTCACTTTGTTTTAGGTTCAGGTCAGATGAGAAAAGAAACTTTGTCAGTGTGGGCAAGTGGAAGGTTTGCATTTATAAGGGCTGTTTGGAGAGAGCAAGAAGCCTGTGTTGGGTTCTTGCTAAGGCAAAGTGGTGATTCCTTAAGGGGAAACAGAAGAAAAATCCTATTAAAAAAGTAGCTCAGTGGGAAGGATGCTTCCCATTTGGATGAAGATATGAGGAAATTCTAGCCATCAATTTTATGGTTCCTGGTAGAAATGTAGGAATGTCTATTACTTTTATTAGCCAAAAATGACAAGAAAACAAGGTACACAGTGCTGGGGGAGCATGGTACCATAGCAAATACCTGATTAACAAATACCTGTTAATCATTGTTCCCCAGAGTCATTTGACTGATTAGCTAGATAGTGTCACCTTCTCTCCCACCACTCTTTATTTATTCCTGTGGAATTTTGTTTTGGGTCAGTGTTTTAGGATTTGCTGCACTTCCCTTCTAGAGCTTTTATGCATGCTCTCAGGACGCACTATAGGAGAGATGCTGTGGTTGAGCTTCCTTTGCCTGTGTGCTAATGTCTTTTCCCAAAACTACCAAATTTCATGTTTCAGAATTTTAAAATTTTATCTTTTTCAGAATTTAAAAAAATGTCTTTCTGATTAATAATTATCAAAAATAAGTTTTAAGTTAAAATGGTTTAATTTTTTATGAGGAAAAATATTACTAAGAATAATTAATCATAAAGAAATACTTAGTCTTATGTAATTTTACATAGAGTTTCAGTTTATTTTCTGGTTTTAATAGAACAAGTTGAAATCATCGCAGAAGGATAAAGTTCGTCAGTTTATGATCTTCACACAATCTAGTGAAAAAACAGCAGTAAGTTGTCTTTCTCAAAATGACTGGAAGTTAGATGTTGCAACAGATAATTTTTTCCAAAATCCTGAACTTTATATACGAGAGAGTGTAAAAGGATCATTGGACAGAAAGAAGTTAGAACAACTATACAATAGATATAAAGGTGAGTGTCTGCTTGTGACTTTAAATATTTTGATCCAAGTTTTCCAAAGTTCTGGGCTTGTTGTGAGAAATCAGATACTGCACAGAATATAAATTGAGTGGGTATGTTTAGAACTCTGCAGGTCTTGAAATTATTTGAGAGATCTGAGAGGAGGAATTATTTTCCTCTTTTCACTAAAATTTCACCTTGGCCTTTTGGATTTTTTTTTTTTTTTAACAGATTTTTTTTTTTTTTTTTTGGTGGGGGTACTGGGGATTGAACTCAGGGGCACTCGACCACCGAGCAACATCTTTTCTTTCCTGTTTTCCAATCTGAGAAAGGAAAACAAGGGGCCATTTTTTCTTCCCCTCTTTTTGTGAAGCTCAGCTGAGCCATATTTTAAGAAAACTTACAGAACAGCTTTTTAAAGAATTATAAGTAATATGTACTTTTAAAAAAGTTAAGTGGGGGTGGGTGTGGGTAGGTTTGGGTTGTATGTCAGTGGCAGAGCACTTGCCTAGCATGTGTGAAGCACTGGGTTTGATTCTCAGCACCACGAATCAATAAATAAAATAAAGGTCCATTAACAACTAAAAAATATTAAAAAAAAAAAAAAAAAAGTTAAACAGGGCTAGGAATGTAACTCAGTGATAGAGTGCTTGCCTAGCTAGCATGTACCAGTCCCTTGGGTTGATCTTCAGCATTGCAAGGGGAAAAACATTTAATAGCATATAATAGGTGAATAAATAAAAGAAAAAATAATAGTTTATCTTTTCCTTATTCTTCTGATATAACCAGTATTTAATAGCCTTGTATGGATCCCTTCTGAATCTTCTGTGTTTATGCATAAATATGTGTACAGTTTCAAAATTTCTCTAAAAAAAGTGAGATATGATATGTAAAATTCATGTTTCATAGTCAAAGGATGTGCATGGTTTTTATTGTTGAGTTATTGCCAGGTTCATTTTAGGAAGATGTTAACAAATTGTTTTTTTTTTTTGGTACTGGGGATTGAACCCAGAAGCACTGAGCCACTGAGCCACATCAGAGACAGGGCCTCACTTGAGTTGCTGAATGCCTCATTAATCTGCTGAGGATTGCTTTGAACTTGCAATCCTCCTGCCTCAGACTCCCTAGTTTCTGGGGTTACACATGTGCATCACTGTCTGGCAGCAAGTCATATTTGATGGCAGTGTAAGAGTGCCTCTTTCTCCTTCTATTATTTAGAAATTTTCCTTATATTGTTGAGATTAAGATTGAGGGCTGGTATCGTGGCTCACTGGTAGGGCACTTGCCTTAGCACATGTGAGGAACTTGGTTCAATCCTCAGCACCACATTAAAATAAATAAAAGTAAAAAAAAAAAAAAAGATTGTATAGTTTATAGTTTTTCTGGTACTCAGAAGTGATTGTTGTGATAAAATGAACATTAAGAAAAAAAGAATTTCTATATGTAGCACTGTTAATTTAGAATGTTTGCTTAAGCAAAATATGGATAATTCTGAATAGAATCCTTTGCCCATGTGTAGGAATATCTGATTTTCTGAAAGTGTATAGGTATTGGCTATTTTTCACACGGATGAGTGAGACTTGAAAATTAAGTGCACATCTGCATATATACTCATACTCTTGTACACTTTAATAATGCTGTGTGGGGGGGACCTTAAAGGCTTTAAATTTTGAGAAAACAGTAATGTTGCTTCATGTCTTTTGGTTTTTAGAATGGAACATAAAGTATTACCTTTTTCAGTTTTAGGAATACAGCACAAGAAATTATGGCACTAACTTGATATTGCATTGTTATTTTTAAAGATCCTCAAGATGAAAATAAAATTGGAATAGATGGTATACAGCAGTTCTGTGATGACCTCGCACTTGATCCAGCCAGCATTAGTGTGTTGATCATTGCATGGAAGTTCAGAGCAGCAACACAGTGCGAGTTCTCCAAACAGGAGTTCATGGATGGCATGACAGAATTAGGGTGAGTATAGAACCACCATAGAAAATTAGATATAGCACGTGAGGATTCAGGAACTGAATTATGTCATCAATTTTTAAATGTAAATTTAAAAGTTTTACTGGCTCACAAAGATTAGTTTAAGTAGAAATAGGCTAACAGGCTATTTATGTTAAGTAGTGTTCTGGGCTTGCTGAGCTACCTGTTTAATTACTATCACCTATTTGATTTGCATTATATTTTCATCATTTGTTTCTAAGAGAGGTTCACTAGTATTAAAAGTATTATGCATCAATATTTAACATGGAAAAGTGAAATGAGCAAGTTTGTAAGTTATTTACTAGTGTGAGGCTGTAAACTCTGAATTGACAAAATTTTAGAATTTAAAAACTGGAAGGTAGAAGTTACTGAGTGCCTTTTGTTCCACTTTTGCCTTCACAGATGATTAGCTGAATGTCTTTGAATAGATTGAAAAGTTATAGATGAAGGTTTTAATTATGACCTCCAGTTGCTTAATGAGATTATAAAAGTATCCAGTCATAGGTAGATAACAGGCTGCCCTTTGTGTTTTCAGTGGCCCACTGTTTAAATAATAGCTAGGGTTAATTGAGCATTATTTTGTTTTAGTAACTGTGTTAAGTACTTTACCTGCCTCTTCACAACAACTTTGTGAGAGAAGTAGTGTTTTTAAACCTCATTTTGGAGATGAAGAAAGTGGGGTTCAAAGAAATTACAGAATTAGGAAATAATAGAATCAGGATTGAACCCAGACACTCTTGAGCTTGAGGGCCATCATAATTAGCAAGGTGCAGTCAAGACACAAAAAACACATCAGTAATTTGACCAGGAAAATTTAATGAACTATTTTACTATGTAAAAGAAAATTCTGGTTATAACAGAAGTAGCAATATCTGTTATCACCCCTGTGACTGAGTGAAATGAATAAACCACAAAGGAATTTAGGAACTGAAGAGATAACCAGCAAGACAGTGAGGCAGAGGGCGTGGCTGCTGTAGGAACAGGATGCCTGTGATGAAGCTTCCACTCTGGTGGATAAAAAACTGGTTAGAGGCCACTTACTGAGGAGCTATGAGAGTTGCCACTGCTGGTGGGCACCGCTGGGACCTCTTCACACACTACAATCATTGCCCTCTGCAGAAAACAAGCTCTAGGGTAAAAGTTCCTTCTTCCTCTTCTGACCTTATTGCCCTCTCTTGGTAGAGCCTAACATGAGCAAGCTGGTGAGAGAAATGAAGTCACAGTTTGTAACCCACTCTTACAAAGTTGAACAGAGAAGGGTGGGTTTAAATCTGAGAGATAATAAATTTAATTACTTGACCAAACACTTTCTAAAGCCAAAGTTACCCATTCTTTCCTTCTTTCTTTTTAAAGCTGTAGATGGATACAACATCTTTCTTTCTTTCTTTCTTTAGTGGTGCTGAGGATTGAACCCAGCACCCCACATGTGCTAGGCAAGCACTCTACCACTGAGCCATAACCCCAGCTCAGCCAGCTCTTTCTTGAATTTGCTGGAATTATTGATGCCAAGGACAGATTTCGTTAGAAGTTAAAGAAACCATGTTTTTATTTTTCATTTGAAACTGAATTCATATAAAATGTGATGAACTTCCAAATGTGGATTGATTTGTGGAGTTTTTAAGAAATGGAATATTTCTATCATAAAACTATTATGAGGAAGATAAGGCTTGATACTTGAACCTTTTTAGCTCTTTGAAATTTGAATATTTTGCCAATGTAGAAAAAAGTAATTGATTTGAGATAATTCAGTTGGAGGTTGTAGGGTTTTCAGCTGATGTTTTTTATTTGTACTTTCTATATAATAGGAAACAAGTTTTCAAAAGGAATGCTTCCTTACCTAGGCAAGAGACCATGTTTCCAGTTAGTTTGGAAGCTAGACATGTGTTTGATTACCATGTAAGCAGTGTCTAATATGGTTTAAGATATGTTTTGTAATGCTGTACATTTTTTACCTAGTCACCAAAACTGACTTCTAAAAGTCAGTGTATTAATAGTTCAGTGAATTATGTGATTAAAAGTAATAACTCATTTCCTTCAAAAATAGTAATTGTTTCTAACATTTCATCACTCTCAACCTCCTCTTCCCTCAGCTAACCTCATATAAGAGTTCCCTGCACCATGTGTGGTTTTGGTTTTTGAGGTTTCTGTGACTCATGATCAACCCTGGTCCCAAATCATTAATTGGGAAATTTTAGAAATAAACAATTCAGAAATTTTAAGTTGTGCATCATTCTTAGTAGTGTGATGGAAATCTCGTGCCGTCCTGTCCTGCTTGGGATGTGAGTCTTCCTTTGTCCAGTGTATCCACATTGTATTTACTACCTATCTGTTAGTCACTTAGTAGCTGTCTCAGTTATCATATCAGTGCTTATATTCAAGCAATCCTTATTTTACTTAATAATATTCCCAAAGTACAAGAGTAGTGATGTTGGCAATTTGTTTATGCCAAAGGAAAGCTGCTTCCTTTAAGTGAAATGCTTCCTTTAAGTGAAAAAGTGTAAGATATTTTGAGAGTGGGAGAGTCCATATTTACATAAATTTTATTGTAGTATGATTATTTTATTATTAATATCTTACTATGCCTAATGTATAAGTTAAACTTTATCATGGTTATGTATGTGTATGGAAAAGCTTAGTGTATGTAGGATTTGGTATTGTCCAAGCTTTCAGGCATCCACTGGAAGTCTTGGAATGTATCCCCACGGATAAGGGAGGACTATGTACTTATTTATGTCATGTAAAAAGATGAAATTCCATCTCTCTGATATTTTAAAAAAGAAGTCTTAGGAAATATAAGCCCTCATAGGAATAAATAAGTGAAATTTTAAATTTATAGTGAAAAAGTTAACCTTTATAAACTTAATTTTATAATGTAGATGTGACAGCATAGAAAAACTAAAGGCCCAAATACCCAAGATGGAACAAGAATTGAAAGAACCAGGACGATTTAAGGATTTTTACCAGTTTACTTTTAATTTTGCAAAGAATCCAGGACAAAAAGGATTAGGTAAGAATATTTTAAAGTTATATTTGATGTTTCAAATATATTTAAATACATTGATAGTATCACTTTGTAATAGGAAGTTATGTGTTTTGATCATAAAGTCATGAAAATACCAGCTTTAGGGAAAAAAAATGAGAAACTGAACTTTTAGTCAGAAAATACTGTGCACATTGGATAATAGGATATCATGAACCACTGATATTTAAAAAAATAAAAAATTATACAGAAAATAAATAATTGTTAAAATTCCACTGACAATTATTTATGTATTATTTCATTCATTCAAGACATTTTAGAATCTTAGGACCTATAGAAATAGTATTGTTAAGGTTTTTGAGTAATTGAATACCCAATAACTTTTGTGTGTGTGTAGTGCTTGGGATTGAATTTAGGGCATGCACATACTTAGGCTAGTGTTCTACCACCGAGCTGTATTCCCAGCCTAACTTTATTCTTTTTATTTGAAAACTGTAAGAAAGGATGAAAAAGAAAATGATTAACATGTATAATTGTATTATAAGGGAAACACTTTGTTTGTTAACAGTGAAGATCAACTTAACCACTCAACCACATAATCTCATTAATAGATCAACTGATTTATACTAAATATAATATCCATACATTTGCTTTTGGGACAGACAGCTAGGAGATATGAAAGTAAAATATATATTTTAATTTACAAATTACCTAAAAGATTAGATAGTAGCAGGTAATACAAAATAAATGGGTATACAGGTTTTAGAGAAAGAAATGAATAAAAGCAGGAGTGCTTGGGAAATGCTTTCTGAACAGGGGGATATGAACTCCTCAAAGATTTGATATTTGACTTGACATGGGAAGATAAAAGGTATTTCATTGAGAGGATAGTTATTAATGAGGATCTACAACCTTAGAAATAAGGTTGGCTTGTCTGTAGTTTGATTTCAGTGGGAATTCTTTGTTGGAAATTTAATTGGCGAGACACAATAAGACTAACTAAATAACCACAGGCTTCTTTTGAAAATGGGCCAAAAGGTTTAAATTGGAGAATGTGGGAAATGTGAACCTACTGAAGATTTTGATGATAGCAGTAACTTCTATTTAATGTGAGCCTTCAGTGTGCCTGGCAGTGTGCTAAACGCTTTACACATAGCTGATGTTTGTCATGTTAAATGTAATGTTTAATAATTTTATGAGTTATTTATTCTTTGATTTAATAGTTTGTCAACTTCTGAGTGCCCAATATGCAGAAATAGAGTACTATGAGTCTTTTTTTTTTCTTTAAATAGTTTTTAGTTGTTAATGGACCTTTATTTTATTTGTTTATATGTGGTGCTGAGAATCGAACCCAGTGCCTCACACATGCTAGGCAAGCGCTCTACCACTGAGCCACTACCCAGCCCTTATGAGTCATTTTTTAATCCTTAATTAGCAGATGAGGAAATTGAGGCACAGGAAGGTTAAATAACTTTAACCATTGATGGAAATGAGTTTTTGTTTTGTTTTATTGGGAATTGAACCCAGGACCTCATCCACAGTAGGCAAGCACTCTACTGAGCCCTAATGTGGTCTTTCGTACTAATCCTTTGTTATATTTTAGAGTGGGGGCAGGGAAATGTTCAGAAATGTATTATATAAGTAGGGATTAGACTAAGGAAGTGATTGAAAGAGAGGAGGGGCTGGGGTGGTGGCTTAGTGGTAGAGTGCTTGTCTAGCATCCACAAAGTACTGGGTTTGATCCTCAGCACCACATAAATGTAAAATAAAGATATTGTGTCCACCTAAAACTAAAAAAGTAAAAATTTTTTTAAAAAAAAAGAGAGGAAAGGATAAATGTATAACATTTATTTATATTGGAGAATATAAACATGACTGAATTGATTAAAGGTTTATAAAATATCTTTAATCAAACTTTTAATGAAGCCTCCTTTCTGATTATTCAGTATATCACTTTTTAAAACAGATTTTTACTTTTAATTCACAGGTGGTAATTGTGTATTTTTATAAGATGCAGTGTGACATTTTAATACATTTCACTATATAATGTATAGTGATCAAACCAAGATAGATTTTATTCTTATAGGAAAAAAAATCCTCATTTTTCAGGCAAAATAAGCTGGGATATCTAGGGTTAGTTTCTCTTTATCTGTAGGCACCAGTTAACAGGCTATTTTTTCTAGCTTCTTCTTTTCCTTCTTGCAAATAAAAATCTGTTAAAGCCTCAGAATTTGTGTTAAAAGAATTATTTTGTGGTTTCTAGAAATGTAGCACAGTATTTTGGTAATATTAAACATAGAATTGTTAATGTCAAAGTAAAAGAACTGAATCTATTTCTTCATTATATCTCTACCTCTTACAGGAGCACAAAAAGTGGTTCTGGCTGAATATGTAGTTTTGATGTTGAAGCTAAGTTTTTTTTTTAATTATATGGTAAAAATAAAGCAAAATTAAATTTTTATAGATGTTGAATATTTTAATTGGAATTTTAGATTACAGGAAAAGTTGAAAAAGATTATGTGAAGATGCTAGATTTAAAAATTTAACTATCTAGTAAGTATTGTACTTAAGAAAAAAGTGTAATAAGAGTTAAAGAATTTATCTTTTGCAAGGTGAAGAGAATTCTGGAGATTGCACAGAAGTATGAGTGTTCTTAACATTGATGAACTGTATGCTTAAAAAGGTTAAAGTTGTTGGGCTGGGGGTGTGGCTCAAGTGGTAGTGCGATCGCCTGGCATGCGTGCGGCCTGGGTTCGATCCTCAGCACCACATACAAAGAAAGATGTTGTGTCCACCAAAAATTAAAAAATAAATATTAAAATTCTCTCTCTTTTTTAAAAAAAAGGTTAAAATTGTAAATTTTATGTTTTGTGTATTTAATCACATAGAAGAGGTGAGGCCCAAAGCAAATTGGCAAAGAGTGATAGTAAAATTAAGAAAACCCTAAAACACTGAATGTATAATGGCATAGTAAATCCTAATGTACAGTGTATTCTTAATAATAATAGACTTATATTAATTTATCAATTGCATAAAATATACCACACTAAAACAAGATGTTAAAAATAGTGAGGCTGGGTGCGTTGGCTCGCGCATGTAATCCCAACTGCTCTGCAGGCTGAGACAGGAGGATCACAGGTTTCAAAGCCAGCCTCAGTAACAGCAAGGCCATTAAGCAACTCCGTGAGACCATGTCTCTAAGTAAAATGCAAAATAAGGCTGGAGATGTGGCTCTCAGTTCAATCACATTTACCCCCCACCCTAAAAAATAGAATAGGGCTGGGGGGTGTGGCTTAGTGGTAGAGCACTTGAGTAGCTTGCACAAGACCTTGGGTTTGAACTCTTAAGCATAACACACACACACACACACACACACACCCCCATACACACACACACACACACACAGGTGGGAATTGAGGGGTGGGGAAGGAAAGGAGAGTATATGGGAACCTCTGTACTTTTTGCTCAGTTTCTCTTAAAACTAAAACACACAATGTATTATTTAAAAAAGAAAGCACAATAAAATAAAAGACATAGTTTCTCTTGTTTTGCATTGGTGTTAGGTGTCACTAAGTATAATGATTTGCTTAGTTGAAAAGCTTAATTAAGAAGGAAACAGTTTTCTTGACAACTTTGCAAGAGTTCACAGGGTTCTTAGATTACAAAATTTTGCATAGAGGAATTTTAAAAATCATAGAAGAGGTGAGGCCCAAAGCAAATTGGCAGAGTGATAGTAACAGCATTGTGGTTTGTTTATAAATAGCTATGTTGGTGCCGGGTGGGGTGAGTTCAAAACCAGTCTCAGCAATGGCGAGGTGCTAAGTGAGATACCCTGTCTCTAAATAAAATACAAAATAGGGTTGGAATGTGGCTCAGTAGTTGAGTACCCCTGAGTTCAATCCCTGGTACCCCCCCCCCCCAAAAAAAAAAAAAATGCTGATTACAATGAGAGTTGGTGTTTTTCCTTTTTTTTGCCTTAACTTTCTTTCCATTTCTTTTGTCTCTCAGTGTTAAGGATGGAACCCAGGCCTCACAGATTAGCTAGAGAAGAGCTCTGCCACTGAACTACACCCTGAGCCATATATAACTTTATTTCTTGGGACATCAGGCTAGGGTGCTTTGTCTAGCACCATCTGATTCAATCATCTGCCATTTTTGATACTTGTTAGCATTTTAAATTTGAAAGGGATTCTTAAAGTCCTCTATAAAAGCTAACCTACCCTGATGCTCATTTAGTTTCTCCTTTTGAATATACAGGATGAACATTGTTTTAGGAAGTTGTCTGTTCTGTCACAAAATAACTTGTGATTACTCAGTTCTTCCTTGTTAAGCTAACATCTTTGTCCTTATAACTTCTACCATTGCTCTTATTTGTTCTTTAGTGCGACAAAGAGGAAGTCTCACCATTTAAAGATTACTATCATTTACCCCTTGTATTATTTTCCCCCAGTTCAGCGTTCCAATTTATTTTGTTTTTATTTGAGGATGTGTTTGTTATTCCTGTTACTGTTCCGCCAAACACATTTCCAGTTCATTGGTTTCTCTCAAAAGAGAGCTCTTAAAGCTAAACATGAATCTGGGCATGGTGGTACACCATCCAGTAACTCTGGAGGCCAAGGCAGGAGGATTATTGCAAGTTTGAGGACAGCATCAGCAAATTAACGAGACCTTGTCTCAAAAAATAAGCTGGACACAGTGGCGCATGCCTGTGGTCCCAGCAGGTTGGGAGGCTGAGGCAGGAGGATTGAGAGTTCAACTCAGTGAGATCCTGTTTCTAAATAAAGTACAAAATAGGGCTGGGGATGTGGTTCAGTGGTTGAGTGCCCCTGAGTTCAGTCCCCCCAGCCAGCCAACTAACCAACCAACCAACCAACCAATCAACCAATAAATAAATAAATGGACTGGGGAAGAGGCTCAAAGGTAAAGGTAAAGGTAAAGCACTGCTGGATTAAATTCCCAGTAAACTACCCCCACAAACAAATAAATAAACAAAAACTGAACACAATATTCCAGATGAGGGCTGTTTAATATAGAGCACTGTTGATATATTATTATTTGTGAGACTGGTCATTCTATTAATTTTGTTTAAAGATGATATATTTTCTTTAGCAGCCATGGCATTTTAAGGACCATGCTGAAATTTTGTTAGACTAAATAAAGTCTATAGGTCATTTTATTGTGAATTGCGGTTCAGTTAAAATCTTATAACTGTGTAGTTGATTGAAAAGATTATTAAACATTGTGATTATAATTGATTATAAAACATTATTAAACATTTATTATAAAGCTAGGTGCAGTGGTGCATGTCTGTAGACTCATCATTCAGGAGACTGACATAGAAGGATCTGGAACCAAGGAATTCCAGGCCTACCTGGATGATGTAGTGAGACCCCTGAGTCAAAAAAGAAAAAAAAAAATTCTTTTTTACTTTCATGTTTAGAAATGATTTATAGTGTTTAAAAGAGCATTTTCAGGGCTTTGGGTTGTGGCTTAGTGGTAGAGAGCTTGTCTAGCATGTGTGAGGCCCTGGGTTCAATCCTCAGCACCACATAAAAATAAATAAATAAAATAAGGATATTGTGTCCAACTACAACTAAAAAAGAAAAAAAAAGAAAAATAAATTTAAAAAATAAAAGAGCATTTTCATCTATAAAATTTCATTTTGTTCTCATAACAACCCTTTGAGCTAAGTAAAAAATGCTATTCTATTATATTAAAATACTCATGGACTGACTAATTAAAAACACATAACTTTATAGTTGGTAGAACTAGGAGTAGACTCCAGTTACTTATGAGTACGTTCTGTATGCTTTTTGTTATATTATCCCTAACTGTAGGGATTTCTTTTTTTTTAAATTTTTTAATTTTATTTTTTAAATTTTATTTTTTTTAAATACACGACAGTGGAATGCATTACAATTCTTATTATACATATAGAGCACAATTTTTCATATCTTTGTATATACAGTATGTTCATGCCAATTTATGTCTTTAGACATGTACTTTTTTGCATTACAATTCTTATTACACATAATACCACAAATTTTCATATCTCTGTATATAAAGTATGTTGGCACCCAGTTCGTGTCTTTATACATATAAAGTTTGGATAATGATGTCCATCACATTCCATCATCCTTGCTAATCCCCTGCCCCCCCTCCTTTTTCCACCCACCCCTCTTCCCTGTCTAGAATTCATCTATTCCTTCCATGCTCCCCCTCCTTACCCCACTATGAGTCAGCCTCCTTATATCAGAGAAAACATTCAGCATTTGTTTTTTGGGGATTGGATAACTTCACTTAGCATTATCTTCTCCAACGCCATCCATTTACCTGCAAATGCATGATTTTATTCTCTTTTAATGCTGAGTAAAATTCCATTGTGTCTATATGCCACATTTTTTTTTTTTATCCATTCATCCACTGAAGGTCATCTAGTTTGACTCCACAGTTTAGCTATTATGAATTGTGCTGATATAAACATTGATGTGGCTGTGTCCCTGTAGTATGCTGTTTTAAGTCCTTTGGGGCTAGAATGAGGAGAGGGATAGCTGGGTCAAATGGTGGTTCCATTCCCAGATTTCCAAGGAATCTCCTTACTGCTTTCCATATTGGCTGCACCAATTTGCAATCCCACCAGCAATGTATGAGCGTGCCTTTTTCCCCACATCCTCACCAACACTTATTGTTGTTTGTCTTCATAATAGCTGCCATTCTGACTGGAGTGAGATGCTATCTTAGAGTAGTTTTGATTTGCGTTTCTGTAATTGTTATAGATGATGAACATTTGTTGATTGATTGTATATCCTCTTCTGAGAAGTGTCTGTTCAGGTCCTTGGCCCATTTGTTGATTGGGTTATTTGCTTTTTTTGGTGATTAGCTTTTTTGAGTTCTTTATATACTCTAGAGATTAGTGGTCTATCTGATGTGTGAGGGGTAAAAATTTGTTCCCAGGATGTAGGTTCTCTGTTCACCTCACAGATTGTTTCTTTTGCTGAGGAGAAACTTTTAGTTGGATTCTATCCCATTTATTGATTCTTGTTTTTAATTCTTGTGCTAGGCGCTAAGATTGTGGCTCAGCAGTAGAGCGCTCAACTAGCATGTATGAGGCCCTGGGTTCGATCCTCAGCACCACATAAAAATAAAATAAAGATATTGTGTCCAATTACAACTAAAAAATTTGAAAAAAAATATTGTGCTATACGAGTCTTATTAAGGAAGTTGGGGCCTAATTGCACCTTATGAAAATTAGGGCCTACTTTTTCTTCTATTAGACGCAGAGTCTCTGGTTTAATTCCTAGGTCCTTGATCCACTTTGAGTTAAGTTTTGTGCATGGTGAGAGTTAGGGGTTTAATTTCATTTTGTTGCATATGGATTTCCAGTTTTCCAGCACCATTTGTTGAAGATGCTATCTTTTATCCAGTGCATGTTTTTGGCACCTTTGTCTAATATAAGATAATTGTAATTTTGTGGGTTAGTCTCTGTATTCTCTATTCTTTACCATTGGTTTACCAGTCTGTTTTGGTGCCAATACCATGCTGTTTTTGTTACTATTGCTGTGTAGTGTAGTTTAATATAAAGATAATAGTACCTACCCTCACTGGTTGCCAGCGATGCCACCTGCTCCACTCTTCCTGCTAAGGATTGTTTAGCTATTCTGGGTCTCTTATTTTACAGATGAATTTCGTGATTGCTTTTTCTATTTCTATGAGGAATGCCATAGGGATTTTTTATCAGAATTGCATTAAATCTGTATAGTGCTTTTGGTAATATGGTCATTTTGATAATATTAATTCTACCTATCCAAAAGCAAGCTAGATCTTTCCATCTTCTAAGGTCTTCTTTGATTTCTCTCTTTAGGGTTCTATAGTTTTCATTGTATAGCTCTTTCACCTCTTTCGTTAAGTTGATTCCCAAGTTTTTTTTTTTTTTTTTTTGAGGCTATTGTAAATGGGGTAGTTTTCCTCATTTCCTTCTCAGAGGATTTGTCACTAATATACAGAAATGCCTTTGATTTATGGGTGTTGATTTTGTATCCTGCTACTTTGCTAATTTTATTTACTAGTTCTACAAGTGTCTTGTGGAGTTTTGGGTCTTCTAGGTATAGAATCATATTGTCAGCAAATAGTGCTAATTTAGGTATTTCTTAAAAAAAATTAAGGCATTGTGAATATTTTTTTAATCATCATTCCATCCACCCTAGTCAGTTGGTGACATTTTGTTCCCCTTAGGACTGTTAATTCATTTCCATGTTCATTCTGCACTCAACTGATCATTTTTTATGAAATCCCACATTGCCATATTGATTTTTGTTTGAAATAATGACATTGGAAAAAAATAAAATTATAAACTAACAAAAAATAGAATGACATTGAGAATATCTTTTTGCATTTTAAATTACACACTTAAGGATTCATTCTGCAAGCTATTCAATTTTAGAAAACACTGTTTTTAGGATTTATCCTGAATTGTTCTTTTTCAGTTCTTCAGAATCTATGATAACTTTAAAAATGATTAAAATAGAGGTAATGGTAAGGACTCATCTGGTACTGTTATAAATGCTTTATATATATTAAGTCAGTCTCACAACAACCAGTGAGGGTAGGTACTATTACCTTTATATTAAAACGAATCACAAAAAGGTCAACTTGGTTGCCTGCGTCACAATAACTAGGGGAAGAGTTGATGTTTACAAGACCAAAAGTCATGCTCTAAACTACTGTGTTTAGCCACCTCTTGTCTGGTGAGCCTGTTGTCTTTGTCACTCTATCTAAATAGTATTTTTTCCCTATAACTGGGGTAATTAACATCCTTGTACAATTTAATTCTATGTATGTCAGCTCTTAATTCTAATTAATTACTCTTTTTAAGACTTTTAAATTAAAAAACATTTATTGACTGCTTACTCTGAGAACCTGGAGTTAGCAGCATTTGAAGTCTTGGTCCAGGGGAGTTTGTGATGTTTTCAAAAGATAATAGTTTCTGAGCCTTGTTGGATGCATATTTTCGAGGCCAAAAGAAAAAACCCATTTCAAGTGTAGGGATTACCACGTACACTGGTCAGAGGTAAGTTCATTTGACTACACATACAGATATTTTCTGTATACTACAGGGAATCATTGGAGAATTTTAACATAGAAGTAACAATAGATTCATTCAAAAAAGCCCATCTCTAAGAACTGGTCCTTTTAAAAGGAATAGAAGGACTTGATGAAGAGATACTGGTTATGGAGCTGTTGCACGGAGTAAGCTAGAACTGAAGAGTATCCTAACATAGGCCCTCCACTGGGGATAAGAAATAGATATAAAATGTACTTAAGAGACAAAACCGAGAGTGCTTCTATTGGATGTGTGAGATGAGGAAGGAAATGGGTCTTCCCCAGGGAATTTCAATACCTTTAGGGAATATTTGGAAATCTGTAGGGTTGTTGTTTGGTAGTCACAGTGACCAAGGGTTTGTACTGGCACCATAGGGGTGCTAAATGGCCTACAATGCATGTGGAACATTTCCTCACTATCAGAAATTGTCTTTCTTTCTTTCTTTTTTAATTTTTAAAAAATATTTATTTTTTTAGTTGTGCACAATACCTTTATTTTGTTTATTTTTTATGTGGTGCTGAGGATGAAACCCAGGGCCTTGCACTTGCTAGGCGAGAGTTCTACCACTGAGCCACAACCCCAGCCCAGAAATTGTTTTTCATTGAGAAACATTGTGGGGTGTTATGACATTCACTGAGAGTGAAAGGAATAGCAGTTCTAAGGAGGTAAGAAATGAGTTAATTTTTAGCCCTGCTGAATTTGAGTTGTTTTAAGTACCCGAGTTGAAGATGACTTGAGGTAGGTAGCTATGAGTTTTTCAGAACTTGGAAGATTTTTCTAATTTAATGATCATTAGAGGTGGTCGAGTATACAACATGAAAAAAAGGTATAGGTTTGAAGATCTGCTGAAGGAAGCAGAAGTCGTTATTATTAACACACACCTTACAGAATGCCAGCATTAGTTAATAAGTGAATGGAGGAAGATAAACCAGTAAAAGAGAATGAGAAGGCCTAAGATTACAGAGAAAAATTGATAGAGTACTGTCATCAAAGCTGAAGGAAGTGACAATTCTATTCAGCCAATGTGCTCAGATCTATCAAATATGGCAGACAAATAAATTAAGAACATAAAAAATACTTAATTTGAGGACTGGGGCTATAGCTCAGTGGTAGAGTGCTTGCTCCTCAGATGTGAGGCACTGGGTTTGATCCTCAGCACCACATATAAATAAAGATATTGTGTTCATCTACAACAAAAAAAATTAAAAAAATAAAATACTTAATTTGGCAACCAGAATTATCTGATGACTGAATTTTGTAAGGTGAGCAACAAAGGTAGATACTAGTTACTAGTATTAAAGAGTGTGTGGGAGGTGAAGCAGTGGGGCACTAAATGTAGACCACAATAATTTCTCCTCTTTTGCAACCTGAGCTTTCATATACCATACATATGTAATCTTTAACTTGTAAGATTCTTTCTTTAGTGTGATCAGCTGACAAATAGGCATTTATACACGTCTTATGGTTGTAGGTATTTGAGTATTTTATTGTCATCCTTGTTTTATAAAAATTATTTGAAAATGGAGAAAACTACCAACACTAGTCTTAGTTTTCACAAATTTAATGCATTTGAAGTGAAGTGAAATCAAGTACATTAATAACAGCAAATCTTGGTTTCATGTGAATATTTACGGTGCTTAAGCCAGACCACTCTGTCGAGTTAGTGAAGGACAGAATTAAACAATCTGGAAGGAATATTGAGTATAGAACTTTTAAAGACTACAAAGACTAAAAAGGAGGTACAATTAGGAATTGATAATATTTTTTAGTACTCTTAACACTGGAGGATCTGAGTGGAGGTGTAGTGGTGTACACCTGTAATTCCAGTGGCTCAGGAGGCTGAGGCAGGAGGATCAAGAGTTCAAAGCCAGACTCAGCAAAAGTGAGGCTCTAATCAATTCAGTGAGACCCTGTCTCTAAATAAAATACAAAATAGTGCTAGGGATGTGGCTCAGTGATTGAGTGACCCTGAGTTCAGTCTCTGTTACCAAAAAAACCCCCAAAGAAACCAAAATTGGAGGATCTGATTTTGACTTTCATACATGGTTTTAGAAACAAATTATGTATAAAAGTAGAATACCACATCTACTATTTCAGGATATCTGTGAAGGGAAGAAGTAATAGGGTAGGTAGTAAAGGGGATAAGAGGTCCAAGGAATATTTTTAAAAGATAGGTGATCCCTAAGCATGTTTTTCTGTGGAGTGAGAAAAGCCAGAGGAACAGCAAGTTCCAAGTATAGAGAGAGGCCAGCTAGCTAATCAATATATAAGATTCCTTAAAAAGTGAAGGTGCTGGTCTGGGCTTGTGGCGCAGCGGTAGAGCGCTCACCTAGTACATGTGAGGCCCTGGGTTCGATCCTCAGCACCACATATAAATAAATAAATTAATTAATTAAATAAAGGTATTGTGTCCAACTACAACTAAAAAATAAATATTAAAAAAAAAGGTGAAGATGCTAACAGAGCAGGAATAAAGAGATGAAAGGCGTCTTGAATAGAAACGAAGAGGAGGTACGAGGTACCTTTTCTATTGAGCTTGAGGGGAAATGATAGATTTAAGGTTTAAAAAAGTATTCATTTGTTTGTAAAACCATGAGATGTTTGTTCATTTGTTTGTTTCTTTCTTTTTTTTTTTCTTTCTTTCTTTTTTTGTACCAGGGATTGAACCCAGGGGCACTCAAATACTGATAGCCACATCCCCAGCCCTTTCAGTTTTTTATTTAGAGAGAGGGCCTTACTAAGTTGCTGAGGCTGGCTTTGAACTCTCGATCTTCCTGCCTCAGCCTCCTGAGCCACTGGATAACAGGTGTGTGCTACCACACCCAGCTCATTCAGCAGTTTCTGAATGCCTGCTCGTTGTTGCAGTCTGTCAATTTGGGGATGTGTTTCACCTGTCCTTGCAGAAGTGAAGACCTGGTTAGATGGGAGATTAAAAAGAATAAAAAGATGGGAGAGGTGTGTGTGTGTGTGTGTGCGTGTGCGCGCGTGCGCGCTGGTGTTTGAATCCAGAGCCTTATTCATGCTGATCTTGTCTTTTGCCATTCAGCAACACCCCCAGTTCAAGGTGACTTGGCAGTACTGAGGATAGAACTCAGTGCCTCATGTATGCTAGACAAACACTCTGCCACAGAGCTACATCCCCAGTCCTATAGATGGCCATTTTTAGTAGGTAGAACAGTGGACACCTTGCTAAAGTTATATGATATTAATTTGATGGCATCAGTGTTGAAATGGTGTTTTTGTCAAGGAGAAATGAAGATTGTACTCATTCAGGATTATAATTTTGGAGAGCAGTTGTGTCCTGAAAGACAAAGGAAAGGTTAAGAGGATTATATAGAAAGAGTATGGTTGAAATAAAGTACCATGGAAGGGGAATAAAGGAAGGGATCTTGAGACTGAAGAAAAACTATAATGTTAAAAGGGAAAAAGAGCAAGAGATCAGCAGTGACTAAGAATATATGTGAAATATTGGTGTTTTTTTTTTTAAAGAGAGAGAGAATTTTATTATTTATTTTTTAGTTTTCGGCAGACACAACATCTTTGTTTGTTTGTGGTGCTGAGGATCGAACCCAGGCCGCACACCCCTGAAATATTGGTGTTTAAAGCTTAGGAGTCAGAATAATTTGAGTAGTATGTTAGCTTGTCATTGCTGTGAACAAAATATCTAACAAAACAATTTAGAGTAGGCTTAGAGTTTCAGAGGTTTCAGTTCATGATTGACTGGCTCCAAGGTAGAAACATCATGGCAGAAGGGTATGGGTGTCCAGTGGTGGGATGGGAAAAGGGCCTGAGATAAAATGAAGTCCCCAAGGGCACATCCCTAGTGACCTATGTCCTCCAACTGTGCCCTACCTGCCTACAGTTAACACTATACCCCAGTCATCCAGCTGTTAGTAGATCCACTTATGAGGTCAGAACCCTCATAATCTAATCACCACCCCAAATTCCTATCTCAGGACATTGCTGTGTTGGGGATCAAGCGTTCATTCAACCCACGAGACATTGGGTAATATTCCAGATCCAACCATACATTCTTCCCCTTGCCTCCAGAGGCCCATGTTTGTCTGACAAGGCAAAATGCATTCTGTCCCATGAATCCCTGCAATCAATTCTACCTTTTCTTAAATAAATCCAGGTTTTGTGTCTATTCTTTAAAGTTACATACTTCCAGCATACAATGGCATAGAGTAATTATTCCCATTCCAAAAGGGGAGGAATAGGGGTATAGAAAGGATAGGACCAAAAGCAAGATGGAAACCAAGCAAGACAAGCATAAGTCTTTTTTTTAGCTCCATGTCTGATATCTAGGGTTATATGTAAGTGGCCAGATATGGGCCCTGGTGGTCTTGCTGGTTGCAGCCCACATGGCGCCTCTCTTGGGCTGGCTCCACTCATTCCCTGCAGTGTTCCTTGGTAGATGTTCCATGTTTCTGGCGTCTCTAACTTAGGGTGTCTAATGCAGCTTTGGCTTCACTTGGACAGAATCAGACATCACCCTCTCAGGGACTGCTTGCAGATATTCCCAGCCCCAACACACACTGCTTGGTCTCCCAAGCCTTCCTTCCTTTCATGAAACTAAAACTCCAGGATTTTGCATTCCTGCAAAACCAGCACCATGTGGACAATGCCAAAGTCTGCCAACAGCTGGAGAATAGCTGGACACTGTAGTAGCCTCTACCAGGGTAGCTGAGCACAGTTAAATGAACCCTGGGGAAACAACTTTCTAGTTAGCCCTTTGTGAGCAGGATGCTCCAGCTCTCCTCTGAAAGCAACATCTTTCAAATGAGCTTTCGTTATGTTCTTGAGCCTGACATGGGTGTGGTCTTACCAATTCTGGAGATGCCTCAAAGCATCTTTCCTGTTGTCTCTGTAGAATACTTGTTTATTTTTAATTGTGCTAATATCTCAAGGAAACACAGATTGCTTGGCCTTAATTTTTCATACTTTTGTAAGTTGTGTAAATTTACAGTTTGGCCAAAATTTGGCAATACTGCCAATTTTCCAAATGTTTCTGCTCTTTTTGTTTATGGTTTCTCAACAGTGAACCTAACTAAAAGCCACATGTACTACCACTTGACTGCTATGCTGTTTCAAAATTTATTCTGCTAGATTAGTTTGCTACTTTTAATTTTGCCTCACCCCAGGTCTCAGGGAATAAAATGTAAACAAGTTCTTTGCTTGAATGTAACACATGTAGCCTCTAGTTATTTTCCATATGAAATCTTTTGAACATAGTCTTTACTGTCCATGTTCCTGTTGGCATTTTTGTCTTCTGAGCTCACACCTGAATGATCCATTAAACTCTCTTTACAGCATTCTAAGGGTTTTCTAGCCTGCATTTTTAAACTTCCAAAATCCTGCAAACCAGTTTCAGAGGTTTCTGAACAATGTGAACAGGTATAATCACAGGAATGACCCCATTCCTGGTACCAATTTTCAGTTTTAGGTTTTCATGTAACAAAATACCTAACAATAAGGGCTTGAAGGGGAGAAAGATTTATTTTGGATCACAGGTTTCAGAGTTTTGGGTCCTTGACCAACCAGCCCCAAGGCAGAAACATCATGGCAAAAGGGTGTTGCAGAAAAAATGCTGCTTAGTTCATGGCATCCAGGGAAGAGGTGGGACACACCAGGACATGATAAAAGTCTCCAAAGTATATGCCTTGGTGACCTGTCTTTTCCAACCATGCCTTACCTGCCCACCACCTCCCTGTAGTCTGTTCACTAGTTAGTGGATTTATTTGCTGATAAGGCCAGAGCCCTCATGATCCAATCATTTCTTCAAAACTTTACTTTCTGAACTTTGCTGCTTTGGGGACCAAGCTTCTGACACACAGACCTTGAGGGACATTCCAGACCCAAATCATAACAAGTGGCATAATGGTTAAAGTTCCAGGATATTTTACTTAAAATTTTTATTAACATGAAATATCGCTTATTGTTATGGGATTCAATGTGTTATTTCAATACATGCATAATGGTGTAAAACTGGTCAAATTGGGATAATCAGTATTTCTATCTCTTTTTTTAATATTTGGAGGTTTGAACTACTTCTAGATCTTCACAAAGTATATAATAAATCAGTGTGAACAGTAGTTGTCTTATTGAACTGTGGAACACCAGAACTCCTTCTGTGTTTTGGTACATTTATTCAATCTCTGTCTGTCCCCCAGCCTTTAGTAATTATTATTCTGAATTCAAGTTTAACTTCCACATGTGAGAGAGAACATGCACTTCTGTATCTTATTTTACATAATGTAATATCCTCCAATTCCATCCATTTTGCTGCAAATGGCAGGACTTCATTCTTTATGTCTGAGTAATATTTCATTGTGTATATATAGCATACTTTGTTTATTCATCCATTGATGTGTGCCTCTGCCAATTCTGTATCTTGGCTATTGTGAATAGTGCTGCAGTAAACATGGGGAGTAGATAATCTCTTTAATATGCTAATTTCACTTCCTTTGGATATATACCCAGAAGTGGAATACCTGGATGTATAGTAGATCTGATTTTAGTTTTTTGAGAAACTTCTATACTCTTCAAATTGATGCACTAATTTATATTACATTCTACCAGTAGTTTAAGAGAACAGTTCCCTTTTCTCTGCATTCTTGCCAGCAATTGTGACTTTTTTTTGGGGGGGGGGGTAGATGGATACAAATATCTTTATTTAGTTTTATGTGGTGCTAGGGATTTAATCCAATGTCTCACGTGAGTTAGGCAAGCATTCTACCAGTGAGCTACAACCCCGGCCCCATGACTTTTTTTAATAGTAGCTATTCTAACTAGAGTAACATGATAATTCATTGTGATTTTGATTTGCATTTCCCTATTTGCTAAGGATAAGGAGCATTTTTTCCACATATTTCTTGGTTGTTTGTATTTGTCCTTTTGAGAGATACTTGGTCAGATCATTTATTCATTTTTTATTTATTGTTGAGGGTTTTTGTTGTTGTTGTTGTTACCGGGGCACTTAATCTCTGAGCCATATTCCCAGCCCTTTTTATATTTTATTTAGAGACAGGGTCTCACTGTGTTGCTTAGGGCCTTGCTTAGTTGCTGAGGCTGGTTTTGAATTTGTGATCCTCCTGCCTCAGCCTCCTGAGTTGCTGGGATTATAGGCATGCGCCACTGTGCCCAGCGTTTGAGTTCTTTTTTGCATTCTGGGAGTAGTCATTTGTCACATGAATAGTTTGCAGATATTTTCTCCCATTCTTTTGGTTATCTCCTCACTCTTTCCTTTTCTATGCAGAAGCTTTTTGGTTTGACAAAATTCATTTATCTGTTTTTGCTTTTATTTCCTGTGCTTTTGGGGTCTTAATCTAGAAAAAGTCATTTCCTGTGTGGATGTCTTGAAGTGTTTTCTTCTTTTTCCTAGTAGTTTCATCATTATGCAGGTCATCTGTTTAGGTTTTTGATCCATTTTTGTGTTCACTTTTGCATAGGCAACAAATAGGAGATATATTTTAGTCTTCTGCATATGGATATCTAGTTGTCCCAGCACTGTGCATTGAAGAGGCTGCCCTTTCTCCATTGTCATCTTTGGCAAGAACCAGTTGTCTGTAGATGCAGGGGGTTATTTCTGGGATTTCTGTTCTGTCCAATGATCTGTGTGTCTGTTTTAAGCCAATACCATGATGTTTTTGATTACTATACTTTATCAGATATTATGAAACCTTCAGCTTCTCTTTCTCTCTTTCTTCCTTTCCTTTCCTTCCCTCCCTTCCCTTCCCTTCCCTCCCTCCCCTCCCTCTTTTTTTTTTTTTGGTGGTACTGAGTCCAAGAGGCTTCTCTGATTTATATGTCCATCACCCACCCACCTTTTCTTGTAGACAATGTCTTGCTCAGTTACCCCAGCTGGCCTCAAGCTTGCAGTCCTCCTGCCTCATCCTTCCAAGTAGCTGGGATTATAAGCATATGCCATCATTCCTGGCTTCAGCTTTATTCTTTTTGTTCAGGATTGCTCTGGCTACTTATTCTTTTTTTTGTTTTCCTTTTCCTGATACTTGGGATTGAATTCTGAGCCTTATGCATACTAGGCAAGCGCTCTGTCATGTATCCCTGGCCATTATTTGAGAACTTTTGTGTTTCCATATGAATAATAGTTTTTTTTTTCCCCTGTGAAGAATGGCATTGTTATTTTGATAGGGATTGCATTGAATCCTTAAATTGTTTTAGGTAGCTATGGACATTTTATCAATTCTGTCCACGAACATGGGGTGTTTTACCATTTTTTTGACATTTTGGGATTCAGATCTTTGGTTGAATTTAATCCTGTGTATTTTCTTTTATAGCCATTGTGAGTGACATTGCTTGCTTTCTTAGCATGTTCTTTATTGGCATATTAAAAATGCTGCTGATGTTTGCATGTTGATTAAAGCTCTTACAGTTTAACTGAATTTGTTTGGTTAATTCCAGTCATCTTTTGGCAGCGTTTCTTTTAGAGGAGCGTTTGCTTTTGGACTAGAGTAGAGGTAGGAACTGTCCTAATAGAGTGCGTGGTCATAAGACATTTCACGTGGACATTGAAGACCTTCAGAATGGTGACAGAACATGGGATCAAGAAGGACTGAACCAGTTACCAAAGATGTCAGCAAATGTGGCAGATTTGATTAGGAGCTTGGTAGAAGGATAGAGCTGAGAAGGGATTAAGTGATAGATTTAGTTTTTAGGTATTTCATAAAGCATGAAGGTGAAAGAGTAGTGATTTAGAGGTGGTAGTGGTGATCTAAGAAAAGTGTCCACGTTCTTTTGAGAGGGAAATGCAGCTGTCACTTGAAAGCAATGCTGTAAATTAGGATTTAGATAACACAAGAGGATTGAAGGTTACATTCTCTAAAAAAGTTCAGGATGCAGAATTTAGTTGTATTGTAATGGGCATTCAAGGGGCACTGGAGGATCAGAAAGGAAGACCTATAGGGACAACAAAAATCTGGGGGGAAAAGGCCAGTTACGGGAATTGGGATAATAGAAAAGGTAGTGGAATTAGGATAATAGAAAAGGTAGACTACCAGATAGGTTTGCAGTTTGGATTAATGGCTAGGAATGATAAAGGGGATTAACCAGTCTGAAAATTTAAATGGAATTCTGATAAAAGTTGTTTAGTGTCTTCTTGAGATAGAAGGGGGATTAGCAGAGATGACAGCAGCTATATAGATATGATAATCAAGCTTTAGCATATCTTGGTCAAATCACTAAGGAGTATTTGAGTGGAGTGGAATTATTAACATAGAATATTACTGTTTCTGGAGAGATTTTCCTTCAGGTTGGCTTTATTCTCTTAACTCTTGGGGAAATGGTTGTTTAATCAGTTAACTGTTAATTATCCTAGTTTCAGATTCTCTTCATATGATAGAGAAAATTCTGTATCATTAGAGAGATGTTGAATACCTCCCCCTTCTAGCATTCTAAGAAATCTCATAAGAGAAAGTGAGATTAGACATTAATTCTATACAATTTTTTTTTAAAGATATTGGGGATCAAACCTAGGACCTTACTCATGCTAAATTCACAGCTGCTTTTTTTCGTATTTTGTGACAGAGTTTTTCACTAAGCTGCGTAGACGGTCTCCAACTTGCAATCTTTCTGCCTCAGCTTCCCTAGTAGCTCAGATTTTGGGTGTGCATTTTCCTAATCTCTTATGTGTCCCCAGATTGTGTTCTGAACATATAAATTTGCTCATAAAAGCTAGATTACTTTTTATTTTAATTCCTTAAAAGAGATTAGCTCATGCTGTCATATAACAGTTGTAGTTATCATGTTGGTAGTATTGCTTCAGTTGTCTCTGCTCTGAGACCAAGTGTCCCTTCATATAGTATATGTATGTGTGTGTATATACATATGTATTAATTATTGGTTTTTATTTTACTTACCTGCAGTACTAGAAATGAAACTGAGAGCTTCATGTAAGCACTCTGTCACTGAGCTACATTCCCAGCCTATATCAGTATTCTTGATGGTCTCTTTGTGGTCAGGACCAACTTGGAGTGGGAGATTTTTAGGATTGTGAGTAGAAGTTCTTTGCATTCCATCCTATAGTTGTGTATCATTGATTCCCAGTTGTGGACAAATTTGCCTTTCAGGGAATCTTTGTCAATATCTGGAAACATTTTTTGTTGTCTCCACTTGGTATGGATTGAGACTGCTACTGGCATTGAGTGGGTAGAGACCAGGGATTCTACTGAAAATCCTACATTGCATAGGACAACCCCCCACAACAAAGAATTATCTTGCTCAAAATGTTTAAATTGCCTTGGTGTACATTAACTAACATCTGAATACTTAGTGACTAGTTAAGGGCTGAACTACATGATCTAATTTAAACTGTAGGACAGTTCTGTGAGGTAAGTGGTAAAGTGTTATCACTTTATTATGAAGGAAGGCCTTGAAGGACCATTCATCATGAGAAAACAGGATACAAACTTTAGGAAATTTTTAGTACATAAGTATTCAGGATACAAGTGTGGGTTTTTTTTTTTTTCTTTTTTGGTTTGTTTTTTTAAAAGGCCTTTCTTTAGTTCTTATTCTTTTGCAGGGACAAATATTTATAGAATATTTATGGAAGTACATAATTTATTTTTAATCTTACAGATCTAGAAATGGCCATTGCCTACTGGAACTTAGTGCTTAATGGAAGATTTAAATTCTTAGACTTATGGAATAAATTTTTGTTGGTAAGTTCACATTTTCTATAGTTCCATATATTTTCTCCATGATTATGCTGTATGTAAAGAGGAATTAACATTTTAAAGCATGATTACTCATTTCAGAGCATGTAAATGGACATAGAATAAGAAATTTGATTATCAGAATTGCATTCTTATATTTAGTGTCATCTGGACTATTTTTTTCTAACTCTTTATAGTGATACGAATGTTTTTATTTTTTAATAGGAACATCATAAACGATCAATACCAAAAGATACTTGGAATCTTCTTTTAGACTTCAGTACGATGATTGCAGATGACATGTCTAATTACGATGAAGAAGGTAATAAAACTTTTTTTTTTTTTTTTTTTTTTTTAATTTGCCATCTTTTATGTGGTGGGGGCGTTACTGGGGATTAGACCCAGGGGCACTTTACCACTGATGTAAATTACCTGCCCTTTTGTATTTTTTGTAACAGGGTCTCACTAAATTGCCCCTTTTGTCCTTGACTTTGGAATCTTTCTCTCTTAACCTCCCTGAATCATTGGGATTGTAGGTATGCCCTGTTTCTAATTTTTTTTTTTTTTTTTTTTTGTTACCGGAGATTAAAACTAGGGGTGCTTAATCACTGAGCCACATCCCCAGTCCTTATTTTTTACAGACAGGGTTTCACAGAGTTGCTTAGGGCCTTGCTTAGTTCTAGCCTTAAACTTGTGAGCCTCTTGAGCTGCTAGCGTTGTAGCATGAGCCACTGTACCCAGCCTCTAATCTCTTTTTATCACATATCCCTGAACTTCCTATCCAGAGGCTGTTTTTCTTAGAGTTGAATTTTCCTCCTGAGCTTTTATTTATTCTCTTTTATTTTTTGGTTTTGGGGCTTCAGCGTGTTGAATTTATCCTGTCATATGAAGATATAGTTTTTTTTTTTTTTTAATCTTTTTTAGATGTTGGTGGGCCTTTATTTTGTTTTATTTATATGCGGTGCTGAGATTCGAACCTAGTGCCTTGCACATGCTAGGCAAGCACTCTCCCACTGAGCCACAACCCCAGCTCCCAAGATATAGTTCTTTATCTTTAGTAGTATTCTTTCTTCACTTATCTCTGCTTCAGGACCAGTTTAAAGGCCAAAAGGTCCTGGGCATTAGCCAAGACTGCCACTTCTGAGCTATGCCCCCAATCCCTATGTATGCTATTTTAAATGTATGTAATGCCTTCATTTTCTTTACCATCTATATCATTTGGTTTCTTTAAAATCCAGTGAGTGGGTTAGAGGTGTAGCTCAGTGGTAGAACACTTGCCCAGCATGTGTGAGGCCCTGAGTTTGGTCCCCAGCAAAAGAAAAGAAAAAAAGCCAACCAGTATTCTTGTCTGCCAGAAAAACATAAGAAAAGCATGAGTGATTTTCACTTATATTTTAGATTTTCAGTTGAAAGAATATATTCTCTTCTTAATGTGTTTTTATATTTACTCCTATGTATTTTTATTGTTTTCTGCTAGTTTGCAAGCTCTTTAAGTTCACTGATTTTGTCTAATTTGAAATGCACTTTAGTTATAGGTATTCAGTAAACATTCATTGATTGAGTACTTTTCTGCTGTTTCTTCATAAAAATGATGCTGCCATCTACTACCACTATATACACTTTTTTTTGTTGTTTTAAATTGATTTATTCACACATACTTACCTAATCCCCCTCGAAAATTAACAGGATGGCTTTTTTTTTTTTTTTTGGTGCTGGGGATTGAACCCAGGGTCTTTTGCATGCAAGGCAAGCACTCTACCAACTGAGCCATATCCCCAGCCCTAGCAGGATGACTTTTTGAGATTGCTAAATATGGTAGTATTAGAAAAATCTTCTATGGCTGGTCTTGACCTCTTTGTAGTGTCCTGGAACCATTTAAACTAACCAGGGATGGTGTCTTCTCTCCATTTTTGTTGTCATGTATTGTCTTCACTGTGTTTAATCTTACATATGCCTGATAATTAGGCTTTCTGTTAGGTTTTATGCAAAACTAGAGACCTTCCTGATTTGGAGATTGGCATGAAGATATGTAGAGATGTGCAATTTAAAATCTTTTAGTCATTTATTTTCATGAAATAGAATAGATTTTGATACTTGCTGTTAGTTTTCTTTTTAAGAGTGCCACAAAATGCCTGGAAACTTGTTTCTTCCTGCTATGCTCACAGCGCTGGCAGCATGTTATCACTTAATGGCCATCCATTAGGCTGCCAGTTTTGATCAAATTACTTCCGTTGCCAGACTTCAGTGGCCTTCAGGAAACCAGAATGCTGTAGTATTGATTGATTGCCAGAAGAATTATTTTTATCACTTAGGGAGCAACCATATGTTGGAATAACAGATTAGAGAGAATACAAGGAGTATTTGGGGTAAAAACTACAAAGCTTGAATTTTGAAAGACTTATTAGTGGTAAAAGATAAGAATGATATAATTTAACTCTTAGGAAGATATTTTTTAAAAAACAAAGGAAGGCTGAGTACAGTGGTACATGACTATAATCCAGTAGCTCAGAAGGCTGAGGCAGGAGGATTGTTCAAAGCCAGCCTCAGCAACTCAGTAAGGCCCTAAGTAACTCAGCAAGACCCTGTCTATAAACAAAATGTAAGAAAGGGCAGGTGATGTGGCCCAATGGTTAAGTGCCCCTGGGTTCAATCTCTACTACCAAAAAACAAAACAAAACAAAACCACCAAAGGAATCTATTAAAATATTAGCCTTACTTTGGTTTTTCTTTTTTCCCAGGAGCATGGCCTGTTCTCATTGATGACTTTGTGGAATTTGCACGCCCTCAAATTGCTGGGACAAAAAGTACAACAGTGTAGCACTAAAGGAACCTTCTAGAATGTACATAGTCTGTACAATAAATACAACGGAAAATTGCACAGTCAATTTCTGCTGGCTGGACTGAACTGAAGATCAATCCTCACAATTCAAACTGAGGGTTGAGACAAAACTTTAAGGATACATCTTGGACCATATCGTATTTCATTCTTCTAATGGTGGTTTGGGCTTGTCTTCTAGTCTGGGCCGCTCTAAACATTTATAATTCCAACGTTGTGGATTTCATCTTATATCTGTGGACCATCCTAGTTTATTCTCCCATAAGTCTTAGAAGCTTTATGGTGATTATTTTGAGGTTTCCATTCTCGCATAAAGCACAATGCTGTCTTCATCAGAAAACAGTTTGGCATAAGAATTAAACATAATGAACATCACAAACAATTTATAAGAACTTCTTAAATATATGCTTTGGGCTAGTTGCAAAGACTATGCTGATAGCACTTCCAATGAGAGTGATATATTTAAGTGTACTGGATCTGAAATGGTGTTTTGGTTTGGGGGGATATTTTTTTTTCCTGACAAATCACATGTGTTGTTGATGTGCGTAGAGAATCTGATGAAAGAAACGTCAAAATAACCAACGTGAAAAATTTTTAGGATAACTTGGTGCCTACCTGAAAAATGTGTTTCAGACTCATAATTTCAAAAAGGTTTCACAGAACTAGTCTGCATTTAACTTTACCCATGTTTATATATAATGGTCCTACAGGGAGCTTTTATTTAGAAAATGTCTGCATAATGTTAGATTCCACTCTTATCTACATTATGCGCTACATAATTGGATTTCATTATGCTTTTGAAATGCTTATATGCCTATCAATAAGTTAAACTATTTAATTTGTTTTGAATGTTTTGGGTTGCCACACAATACAATATTCTAAATTTAGGCATAAGGGTTTTTGGTTTTGTTTTTGTTTTTTTCTTTCTGGTCATCGCACTATGGAACACAAATGAAATTCTTTTAATTTATAAAAAGATAGTAGGAATTAAATTTTGGAAATGGTTGTGATGAGCCATGAAGTTCAATCTATATAATATAGGTACTGCTCTTTCAGAAAAGTAGTCCATTTTTGATGACTTCTTATTTTGTTGAAATTGCTTTAACTGCTAATCACTGTGGTTGCCAAATATTTACTTCAGGAGCAAAGATTTTCAAACAAGCATGTACTTGATGCAAAATACCAATCTGGCTTCTATTTTTGTAAACTTAGTCTTTTTACTGTTTTTCTTTCACTCAAATTAGTTCAGTTTTCACATCAAAGCAGAATACTCTCTTGTATGCATTTTTTTTATTACAAGACCCATGAACTGCTTTCCTGCTGAAAGTGCTCATTTCTCTGCTTATTTACTGACATGTGAAGAAGGGTTTATTGGTTTCTTAAACATTTCCGTAAGGCATGTTAAAAATGCTGAACTTCAAACGTTAGATGACTGTGGTCTCTTAATAGGAACAGATATTGCTTGGTATTTCCAGGTACTCTCTAAGGTCTAGTATTAAAAAAGGAATGTATGTATGTACTTCAGAATAGCAGTACGTTTTATGCAGATGTGGAAATGATTTTAAGAAACAATGACATTAAAACTGCTTTTTATTTACATGATTTGGAAATTGACTAAAAAGCTTATCCCATAGATATTATATTAATATTCCAATCATAACTTTAATTGAAGAATGTAAGTCTGCAGAAAGAAAAATTATAAAATTTCTGTTCAGGTTACAGGAATTGGTTATTATAAAAGAAAAACAAAAGAAGGAAAAGAATCCTGCTGTTTTCAGTATTTCCTGATTTAATTTTTGTAAATATGAAGAGGAACTTCAATTATGAAAAAATTTTAAATGATACATATATGTGTTTTCTGTCTTAAAGATTCAAATTTTATTTTCTGTCTTAAAGATTTCAAGTTATGTTATTGTTTTCAGATTGACTAATTCAAGTATGCTGTGTTTTGAAATGAGATCACATTAGCCTTTTTTTCCCCCAATATAAATTGTTTTTCATAAAAATCTGATATTGGTTGTGGCCTAGTGCCTTGGATTTTACAGAATTTTCCTTTTAAATGCAAGCCCTCTTCAACAAAATAGTGTTTGTCATCAGTTTGGTACTAAACATTTATAATTACTGTGTAATTATAAACAAAAATACATAAAACTTTGAATATAATTATGTAGCATTAAAGTTAAGGTTGTTCACTATGATGGCATCTTAGAATTAAACAAAACTATTACTAGGGCTGAAAAGAGAAAATTGATTTAATGTGGTGTGATTATTCTGAGGATAAATGGTTACAGGGATATTTTGTACTAAATAATGCTTACACGTATGGTTGTATGCATGTGTTAGTGTGTGCGAGTTTGTGAGAGAGGAAGACACATACACACACAACTTGAATTGCTTTAATTCATAAGTGTTTCAGTCTTCATTCTGGTCACCTCCCCATGCTGATTCTTTGTTTCAAACTGACCCACAGGTACAGTTTCGTTTTTGCCAAATGTCAGAACAGGTACACATTTTAAAATGTAATGCTTTTTAAATAGTAAAATGTATAAAATTAGAAGTACCCACATATAAAAATACTTGAGAATCAAGGTTATCTTTAGTAAATATCATCTGCATATCTCTGTAAGTTCAATTGTGTTTCTTACAATCCCTGTCATATTACCAACAGAGGCAATAAAAGCTTCAGTGAAATTGCCATGACTAAATCTTTTCACATATTATTTCAGTGTATTATTTTTGAAAATACTAAAATATACCTGAAAACTTTTCCAGGAAGAATAATTATTCATAAAGAGCATTGTAATGGCAAGTTTTGGGGAGAAAAGATATGCCAAGTCTTGTTTACTACATTTAAAATGTTTACAACTATACTGGGCTGCTTTATTTAATTAACAATACTATAGTTGTGTAATATGGCATTGTAAGTGTGTTTTCTTCATTAGACTTTTAAAAAGTTTTAATGAGAGCAAGTACATTTATTTAACAAAAACCTGGAAAATCTTTTACATAATATCCTTACTGGGAGAATTCTTATTCCCCTCAGGTTTTAAGTGAAGTGTTA
Organism: Marmota flaviventris; assembly: GCF_047511675.1. Classification (NCBI taxonomy): domain Eukaryota; kingdom Metazoa; phylum Chordata; class Mammalia; order Rodentia; family Sciuridae; genus Marmota; species Marmota flaviventris. The sequence goes on from NC_092505.1 coordinate 84,451,571, forward strand.
TTTATTTTTTATTTGATGATAAGAAGTATGAGTAATTGTAGCTAGTTTAATGTGCACTTTGCTTAGAGTTTAAAACATGTTACTTTCAAGACTACTTGCTGTAGACCTGTAATTTTTGCATATTAATGACAGAAGAAAATTAAAACTAATGAAAAGAATTTTAGAATAAAAAAGAAAAGTGGTACTGGGGATATATTTATTATAGTCAACAAAATATGCCTTTGTAAAAAACTGAATCAGCTTTTAGGAAGAATTAATTTATGTAGTTCTAAATATTGAATTGTATATATTAAATAGGAAATACTTATGACATCTCAGTAATTTCCTTTAATGTTACCTTATACTTTTAACAATGATTTATATTGAATAGTTAAGTGTTTTAATTCGATTTTATCAAATTTGAAAATGTAATGATAAAACACTTTAAAATGTGAATTATATAATATATATCTGAATAACTGAGGACACAAAACCTGGATTGTGATTTCTACATAATATGGAAAATAGGGTTCAAATTATGGTTCATTTAGTTGGTTGTAAACTTTTGAGTGTACTTCTGAACTCCTTATTGCCTCCATTTTTACAATTCCATAGCAATAATTTTTATTTCATAGAGATTAATCGAAGTTATTTTCATGGCACCTTTACCTTTGATTTCTGAGGGGAAGGGATTCATATTTTGTAATCAAATTAAAAAATTCTTAGTTGTACTAATTTCCCTTTCCAGGTTTATCCTTATATTTTATTGCCATTTTGAGTGAACATTTTCTTTATATCTGATTCTGGAGGCAGATAGAATTTTTTTTTTTTAACTATCTGTTAGGCAAGTGGCATTTCCTGTTTATCAGTTTATTTGACTACTTTCCTCTAAGTTCAGTGTTTGTGTTATGTGACTTGTCTTTGGTTGATTTTTTAAAAAAAATCTGTCATAATCAGGAAATGATAAAAGGTGTATGGTCTTTGTAGCAAATGGAATTCCTAAAGAATAATGTATTTATGGAGTTTCAAAGGGAAATTAAAGGAAAATCATTTTATAGTTATTTTTTTTAATTGAGATTTAAAAAATTATTTAAATGTATTTCAAGTTTCTCTTTTGAGTGTTAGTATTTTCAATTTAAAAATTTTTGGAGTTGTGTTTTGCCAAAATCATAAGAGTATCTTGTAATTTATAACATTGGTTTTTAACGGCTATAACTTGGGGTTGCTTTGGGCCATAGCAGACAGGGTGTCTTCTACTTCATCTTTTTTTTTTTTTTTAAATTTTTATTGTTGGTTGTTCAAAACATTACATAGTTCTTGATATCTGCTTCATCTTTAGCTTTGTACTTTTATCTGTTGTAGGCACTTAGTGTTTCATATGAGACTTGACTTGAGTTTGATTTTAATAGTTAAATGTTCTCAATGGCTGCTGAGAGGGAACATTAACTGACATATCTGTACTTGGCTGAAATTCAAGCCATCCTGAGCATGGAAGTCAACAGTGCTTGGCTGAAATTCAAGCCATCCTGAGCATGGAAGTCAACAGTGCTTTGAAAATAAGAACCCATCAAATTCAAAGCAAAGAAGAATTTTGAAACAATTGAAATGTTTGAAACTTATCGGGGACAGCACTTGAAGTGACTTAATGAGCAAAGGAGGAGGAAAAAAATAGGAAAATATCTGTTTTCATATTTAGAAAGAATGTATGTATTTAAAAATGTTCAGTATAAATACTAAGATTTTTATTTCAGGTTATGAAATATTCTGAGAAAACTCATGGAAAATTGGGTCAATATCAAGTAACAGATTTTTATAAAATGGAATATTATAGGGTATAAGATTAGGGTAAAAACCAATTAGTAAAATAGAAAAGAGATGATCCTAATGTAAACAATAGGCAGATTTTTGTCACAATTACAAGACTTATAGCTTGAAGGAGCAATATTTGATCAGTAACATTCAGAGAGAGATTTACCTGGAAAGTCTTTCAAAGATGACTTGTTTAGTTTTCAAGCAATTGCTAATGTTAATCCTAGTAGTATATTAGAAGTCATTGTATTGGAATTATTTGAAATGAATGGGCTGTCAGTCTTAAAAGTTATTCCTAAGATTTTGTTATAATGGTGTTTAAAAGTTTTGGGTCTGGGATGTAGTTTCAGTGTTGAGAAGCACTGCCTACCATGAATCCAGTCTGAGTTCAATCCCTGGCATCAAAACCATTACAAAAATAGCTTTATTAACATAATTTATGTACCATAAAATTAATCCATTTAGATATACAAGAATTTAGCAAACTTATAGTTATACAATCATCACAATCCAATTTTTAGACCATTTTCAGTGGTCCAAAAAGTCTTTATTTTGCTCCTTTGAAGTTAATTCTCTTTCCTATTCTCAACTCTAGGTAAACTCACTGATTGCTTTCAAGTGTAAGTTTCCCTGTCTAGAAATTTCACCTAAGTAGAATCATACAGTTTGTACTTTTTTTGCATCTTTCATTCAGCATGTTGTAGAGGTTTATCAGTGTTTTACTTTATATGTACTTAGTTCTTTTGCTTACCGAATTATTCCAGTGTTTGGATATACTATGCTTTGATTTTCTAAACTGGTGATAAGATATTGGCTTACTCTTTTAATAATAATGCTATGAACAGTAACGTGTATGTCTTTGTGTGAACAAATTTTCATCTCTGCAATGGAATTGCTAGATTGCGTTGTAAATTTAATTTTTAAAAAAATACTGTGAAACTTTTTTCTAAAGTATCTGTACCATTTAGAATTCTGCCTGCCATAACATGCGAGGTTTGCAATTCACATTCTTGCCAATGCTTGTTTTTGTTTTTTACTTTTGCCATTCTGGTGGATATGTATTTTTTTAATATTTACTTTTTTAGTTGGACACAATAGTTTTATTTTTATGTGGTACTGAGGATCAAATCCAGAGCCTCGAACGTGCTAGGCAAGAGTTCTACTGCTGAGCCACAACCCTAGCCCTTGGTGGATATGTATTTTAAGTGTACAACTTAACACCTGGCTATCCTAATTCATATATGGAATGTGCAATTTGGGTGAGTATTCAAATGGCCCAAGGGATTGCTGTAGAATTAGTTACTAAAATCATCATGGATCTGTACTTAATGTGGAGGTAGTATTTTCTGTAACCTAAGCGGGTAATTCTTACACCTGTAGTGCCCTAAGTGATCTCTCTTCAGTTGCCGTGAGGTGGAGTGGTGCTGACTGTTGGTGTGTGGCTGGTGTCTCGTGTACCTTGCTTGATAGAGCTACCCAGTTAGCTTCTGACTGGTAAGGGTAATTAAAACTTAACATAAATTACTGTGTACATCTCGTTTTCCTAATCTTTTGGGAATTAAAAGATTGAGTTTATAGACATTTAGTTGATATCATTTATTGCTGAGCACTTTTCAGAGTGCTCTTGTAGTTGAAGTGAGTACATTTTATTTTTAAATGCTCTTATTAGCACATTATAGTTAAACATAATAGTTGGGTCCATCTTGACGTAATTATACATGCATGGAGTTTAATTGGGTTCATCTCAGTCCCCAGTGCCTTCTTTTTCCATTCCCTCCTCCTTCCCACTATTCCTCTATTATGCTGGTCTTCTGTCTAATTTGTTTTTTAAGTTGGTGCTTTATAGATATATGTAAAGATGGAATTTTTAGACATAATATAACCATTGAATTAATTCTACATTTCCTCCCCTTTCCTGCCCATCTCCCCACCGCCCCCATTCTTCTACTTCACTAATCTTCCCTCTATACCCTTAGAAAATATGACCCTGTCCTGCTTTTTTCCCTTATCTTACTCTAGCTTCCATGTGTGAGAGTGTTTGAGCCTTGACTTTCTGTGTCTGGTTTATTTCACTTAGTAAGATGTTCTCTAGTTCCATCCATTTGCTGACATGCCATAATCTCATCTTTTTTTTTGTAAAGATGCTATCAGGGAATGAACCTACAGGCGCTTATCTATTGAGAGACATCCCCAGCCCTTTTGTTTAATTATTTTGAGACATGATCTTGCTAAATTGCTTAGGGTCTCACTAATTTGCTGAGGCTGGCTTTGAACTAGTGATTCTCCTGCCTCAGCCTCCCAAGCTGCTTGGATTATAGACATGCATCATTGTGTCTGGCCATAATTTATTTCTTCATGGCTGAGTAAAACTTCATTGTGTATATTTATATATTATATTTTCTTAATTCATTTTTCTGTCAATGGGCATCTGGACTGATTTTATAATTGGCTATTGTGAATTATTCTGCTTGTAAATATTGATGTGCCTGTATCATTACAATATGCTGATTTTAGTTCTTTTGGGGTCAACACCGGGAGTGGCATAAGTGGGTCATATGGTGATCCTATTCCTGTTTTGGGGGGTGGGGTGGGGGTGGGGAAGGACTCTATATACTGCTTTCCAAAGTGGTTGTACTCATTTGCAATCCCACCAACAATGTGTGAGTATAAATTTTCCCCTACATCCTCACCAGCATTATAGATAGACTGATTTTTTTTTTTTTTCCAGTGCTGGGGTTGAACCCAGGGCCTTGTGCATGCAAGGTAAGCACTCTACCAACTGAGATATATCCCCAGCCCCTCCCTATATTCTTGATTGTTGTTCTAACTGGAGCCAGATGGATTCTCAATGATTTACATTGCCTGATTGCCAGGCATGTTGAGCATTTTTCCATGTGTTTATTTGGCCAGTATTTCTATTTTTAATGGAAGATTTTGGACACGCAAAAGGAGACTAACCTAATGAACCTGTTTCAACATGATTGATTCATGTCCAATTTTTTGTTTTAATATCTTATTTTTTAGGTGTAGATGTACACAACATAATGCCTTTATTTATTTATTTTTTTTATGTGGTGCTGAGGATCGAACCCTGGTCCCGCCTGTGCTAGGTGAGCGCTTTACCACTGAGCCACAATCCCAGCCCTGATTCATGGCCAATTTTGATTTATCTATGACACTCACTTTTTGACCATTAATTTATTTTGAAGCAAGGCCTAGAGAACAAATTATTTAATTTGTAAATAACTTCAGTATGTATGTATACAAGATAGAGCTTGTAAATATAACCATAATTCTGTTTTTACAGATAAATGTTAACAATTTTTTTTTTTTAACAATTTCCTAATGTTGGGCTGGGGATGTGGCTCAAGCGGTAGCGCACTCGCCTGGCATGCGTGTGGCCCCGGGTTCGATCCTCAGCACCACATACAAAACAAAGATGTTGTGTCCGCCGATAACTAAAAAATAAATATTAAAAAAAATTTTTTCCTTATGTTAATACTTTAAAAATAGAACTCCCAGAACTTAAAAAAAAAAAAAAATTACAAATGAGCAAAGGTTTTGAACTGACATTTCTCTAAATAAAATACAGAAATGACCAATATGCCTAGGAAAAGATGCTCAATATGCTTAGCCATAGGGAGATGCAAATCAAAACCACAAGAAGATATCACTTCACATTCATTAGGATTGCTTTAATAAGGATGACAGGGCTGGGGTTTTGGCTCAGCGGTAGAGCGCTCGCCTAGCACATGTGAGGCCCTGGGTTTGATCCTCAGCACCACATAAAAATAAAAAAGGTATCGTGTCCAACTACAACTAAAAAATATATATTAAAAAAAAGAAGAAGGATGACAACATTGGAGGAAAATAGATGGAATTTCAGAGCATTATGTGAAGTGAAATAAGCCAGACTCTGAAAGTCAAAGAGTTACGTTATCTCTCATGGAAGCTAGAGAAAGGGGGAGGGGTGTGTGAGGGCAGATTTCATGAAAGTAGAAGGAAGATTAGTAGAGAAGGGGACCAGAAGGAGGAAAAGGGGAGTTACTGGGTGTGGAATTGACCAAATTATGTCATGCATGTGTAAATGTGTCTCAGTGAATCCCACAATTATGTATAATTTCCTTTTAAAGGAAAGTTTTTAAATTTTTGTAAAAGTTCCTTTTAAAATGAGGATATGGAAAAATTGGAAACATTGTTGGTGAGAATTAAATTGGTACAGCTGCTTTGAAAAAGAGTTTGGCTGTTCTTGAGAGTTAAACAGAATGTGATCTACCAGTTCTATTCCTAGGTATGTACTCAAAGAGAATTGAAAACGTTCACACAAAAACTTGTACATAAACACTGGTAGCATTTTATATTTGATAGTAGCTAAAAAGTTAAAACGATGCAAATGTTCATTAACTTGATAATATGCAATCCATACAATGAAGTAGTTAGTACTTGTAAGGTATTGACCTGATGCTACAAGGTGGATGAACCTTGAAAACATGCTATGTGAAAAAAATATTCACAAAAGGCCTATGTTTTATGATTCTGTTTATAGGACATGTCCAGAATAAGCAAATCTATAGAGAGAATTAGTGGTTTGGGTGAGAGGTGGAGAACAGTGAGCGACTGTTAATGGATATGTATTTCTTTTGGGATGATGAAAATATTCTGGAATTAGATAATGGTGATGGTTGTACAACTAGTGAATACACTAAAAACAGATTTTATGCTTTAAGACAGTCTTATGGCTTGTGGATTATATAGCCATATTTATTTTAAAAAATAAATACATGGCCTGGGGGGGACATAAAGCCCTGGGTTCAATCCCCATCACCACAAAATAAATAAATACAGGCATGCATATGTGGATTATATAGCCATATTTATTTTAAAAAGTAAATACATGGCCTGCGGATATTAGGCTCTGGGTTCAATCCCTATCACCACAAATAAATACAGGCATACCATAGATAAAGAAAATGGAGCTATGTAATACTGGCATTCTTTGGAGACATTGGAAAATTTGCTAATTTCACCTGATTTTGGTAAGACAGCTGCTCGTGATTCATAGGATTGTTACATATTTTGTGCACATGTAGCTCTAAATTTCCCCTCTTCAAAATATTTCCTTTTAAAAACACGAAAAATTGCGCCCTTCATTTTTTTTTTTTTTTTAAAGATGCTAGAGATTGAATCCAGGGCCTTGCATAGGCTAGGCAAGCACTTTACCATCAAGCTGAGCTACATCCCTATCCCAATCCCCTTTAAAAGTTGGTATTTTGTGTCAGGGTCATCTTACGTTGCTGAGGTTCAGGATCGATCCTCCTTCCTCAACCTCCCTAGTAGCTGGGATTGTAGGTCTGTGCCACTGCTCCCAGCCTGTTTTATAATCTTTGATGAAAGAAAGTTGGTAAATAGCAGAGGGAATCCATCTGATAGAATTGAAGGTTAAATTGTACTTTTGTCATATCTAGAAGATAAGTAGGAGGAATATGTTTCCAATTATTTTTCAAAGTTTAGGGCCTTAGAAGCTTTCTTACGAGTAGTGGTGTTAAAGGGCCACTCTGCATAGCACTCACGTTTGAATTACTGCCCAGCCCACATGTAGCTGATTACAGGTAGCTTGGGATCTGACTGTTGTACCTCTACTAAGCAACAAAGAATGGTGGTGGGTAGGTAGTTCCTGTGTTCTAACCTTAACCAGGGGAAAATAATGGCATAAAACATTTATGTCCTACAAAATTACCAAAAGAATTTAGGAAGTCTGTTAAGATGGAGTTACTTCCTTTGATTTTTCACTTCAAGCCCTCTCTGCTGCTCCCTTAACTTTTTGTGGTACTGTGGATTGAACTCACATGCTAGGTAAGTGCTGAACTATATTCCCAGCCCTTCCCTTACTTTTTTTTTTTTTTTTAAACAAGGGGTTAGTTTTATTTTCCCACAGGATTTTTAAAAATATAAACCAAAGATAAATTACATCTCACATCTCAGCCCTGTAATCTGCCAGCATGCCTTGTTCCTACAAGGTGCTACGTAAGACTATGTAGCAAAGTCTTTTATGGCATTTGAGATAAATAGAAAAAGCAGATCCTAGGGAAGCCTGGGCAGGCCCAAAGGCTGAGCTACACGCTGTTCTCCAGAGTAGTCCTTGTCTTCAGATCTTCATATCTTCTTATTCATAATAACATTGCCACTAGAGTCTTCATACTCTTCCTCAGTGTCAGGCTGTCATGTTTCTGAAGCCTTTTGCAATTTCAGCTTGGCCCCCAAGAAGACAGCATCCTCAATCTGTGTCACATTAGCAAAGTGGACAGCATTTGGGATGTCCAATCACCTCATGCCGTGGACATGACACCATTCAGGCCCACAAATCTCACAGTTGTGGTTGATATTTAGGCCATGAAGCTTATACAGCCAGTAAGGTTGGCCATCCCAGCCCAGGGGCAGGTTTTTTGGGGTTGTAAATGATCTCATTCTTTTCATCTTCAGTTTCACTCTCACCAATCTGCTCTTCCTCCTCCTCTTCTTGATCTTCTCTTGTCCTGGCTTGCTTGTGTTGTACATTTTCATGAATGAGCTATTGCTATTCCCCAAGATCTCCACATATTCATAAATCTGAGCTTCTAGGAAAGCAATGTCTTTGTTCCTCTCAGTGTCTCACTTTGATTTTGGATTTTTGGCAAACAGGTGTTAAGGGATTTCAGGGACTTTCCTTTTGTGCTGAATAATCTCTGGGCTTGCTCTTCTAGGGTCCCACCACATTTCAGCACTAAATCTAAGAGTGCAAATTTCAATCTATCCAGACCCATGGAGGCCTACTCCTCCCAGGAGGAGAATGCAGAGAGGTCAAGATGAGCTCCACATGGGTCAGGCACTGCTTGTCTCTTTCTGACATCCAGGAAAGGTACCATTATCCCACTTTAAAACTTAGTCTGAATCTTCCCCAGAAGTTCATTCTCATCTTGAATGGGCTTCACTCTATCCATGTAATCCTGAAGGTACTCAAGCAGCATCTCTACTGCATTCTTCCTTTCTTTAGTAATGTCAAAGGTGGACAGGAATGTACTATAATCCAGCTTCTCAGATGCCTTCAGATTAATGTATTTGAGGTTACAGTCATAGAGATCATATCCCTCTTCATCTGTAAACTCCACCAGGTTTTGTGCCTCTTCTCTTGGATTCTCACGGGCTTTCAGGAGCTCCTCAAATTCCATTTACATAGGCATACAGATCTCATTTGGGTGCTTCCAATGGAATTCCTTTATTTGCTTGAGTCTGTTATAGAATTCAGCAAACTCATTGGGTCCTGAAATAGCATTAAGCTCCTCCTTTTATAATCCATCTTTATCCTTATACAAATCCCTCAGATTCCCACTGACCTCCATATACTCATCTTGCATGGCCTGGGTGCAGTAGTCAGTATTGACCTGGTCCTGGCCAGTGGACTTCTTAGTGAGGATCTCTTTGGCCATGACATCCATGAGCCATTCTTTCTCCTCATGCTGCTGCTGCTGCTCCAGAGTTGTCTCCGTCTTCCCTTCGCTATGATATCTCCCTTCCCTTAATAGTGCTGTGACTTTGTTCACGGGAACTTGTGTACTTCTGTAGGCCAACCCTATTACAGCTGGGATAAATCTGTATAGCCCCCCCCCCCCCCAGTCTAGGTTTCCTAGCTGTAGCCAGTTCCTTGTCAACCTCTTCACCTTAGCTGATGAACTATGGGTTCATCTAGAGGGAAGGAAACCTTCATATTTGTAACCATCAAAAAGACAAATTTGAACAAATAAGTTAAATGATCTAATTGGACTTATTTGCAATTTATGAACGTGGTAGCAACTCACCTCAAAATAGAAACTACATTGGGCCTTGGCAAAATAGTTGTTTTTTATAAGAAAACTTGAACTAATGGGCTGGGGTTGTGGCTCAGCACTCGCCTAGCATGTGCGAGGCCCTGGGTTCGATTCTTGGCACCACATAAAAATAAAATATTGTGTCCAACTACACCTAAAAAATAAATATTAAAAAAAAAACCTTGAACTAATAGGAATGAAGAAACAACATTACACTGAAGGCAGATTGGTGCAGGTTACTTCAGGTTACTTTCCTTGTAAAGGTTAAAGCAGAGGCAGAGGAATCATAACTGGCTGAAACAGGACTTTTCTGGGGATTTCTCTGTCTCTCCTGATCCCTCAGAGGCTCAGATAAACAGCTTAGTTTTGGATGAATGTATCTTCATTTTATTTTTTTATTTTTTATTTTTTTTCTCATTAAACTTTGTTTTAATGGGTCTCAAAATTCTGTGACAGATTTTTGGTCAAGTTGTTTCCATTAAAAAGTACTGATTTTAATCCAGAGTATACAAAGAGCTCAAAAAATTAGACAATAAGAGAACAAACAACCCAATCAACAAATGGGCCAAGGACCTGAACAGACACTTCTCAGAGGAGGACATACAGTCAATCAACAAGTACATGAAAAAATGCTCACCATCTCTAGCAGTCAGAGAAATGCAAATCAAAACCACCCTAAGATACCATCTCACTCCAGTTAGATTGGCAGCCATTATGAAGTCAAACAACAACAAGTGCTGGCGAGGATGTGGGGAAAAGGGTACACTTGTACATTGCTGGTGGGACTGCAAATTGGTGCAGCCAATTTGGAAAGCAGTATGGAGATTTCTTGGAAAGCTGGGAATGGAGCCACCATTTGACCCAGCTATTCCCCTTCTCGGTCTATTCCCTAAAGACCTAAAAAGAGCATGCTACAGGGACACTGCTACATCGATGTTCATAGCAGCACAATTCACAATAGCTAGACTGTGGAACCAACCTAGATGCCCTTCAATGGATGAATGGATAAAAAAAATGTGGCATTTATACACAATGGAGTATTACTCTGCATTAAAAAATGACAAAATCATAGAATTTACAGGGAAATGGATGGCATTAGAGCAGATTATGCTAAGTGAAGCTAGCCAATCCCTAAAAAACAAATGTCAAATGTCTTCTTTGATATAAGGAGAGTAACTAAGAACAGAGTAGGGTCGAAGAGCATGAGAAGAAGATTAACATTAAACAGGGATGAGAGGTGGGAGGGAAAGGGAGAGAGAAGGGAAAATGCATGGAAATGGAAGGAGACCCTCAGAGTTATACAAAAGTACATACAAGAGGAAGTGAGGGGAAGGGGAAAAATAATACAAGGGGGACAAACGAATGTCAGTAGAGGGGGCAGAGAGAGAAGAGGGGAGGGGAGGGGAGGGGAGGGGGGATAGTAGAGGATAGGAAAGACAGCAGAATACAACAGACACTAGTATGGCAATATGTAAATCAATGGATGTGTAACTGATGTGATTCTGCAATCTGTATATGGGGTAAAAATGGGAGCTCATAACCCACTTGAATCAAATTGTGAAATATGATATATCAAGAACTATGTAATGTTTTGAACAGCCAACAATAAAAAATTAAAAAAAAAAAAAAAAGAAAGGGCTGGGGAGGTGATTCAATTGTTAAGCACCCCTGAGTTCAATTCCTGGTACCAAAAAAAGAATTAAACAAATGAATAAATTAGGAAGTGGTTATATCAGCCATTTCTCATGTTTGCCAACTTTAAAAAAAAAAAAAAAAAAAAAGAACATCATGGACATCAAAAGAAAAATAAAAAATAATAAGTCACAGAAAAGAACCCAGAGTGTACAACATCATGTTCACAAACCAGTTATTGACCCTACAATAGCTAATATGATTAGTAAGATAACAGAGGAGTATTCTTTGCACATCCTGGTTTAAGAGCTATTTTCTATTTCCAGGAACCCGATTCAGCTTTGTCTGGGTTTTCTTCCTTCCAGCTACCTATCTCCATGTGGCCAGAGCCTTCCTTTTCCCAACACAAGACAACATCTAACTGTGCCTCTTGCCCTTCCCTAAGAACAATACAAGAACTTTCCTCATAAAAATCCCATGTTTTTGCCTAATTCAAATCATCCTGACATCCCTCTTCCCCTCCCTGGGTATTTATGGCTTTTCATCTGGGAGGATAAGTCAAACTCTCAACTGATTCATAAGGGAGGACTTGTCTTGGCCTAGTCTGTCATCTTTGCTTAGTTGTAAAACATTCAGTGGCAATTCATAGCTTAGTGTCCTCATCTATGAAATGGGCATCTGTTGCAGTTTATGCCATTGTTATAGTTTGGATTTCAAATGTCCCCCAAAGGCTCATGTATTTCAAATGTCCCCCAGTGCAGTGGTGTTCAGAGGTAGGGCTTTTGGGAAGTGTTTGGATGACGAGGGGGTAACCTCATCTATAGGTTAGGTCCTTCCTTCCTTCCTTTCTCTTTCTTTCTTCCTTCCTTCTTTCTTTCCTTTTTTTTATATTTATTTTTTAGTCTTCGGCGGACACAACATCTTTGTTTGTATGTGGTGCTGAGGATCGAACCCGGGCCGCACGCATGCCAGGCGAGCGCGCTACCACTTGAGCCACATCCCCAGTCCCTCTTTCTTTTCTTTTCTTTCTTATGAAATCCAGAGCTCCTATTTGTTAGGCAAGTGCTTTATCACTGAATTATGGATTAGTCTATCAATGAGTTCATACTGAATGGATTATTAGGAGATGGGGCCTAGTCAGAGGAGGTGGACCTGTCCTTGAAGGGTATATTGTTCCTCTCTCTCTCTCTCTCTCCCTCCTTCCCAGGTGCCATGGGGTGAACAGCTTTGCTCTTCCATATCCTTCTGCCATGATGTATGAAAAAAAAAAAAAAAAAAAAAAGTACTGATTTTAAAAACTAATAACTTAAAACTGCCACACACAAAAAAACAAAATGGTCCACAAAACATTTTCCTTTCCTTCTGAAGGTTTTACGATGCATTGTTATCATTAACCAGTCTTTTACTATTAAACTTAAATGGCCAATTGAGACAAACAGTTCTGAGACCGTTCTTCCACCACTGATTAAGACTGGGGTGGCAGGTATTAGGGGTAATATTCATTTAGCCTTCTGAGCTTTCTGGGCAGACTTGGTGACCTTGCCAGCTCCAGCAGCCTTCTTGTCCACTGCTTTGATGACACCCACAGCAACTGTCTGCCTCATATCACGAACAGCGAAACGACCCAGAGGAGGATAGTCAGAGAAGCTCTCAACACACATGGGCTTTCCTGGAACCATGTCAACGATGGCAGCATCACCAGATTTCAAGAATTTAGGGCCATCTTCCAGCTTCTTACCAGACCGGCGATCAATCTTTTCTTTCAGCTCGGCAAACTTGCAAGCAATGTGAGCTGTGTGACAATCCAGTACAGGAGCATAGCCAGCACTGATTTGGCCTGGATGGTTCAGGATAATCACCTGAGCAGTGAAACCAGCTGCTTCCATTGGTGGGTCATTTTTGCTGTCACCAGCAACATTGCCACGGCGAACATCTTTGACAGACACGTTCTTGACATTGAAGCCCACGTTGTCTCCAGGAAGAGCTTCACTCAGAGCTTCATGGTGCATTTCAACAGACTTTACTTCAGTTGTGACATTGACTGGAGCAAAGGTGACCACCATGCCAGGCTTGAGAACTCCAGTCTCCACTCGGCCCACAGGGACAGTACCAATACCACCAATTTTGTAGACATCCTGGAGGGGCAGACGCAAAGGCTTGTCAGTTGGACGAGTTGGTGGCAGGATGCAGTCTAAAGCTTCAAGCAATGTGGTTCCACTGGCACTGCCATCTTTACGGGTGACTTTCCACCCCTTGAACCAAGGCATATTAGCACTTGGCTCCAACATGTTGTCACCATTCCAACCAGAAATTGGCACAAATGCTACTGTGTCGGGGTTGTAGCCAATTTTCTTAATGTAGGTGCTGACTTCCTTGACAATTTCCTCATATCTCTTCTGACTGTAGGGTGGCTCAGTGGAATCCATTTTGTTAACACCAACGATTAGTTGTTTCACACCCAGTGTGTAGGCCAGAAGGGCATGCTCACGGGTCTGCCCATTCTTGGAGATACCAGCTTCAAATTCACCGACACCAGCAGCAACAATCAGGACAGCACAGTCAGCCTGAGATGTCCCTGTAATCATGTTTTTGATAAAGTCTCTGTGTCCTGGGGCATCAATGATAGTCACATAATACTTGCTGGTCTCAAATTTCAACAGGGAGATGTCAATGGTGATACCACGCTCACGTTCAGCTTTCAGTTTATCCAAGACCCAGGCATACTTGAAGGAGCCCTTTCCCATCTCAGCAGCTTCCTTCTCAAATTTTTCAATGGTTCTTTTGTCGATCCCACCACATTTGTAGATCAGATGGCCAGTAGTGGTAGACTTGCCCGAATCTACGTGTCCAATGACGACGATGTTGATGTGAGTCTTTTCCTTTCCCATTTTGGCTTTGATTTAGCGGTGGTTTTCACGACACCTGTGTTCTGGCGGCAAACCCGTTGCGAAAAAAGCTGTATCTTCATTTTATATATCAGGAAGACAAATAGCAGTTCAGTCCAAACCCATTGCCCACTATGAGTTACTACAACATGAAGTGTTTTACGTCTACAAGGGAAGAATAACTTCTCTTCATAGCAAAAGATCTTTCATTTCCTATAGAGAAAGAGGAGTCTAGAAAGTAGTTACTTTAAAATGTTTTCTAAAGTTAGTTTATTTATGCCAGATCCTTACAGAGAGCCTGTTTGATTTGTCGGTTTCTTTCAGAGTAAGAGACCCCACTGCTTTGGAATATGCCTTTCCCTTTGACCAGGCTGGAGATGAGCCATCCCTTGGTCTAGAGATGCTTAGTGCCAGGATATGGCTGTGAGGGCTTATCCAGTCATGCAGGGTACCTACCAGCTCTCAACCTAGCTGATTTAACCGCTTAAGCTCTGGCATGCAGACTCTTCTCAAAGACGGTTTTTGTCCTTTCCATAGAACCTTATCACTTCTGAGATCACAACTGGCTGTTTCCAATTTAAGTACCAACTGGCTCAGCATGAGATACCCATTTTGGTGAGCATTTTGATTCTATTCAGTTTGAAGAAATAATCCATAAAATGACAATTCAGCCCCAAATGGAACCCTTTCGAAAATATGACTAAAACAGGCTAGGTTTTATATCTGTTGTGGGTAGTTAGCAGAATCCCTTTTGTCTCTATTATCCCAGCCTTCTCCTGACTTCTAAGAAGCAGGACATACCACTGCTTTACAGAGAATATTATTAAAAGTACTTTGAGACAGCAGTGGGCCTGATCTCTTTGTTAAAATTCTGTGAAAAAACACCCATCTTTATATTTACAGATCCTTGAAGATACAAATCCTTAGAATAGGATTTGTTTGCCTTCCTCTTATTGGATTATCAAATACTTTAAAGAGATTCTGGATCAAGTCCTTTATTAGATATGTATTTTGTGTTTACTTTTTTGGCTCCTTCTCCACCCTCCTTTTCCTTCTTTCTTTCTATTCTTTTTTTTGTTGTTGTTGTTGTTCCGGGGATTGAAATTTAATTTGGATAAAGTTCTATCAAATCTTTTTCAACAGGAAACACTTTTAGTGTTGGATCTAAACACACTAAATATTTAGTGTTGGATCTAAACACTAAATATTGATTCAAGGTCACTAAAATTTTTATTTTTTATAGTTTTAGGTCTTCAATTTAGGTTTATGACTCGATTTGAGATAATGTATACACATGGTATGTGAAGTAAGGGTCTAATTTTCTACCTTTTTTTTTAGAAAGAGAGAATTTTTAAAAAAAATATTTATTTGTAGTCTTCGGTGGTCACAACATCGTTATTCTATTTGTATGTGGTGCTGAGGATTGAACCCAGCGCACATGCCCGGCGAGCGTGCTACCGCTTGAGCCATATCCCCAGCCCCTCTACTTTTTTTTTTTTTTTTAAAGGATGTCTAATTTTTCCAGCACCATTTGTTAAAAAAGCTATTCTTTCCCAATTTAATTATCTTAGTAATTTAAAAAAAATCAATAGCCCATATATGTGTGGGTTTATTTCTGGACTTTCTTCTGTTCTGTGATTTTGTCAACTTCAATAAAAAATAGAGATTCTCCAAGGAATAATGATATTTATTTGAGAATAGCAGAACATTGCAGTGAAAATACATGTGCTATAAGTAAACCATGGGTATATTTTAAGACCGTGGGGCAAAGGGCAAGGGTTTTTATTTTGTCTTGTTTTTTCAGTGCTGTAGATTGAACCAGGGCTGCTTTTAGTTCCATCCCCAGCCCCTCTTTATTTTTTATTTTGAGATGGATCTCACTAAGTTGCCAAGGCTGATCCCAAACTTGCCATCCTCCTGCTTCAGCCTCCAGGACAAAAATGAGCAGGATTGCATCAGATTTCTGATTTTTTTTTTTTTTTTTTTTTTTTTTTTGGTACCAGGAATTGAACCCAGGGGTGCTTAACCACTGAGCCACATCCCCAGCCCTTTTTATATATATTTTTTTGAGACAGAGTCTCACTAGCTTGCTGAGGTCTTTGAACTTGCGATCTTCTTGCCTCAGCCTCTGGAGCTGCTGGGATTATAGGTGAGCCTGCATCAGATATTTTGAAACAAGAATCTCCTTGGCTTCAATAAATAATAACAGCAGTGGCATCAGTCTGAGGTTAAACAGACAGTTGCTGGGCAGATGTCTTTGTAGAAGCACTTTTTCCACAAAGGTTGTGGTGGCTCTGTGGAAGTGTGTGGTTCTGGCGCTCTTTGGTTACTGTGGTTACTATCAGTTACTATAGTAGTTCTGGGTAAGAACCTTTCTTTTGTCACTTCCCTGCTTTATCTATTTCTCTCTCTTTTGTTTTAGGTGCCTCCATTTTGCTCTAACAACTGTCACATTTCTCTCACAATATGTGTCATCTTCCACATACACGTACCACTCTGCCTTGGCTACTGCAGCTTTATGCTTTGACATTGGTGCTTTAAGTTCTTCAACTTTGGTCCTTGGCATTTCCATATGAATTTTAGAATCAAATTTTCCTATTAAAAAAAAAAAGCTTTGCCTAAAATCCTGCTGGGATTTTGATGGATAGTGTTATAGATCAAGGAGAGGCCAGTTTGCCCCAGAGGATATTTGTAAGAATGTCTTTAAACATTTCTTAATTACAATTGGAATGGGGTGGTGCTACTGGCATCTAGTGGTGCCAACGATGTTGCTAAACATCCTACAATGCACAGAACAACCCTATACAATAAAGAATTAGCTGATCCCAAATGTAGTGCAGAAAATTGCTGAATAATGGGGGTATGAACATCCATCCACAAGTATTTGTTTGAGTACCTGTTTTCACTTTGTGTGTGTACGGTGGGGGGACAGGGTCTTGCTAAGTTTCCCTTGAATTTGCAATCCTATTGCCTTGGCCCCAAGCAGCTAAGGTTACTGGTGTGCACCATCATTATGCCGTTCCTGTTTTCACTGATTTTACATATATGCTTAGGATTGGAACTGCTGATACAGTAATTCTATGTTTAACTTTTAAATGAGGAACAGTCAAACTGTTTTCCAAAGCAGCTGCGCCAGTTTACATTTCTACCAGTGCTACATTATGAAGGTTCCACTTTCTCCACATTCCTGTTAACATTTGTTATCATTTATCTTTTGATTAAAGCAATCTTAGTGGGTATGAAGAATTTCATTGTGATTTTGATTTGCATTTCCCTAGTGATTAATGCTAATTCGAGTATTGGCCATTAGCATATTTGCCTTTAGCAAATATCTGTTTAAATCTTTGTCCATGAAGTTTTTTTTTTTTTTGAGAGAGAATTTTTTAATATTTATTTTTTAGTTCTCGGCGGACACAACATCTTTGTTTGTATGTGGTGCTGAGGATCGAACCCGGGCCGCACGCATGCCAGGCGAGCGTGCTACCGCTTGAGCCACATCCCCAGCCCAGTTTTTTTTTTTTTTTCTATTATACTAATAAACAACGTAAAATGTACCATGTTAACCATTTTGGAATGTGCAGTTCAGTAGTATTAAGTACATTCAAACTTGTGCAACAGAGTTCTAAAACTTTCCATCTTACAAAACTGAAACTCCCTACTACCCTTCCCCCAGCCCTTGGTTACTTCCAACCTTTGTTTTTTCTTGCTTTCCTTTTTTTTGTTTTTTTTTGTTTTTTTTGCAGGGTACTGGGGATTCAACCCAGCGACACTTTACCACTGAGCTACCTCTTTAGTCCTTTTTATCTTTTTTTTAAATTTTTTTATTGTTGGTTGTTCAAAACATTACATAGTTCTTGATACATCATATTTCACACTTTGATTCAAGTGGGTTATGAACTCCCATTTTTAGTTTTTTGATTGTCAATAGAATTTATTTATATGTGGTGCTGAGAGTTGAACCCAGTTCCTCACACATGCGAGGCAAGCGCTCTACCACTGAGCCGAAACCCCACCCCCCTTTTTTTAATCTTTTATTTTGAGATAGTCTCTTGTTGAGTTGTTGAGGCTGGCCTTCAACCTGAAATTTTCACTCAGCTTCCTGAGTCACTGGGATTACAGGTGTGCAGTGCTGCGCCTGGCACACCAATCTTTTCTTTTCTATAGAATTTACTACTTTAGAGATCCCATATAAGTGGAATCAGAGTATTTGTCTTTTTTGAGACTGGCTTATTTTCAAAATGTCTTCCAGCTTTGTTCATGTTGAAACATTTGATAAGACTTTCTTCCTTTTTTATGGCTGAATAATATTCCATTGGATGTACATACTCCATTGGATGTACATACTCCATTTATTCACTCATCTGTTGATGGACACTTGGGTTACTTCCACCTCTTGACTCTTGTAAAAAGTGCTTTTATGAACATGGATATGGCAAGTATCTTTTTGAGAACTTGCTTTCAGTTCTTTGAGATACGTTCCCAGAAGTGAGACTGCTGAATCATATAGTAGTTTTGCTTTGAAGTTTTGGAGGCATGGCCATACTGTTTCCATAGCAGCTTTACCATTTTATAATCCTACTAAGAGTATGCAAAGATTTCCATTTCTCCTTACCTCTTGAACTATTGTTATCTTTTTCTTTCTTTCTTTTTTTTTTTTTTTTTTAACAGTAGACAGTCTACTTATTCTGAAGTAATATGTCACTGTGGTTCGGGTTTGCATTTCTTTCCTGATTAGTGATATGGAACTTTTTTTTTCATGCTTGTTGGTCTTCTGTTTATCATCTTTGGAGAAATGTCTAAGTCCTTTGCTTATTTGAAAACTCAGGTTGATTTTCTTCTTGTTATTGAGTTGTAGGAGTTTTTTCCTAGCCCCTTGAAAGATAAATGTTTTACAGATATTTTTTCCCATTCACTATTTTTTGTGTCCATCAATGCTCAAGAGATTTTCAGTTTGATGTGTAGCCCTGTTTGTCCATTTTTGCTTCTGTTGCAGGTGCTTTTGGTGTGATATCCAAGAGCTCACACAATCAAATGTCATGACGATTTCTCTGTTTTCTTTTCTTTCTTTCTTTTTTTTTTATTGGTACTGGGGATTACAGCCAGGGGCACTTTACCACTTTGATACATTCTCAACCCTTTACATTTATTTTTGAATTTTGGGAAAGGCTATGTTGCTGAGGCTGGCCTGAAACTTGCCAAGCTCTTGCCTCAGCTTCTTAAGTCACTGGGTTCCTTTACATTTTCTTTTGGGAGCATTATAGTTTGGGATTTTATGTTTAGGTCTTTGATCCATTTTGAGTTAATTTTTGCATATGGTATAAGGAAGAATCTAACTTTATTATCTTGTGTTTGGATGTTAGTTTTTCTATCACCATTTTTTGAAAAAACTGTCCTTTCTCCATTGAGTGGTCTTGGCACCCTAGTTGAAGACCATTTGACCATATGTGTGAGAACTTATTACTGGGATTTTTCTGATCCGTTGGTCTATATGTTTGTTTTCATGCCAGTGACATCCTGTTTCCTTGTTGTCATTTTGTACTAGATTTTGAAATCAGGAGTTGTGAGTCCTCCAACTTATTCTTTTCAAAAATTGTCTTGGAGAGCAAGTTCTTTCCTTTTGCCTCTGTAGCCACAACTTTGAAGGTGTCCAAGCATCAGAAGAGTGCCCTGAGCTGTGGCCAAAGATCATCTGGTGTCCCCAGGGAAGTCAATGAAATCAAAATGCCAACTTCTATCAGCAGCTCTGGAAGATGGTAAGAGAGAGGCTGATCATCTGCAATCCTGTGCCTGACTGTTCCCCACTCCATGCTTGAAAAACACCTAGGCTTACCAGAAGGGCGGACACATGGACATAATAAGAGAAATGGTATGGCCGATGCTCAAATGCCAGACAAGGTAGCCTGGGTGAGGAGATGCAGATTCTGCAGGTGGTCCAGAAGATACTGTGAATCTAAGATGACTGATTCCCCACATGTCACAGCCTGTACCTGCAGGGTGCAGGGGAGCGTGTTCAAAAGCAGGTGGATTCTCCATTCATGTGTAATGTCCACGAGAGCCAGATCTGTAGTTGGAGACTATATCAATCATTGTTAAGGACTGAGGGGAAGAGAATGCAAGAAGCTCCTGGCTGCCCAGGTTGAGGTGGAAGGGCAAGACTAGGGAGCTGGTGAGCACCTCCAGGCCAAGGAGGAGATGGGGGTTAACATGGTCCAAGCAGCAAGAGACCAAGAACTACAGCTCTGGTGGCTACACAGTGGCCTCAGTAATTTATAAAGAGTATGATTGAAATAAAAACCTTTATCTGCAAAAAGAAAATTGTTTGGATTATTTGGAATTCTTTGAAATTGCATTTGAATTTTAGGATGGATTCTATTCCTGCAATAAATGCCTTTGGGATTTTCATAAGGATTGCATTAAATCTACGGATTGCTTTGGATCATATGGACATCTTAACGACATTTAAGTCATCTAATCCATACACAGGAGATGTCGTTTCCTTTATTTATGTCTTCTTTAAATTCTTTCAGCAATTTCTTTCCTTTGTTTAGGTTTATTCTTAGGTATTTTATTTTCTGATGCTATTGTAAATGGAATTATTTTCTTAAGTTTCTATTTGGATTGTTCATTGTTAGTGTATAGAAATGCAATAGATTTTTGTGCATTGATTTGTGTCCTGCTATTTTGCTGAATTCATTTATTCTAATAATTGTTTTTTAAAAATATATATTTAGGGGCTGGGGTTGTGGTTCAGCGGTAGAGTGCTTGCCTTGCACGTGCAAGGTCCTGGGTTCGTTCCTCAGCACCACATACAAATAATAAATAAATAATAAAGTTTAAAAAAATCTTGTTTAAAAAAATATATATTTAATTTAGTTGTAAATAGGTCTTTATTTTATTTATTTAAATGTGGTGCTGAGACTCAAACCCAGGGCCTCACACATGCTAGGCAAGCATTCTGCCACTGAGCCATAACCCCACCCTCCTAATCATTGTTTCATGTGTGGGTATATATACAAGATATTTAAGGTTTTCCACTTGTAAGAGCATGTCATCTGTGATCAGAGAATTTTACTTCTTTCTTTTTCTTGCCTAGTTGCTCTGGCTAGGACTTCAGTACTATATTGAAAAGTGGTAAAAATAGGCATTCTTGTCTTGTCCTTGATCTTGATGACAAAGCTATCTTTCACCAGTGTATGATGTTAGTTATGGGGGTTTTTTTTCTTTTTTTTTTTTTGTACTAGGGATTGAACTCAGGGTCACTCAACCACTGAGCCACACCTCCAGCCCTATTTTGTATTTTATTTAGAGACAGGGTCTCACTGAGTTGCTCGGTGACTCACTGTTGCTGAGGCTGGCTTTGAACTCATGATCCACCTGCCTCAGCCTCCCGACCCCCTGGGATTACAAGTATGTGCCATGGCACCCAGACAGCTATGGGTTTTTCATAGTTAGCCTTTATGAAATTGAGGTCATTTACTTTCATTTCTTGTTTGCTGAGTATTTTTTAACATGAGAAGTTGTTGAGTCTTGTTAAATGTTTTATTCTGCAACTCTTGAGGCGATTGTGTGTTTTTGTCCTTCATTCTGCTGACGTGATGTTTCATAATTGAGTTTTGTATGTTGAACCATCCTTTCGTTCCAAGAATGATTTCCACTTAGCTGTGGTATAATCCTTTTAATGTGCTGTTGAATTCAGTTTTCTTGTATTTTGTGGGGGATTTTTGCATCAATATTCATCAGGAATGCTGACCTGTAGTTTTTTTGTAAACTCTTTGGCTTTGGCTTCATAGAATGAGTTCGGGAGTTTCCTTCTTCAGTTCTTGTATAATTGGTGTTCATTCTTCTTTAAATGTTTGGTAGTTTTCTATTATTATTATTATTATTATTATTAGTAGTAGTAGTAGTAGTAGTAGTAAAATCATCTATCTGGTTCTGGGCTTTTCTTTGTTGGGGAGTTTTTGCTTATTTGTTTTTTGGTACCAGGGATTGAACCCAGGGGTACTTAACTTCTGAGCCATATCCCCAGCCCTGTTTGTTATTTATTTTGAGACAGGCTATTGCTAAGTTGCTCAGGGCCCTGCTAAGTTGCCGAAGCTGGCCTCCAACTGTGATTCTCCTGCCCCTGCCTCCCAAGTTGCTGGAATTACAGTTGTGCACCATTGAGTCCCACTTTATGGCAAGTTTTGGATTACTGATTAAATCTCCTCACTAGTTATTGGTCTATTCAAGTTTTCTATTTTTTTTTTTATGATTCAGTCTTGGTGGATTATGTGTCCATTTTTTAATTGGATTGCCTTTCTAATGTTGAATTTTAAGAGTTCTTTATATCTTCTGGATACTAGATTATTATCAGGTATATGATTTAAAACTATTTTGTATTTTGTGGATTGTTTTTTCACTTTATTGGTAGTGTTTTTTTATGGCATAAAAGTTTAGTTTTTTCCCCCCCAGTGGTAGGAACTGAGCCAGCATCTCATGCAAGCTAGGCAAACAAGTACCCAACAACTATCCCCAGCCTTGTAGCAATGGTTCAAAATCAGAAAATGAGACCGACTCTATTCCTTTGTTGTAATTGGAATCCCTTGCATATCCATATACCTACTAAGATCAGCTAGAAAAAATTGTGTTTACTTTGTAGATCAGTTTTGGGAGCAATCATAAATTTTAAAAATTTCATGTGTCTATATGATGTTCTTGATTCCTAATTTTACCACCTTCATTTAAATTCTTCACGTAGGCCTTGCATTCCTGAAGCGTCTTCCTAAATGTTCTTTAGTCTGCTGCTCTTCCAATCACTTGTTTGCATTGTTGTCAGTAAATTTATATAAAAAGATCCTTTGGTGACTCCCCATGGCTTTCAGAATTTATTTACTAACTTATTCAAGTAAATGTCCCTAATTTCTTAATGAATTGGAAATTCATCGGTGAACAAAGTAGACAAAATCATTCCTTTCTTGTGCTTACACTATAGTGTGGGGGATGCAATACCCAAAATCAATAAAATATATGATACGAGATACAGTATTATAGTTTGGATATGGAGTGTCCCCCAAAAACTCCTGTGTTAATGCAGAAATGTTCAGAGGTGAAGTGGTTGGATTGTGGCAGCTATAACCTAATCAGTCCATTCAATTCTAGATTGAATGGACTAACTGGGTGGCAACTGTAGGCAGTGGGCTGTGGCTAGAGGAGGTGGATTGCTGGGGGTGAACCCTGGAAGGTGCATCTCCCCTGTGGACCCTTTTTTCCCTTTGCTTCCTGGGTGCCATAAATGGAGTAGTGCTCTTCCACCACATCCTTCTGCCACGATGTTCTGCCTCATCTTGGGCCCAGACCAATGAACTAGGCAGACCATGGACTAAATCTCAAGAAATGTGAGCCAAAATAAATCCCGTCCGCCTAAGTTGTTGTAGGTATTTTGGTCAGAGTGACAAACGGTTGACTAAAACATTTAGTAAGAAATTCTGTGAAAGGGAAAAACAGGGAAGGGGTATATTTAGTGCCACATTGTTTGCATTTTTGTACCTTTTGTTGACAATTTTACTGCTTTAAATGTCCCTGCCCACAAGTGTAGTGCTGTGTAGTTACCAAGCCAAGAAGACTGTGATGTGCCTTACAGAGGAAATACGTGTATAAGTTTTGTTTAGACCCAGGTTATAGTAATGCTGACCATGAGTTCAGTGCTAACAAATCTACAGCATATATTAATCAGAAACACACATAAAACAAGGTTATATATCAATTGATTGATTGATGAAAATGTTGTGACCAGTGGCTTGTGTTAATCTAATTCTGTTTTTATCTCTAGAAGAAATGGGGCAACTTTATAGAATGTGACTATGGCAAGTCATAAGGTCCAATGTAGTTTAGCTTCACAGGAATCTTGCAGGTTGGCTTCTTCTCACTCATCCCTATAGTTGGGAAACAGGTCGACTGAGACCATCACTTGTAAAGTAGCCTAATCAAAACTTTCTCATTGCACAAATTCTAGTCTGAAAAATCTAGTGCTCCCCCACTTAATTTGAGGAGGAGACCAGCACAACAATTCTGAGGAGAGCTAACTGAGGCAATCTGGTGCCTTGGAGATGGGCAAGGTGGCCACAAAGTTCTACAGCAGGTCAGACATCACTGCCTGGGGGTTTCCAAGACTGTATTTCTATAGACCGTGTTTATCGCTGACTAAATGCTTGATGAATGAATAAGTTTGTTAATTATTTTCTTCCCCAAAAGAGAATTGGCACCAGTGTTGAGGTTTTGAAA
Source organism: Marmota flaviventris (assembly GCF_047511675.1). Taxonomy (NCBI): domain Eukaryota; kingdom Metazoa; phylum Chordata; class Mammalia; order Rodentia; family Sciuridae; genus Marmota; species Marmota flaviventris. Next base: position 84,475,977 of record NC_092505.1, read on the forward strand.
AGCAATTCAAGCATCACAGATGTGGCTATTTTGTAAAGTGTCCCTGTTCTTTTGTTTTGCTTCCACTTGTTGAGCACTTGCCATGTTCCAGACTGTGCCAAGCATTTTGTGGACCCAATAGCACTCAATCTTGAAAGCACTATGAAGACAAAGCATCACTTTCCCCATTTTAGAATAGAAAAGTGAGGCTCAGAGAAGTGAAGTGCCTAATAACTACCTAATAAGTGACAGAGCTATTTTCACATTGCATTTTGACATCATTTTTTATTTTTTTATTATTAAATCTTTGCCAGTGTTTGTTCTTCTAAAACAAGATTACTGGAAGGAAATGAATGCATTTTACTTTTCATTAAGATTTTTATGAATTCAACACAATAAGGATACGCTGCTGCTTTCAATATGGAAGAAAAACAACGTGGCATGATTCAACTCTGTCCCATAGGCAGTTTCTTAGTGGGCACATTTCTTTGATATTGAGCTTAGTACATTGGAAACTGTTGGCATTGAGAATGTGGTTGTCTTTCACTTGTTACATTTTGGCAGGTATCAGAAAAGTAGGCACAGCCTTGATTCTACCACTGATCACTATGACCTTGAGGAGGAGTCTATTTCAATTTTCACATCTGGGGGCTGGGGATGTGGCTCAAGCGGTAGCGCACTCGCCTGGCATGCGTGCGACCCGGGTTCGATCCTCAGCACCACATACAAAGATGTTGTGCCCGCCAAAAACTAAAAAATAAATGTTAAAAAATTCTCTCTCTCTCTCTCTCTCTCTCTCTCTCTCTCTCTCTCTCTCTCTCTCTCTGTCTCTCACTCTCTCTTTAAAAAAAAAAAAAAAAAATTCACATCTGTAAAATTAGGGTTTCTTCTACATCAGTCCAGGATGCCTTCACCTGAGATACATGCAACCAGTTCACATATTCTGTTTGGTTTTGATGGAATAGATGTTATGGAGTGACTTGAAGTGTTTCACAAGCCGTCTTGCATCTGCTGGGGCAGAGGCCATTACAATCCATTCTTCCTTTCTGTAGTTAAGTTGTGGCTGGCATGCTGGTATCTGTCTGGGGATGTTGCTTGGTTCCTGCCTGTGGTAAGGAGTGACCAGGTGACTAATTTCTTGCTAACAGGATGTGGGAAGACTTGATGTGTCTCACTTCTGGACTGGAGGTTTAGGTAGCACTTCTTTTCTGCATTTTCTCTCTCCTCGTCCTGTCAACCACAATTCATGATAACCCAATTTCAACCATGTAGGTGAGGATAATGTCCTAGGAGGGCACAGCATCAGATGAGAAAGCATGAGTCCCTGAATGACTACATGGAACGGGGCTGGCTGTGACTGACCTCTGAATCACAGTGTGTCAACCTCTTCAAGCCTGTTTTTATTAGGTGTCTATTATAGCAGGTGGCCTCATCCTAACCGATATATGTATAAAATGTGAAAGAACTTTTTCTAAGGGAAACAAACAAGCAAAATAGGTGAATCTCATATCCAGATGCTTTTATTTTCCATATTCATTAACAATGTTATTTAAGAAAGTGTATTTGAGTTACTTAGTATATATACTGAGTTACTTAGTTGCTTATTTTTAATGTAACTGTCTAGTCCTACTCTTAAGATTCTGAATCTCTTCAGCAGGGTCACAGCTCCAAAAAAAAAAAAAAGCTCATGAAGATCTAGTAGAGAGACAAAAAGTAATGTGAGGACCTTGAGGCTGAATGAACTAGGGGAGTTTGAGGAATAAAAGGAAAGCTAGTGAGGTGGCAGCCCACTGGGGAGTGTGTGTTAGACAAGATCAGAGGGACATGCAAGGAACCAGTCATAACTGCTTTTATAAGCAGCAAAAGGGGTCTGAATTTCATTCTAAGGGCAATGAGACACTTTTGGAGATTTTAAAAATGTTTTGTTTGTAGTACTAGGAATCCTGGGGCCTTGCACATGCTAGGCAAATACTGAGCCACATCCCCAGCCCACCGTTGGAAATTTTTAAAGAAAGGAAGTAAAATTATTTAAATTTTACTTGTTTTCTATTTTATTTATTTTTCCCATATTTTTATTGGTATATTATAATTATACATAATGGTGGAATTCATTGTTACATAATCTTACACACACACTATAACAATATAATTTGGCTAATATCATTTCTCAGTATTTTCTCTTTTCCTTCCCTTTCCCCTCCCTCTGCTTCCTTTCATTTCCTTTATAGGTCTCCCTTTGATTTTCTTGGAATCCACCTAACCCACCTCTCTTTTCCTTTTTCTTTTCAAGCTTCCACACATGAGAAAAAAAGATACCCTCGACTGAATTTGGTTTATTTGCTTAACATAATGTCCTCAAATTCCATCCATTTTCCTGCAAATGATATCATTTCATCCTCCTTTATGGCTGAATAAAACTCCATTGTGTACATATGCGACATTTCTTTATCCATTCATCTGTCGATGGACACCTAGGCCAATTCCATTGTTTGGCTATTGTGAACTGGGCTGCTATAGACATGGGTGTGCATGAATTGCTATAGTATGATGACTTTCTAGAGGATAAAACCTGAGGAGTGGTATACTGGGTCACTTGGTGGTTTCATTATCAAGTTTTACTTTTAAAAGATACTCTGGAGATAGGTTTCCTGCCAATTAGCAGTTGCTGTATAAGCTAGTAGGGATGCTGGTTTGAACTGTTGCGTGGAGAATTCTAGAAGAGAGGGAAGATCCAGAGTGCACACATTAAAAAAAAAAAATTTAAAGGGGCCAGGGTTCTGGCTCAGTGGTAGTGCTCTTCTTGCCTAGCTTGTGTGAGGCATTAGATTCGATCCCTGGCACCACATGAAAATAAAAACAAAGGTATTGTGTACCAGGAGTATACTTTTAAAGGCAAGGCCAAAGAACTTAAAGAGGGGTTGGAGGTCAGAGGGGAAGAATGAAAGAAAACTTCAACAGTTTTTGGATGATAGTGATATTTACTGTGATGGGGAACAAATGGATTAGAAATAGGCTTGAGCCTGGTGTGTTGGTGCAAACATACAATCTTAGTGATTCAGGAGGCTGAGGTGGAAGGATTGCAAGTTCGAGCCCAGCCTGGGAAACTTAGTAAGAATTGTCTCAAAATAAAAATTACAAAGGGTTGGTGATGTAGCTCAATGGTAAAGTGCCCCTGGGTTCAATCCCCAGTACTAAGGGAGGGTGGGAAATGTTGGGCCAGGGTAGAATTGAAGAATTCTAAGGTTGAGATTAGACATGTGGGTTTCTTATTCTCTCAAAACAAACAAAAAAAGTAATTCCAAATTACAGAACCAGACGCTTTAGTGTCTTTTACCTGGGCACCTTGAGCAGTTTGGCAAGATAGTTCAGCATTGAGCTGGTAGATTCTTGCCTCCCCAGGGAGATAATCCAAAAGGCACAAATATTTTTAAATATCTTGCAGGGTGATTCTACTTCAGGTGTAGTGCAAGGAGTATTCACACCCTACAAGTCTTTTCTCAAACAATGGACATTTAGATTACCACCTGTACCATAAATTCTATAAGACTTTGATATTAACAGAAGTTCTTTTTTTTAAATATTTATTTTTTAGTTATAGGTGGACACAATACCTTTATTTTTTTTTTACGTGGTGCTGAGGATCAAACCCAGTGCCTCATGCATGCTAGGCGAGCGCGCTACCACTGAGCCACAACCACAGCCAACAGAAGTTCTTATAAAGGGTTTGTATTATGTGTTGACACTTTCTCCAGGCCAGTTAATTCTGGTATTCTCATTCTTAATTATCCCTCTTATACCACCATTGTGAGTCCATACTGTTTTTCTTAACAATAATAAAGAATAAAGCCTGGTGGAAATGACAAATATAGGTAAACAAAAAGACTTTAAAACATTAATTTCTTTAAAATAATTGGTTGTGCCTGGTGCAGTGGTGCATGTATGTAATCCCAGCGGCTTGGGAGGCTGAGACAGGAAGATCATGAGTTCAAAGCCAGTCTTGGCAATTTAGCAAGACACTAAGCAACTCAATCTCTATGTCAACCCTGTCTCTAAATAAAACACAAAATAGGGCTGGGGATGTGGGTCAGCAGACAAGTGCCCCTGAATCCAATCCCTGGTACACCTCTCCCCCCATAAAAAGGTTGCTTAAGGCAAAAAAAAAATGGGTTTTATAACATGTAAAATATACGACAATAGTAGAAAGGACTGGAAGAGGGATAAATAGAATTATACTCTTGGAAGATTCTTATTATAGATAAAATGGTATAATAAGAAAACAGGGGCTGGGATTGTGGCTCAGCGGTAGAGCGCTCACCTAGCACGTGGGAGGCCCTGGGTTTGATCCTTAGCACCACATAAAGATAAATAAAATCAAAAAAGCATTGTGTCCAACTACACCTAAAAATAATAAATAAATATTAAAAAAAGAAACCAGACTAATTCTAAGTAAGGATGATATATTGCAAACCCTAGGACTAACCCCTGAAAATAGAGGTATAACTAAAAAGTTGAAGAGACTAAATGTTAAAAAAATACTCAAAAATAAAATGAAGACAGGAAAAGAACAAGAAAGTAACAATGGAGAGATGGAAAAAAACAGAAGATAAAGGGTAAGAGTTTAAATCCACATATATAAATAACTACACAATAGGCTACATTCCAACAAATGCACACTGTCAGAGTAGATAAAAAGCAAGATCCAACAGGATGCTGTTTATAGAGCTATGCTTTCAATATAAAGACACAAATTAAAAAAAAATAGAAAAAGATAGTAGGTACAACTTACTAGTAATATAATCATAGTAGTTGTGATTATATTACTACTACAGTAGTTCTACTGTTGAACTACTATGGCTATATTAACATCAGATTAGGAAAAAAAGGGACATTTCATATTGGTGAAATAAATAATAAAAATACAATCCTAAGTGTAGATGCACCTAATAACATAGCTTCAAAATATATCAAACAAAAATGAGAAAAATGGGCAAATCCACAATTAAAAGTTGGAGATTTTACCAATTATTCTTTAGAAATTGATTGAACTGACTCCAACCAACCACCAAAAACAAACAAAAAACAAAACAAAACAAAAAACAAAAACCTAGTAAGGACATAGATTTGAATAACACCATCAACTGAATTAATGTAACTGATGTTTATAGAACATCACATTCCCAACTACAGGACACACATTTTACACCAGGTGTATTCTATATTCTGCAGTGCATTTGGGCGATTCAAGATAGATTAATTGCTGGGTTTTAATATATTCCCAAGAATATATTAATATTGAAGTAATGTAGAGTATGTTCTCTGTCTATAACGGAAATCAGTTCAAAGATATATAACTCCAAGTGTTTAGGAATCAAATGAAGGACCTCTAAATCATCCAGGGGTCAAAGAGGAAATCACAAAAGAATATTTACCAAAAATGCATCAACAGTTGTGGGATGCATCTAAAAAAACTATAAAAAGGGAAAGATATGAAATGACTTTTATGACAAGAAGGGTTTTGGATACATTACCTAAGTGTTTCTTATTGCCTAAGTGTTTAGATATGAGATGTTCCCCAAAGGCTCATGTGAGACAATGCAAGAAAGTTAAGAGGTGAAATGATTGAGTTATGAGAACCTTAACCCAATCAGTACATTAATCCACTAGTAGGATTTAACTAGGTAGGGAGAGTGTGGTTGTTGAAGTAGGTCACTGGGGGCATAACTTTGGGGTTTATATTTTGTCCCTGGTGAGCAGAGCTCTCTCTGCTGACTGCTGTCTTGAGTTGCTTCTCTGCCACATCCTTCCACCATAATGTTTTGAGCCTCACCTTGAGCCAGCGAAATGGAGTCAACCATCTATGGATGGAGACCTCTGAAGCTGTGACCCCCCAAATAACCTTTTTCTCCTCTACATTTGTTCTTATCAGGTCTTTCAGTCACAATGATAAAAAAGCTAACTAAAACACTGAGCTTCAAAAAATCACAAAAAAGCAAACCAAAACTAAAATAAATAGAAGAAACAATAAATGAGAGCTGAAGGCAATCAAACAGAAAACAATAGAGAAAAATTAACAAAGCCAGAGTTGGTTATTTGAAAAGATTTAAGAAAATGATTGAACATCCAGCAGATGGGTCAGGGTGAAAAAAGGTAAGAAAAAAGCTACCAAAATTATAAAAGAAAGCAGGAACGTTATTACAGATCTCACAGTCACTAAAAGGATAACCAGAGAACATTCTGAACAATGTCAAGAATACAATTGCACGAGATGAACAAACTGTTTAAAAGACACAGCTTGCCAAATTTGTCACAAGAAATAGAAAATTGAATAGTCCTATATTGCTTTAGAAATTGAATTTGTAACAAACATTCCTCAACAAAACCCCTCTAGGCCTAAATGTTTTCTGTGGTGAATTCTTCAAAACTTTAAATGAAGAAATAGTACCAATTTTATTGAAAGTCTTGCAGAAAACAGGCAAAGAGCGAACCTTCCCAAATCATTTTATGAGGCCACCATGATTCTAATGCCCAAACCTGACAAGGACATTATACAAAAATGAAATTACAGACTGATATTCTCCATAATAGTGTCTAACACAATATTAGAAAATGCAAAACTCAGGAATTTATTTTGTTGTTGTGCTGGGGACCGAATCTAGGGTCTGGCACATGCTAGGCAAGAGTTCTACCACTGAGTTACACTCCCAGCCCTTACCTGCCACAGTAACAATATTAAAAGGTGGGAATTTTAAGAGGTAATCAGGTCATAAGGACATCAACCTCCTGAATGGATGAAGATTGTTATAGCAGAAGTGGGTTAGATATCAAGAGGGAGCTTCTGATAAAAGGATAAATTCAGACGGGATGACCCTTGCCAGATGCTGGCACCATGCTCTTGCTTGGCCTCTCTAGTCTCCAGAACAATGAGTTAAACTTCTGTTATTTATAAATTAACCAGTGTGTAATAGCAGCAAAACCAAACTAAGATAGCAAAATATAAAAGAAAAATGCACCATAACCAAGTGGGATTTTACTTCAGGCGAACTGTTGGCTTAACATTTGAAAATCAACCAAGGCAATTCACATATTGTCAAATAATAATAAAAAAATCAATAAATGGAGAAAAAATATTTTCCACAATTATATTGATAGGGCTAGGCATCTAGTTAGTGGTAGAGTGCTTACCTAGCAATCATGAAGCTCTGGGTTCAACCCAACACAAAAGAAAAAAATATGTAAATATGCATACATGTATATATGTCATATATACACATGTATATTTATACATATATGCACATATATACATATATGTAAAACAACTATAACAAAAAATATGTGTGTGTGTGTGTGTGTGTATGTATATATTCCTCCCTCCATTATTCTCACCATGTCTATTTACCATTGTACCAGAAGTTCTGGCCCAGTGTGATAGGTAATCATAGATGAAAGGTAAAATATTGGAAAGAAAAAAGTTAAAACCTTTTATTCTCACTTATGATGACGCGTATGTGGAAACTCAAAGGATTCTATACAAAAGGAGACAAGAACAAATGAGTGCTTTCAGCAAGGTTGTGGATTCTGATTATAGTTGCATAATAAAAACCATAATAACAATAACAGGAATTTTTTTAATATTTATTTTTTAGTTTTCAGTGGATACATCTTTTTTTATTTTTATGTGGTGCTGAGGATCGAACCCAGCGCCCTGCGCATGCCAGGCGAGCGTGCCACCGCTTGAGCCACATCCCCAGCCCAATAACAGGAATTTAACAAAGGATCTGTCCAATGTCTATATGGAATACTGTAAAATATTGTTAAGAGAAACAAAAGATCTAAATAAATGCAGAGAGATCGTGTTCATGGATAGGAGGAATGTCCGTTCTTCCCAAATTGGTCTATAGATTCAGAGCAATATAAATCAAAACATATCAATTTTTTCTGTTCCTTTTTTTTAAAAAAGCTAATTACTAGCTCCAAAATTTATATGGAAATATAAAGGACCCAGGAAAGCCAAAACAATCCTGATGATAGAGTTGGAGGATCACGTTAACTTGATTTCAAAGCTAAACATAAAGCTATAGTAATCAGGGAAGTTTGCTTCTGGTGCAAGGATAAATGAATACAACAGAAGAGAGTCCCCAGATTCACATTTGTATGATAATCAGTTTTAAACAGGGATGCCAACCCAATGGAATGGAGAAAGAATATTTTCAACAAATGGAACTAATTAAAACAGATAAGCTTATAATGGAGCTGAGAAGAATGAAGAGCCTCCATCCTTCTATTACATACACAAAAGACAACTGGAGATGATCACAGACCTAAATGTATACGGTAAGATTATAATGCCATCAAAAGAAAATATTGCTTTTTTTTTTTTAAGAGAGAGGGGAGAGAGAGAGAGGGAATTTTTTAATGTTTCTTTATTTTTTTTTAGTTTTCGGTGGACACAACATCTTTGTTTGTATGTGGTGCTGAGGATCGAATCCAGGCTGCACGAATGCCAGGCGAGCGCACTACCGCTTGAGCCACATCCCCATCCCCATGCTTTTTGTATTTCTGAGGAATGTCACTAGGATTTTGACCGGAATTGCATCAAATCTGTTATAGTGCTTTTGGTAGTATGGTCACTTTGATAATATTAATTCTGCCTATCCTTTCCATCTTCTAAGGTCTTCTTTGACTTCTTTCTTTAGAGTTCTGTAATTTTCATTATATAGATCTTTCACCTCTTTTGTTGATTCCCAATTATTGAGGCTACTGTAAACGGAATAGTTTTCCTCGTTTCTCTTTCAGAGGATTTGTCACTGATATACAGAAATGCATTTGATTTATGGGTGTTGATTTTATATCCTGCTACTTTGATGAATTCATTTACTAGTTCTAGAAGTTTTCTGGTGAAACTTAGGGTCTTCTAGGTATAGAATCATGTCATCAGCAAATAGTGCTAATTTGAGTTCTTCTTTTCCTGTGTATCCCTTTAATTTCTTTTGTCTAATTGCTCTGGCAAGTTTCAAGAACTGTTAAATAGAAGTGGTGAAAGAGGGCATCCCTGTCTTGTTCCAGTTTTTAGAGGGAGGGGAAAACCAACCTAGATGCTCTTCAGTATATGAGTGGATAAAAAATGTGGCATATATACACAATAGAATATTACTCAGCAATAAAAGAGAATAAAATCATGGCATTTGCAGGTAAATGGATGGAGTTAGAGAAGATAAAGCTAAGTGAAGTTAGCCAATCCCAAAAAACCAAATGCCGAATGTTTTCTCTGATTTAAGGAGGCTGATTCATAGTGGGGTAGGGAGGGGGAGCATGGGAGGAATAGAGGAACTCTAGATAGGGCAGAGGGGTGGGAGGGGAAGGGAAGGGGCATGGGATTAGCAATGATGGTGGAATGTGATGGACATTATTATCCAAAGTACATGTATGAAGACACGAATTGGTGTGAACATACTTTCTATACAACCAGAGTTATAAAATTGTGCTCTATACGTGTATTAAGAATTGTAATACATTCCGCTGTCATATATAAAGTTAATTAAAAAAATGGGAAAATATTTTCATGACATTGGGGTTGACAAGGAGTTTAAAGGACCTAAAAATCACTTTACCATAAAAGAAAAAAAATTAAACTTCATCAAAACACTTCTGCTTCCAAAGTCACCACAGGCTGGGAGAAAAATGCTAACAATAAACATATCTGATGAAGGATTTACATCTTTACATAAAGGATTCCCTACCATTAAGAAAGTAGTCAAATGACCAGAGATTTGAACAGTTACTTTGAAAAAAATGACAAATTACTAATGAGTACATAAAAAGGAGTTAAATGTCATTATTTACCATGCAAATTAAAATCATAAGTATTCATATCCATTAGAATGGCTAACATTAAAGAGACTGACACTACCAAATCTTGGCAATGATATGGAAGTGGAACTCATAACTGCTAGTGCATAAAACGTTATGCACAACCACTGAGGAAAACATTTCGGCAGTTTCTTAGGAACATGAACCTGCCTATGAGTTAGCAATCCTACTCCTAGTTATTTCACAAGAGAAATGAAAACACAGTTCCACAAAGAATGTTCATAGTTTTATTTATAATAGCAATAATCAATAACCCAGATGGTCACAAGAAGAGAAAGGGAAGGAAATTTTATGTTCATGCAATGGAACACTCCTGAGTACCAAAAGGAAACAAGCCGTGGATACAGGCAACAGCATGAATCAATCAAATAGACATGCTGAACAACAAAGCCAGATACAAAAATGAACATACTACAATATTTATGTGAAATTCAAGAACACGCAAAACTAATCTTCAACCATAGAAATCAGAAAAAATGATTGAGGCTACTGTAAATGGCTGTAAATGGAGTAGTTTTCCTTTTATTCTCTTTTATTGCTATGGTAGGGAAGGGGAATGGATTCACTGGAAAGAGGCACTAAGAATCTTTTCAGGGCCAGGTACAGTGGTGCATGCCTGTAATCCCAGCAGCTGAGGCGGGAGGATCTTGAATTCAAAGCCCAGCCTCAGCAATTTAGTGAGGCCTTAAGCAACTCAGTGAGACCCTGTCTCTAAATAAAATGCAAAAAAGGGCTGGGGATGTCAATCAGTGGTTAAGTGTCCCTGAGTACAATCCCTGGTACCAAAAAAAAAAAAAAAAAAAAAAAAAAAAATCAGGAATGATGAAGGTTCTTCTTCTGGATTGGGGCATGGGTTACATAGGTGTATATGTTAGTCAAAAGTGAATGAACTGCAACCCTAACATCTGTGTACTTTGCTTTTAATAACCGTATCTGAATACAAATCATTTTATCTTAAGATGTTAGTACTAAACATTTGACTTAAAAGGATCTCTGCCACTTACAAAAGGAGGTGTTCACAGATAGGTGTGGGTGACTTATCTCCATTGACCATAGCCCTTTCCTCTGAGTCAGTTCGCTCTTCAATATAAAACTTGAATTGTTTTGAACTCACGAAATTTTCTGGCAAAATGCTTTCCATAAGTTTTTTTTTTTGTCCTAAATTTTTTCTTCAATGATTTCTTCTTCAGTATAATTTGTTATGTTCTACTTCTTGTGTATCAAAAGTCAGAAACACCTTAGAGATAGTCAAACCACCCAACTCTCTTTTAAAATATATAAATGGATGCCCAAGATCTGAGATCAGGGGGCTGAGGTAGGAGGATCTCAAATTTGAGGCCAACATTGGCAACTCAGTGAGACCCCGTCTCAAAAAGTAAAAAGGGCTGGGGATGTAGCTCAGCGGTTGACTAAGCACTCCTGGGTTCAATCTCCAGTACTGAAACAAATAAACTGCTAAATAAATGTAGATTAAACAATTATCTGTACTCTAACCAAAATTGGAATATTTTCTATATATTTCAGTTATATTTCTTTCTCTTTTGTTCTTTTTTTACACTCCTGGGAATTAAAGTATCCTAGATATACTATCATTGAGCTACATTCCCAGCCCTTTTTGAGACAGGGTCTCACTAAGTTGTTGAGGCTCACTTTGAACTTATGGTCCTCCTTTCTCAGCCTCCCCAGATGCTGGGTTTAAGGCATGCACCACGGCACTTGGCTTGAACAGTTATATTTCTTAAAGAGTATGTATTTTATGTTTACAAGGCATTTCCAGATTCACAAGTGGTCTTGGATGGATTTTCATGAACGATGTAATTTCTATTTGAAGTGTACTGGTCTTTACAATTGGTGCATTTCTTTCAGACCCTTCTTCAAGAATTGTACTAATTTCTTATAAAATCTGGATACTTCTATATTACAAAAATGCAGTTAGTGAAAGGCATAAATGATACTCTTGTACTATAATGGAGGGTAAACACAGTAACATTTATCTTGAAACAAGTTTGGCAGTGCTGGTTATGATGAACAGAAGCTTAAAATACCAATAGGGCAGGGGTTGTGGCTCAGCGGTAGAGTGCTCGCCTAGCATCTGTGAGGTACTGGGTTCGATCCTCAGCACCACAAAAAAATAAGTAAATAAAAATAAATGTATTGTATCCATCTACAACTAAAAAAAAATTAAAAAAATGCTTAAATAATGGAGAAACACTTAATTATATAGAAATACTTTTATTTGATAAATATAATTCCATAAACTTTAAAAAAATTACTGAGAGCTATACAATAAATATAGTAAAGTTACTGACAATGCAGATAATTTTTAAGGATTACATTAGACAACCACAGTGTCTGAGGTCCAAAGTTTTAAACTAAGTATTGCTACAATATTTCTAGCTACTCATTCTTCATAAAAATCTAACAAATCACCATTATTACAAACATATCATTAGTTACTATCTGTTTTTTGTAGGAATATCATTCAAGTTATTTCATCTCAAACAGCAATATATTGTTTTTTTAAAATGAAAATAGATAACTAATTTTAAGATAGAAATAAAATTATCTATAGGGGGACCAAAACTAATAGAACATATTTTAATACAACTCTTTGGTTTGTTAATTTTATTAATACCTGCTTATACTCCAAATCGATTTTTTAGAGAAAACACAAACATGGACAATTCCTCTTTCCCTTAGCCTCCAAAAGATTTTTAAAGTAGTATATTTTGAAAACTTGTGTCTCTTAATTTTGATATATCTCCCTGACTCCTGCCAATCATCAGTCTCAAGATTATTAGACAAGTCAATTTCACAATCTTCTGCAGTATTTATTTGCAGTCCTGGTACTACTAATAGGGCTGAATGCAGTTATCTCCCAACAAGGTGATTTGCCTCAATTAAATCTATTCAGGAGAGTGCCAGAGTTTGGGTCAGCTCTGGAAGCCTTTATATAGCACAAACTTCAGACCCAAGGAGAAGGAAAGTTAGAGAAATGAGACCATTAATTCTCCCCACTTCTCTCCTCCATCCTCAGCAAGCCTTGGCAGCTATAGTTCTCAATCTCCACTCTTCTCCTTCCAGGTTGAGCCTGTGCTTGTTAAAAGCCAAGGCAGGGCACCGAGTCACCTGAAAAAGCTGATGGGCAATTCTGGAAACTAACCTGGCGATCGATCGTCTTTATCTCTAGGCCTAAAGACTTCAGACTAGATAAAGGAAAGCCAGCGAGGCAAAAAGATTTCAGACCTTAGTAAACTAGCAGTAACACATTTAGCATCTCACTCTTGTTTTGGCAGATAAGAATAAAATTATCAACATTGAACATGCAAGGGGAAATTATCTGTGAATACTGGTTATGTAGTAAAGTTTTGTAGTATAAGTGTTAGAAAAGTACAGGAAGCTTATAGGCTGCATTACTACTTAAATAAAAAATTTATGATTTTCCTTAAAAAATGAAGTTGTGAACAAAAAAGCAGGGTGAGCACATAGTACTATTTATTTATTTGCAGTGCTGGGGTCTGAACTCAGGGTTCATGCATGCTCAAGCATTTTTTTTTTTTTTTCTGAAAAATATAAATAGGGCTTGGGATAGCTCAGCAGTAGCCCACTTGCCTAGGATGAGCGAGGCAGACCCTGGGTTTGATTTCCAGCACCAAAACAATAAAAGCAATGAAACAAAAAATTCTTCACTAACTGCAAATGGGTGAGTGCAGAAAATTACAATCAAATGTATGAGAAGACCCATGGAGGCCATCTGACCTATCTCCCTGCAGCTGGCCATAGACTACTTGACGACTCTGTGGTCCTTCTCTAGCGTCAGTAGTTAGTTTATTTGGTGGCACAAAACACTGCTAAGGCAGACCTACTGAATCTCATTTTGTTATATGTGTGCTTTATAAGACATTCCAAGAGAAAGCAAATTTCATATTGTCCTCCACTAAATTATTCCACTGAATATTTCTGCAATATTTCTCTCTAGAATAAGAATTGGTGAGTGTATACATTATACAACATATTATTCCTTTAGCATACTTCCAGAATAAGAGAGCATTCTAAATCTAACTGGAATATCTGTTAAAGAAGGGCTATTTATGGAAATTGATATTTAGCCTGAAATGAATAATTTCATATCCTTCATTATTGAAAAAATATTAGATTAGCAAGTAAATAATTTACTAGCAAAAAAGAGTGTAGTCTTAATTCTTGCTCTACGTTCTTTCGCCACCAGCCCAAGTCCAGAAGTCCTGGATTCATGAAATGGGAAATGAGTAGAGAATTGCACAATAAATCTTCAAAAAGGAAACATTACATTCTCAAGGGGAAATCTAGAAAAACCTCACTTACTTACAATTGTAAGTATGCTTAGAGCTAGATTACAGTATATAAACTGATACTTCAAAATTTTAAAATAACATTACTTTTAAACAAAACAAATGACAATACTGAAACTACATAATAGATTTGGGAAGAAATTAAATTTTGAGATTAAGTTTTGAGATGTAATGAGTTAATCAGAGTGACATGTACCTAATTATTCATTGTTAGCACTTTATTGCTGCTAAAATTTATTTACTGCTGATAAAATTTAGCGTTTTAGACTTTGTTTGATTTACTTTCCGCAGTCCCAACCAACAATATACCTTATATGGGACCTTGAGCACAGTTTAATTTACCGTGGTGGTCTGCTGCAACTTAGATAACATACACTAAAAAAAAAAAAAAAAGGCAGAAATTCTTTATTCTGAAGTCTCTTACAGAAAGGCAAGAATAATTCTAAGTTGGCCATAAGAGGCTGTTCCATTTTTATTAATTTAATTACTCTTTCTTTCTTTTTTTTTTTTTTTGTGATGGGGCCTTGCTAAGTTGCCCACACTGCTCTTGAACTCACTTTCTATCTTCCCTCCTTGGCCTCCCAAGCTGCTGGGATTACAGGCATGCATCACCATACCCAGCATAGTTACCCAAATTTGATTTGTATAATTAAAAGTATCTGCAATATTTAAATACTGTCCAAATTTGTTTTTTATTGATATAGTTGAACTTACAACATTGTCATAAAATACTCAACAGAGCCTTTGGATAAAGAGAGAGAAAGAATGCAAATTTAAATATATTAGCCAGGTTAAAGCATGCAAAAGATCCAATGATAAAGACAAATTAATAATATGATAATAGTATCACATTTACTCACTATAGGTTCTTCATATTCAGTCACAAAAATGTTAGTATACATCACTTTGAAATTTGGTGACTGGACCTGATTTCTGATTTATATATAAGATATGATAAACCCTCTTTGCATTTATCAGGTTTACTAGCTGGGCTACATTTAGAGAAATTTGGTATAGGTATAAATTTATTCCTCATACTGCAGTAAATAATTATTGGAAATATATTCTAATTTGCTCTGTGAACTTAAAAACACTAATGAATTAACAACACAGGTCAATGCAGGACCAGAATTCCTTAAAATTCACATTTTTTTCCTCATGAAAAGCTTCAAATATAACTCTAATAAAAAAATAGAGTTCTCAAGGCAAACTTTCAGCATAATTTACAGAAGCAAGTTTAAATAGAAGAGTCAATCAAGCTAATTCTAAAAAATACACATAACTAGAAGTTATCTCCTTCTACTTTGATATTAAAATACAGTAGCCTCAGCAACAAGCTGAAATGCCATTAGGAGTCCCATAAGCACAAGGGACAACCCAGACAAAGAGACTGAAAATGTCTCTTTATTCACAAATTTTAACATGTATAGATTAAAATTAAAGGGAGAGAAGGGTTCATTTTAATTTTCTGTTTGTCATTATTACTCTCAGTGAGTATGAACTACTCCAGAGATTTCAGAAAGTAATTTCACAGCTAGTGTGGCCATTTACAGGATGATCACCCTGAATCTGAGGAAAGGAGGTGAAATTGCTCCCCAAAGTACTACTGCCCCTTTAATAAGTAGATGAGTCCATTGTGGAGAGAGTCAAGATGCTCCTGTCGTTGGTATAGAAAGGATCCGATGCACTCCATGATCTAAAGTAACAATAAGAGAAAAGTTTGGCTCACCAGGACCTATGTTTTAATTGAGAAAAAAAATTGACTGTAAAACTTAGGACCAAAATGCAATTTGAGTTTTAAAATAATCACTGATTCAATCATTTTTAAATGCTAAAGAGAAGTTCTTCAGACCAACATTGAATGACCAATCTATTTATATTATATAAAAACTAGGGAAAAATTATGCTCTATAAATCATATAAAAATATTAGCCAAAATTCAAATATTCATTAGCATTAAAACAATTTCTATAGGTAGTAAAGCGTGAGATGCTTTTTAAATCCTAATAACCCAGTAAAAATAAACGTTACTAAGAGTTATACACATTAAGTTTTACTGAAAAACAACTCTATTTTGACATTTCAGAAAAAAACAACATCCACACTTACCAAAAGCCTTGGAATGAAATTTGTATTTATTTGTCACATCTTTTCAGCTATAAATTCTACTCTAAAGATTGAAACCTAATTAGGTTGAATGCAGCAAATGGTTTACTCAAAAGATATCAAAGACACTTGCAGGTCACTAGCATTTTCACTTATCTAAGAAAAAAAATGATCCTTTATTGGTCTGGAAAAGTTAATTATTGTTGGAGTGATAAGGCCCTTGAGCAATTCAATATGTAATACTTTATTTGCAGCTGTAAACTTAAATTAGCTTGAGTTAACTTAAGCTAAAATAACTCAAGACCCAAAGTAGCCTGCTGTGCCTAAAATAGATTACCCTAACTCAAGGACATAGCAGGATAATCACATAAAGAGTGGCTTTTCTTAGGAGACTAAAAGCACTTAACAACAAATACATTTTATATAACTTTTGCCACAGTTCCTGCTTTGCCTAAGCAGAGATATCAGAGGAAGAGACTATTATTGAAAACAGCCCCAATTCCTCTTTATCAAACATCTTCTGTTTGCTACAGACTCTCAGTTTGTATGTAGTTCAAGTCAAAGAGAGCACAGTCATAATGAAGTTTGGAATCTAGAAATTTTACAAAATTGGGCAAATAGGAAAACAAGCTTGGTTTCCAGAAAAGCCTGAACAACTTCTACCTTAATTTAAGGAAGAGACTTGTTCATTATTGTCTTTCTAGCATCTAGAACTGCATCTGGCACACATTAGGCACCCAGTATTTATAGGATACATTAATAAAAATGAGAATATAAAAGTTTCTTACAAAGTTAATTAAGTACTTATGGTGGTGCGGGGGGAAGCATGCTTTTAACTATAACTTAACTGCCAGTACCCAATTATCTGCAGTCAAATGTGCAATTCCAAACTGAAATATTTTGTATTAGTCCTCCCTCTTTCCAACCATTGTTTACACAAGAAATCTTTTTAGGCAAGGTTTCCTTCATTTTTTATCTTTTCAAAGCACACATGTGTATTCATGTTAAATATAATTTCTGATAGAATATTTAACAGCTGAACTACATATTAACTATTACCTCCTTTCTGTTTAAAAGATTGTTTTGATTAGGATAAAGTACCTGTAGTAAAATACATACAGAAAATCATTCATTGCTAAGACAGCTCTTTAGGCTACTACATGGCTTATCCTTTACAAAGCAGCATAATGCTCCCTTTCAAACTGAGCTTGTAATATGGCATATTCCTTTGACAACATTAATTAATAAAATGTAAGTAAAATTTTTGTGTATGAATGGTAAGAACTTTCAGCAGACAAATCTGTAATATAAAAGCACTGTTGTATTTTTTAAGTGATGGCCACTACTGTTATGTACAATCTTTCAATGGAACAAGTAGCCATGAAGTTTCTATATTTTGTAATGGAGTTCTCAGTCTTGCCTTAAATTACACATGAAATAGAAATAAAAAGACAGCCTGCTCCAAAATCAAAATGCCAAACATATTTCACAAATACAATTATATGTAGAAAACAAAAACAAGACTCTACATATCAAAATGACTATTAAAGTCTAAATATAATGTTGATGGACCTATGGCAATCTTCATATAGCCCTTTGAAAAGCACCAAGTAGCTCTGTGTTTTGTATGATTTTATCCCCTAAAAAACAAACAAACAAACAAACAAACAAAAAACCCCAAAATACAACCTGACAGATCTAAAAGGACTTTGTAGATTTTTCATTTTAGGTACAAGGAGAAAATGATAACAGTAACAAATAATATAACCTGAGATGTTGGACAACACTGAAAAGGGATTTACAGTGTGTCAAATATGATAGTAAAGATAAAGTTAAACATTTTTTAGGGAAGGAAGTCTCAGAAAAGAATATGATACAACTTTGAATGACTAGAAATTGAGATGGTAATAGCTACCTTTAAGAGAACTGCCAAAATAAATTAAATAACCCTTGGAGACAGGGTCAAAAGGGGTAATAAAAAAAGGCTGTGCAAAGCATACTGGAGCATCATACAATTGATATTAGAGAAATGGATAGATGTAGAAAGTGAACAATTTTTTTTCTCATTTAAAATTAATTCTAGCTTTTAAAATCATTATCAAAGATATAAGAGGAATCTCTGTTGAAGTAGAAATTTCAAAAATTCTACTTAAGTTCTATTGTAGTATCTTAATCTAATTCCTGTCTTGGTTCTTTGCAGTAAAACTGTTACCAGGTAAAATAACAACACAAGATCCTTCTGGAACATCTTTTGGGAAACTCACCAGCCTAAGTGCATGACAGAGCTACTTTCTTATGGTGTACTTTATAATACCATTGCATAAGATATAACAAAATCCTCAGTAAATTTAACTGCTCATGGTAAACTTTTATGTGGTATGAAATTACTACAAAATAATATCACAGCATTATTAAAGTATTTTGGATCACATATTATAATTAAGTCAGAATAAATGAGGGTTGAAACCATGGACATTATATTAACATAGAAATGCTATTTATCAGCCCAACTACACTATAAAGTCCTGGCCATATCCAAAGCCAAAGTGAGAACTAACAAGTTAACCAGTAAAAGTTACCTCAGTGTTAAAATACATGAATGATATCATTCTCATAATTTTTTAAAAACACAAAGCTAACTAAATATTAACAATTCTTTATTAGTAGGTAAGAGTAGTGTCCCTCCCAGCCTTTATTTCTTGCTCCTGGGCACTTCCCAAGCCAAAGCCATGGCAGAGATGGTAAGTGATAATATTCATATGGAACACTGTGGACAACGGGCATCAACATCTATCTGTGTCCACTGTAAGCCTTCACGCACACCATAGCACTGCTGTTCTGATTTTGGGAGTATGATATCATTCCCCTAAAGAACACCAAGTACAGAGAGAGCTATTTTTATTCCCTAGTATCCCCTCAATAATGATATATATCTTGGGTAAATGTATGAATGAATGAATCCACTTCAGTGTCAAATCAGTTTTAAATAGGATTTGCTAAAAAATGGCATTTTTTGATCCATAATATGATCCACAAAAGCAAGCTGTGATAAATCTAATTCAAAAAATAGATTTGGGAGGGGACAAAAATGCTAAGATTCTTCTGATCCATAATCTTATAAATTAGGCCTAAGACCTAACTTATGAACTTTAAAAAAAAACTCATATTTTTTTAATGTGGTGCTAGGGATCGAACCCAGTGTCTCACACGTGCTAAGCAGGCACTCTATCATACAGCCACAACCCTAACCCTGTAAACTTTTAATTAGACAATAAATATCAAATTAAAGAAACTTAAAAATCACAACTAATTCCATTACAGATGTAAGAAGTCGGGGGCAGAAATACAGCCTTCTGTGTTCAACCTTGATTGACTAGAAAACAGACATGAAGAATAGGAAAAGCAAAGACCTTTGACTTCACTGTATGTGGAGATTATTTTGTAAAGACAAATAGGAAAAAGCTCAGCAGGAAATCAAGCAGTAGTAGAGGTATTATTAAAAAAAGAAAGTTATACAAATCAAGAAAGTATCATATACACATTCGTATTTACTACATTTTAGAAAGAATATAAACAGAATTATTTTGTTCATTGGATGAAAAGTCTCTTCAAAGGTGCCTTCTCTTCCTTTGTGAGTGAAAGAACCCCACCCCAAAGCCACAAGTGAAATCTACCATCAAAGAGTGCTAATAAATAGTAGACTTCCTGCTTCAGTTGGTAAAACCAGCTGCTGATTTATTGGATATCTAGAGCTGCAGGTTCATCCTGTTCCAGTTTACAGGTACTCATCTGCAGCAAAGGCTACTTAGAGAAATGTCACACCTGCTGATGTGTGTTGGACTACATCTTCCTATGACTCGTTCCAGCATTCTTCTAACAGATGCGCACGCTGTTTCTCCTTCTGGGAAGCAGCACATGGAGTCCAAGCACTTGATACTTGAATTTGTTTCAGTAAGCTGGAGGAGTTGAAAAGAAAAAAAAAAAAATTAGTTATTTATAGATTTGGACTAATATAAAAGCACTAAAAAAAAAAAAAAATCACAAGCACTTTAAAACCAAAAGCAATGTGTATAAGTATATATGTTTTCTACAATATGGAACTGTATACAAGGTTTTAATTTTATAGAGCATAATCATAAACAATATTTAAAAGCCTTGTGTCCTAATGACAAGTCTAGTAAAAAATTATATAAACATAACAAGCTAGACAGTATTTAAATCTGCAAGGATTTAGGAATTTAATAGCCTTTTTTAATAATTTATTATTATCAATTCTCATTTATATCAATCACTCAGAAATTCAGCAAATTCTAATTTTTCTTGGAGTCTTTGCTTAGGTGAAATGCTCCTGCAATTACAATAAAAAAAAAAAAGTGTAGCAATCATGGAAACTGGAATGTGAATTATCTGGAAGACTGGGAAGTAACAACCAGACAGGAACCTATGCCCAATCTCCCATAAGAATAATAACAATAATAGGAGCAAACACTTGATACAGGGTGTACTATGTGCCAGATCTAAGCACTCTACATAAATCCACTCAATAATTATCTTTGAAAAAAATATCATTTACCTTAAATTGCTAACCAACTATGAAGTGCCATCCATCTCATTATCTGTTTAACAGTGAGTGGTCTAGTGGCACATTGGGTTAAACTTCATTAAACAAATTAATAAATAATACTATTAAGATTTAAAGTTGAATTAAGTTCTCAAATATCCAAGATTTATATTGATTCAGGCAAAAACAGCCCAGCAAGATAATTAATTACATTATAATAACAATTTTAATTATGTTAGAATGAGAAAAAAAATATGGTATGACCACACAGCTTAATGAATCCCAACCCTGGTTTTGCTAGTCAGGAGTGCTCCTAATAAATTTCTCAAGGGTTGTCATTTTTAAATAATTAATTTTAATTCACTTTTCATTAATATGTAATATCCTGCATAACAGATCTTTTGAAGGCAAGGGAAGGAGAACAATAAAAAAACAAATTCAATAGAATGGACACTTCCACAAAGGTTGGGAATCACCATGTGTCATGTGGAGGCATGGCAACAAAGGACATTTGTGGAGACACAATGGACAGAGAGGTGAATGTGGTGGAACATAAATACCCTGGCCTTCTGAGTGTAAGCAATCAGTGAGGTCCCAATGAGATCCATGCTCCTGCCCAACATTGAGCAGTGTGAGACAGAACATTGCTCCTGTTTGGCAACTGCCTGGTTGCACCAATATCCTAGGATCTGCTAAACACTGAGAAAGAGCCCAATCTTACTTGTTTCATTTAGATACCCTTGGTTTAGAACTGTTGAGGGCACTGTCTCTTAAACTCTGTTTTTTGAGATGTTTCTAGATATTTCACAGAAGAAAAACAAAATCTATAGTCACTTAAGTTTGGAAAACACTAATTCAATTAAATCCTAAACAGACTTAAGTAAAAGATTGTCAGTAAGACAGGATTCAACACACAGCACGTACGGAGTGCTGGTCTCCTCGGGGGAAGCTTCACATACTAGGATTCTCTTTTTTCACTAACCCCCACACTCTACCACCCTGTTTCACCAGGAAACAGTAATCAATACCAGGAGGAACATTAATATTCAGAGGAATGGTTTGGGAAATACTGGTTTAAGTAACAGGATTTCATCAGTTTCCCAGTTTTGTCACAAACTGGTCTCCAGTTTTCCCCAACCTCAAATTCACCCTCTGAAGGAACCTGACTCTAGTGCTCCCACTGGAGTCAAAGGATAAAACACAACACCTCAAGTGGCCTTAAGGCCCTTTCCAACCTGCCTCCAGGCTGCCTTTCCTGCTCTACTTCCTGAGTTCCTTTGTAGACTCCATACCAGCCAACCATGAAATGCACCCTGCCAGTGGGCGTGTTGCAGCTGTCATGAAGGAGGGTAGAATGCTGACCTTGCACCAAGGTTCAGTTTAAATCTTATCATTATCAGGAAACTTCCCTCATTTCTCCAACTATGAGTAATCTTTTCCTCTGGATTCCATTCCACTGCTTGTTAGCATCACTTAAAATCAACTTACACTTATTGAACAAGGTACTGGGCCAGTGCTCATAGGGTGTAGCAACCCCACCCTCAATCTAGTGAGGTGAGGGTAAAGAAAAAGCTGAGAGAGACAGGGCAGAAAGACATTCTAAGAGTATTAAGTATTAAGAGAATGCTTACTATGTATGTGTTAGTTACTAAGAAAAATGCTTTTCATGAGTTGTCTCATTGAAAGCTTAACACAACCTTCTGGAAGAGGCACCATAATCACCTCCACTTTTTATTTTTGGTACTGGGGATTGAACCCAGGGACACTCTACTCTGGGCTACATCCCCAACTTTTTTTACTTTATTTTGAAATAGGGTATCACCAAGTTTCCAAGGCTGGCTTCAAACTTGTAATCCTCCCGCCTCAGCTTCCGGAATTGCTGGGATTACAGTCATGCACCACTGTGCCAAGCAATCATTTCCAGTTAAGAGGAGGAAACAGAGATCAAGAATTTGTTCATGGTCACATTCAAGTGGGGACTTGAGTTTTGGTTTCTTTGATTACAAAGTCCCAAATTATTTATCAAGCTACTATCCTGTTTCAACTATGTATGAGGCAAACTACTCAGAAAAGAGAGGGGAAGGCCCAGACCTAGATGCTGGTGGTACTAGTGGGAAGGCATGAAAGATCTGATGAAAATAATGGCATTGGAAATACATCCGGCAGGATGAGTGGGATTGCCATAGCTGGAGATGGGAAAGAAAGGGCATCTCAGGGTGATGAAAGAGAACAAATAACTGTGTGGGGGCAGAGTATCATGTGTATTCACCACAAGTTTAGCTTAGGTGTAAGGGAGTAGTTGTTACTACTGCCCCCATGCAAAACGACCAGTAGTGTGGCTCAAAGTGTGATCCCTGATTCTGTTCATCTGTAAATACTTTGTTGCTGGCTGATAAAGCAAGTGTTGCTGGTCTGGTGAGAGAAAGAGTTTTAAGATTTTTATGCCAATCTGACAGAGTTTAGACAATTTTATACAAATCTGACAGAACAACTTTATAACTGTTGAATCTAATAATAACTTAAAAATTGGGAGTAATTTTGTATATTTAAAAAATTTCATTTGCCTAATAATTCATTTTTACTGTTCTCATAAAAGCACTAGTTCATGATGGACAGGAAATTATAATCAAGAAAATAACAAACTGGTCCTTCAGCACATTTCAGCAGAGATACTGGGAATGACAAAGATCTTGTATGGTACTTCTTTTTTTAAAAAAAATGTTTTTTAAGTTGTAGATGGACACAATACCTTTATTTAATTTATTTATTTTTCTGTGGTGCTGAGGATTAAACCCAGTGCCTCAAACATGTGAGCGCTTTACTACTGATGTACAACCCCAGGCCTTTGTCTGGACTTCTTACTTTAACGACATATGTTTTGCTCATAGCTGGTGCTCATCCAACTGATTGGGAGTCACTGAAAAGGAGATCCAGAAGATCACTAGCATGAGAGTCCACATACATGCAGAATACTACTTACTCTGGATCTGACTGTAGGTATTAACCTTACTCTGCATTGATCATCTAAGGACAGGGATTAAATTATGAACAACCCCAGAGAGACAGAGATAGATAGAGATAGATGGGGGGGGGAGGGGGATAAATATCTTGAAATGTCAGAACTGTTATAAAAACTAATTTTTTTTCAGATTATCTTCTGAATTAAAATTATTTCCTTTTTTTCCCTCAAAGAGAAAAGAGCCCCAGCTGCTTAGAAAATGCTGAATGCTGGGTAACTGTTTCTGTAAAGATTTCTACAGAAAATACTGTACTATTCTCTAGCAGATTTTAAAGTTCCACTACTTTCTAACATACATAACCAGGAGCTCAGCCAGAGATGATGTAGCCACAGCTACCAGTACAACTTGGAATGAGGGTTGGCAGAAATGGAATGGAGTATTTAGTCTCATTTCATTCAAAGTAAGGAAAGGGTTTTTTTTTTTTGGGGGGGAGGGGGCTATTTATAAACACAGAAAAGCAAAAAAAAAAAAAAAAAAAAAAACAACTAATGGTAGTGAGACCTTATCTGGTGGCACCAAGAAATAACTTCTTTGTTTTTTTTTTTTTGGCACCAGGGATTAAACCCCAGGGGCCCTTAACCACTGAGGTATGTCCACAGCCCCCTTTTGTCTTTTATTTAGAGACAAGGTGTTGCTAAGTTGCTCAGTGCCTTACTAAGTTGCTGAGTCAGCTTTGAACTTGCGATCCTTGTGCCTCAGCCTCTCCAGCAGCTGGGATTACAGGCGTATTCCATCATGCCTGGCACTAAGAAATAGTTTTTAATTTACCAGAAGATTTATTAGTGAGCCTCACTTTCTACTATACTTGCTTCCCAGTAACAACTACGTAATTTAGAGCTAGGAGGCTTGCCAAGCAAAACATCTTGGATATTCAACATGACTATGTATGGCCAATGAAAATGTTCATCTTTATAGAACTTGCCTTTTGAAATAAATTCTGGCTCATTGCTCTTATATTCATTATTTTCATATTGATATCTTCCTTAAATCTTATAAGATGTTAAAAAATTATCTTACACTTTTAGCATTTTTGATCACTTCTATGACATGATTTAAGTTTAGATAAGAATTGTCATACTATTAACTCTATTATGTCTTTGTCTTTTAAAGTTGTATTATATACTGGATAATCAGTGTGAATGCCCTGTTGAGCTTTAAAAGAAGTTATCCGGAAACCGAGTGCGGTGGTGCACACTGTAATCTCAGTGGTTCAGACGGTTGAGGCAGGAGGATTGCGAGCTCAAAGCTAGCCTCAGCAACTTAGCAAGACCCTGAGCAACTCAGTGAGACTCTGTCTCTAAATATAAAATAGGGCTTGGGGGGACGTGTTTCAGTCATTAAGCACCCCTGGGTTCAATTCCTGGTACCAAAAAAAAAAAAAAAGAGAGAGAACTTATCTGTAAAAATGTTGTGTTTATAGAAATGTATTTATTTTTAATATGAAATCAATAATCATCAAATATTACTGACTTACAAATCTGGTTAAGAATCATTAATGAGGGCTGGGGTTGTGGCTCAGCGGCAGAGCGCTTGCCTAGAATGCGTGAGGCCCTGGGTTCGATCCTTAATACCACGTTAAAAAACAAAAACAAAATAAAGGTATTAAAAAAAAAAAAGAATCATTAATCATTTTAAAATCCTTAAAATAAATCAGTACTTCATCTCATTAACTGCAATGTAGACAGCTGTTAGTGCTGGCATTCAGATGGCTGGCATTTCATTTAAGGCCCCTTTTTCTAGAACATGTTCATTCCTCTAAACTCCCTTCCTCTTCCCTTCTCCTTCAGTAAAACAAATAACTCTGAAATATTGGAACTTTGAAAGACAGTTATAAATATAAGTAAAATACTTCCATACTGTCATTTAGGGCTTTTTAGAAAGGAGATGTCTGTGTGTATTGCCTAAATTGATGAAAACAAACAAACAGCAAGAATTATATTTAAAAGGTAAGCTTATTTTGATTATTTGGCTCACTCCTAGTTTCAAAGGGGACTAAAGTCCCCTTAATTTAATGATGTGCTTATTCAAATGGTTATATAAATGACGATATACAACTAGGAATTTATAGTTTAGGTAAGGGAAAGTATCAGTATCTGAAAAACACTAATCCTCCAACTTAATGGGGAGCATAAATTAATATCAGAGGGTATAAGGGAGAAAATTCACTAATTATTCTTGTAATAATAATAAGGCCCCTATTATTTAATGGGAGCATTCTAAGAACCTAATTCCCAGCTATCTTGTACATTTTAATGTACATCTTAAAGCAGAGTAGTACCAGATCCCAGTCTAATGAGATACCAACTTGAACTAGAACCCTTGGGGAACTACTATCATAGAGGACATTAATTTTATAGTTCTAGCATAGTTAGGTACCCTAGTAGAATATCTGCTTGGAGCATAATACAAATAGTAGCCAAGCAAGATCTTTTTTTTTTTTTTTTAATATTTATTTATTTATTTTAGTTTTTGGCGGACACAACATCTTTGTTTGTATGTGGTGCTAAGGATCGAACCCGGGCGGCACGCATACCAGGCGAGCACGCTACCGCTTGAGCCACATCCCCAGCCCCCAAGCTAAGTTCTTTACATGAGCTTTCCCTGTAGCTCAATTGGGGTATATTGAGAAAATAAAAATCTTTCTATATTAAAGCACCATACAATCACATGAAGCATACCAAAGCAAAATAAAAATTCAGAGTTTTTAAGTTTCTAATAACTGAGAGGAATTTTCTACTTAGGACAATCCATTTAGGTCAATTCACTAAAGAATCTAATTTTAAAACATGTTTTATAGAATAATTAGGATTTTTCCCAATTATTATATGTGTTCTGTTATATAATATGGTCTGATACATAATAGTTGAAAAGTATATAATCTTTAAGTGACTTTGTTTTAAAGTTTTGCTTTATCATTTGATTATCCCACACAAGACAACAGCATCTTTTTGATCAGTAATTATAATAAAATGGCAATTAGTCCATGTAAAAATGTAATTATTAGTGGTAGGCATTTTTATCCTTCATAATTACTACCAATCAAAACACTTTTGCATATCCTAATTAGGTCTAGAAGCAGTTAGGTCTTACTCCTTAAAAGGAGAGTAAACTAAACCCTTTTCAGTTCATATTTTTTATTACAAAGATATGACTTCAAAAATTTATGAAAAGAACTGAAAGTTTGTTAAATATATGCCAACAGAAAATCACTAAGTCTAAACACTTATCTGTTTGATTATTCAACTCAAGAGGTGGGTTTATATAAATGTCTACGTTAAAATGTATAAAATGTTATACAGCCACAACTTCAAAGGGGAAAATGATTTTGGAAGTCAGAAATACAGCATAACATATTTTCAAAATGAGAAGTGAAGGGCTGGGGTTATAGCTCAGTGGTGGAGCACTTGTCTCACATGTGTGAGGCACTGGGTTCAATCCTCAGTACCACATACAAATAAATAATAAAGGTACTGTGTCCATCTAGAACTAAAAATATTAAAAAAAAGAAGTGAGAAGGAATGACTTCTTGAATATAAGACAAGAGGTGTTGAAAATACCTGAGGTGAAGTATGACTTTTCACTGTAACTCCAAAGAAAGATTAATAAGATACTCAGTGATAGACATAAAAAATGTGAAGACCACAAAAAAAGGAAAAGACTAAAACGACGTCATGAGAAACAGTGAAGGAATTAGAAAAGTAAACATGGAAACATCAGGTCAGTGCTCCATGGCATGGCCCAAGCATGAGAACTTAGCAGATGAGTCCCCAGGAAGGTCCAGCGCAGTACTACCTAGTGCACGCAACAACTGTCCTGCTGGCTGCAAGCCTCAGCTAGCAGGTGCCTACTGTCCTCCCCTCTGTGCTGGCTTTCAGCAAATTCATATGCTGAGCTGACTGAACCCTTATCTTCTTCCATCTAGAAGGACAGAAAAGCAACAAGTCTCATATTACAGAATGATACTCTCACATTATACAGGTTTAGAATCAAAGCAATAAGTTGGGTCCACAGTGTGTAAGGCACAAATGAAACTTCATACAATAGCACATTTACTATCACAAGATAGGGTTAATAGGAGCTTCTTAAGGGTACACAACAAAGCACACAAAGCCATGATTTCCCAGTGCACAAAGCTCTTACTGAATATACAGCCTAGTAAAACTGTTTCCTTTAAAATAATTCTTTGTCTTCTATGAAACTCATTGCTACAAGGTTGGATTCTTATTGCAAAGGTATGTCCATTTTCTCACCTCTCATGCTTCCAACTTAGGAGACTTCTCTAAGTGGAATTCAGCAGAGAATAAGGCTCCTATAACCTTACAAATTTTGGACATGTGAACAAAGAGCTTGATTTGATTTACTTGTTAACATTAATCTTTAATCTGAAATATATTTTTAGTGAGGACCAACTAATTTCATGAATCTTAGTTCTTTTTATCTTATATTTGTATTACAGGCCTTCTAAAGAAGTTTAATTTAAAAATGTGCCATAGCCTTTTTTATTTTAACTTTTCTTAAATTATGAGAACATGTCCATAATGAATAAAAGACAAATTCTGCCTCATCTCTGTGTTCTTCCAGTCTTAGGACTACTGCCCAATAACTGTATCTATGAAAAATACTATAGTATATTTCTTACATAGAAAAAAAAAGGCAGCAGAATTCCTTGGTTCCAAGAGTATAGTAAGTTCACGTGAAGACAGTTTAGTTTTGCCTATAATACACAGAAACTCTTTAGTCAAAAGAAAAGTATAAATAGTATGTGTTAAAGGATTTCTCCCACCCCCATGCCAAGGATTGAACCCAGGGGTTCACCCAGCCAGGGGATGGGATAGGGTTTCATTGAATTGCTTAGGGTCTTGCTGAGTTGATGAGGCTAGAGATTTGAACTTGCAATCCTCCTACCTCAGCCTCTTGCCTTAGCCTCCTGAGCCACCACACCTGGCTTGTTAAACAATCTTAAGAAGTACTATCCTGATTAAGATTTGAGAGCTCTTAAAGATATATGATATCTATACAATCTTGCTCTTCATCACCAGGATTAAATAGCTCAGCAACTATGGATCACACCTATGGAATACCATTCAAAACAGTTTAAAGGGGCTGGGGATGTGGCTCAAGCAGTAGCGCACTCGCCTGGCATGCGTGCGGCCCGGGTTCGATCCTCAGCACCACATACAAACAAAGATGTTGTGTCCGCCAAGAACTAAAAAATAAATATTAAAAAAAAAAATTCTCTCTCTTAAAAAAAAAACAGTTAAAAAAAAAGGTGTATTCAAAGTTTATAGGGTGTATTTGCAGAGATGTTCACCATCAGCTATGAAGAAATGCCCACCTAGGAGCCACTCATAGCTCATATGAATTACTGTTACTTCTCCCTGGCCTTTGATTGAGCATATTTCTTCTTTTTGTTTTCTTTGCTGCTAATATTAATTTAATAGAACAGAGTACATAAAATGATCATGCGATGGGTAAAGAACGTGGAGGCCCAGAAACAAGAACATAACTGGGAGTATGCTTGGTTAGGACCACTGGTAGTAGCAAAAAGTGCAGCATCAGCATTCAGGTGGGTCGCTGGCTAACCAGTGCTCTCTTTCTGTGGTTACATCACCTAACAGGGGATGGTCAACCTGCTCTCATTGTGATCTTTTGCAGAGAAATGTTAAACTTACTAATTTCTTACAGTATTAGAGAGCCTGGGATCTCTCTGATTTATAATATACTTCCTCATTCTTTTTAGGTCTAGTAATGCTCAAAAAGAGTCACTTGATTTAAGGCAAGATGATATGCGAAAATGTGATTTCATAACAATATGATTATTCGCAATGCAAAAGTTATCTTCATTGACCAGTGTGTTTTTTAAAATAATGAGCTCTCCTACTGCCTTAGAATTAAATAATTAGATGTTAAAAAATGTGACATATATAGCCACTGTTTCCTACTGATAAAGCTGTAATATACATACCTGGCTCAAAGAAAAATGAAAGCAAATCTTTACATTTGTTTTTTCTTGTTTTAAATATGAAATTTAGTTTAGCACTTAGAAACCCATTTGTGTATTCCTCTATAATGATTATCTTTGAAAAAAATTCAAAGTACAATATTTTAAAAAAATCCTGAGTTAATAATAAAAAGGCCAAAGGTTTGATAAAACTTTAAGACAGCTCAAAACTATAAAGTCAGTATTACATAAAAAGGTTAAGTGGTACTTTGTCAA
This sequence comes from Marmota flaviventris, assembly GCF_047511675.1. NCBI lineage: Eukaryota > Metazoa > Chordata > Mammalia > Rodentia > Sciuridae > Marmota > Marmota flaviventris. The sequence goes on from NC_092505.1 coordinate 84,506,058, forward strand.
AACCATTCATTTGATCAAGTGAATTTGGAAAGATTAGAAACCTTGAGAAGAAAAAACAATATAAAAATATACATGATTAAGAATCTATAAGATATTGATAAGGCAAGAAACTGAAAAGTGCCAAAACTAAAGAAAAACTTTAGTTACATGACTTTTTTCTCTTCAAAACTTAAATGGCATTAAACTTAGTATGTTATTATGATATGCTGTTATCAAAAGTTCTAGGATTTAAATTTCCATGACAGAACTGATAATAAAGGTTTATATAAGACATAAAATATATTGTTCAATTTATAGATGCTCTGAATAGTAGCAAGGATATGAAATGCTTAGGCAGCCATTACAGTGTACAAACACAAACACACATGTATTTACAACACAGATTAAGGCAAGATAAAAAATGGGCAAATCTCACTTCCAAGTAACGATAGCTTAAGTATTTTAAATTTTATGATGAATTTCTGTAGCTTTAATTACTCAACATGCAGGAACATTCTTAAATATGAACAATGTGACAAGCAGAAGCATTAAAATTGTGCTAGAAAAGATAGTTCAAGTGTAAAATATATAACAAGGTACAGATCTCTGTCCTGTTATGTTGAATTTTCATCTGAATTTTCTTCTCAAAGAAGAAATGGATATGATTTTTAGGCTTTAACATAATACTAATAAAGGTCAAATTAGTCAGAGACAGAGCTGTGCTAACAAAAAATACCCCACTCTTTATTCATGCCTCTGCCTATCTTTTGGATATGGTTTAATTGACCTTTAGCATGCAGAAGAGTTAATGAGGTTCTATTCCTCCTACTCTACCTAAGTTTGCTCAGCTGATTCCTTGCCCTCGATAAAGGCTGCAGTGCGATGAACTCATCACTTAAAGCCACTGTGTTGGAGTACATCTATAAGTGGACAGAAAAAGGATGGAACACACAACAAGTCAGTGAGCTCTATTCATCACCTATGAGACAGACACAGGACAAGGTTTGTAAATATTGAACATCTGTTCCCACAAGAGTAGGAAATGTACATGGTACACATATATGACTGACATTTGAACTGTGTTGGCTTTGCCATCAAAAAAATTATTTTTTCACTTGTAACACCACATGGTTATTCTACAGAAGAATAAAGCTCACAATAAATGCTGATAGTTCTTCTTTTAATATGATTTTTCTTGTTACTTTTAGTAAAACAATGAAGTAGTTGACAATTTTCTAACCATTTCTTCATTATTTGAAACCAGAAGTGATGGTAGAAGCTGAAAAAATGATTACTGCCTGTAGCCAAGAAATAATGTCACATATGGGATTTGAATGACCATATACTGTTTCAGTAAAAAATAAAACCAACCAACCAACCACCAACCAACCACCAAATGCCACCAGTGTGCTAGAAGATCCTTCAGTGGAAGTGGAGGTTTTTTTCTTGAAAGAGACTGCCTAGAACATCTGGGTAAGTCATTTGGAAATGAATTTAGTGAGCCAAAAAGGGAGAATATACTGGCTTTCACATACAGATTCAGTTATTGATTTGATGCTCATTCCCTTTAACTTATGTTAAGAACCAAAATACACATAAGCACTTTTAACCTTTTTCTTGTGAAGGGCCTACCTTAAGGTACCAAATATTTCCTATGTAATCCTTTGGAAAGAGGCTATAGAAAAGGTAATAGATTCTAATATTATCACTTTCATATCAATTAAGAAATCTCTATGAAAAACACAACTAAAGTTTATAAATGCTCTGTCTACCACAGCATTTCAAAGGATAAATGTAGATAAATCTGATCAATTTACTTTTATAAAGAATTACATTTTTAAGTGATATTATTCATACATTTTCATTAAATATAACTTCATATAGGCCAAGAGGGAAGAAAATTGTTCTAAAAATCTAGGAAAGTATCATAGACAATGTATTAAAAATAATACTCTTTAACTATAAATGAAAAGTTTAGAAATAGTAAATTTACAAATCTGAAGTTTAAGCCAGGTACAGTGTTGCATGCCTGCAAACCCAGCAGCCCTGGAGGCTAAGGGAGTTTTGTGAGTTCAAAGCCAGCCTTAGCAATTTAGTGAGGCCCTAAGCAACTCAGTGAGACCCTGTCTTTAAATAAAATATAAAAAAGGGCTGGGACTGGGACTTAGCGGTATAGCGCTCACCTAGCACGTGGGAGGCGCTGGGTTCGATCCTCAGCACCACATAAAAAATGAATAAATAAAATAAAGATATTGTGTCCAACTACAATTTAAAAAAAAAAAAAAGGGAGTTGGGGACATGACTCAGTGGTTAAATACCCTGGGTTCAATCCCCACTACAAAAAAAAAAAAAAAAGCAAAACAAACAAACAAAAAACCAAAAACAAACAAACAAAACACCCCAAAATCAAAACCCAAAAACCCAAGTTTAGAAATAGTAAGACAGATAAACAGACAAACCTGTCTGTAATGGATTTAAGTAATATATTGCAGAGTGGAAAAGTCTGTCCATATTGATATAAATATATGCACAGGCAGATAGTAATCAATTATGCTGATTTTTCAGTCCCATTTAGAGATCAATATTATAGATATATTCTCACTTCCTCATACTTAAAATGACAACTTTTTAAAAAATTTTGGACCAACAGGCACAGTGATGACAGATGCGTATATTCATTCTTTCTTACAAAAATCACATGAGGTAATAATAATAATTATTATTTTACAATTTTTTTTTTTAGTTGTAGTTGGACACAATACCTTTATTTTATTTATTTTTACGTGGTGCTGAGGATGGAACCCAGTGCCTCACATGTGCTGGCCAAACACTCTACTGCTGAGCCACAACCCCAGCCCCTCATAAGGTAATAATTATTATTGTGATTTTTATAGAGAAGGAAATTGAGGCCTAAGAAAATGACTTAATCAAGGACATACAGCTATCTTATAAATGGCTGAAACAGCATTTGAATTCTAATCCAAATAAGATAGTATTTGTATTAAACTACCAAAGTAAAAAAAAAAAAAAAACAAAACCAAAACAAAAAACTACCGAAGTAAATAAATTAAAACCAATGTACTATTTAGAAATCATAATTTAAATCACTAAATACTTAGCACTTTTTCTGTTTGTAAGATGAATACACATTTTCAAAATCTTAATAAAATTTGCTTGGCATGAAACAAAAATAATGTTGAAAAAATATCAACCTGGCTTGGACTAAATGATTAAGGAACTCAAGCTCTTTTTTTTTCCCCCCCAGTGCAGGGGATTGAACCCACAGGGTCCCTCTACCACTGAGATCTCTACCCCTAGTCCTTTTTATTTTTTTTTAATTTTCAAACAGGGTCTTGCCAAGTTACAGAAGATGGCCTCAAACATGTCATCTTCCTGCCTCAGTCTTCCAAGTAGCTGGGATTACAGATGCATACACTGTACCTGGCTTAAATTCAGCTTTTAACAAGGCATAAAAGGAAATGAAAATATATTCTATACCAATTAAACATACAAAAAAGGCACATTCAACTAAATATGTACCATTTCTTGGACATATACTATTTTTAAACATTTTTTCATTTAATCTTAACTAGAGTAGGAATGAAAAAAACATATCTATCATTTTACCATTGAGGAAACTAGAATTCAAAGTCATAATACTACTAAGTGGCAGAGCTGGGATTCAAATTGAGATCTATCAGGATCTAAACATCATATTCTTAAGCACTATGTAACATGCTGTTAATATTTGCTGTAATTTAATGTTTATTAATAAATATTTAGTGAAAGAATATATTTTATAAAAATTCATTCTGCAAAAATTATTTAGGTTAAAGAATTTATTTCATATTCTTTTGTTAAAAACCATATAACATAAAAAATATTACTTGAATTCTAATGTTTCTAAGACAAGGCCATATATCTTAGATGTATCTGGAATAATTTGATAATATTATTTAACACATTTCCTAATATTATGTGAATAAAACTTGAAAGTTTGATATTTAAATACCTGGAATTTTATTAATAACATGATATAATTTTAAATGACTTAAAAATATCACTTTAATAATGTTTATATTATAAAATACTTGATATAGGAATGAGTTATTTTCTATTTTATGACATAAGCAAATTATAATCATAGTTGTTTATAACTAAAGCTCCTAACTAAAAAGATATTGAAATAAAAAGTGCTTACCTGTGCCTTTTCAGTACTTGTAGGATGAAGCTGTCGGTCAAACACTTTCTTCACAACATCAAGAAAGAGACAAGTTACAACCATAAGGATTATGGCAAACCAAGCAGAACCACTTGATAGGAGCTGAATAAATACAAAGTACATATTCTGGGAACCTAAAAATGGCCTGAGAAGAAAGACAGTGGGCTTAATAAAAACAACAACAACAAAAAACAACTGAAAGATAACTTAATCAAGATATCATAGAAACATATCATATTTGAAAATAAACAACTACTGAGCCACATCCACAGCCCTAGTTTGTATTTTATTTCGAGACAGGGTCTAACTGAACTGCTAAGTCCCTGCTAAATTGCTAAGGGTGGCTTTGAACTCATGATCTGCCTGCCTCAGCCTCCTGAGCCGCTGGGATTACAGGCATGCACCACGGCACATGGCTGAAAATAAACAATTTTAAGAGTACTCTGGGAAGAGGATTACAGACAAACAAAATGCATAGAGTATCCTTCTATGACACTAAATAAAAGTTGATGATTAGCTAAATCCAAATTTTTTGCCTAACTTCTAAAGTTTTTGCTTAGTAAATAGATCAAAGGCACAAAAGGCAAACAATATAAACTGAAAGAAGTGAACTTATTGCTAGGATGGGGTTCAAAACTATTCTGAGCAGAATTTATTCATAATATAACCCATAACTATATTTATTATAGTTGAATAGATATAATTAAAGTCACTCACCAGAGAATCCCACCATAAAACAAAGAAAATACAAAATAAAATATAATAGATCCCCAAGTAACAAGATGGTTGATCCAAGTCCAAAAATGAGTTTCCAAAGCCATCTAAAAAAAATTTGAAAAGTCTTAGAAATGTAAAATAATAAAACATTATTCTCTTAGATAAAACTCAAGGATAAAGCACATTAAGTATTTAAAAGTCTCACCGCACAGTCTCACAGAATATAAGTATTAATGAAAGGCTGCTAGTAGAAAGTTATATAATTTCAAGTTTATTATTTTGCCTCTGGGAAAGCAGCACTGAAATTTCATGTGATGATTCTATCTCAACTCCATAGCCTAAAACAACTGTGTGTTTTGTATATATACAGAGCTGTACAATTTCAGTGACTATTATGAATTATGACAATATGATCATAAAAATAGGCTGAAGTTTTCCGAAAACTTCAGATAAAAAATTTAAATGAATACTAAAATAGCAATCAGTGAAATTATCCACTGTTGAATAAGGAAAACATCTACTGATAGTGGGGGGGGGGGAGGAGAAAAAAAGAATATTCAATTGCTAATTATACAGGCACAAAATGTATCTATGTTTCTAATTCCAGTATCATACCTTTACTGTGACTGTAATAACCATGACTGTGAAGACCAAAGTGCCAAAAGTCCAGTTTCCAAACATCTGAACAGAAAGAATAACATGGTGTTAATCAGAGAAGTAAGGTAAAAGGTAATTTCATTCTTTATTCAAAATCATTTGAACTATGTTAAGTCAGTTACATATAAAATTGGCTCATTAATAAAGTTTAAAGAATACAACAACAAATTTTGGCGAAGATGTGGGGAAAAAGGTACATTCATACATTGCTGGTGAGATAGCAAATTGATGCAACCACTCTGGAAAGCAGTTTGGAGATTCCTCAAAAAACTAGGAATAGAACCACCATTTGACCCAGCTATCCCACTCCTTAGTATATATCCAAAAGATTTAAAATCAGCATACTGGAGTGATGCAGCCACATTAATGTCTATAGCAGCTCAATTCACAACAGCTAAGCTATGAAACCAACCTAGGTGCCCTTCAACAGATGAATGACAAAAGAAAATGTAGTTTCTATATACAATGAAATATTCTCAGCCATAAAGAAGAATGACTTTATGACATTCGCTGGTATATGGATGGATCTGGAGATTTTCATGCTAATTAATTTTTTAAAGCCAATCCCCAAAAGCCAAAGGTCAAATATTCTCTGATATGTGGATGCTAACTCACAAGAAGGGCGAGGTGTGAGGGGAGGAATAGAAGTTCAGTATCTTAGACAAAGAGGAATAAAGGAAAAGGATGGGGATAGGAAAAGGTAAAACAGTGGAAATAATTTGATATAATTTTCCTATGTACATATATGAATACATCATAGTGAATCCCACCATTGTGTACATCTACAAGAATGGGTCTTAATTAGAGTATGATGTGTTCCTTGCTTACAAAATTATATAAAAATGGATTTTGCTTACATAATTATATAAAAATGGATTCTACTATGATGTATAACTAAAAAGAACCAATAAAAAATAAATAGATAGGTGCTGGGGTTGTGGCTCAGCGGTAGAGCGCTTGCTTGGCACTGGTGAGGCCCTGGGTTCGATCCTTAGCACCACATAAAAATAAATAAATAAAATCAAGGTATTGTGTCCAACTACAACTAAAAAATAAATATTATATTGAAAAAATTAAAAAAACAAATATATAGATAAAAATATGAGAACCACCATAATAAAGTATTATTATGTTTATTATTATCATGTGCAATGATCCTTTGGATAATATCATCAGAATGAAAAACCAATATGGGCTTAAGAGTTGTGTGGCACATGTTATTTTTAGAATGATACAGCTGTTGGTGACTGTTTTATTCCTACCATGTTGTAAAAATAAGAAAACTCTGTTCTACCACAATTATTTTCTGGGAACTTTCTAAATGGAAAAGACAGCAGATCACTTTGCCACAGTATTTCTGGATACAACATAAGCAGGGCAGGAAAAAAAGAAATTTAAACTTAAAACCAATATCTGAAAGAAAAGATAATGGCCAATGGAATTAATCTTCAAAAGATTCCATGTGAAAATGCAGTTAATGCCATTGAGAAAGTATTTATTGCCTGAACTTTAGTCCTAGTTATAGCTGAAATGACTAAAGTTCATTAAACACGCAGAATCCCTAAAGAATATCAGGAACACGGGTAAGAATATAACCAGAAGTTTATGTTAATTTCATTTACAAAGTAGTCACAATCTTAACATTAGTTTAATAATTTGCTTAAAAGGTCTTGTTTTTAATAGAAACCCATAGATTTCTAATAATTAGCATTTACTTATATTACTTCATTGTATCTCACATCATTTCTAAATGATAAATCTCACAGGTTTCTGTAAGAATTAGGGTTTGCAAAAAGGACAAGGAATCTGGTATGTATTAAATAATAAATAACAGTTATCATTATTAACAATGAAACATCACTTAACATTCCCTTATTTGAGAGTGATTTGGAAGTGTGTCATGATACAAAGAATGGAAAACTTATATTGAACCTCTGCTTACTTTCCTACTTTTATCACCTCTAAAATAATGACCCAGAAATACAGACAATTAGCGGATTTCAATTCAGTTCCTGGAGGAGTGCTGGTCTCCTCTTCCAGGGCTTTAGGGACAGATACTTGGTTGCAGCCAGGAGACCCAGGCCTGGAAATGGTAAAAACTATGTATCTATTTGTCAGTATCTAGTTTTACTGGGTTTAGATTGAAAGCATTTTATGTGGTATCTTACTTAGAAGCAGAAGAAGATTCAGGGTTTCCTCTTGCATAAGCCTCATTTGAGGTTCTAGAAAGGGCCACAGAAACACATTCATGTGGACTTTTTTTTGTAAGCTCCCCAAAAGTAATGTATTTAACTGTAATCTATCAGTTAAGACTGCAGTTTTTTTTCTATTCTGACATCACTGGTTGGTGATGGACCTGCAGAGGTCATTTTAGGGATGTGGCTAAGGAGAAGTGAGCTGAACTTATATTTGCTTTGCATAAATGAGACATATTTGGGTCAAAATCACTTTCCAGTGTACTCAGGTCTGTATTCATAACTGTATGCTTTCTTCTTCTTCTTTTTTAAAAAATATTTTTATTTTTTAGTTGTAATTGGACACAATACCTTTATTTTATTTATTTATTTTTACATGTGCTGAGGATCGAACTCAGGGCCTCACACATGCTAGGCGAGAGCTCTACTGCTGAGCTGCACCCCCCCCCCCCCCCTTTAAAATAGAGCCTGAATTTCAGGAAATTAGGAGACAGAGTTACTCAGAATATTTTCTATCCTAATCTGTTAACTTTCTGGGTCACTTCTCAGATGGGAGAGATGAATGCACCTTCTACACAGATAAAGAACTGGTGGCCCACAACCAAGCCCTATGCCACTGCTCTACTTTAGACCAAGTTGCTCTCAATTGGGGGTGATTGTGCCTCTCAGGGGACTTTTGGCTGGATATAGAGTCATTTTTGCTTGTTATAACTAGAGGTGTGTATATGTGTGTGTGTGCTATTGGTGTCCAGTGAGCAGAAGTAGAGGCTTGCTGCTAAACATCCTTTAATTCACAGATTGAGCTCTCAAAGCAAAAAGTTACCTAGCTCAAAATACCAACAGTTTAGAGGGAGAGAAACCCTGATTCTGAGGGTGGGAAGAAAGACTAAAAAAAAAACAACAGTAAAAAATATAAGGAAGCCAAAGTAAGTTACAGATGTTGACAGAAGATAACATGGCCATAAGGAAGGCTTCATAAATTGTGCTGATGGTCAATTTCATTAGGTCTCAGACACGCTTTTAGATGCAGGAATGTAGAATTGGTGTTGACCATAAAGAAAAGTTTTGTTGGGAGTGCTAAAGTTCAACGCTCCAGTGGATAACATTCAGAGAAGCATAGGAGCCAGGAGTAGAAACAGTGAGAAAAGAGAACTTCTTCAAGTTTGCTCTAAATAGACATAGAAAACTGTAACCTAAGTAGAAGGTTGTGGGCCAAGCAGGTATGTCTTTTATTAGAAGATGGGAGAGCTTAGAACTTGTTTGTCAGTGTGTTTGATCCAAGAGGATGAAAGGCTGATGGTGAAGAAATGAGAGGGCAATTATAAGAGGAAAATAGTGGTTTAAGCAAGAGATGCTTTCACAAAAGGCGAAAGCTTCATCAGGTTTAACTTAATTACACTTGTATCTATATAAAAATTACTTTTCCAGAGTTAATCAGTTGTTCAGCTCCTGTACAAACTGTTTCTATTACAGACCCATTATAATAAATGATAGATTGTAGTCTATGAGACAGTCTACTTTTCTATTTTCCTCTAAGATACAGCTATGTCTAATTTCCTATTAGGTGCCTGGAGTGCTTTAAGTATTTCTCATGAATAAATGAGCATGCCAGGAAATTCTATAATGAACTAGACAATCAAAGGTATTTTTATAATATAATCTTTTATTTAAGAGCCTGTATTTACTCATCATAAGAATTAAACTGTGTATATTTTCTTGAAAGACCTGATTGGTAATTACAGTAGTTAAATCATTTGAGTTGAAATAAAGCATTTTGCAGCAGGACACAGTTGCCAGAGAGTTCATTTCTAGTCTTAATAGAGCTCTTACCATTTGATAGTTAGGTTTTAGCAGCTGATGACATACACAGCACGTAAGATAAATTAATTAAGGATAAGAAATAGGGAGAAATCATTAGAAATTAAAGAAAATAACAGTAAACATTACATAAAGTTTTATTTTCCTCTTTCCCTAAAAACAACTTGAAATTTCATTTTCTCAGTCGACTGTATAGCTCATTATTTACCTCCAACTAATCTGGCAAATGATCAGTACCTATCTGCATTGATGAAGGAGTGAAGAATTTAATCCTTTGTTAAATTTTTAAAATGATGGAATAGTGTATAATATACTATTTAGAATGGCATCCAAGGTCTGACAATTCCAAAATCTCTACTAGAGAAGTCTAAGTGGAATAACACTGCTCTAATAGCATTTTGCTTTTACCCTCTCATCCTATATATTTTTGAATTTTAATTATTTTAGTTTTTTTTAAACTGGGTACACTTTCATAAAGAAGGGAAAAATCATTAATAGTAGAAACTTTCTTCTGAGTTCCTATATATTTTGGTAAAACACACACAACAAATGAAACCCCTTATTTGGAGAGGATCTCATTTTAAAAAGTAGCTAGCGAGTTTATAATTTTCATGTCTGACCAACAAGAATGACTGTAGTAGATATCAAGCTTTGGATGTATCTTTATTCCCCATTTTTTTTTCTGAAGCCTTTGGCTGAAACTACCAGAGAAGCAGAATGTAATCAAGTGTTGGGATGGGAATTCGGCTACTTCTGAGACTGTTCTGATATTTTCCTCCCTGTATCATCTTAGTTTTCTATTCTCACCATGTGACTATTCCCTCCTTCCTGTTCCTTCACTATAATATCCCTACCCATCTCATACACTCTTATGGTAGCCATGATACCTTTTTCATGGCATGTAGTTGAAGTAAGTTTAATTGGAGAGGAACTCTCAATCTAGCTTGTTTCTCTCACATATTCCTATTACTTTCTTTTCCGTATTTATAATCTCACATAGCATTTTTCCTTATCTATAATTTTACAAAGCTTCTTCCTGAAGGAAGTTTCTTGCTAAGATCACAGAATGACTATATTAACTATTTCCAAAAATGTTGTGTACGACAGCAACATTGTTAGAATAAGCATGTCCCAGATAACACATTCTGCATGGGTCAATGAAGGAAATAAACTTATCCTTTATAAAAAATATAGTCATTAATTTTTAGTCACCTAATTTACTGTATACTTTAGCTTTAAAAAAATTAATTTCACAGATAGTTAAACTCATAGAAACAGAAGACAGAATAGTGATTTTCAAAGATTAGGGGAAGGGGAGAGGAGACAGGAAAATGGGGAGTAGCTGTTTAATAAGTACAAAGTTTTAGCTCTAGACCTCTGCTGTAAAATAAAGTGAATATACTTAACATTATTGAACTGCACATTTAAAAGTAGTATGGTAAAAAAGTGCCAAATTATATATTTTAAATTATTTGTCAATTATAGCTTTACTAAGGCATAAATTATAAAGCTGTTTTTTGGTACCAGGATTGAACTCAGGGGTATTTGACCTCTGAGCCACATCCCCAGCCCTACTTTGTATTTTTTTGTTTAGACACAGGGTCTCACTGAGTTGCTTAGCACCTTGCCATTGCTGAAGCTGGCTCTGAACTTGGGATCTTCCTGTTTCAGTCCCCTGAGCTGCTGGGATTATAAATATGTACCACCATGCTGGCTGTAAAGCTGTTTTAAAAGATAATTTCATAGAAGTCAGTTTTTCTAGATGCTATGTTGGGGATTTAAAAAAAAAATTAAATTATATGAAAATCTCTCTCAAGTAAGCTGGATTTAGTGGCATATACCTATAATCCCAACTACTGGGGAAACTGAGGCAAGAGGACCACAAGTTTGAGGCCAGCCTCAGCAACTTAGTAAGAACTTTTCTCAAGATAAAATAAAAAGGGATGTTAATTATAGGGGAAATGGAAGATGGGTGAGCAGAGGAAAGCTGCATTCCAAGTTGGCCATAGTGTAGACAAACACAGTGAATGGTGAAAGAGGGATTTCACTAAAATTTAATAAAAGTGGCTTAAGTACTCAGAAATTTGGGTGCCATAAACAAAGAAGAAAGAATACATGGAGCCCATCTGATGGCTCCACAGACACTGCTTGCATGGATTCATCAGAGAGAGTTGGAGAACAGTTTTGGTATGAAAAAACCTGAGATAAAAAATGCTGCCTAATCTTAGCTGATCCAGAGATTACATTGCACACTGGTGCTGGAAAAGCATGTTCTGAAACTCAACTGGCTATGGAGAGCTGAGGCAGGAGCTATCTTGGGGCGAACATACCATTGTGATGACCGTGGGACCCAAGACATCAGGAAAAAAAAATCCCCAAAAAACAACAAAAAAAAACAACAATGCACAACCACAATATTCTAGCAGGTGCTTATTGAGGGACCTAAGCTGGGCCTGGTGGGATATGAGTGAAAAAGGTAGAAGAAGACTTTACTCAGGGGCATTTGAGTTAGAAGGGGAAGGGGAGCCTGACTCACTTCTCTTTTGTGTCTGGTGGCTCATGTGATCAGCTGAAATAGCCGGAGTCAGAGTGGGTGGGGATGGGGTGGGTTAAACACTCAGGGACTAAGACTGGCAAGGCTGTGCCTGTGGGCTGGAGTGAGTGAAGAATCAGCCCTTCTGCCCCATGACTGGAATTCTTGGGAGTCTCCAAGGAAGCAGTCCTGCATAAGAGATCCACTATGGTCTAGCCTTAGGGGAGGGTCAATCTAGTCTCTCCAAAGAAGGCATCACCCCACAAAGCCCCTGAGGCTTGATTAGATGCTCTCCCACCTGCTAGAGCTCCCCTTGTGGAACACTGCAGAAGCTGTATCCTGGGAGTGCACTGGTCTTAATGGATAAAATGACAAATGACAGTATGTCCTAACCCATCCCACCTCATACTGGTGAGAAGGGAAGCAAATCTTATATCAAATGGCTTGTTGCCACTCCAATTGGCAGCTCAGAGTACAACACAAAAACAGGAAGGGGTCAATAGCCCCACCCTGCTTGCTCTATCAAAACATAAATCAAGAAGAATTAGAAAAAAGACTTGGACATAGACAGTGACCACTCAAATCTAGTTAACTACTTTGACCATCTTAAAGAAGATAAGAAGATGGTTCCTTCATTCTTCATTAAGATTTTGGATTTTTAAATTTCATTTAAAAATTTTTTTCTCTCTGTGTGTGTGTGTGTGTGTGTGTGAGAGAGAGAGAGAGAATGTGTGTGCATGGTGCATGTGAATTCTGACTGTGCTGATTGGTTCAGGGACATATATACATACACCCATTTGTTTCTTTTTTCTTTCAGTTTTAGAATTGTTTAAAATGAATTATTTTTCCTAGCATTGTCTTTTGATGGTTAAGGTTTTATAGATTATATAGTTTTGTTTGTATTATTTTCATTTGTTTATTTCTATAAGTTTCTCTTTCTCTCTTAATCTTCTGCTAACAGCTATATTCTATTGTTTTCTCTCCCTCTCTCCCAATATGTTGCTTCTTCTATATTTTCCCCTCCTTCCATAGAAACACCACCTGCTACATCTCTTCTACATTCTCTCTTTAATATATATATTTTTTTAGTTATTGATGGACCTTTATTTAATTTATTTATTTATATGCGGTGCTGGGAATCAAAACCAGTGCCTCACACACGCTGGGGGGGCAGTGGTACTGGGGATTGAACTTGGGGGCACTTGACTACTGAGCCATATCCCCAGCCCTATTTTGCATTTTATTTAGAGACAGGGTCTCATGGGTTGCTTAGTGCCTTGCTAAATTGCCAAGGCTGGCTCTGAACTTGCGATCCTCCTGCCTATACCTACCGAGCTGCTGGGATTATAGGCCTGCGCCAAGGCGCCTAGTCCTTTCTGTTCACTTTTTGAAATTGTAAACTTGTAAAAATTCCGAATACATTTCTCTCATAATTGACTGTATTTTTACCATCTTTCAAAACTAATTGGTTTATACAACTCCTGCCCCCAACATCAAGGCTAATACAATCATTACTGCTGTGGGTGATATAGTTGACACCTGCTATTTGCATTAAAGCTAGATCTACTTCATGGTAATTATTTTTATTGTTGACAACTGCTGAACCAACCATTCTTGTTTATTGGTTACCACCAATAAATTAATGTTGACGATGGAATAGTAAAAATTGGGTATTTAACTTTAATGCTGTGTATTCTTTGTAATGGTTATTACTATAGATTATTTTGCCCCATTCTGTGAGGTGCTGGAAAACTACAGGGACACTAAAAGTTCACAAGTTAGAAACTCTGCTGCTGAACTAAACATTCCTTGACACTATTCCAACTCAAAGAAGTGAGGACACAAAGTCCCAAACTAATAAGGACCTAAGGAGAAACAATCAGAGAGAGAACTCAATTCCTACCCTTTGGCATCTACTCATACATCAAAAGAAGAGAGAAGTCCCAGAACAGATGAATTATTTACACACAAAAGGATGAGCAAAAAAAGGGGTAGGGGAATCCACCTCAGTTGATATGCAAGACTTCTAAAAATGTGAGAAAACAGGCAAATAAAATCTTTCCCCAAATACCATAACTCCCCAACAAAGGATCCTACTGATAGTGAAGTAGATGAAAACCCAGAGAAAGATTATAAAAAAAATGATTTAAAATGTTCAATGAATGGCCATACTACCAAAAGTACCATACAGATTCAATGCAATTTTCCTAAAAATTCCAATGAAGTTCTTCATAGAAATAGAAAAAGCAGTCATGAATTCATCTGGAAAAATAAGAGGCCCACAATAGCCAAAGCAATCCTTAGTGAGAAAAGTGAAGTAAGAGGCATTACAATCTCAGACCTTAAATTATACTATAGAGGGGGCTGAGGTCATGACTCAGTGGTAGAGCACTTGCCTAGCATGTGTGAAGCACTGAGTTCGATTCTCAGCACCACATATAAATAAATAAAATAAATGTCCACTGACGACTAAAATATATATACTTTATATTATAGAGTTATCATAACAAATACAGCATGGTATTGGCACTGAAATAGGCATGAAGACCAATGGAAAAGAAACGAAGACACAGAGACAAACCCAGATAAACACAGTTATCTCATACTAGACTAGGGCACCAAAAACATTCATTAAAGTAAAGACAAATGGTGCTGGGAAAATTGGAAATCCATATGTAGTAGGATGAAATTTAATCTCCATCTCTCACCCTGCACAAAACTCAACTCAAAATGGATCAAAGACCTAGAAATTAGACCAGAAACCTGTACATCCTAGAAAATGTAGGCACAACATTCTGGCTTAGGAACTGACTTCCTCAAAAAGACTCCTAGAAGTGCAAGAAGTAAAATCAATAATCAATAAATGAAATGGCTTAAACTAAAAAGCTTCTTCCCAGCAAAGGAAACAATCAAGATGTAAAGAGATCCTACAGAATGGGAGAAAATTTTTGCCACCTGCACCTCAGGTAGAGTATTAATTTCCATGATATATAAAGAACTAAAAAGATTTAACAACAAAAACCCAAATAACTCAATCAATAAATGGGTAAAGGATCTGAACAATTCTTAGAAGAAGAAATACAAATGGTCAAAAAAATTTATGAACAAAATGTTCAATATCTCTAGTAATTAGAGAAATGCAAATTAAAACTACATTGAGATTCTATCTCACTCTAGTCAGAATGGCAATTATCAAGAATTCAGGAAACAATAAAAATTGCTGAGGATGTGGGGAAAAGGGTATACTCATAGACAGCTGATGGGATTGCAAATTGGTGCATCCATTCTGGAAAGCAGTATGGAGATTCTTCAGAAAACTAGGAATAGAACCACCATTTTTGTCCCAATTATCTCACTCCTTGGTATATATCCAAAAGATTTAAAATCTGCATACTATAGTGACACAGGCATATCAATATTTATAGCAGCTCAATTCATAGTAGCTAAGCTATGAAACCAACCTAGGTGCCCTCAACAAATGAATGGATATAGAAAATGTGGTATATGTATACAATGGAGTATTACTCAGCCATAAAGATGAATGACTTTATGACATTTGCTGGTAAATAGATGGATCTGGAGACTATAATGCTAAGTGAAATAAGCCAGTCTCAAAAAGCCAAAGGTCAAATGTTTTTGCTGATATTTGGATACTAACCCACAATGGCAGGGAGGGGGGAAGAAGAGATATTCAGAAGTTTAGGCAAAAGGGAATGAAGGGAAGGGAGGGAGGGTAAGAAAAGGGAAGACAGTGGAATAAATCTGACATAATCTTCCTATGTACATATATGAGTACATCACAGTGAATCCCACCATTGTGTACATCCACAAGACTGGGGTCCTAATTAGAGTAAGATATGTTTCATGCTTGTATAATTATATCAAAATGAATTCTACTGTGATGTATAACTAAAAAGAACCAATAAAAATAAAATAAAATGTTCAGTGAACTAAAAGAATATCTAAGGAAGGAATTAAGAAATTAAGGAATTAAGAAAGCAAGTATAGGAGATGAAAGAGTACTTTATTAATAAAGACATAAAAATAGTGAAAAGAAACTAAGTAGAACTCTTAGATATGAAAGACACAATCAATCAAAAAACTCACTTGAAGGCATCAATAGATTGTGTAGTAAATAGAACCCCAGTCACTGAACACAGAACTTTAGGCCTTGAAGATAGGTTATATGATTTTGATTACACAGAATGCAATAAAGGGAACAAAATTACAGAACATGACCAGAATATACAATAACTATTGAACAACATTAAAAGACCAAATCTGAGAATCATTGGGATAGAAAAGAATATGGAGGGCTGGGGATGTGGCTCAAGCGGTAGCGCACTTGCCTGGCATGTGTGTGGCCCAGGTTGGATCCTCAGCACCACATACAAAAAAATAAAGATGTTTTGTCTGCCGAAAACTAAAAAATAAATATTAAAATTCTCTCTCTCTCTCAAAAAAAATCTTTCTCTCTAAAAAACCCAAAAAGAATATGGAGATACAAACTAAAGGCATAAAGAACATTTTCAATGAGATAGTTACAGAAAACTTTTCCTATCAGAAATGAGATAGACGTCCACAAAAAGAAGGGTTATAGGACCTCAAATAGATGTATTCAAATGAGAAGCTCATAAAGACATATCATAATAAAATACCTAACAGAACATAAAAAAAGAATAATAAAAGCTGCAAGAGAGGAACATCATGTCACATTTAGAGGCAACCAATAAAGCCTACTTTTGATTTCTTGACTCAGACTCTAAAATCAAAGAGGGCCTGGAATGAGATATTCTAAACCCTAGAAGAAAACAAGCCAAGGTTAATATACCTAGCAAAGCTCAGATTTGAGGGGGAAATAAAAATTTTCCATGACAAGAATAAACTGAAAGAATTCATGAGCACCAAGCAAGCACTACAAGGAATACTCAGATAAACTGCACACAGAGAAACAAAAGAACAATTTCCAAAGCTCCCAAACACAGGAAGTTCAACAGAAGAAGAATTCACTAAATAAGAATCCAGACTGGTCAAAATATAGCAAAAAAAAAAAAAAAAAAAAAAATGGGAGGAAACCACAAACACATATCCATACTAATGCCAAATGTTAATGGTCTCAATTCCCCAGTTAAAAGACACAGATAACCAGAATGGATCAAAAAACATAATCCAACTATACTCCGTTCACAAGAGACTCATTTTAATAGGCAAAGACATCCAAAGGCTGAAAGTAAAAGGATGACAAAAATATTCCATGCATATGTTCAAGAAAAAAAGCAGGAGTAGCTATTTTCATATCTGACAAAGCATATTTCAAGCAAAAATTAATCAGAAGAGACAAAAAAATTCCACTACATCCTAGTAAAGGTAACAATCCAACAAGAAGATATAATGATAGTTAACACTTACTCCCCAAATGTAAATACTCAATTATATGGAGCAAATACTCCATGACATTTTGCCTAATGAAATAGAGCCATTAAATGTGGAGATTCCTTATTGGTTGACTGCTGTCTCTAGTTTATGTTAATTAAGATAAGCTGTGTGTAATGTATATATACCCCTCCTGTCCTACAATAAACGGCTCCCACTCCTGCTGTATCAATGTACACAAGTTGCTTGTCACCCCCGGGTTATTTTGCTGCAGCCGGACCGCGGCAATGGAAAACAGGAAGCATCAACATATGAGCACTGAACAATGAGACTTGTACTAGATACAACTCTAAACAGATTTTTAGCACAGATATAAAAGAGGGAGCTGGAGCTAAAGGACAGGGGTCTGTGGGTTCAAATAAGAACTAGTGATGAAGAGAGGAACTGAGGTAGAGAGGCAAAAGCAACCTAAAGAGGAAACATTAACAATGGTTTAGAACTAGAAAAGATAGCAAGGGGACTTTCACAGTTAAAAAGAAAATTTCTGGGAAAAGTAGATCAGCACAGGCCTTCTCTAGTGTAATGATTTGATAGTATAAATAGCAACTATTACTACTAAGACTTACCAAGTACTTGTATTAACTGCCACTGTGATTAATGTTTTATGTGTCACTTAATACAGAAAACTTGCAAGGTAGGGACACACCTCTTATTTTAGCGGAGAGGAAACTAAATAATAATAATACTAAATAATAATAATAACAACAACTACTACTACTACAGGTGCCAGAATGTAAATCCTATTCTGAATAGTTCCAGTGTGTGTTTCTTTTCCATTATTTCTAGAGGCAGCAGTAAGTAGCATATTAATTTTTATTAGTACATACACTACATGCATGATATAACTGGCAAGGTAAAGGGGGCATTAGGTTAATAATTGAAGGTTAATGATTTATAATTTGTGTTAAAAAAAAAACAAATTAAGCAGGTGATGAGAGAAAAAACTTTTATACTAAAGACCAACAATTTATCCTGAATTAAGGTTCTATCTTTGTATAAAGAATGCTAAAAATTTAATTTTAAAAAGTCACTAAAGCTAGACATGATGGTGTGCACCTGTTGTTCCACCTACTCAGGAGACTGAGGCCGGAGGATCGCTTGGGCCTGGGAGTCTAAGATCAGCCTGGGTAAAATATAGTGGGACACTGTCTCTTAAAACACAACAACAACAACAACAAAAAGCCACTAAAATGTAGAAGCAAACTTAAATTCTCAAAGTAAGAGAATACTTGGGCCGGGGATATAGCTCAGTTGGTAGGGTGCTTGCCTCACATGTACAAGGCTTGAGGGTTCAATACCAAGCACCACAAAAAAAAAAAAAAAAAAAAAAAAAAAAAAGGAAAAAAAGAATACTCACATAATGTAATAGAGTATTGTGTAGCTATGAAAAAAACTATAATAATATGAAAAATCACAGGTTAGAATGTTAAGAAATAAGGAGATGCAAATTATAATGATAATGAAAACTGCAAAAGTTACAAAACGAATGAAAGGAAATTTGTTAAAACAGACAAAATCTGTTTAAAAACAGAAGCAATAATATGTGGATAGAGGTATAACAGGCAATTTAGTTTCTTCTTTTTTTGGTGCTACTAAAGATTGAACCCAGAGCCTCACACATGTCAGGTAAGTGTTCTACCACTAAACTACAACCCTAGACCATGATTTACCTTCTTTATATTTTTTCCTATATTTTAAAAATATTTACCACAATGTGTACATATTTTTAAAACCAGGAAAAAAAAAGTAGTAACTAGCAAAAAAGATCTCTTTAATTTTCTTTTCATTCAATGACTTCTGCCTTAATACTCCTTGACCTCTTCATCTGTCTGCTTCCACCTTACTATTTAATAGGAAGTGGGCACTCTCATGTATCTGTGCTCTATGGTTACTATACCCTGCAAAGGTGGCAAGGCTGAGTAGAAGGGCACCAGGCTAACAGTTGTTTTTACAAAGGTATTAAGGATCATGACTAAGCACACAGACTGAGTTAGAATTCTACTCTTATAATACTTATCTCTCTGAGGTTATAAATTTTCTAATATGTAAAAAAGTTAAAAAATAATTTTTTCTCATGCAGGATTATTATGATTTAATAAGCAAAAGCATGTAATATAACTGGCACAGAGGAAAATAAAAGATAATTATTACTTGGAAAGTGATGTACCCTTGTGTTACACAAAACAAACTAGACTCATATTTTTATCCGAATCAGACTTAATATGTCCTCAAAAGTGCAGTGACAAAACATTTATGTTCCTACCCTGTAACCTAAAGAGATGAGCATGGATAAGGCCTCTATATATTTGAAAGCTGTTTCCTTAATTGCACTAGCCTATTTTGTTACTAGTGTACCTGCTCCATTTCTGTAGTCACACTTAGAAGACTCTAAACTCATATCAAAGTATGTAAGTTACTCTTATATATAATTCAGAGCCTAGTATATTACCTGGGAATGTTTGGTCCTCAGTAATATGTTTGGTGAACAAATAAAACCTTATACTCTTTCAGTTGCAAAGATTGTATTTCTGTGTCTCCAAACATATTATGTAAGATCCAAGTGTTGCCAATTAAAAAGAAATAAAGTGTTATAGATTGGATATGAAATGTCCCCCACAAAGCTTATGTGCTAAAGTATGAGCCCCAATGTTTCAAAGTTCAGAGGTGGGTCTTTTAGGCAAAGATTGGATCATGAGGGCTCTGAGAGATGAATGGACTCCTGGGAGGTGAGAAGGAAGTAGGTCAATAGAAAGGTTTATCTGCCTCTTTCTCTGCTTCCCAGCTGTCATATGCTGAGCAGCTTTCCTCTGTAATGTTCCACATTTCTGTCTAGAAGCCAGTGGACTATGAACTGAATCCTCTAAAAACAGTGAGCCATGATAAATCTTTCTGAATTGTTCATCAGGTATTTTGATCAGAGACACAAAGCTGACAGACACAACAAAGGAATCCAGTCTATTATAGTACCAACCACTGTCATTTCTGTTCTTCTAACCCACCTAAGCCAGAAAGAGAGGCCTAGTTCTGCCACAAGCGTCTCAACATAAGCACTCCAATCAAGGCACAGTGGAACAGTATACTGTTTAGTATTCTTTTTTAAATTTCATATTTCAGAAAAGTGGCCATATTAAATAGTAACTTAATGACATCCTTAGAACTGCCAGTGTGCACTGAAGAGTATGGTGGCACTCCATAAATAAACAATCAATTCATGCAATTAAAATCAAACAACCACTATTTCTCATCTGAAAAATAGGAGTAATTACACCCTTGTAATAGGATTACTGTAAGGATAATGGGCATGGGATATATACAGCACTTAGCACAAAAGTAAGTACCAAATAAATGATACCTGTTATTAGAATACAGTCCTGAGGTAAACAGCATGCAGGGGTATTAACATATATCTTTGTATAAACTAATTTTTGAACAGCAAAACAGTCTAGTAACTTGAGTCTCATTTTATTTACACTGTATTACAGTTATGTTTTCCTTAGAACTGCACACTGGCAGTTCTAAGGAATTCATTAATGTATGAAACTTAAGTGAAAAAAGTTAAAACCTTTTTATATTTGTATTTTAATTTAGTATCTGAAATTTTATAATTTAAGTTGAATTTATATTTTATTTTCCATGACAGAAAATTATAAAAAACTAAACCAAATGAAAATATTGATAAGCATTCTTTAAGGGGCTGGGGATGTGGCTCAAGCGGTAGCACGCTCGCCTGGCATGCGTGCGACCCAGGTTCGATCTTCAGCACCACATACAAATAAAGATGTTGTGTCCGCCGAAAACTAAACAATAAATATTGAAATTAAAAAAAAAAAAAAAAAAAAAAAAGCATTCTTTAAGACATTATATATTTTACCTGGCCATTTCCAAGCAGAGATATGTCTTTCCCCATTAGAAAATAGGATCCAAAGAAGAAAATAAAGGCATGAGTGAAACCCAGGATGGTCCAATAAAGAAATGTTTTAATGCTTAAGAGACTGTTTTTACTAATGTCCCTGTGAATTAAAAAAAGGAATACATTAGGATTCATATTTTACCTACAGAATAATTATTATAATTTGATAATAAAAAACAAGGAGTTTTAATTTAAATTTTTTAGAAAATATTAGAAGAATAAATATGCTCAAATTGACAAACCACCAGTTCTAGTAATAGCATACATAGGGGTAACAGCTTATAGTTCACATAATGAAATTCATACATTTTCTCATTTGATAAAGAAATATATGGGCATTATGACTTCAGTTTAGTTGTGAAAAGCTGATTTATCTGTACTGCATTCTGTTGATATTCAACCAGTCTGACTATGTCTCCTTCAAGTGAGGTCATTTGAGTTGGCTTCTGCATTTTCAATAATAGTTATTATGGGGAAAAATAATCTGTGTTAATCTTGGGTTAAGCCCTGTGCTAGATAACCTGGGAAATCAAAGTAAGTTATTTTATATTTGGATAACTGGATACACCTCTGTAAATGGTACCTCCGTAGCCTCTCTATAATAAGAGTTTATGAAGGGAAGCTTCAGCTATCCCTGCCTGATTCCAGAGCTCTGGTGATAACTTGCTTCTAGAAAAGCAGGAATAAAGCAGAGAACAGGGATCAATATCAACTTGCATTTTGCATGGATTATCATTCATAAATTTGGCAAAAGTAAGACATAAATTAGTTCTTAAGGAATTCTAGAGACTAACAATTACTGAATAACTTGTCACACAAAGTAGAATATTAACTGGTTTACAACAGTTAAGTACAAATTACACAATCACCCAAGGTATTAATGGAATGAAAGCATGCATTCTTAAAAACATAGGAAAAATTCAAAATTTCTCTTTGGTATTCAGCAACTATAAACCATAAAATAATCATGCTTAGTAAAATATTTTTATTTATTTATTTTTGTGGTGCTGGGGACTGAAGCCAGGGCCTCAATAGCTAAGCTCTACTACTCTCCAACCCCTTAGCAGACACTTCTACATATTTGCTTACTTTTTAGGTATGTGTTAAACTGCTAACCATTAAATACAATACTTGTAATCAGAAAACAATGGACACTTAAATGCTGGAAAATACTTACCGATAGAGGGTGGGCTTGTTCTGTAATACATGAGGGTCTATATGCTGTTCTAAAAGACTATATATCAGAATAGGAAGGGAAGTAAAACAAATATTGTATAAAGTCAGGTACACGCTGTCATACAGTGTCTAGAAAGAGAAATAAGAGGAAATTTTGACATTCTAAATTATGTATTCCTATTATATTTTTGTGTATAATCACAAATAAGCATGTTAAAAAAGGATAAAACTACAGTTTTTTCAATTAAAACAAAATCTACTTTAATTATTATTATTATTTTTAGTTGTAGGTAGACACAATACCTTTATTTTATTTATTTATATGTGGTGTTGAGGATCGAACCCAGGGCCTCACACAATGCTAGGTGAGTGCTCTATTGCTGAGCCACAACGCCAGCCCTCCAATTAGTTTTTTAAATGGACATTAACATATAGTGTTCCTAGATTTAAATTCTGTGTAGAAACTGAAATATTTTGCTATGTCAGTTGTTTTTGGAATTATAGTGAACTGGATCTATATTTCAAGATTCTCCACAACTTGGTCACTGTGATAATAGTTTTAAACAATTCTATATGCATCCTAAGCTTCTTATTATCCCTTCGGTATGCTACACATATAGTTTTGCTTTCATAGCTTGGTCTCCCCATCTACATCCCTCACTCTCTTTAGGACAATAAATAAATAAGTCTCAATTTCTTCTATGAAACTTTTCACAGTGACACAAGTCCTTGCTGATAGTGTTCTTTAAAGAGTCACAGATGCCACTGTTGGTACTAAAAGCTTAGCACTGTGCCTATGCTTTTATATGTTGTTTCGTTGCTATTAATACTGACTCCCAAGTTATACTGTAAACTCCCTGAACATGTAATCAAAAAAGGTCAGGTCCCTTTGTCATATGGTCTTATAGCATTCTTTATTTAATTCAGATAAACTGTTACTGACAATTAATGCCTACCTGAGTAGATATCTAAAATTCAGAGTTCAGCTTGTAAACAGAGTTGAAAATAGTAATTAAGGAGGAACGACACATGAAAAGAAAACCTAACAATTTAAGATAATTAAGTTCTTATTTTTTTCAATAAATTAGAATACATGTCTTGCTTAACTTGATAAAGTATGGTATGTGAAAAGGGTGCTCAATTAGTCAGAAGCAGTAGGTCTAAGTCATAGTTTAGTCATGAACTTAGCTATCTTATTTTGGGCAAATTACTTAATCTCTTTGAATTTCACTTTCCTTTTCTGTAACATAAAACAGTAAATCAGGAATGGCAAATATGAGACATGTGTACAACTAAAGACCCACTCTGTGCCCATTACAATCACTAATAAATTACAGCATTTTCCCTCTCTTAAACTCCAGAAACCTTTTTAACATAGCATTCTAGGTGTTTCTATCAATTATTTACATTAGCTTCTGTGGTAAAACCTGTATGTCATCCCTGGACTAAACCACTAAAGTTCATAAAAAATTGTGAGTCATTGAGCTTAGCAGCTCAACGGCAGAGTGCTTGCCAAATATGTGTGAGGCACTGGATTCAATGCTTGGCACCACATAAAAATGAAATAAATAAAATAAAGGCATGCTGTCCATCTACAACTCCACACACACACACACACAAAAAAAATTTAAAAAATTGTGAGCCAAGAATTAAGATGAGGTGAACCTCTAAATAGTTATTTGGTGTGGCTTCATATGGATTCTGTAGAAATATCACAAAATAATTGAAACAAATTATCAAAATTTTCTCACAAGCTGTTAAAGAGTTAATATCAATTCTTTAAAAAGCATCTAGAATTTTAATATATTTTGTTATCAACATTTATCTCAAACTGAAAACTAGAATAAATAAAATTTATGAGTGATATGCTAATTGCTAATCAGAAAAGTTTTGTCTAGTTACTTACAGGACTAAGAAAAATGAAAAAAAAGCGTCATGAATTAAAATAAATTTTTGGTATCAACATTAGACTTTAGACTGAAAACCAGAATAAATATTATGCATGTTATGCTGACTAAGCATAATACTCAGAGAAGTTTGTATAGTTACCTGCAGGACTTAGAAAAATGAAAAAGTCCTTCTAGATATCTATCAAAATTTGAACACACTTATCTTATTCTAAAAGAACGAAACACAAGCTTCTATTTACTTACTTGTTGAGAAAACAAACAGTAGAACTGATATAAAAATTGGGGTGTGATAAAGCACACATTCTGAAAAAAAAAAAAAAGATTAAATGGAAAACAATTAAAATATTTTGGACTAAAAGAGAAAAAAATTCCTAAATATGATAAAGGGTCCAGAAACACAATCTCAGTTAATATGGCAACCTGAGGATTTTTTTCATAAGGACTTGTCCACATAAAATGGGAAAGTAGGTTTCTCATTCTATTTAAAAAATACCTAAAAGCATTTGAAGGAGCAGTGTAGATATGAGAATGAACATACCCTCATCTCCCATCACTGCCAAGTAATACCATTATTTTGAATTTTCAATCTTCCAACTCTCATTCAATATAGTTGATACACAGTACAATAAGCAAGATTTACTTAATTTTTTTTTTGGCCATGATAGCTTTACAATGCAAAAATATTTAAAGTACACAATAAACAGAACTATCAAAACATTTTACTACCTCAATCTATTCTCATATTACAAGTAAAAGCCAGAACAGTAAATTAGAAGAAAACTGCCACATCATTTTATAGTAATATGTAATCTATGTTCTATCCCCAGCCTACAGCTATAAATTATAGAAATATATGCAATATAAGACATTCTGGCATATTAAATGTTTTAGTAACAGAGGCATTTAACATGACGTCTACAGATTCCCACATTTCCCAAAGGGTCCAGAGATAGAAATGTATTTCAACATTTTTATTTGTAATCCTAAGTATTTCACTTTATGCATACAAAAACCCTGTACTGAGAAGCTCACCACTTCACTAGCTTACTAACAGACCAAAACAAATTTAACCTCTGCTTGAAATCATCAAGTTGGAGTTAAATTAAAACTTATTTACTCAAGATGAAGTAACCTTAAGGAAATCAAACTTATTGCAGCTGAATATGTACAGAATAAGACATCAATATAAGTGTAAGTTTTGATGTATTTTGACAAATTTATATACTACCAACATCACCATAAAATTAGAGAACTCTCCCATCAATTCCAAAAGTTCTTTTATATTCCTTTCTAGTTAAATCTATCACCTATACTCTTGGTCCCAGAAAACCACTGATTTGCGTTGTTCTGTCAGTACATGTTAATTACAAAGGTACCGATATTTTATTTACAGAAACTATTTTTTAAGAATAATTTGCAATGAATCAAAATGCATTCTGCTGTCATATATGTCATTAAAATAATTAAAGAAAGAATAATTAATATGGTTATAACATTCCTTAAATTAAAATTTCAAATTACTACATCAATAATTGATCCTAAAAATCCATATAAAACTCACCTTATAAAAAAAATACTGTACAAGAGTAGCTATTCTAATATAATAAAAATGACCATGAACAAAAAGTAATTTGGAGAGGAATTTAAATCTAGCTATTGCATAGTCACTGTTTCTTGCAGCCTGTCTTCCTTCTTTACCCATGATTCCTGTAATAAAGAAGACAAAAAGGAATGTCCACTGATAACTCATAAGTTTAATTTTCATGAAACAGCTATAAATATCTTAAATATTTTAGTAGTTGAACCTGGACTTAGAAACACTAAATCCTAATATACAGCAATTAGCAGCGATCCAAAAGGTTGTCCTACTTAAATGTGTAGTTTAATATAAAGCTGTAATATATACAAGACATGTAACACCAATATTCAAAGAATTACAATATAAAAAAATACAATTAAAATAAAAATAATATTAAAAGTTCAGGATCTAGCAGAAGCATCGATTATTGTACCAATAAGCACAAAGTATTGGGTAATAAACATCTAATGAAAAGAGTGCTAAACAACTTTGTCTTTACTAGTTCTAGTGAATATAAAAATGTTAAACTTGAACAACTTTGCTGTAGTAAAAAATAGGCATATTTAGCTACTTTAAACTGTCATAAGTAAGTCAAATGTACTTTTAAAAGAAAAATGTAAATTTAAAATAAATAAATTGAAAAAAATGTACAATCTGAAATCAGTGCATCATTTTATCTGAAAAATGAGTACTTTAGGTTACAATAATCCTTTAGGTTTCAAAAAAACAAAATCAGAGATCACCATGTTTGTGTTTTTTGACCAAAAGCAACTTTTAAAAATTATTTTTCAAAATTAACCTTCAAAATTTTTGTCATGGGGCTGGGGTTGTGGCTTAGTGGTAAAGTGTTCGCCCAGCATGCATGAGGCACTGGGTTCTATCCTCAGCACCACATAAAAATAAAATGAAGATATCGTGTCCACTTAAAACTAAAAAATAATTATTTAAAAAAATTATCATGAAAGTATCAAAATGGCTGGGGATGTGGCTCAAGCGGTAGCGCGCTCGCCTGGCATGCGTGCGGCCCGGGTTCAATCCTCAGCACCACATACGAACAAAGATGTTGTGTCTGTCAAGAACTAAAAAAAAAAAAAAAAAAAAAAGTTTAAAAAATAAAAAAAAAAAAACTTAAAAAAAAAAAAAAAGAAAGTATCAAAATGTTCTAAAATGAAGAGGCAGAGAAAAAAAAATCTATATTCACAACACTTACGGGGAAAAACAATTTTTAGCCTATATCCTCTTAGAATTTTTCTTTCTGTATTTTACATGCATGTGTAGATGTATTTAATATATATAAAAATGTGTACAAAAATGAGAGTATTTGTTTTGTAACTTGCATTTGTTACTTTATAGATATAAACTTTATTGACGATATACATATCATTACAACACATTCAATTATTAGAAGAAATTCCTGGGTGCACTATTGATCAAGAAGCATAGAATTAAACTTTTTTGTCATGCACAATAATGCAGGGCATACTAATTTACACTCTCCCTAAAGCTGTATAAAATCATTTTTTATTCTGTATCTTTGTCAACTTCAGATTTATCAATCTTTGTAATTGTTGCCAATCTACTAGGCAATTTTAACTTACATTCCTTTGATTGTTACAGAGATGAAACACTTTTTTCATATACTTTGTATTCATCTTATACTTCTCATTTGGAACTCACATCTTTCCACATATATCTACTAGAGTGTGTTTCTTATTCTTGTTAATTTGTTAAGACTTCACATATTTAGAAGTATTAAGACTTGGTCATCTATTTTACAAGTATTCCTTACTAGTGTCCCACTGAAATTTGTTTTGGGGGAGATTTTACCTTTGCCAGACATACTAATTTTTTCTCTATAACAAGGAACTTCTTAAGCCAGGTGCGGTGGCGCACACCTGTAATACCAGTGGCTCAGGAGGCTGAGGCAGGAGGATCACAAGCTAAAAGCCAGCCTCAGCAACAGCAAGGCGCTAAGCAACTCACTGAGACCCTGTCTCTAAATAAAACACAAAATAGGGCTGGGAATGTGGCTCAGTGGTCAAGTGTCCCTGAGTTCAATCCCTGTATCCCCCCAAAAGACAAAAACAAAAAACTTCTCTTAAGTTCCTTGCTTTGGTATTGTACTTAAGAGAACTTTCCACAACTCAAATAATAGAACTATTCATTACATTTTCAATTCATTTTTATGGTGATAAATTATTTAAATCCTTAATCCATATGGAATTTCTTTTGCTTTAATAATAGAAGACTTAACTTTTTTCTTCTTTCCCAAATAACTAACTAGTTTAATCAACACTTTTTATTGAATAATGTATTTCCTTTCTTATTTGAAACATCTCCTTTGTCATATATTAAGCAAATTTTGTATGCTTTAATGTATGATATATGAAATTATCAAATTATTATGGAGATTTAAGGGGAACAACAGTGTACAAACTAGAAAGAAAATTAAAATTTCAAAATGAACAGTTAATTATCCCAAAGAGGAAGGAGTTGTTTTGAGGGATAAATTGGAAATAGTAGACTTGAAAACTGTCATAGGCAATAATGAAGACTATTACAGAACAAATGTTAGCCTAACTCTCAAATTTTATCCTTTGACAACAGCAAAAAAATTTATATCCATACTTTTCTCTTTGAGTCTGTATTTATAAAATAAAATGACAGAAGAAGATAGTCAGAATATGTTAAAATAGGAAATGATTAATAATTTATTACTAAATTTATTATTTATTATAATAATTTATTACTAATACTAATGGTATTAGTACTCTGAACCCAATAAAGTCTTAGGCAAAATAGAAATTAGAATAAAGGCATTAAAATCACAAAATTATTTGACTTTTTATCTTTTTACTATTGTTAGTATTATTTCTCATCTCTAAAAATTGTCTTTAAATGTGTTACAGAACCTTTAGTTTCACAAATAATCACAGTAATTCTAAAATAAGAATTTGGGGGCTGGGGCTGTGGCTCAGAGGTAGAGTGCTCGCCTAGCATGTGTGAGGCAATGGGTTTGATCCTTAGCACCACATAAAAATAAAATAAAGATATTGTGTCCACCTATAACTAAAAAATAAATATTAAAAAAAGAATTTTAAACCATAAGGGCAACCATGTAAATCATAAATTTATGGATAAAATAATGTGAAAGTATTTTACAAGGTATGAGATGGCATGTAAAAATAAAGTTATTTTTATTATAAATTAAAATTGGCAAAGATATGATTCACTAATGTAATATTTCCTTTAAAATTTATAACTAAAATATCCTAAATAGTGTGCCTAATTATAATCATTTCTGATGCGGATACACTAGACATATTACCAACGTTGCATTTAGTTTTCATGTATATATTTGACATTGTATTTTAATTTACAAAAGGAAAATCCAAAAACACCAAATAATTACAGCAACTTTAAAATTCAGGAAAAAAGTCAATCACCTATGCCAACATGTGCTTCTTGTATCATGCTTACATCATTAGCACCATCACCAACAGCCAGTGTTATAGGTTTCTCAGGTGAGATTTTTATTAGTCTTATTACCTGGAAGACATACAATGAATTATTTCTTTATGATAAAATTTTTGACTGTCTTGCATTGTGCAATGTCATTTTTCTCAAATGACTACAATAAGGATAATACTAAAAAATATTTAATTTTATATTAGATAATATTATGTACTGGGGTTCATTTTTTTGAGGAATGCCTCCATTAAGGTTTTAGGAATGTCTTTTAGAAATGTCATAACCAAACAGGGTATTATGTTTGAATTTTGAGTAATGAGAAATAATTTTTAAAATGTATCTTAAATTTTCAAAAAGTAATAACTTGTATAAAAAATAAAATTATTAATAAATAACTTCAAATAATTGAATTGTCAGACAAAATGTTTTTTCTTATTCTTTTACTTGCTATCAAGGAACAACCATTGTTTTCTTTTGTAATAAGCAAAATCTGAAGTTTAAAAAAAGCAATCAATATTAAATTCAGATTTCTCTGACATTCTTGAATGCCCTTTTGTAAAGAACCTAGGCAAGCCAAGCATGGTGGGGCACTCCTGTAATCCCAGCAACTTGGGTGGCTGAGGTTGGAGGATCACAAGTTCAAGGCCAGTCTCAGCAACTTAGGCTCTAAGCAACTTAGTAAGACCCTGTTTCAAAACAAAAATAAAACACAACAATAAAAAAAAAAAAAAAAAAAGGGCTGGATGTGGCCTAGTGGTAAAGCCCTGGGTTCAATCCCTAGTACCAAAAAAAAAAAAAAAAAAAAAAAAGGAAATAACAAGTCCCTAGGTATTAACTCTGTTTGGTCTCCAGTTTCAGTATCCATAGATTGGTTGTGGTGTTTTGAAATGAAATGTACCCAAAGTCTCATGTATTGAAGGCTTGGTCCCCAATGCAGTAATGTTCAGAGGTGGGGCTTTTAGAAAATGGTGCATCATGAAGACTCTAACCTCATCAGTGAATTAATCCATATGGGATTCATAATTTAAATGGACTACTGGGAAGTGGTGGAAACTGTTGGAGGTGGGATCTAGTTGAGGTGAGGTGTCTTTCAGTATATGCTCTTGGATGACTATATCTTGTCCCCAGGACCCCCATCCCCTGCTTTCTGGCTGTCATGAGCTGAGCAACTTTCATAAGCCATGTTCTTCAACCAGGGAAGTTCTGCCTTGCCTCATGCCCCAAACAATAACCACAGACTGAAGCTTCTGAAACAGTCAACTAAAATAAATCTTTCCTGCTCCAAGGTGATTTTCTCAGGTTCTGTCACAGTAACAAAAAGTTAACACATTAGGATATGTGAATTATAATATGTGCACTATAATGAAATTCCTTAAAGCCCCCCCAAAATTAAATTATCTAATTTATTAAGACTTATATGTGAAACAATCCATATTTAGATGTGCATTGCAAGAGATATTTGTGAAGAATATAGCCTAAGTCCTAATGTGGGATTACAAAAAATGTTTGCATAGGCTTTCACTTGAATCACAGGTAGCTAAAAAGTAAATATTTCCTATACATAATAGCTATGCATTACAAGTGAATTGGCTTTTTTAACTTTTTACTAAAGTCCTATTTATCACTTGATAGCCACTTTTAACAAAGAATTATCAATTCATGAGAATGTAGAAATAAACAGAGATCAACAGAACCATCTGAAAGTGCAGATGAATTCAAGACTCCTAGGCTCTTTCACTAAGTAATTTGTTCAATGTTAATTATCACAGTTCAAATTTGTGTTTGGCAAGATCACAAACTGCTATTTAGTACAGACTTTCTGCGTCATGAATACTTGAAACTTCAATATGTACTCTTCTGAGAATCCTAAAAATTAAATGGACATGATTAAAATTCATAATGTGAGAAGAGACTGGCTCCTAGAAAGATTCATATACTGCATACCACCATATTGAAACTATTTAGGCATTAACCTTAATATTTTTAGATCTAAATATCTTATAGAACTTGTAAAATATACATACTTTTGCTTTCTGCAGTGGTGCCATTCTACAGCATAATACAGCTGAACAATTTCTGCAAACTTCCATAAATAGTTTTTCATGTTCCCTGAGTGCAAGAGATAGGCTGGTCCCATCCACTACCAGCCCATGCTGAATCACATGATCCTCTGTAATTCTGAAAGAGAAAATATATCCTCTGTAAGACAGAACAAAAAATTCTTACTTTAAGATGGATAGTTCAACCATAGACTTAATTGTTATAAGACTGACATGCCAGGGAACAAACTCAGTTGTATTACCTGAATATTAAAATTAAGTAGAACTAAAAGTCAACAATATGATGAATAAAATAGATGATATTCAATTTTACAACAAACTGATATATAAATATTATATCAGTCCTAAGATGTGAATTGTAACATATAATCTGAGGATACGTTTCAAAACTGTATGAAAAATACTTACAAAAATACAAGCATTATTTGTTACATATATTTAGTAAATCCTGACTTTAAAAGGTTAAATGAAATCAAGAATGTTTAGGAAAACCCATGTCCTACAGTCAATATGTGTAAGTAGGAAGGAAAGAAATGAAGCAATAGTAATGTCCACTGATACTAATTCCTATACTGGATTGTAATGCCATATGTTACTATGGTGGAACAAA
Source organism: Marmota flaviventris (assembly GCF_047511675.1). Taxonomy (NCBI): domain Eukaryota; kingdom Metazoa; phylum Chordata; class Mammalia; order Rodentia; family Sciuridae; genus Marmota; species Marmota flaviventris. The sequence goes on from NC_092505.1 coordinate 84,538,328, forward strand.
AATAACACCCTACTTGTGGGGATACAATAAACAAATGTTACTCAGGGTATGGTCTGCTTACTAGCAGTTGGTCAAACTATTTGTTGCTATAAAGAGGTAACGAGGGTATACTAGTAAGGAATCAAATATATCACTAAACATATTATTTTGTACAACTTTTTTCCTTCAATCCTCCTTTGGTAATTAGAGTTTCTTCTTCTTTTCTTTCCCTTCTTGTATTGAGGATTGAACACAGGCATGCTCTACAATTGAGCTATATCTTCAATCCTTTTAATTTATCATTTTAAGACAAGGTCTCGCTAAGTTGCCTAGACTGGCCTTGAACTTTCAATCCTCCTGCATCAGCCTTCTCAGTAGATTAGGTTACAGGTGTGTGCCACTGCACACAGCAGTTATAGGAGTTTCTTGATAAAGTAGTACACAGATTTACCTCTGGTGCACACTCCTTTATGTTGTGAAAGCCGGCATTCAAGGTAACCCTGTGTTACATACACCACAAAGAAAGTACCACAAGGGGGAAGGGGGGTAGGAATGGCAGTGGAATGAGATGGACTTCATTATTCTAAGTACATGTATGAAGACATGAATGGTGTGACTCTATGTTGTGTACAATTAGAGATATGAAAAATTGTGCTATATGTGTAAAATTAATTGAAATGCATCCTGCTGTCATAAAATTAGAATAAATTAAAAAATATTATGCTAAGCAAAAGAAAAAAAGAAAGAACTACAAATTCACAGGATGCTTCTGAGAAATATCCCTCTATTTTAAAATGAGAAATAAAAAATAATAAATAAGCAACAAGCTATAAAATCTAACCATTGAGAGATTTTAGTCTTATAATAGAAATCATAAGTTAAAAGGATGCCTTTTGTATTCTGTCTAATCATTATTGTGTTGCACTTCATTTAGGCAATGTATTCCACACCATGAAAATCTTTAAAATGTCTATATTTTCCCTTTACTTAATCTCCAATAACTAAACAGAACACCTATGCTGACTGATTTTCTTCCCTATTTAGAAACCTGGGCTGTGCTGGTGTCTTCTGCCTGTTCTAAGCATTGCCTGAACAACATCCCTCAGAAGCAGTAGCAGCCCAGAGTGGGGCAGATCAGACCAGTTTTCCTAGGGAATCTTCCCAAGGAACACTAAATTCAGTTTTCCTCTAGGCAGGCTTGGTAAATCTATGGGACAATATTTAGGAAATATGGAAAAACATCTAAGTTCTAGCACACAAGAGACAGCATGTGCTCATCTCAGTGGCCTCATATCTCACCACTCCCTCATTCTCTAACCACACTTTACTGTCATGCACCCTCCCAGCTCTTGGCCCTTGCACCCGCAACCCCCTTTGCTTCTTTTTTAAAAAAAAAAAAAAATTTTTTTTAGTTGATGGTAAAACTCATTTTTTAAAATTATTTATTTATATGTGGTGCTGAGAATGAACCCAGTGCCTCACACATGCTAGGCAAGCATTCTACCACTGAGCCACCAACCCCCTCCCCTGCCCTTTTGCTTCTTGCTTCTTGGTGTCACTCTCTGCCCAATTTATAGTTCATCTCTCAGGAGGTAAAATAGCCATCAGTTCTTCCAGAATGCTCCCTGCTAACCCTGGTCTGAGGTTAAACTTCCCTCTTCTGTCCTCCACAACTTTTGTTCTTGCCTCAGTTACATTTCTATTGTGACAGGTCTATGGACAGTGCACTCATTTCTTTGTTCTCCCTATATGCTATTAAGAATTTTGAGAGTAAACACCACAACTTACAAGATCATGCTCCTAGCATCTAGATAGAGGAGATAATATATGTTTGTGAAGAATGGATACAAAAAGCAAGACTTTCAAAGATATGGAATTCTTTGCTCCACTCCATATTTTTGTTAAAATTTAAGAACAGATACATATGAAAGTCTATACACCAAAATCCTATTCACATGTGGTCATATGAGAAACTGTATTTCACCAAAAGATACATTTCTAAAATATAATATAAATTTTACATAGCAAGTGCTTGGTTTGTCACCTCCAAAGTTGGTGACACTTAATCCTCATTCTGATGGTACTGAGAGGTGGGATTTTTTGGGAAGTGATTAAGACATGAAGGCTCTACCCTCATGGATTATTGTTCTGATAAAAGAGGCTTCAGAGAATTTGCCCTTAAGGCTGGGGATATAGCTCAGTGGCAGACTGATTGTCTAGCATGCCATGAGGCCCTAAATTCAATCCCCAGTACCAGCAAAAAGGAAAACAAAACAAAACAAAACAAAATAAAAACACTGAGTTTGCCCTCTCCTGTTCTTTATTCCATAACTTCTACCCAAATAAGGTGCACCTTGGAAGCAGGGAGCAGCCCTCACCATGTAACCTGCTTGTGTGTTGATCTTGGACTTTCCAGACTGTAGAACTATGAGAAGTAAGTTCTTGTTCTTTATAAATTACCTAATCTCTGGTACTTGGTTATAGCAATGCAAACAGACTAAGATAATAAGTCTAACATTTACTATATGTAAATTTTAAATTTAGGTTACTTTATGTAAATTTTTAGGTTTTAACCTATAGACATGGAATATAATATGTGTATACTTTTTACTTAATAATACAGTTTTTGTAGAAAAAGAGAAATGAATACTAATGATCATAACACATTCATTAAAAGCACATATATAGTAGATATAAAGAAAATATGCTAAATATATTTAGATGTTTGTATTACATTATTAACCAATATATCTTTAATTTTCACTATTTTTTTAAGTATACAATTACTATTTTTAAAATCAGGAAAAATATTTTTTTTTTGAGAGAGAGAGAGAGAGAGAGAGAAAAAGAGAGAGAGAGAATTTTTCAATATTTTTGTTTTAGTTTTCGGCAGACACAACATCTTTATTTTATTTTTATGTGGTGCTGAGGATCGAACCCAGCGCCCTGCGCATGCTAGGCGAGTGTGATACTGCTTGAGCCACATCCCCAGCCCAGGAAAAATATTTTTAAAAGCATAAATAAGGTACATGATTTTAAGCAATTGATTTCTATTTTGGGGGGAGTTTCCTTGACATTATGGTATTCAAATACTTAAGCAACCACAATGATGTTGACTCTAATTGTATAATTACCTAGAACAAGTGCCTTTTTGTATTCAAGATTCTTTTGGCATTCTTTTGTACTGTCTTTTAAAAATATCCCTTCAAAAAGTTTTTTTTTTGATGAAATCTAGTCTTTAGTACCACATCAATGCCTACATAACAAACATAAATGAAACACTGAATGAATATTAACAATTATGGCATTGTCTTTGGTGGTTTGTTTTTCTGAGTTAAAAATCACAAGACTGCAAATTACAAGTACCTGTAGGAGACCTAATTTGTCTACATACAACCGGCCCTGATGCTCACACTAAAGCACTCCTAAATTTATTATGAAAAATTAGATGTTTAGGGCGGGGGTTGTGGCTCAGTGGTACAGTACTCGCCTAGCATGTGGGAGGTGCCAGGTTCGATCCTCAGTACCACATAAAAATAAAATAAAGGCATTGTGTCTAAGTACAACTAAAAAACCAAAATATTAAAAAATAAATTAGATGGTTAAATGTAGACACTTAAATAAATCTGAACTACCTCTAAAAAACAGATTTGTAAAAAAGATAATTTGGAGCTGGGCACAGTGGCACATGCCTGTAATCCTAGCAGCTCAGGAGACTGAGGCAGGAGGTGAGTTCACAGCCAGCCTCAGCAACTTAGTGAGGTCCCTAAGCAACTCAGTGAGGTCCCTAAGCAACTCAGTGAGGTCCCTAAGCAACTCAGTGAGACCCTAACTCTAAATAAAATGTAAGAAAAAAGGGCTAGGGATGTGGCTTAGTGGTTGATAGCCCCTCAGTACCATAAAAAAGATGGTTTAGAGTATAAATTATTCTTATGAAATAATCTTTCAACAGTAAAATGCAGATTTAATTTCCCAGTTTGGCATGTGAACTAGACAAGGAGTTATCAAATATTTTTGGAAAGGCTCAGAGAGCAAGTATTTCAACTTCAGGCTTTGTGGGTGGAAAGGTAAAATTAAGGATGTTATATAGGTACTTATATGATGAGAGAAAAAAGAAATTACAACAATGTAGTAAAAATTCAATACAATTTTCTTTTATAGCAGAAGCCTATTAATAAAAAGAATGATAATCTTTTTTTTTTTAGGGGGAATAATATTTTGCTAAAGTGGAGTTCAAAGTTTATGTTCCCTACTATTAAATAATTACAAATGTTCATCTATTAATACTGACTGCTGATCTGTAATGAGTCTTGATATTTTAATACAATAGAACCGTATTATGAGATTTTGGAATTCATCTTTGACAAGGTAATTTCAAATAGGTGGTCCAGCTAAATACCACTGCATAATTAAATGTTTTACAATCTAATTCAACAATAAAGTAATCCCCACTAAATTGTGCCTTAAAAATTGTAATATTAGAGTCCATTTTTCTTGTTTTGTCATGATGATTATATACTGACAATATATAAAATGTCAAAATATGGTGCCAGGCATGGCACTCAAAACACTGTTGAGTTGTAACTATGTCACTGTGATTTGTAGTATACCAGCACCAGTGTGAAATGATGAGAGGACTTTATATAAAGTTTGTTGCAACTACTCAACTCTGATGCTGCAATGATTATGACAGTAGGTATACAAATTTATGTGGTTGTATTTTAGTCAAATTTTATTTACTGATACCGAAATCTGAATTTCATGTAATTTTCATGTCATGAAATATCATCTTTGGACTATTTTTTTATCCATAAAAAATGTAAAAATTGCCTTTAGCTCATGAACCATAAAAAATGGACAGTGGTAGTAGTAGGTCATTTCTGACTTATAGTTTGTTGCACTATAGTTGGTTGATCCTAAACTGCATGATTCAGATATCTACATTCTTACCTTCTGGCAAGTTGCCTCAATTGTTCAGCACATTCATTGTCTGACTTCTGGTTTATAAGTTCAAGGATGTTCATAGTTCTATGAAAATGTCCACATGATAAACTCACACTAACAGCTGTTTCATGTTTATCTCCAGTAAGTACCCATACTTTGATACCAGCCATTCTCAATGCTTCAATAGTTTCTCGAACTTTATCTTGTAGTCTGAAAATGAAAGTCACAAAATGGGATACAGAAAATATTTTTCTGACTAATAAATATAAACTACATAGTATGTGTAAAGTCAAGTCTGAACTCAACCTAGGCATGTTAGAGCATAGCAATATATGAAAATTTCTCCTATTAGGGAGGAAACAAGAATAAACTGACTAATGATCATGATCATCTGGCTCACCTAAAAATCAACCAATTAAAATCTGCAACTTCACATTTTAAGAGTCTATCTTCAAAACTGAATTTTATGAGACCAAACTATGTGGTCTTCATAAACTCCTATTTTATTAGGAAGTGCTCACTCCCCTACTCACAGCCCTGCACCGTTTGGCAGTGCTGAGAATCAAATCCAGGGCTTCATGCTTACTAGGCAAGAGTAAGTACTCTGCCACTGAGCTATACCCCCTGTGCCCTAGAAAATCTTAAATTTCAAATCAAAAGATTTATCTTTCTGATTTTCTTTTTGACAAGAAAATCACTCTTGTAGTTAAAAAAACCAGACTGTGGAAAACAGAGGCCTATATAACTTCAAGTGAATCTAAGAATTCTTATGAGTAGAACTAAAAAGCAAATAAAAATCTAGATTAAAAAATATATAAACACCCTTAGATCTAGGGGTAGAAAAATACAAAACTACAGGCTTAATATAGAATTAAATTTAATGGAAGAAACATTGAGAGATACTTGGCAATAATGACAAATAAATGGGATGCAAGGAATTCACAGGTTAAGGGAATACATATATAATAAAGTACCACAGGAACAATGGAACTACCTAAAAACATGGTGACTTCATGAAGAAGAGAATTTTTAATACTGTCAGGTGTCAGGAAAGATCTTATTGAAGTGAGGTTAATATCTATGCTATATTGTGCCTTAAATTTTGTGGAGTTCAAAGTGTATTTTATGAATAAGTATTTGCAGATGGATACAGAAGGGAAGAATCATCCAGGCAGAAGGCACAGCCTTGCTAGAGGAACAAGGGTAAAGTAGAATATTTTCTAACTATAGTCCATGTGTAGAAAACTATAGTCAGTGTGGTATCATTGAGGCATAAAGTAGAAAGGAACAGTGTTGGGAGGTCTGGATGGAGAAGTAGGCAGGTACTTTATGTCTTTGAATGGTACATGCTGAAGAGTATTCAAGACTACAGGGAGAACTACAGACAAGTGCTTTTTAAAGTCCATCTCAGATGTTTGGCTAGAACAAAATATGATATACTGATTGGGAAAAATTAAGACTTTAATTCTCTATTTTGATTTAATTTTTTTTTTTTTTAAATTTTTGGGCACCAGGGATTGAACTCAGGCGTACTCAACACTGAGCCACATCCCCAGCCTTTTTTGTATTTTTTATTTAAAGACAGGGTCTCACTGAGGTGCTTAGTGCTTTGCTTTTGCTGAGGCTGGCTTTAACTCATGTTCCTCCTGCCTCAGCTTCCCAAGCTACTGGGATTACAGGCATGCACCACCATGCCCAGCTGATTTTTAAATATTTTTATATTTTGATTTTAAGTACATCAAAATAGGCTGTTAATAAGCAGAACTTATTTCATACATTAGAAACTTGGCTAAAATATTTTTATGAGAGAAAAATGATAATTGTTTACTAATTTGATACTTACCTATCTTCCACTGCTGTAGCTCCAAGTAATATCAGGTCTTTTTCTATAAACTGGAAGACATTAGCCAATTTCTCTTCCCGTTGCTGCAAGGCAGTCCTGGCTTCAAAAAGGCGCCTATCTATTTCTTCGTACTCTTTAGATGTAAATTGTCTAAAGGCTATACACAGAGTTCTTAGCCCTTTCTAAAAAAAAAAAAAAAAAAATTAAAGACAAAAATTGATGACAAATAACTAATGAAAAATGAAATTAACTGGCATACACTGAGGACCCTGAGTTTAATCCCCAATATCAGAATAAAACAGAAACTCAATAAATAAATAAATAAAATAAACAACAAAAGTATCACATTACCAAAAAAAAAAAAAATCAATTATGAATAACTTAAAAAGTACTATCATCGTTAAGTAAGGAAATAAATGTCACAAAGCCCTCATGATCTGAGTTATGGGTCCCACATCAGCCCTCTTTGAATTTCTGAAAAAGTTGCTGAAAATAATTAAGTTTATTGGATTGTACAATATTAGAGCCTAGAAAGGACTGCAAGGACTATCTTATTTATAGTTTTAAAATGGTTACACAGAAAGCCAGAAAGTTCTATAATGATGCCTTCATGACTCTCAAGAAAGTACAAGGTTTATTCACTTGGTTGAACTTACAAATCTGCTTTCATTTTTAGGCAAAGGAGACTATAATTTTCTGACAGTTTTTTGTATGCTAAAGTCTGACATTCAAATAAAGAAGTCTGTAAAATAGTTATTATCAAACTATATTTTCTAGATCTACCAAATTAACAATTAAAATTTGAAATAATATCGTTTTGTCTTTGACAATGAAATAAAATTTTCAAAACTTAGAAATATATATTTGATTATTTGATTCCACTGGGATCAAAGTTAAATCTCTGAAAGCTGGTATCTTTAAATCTAAAGGCTTATAAAGTTCCTTTCCTTGCTGCATATTTTACTCAGGAAAACCCATCATACTTTTCTAATAATGGCAGAAAGGGTAGATTTTAAAAAAATACTACATGAGGGGCTGCAGTTGTGGCTCAGGGTAGAGTGCTTGCTTAGCATGTGTGAGGCATTGGGTTCGATCATCAGCACCACATAAAAATAAATAAATAAAATAATGGTATTGTGTCCATCTACAACTGTCCCCCCAAAAAAATTTTTAAAAATATCATATGACTATATTAAGCAAATTTCTAGACACTGGCATTCCCTTATTTATAAATGATTCACACCTAAAAAGAACATGTTTAATGAATAACAGGGGGTATCCAGTTATTAATATATGAATCAATTAGTTCATTAAAAAACAAATACTGCCAGTCAACTATGTGCTGGCATTTTTCTGGATATTAAAATGAGGACTCTTTCTTTTTATAAGAATCACCTGAATTCTTTTATTTTTTTTAAATAAGGGATGCAATTTGCATTCTATAAAATATACCCTTTTAATTTGAAAAAGTACAAATCAGTGATTTTTAATATATTCACAAGTGTATAATCATCACTGTTAATTCCAGAATACTTCATTACCCCACAAAAGGAATCCCATACCCATTAGCAGACATTCCTTTCTCTCCCCTTCTTCTAGTTTCTAGGAACCATTAATCTGCTTTCTCGAAGAATCTGCTTATTCTGGATATTTCATGTAAATGTAACATGACCTTTTGTGAGTGGCTTTTTTTATTCAAGCAGTCTTTTCAAGGTTCATCCATGTTGTGGCATGTATCAGTATTTTATTCCTTTTTTTTTTTTTTTTTTTGGTACCAGGGATTGAACTCAGGGGCACTTGACCACAGAGCCACATCCCCAGCCCTATTTTTTTGTATTTTGTTTAAAGACAGGGTCTCACTGAGTTGCTTAGTGCCCTACTTTTGCTGAGGCTGGCTTCGAACTTGGGATCCTCCTGTCTTAGCCTCTGGAGCTGCTGGGATTACAGGAGTGCACCACCGTGCCTGGTTCAGTATTTCACTCCTTTTAAAGGCTAAACAATATTCCATTAAATGGATAAATCATATTTTGTCTATCCATTCATTAGTTGGGCCTCTGAGTTTTTTACACTTTTTGGCTATTAGGAACAATGCTGCTTTTGAACAATCATGTATAAGATTTTGTGTAGACAAAAGTTTTCAAGTCTTTTGAGTATATAATTAAAAATAGAATTGCAGGGTCAAATAATAACTTCATGTTTACCTTTTGAGGGACTGCCAAACTGTTTTCCCAAAGAAGCCATGCCACTTCTCTTCCTATCAGCAATATATGAGGGTTCTGGTTTCTTCACATTTGAATTTCCCTATACTCCTTTAGTAACAACCAAGGCACTGTGCATGCCAAACATGCACTCAGCCCAGTTTTTTTTTTTTGTTTTTTTTTTTTTAAGAGACAGGATTTCACTTTTAAGACATAGGCTGATCTTAAACTCTTGGGGCTCAACCAATTATCTTGCCTCAGACTTCCCAGTGGCTGGGGCTTTAGGAACTGTGCCTCTTTTTTATGGTGCTGCTGGGGTTTGATCCAGGTCCAGGAATAGGTGAATGCTCTACCCGTGAGCTATATTCTTAACCCTAAACATTTTTTTTTTTTAAATTGCAGTTTGAGTAGTCCTTGTAACCAAAAGTGCCTTGACTGTAACAGATTTTTTAAAAATATTTATTTTTTAGGTGTAGATGGACACAACACAATGCCTTTATTTTTATGTGGTGCTGAGGATCAAACCCTGGTCCCGCCAGTGCTAGGCGAGCGCTCTATCGCTGAATCACAATCCCAGCCCCTGACTGTAACAGATTTGAAGAGAAGACTTACATTTTAAGCAGATAACATTTTTTTTTTAAGCTTTAGATGGACACAATACCTTTGTTATATGTGGTGCTGAGGATTGAACCCAGTACCTCACATGTGCTAGGCAAGCACTTTACCACTGAGCTACAACCCTAGTCCCACAAATGAGTTTTTATGTAAAGAATAGGAAGTCAAAAGTGCAATAGAGTGAAGAATTTCATAATTTTTGATAAATATTTTTCTTATTTTTTACAGTACTGGGGGTGAACCCATGATCTCATGCATGCTAAGTAAGCACTCTATTGCCAAACTACAATTCTAGCCTTGACAAATTATTTTAAAAGTGAAGGGGCTGGGATTATGGCTCAGTGGTAGAGTGCTTGCCTCACATACACGAGGCACTGGGTTCAATACTCAGCACCACATAAAACTAAATAAGTAAATAAAGGTATTGTCTCCATCTACAACTAAAAAAATATTTTAAAAAATGAAGCCCAAAATCTTTTATATCTTTTAGAGTTTGTTGGTTTATAGCACAGAAATTTATACTCACCAAAGCAAATTCATCTACATGAATTCTGGTTTTTTCTATTTCTCCACCTATACATTTTGGAAGAATTGATGATTCAGCTCCTTTAGCAAATAAAAGCTTCTCACCTAAAAGAAAAAAATAAGTTATAAAGCTCTTAATACTAGGTAAATTAAAGTCATAAAAATTCAGATTGGTTACCTGAAGGTGCTTGAACAATTACACTCATTCTCCTACGATCTGAATCAAATTCCAGAATGTGAAGCAATTTGTACCTAAAAAGGAAAAAAAAAAAAAAAAGACAAAAACCTTACTCTTCCTATTAATGATAAGTGAAAATTTGGAAAGAATCCCTATAAAAAACAAAACACTATTTAAAATAACAAATTAATCTCAATTACATTTTCATTTCAGATTTAGACTATTATACTCAGAAAGATTAAGTAATTTTCATAAAGTTAAATAAGCTTGTAAGTGGGAGAGCAAGCACTGGAATCCAGATCTGCCCAGTTCCATGTTTTTCTCACTAAAAAAGGTGAATTATTTTCAACACTTATTTTGACAAGTACAACAACACAAATTACTATCAGAGGTTCACATACACAACCAAGTTTTGAGCCTGGTTGTGTATATGAACAGATACCTCTTCATGGAGTTAAAAAAGAATTTGTGTGAATAGGTGATGGCTTGAAAAATCCAGATAAATCTTGTACAATGATGGACATATGAAATACCTTCCACATCTCATAGAATAACACTGAGTTGAATGATGGTTTTAAGTTAATGAAATGACCTAGACAGGCTGCCACAGAAAGTACCTAAAGAATGGACCCTATATTTGTAAAAGCAGAGTTTGGAAAAGGATACCTAGAACTGAAATATATTCATAACTGATAAAACCACAAAAGGTATAATAGGCATGGATTAACTTATCAAAGTCGAAATAATGGCAACGAGACTGCTGTTTTTTAATATCTGAAACACAAAACCACAGGAAATAGGAGGATAGTTGGGTTGGGGTGTAGCTCAGTGTAAAGTGGAGCTAGCATGTTTGAGGGCCTGTTTTGATCCCTCCTAGCTCTGCAAGAAAATAAACAAACAAGCAAGTAAAATAAATTTAAGAAAAGTTTTCTTTATTCAATGAGTAAAAACTAATGAAACCCAACCCCAATAGTGTCTAAAAATAAGCATAGCCGTAATTCAGGAAAAGATTTAAAACAGAATATTATTATAACTGTGAGGAGATACAATGTGATATTGACATGACTTTAGAGCAGAGAATGGCAAACTTTATGTGAACCAGATAAGTAAATATTTTACAATTTTGCCAGCCACTTGCAGTCTTTGCTGCATATTCTTTCTTTAAAAAACAATGCTTTAAAAACATAATGTCATTTATAGGCTATACAAAAAAACAGACTGGAGGTCAGAATTGGCTCATGGGCTATACTTATTGATCCTTGTTCAGTACTATATACTTTGTATAGAGAATACCACTACATATGAAAAAATTACCGTTCCAGTTTTCCAAGTATTTTAACTTCCATAGTTTCTTCAGAATTGCCAATAAACACAATGCCAATTCTAGGGATTAAAAGAACAAAGAAATTTAAGAATTAATGGATGATATTTCATATTTAAAAATATAATTAGCCAGGGGCTGGGGTTGTGGCTCAGCAATAGAGTGCTCACCTAGCACGATTTGATCCTCAGCACCACATAAAAATAAATAAATAAAATAAAGGTATTATGTCCAACTACAATTAAAAAAATATTTAAAAACATGTTATTAGCCAGGCACAGTGCTGCATGCCTATAATCCCAGCAGCTTGGGAGGCTGAGGGCAGGAGAATCATGAGTTCAAAGCCAGCCTCAGCAATTTAGCAAGGTGCTAAGAAACTCAGTGATACTCTAAATAAAATAGAAAATAGGGCTGGGGATATGGCTCAATGGTCAAGTGCCCCTGATTTCAATCCCTGGTACCAAAAAAGAAAAAAAAAAAAAGACATTATTATAACTTAGCTTAAGTAAAAATATTTAAAACGAAAGTTTAAAATGTACTTTAAAATGTTTTCTTTGAATAAATCATTATTTTTAAGAACTTGAAGGATCAGAGAGGTCCAGAATATTATAACCATAAGTATTTCTTATAACTTTTATTATAGTCTTCATGGTAACCAGAGTTTTAGAGATCTTAGAAAATTCAAATTGATGAATTTATGCTTGAAAATTTTAAATGATGGTTTTCTAATATTCTAACATTTACTTAAAAGGTTGTTTTCTGAGGGTTAGGAAATTTGATTCAATTACCTTGCAGCAGCTTCCACTAGAGCCTTTTCATCTGGTGAAGATGCATAATATTCCAACTGGGAGGGTGCCAGGTTGGATTGCCAGGGGCCATCACCAATGCCATCAGTGTGAACATTGCTGATCTGAACAGTGTGGCAGAGACTGACTGCCTTAAAGAAGAGATCGTGTTCTTTAATCTGTAAAAATATAATAATCGATGATAAAAGCAGCGTTCCCCAATATCATTAAGGAAACTACAGACAGAATCCTAACAGCTAAAACAAGAAAGAGTCCAATGACCCAAAGAGCCATGAAACACCACAATGGCTTAAGATCCTTCAACATATGTGCATCTTTTTAGAAGGTATAACCAAACTGCAAGTAAAGGAGAATACCTTTTTGTGGACAAAGTGAGGACTCAAAAAGTGTTAAATAAATTTAAGCTTATTTCTCAGTTTCTTTACTTCAAGGGAATACCAGCTTTTCTTAACTCTGTTTCATTTAAATACCTGGAGAACTCAGACTAACACACTTGACGTGACAAGTTAAATTGGGCTGAAACTAAAAAATCTTAGGCTTATATTCTGTAGTATATTCAAATATATACATTTCAAATATTCATTCCTTGCTCCAAAGATACAAACTTTTCCCCCACAATCCATCAACTATTGAAGAGAATTAATGCATATGCAACACTTATTTCTTTATTTTTGGTAATGGGGATTTAATCCATGGGTGGCTTACCACTGAGCTATGTCACCAGTCCTTTTTATTTTTTTGAGACAGGATCTTGGTAAGCTGCTCAGGCCAGCTTCAGCTAACTAGGATTTTCTTGCCTCAGCCTCTCAAGTTGCTGGGATTACAGGCAAGTACCACCATACCTATAGAAACGTTTATTTATTAATTTAGAAATTGCTTACTAGTTCAGTTTCATTTTCAGGACTGGTTCTAAAAGAAGAACTGGTTGTAAGATGGGATAAGTTGTTAAGATGAGATAAACTATTCAGATAAGTTAAGTTTCCTTCTGAAGAGTCAGGTGTTGGTCCTTCAGGTACAAGTCTACCATTGATTTCTTGGTATTTCATGCCATTAATTGAACATTCCCGAAACTGCATCTCATTTTCTGTCAACGTTCCAGTTTTATCTGTAAACACATATTCCACCTAGAGAGAAAGAACAAAATAAACCTTGTATTCAAGGTCCTTTGTTGAATAACAAAAACTTTGTCTCTCTGTCTCTTGAAATCTAGTTGATCTATTAACCTTAGTACACCAATGTTGAGATTTCAAGCATAAGTCCATGCATATACAATATAGATGCCAAAGAAACTAAACAAGGCAACACAAAACATTTTAAATCTATACGAGCTTTGATGTTTGTAGCATCTTTAGATACATAATTCCTCTGAAGAACTGACTCACATATAGTATAAGAAATTCATTTCTATCTCTTGGGTAAACTAATTTTTAAATAATATAACTAAAAAATTATCACTAAAGTAAGGATATAAGGAATGCCTTATAACCTGGAAGGTAAAAGGATATCTGGATCTGAAGAAATGTAGAAAGTTGTCCAAAATAGGGAAAACTGAAACAGAGGGCAGGAAACAAATACAATGAAAAAATTAAATGTTTGAAAGAAAAAAAAACATTTTTTAAAAGGTAGTTAAGAAAAATTATTTTAATATTTTTAGAGACTAATTCCAGAAAATTAATCCTAGAAGAGGGTAGGTCCATGAAGAGAGAGGCACATTGGTTAAGTCTTGATATAACCAGAATTACAGTGAAGACTTGATTCCTACAATGATAACTTAAAAAGAGAGGTAAGAGCTGGGAATGTTGCTTAGTGACAGAGCACTTGAATAGTGTTCTCAAGGTCTTGGGTTCAATTTCTAGTACTGCAAAATTTAAAAATTTAAAAAATAAAAAGGGAGGGAGGTAGCTGTCACAAGAAAAAACACACCACAGACCAATGAACAAACACACACACACAAACACACACACACACACACACACACACCAGATACAGAAACATATAAAACAGATTATCTACCATGATTATGTGGAATTTATTCCTGGAATAAAAGACGGATTCGACATAAAAAAAAAAAAGAATGTAATCTACTGTATTAATAATATTTGTACTTTATTAATAAAATGACCATCTTAATAGATACAGAAAAAAGATTTGACAAAATTCAATGCCTGTCATGATAAAAACAACCAACAAACTAAAAATATAAAAAGAACTTCCTCAACTTGATAAAAGATATCAAAAAACCCCTCACAGCTACCAAAATATAGAATGCCCTTCTCCTAAATGCAGAGAAATAAGACATAGATATCTGTTCTGGCCACTTTTATCAACACTGTATTGAAGTACTAGTTAGGGAAATTAGTCCACCCCCCCCCCCAAAAAAAAAAAAAAGGGAGAAAGAGAAAAAGAAAAGTTATCCTGATTGAATAAACTGGGAAAATTTCTCCATTTGCATATGAAATGACATTGTATATAAAAAAAATCCTAAGGAATCCATTGAAATATCTATTAGAACAAATAACCAAGTTCAGCCAAGATTCTAGGATAAAAGAGCACCACTATGTAGAAAGAAGAGTTCACCTAAGTTATACTCCATGTATTTATACTATTTCAAAATACACTCTACTGTCATGTGTATCTAAACAGAATTAAAAAAAGGAAAAGTAGAGTTTACTGCTTCGAGCAAGAAATAAATATAAGTGATAAACACTTAAATGTCCGTATTATTGGGAATAGTAAAGATAACTATAACACCAGAGACATAGGAATTCTGCTACGTAAAATAATAATAATAATGATAATAAAGGTGGGTCTGGTGAGGAATGCCTGTAGTCCAGGTACTCATGAGGCTAAGGAAGGAGGACTATACTATAGGAGTCTGAGTTCTGCTTGGAAGCAAAGGAAGACCCCATCTTCAAGAAAAAAATAAAAGGGTCGGGGATGGAAGAGGGAGAGAGACAAAGAAAGAGAGGGAGAAGAAAAAAAAATTCCTAACTAACTGATATGCTTGAACATACAGAGGCAAGAAGCTTCATGTATTTGTTAAGGACTTGTTTGTGGTATGTGGAAATTATGCAAATGAAAGAACAAAGCAACTCTAATTCTAAGGAAAACAAAATATATAGAAAGAAAACAAAATAACATCATTATAGGAAACATAAAGAATAAGGAATTAATGAATAGTAGTCAAATGATATCAATCAATAAATAATAAATTCTAATTTGTGAAATAACAATATTGAGGGGCTTAGGGAAGTAAGGGGGGTTATGTGTCAGAATATGTATGGGAAGGAGGAGTATGACTTTATCTTCATATTTCATAATAGATAATTTCTAGCATGTTAAAATTAAGAAAGGGTGTAGAAATACATTGATAAATAATAAAAGAAGCAATTTAAAAATTAAAAATGGAATAAGATGTAGAGCAAAGCAGGGATTTTTTGATATGAACTTTGTAATATTTGTTATATTAGCCTTTGTACATGTATTGTTTTAAAAATAAAATATTCTGGTTATATTCACCTGTCCAAGCTCTTCATTAAGATCAGAAGTATTGACTTGAGCTTTCTGATCTGATTCTTCATGATAGAGATCAAGATCCCAGCCAATAAAAAACGATCCAAGAAATTTTTGCATTTCAACTGTCACATATAATGAAATTGGAATGATGAAATTGTAGAGTACCAAAAAAGCAAGGAAATCAGAAATAAACCTCAGAATCTAGGAAAAAAGAAATGATTATTTGATAAGAGCATGAGAATTTCTTCTGTGTTACTTCTTATCAAAAGGTTTCATAACTAAGCAGATCATCAATTATATTCCAAAATAGGATAATATCACAAATTGAAATTCATTTATTAAATTGTCTTTTTAACATTTATTTTCTTTATTTAGACTCTTGATCAGAGTAAAGGAAAACAATAAATTCAAATAATTTGTTACTTTTCAGAAGCTAAAGTCACCTGATATTACTGAAACTGCCTTTGGTAAAATTATAATTATGCCCTCTGGAGTGCACTTACCCACTCTACTCCCTTCAAAACCATGGACAATTAAAATTGAGTGTAAATTCCAAAAAAATGTAAGATAATTGCTAGGTTGGAACTGATAAGAAATCAAAACTCTGAAGTACAGATTTTACAGGGATAGCCTTAATCCACAGCATAGCAGAGCCAAATTTCCATTTGAATTCTGAGAAAGGTAAAATAACTGTGAATGGTATTGAAAATATCATCCTGTATTTTATCTGCTTTGTGATCTCCTAGAGATCCAAATACATCTTTCAATGTGTATATTTTAATCTAAGGTTAAATTTGGAGTACAATTATTTACCAAAATTGTAGTTTAAATTCTCTTGGTAGTCCACATTTAATCAGTTTAAACCTTTATATGATATAATTTGTGAGTTACTTCATACCACCAAGACAGAGAAACCTGAATTATATAGACAGGATAGAAAATAAATCAACTTGCTCTTTAAATAATTTTCAATATACAATAAATGGAATAGAAAACAGAATTTGTAGTATTGAGGTAGATACAAATATAGTCAGATTTAAATTTTTGTGATCTGTTTTAACTACTCAAGTCATTCCACAGGGAACGAAACTACTTACACATCCTAAGCTATGAAAAGCTGACTGCTCTTCACTTGCAATGTTGTTTTGTCAGTACTAATGGTTATGTGATCACAGTGTTCCCTCCTATCACAAGCCACTAGCAAAGCACTAACTGCGCCAAAAAAAATAGTTTCTTTTATAGCAGAGCACCATAAAATACCTTACTACTATTTCTTTGATGTTCTGTTTTTTGGTTATACCAAGGTTCATCCCATTTTTCTTCAGCTTGCCATGTATACTTCAAGATAGTACTGATGATGGCTTCAGAGATAAGGATTATTAGATAAATTATTAAAAATGTGTTCATTGATCTGAAGCAAGAAAAAGACAATACAAAACATCCAAGTTACTGTCTTCATTTGCTTAGTAATTAATACTTCTATTAAAGAAGATAATAAAATAATAAGGTATTATTACAGCTATTTTAGAGGACACAGTCTTTACTTTCAAGAAATAACCATTCAAAAGAATCTATTTACTAGCAATAAAAGAACTGATACATATAGATGTTACAGTAAATAACAGCTTTGGCCAATTATTTTTGCTGTAAAGAATTGTTTGAAGAATTTTAAGTATTTTCAGGACCCATCTAATTACAAATGTACTAACAAAAGAACATTTTATGTTTTTTTTAATGCTATATGCATTAAAATTTTACAAAACTTGGCACATCCACTATCTTTATAAACATTCTGTGAAGAAGAGATTAATCCATTGTTTTTCCTGCTGAAGACCAAAGTCCAAATATATTTCTGTACTTTCTCCAAACCATCAAAGTCAGGATCCCTCTTCCCTTCACCAGTCAAATTTAATGTCACCTGTATGATGTTAAGTTTAGAAACATGCATTTTTCATATAATAAAATAAATGGCATCTTATTAAACAATCCAAATATATACAAAATAATAAAACAATGGTATAATGAACCCCCATACATCTAACATGTATTGATGGCAAATGCAGGTCTCAGGCTTTGTAAAAACTCTTAAGGATGGAAAAATGCCTGAATTCTGGATTTTCTCCATAGACCTTCATAATTTACCCTTATCTTAACTATGCAAGTAATTGATATTCCACTATCCTACAACGTAAACTCTATGCTATAGTGAGAATAGGTGGAGAGGAAAGAGAACAAGAAAGTAACTGTTTTTTGTTTGGGTATTATGTATTAGGCACAGTGTTTGACATTCCACCTTTTGTACTGCTCACATTGTTAAAGATAAACATTTGGTTCAAAGGAATAAAACAACTGGTCCAAGACCACATAACTAATATGCAGTGGATCTGAAGTTCAAATTTACATCAGCCTGACTCCAAATTCTGACATCATTAACCCAGTCAGTCATGCCCCACCTTCTGTCTTTGCTCACACTTCCCTCATCGCTCTTCTGCTTGCTTAAAATGTCAAAGATATTAACATTTTACCATTCTCATTTATTCTGTACTTTCCTTCTTTCAAATTACCCATTTAATTTTAATTTTTTTTGTGTGTGTTTTTAGTTTTTTAAATCCTGTCATTTCATTAATTGCTTCTTTTTCTTAGTTTTAGGGACTGAACCAGAGCATGGCACATGCTAGGCAAGTGCTCTACCACTGACTTCCTCATTCTCACCACCCTCCCACCCACTTTAATTTTATTTTGAGAAAGAATCTTTCTAAGTTGCTCAGACTGGCTTGAACTTCAGACCTTCCTACCTGAGCCTCCCAAGTAGCTGGGATTACAGGCATGCGCCACCATGCCTGGCATCAATTGCCTTTTAATTTTTTTTTATTTTAAAATAATTACAGGCACACGGGAAGTTATAAAAACAGTACAGAGTCTCATGTACTCTTAGCCCATGTTGACATCTTATATAGTTGTAGCATAATATCAAAACCAGGAAAACGATGTTGTTACAGTATAGTAAATTAGACTGTAGATTCATTCTCATCATTTATAAAATCTGTACTCATTTTTATGTGTGTGAATGGTTCTATGTAATTTAATGCTATATACAGATTAACCACCATTATCAATATATTGAACTTTGCCACAGAACTCCCTTGTGCTAATACTAACAATATTTGCATCTATCCTCTCCTGTAGCTGTATAATTTTGTCACTTTGAGAATGTTGTAAGATTGAAATCATAAGAGTATATAATCTTTTGAGTGTGACTCTTTTTACCAAGTATAATGCCTTTAAGAGTTATTCAGGTTGTTATTTTCTTGCTAAGTAATGTTCATTGCATAAATGTACTAGATTTTTTGTTCAACTATTTACCCACTAAAGGATACTGAGAAGTGCTCCTAATAAAGTTATGTTTTGCTGTTACAAATAAAGTTGGTATGAACATTCCTGTATGAATTTATGTGTTAACATAAAATTCATTTCTCTGGGATAAATACCCAAGTGTGCAATTACTAGGCTGTATGGTAAATGCATGTCTAGTTTTGTAAGAAACCGAAAAACTATCTTCCAGAGTGTTGTTTCCACAATGATGAGAGATCCAGTTTCTTCACCTATTATCCAGCACTTGGTGTTACCACTATTTTTTATTTTAGCTGTTTTAATAGGTGGGGCGATACCTCACTGTGGTTCTAATTTGCTTTTCCCTAATAGGTAATGATGCAAATATCTTTTTAAAATTTGTTTTGCTTTGTTTTTAATTGGTTCTTCCTAGTTATATGTGATAGTAGAATCAATTCTGATAAGATTATACAAGCACAAAATATATCTTATTCTAATTAGGACCCCCATTCTTGTAAATGGACATGATAGTCTGAACATATTTTTATGTATTTATTTGCTATTTGCAACTCTTCTTTGGTGAAATATATATTCACATCTTTTGCTCATTTGTAACTGAATTTTTGGGTTACTGTTCAGTTTAAGAGTTCTTTATATATCTAGAAATAGGCCTCTGGGAGATTTATGGTTTGCATATATTTTCTTCTAGTATATAACTTGTCTTTCATCATTTTAACAGAACTTTGGAAAGATTTTTAGTTTAGATGAAATCCAACTTATTAATTATTATATCTAATAACTCTGTGCTTAACTCTAAGTCCTGCAGGTGTTCTACATTTTCTTCCATTTAGCATTTGATGATCTTTATTGGTAGTATAAACTAACGCTTTTTTTTTTCCCCCAAATTTTAGAGTCTCAAGCCATTTTTTCCAAATATTTTTTTTTTTACTTTGCCCCTTTCTCTTACTTGGGGATTCACTTATACTAAAGCTAGACAGTCTAATGTTGTCACACCTCCTCTGAAGTGCTGTTCTTTTCTCTCCAATCTTTTTTCTCTCAGTTCTTAAAATTGAATAATTTCCCTAAGTTCAGTAATTGATGTTAACTTTATCCAGTAATGTTTATCTTTTAGTACTTATATTTTTCAGCTCAATAATTTTCATGGATTCTTTTTTAAAGTTTCCATTTCCCTATGTTCATTCATGTTTTCTTTTAGGCCCTTGAACAAAAACAAGAGTTTTCTCATTTGTTCATTCGTATTTTCTTTTCGCTCCTTGCTTCAAAATTCTTATTTGCTAATTGTAAGATTTAGATTATTTTGGAGACAATTTCCATTGAATGCTTTTTCCAATAAAGTATGAGTTACATTCTTTTTTCACTGTAGACTTTTCTTTTTGGTGGTACTGGGTATCAAAGCCAGGACTTTGCACATGCCAGGCAAGTGCTTTATGTCTGCTTATTTTTTTTTTTTTAATGCATACTGGACTTTCTAAATAATAGGCTGCAGAACATATATTATTTCATATTTCTCAGAAGAGTGCTGATTTTTATTTCATTAGGCAGTTAACCTGGTTGGACTTAACCCCCTCCATTCTGTCTCCACAGAATTTCACTACTTCCACAGTGAGAAGTAGTGAAATTCTCTGTTCAGTTCTTTCAGCTTCCTACTACTATTTTGTTTATTTTTTTCCCCAAGCCCACTAGGTATACCTTGCACATATATATATGGTTCTAGTAGTCAGGCAAGGATCTGAAAGAAATTTCTGAGGTTTTCAAGTTCTCTAGCTCTCTCCTTACATATTTGTCCCTAACTTTCCAGCTGTTCTTCCATCACCTTTGAATCATGTCCTCTGGTATTTTAATCCAGTAAAGTTCAGACTTTCTTTTCTTCTTTCCTCTTCCTCTCTTCCCCCTTCTTCTTCTTTTTTTTTTTTTTCTTGCAGTACTAGAGATTGAACCCAGGGTCTTATGTACATTAGGCAAATGCTATACTGAGCTGAA
Organism: Marmota flaviventris; assembly: GCF_047511675.1. Lineage (NCBI taxonomy): Eukaryota > Metazoa > Chordata > Mammalia > Rodentia > Sciuridae > Marmota > Marmota flaviventris. Next base: position 84,559,584 of record NC_092505.1, read on the forward strand.
TCCACATTCCATGCTTAGACTTTTTGATGTCCTTAGCAGTTCATAAATTGGGAATGCCCTCAGACAAAAGTTGTATTCAAATCTTTTCCCTTGGTGTTGACATCTTTCAAGATTAGCCTCCTTGCTGGTTTCTGCTTACTTCTGGTCAATTTCCAGTATTTTCTAATAGCTTATTATTTTAAAACGTGTTTTTTTCCTTTTAAAAATTATTATCATAGGAAGGTTAGCCTGATCAAGTGATTCTACAGTTTACCCAACACAATATTTATTTTTAAAGTCATACTTTAGTATGACAACATGCAAAATGCTGCCTGTACATAAAAATATAAGACACTGCCCTGCCTCCAAGGACACAATTTTATTGACATATATGTCAATAAAATTGTGTCCTTGGAGGCAGGACAGTGTCTTTTACATATATATATATATATATATATATATATATATATATATATATATATATATATATATAACAAATATAGTTATAATTATATATAAATAAGTGAAAAATTTTCTTACTTTTCTACTGCAGATCGTTTCTGTGACTTGCTCTTGTAATTTAATGCCATCTTAGTTTCCATTCCAGTGTATATAGCAACACCTACCAAACAAAACAAAACAAAACTTCTTTTAAAAATAATCCTCTGGGCTGTTTCACAGGAAATAAATGTGCTCAACAGCATGAAACCATCTTTAAAAAAGGATTGTCTGACAGTTATTGTACTTTTGGCTTTTCTTTAAGTCTTTTAAGTTTTTAAAGTCTTTCCAAGTCCAATTTTGTAGAAACCCTAATCACTCAGCCTGCTGGACAAGGAGGCCATGAGAGTCCTGTGCCAGAGTTATAATGGATTCCTGAAAGAGATATTATTTGTGTTGGAATTGATAGAGGAAAAATGATGAAAAAGACCGAGTTAACAGTGCTAACTAACAAAGACAGAAACAGAAAAGCACTTTGTTAGGTTGAAACAATGTATCGGGGCCATGTGTGAAAGCCCCAATGCCAGAATCTGGAGTCTAGACATCATTCCATAAGCACTGGAGAGATAATATGGATATCCATCATAGTAAATTACGTAAATGCAAAGAAAATGCCATTTAAAAAAATGTGTGCCTACATAAAAGACTCTGAGATGAGTGAGAATGACAGTAATAACAGGACTAATACTGGGAATGAATGACATTTGGCAAAAACAACCTTATAAAAACTTTGCAGTTAGACCTTGGTTTGAATACTAGCCTGCCATTTACTAGTTCCACATCTATGTATAAGTAATCTCTTGGAGTCTCAATTTCCTCATCTTTAAATGGAGGAAAAATACCTCATAGAACTGGGAGGTCCGTATGAAAAATTAACAAAATGTCTAGAATCAAACAGATAATTAGCAAATGTTCATTCTTAATGCTAAATACTAATCTGAGAAATAATACAGGACTAATCATGCACTCTTTATCCTGGAATTTTTATTATTAGAATGACTCCTTAAAGGCAGGGGTCATAACTCAAATGAGAAAGGGCACTGGAACTGTAGAAATGTGTAAAAATAGCCATAGTGAAACAACAGGAAAAAGTGGTGTTGAGGCAAACAACAGAAAATAGACCCACTTAAAGGCATTCAAATACATATTTTAAGAGTGTACAAAACTGGGACCACTGCTTTAAGGTAAACAGGCATGAAGGAGACACTATTAGAAAGATATACTAAAATATACTTACTTGAGCTCTAAAAGCCCTGGAGAGTTACTTTGGTTTCTGCCATCAGAACATTAAAATGGATTTTTTAAAACCATGGTAAAATACATATAACATACAATTTACTATTTTCAGGGGCACTTAGAACATTCACAATTTTATAGAACCAACCATATAAACCAGAGAATATTTTTATCACTCTGAAAGAAAACTCTGCACCCATTAAATAATTAGTTCCCTAGTTCCCTCCTCTCCCCAACCCCTGGGACCCACTTATCTACTTGTGTCTATGACTTTATCCATTCTGGGTATTTCAATAAATGGAATCATACCATTATGTGACCTTTTATGTCTCACGTCTTTCACTTAACACAATATTCAAGGCTCATCCATGTTGTAGCATGCATTACTTCATTCCTTTTTATGGTTAAGTAGTATTCTATTATACGGATATACCATATTTTACTTATGCATTCATTAGTTGATGAACATTTGGCTGTTCCCAATCTTTGGTTATTGTGAAGAGTGCTGCTATGAAGATTCTTGTGGAAGTTTTTGAACACCCATTTTCTGTTCTCTTGGGTATATACCTAGTGTGAGACTGTTGAGTCATATGGTAATACTATGTTTAACTTCCTGAAGAACTGCCAAACTGTTTTACTAGAAGCTGTGACATTTTACACTACCATCTGCAATGAAATAGGGTTCTTCTTTCTCCATATCCTTGCCAATGCTTATTTTCTATTAAAAAAAAAAAAATATATATATATATATAATATAAGATTTATCAGAGAGCCTAATACTGAGAGATAAGATATAATACAGGTAGCAGGAAAAGAAAATCAGAAGCAAGGGTCTGGTGGTTTTGCGCACAAAACTAGTGGCCACACGCACCCTGGATTGTGATTGCAGTTCAGGAGAGGGCAGCTTCAAGTGCGGTGTAAATTGAAAAACCAACCCACGCTGGCGACAGTGAAGAGCTGGAGCGAGGTTGAGGGAATTGAGAAGCTAGTAGACTGGGCACACGCGGTCTCCACTGGAACGACTTCCCCTTTCCAAAAAACGGCTAATCCTCTGGCCATTCAAGTTCTCCAAAAGTAAAAGAATTGGGTTCAAGAGCAATAAGAATAAACCTTGGAGAGCGGCTGGGGCGGTGCTGGCTGCGGAGGCCGCGGCGGAGCGAGGCGCGGGAGCCCGAGGCTGAGACTCACCGGAGGAAGCGGCGCGAGCGCCCCGCCATCATCCCGAGTTATAGTTTTGCTGCTGGACTCTTCCCTCCCTTCCCCCACCCCATCAGGATGATACAAGACTTGAAAGAAGACGATGCATACAGGACCACTAGGCAATGCTGAGCTGACGTGGATCTGGGGCAAACAGTCTGGGCCCCTCAGAACACACACACCGAGCCCGGATTGGCTGCATTCAAGCTCCGGTTTACCTGCTTCTTGTGACTCAGCACTAACGATCCCGCTGAAATAACTGGTCGGCCCCTCTGAACTTACAGAGGTAAAAGCCAACCAAGCCTTCATAGACAGTGGCCACAGGATTGAAATGGGGATTGGGAGAGACAGTCAGGACCAACCCATTGCATTGGTCACCCGGCAAAGGGAACGATCGGTCACCATTTGCATGGGATACCACCTTGGCAGAGAACTGACGTCACGGGCGGAGGAGATAACTTCATTGAAACCAGCACGACAGGTGTGTAATCCCCTAGCCATCTCTCTCCACACAGCGGGGAAACCTTAAGGGCCCCTCCCAGCTCTCCTGTGAGCGCGATAGCCAGACCCAGGGAATCAGGAGTGGCGTGGGACTCGCGGCGTGGAACTCCCGGCTACCGCTCCCACCAGTGCTGACAACTGAGGTCTCTTGCACCAGCTACCGGGGGCGTGACTACCGGAGGGCAAGCAAATTCGCTGGGGGTTCTCAGCCCCAAGCCCTACAAACTTAGGGTCTGAGGGAGGCAAACAGGGAGAGTGTGCCCAGGCGTTCATGAAAACAGGGCTCCCAGGAGCAGCAGACCTGGCATGTAGCCAGTATTGTGGTGAGCATCACAGGTGAGCGGGGCCTGGCTTGAGGAAACACAAGAAAAGGCCCTAGACACTCAGGATTGGAGACCCGCCCAGTCTGGGAGGAAGAGCTGCTGCTCAGTGATTGGTTCCCACCTATTGAGAGGAGAAGCTTGGCCCAGTGGGCACAGCTCCACCTACTGGAAGAGAAGTTAATCGAACTCTATGACTGCATTTCTTCTTCTTATTATTATTTTTTCTTTTTCTTTCATTTTCATTTTTTTTGTTGTTGTTCTGTAACTTTTTCTTTTTAATGTTTTTAATTTTTTAAAATTTTATTATTATTATTTTTTAAATTTAAATTTCTTTTTTTATTATCATTATTATTTAAAAAAAATTTTTTTTCTTTCTTTCTTTATTTTCTATTTTTTTTGTTTCTTTTGTCTTTTCATTTCTTTTCAATTTTCTTATTCCCCCTTCCTTGAATTCTACCTGCCTACTCTCATTCTCTTTAGTGACTTCTTCCCTTCCCTTCTAATATCTTTCCTCCCAAGCATCAAATAAATTTATAAGAGTAAACAGTAAATCAGCAGTCAAACAGAACAAGAAGTAACATGAGCAGCATAAAAAAGCAAGGAAGAAAAGGAGTACAAACAATGAAGGACAGCCTAAATATTCAGGAGGACCTAGAGTCAGCAGAAAAATGGTCATATAAAGAACTCAAGGAATACCTTAGACAGATGGAATGGAACCTTAAAGAGGATACGAGACAGCAAATCCAAACAGTGAAAGAACACATTGAAAATGAATTACATAAACAGATAAAAGAAGAAGTTAAGCATCTTTATCAGGAGATAGAGATTATAAAAAAAACTCAAACAATAATTCTAGAAATGAAGGAAACGATAAACCAAATTAAAAACTCAATTGAGAGTATCACTAACAGAGTGGAGCAAGTAGAAGCCAGAACGTCAGATAATGAAGACAAAATATATCATCTTGAAAAGAGCCCAGCCAACTCAGAAAGGCTGGTAAAAAATAAGGAGAAAAACATCCAAGAGATATGGGATAACATAAAAAATCCAAACCTACGAGTCATCGGGATAGAGGAAGGTACAGAGACAAAAACCAAGGGAATGAGTAACCTGCTGAATGAAATAATTACAGAAAACTTTCCAGAAATAAAAAAGGAAACAGATATACAAATTGTAGATGCATACAGGACACCGAGCACACAAAATCACAGTAGACCAACACCAAGACACATTGTTATGAAGATATCCAATATACAGAACAAAGAGAAAATATTAAAAGCTACAAGAGAAAGGAGGCAGATTACATTCAGGGGTAAAGCAATAAGGTTAACAACGGATTTTTCATCACAGACGCTGAAAGCAAGAAGATCCTGGAACAACGTATTTCAAACACTGAAAGACAATGGATGCCAACCAAGAATTCTGTATCCAGCAAAATTAAGCTTCAGGTACGACAACGAAATAAAAATCTTTCATGATAAACAAAAGCTAAAAGAATTTGCAGCCAGAAGACCAGCATTGCAAAGCATCTTCAGCAAAACACTACACGAGGAAGAAATGAAAAACAATAACCAAAACCATCAGTGGGAAGTGCCTCTGTAAAGACAGAGGGCGGGGGGAAAGCTAATCATGGAGAAACTAAGTTAAAAAAAAAAAAGAAGATAAATAATCAGACATGGCTGGAAGTACAAACCATATATCAATAGTAACTCTAAACGTTAATGGCTTAAACTCTCCCATAAAGCGACATAGGCTGGTAACATGGATTAAAAAAACAAATCCAACAATATGCTGCCTCCAGGAGACACATCTGATTGGAAAAGACATACACAGGCTGAAGGTGAAAGGTTGGGAAAAAATATACCACGCACACGGTCCTCGTAAGCAAGCAGGGGTGGCCATCCTCATATCGAATAAAATCGACTTCAAGACTAAGTTAATCAAAAGGGATAAGGAAGGACATTATATACTGTTAAAAGGAACCATTCACCAGCAAGACATAACAATTATCAATATTTATGCACCAAATAATGGTGCTGCGGCGTTCATAAAACAAATTCTCCTCAAGTTCAAGAATCAAATAGACCACAACACAATAATTATGGGTGACTTCAACACGCCTCTCTCACCATTGGACAGATCCTCCAAACAAAAGTTGAATAAAGAAACTATAGAACTCAATATCACAATCAATAACCTAGACTTAACTGACATATATAGAATATATCAACCATCATCACGTGGATATACTTTTTTCTCAGCAGCACATGGATCCTTCTCTAAAATAGAACATATATTATGCCATAGGGCAACCCTCAGTAAATATAAAGGGGTGGAGATAATACCATGCATTTTATCTGATCATAATGGAATGAAACTGGAAATCAATGATAAAAGAAGGAAGGAAAAATCCTACATCACATGGAAAATGAACAATATGTTACTGAATGATCAATGGGGTACAGAAGACATAAAGGAGGAAATCAAAAAATTCTTAGAGATAAATGAAAATACAGACACAACATATCGGAATCTATGGGACACAATGAAAGCAGTTTTAAGAGGGAAATTCATCGCCTGGAAGTCATTCCTCAAAAAAAGGAAAAACCAACAAATAAATGAGCTCACATTTCATCTCAAAGCCCTAGAAAAGGAAGAGCAAAACAACAGCAAATGTAGCAGAAGGCAAGAAATAATTAAAATCAGAGCGGAAATCAACAAAATTGAAACAAAAGAAACTATTGAAAAAATTAACAAAACTAAAAGTTGGTTCTTCGAAAAAATAAATAAGATCGACAGACCCTTAGCCATGCTAACGAAGAGAAGAAGAGAGAGAACTCAAATTACTAACATACGGGATGAAAAGGCAATATCACAACAGATGCTACAGAAATACAGAAGACAATTAGAAATTATTTTGAAAACCTATATTCCAATAAAATAGAAGACAGTGAAGACATCGATAAATTTCTTAAGTCATATGATTTGCCCAGACTGAGTCAGGAGGATACTCACAACTTAAACAGACCAATATCAATGGATGAAATAGAAGAAGCAATCAAAAGACTACCAACCAAGAAAAGCCCAGGACCGGATGGGTATACAGAGAAGTTTTACAAAACCTTTAAAGAAGAATTAATACCAATACTTTTCAAGTTATTTCAGGAAATAGAAAAAGAGGGAGCTCTGCCAAATTCATTCTATGAGGCCAACATCACCCTGATTCCGAAACCAGAGAAAGACACCTCAAAGAAAGAAAACTACAGACCAATATCTCTGATGAACCTAGATGCAAAAATCCTCAATAAAATTCTGGCGAATCGGATACAAAGGCACATCAAAAAATTGTGCACCATGATCAAGTAGGATTCATCCCTGGGATGCAAGGATGGTTCAATATACGGAAATCAATAAATGTTATTCACCACATCAATAGACTTAAAGATAAGAACCATATGATCACCTCGATAGACGCAGAAAAAGCATTCGACAAAGTACAGCATCCCTTTATGTTCAAAACATTAGAAAAACTAGGGATAACAGGAACTTACCTCGAATTGGAAAAGCTATCTATGCTAAGCCTCAGGCTAGCATCATTCTGAATGGAGAAAAACTGAAGGCATTCCCTCTAAAATCTGGAACAAGACAGGGATGCCCTCTATCACCACTTCTATTCAATATAGTTCTTGAAACACTGGCCAGAGCAATTAGACAGATGAAAGAAATTAAAGGCATAAAAATAGGAAAAGAAGAACTTAAATTATCACTATTTGCAGACAACATGATTCTATACCTAGAAGACCCAAAAGGGTCTACAAAAAAAACTACTAGAACTAATAAATGAATTCAGCAAAGTGGCAGGATATAAAATCAACACGCATAAATCAAAGGCATTTCTGTATATCAGCGAAAAAACTTCTGAAACGGAAATGAGGACAACCACTCCATTCAAAATATCCTCAAAAAAATAAAATACTTGGGAATCAACCTAACAAAAGAGGTGAAAGATTTATACAATGAAAACTACAGAACCCTAAAAAGAGAAGTAGAAGAAGATCTTAGAAGATGGAAAAATATACCCTGTTCATGGATAGGCAGAACTAACATCATCAAAATGGCGATATTACCAAAAGTTCTCTATAGGTTTAATGCAATGCCAATCAAAATCCCAACGGCATTTCTTGTAGAAATAGATAAAGCAATCATGAAATTCATATGGAAAAATAAAAGACCCAGAATAGCAAAAGCAGTTCTAAGCAGGAAGTGTGAATCAGGTGGTATAGCGATACCAGATTTCAAACTATATTACAGAGCAATAGTAACAAAAACAGCATGGTACTGGTACCAAAACAGGCTGGTGGACCAATGGTACAGAATAGAGGACACAGAGACTAATCCACAAAGCTACAACTATCTTATATTTGATAAAGGAGCTAAAAGCATGCAATGGAGGAAGGATAGCATCTTCAACAAATGGTGTCCGGAAAACTGGAAATCCATATGCAACAAAATGAAACTGAATCCCTTTCTCGCGCCATGCACAAAAGTTAATTCAAAATGGATCAAGGAGCTTGATATCAAATCAGAGACACGCCATCTGATAGAAGAAAAAGTTGGCTACGATCTACATACTGTGGGGTCGGGCTCCAAATTCCTCAATAGGACACCCATAGCACAAAAGTTAATAACTAGAATCAACAAATGGGACTTACTCAAACTAAAAAGTTTTTTCTCAGCAAAAGAAACAATAAGAGAGGTAAATAGGGAGCCTACATCCTGGAAACAAATCTTTACTCCTCACACTTCAGATAGAGCCCTAATATCCAGAGTATACAAAGAACTCAAAAAATTAGACAATAAAATAACAAACAACCCAATCAACAAATGGGCCAAGGACCTGAACAGACACTTCTCAGAAGAGGACATACAATCAATCAACAAGTACATGAAAAAATGCTCACCATCTCTAGCAGTCAGAGAAATGCAAATCAAAACCACCCTAAGATACCATCTCACTCCAGTAAGATTGGCAGCCAGTATGAAGTCAAACAACAAGTGCTGGCGAGGATGTGGGGAAAAGGGTACACTTGTACACTGCTGGTGGGACTGCAAATTGGTGCAGCCAGTTTGGAAAGCAGTATGGAGATTTCTTGGAAAGCTGGGAATGGAGCCACCATTTGACCCAGCTATTCCCCTTCTCGGTCTATTCCCTAAAGACCTAAAAAGAGCATGCTACAGGGACACTGCTACATCGATGTTCATAGCAGCACAATTCACAATAGCAAGACTGTGGAACCAACCTAGATGCCCTTCAATAGACGAATGGATAAAAAAAATGTGGCATTTATACACAATGGAGTATTACTCTGCATTAAAAAATGACAAAATCATAGAATTTGCAGGGAAATGGATGGCATTAGAGCAGATTATGCTAAGTGAAGCTAGCCAATCTCTAAAAAACAAATGCCAAATGTCTTCTTTGATATAAGGAGAGTAACTAAGAACAGAGTAGGGTCGAAGAGCATGAGAAGATTAACATTAAACAGGGATGAGAGGTGGGAGGGAAAGGGAGAGAGAAGGGAAATTGCATGGAAATGGAAGGAGACCCTCAGGGTTATATAAAAGTACATACAAGAGGAAGTGAGGTGAAAGGGAAAAATAATACAAGGGGGAGAAATGATTGACAGTAGAGGGGGTAGAGAGAGAAGAGGGGAGGGGAGGGGAGGGGAGGGGGTATAGTAGAGGATAGGAAAGGCAGCAGAACACAACAGACACTAGTATGGCAATATGTAAATCAATGGATGTGTAACTGATGTGATTCTGCAATCTGTTATGGGGTAAAAATGGGAGCTCATAACCCACTTGAATCAAAGTGTGAAATATGATATATCAAGAACTATGTAATGTTTTGAAAAACCAACAATAAAAAATTAAAGATAATTGTAAAAAAAAAAAAAAGTACATACAAGAGGAAGTGAGGGGAAAGGGAAAAATAATACAAGGGAGACAAATGAATGACAGTAGAGGGGGCAGAGAGAGAAGAGGGGAGGGGAGGGGGGATAGTAGAGGATAGGAAAGGCAGCAGAACACAACAGACACTAGTATGGCAATATGTAAATCAATGGATGTGTAACTGATGTGATTCTGCAATCTGTATATGGGGTAAAAATGGGAGTTCATAACCCGCTTGAATCAAAGTGTGAAATATGATATATCAAGAACTATGTAACGTTTTGAACAACCAACAATAAAAAATTAAAAAAAAAAAACAAGTACATGAAAAAATGCTCAGCATCTCTAGCAGTCAGAGAAATGCAAATCAAAACCACCCTAAGATACCATCTCACTCCAGTAAGATTGGCAGCCATTCTGAAGTCAAACAACAACAAGTGCTGGCGAGGATGTGGGGAAAAGGGTACTCTTGTACATTGCTGGTGGGACTGCAAACTGGTGCGGCCAATTTGGAAAGCAGTATGGAGATTCCTGGGAAAGCTGGGAATGGAACCACCATTTGACCCAGCTATTGCCCTTCTCGGACTATTCCCTGAAGACCTTAAAAGAGCGTCCTACAGGGATACTGCCACATCGATGTTCATAGCAGCACAATTCACAATTGCTAGACTGTGGAACCAACCCAGATGCCCTTCAATAGATGAATGGATAAAAAGAATGTGGCATTTATACACCATGGAGTATTACGCAGCACTAAAAAATGACAAAATCATGGAATTTGCAGGGAAATGGATGGCACTAGAGCAGATTATGCTTAGTGAAGCTAGCCAATCCCTAAAAAACAAATACCAAATGTCTTCTTTGATATAATGACAGCAACAAAGAACAGAGCAGGGAGGAATAGCAGGAAGAAAAGATTAACATTAAACAGAGACATGAGGTGGGAGGGAAAGGGAGAGAAAAGGGAAATTGCATGGTAATGGAGGGAGACCCTCATTGTTATACAAAATTACATATAAGAGGTTGTGAGGGGAATGGGAAAATAAACAAGGAGAGAAATGAATTACAGTAGATGGGGGTAGAGAGAGAAGATGGGAGGGGAGGGGAGGGGGGATAGTAGAGGATAGGAAATGTAGCAGAATACAACAGTTACTAATAGGGCATTATGTAAAAATGTGGATGTGTAACCGATGTGATTCTGCAATCTGTATTTGGGGTAAAATTGGGAGTTCATAACCTACTTGAATCTAATGTATGAAATTTGATATGTCAAGAGCTTTGTAATGTTTTGAACAACCAATTAAAAAAAAAAAAAAAAAGAAAATCAGAAGCAAGACCTAAAAACCTGTGGGCAACAGTGGGCCAGAGTACTAAGAAGTATTCTGAAATGGGAGAAACTAGTTGATACATAAAGATTATCACGAATCTCACAGTTGGCCTAGAGTGAGTTCAGAGTGTACTAAATTCATTTTCCCAGGCAAGAGCACTATTTATTATTTATTCTGATAAAGACAGCATATGTCCCAATAATATGTGGTTTATAGTTAGGTCAACAGGAATTCACTGAATAAATGAACATATGAATGAATAAGAGAGCAGTAATTAATCTAATCTAAAAATAATCACAACGGAATTATAGAGATAATTTACTATACCATAATGGTAGATTATATTAGCTCTCATCCACATTACTAGAAATACCAGAATTATTTTCTTGGCATTATTTTACAAGTATCCACAAAGACAGTATAAGAGCAAGTTTCTAGTCTCTTACTCAAACAACAACAACAACAACAAAAAACACAACAAGGATTAACAACAAAAAATACAAAATTAATTCAATGTTTGTAAGAAAATTATAATATATAACATTATAAGAATTGAATTATTTAACAAAAAGACCATACATGCTGTATTCTTAAAAAATACAAAATAATATCAATACAAAATAATAATTAAAAATTTAAAAATATATACAGACCAAAAATTTCTTTTGTATTTTTTAATCTGGCTCCACGAAGCAAGAGACTCTCTGGTCCCAAAGGTCTAAGAAAAAAGAGAACATCAAAGAGCACTGAATATATTAAAAATTCAATTCAATTAAAGGACATCTTCAGTAAGAGGTACTCAAGCTATAGCTACAACTCTGCTTTCATATAAAACCAAAATCCCAGGTACTCTGCTACCTAGGCCAACCATGATGTTAGTTATTATAACAACAAACACCTGCTTTAGCATTTACGTCACTTTAAAGTTAGTGGCTGAAAAATAAAATTAGACATGTAATAAATTCACAAAGCCACTAGTTTCAAAATTTTTTAAATGTTTAAAAGCAGTAATTTAAGAAAGTTTAGTAAAAGATAAAATTTTAAAAACTTGAGCAAAATTAATAAACAGCTTTAGAAGGGAAATACAGAATTAAAATGCATTATAAATGATTATAGTATGATTTGTGTATAAATGCATGAGTTTGCACAACTAAAATTATGCTGGATTACAAAATATAATGTAGAAAGTTTGTTAGTGTCTTTTGTACGCAGGAATGCACATTACAACTTGACTACTTGCATTGAATACTTCTTGGAGCACAGGTCTTCTTGCTGTTTGAATTTCTCTCCATAAAGGAGATTCAAAACCACAAGGTATAACTAGAAAGGAAATTGTAGTGATAGCAAAATGAAGAGTCTGTTATTGATAAGTTAAAAAAAAAACCTTCAGTGTGTTGATATTCCTTATGCTTTTCTGAAATATATATTTTTCTAAATTGAACAGAATCTGAACCATTTATGAAAGTATCTGCAAACCCAAACACTGCAACAGAACCAAGGAGGACTAGGTGTTTGGAATATGGCTAATAAGTATGGTTTTATTAAATAGTCGTATTTGGAGTCCTCTCTATGAATATTGCAACTAACTATTCAGAAGTTATACAACCATTCTTTTGCACTTAATATTGGATTTAACAATGGATAGAAATCTTTTGAGTTGACACTGGTATACAAAATTGGGCTAAAATGACAGCTTCAGATTAAAAGGTAATTCATCAGTTGACTCCAGTTGCTACAGTAAAGAAAGTGGTTCATTTTTTGGCCACTAGGAGCTGAAGTCACAAAACTGCTACTTTCCTTTACCAGCCACAATATCTTAATGTTAATGAAGATGATGAATCCACATATTTTTTCATTATTTCACTATAGAAATAAAAATAAAACCCAGTCAGTTATTCAGCAGGGATCTTACACATATCAAGATCTTATTAAAGTTTACAGAATGTGGTTCTGTGTTAAAATTTATTAAAAATGTGAATCAGTGCTGATGCATGAATTTTTGGTGGCTTGTCTTTAGGATTTCATTTTAAAAATGCCCAATTCATTCTGTTAGTGACTTATTTCATGCAGCTAGTATAAAATGAATATATCTTGGCTGAGGTTGTGGCTCAGCAGTAGAGCACTCACCTAGCACGTGTGAGGTGCTGGGTTTGAGCCTCAGCATCATATAAAAATAAGTAAAATAAAGGTATTGTGTCCAACTACAACTAAAAAATACACACACACACACATATATATATATAAATGAACATGTCCCCCCAAAAGAGGTGGCATGTCAAATTTGATTAGAAATTCAAGGGTTGATTCCAACATTGATTCTAAATTAAGTTTTAAAGTTATGTAATTTCTTTCTACCAGCTAATCTTTGAACTGACCCAAAGTCTTTCATTTAAATCCCAAAAATTAACCTGAATTTTGAGGAAAAACAAATCAAAACAATCAACCAAGCAAATAACCAATAGAAGAGTGAATGAATGGTCCTGGACTGGTCCCTACATACTCCAGTTTGAAATCCATGATTATGAAGTCAGGAAGACCATTGCATTTATACTTGCTAAATATTACATATGAAGTTTTTCACATTCTTTATTTTTTTAGTGCTGGGGATAGACAGAACCCAGGGTTCTAAGCACATGACTACCACTTAGCTATGCCTCCAAGCCCTCATGTTCTTGACTTTAAGCATGGCTTTAAATACATAAGGATCTGAACACAGCAGCTATTTCCTTTTAAAGGTACTACCTAATATTATTAAAGAAAGAAATAAAAATATACAAATCTTACTAAATTACTTGATAACATTTTCTAAGATATTTTACCTTTACTCGTTGCCACCATAAATTACCAGCATATAAAGTGCTGAATGCTTTTATATTAAACTTTTCTGATGCATTGTTGTTTACTTAATCTCCCTTTACCTTTTAGCCCCTCCCACAAAGAGTTCCCAATTAAGAGTAATTAGATAATGTGAATTTATTCTTACCTTACAATTTCTTCCATTTGTTGAGTTATTATCATTCGTCCCATGAATCTATAAAAGAATGCACTATGTTACAAAAATATATTACTTATAAATCAATGGGTGAAACACCTTAGTTTTAGCACTAGTTGCATATATATAAAACAAAAATGAACCTTTTGCATATATGAATGTTCAATATTCATGCTAGAAATTATAAAGATAGTCCTTTTGCTTTAAAACACTTAGTAATCTTGCCTTTTCTACTCCAGGTAATTAATAAATTTAAAAAATTTTCAAAATATAAATGCTATGTTTTTACTATTATTATTTGTTTGATCATCATGAGAATTTATAGTTTTTACACAAAAATGCATATGTTACTTAGCCAACAATGAATGTCTACATGTTTCATTATAATTGACTAATGACTCTTGTGACTATATGTCACTGAACCAGCTTATACATTCATTCATTCAACATATATTCACTGAGCAACTATTTAATGTATGAGTTATATGGTAGGGATAGAGTAGTAAGCAAAAAACCTATCAGTGAACTTCTGGACTTCTTTAGCCTTGCAGTTATATTTAAAGTGTCCATTGCTTGAAATCTAGAGTGAAACCATTCTATAATGGACTTCCAGCTGGGCCTTTCAATCCCATCTACCACCAAAACATCACCAGAGCAAGGAGTCAATTCATGAACACAGTTATTTCTACTATAGTAAGAAGCAAATTCTGAGTTGAAGCAAATTCTAGACAAAGTATCATGTTAATCTTTAGGCAAAGAAATATTAAGTACTCCCTTTTCAAATGTCCCCTATGATTCTGTTTCCAAGTCACAGATCCTTTATCCCTTGGAGACTTTGACTTCATTGTTTCTTTCCAGTTTCTTGTTTCTATTTTTGTCAGTTTATGTCAATGCGAAGTACTGTTCTTATTTTCTCCACTTATAGTGGAATTTTATGTAGTCTTGACTCCTAGACTTTGAATTTAGATTCAAAGAAAACAATTTGGGCTAGGGATATAGCTCAGTTAATAGAGTGCTTGCCTTACATGCACAAGGCCCTGGGTTTGATCCCCAGCACCACAAAAAAAACAAAACAATTAAAAAAAAAAAATTCAGCTAGTGTTTCTCTAGACACGTTTCAGAGATGATGTGTGATCAGTACTTTTGTTTCCCTTAGCTAAATTCCAACAAAGGAGCTGTTTCTTTTCTTTTTATTTGTTCTGTTATTCTTTTTTTTTTTTTTAATATCTTTATTTTATTTTTATGTGGTGTTGCGGATCAAACCCAGCGCCTCGCGCATGCCAAGCGAGTGTGCTATTGCTTGAGCCACATCCCCAGCCCTGTTCTGTTATTCTTGATTCTAGGCACTTCTAAGTTATCTGTTCAGGTCAGTTCCACACTGGCCCAATCCATCTTGTGTCTTCTTTATCCTTTGTTTCAAATCCACATTTGATGTTCTTCAAAATCACTTTATTATTCCCCTTTCAAATACAAAAGCTACATACATACTCAAATATATGAATATTTTATAAAACAATTAAGAAAATATTTTTAAAACTCACAATGTTGGTAATCCCACTACCAAATACAAATACTGCTAATATTTTGGAGTACGTTTTCCAGGTTTTTTTATATTCGTATGCATGTATGTATGTATCTTAAAAACAAAAACAGGATCACAATATAAATAGTGATATTAACATTTTTCTCCCAACTTAACATGCCCAATCAAAAGCATATCTACATCATTATTTTTAATAGCCACACACAGTACTGCATTTCTTGGTTATTGCATAATTTACTTAAACCACTACTATGAAGTTTAGGTTTATTTTTCAACTTATGAACAGCCTAAACAATATAGTCCTGACTGAATAACACTGCATATATATATCCTTTCACATTTTCATTAAGATAGATTCCTAGAAGCAAAATGTTATTTTATTAGGGAAAAATCTTAAATATAGAAGAGCTATGTAAAAGTCTAAAATATAAATGGGTAGAAAGAAAACAAAGAGAACTAAAGCAGCCAAAAAAAGAGAAAACGAAGACTTCTGTGAAATAGGCACATGCTAGAGGCTGCTCCTAAATACAAAGGAGCACTATTTTTCAGTAGTTTAGCACAGATCACTCATTACCACATGAGTTACTTTCAATAAACTATTAAAAGTTCTTAAAGAGGAATAATGTAATCCCAATTAATAAATAGGCAATTGGAAAGAAGCACAATTTAAGAGAGAAAAACAAAAACAAGCATGGAAAACGACTTAACCTTTCTGATAAAAAATATAGTTTAAAATCATTAGCTATAAAATTAGTAAACATTTTAAAATTATAATACTTAATGCTAGTAAAAATCTGAAACAACAAAAAAATCTCATAAACTTTTACTTTGCTTATGTGATAAAAATCAGTCCAATTACAATGCTTCTGTAATTTGTCAGTATATTTATTAAAGCCCCAAATCTATGAGGGCTTAAAAGCAATAATACTACTTCTGTAGCTCTATAGATTTTAGAGCTATATGTGAGCATGCTGGTTCATAACAGTAGAAGTAGAAGATAACGGAAGGCATGTGAATAAAAGTATTGCTTTTAAATTCATATCTTCTGCTTAGAATTCTGGTAAAAACTGCTTTTATCCCCTCCCCAATTGCTGTCCTCAATTTCACCCTTCCTTTACCTTCTCCATAAATAATATTACTAATTAGATAAAAATTTGATTTTCTGCTTATGGTTATAAAACCAAAAAACGAAGTCTATTAATGGGATTTACAATGAGTACACTGAACATCATACCTGTACAAATCTGCTTCTGGTTGCTGGCATTCTATTACAGCTATAAGGCTGTCCAAATTGGCAACTGTTTGTAATACTGCTGTTTCTGGAACTGCCACATGTGTCTAGGGGGAAAAAAGGATTAAACTGTAACCAAATGTGACTTTAGATATCAGGTACTTCAAATCTCTTTTACAGATAAAACCTACTGTACTTGAGATAACTCAGCTAGATAATAAAACAGAAGGGAAAGAAGAAAGGGGTTGCTGAGATTACCTGTCTATGGAGGCCATTTACATACAAGGAGATGAAGTGTGTGCATACAGTCACTACTGTTCAAAGTTTATTATAAGCAATTTAACAGGGAAAAAAATGTGAATTTTCACTCTTGGCTGTAGTCTGAAAACTGAAAAAATTTAAAGTTGTCCCTTAGATAAAAAACCATCATGCCAGGCATGGTGATGCACGCCAGTAATCCCAGCAACTTGGGAGGCTGAAACAAGAGAATCACGAGTTCAAAGCCAGTCTCAACAACTTTGAGGTGCTAAGCAACTCAGTGAGACCTTGTCTCTAATAAAACACAAAATAGGGCTAGGGATGTGGCTCAGTGGTCGAGTGCTCTTGAGTTCAATCCCTGGTGTGTATATACACACACAAAAAAATAATCATCACAAATAATAATAAGACTATATTTTTCCTAAAATATACTTTCCATTTTCAGCTTGAATTGACTAAACCATGTTGGGCTACTCTTAAAATAGATACATAATAACACTTATTCTTTTTAAAAATCATGCTTTTTTAAAAGTTTCAGTAATTTAAAAAAATTTCTCCTTCATCAGATCAAATTTTATTACTTAACCAAAGGAAAATATCAGTAATAACACAAAGCTATTTTGTTCATCAAGTAGCAGCACTCTAACATATATATGAACAAACCTTCAAATTAGTTTCTCCATCCAAACTAGCAGTTGTAACATGACATGAACCGTCAAGTCGATCTGAGGACAGAAGCACCAAATCTGCAGGGAAAATTTCATCTTTGGCTATTCGAACAATATCACCCACCTATGAAAAATTTGGGGGGAAAGCTGAGTAAACAGATTTTTAAAAGGTAAGGACTTATTTTATTAGATTCTAAATAAGTACCTTATCAGAGTATTTCACTTTATTTTATTTCTTATTATTTTGGTATTAGGAGTAAAATCCAGGGCCTCCAGCATGCTAGGCATGCACCCTACCACTGAGCTGCACCCCAGACCCTATCATATTACATTTATGTAGAAAAAACAGGCTAAAGCCTGTTGTACTAAAGTATAATCAAGATAGAAATTAATGCTCTAATATCAAAGTACTATTTTCTATTATTTACTAGATGCATACCCGAATGTTTTTTGATCTAGTTTTCACAAGGCCACCACTTCGAACAACATAAACAGGAGCTCCATTTACTTCATTATCCGAGTTATGTCGTAACCAATCTTCATATCCCTGTAAATATACAAAGAATAAAAAAATACCCCTTTCAGTATAATTTTAAAACCATTTTGATCAAGTAAGAAAAACATTGTGAAAACTTCCTTAAAACATTTCAGGGCTGGGGATGTGGCTCAAACGATAGCACGCTCGCCTGGAATGCATGCGGCCCGGGTTCGATCCTCAGCACCACATACAAAGATGTTGTGTCCACTGAAAACTAAAAAAAAAATATTAAAAAATTCTCTCTCTCTCTCTCTTAAAAAAAAAGAATAAAAAAAAATTTCATTCACCAGATATTTGACATTTGTTCTTACTAGAAATACTCTGTTCTTTTGGTTTTCATGATATACATGGTTCCTGTTTTCATAGGCTCTCTCTAGCTACTTCTCCATTTCCTTATTGGAGGTCCACATTACCTTTGTGGACCCTTTTCTCACACTTCATTCTCACTATTTCTGTGTATTCATATAATACAAAATATATGGTAATTCTGAAATTTCTATCTCTAATTCATATCCTTCTGGATTCCAAACTTAATATCTAACTGCATTATTATCTCCAGTTTGATGTCTCATAAATATCTTACAAACTAAATTTAGGATATTTCCCCCCAAATTTGTTGCATTTTCCATATTTCCTAACTTAACAAATGTCACTATCAGCTACTCATGCCAAAAATCTACAAAGTCATTCTTGGTTTTTTTTTTTTTGTGGTGCTGGGGATTGAACCCAGGGCCTTGTGCACGCAAGGCAAGCACTACACCAACTGAGCTATATCCCCAGACCTTGCAAAGTCATATTCTTGACTCCTATTTTCCTAACACTATTCCATCACTAAATTCTATCACTTTAATGTACAAATAATATTTTATTTTAATTACAAAACATAAATTCACACTGTATTATTAAAGACTATAAACAGAAGAAAAAGAAGATTTTGAAACTGAGATTGACTCTGTTCACTTTTTTAAACAATAGACCAAAAGAATTAATTATAATTACAGGTTGAGCATCCCTAACCTGAAAACTGGAGTCCCAAAATGCTCCAAAATTCATAACTTTTTGAGTAATGACATGATGCCCCAAGTGGAAAATTCCACACCTGATCTCATGTGTAAAACATCATGTGCAAAAATATCTCAAATACTGTATAAAGTTGTCTTCAAGCCAAGAGTACAAAGTGAATATACAACATAAATACATTTTATGTTTAGATTTGGGTCCCATCCCCAGGGTATCTTATTTTGCACATGCAAATATCCCAAAAATCTGAAAAAAAAAAAAAACCCTGAAATCCAAAGTAATTCATCCCAACCATTTCAGATAAAGAATGCTCAATCTGTAGTACCATTCAAAACAGGGTAGGCTATATGGGTCATTACTAGAAAGGGAAACAGACAAATATTTCACCAAGAATCTTTTGATGTTAAGGAATATAATTTTTTTTAAGTAGAAAAGACTTTCTGTGTTATTTAATCAAAGACTCAAGGTAAAGTATAAGTACAGATAATGAGATGATACTTAAGAGATAACATTAAGTGATAGAAAGTAAGGTATAGAATTATAGACTATGTTTTATATTATCGTTTGTGGAAAATATCCTTACCTATATGAACACTTTAGATAGACAGGCTAAGTTATATTGGCCCTATTTAAGCTAAGATATGTCAATGTGAGAAAAATTTAATGGAGTCAAAACATCTTTTCTGAAACCGTCAAAAAGTACACTTTTATAGTTGGAAGACATTAACAGCAAAGCTATAATAATAAAGGCAATATCTTTTCTAATATAAGTTTATAAATTCTAGTTCCTTGTACGTATTATTGTCAGATCAATCTTCCTACAACATTGTTTTAATTTACTATCCTGCTCAAAATCCCTGGTGACTCCCAAACCTTAGAGCAAGAATCTTGTATCTTCCTTAATTTAGTATCTATGTTAATTTCTACTATTACCTCTTAGTATTTTCCTAAAGAGGCTCAAACATTAATTAGCCTTATAATTCCCCAAAATAGGTCTTGTCTTTTCTCTCATTTGAGTCTTTGAGTTTATTTCTACCTTAACATTTTTCATTTGTTATTTTATCCATGTTCTAAGACTCATCTAAATAACATTCCTCCACAGAATCCTCCTTGATCATCCAGATGAAGTGCTACATCACTTTTTTGAACAGTCATGTCTAGCATATCTTATTACCACTCTATGTGGTTATTTTTGTATTTGGTCTTACCTTCCTACTTCATGGAGTTAAAGCTCCTAAAAGGTAGAGACCATCTTATTTACCAGAGCACTATATCTTGAGAATACATGACAGGTATATACAGATGGGAAAAATTTAAAAACAAACAACTGGTAATAGAGTCTTTCCTATTTTGGCAAAAGTGAAAAAAGCAAAAGCAAACTAAAAAGGGAGAAGAAAAGAATACCAATAAGGTTGGATCATAGCAACTTTCACTTCTACAATTTTTCTAAATTTCTTCTCTTGATTTATAGTGACAGACATAAAGACTGAATAATACATCGAAGAAAGTACTTTCTTTGTTTATTAAATGAGTAAACTTAGGAATAGTTATTACAAAATAGAAAAATTCAAGTCCTGAAATTTGCTTTGAGAAAGGCAGAAAAGCCTTATAGGTTAAATTTTCTCTTTGAAAATTATATATTTCCTCTTTTGCATTAGGTGTCAAGAAATTCTCATTTAGTTCTAGGGGATGGGATTGTGGCTCAGTGGTAGAGTGCTTGCCTAGCATGTGTGAGGACTGGGTTTGAACCTCAGCACCACAGAAAAATAAACAAACAAAATAAAGGTATTGTGTTCATCTACAATGAAAAAAAAATTAAAAAAAAAAAATTTAGTTCACAACAGCAATAACCATACTAACTCAAGTTTGAAGTATAATTTCCCTGTTTCCTACTTTAGATTTTATGCATTTTTACCTAACCCATTTTAGAAGAAGACAGGATGTCAATTATTATTGTAATTATACTAAATGATCGTTTTATGGATAGGTATATACCATAATTTTTTTCAACTCACTTCATGAATGGTATCAAATTCCAATTAAATGCAGTTCATATTTGGCCAATATATACTGAGAAATAAGGACAAGACATATAACAACATTTTACATTGCTTTAAAAAATATTCAATAGGTTAATTTATTCATTTATTCAGCTAATATTTAAAAGCCCATAGAGGTGTATGGTCTCATTCAGTCACTGGAAATAAGCCAGTATATAAAACAGTCTCTGTCCTTAGAGAGCTAAACATTTGAATGAAAATGATAAACTTTAAGCAAACATTAATTCAACAGAATACCAAGTCAGAATAAATGATATGAAGAAAAAAGATGGAAAAAAACATTAGGGAATGGTATGCTATGACCAGGAAAAGCCAAAGTTCAAGTATCTAAGTAAAATGAGGAATTGAGCCATGCAATTACCTGGTAGAAAAACTTTCCAGGAAGAGTACAGCAGCAAGTCATAAAGCTTTTCGATAGGAGCATGCTTACTGCATTTGAGGACAAAGAGAAGGGTACGGCTGGAGGACAGTGAGTAAATGTAAAAACAATGGGAAATAAAGAGAACCAGGAACTAGACTGTATGTCTGTGTAGATCATTGAAATGGATTGTGTTTTGGTCAGACAAGAAACCCTGCACAGTTTTAAATGGGAGGGTGGTATTATCTGATTTTAAGAGATCAATTTGGCTATTGTATGGAAACAGCAGGAGAGCAAGAGTAGAAGTGAGAAACTATTTGAAGAATAATGCAATTGTCCAGGGAAGAGATCATGATAACTTAGACTAATGAGGTAGATCTTGAAGCTAGGGACAAAAATAGTCAAAGAAGGAGATGCCAAGGTTTGCGGTGGAGAGATGGCAGAGCCATTAATAAACTTTAAAATAAGCGTTAGAGGGAAAAACATCAAGAGTTCTGTTTCAGATTCTTGTAAGACATATTAAACAGAACTGTTGTGTAAACAGTTGTACATGTGTTGGAAGTTCAAATAATAGTTTAAAGATAGATATAAATTTGAGAACTATCAACATACAGATGTTACTTTAAATCACCAGACTAGATGAAATCACTTAAGAGGAAAGTATATATATATATATAAAAGAGGTACAAGGGATGAATATGTGTTACTCTGATGAGAAAAATGACATCTGGAAAACTGTACAGAATGATTTGAATGCTTACTGAATTATATGCACCAATTCTATTCCTTGATAGAAGAGTAAAGAAAGAAATCAAACTAAGAGCTGTGGCTCAATATTCTTTGCTACACTAGATTCATAATTTAATTGTTAATCCATAGACTCCTCTTATCCTCCTTACATGATAAAGAACATACTTCATCCCAAAGTGTTTGTCAATTTTATTTTCATGTCCATCTATACCTTATCTCTACATCTTCTTCTTCTTCTTCTTATTTTTTTTGGTAGCAGGGATTGAACCCAGGGGCACTTAACCACTGAGCCACATTTCCAGTCCTTTTTTAAACATTTTATTTAGAGACAGGATCTCATTAAGTTTTGGAGACTGGGTTTTAATTCCTAATCCTCCTGCCTCAGCCTCCCAAGCCACTGGGATTACCCTGTGCCCAGCCCTATATATTACAAAATGAAAGTTCATCACATTTAGATAAGAAAAGTCAATTAACTCTCTCCGTTGGTAGGGATCACATCTCTGTATAATCAGAGATCCTGTCAAGATTTTTTGAGAGTGCTAGCTATAACAACATGATATTTTAAAGAAGACTTTATTTCTTAATTAGTATGTTTATCCAATAATTTTGTGTCTCTACACCTAGATTTTAATGTAAACTCATAATTTGGCTGAAACTTTTTTCGTTAGGGTGCTACTTTACATAAAAGAATAGTTGTAAAAACTAAGAAAGCACTATACAACTTTTATTCACAAATGTTCAATCCAGAAGTACGCGTTTTACTACCTGTAAACATATTCCTTCAAACTAATTTTCTTCAAATATCACCAGATTCTACTAAGATGATTATAATAAATTGTTTCATATATAAATTGGCTTGTACATATAGTATTTGTTTTTAACATGCTTCCTAGCTGTGTCAAAGGAGCAATATTTTAATAATAGTAATCATTTATCAGTCATCAGGTACCTGAAATATAATAGACTGGCTAACAGTTTAATTTTATTATATATTAAACAAATTTATTGCTTTCTTAGAAATGGAGTTCTTTTCAGGATAATAAATGTTACTTTGTTGTGGAAAGATTTAGCAATTTCTAAATGAATTGAATGAAAACAACAATAATAGAAAGTATTTCATACCTGCTTTATGGCGGTTACTGTTATCACAAAAAATAATGGAAGTCCACTGGTAATTGGACTGGTAGGTGTATCAATCATGAGCTAGATTAAAAAGAATGCAGAGTATTATTTTTTTACACCATGTACATCATACTATTAACATCTAAAATCTCATTCTATTATGCAGCAAGTATAGTTTAATTTATAATTTCACAACTTCACCTTATTGGCTATGATATAAGGATTGGTAGAATATTTAAATCTGTATCGTACACCCACATACATTGCTAGTGTGGACTCAGTCACTCTGCTTTCTTAACACACAGGGTACTTTTAAGTTCTTCTTCAATATTGCCCAGAAGTGGAGCTACAGCTGTTCAGATCTTGTTTTACAATTTATTTGCACATCTTGAAAAATGCTGATAAATCTGTCAGTAATTTTTACCCTCGCATTCAGAATAAACTCAACACTGGGAAGCGAGAACTAGGAATGGGAGTATGGAAAAGGTTTTTTCCTACAAGCAATTTTGTTCTATCCAGCAGTCAGAGGGGGACAGCAAAGAAAATGATGCTGTAATTAAAATGTAAATCATACAACTGAGGTTTCAATAAGTTGCTAGAGAAGTAAAGAAGTATTTACAGCAGTGATTACATATGGTTAGAAAGAACAGGGGCCTTATGACTTATTACTGTTCCTTTACTCTGAATAGGGCAATTAAATTTGTTCTATTCCACAGATATGCTAAATTCCTGATCTTAGCTAGTTATTTCACAAAGCCATGCATACTACTTGGATATGGCTAATATAACTTCTCACTTTTCCAAGAAAACCAAACACACATAAATCAGGAGATCCTTGAACTCTGTTCATAAAGAAAGGCAATTTTAAAAAAATGTAAATGTTTCCCAAAGCATTAAAATGATTGACTAGTATTAACTTTTCTTTTTTAAAATATATTTTTAGGTGTAGATGGGCATAATACCTTTGTTTTATTTATTTATTTATTTAATGTGGTGCTGAGAATTGAACCCAGTGCCTCATACATACTAGGCTCTACCACTGAGCTACAAATCCAGCCCTAAATTTTTCTTTTGAAATCCCAGGTTCTACTGAGAGAAAAGTAAAGAGCTCATTAAAAATTTTCAATGCCATATTGAAAGAAATTTATGAAGTTTTCTCCTAAAAGCATAACCTCTGAAGGAAAATGATAATCACTATTTTTACATCTTGATTTATACTCAGTGATTTCAAAGGCTTCTCTCTTGATAATTTGGATGTATAAGAAAAAGTATAATATCAAGATGTAGAAACTGGCAAACCAGATTATAATGAACAGAAAAGGCTCTCCTGAATAAAGACTCTGTACTCCTGGAGATTCTTAAAATTAAAACTGTTTAAAAAATTTGAAATTAAAATTTCTTTATTTGAGATGGGGGTCTCACTATGTTGTCCAGGCTGGCTTCGAATTCCTGGGCTCAAGTGATCCTTCTGCCTCAGCCTCCTGAACAGCTAGGGCCACAGGCATGAACCATTATACCCAGCTAAAATAAAACTTAAATTAAAAAAACATAAGAATTTCACTTTATTCAAAGATGATTCCATAGGCAGGCATGTGCCAAAAATATGCACTGTATATTAACAGCCAAAATATGTTCTGGGCAGGATTCTGAACTATGATAGGTTATATCTTAGCTTAGATTTCAGTTATCAGCTCTATGGTACATCAGTAATGAAACAAAATACAACTGATCTTAAAATCCATAGGCTATTTTTTAGAAATCTAGATGTGATTTAGAGAATTTATTCTTTGACTACATTGTGACACCTCTTATTTTAAAAAAATGATCCCATGGGCTGGGGATGTGGCTCAAGCGGTAGCGCGCTTGCCTGGCATGTGCGAGTTGCTGGGTTCGATCCTCAGTACCACATAAATATAAAATAAAGATGTTGTGTCCACCGAAAACTAGAAAATAAATATTAAAAAAAAAATGATCCCATGGTCAAATACCTAAGAACACAATGTAATTTTTCCCTATTCTAAGACATATTTTTAGAAAACATGTTTATAAACAATAATCCATTAAGTGATAAAGCTTACCTGAACCAAAAATATAATAAGAAAATAAAAGTTTGCCACTCTTCTGAATTGTTCAAATAAATTTTTTGGAACAAAATTCCACACAGTATACTATAAAAAAAAAAGAAAGAAAAAAGGTATCAATAAATTAATGTCCTAAAATAATATAATATATGCTATATTGATGTAAACATAAGAAAAGTAAAATCAGATTTACTAAATCATCAAATTCATATAGTTTTTTTTTTCCTTTGTGTGTGTGTGTGTGTGCATGCGCGCACATGTGTGGTAATAGGGACTGAACCCGCCACTGAGCTACATCCCCAGTGCTTCTTATGTTTTATTTTGAGACAGGGTCTCACTAAGTTGCCCAGGCTGGCCTCAAACTCAAGATTTCTCCTGCGTTGGCCTCTTGAGTAGCTTGGATTACAGGTGTGCACCACTGAGCCCACTTTTGTAACTCTAGATGCTATAGAAACTAGTCTCTGGTTTCTAGTTTCAGTAGTTCTTATTATTCTACTTTCCTTTTTCCTCTATTAGTAATTTTAATGCATTTTTCAAAAATTAGATAAATTGGAACTTATAAATTTTGCTATTAAATTGTTGATTTTTTAGAAGTTAGAGAAGGCAGGTCTAAGACAATATTTTAATAATTTATTTTGGACTTTGTTATACAAAATTAAATAATGGTAAACATGAATAAAAGTTGACGGAAATGCTGACACTAGATAACATTTATTTCATTTGGTTCAGTGTCAGAAATAGAAAATGGTCAAATTATTCAGTTATCTTTTTTTTTTGTACAGAATATGGAAAAATTATCTAGTATGTTGAGGAAATAAGAATGTTTCAGATAAATTATTAGTGGGAAAACCATAAACAATTTCATAAAGGTGATTGTAAATGATCAAAGTATGTTACATGAGCATACAAACATGCCACAAAGAAACCCATTATTCTGTATAACTAATAAAAATAAAAAATTAATAATAATAAATAAATAATAAAAAGTCTCAAGAAGAGAAATGAAACTCTGTTACAATGTCAATTTTAAAAAGACAGTAGATTTTAATGGTCAAGAGCTAGATGCTTGGGGCTTAGACTACTGCGGCCCCAATCCTAATTATAACACTCATTAAATAAATAACCTTGGACTTAATCTCTGTGTCCCACATTTGTTCCTCTATAAAATGAAGATAATAATAATGCATATATCTTATAGGGTTCTTAAAAAGATTAAATAAGCTAATAAATGAAGATGTAGAATAGAACGTGGCTCATCCTAATTGCTACGTGTTTGTTATTAATTACTCAGTTCATAGCTCATAATGCTGTTTATAGGGACAGGGTAATATACTAAAGATTTTATTTGCATCATTACACACAACATAACTTTATACATAAAATAGGGAGATAGTTTATAGAACTTTTACTTTACCCTATGTCTATTCTCCCAGGAGAATGTAAGATCCCGGAGACCAGGGACATTATTTTATCTATTTTTGTATTTCAGGTACTTAAGCTACACTTGGCCCAAGGTTGGAGATCAAAAATTTTGCAGAATCAGTGAATGAATAAATAAAAATGGTCAAAATAAGTTTTTTCCCCCTCAAATATGCTGACTTCAGATAATGAAGCCTTAGTGGTTAAAAATTAGATAAACTGGAACTTATCAATTTTGCTACTAAATTGTTGATTTTTTAGAAATCAGATAAACTGTTTCTTCAAAAATCTTAAATTAATCAATGTGAAATACAGTTGTGTTCAAAGATAAAGTAAATGAAAGAACATGAATAATTCAAAGAAAAAGGAAAAAATGAGAAAGAAAATGTTCATGAAGAGGGTCATATTTGATGTGGGCTTTAAACAAGGAACATTCAACAAGTTGAAAACGAAAAGCAATAAATTAATTTAAAATTTTTGAAGAAGCAGTTTATCTAATTTCCTCTGGTGCAATATTACATGCTTTTTTTTTGGTAACAATTGGGTGGCTATATTTTCAGCCCTTTTTATTTTGAAACAGGATCTCACTAAGTCATTTACGGCCTTGCTAAGTTGCTGAGGCTGGTCTCAAACCTGTAATCCTCATACCTCAGCCTCACAAGCTGCTGGATTACAGGCATGTGTTACTATACCCATTGAAATTAAATATTTTACAAAGAAGTTTAAATTCAATATAGGGTACTTACTATGGCCAATGAAAGGAAATAAAGCAGATCATGTACCTAAAAATGTGTATAACACTTAATTGATAGGGGAAACAAAGAAACTTATTATTAAATAGAGGAGGTTAAGAACAAAATATTAACAGTTGTATTCAAAGATGAAGGAAACAAAAGAACATGAATAATTCAAAGGAAAAGGAGAAAATGAGAACGAAAAAGTTAATGAAGAGGGTCATATTTGATGGGGGCTTTAAACAAGGAACATTCAACAAGCTGAAAACTAAAAGCAAATAACGGAGAACATTTGAGAAAGACAGGACAGTATGAGAAAATTCATCATGGATTTGTGGGACAAGATAACACAGTCTGGAAAGAGTTTAAGGAGATAACAGGATGGTAAAAAGATAGTAAAAAGAGAACAATCAAGAGTCAGGCTTCACTTACATTCAGGAAAAAAGTAATAGTGTCTACATAAATATCTACAATCTTAAAATCGGGTTCAAAGACATGAATTCTATATTTTAAAAAAATCTAGAATCTCCACAAAATTTTACATTTTAAAAGCTGTGGCTAACAGGAAGGAATCTAGCAAAGGTACCTTGGTAGGCAAATTTGACATCAGCATTCGTAATAGCAAGTAATCTAGTTGGGAAGGAAGTTATGAAAGCAATAGTGGCATGATAAAAAAGAAAGAAGGTAGTAATGACAGTCTTTATTTATGGTGAAAAAGTTTTTAAAAAGGCAATGTTAATTTAAACATCTATATTTTTGAAATTGTGGTCAAAATATGAAACAATACTCCTGCTTATGAAATAAGCCACACAGTGGCATTTATTTAATTCTAAAAGTTTTCAGGAAGGACAATCAGCTTTCTGTATTGGCAGAAGAGTTTAATGAAGTGGTCCTGTGAACTCCCAGTAGGTAAAAATTAAAAAAAAAAAAAAAAAAAAAAAAAAAAAAGATTTAAGAACTATTTAAAATCCTGAAAAGTGTTTTTAAAATGGAAGAGAGTTTGGAAGGAAAGAAGAAAAAAATTGTAAGAAAACAGAACTAGAAATTTTGGACTTCGTAGCTTGGAGACACTGTTCAACTTCCACAACTATGGCAGCAAAACAGAAGACAACCGTGACCTATTCACCAAAATATAAAAATGTGATAGATATTAGCGCTCAGAGTTATAAAGCTAGCTGGAAATGTAAGGGGAAAATACAAGAGAACCACACAAAGAAAATGACACAAATTCAGGATATAAATGATATAAACCCAGGCTAGCAGCTAAACTGTACACTAGGAAAGCAATAAACTAATACTGACACTTGTACCAACAAACCTGACTTTCAAAAGCATTATGTTAAGTAAAAATAAGTCAGATACAAAAGATCTGAACTGTATGATTATACTTATATGAAATTCTAGAACAGGCAGGACTATAATTATAGCAAACAGATCAGTGGTTGCTAATGCTAAGGGTAAGGAGGAGGGGGACTGGCTGCAAAGGGGCATGAGTGAACTTTGTGGAGTGATAGCTATATTGCACATTTTGACTGTGGTGGTGGTCACATGGTATATATTTATCAGAAGTTATCGAATTATACACTTAAAACTGATGAATTTTCTTGTATTTAAATAATACTCCAAGTTAAGGAAAATCTTAAAAATTTCAAGGATGTTAATTTCTGACATAATTTACTAAAAACTATGTCATTAGTATAGAGCTCCTCCATCATCACAGATTCTGGTATTTCCTCTTCCTCCTGCTGCTCTAGAGCTATTGTCCAAAATAAAAGACATCATTAATGGGTATGTCATATATATAAATAATGTGAAAGCAGAAAAAAAGGGGTAGGACAAAGAAACACCTGAACTAAGACAACATCCTTAGGTAAGATGAAATCAGAATTACAGAAAAAATATTAGTCTCTCTGGAAAGGAGGGAAGATGTTTCTTACAGTGTTCTATCAAGCATTAGCTATGACTTAAGAACTTTACACTCAATTTCTATTGACTCCAATCTTCTATAACTGTAGTGTTCGATAAGATAGCCACTAGTCACATATGGCTCTTGACATTTAAATTAAATTAAAAATTCAGTTTTTCAGTTGCACTGGTCACATTCAAGGCCACAACAGCCCTATATGGCTAATGGCTATCATATTGAACAATGCGGAAAACATTTCCAACATGAGAGAAAAGTCTATTAGATAGCATTCCTGTATAATCTTCAACTTCAAATAAACTAAGACATCTTAAAAATGTCACACAGAAAAATGAAACAAGGAAGAAGAAGAGTAAAGCAGTAGTTTGGTACCATAAAACATTTACAGAAAAGTGATAAGACTGGAGGCAAGCAGGCTTTAAAGTCATATGGAATGGAGTTCAAACTCCAGTCTAGTCACTTACTAGTGTGTAAACATGGGAAAATTAAATACCCCAGCATAAATTTAAAAGAAAAGTAAAATGAGTATAATAACACTTTGTAAAATAGATTCAATAATAGCTATCTCACAGGGTTGTTTTCAGGATTAAATGATATGAGAAGTAATGAATATACTACCTAGCACATAAATATAAGTATTAGCTCCTTAGTTTAATTAGAACTAAAGGTAATTTTTTGGCATGTTGGCTACCTGATTACAGCAACCAGCAACTCCTTTTATTTCATAACTCATCATTTTAATTAAGATAAATCTATTAACCACATTTTATTTTGTAAGGATACAAAATAAACTTGAACACACACAATAAATCCTTTTTCAAAATAAAACGCTATGTATCTACAATTTTAATAATAATAAAAGTGTTAATCTTTACCTTAGATGAAATGATCCGGTTATCTATAAATTTCTGAGGTGTGTAAAGGCCATTCTGAGGAAACCTGTTGGCTATGTAAATAGTTCTTGTGTCACTTTGATGTGGTGGGTCAAAACCCTAAGACCAAATGAGAAAAAGTAATGTTTGTAAATAAGGTTAGTTGTTATGATACTTCATAAGTTGTTTTATTTAATTGATCAGATTACATATATAATTAAACTGCAGATAGACTCAATCTAATTATTAGAAGAGTTGTTTTTTTTCTTTTGCAAGTAAACAGGTATATTATTTTCAGATATAAACAAAATATACCTTCAGTAATAAAAATAGTTCATATCTTCAGATATATTAATACAAATTAAAAAATCATATAGGAGACCAATAGAATTATTCGAGGACAAAGCTTCTTTCACTACTGAATTCCTTTTTTTCATTCTGCATATTACTTGTCTTGTCTTCTCTTAGGAGTATTCCTAAGGGATATGGCAGTCCTACATAGCTAATATGCATCTACCATGTCCGAGGGCAGAGGAAGGTATTTTTACTTCTTCTACACCGAGATCAACTTGGTTTCAAACAGCTTTATTCCCAGAGGACTTAGAATGCATCACACACTGTCTTGCCCAGATTCATTCCATCGATTGTTTATTTGTGCCAGTTACAGTATCAAATGACATACTGAAACACCAATATGAATATAATATTCCTTGAGGAACACATATAGTGGCCTCAAATTCAGAAGAAAATCTTGCAAGGTACACTGGTAATAATCTCTACTGAAAAGTTTTCACTGATGAGAAAAATATCAATATCTTATTTCTATAATACTCTATTCCCTTCCAAAGTAGTAACTCCCTTGACAGATCTTGGGAACCCTCTGACAGACTGAAAGCAATCCCCAACTACATTATCTTTGCTAACGGGCAAATGATTAGAAATTCCTTTGATTTTCTCATTTTTAAAAATAATGCTCAAAAACTATTTACTAGTACTTCAACTAGTACTAAGTTATTAACAGTCAATTATTTGATATCCACAAACTTAAAATGATTGATTTTTAGATATTACTGAAGACTCTAATTCAGTAATCCACTAATCAATCTGGCTACCATTTAATGCTTAGCATTCTTACATTTCCATTAAGCAGATAGATCTGGGAATTCCCAATTATCTAGAAGGATATTTTGTTTAGTTTATCAGAAATTTAACAGTATTATTTATGGTATTTACCTGCTATTATTCTTGGTTTTAAAATTTTATTTTGTGATCTTAGAAACAGCAAATATGGAACTATGCAAACTAACTACATTTGTATGCTCCATAAAATATATGATGTGTAATTTCATTTGTTCATGCTATTTAAAGTCCTATGACTTTCAATCTTGTCTTTATAACACTTTGCATTAGTAATGACCACATTTTGTGGATGTGCATGTGTCATTCATTATATGTCCATTTTCAGAATCAGTTTTTTCAAGGAAAAATTATGATGGCATGCATATTTGTTTTGCTCATACATTTTCTATTAAACATTTCACAATTTTATTTAAAAATGAATAAGTGAGCAAATGAACAAGTAGTTTGAATGTTACTGCATTAGTCTACATTTTTATTTTTCAAAAGAGGTTCACAGGAGTTTCTCTACACACAGGCATATTTATTTAACATCCACTTTGTGACCATATTAATATATGCCCCCTCCTTATATTAGTTCCTGCCATCTTTTTCAGTATCACTCTGCCTTCAGCTCAACTCAACAGACTGAGATGGAAACCTGCTGGAGCTAACTAAAATTAATAAAATGTACCTGATATGTTATTACTTTTATCTAACACTAAATTTACAAATCAGCAGGTAAGTTTCTGAGATAAGTTAGAGGAAAAAAGCAGATTTAAGGGCCTGAAATAATATATAAATCTTTAAGAAGATGTCAAAACAACTGAGATTGAGAACCACTAATACAGAATTTTATTTTACTCTTTTTGCTAAAATCAACCAACATTGGATTTATTAGTCTGTAATCTAAGGCAAGAAAGAAACCAACAAAAAGTACTCAAAATAACAGAGAACTATAGTTATGACTAGAATTTATAAATTAACGAGTATACTTTCCATGTAACCAAGCTCATCATTCCCCATTCATCCCTACTGGATGATATGAGTCAGTGATCTTGTGCTAAAATCTTGAACTCCTGAGATTTGTACAATTATTTCAAGAGCATGTATTGAAATACTGCTCCACAAAATTAATTTTAAGTTGAGTTGTATTTAAAAAATTTATACAGCAGCTCTACATTCTAAGATACCACAAATTAAATGACAGCTCCAAAAGGAGAATAATGTTTGTCTTATGCACTGAGTTTTTTTAGTTGTGATTAATTCATATATCTCATTCAATCATATTATAATCAATGGCATGCAGACTATGTGAATGTATGTGTGTATTTATTACAAACAAAAAACATTTAAATTTGAGATGTTTCTAAATTATAACTAAATATCCCTTATAAAAATTAAACCTATACCTTTCAGTAGCATCTTCTCCACAACAAGTTCAACTCATCATGAATTGAGTAAAAAGAAAAAAGCTGTCCAAAAATATAGAAATTGACTTAGCAGGGTCTAAATGGGCCTCAGTTCTGTGAATCCCTGAAATTGTAGGCAATTTGCATATATACAAATTTTTCTAATTGTGCATAGGCTTCATTAGATTTTCATGACATAAAGAAATTTAAGACTACTTAACCTAAAATCTTATTTTATAATCAGTCCCCCATCTCCCTACTCCCTATTTAAAATGCCCAAGGAGAATCTTTGTTTCATTAACACCTTTCCCTATTTTAATGTAGTCAAAACAAACATATTATCAAAATTAACAGTAAAACTGGGCTGGGGTTGTGGCTCAGTGGTAGAGCGCTTGCCTAGCATGTGTGAGGCACTGGGTTCAATTCTCAGCACTACATATAAATAAATAAAATAAAGGTCCAGTGACAACTAAAATTTTCTTAAAAAATTAACAGTAAAACTATACAGTTGGTACAAAATTCAGAGTATTTCCAGCACTCATTATCAGGAATTCTCTGGTACCAAGAAACAAACAATTTGGACTCCCTGATCAAGGTTACCTGCACCAGGGTTCAAAAAACTTTGGCATATACTACATTTTCTGCTGGCATCCCAGACTATCCATTTATACCCTCAACCCCTTAATGCATTCTCCTCTGATATTATCTTATTCTGGGCAAAGAAACTGAGGTAGATTAAAGCTACTGGAGCCACTCCAATTTTAAGTTAAGGTCTGCTAAAGGTAAAAATTATGGGTAGATAATGGTGACACATAAGTTTAAACTATTTTACAACTACCATATTCTTTAAAAAGTGCAAAAGAAATATATGACTTATTCTTTGCCAACTTGATGAAATCTTAGCAATTCAGGCCTTATTTGCCTAGATATCATTTAATTTCCTATTACCTCTCATATATTTAAGATCAAACCACAACTATTTTCTGGTTTGAATATGGGACAATCAACATGGATATTTACTAACTTAGGAAGTAACTGAATATAGGAAAGAGGGTTGAATTTGAGATTGGAGTTCAGTAAGAACAAGGATGATGATTAAAGCCAAGGATAAGTATAAGCAAAAGGAGAAAAAGGGCAGGAGATGAAATTCTCAGGGTCACCATTTAAAATGCACGGGGGAGAAATGAAATAAGCAAAGAAGAAAAATCAGAGTGGAAGGAGAATAAGAATTGTAGTGTGGCAGGAACCCAGGAAGAAAATGCAAAAGAATTATTTCTTATGCTGCAAAGAAAGATAAGAAATGGAAGGAAGGAAGGAAGGGAGGGAGGGAGGGAAGGGAATGAATGGGAAGGAAGAAAGAAGGAAGGATGAGGGAGGGAGAGTACTGAAATCATTGGTGGTTTCTGCCAGCACAATTCAGGTAAAATTAAAGGGGCTAAAGTCAGACTATAATGAGGTTGGGTGGAGGTAGAGAGGGTGGATAAATGGGAATAGCAGTTACTACTGAATAAAAGTTACAAAACCTGGAGACTTTTTCATTGTTAATCATCATCATACTGACTTTTGGATTTCACAGTAAAACTGACAGAGGGTTGCCAACTTCTTATTTTCCCAAACAAGAATATTAAGACAAAAGAAAGCAGGGAACACAAATCCTGACTTATAAGAAAGACCGTTGTTCTCAAAAGCCTGAGAAATTTTACTTAGCACTGTAGACTAAATGTAATGTGATATCCCAGAGGTTTAAAATCAGAAAAAAGGGTACTTACTAATAAAATCCAATAATTTTGTATCAATATTGGTACTACAAATGTAGCACAGTAACATAAAATGTTAACAGTAAGAAAAATGGATGGGAGAGGAGTGTAATCCCCTGTACTATTTCTTTCTTTTTTAAAAAATATTTTATACCTTTATTTTGTTTACTTTTATGTAGTGCTGGGAATTGAACCCAGTGCCTCACTCATGCTAGGCAAGCAATCTACCACTGAGCCACAATCCAGCCCTGTATTATTTCTTTATAACTTTTCTTTTAATCTAAAACTTCTCTAAAATAAATTTATAGCTTAAAAAGTAGACATTTTTCAAAAATCAAGGACATCTAAAATTTATGCAAATACACACATTACACTGTGCTAATTTTTCATTTTGCCATAGATCACTGAAAATTTTACTTAATTTAAATGGAACATCATCAGGGAGTCTATGGTCTAGGAGACTACAAACTAAAAACACTAATTAAAAGCATATCTGCTGGGGGTTGGAGTTGTGGCTCAGTGTTTGAGAGCTTGCCTAGCACATGTGAGGCACTGGGTTTGATCCTCAGCACCATGTAAAAATAAATAAATTTTCTTAAAAAAGCATATCTGGTTATTTCAGAACTTTGACTTTCACTTTCCCTTAAGTTTCTAAGATGATCATGTTTCTTTTTTCTTTTTTTGAATTCTGACAATATATACTAGAAAAAAATGTTGATCAGCACGGGCACATAAGCACTGCATTAATTTCCTTTAACCGTTCAAGGAATTGCAGCGATCCACAAACTCTGAGAGTTCCTTGCATATATCTAAGTTAAGAAGCCAATTTCTTTTCTTCTTCTTTTTTTTTTAGTTATACATGGGCACAATATCTTTGTTTATTTTTATGTGGTGCTGAGGATCGAACCCAGTGCCTCATATATGTGAGGCAAGCGCTCTGTCACTGAGCCACAACCCCAGCCCAAGAAGCCTATTTCTTTACAATATTTAAAGTTGAAAAAGAAAAGATTAGAGAACTATTTTTCTGTCTCCCCATGATAAGGAATCAGTATACTCTTATTATTAGAGTTTTATGTACTTCATGATTTTTTTTTTTTTTCTGGTACTAGGGATTGAACGCAGGGGTGCTTAACCACTGAGCTACATCCTCAATCCACTTATTTTTTATTTAGAGACAGGGTCACGATAAGTTGCTGAGAGCCTCATTAAGTTGCTGAAGATGGGTTTGAGCCTTTGATCTTCCTGCCTCAGCTTCCTAGTCTTCTGGGATTATAGACGTGTACCACCACACCAGGTTAACTTGATGTTTTTTAAAGAGCACAATGGAGAACTAAGATAAGCAAGAATATCTGTATTTCTTTTATAGTTAAGAAGATACAAAAGTGAAGAAACAAGTGGCAATCACAATGTGTACACTCCATGACCCAGCAATTCTACTTCTAGGAGGTATTCCTCTTCAAAAATTCAAAAATAAAAACAAACAAGAATAGTCACTGCAACGTTTTCTGAATGGGGGTGGGACTAGCAACAATACTTATTATAAAAAAAGAGCCTTGTCAAAAGACTAGCTGAGGCATGAATTTTTTGATGGTTCAAAATCCTATCCACATGCTATC
This sequence comes from Marmota flaviventris, assembly GCF_047511675.1. Classification (NCBI taxonomy): domain Eukaryota; kingdom Metazoa; phylum Chordata; class Mammalia; order Rodentia; family Sciuridae; genus Marmota; species Marmota flaviventris. Next base: position 84,596,069 of record NC_092505.1, read on the forward strand.
ACAGTGTAGATGTTCAAGAAAATGTTTAAGCTGAATTAATAAACAAATGATAAAAACGGTGTTACTAAAAGGGGATGGAGAATTGAGAAACAGCTTTTGTTAAATGGAAAACTAACACAAAATAGACAAAAATTCCTGCCTTTGTGAGATAATCAAGACAAGTAAATTATGGAGTATGCAAAATAGTGACAAAGTACTAAGAGAAATAAAGTGGGAAATGGTGATGGGGAAGTACAGGGGGTTATAATCTAATTTGAACACCCACAAAAGGCTTCACTACTGATAAGGTAAAATTAGAATAAAAACTTGAAGGGAATGAAGGGGCCAGATACTTGGAGAAAGAACATTCAAGGTAGAAAGGGAGCAATAAGGACAAAAATACTGAGAATGAAGTGTGCCTGGAACATCTGAATTGTACCGATAAAGTAGAGTGAAGAGCCGGGAAGATGAGAAGTGGTCTGGGAGAAGATGGGAGAATACAGATAAAGCCAAGACTTTGGCTTTTATTCTGAACATGAAGGAAAGGCAAGCCCTTGGAAGGTTTTCAGCAGAGGAATTACATGATCTAATGTGTTTAATAAGATGACTCTGGCTCCTATATTTGAAACAGCAGGGACAGAAGGAGAGAACAATGAGGTAAACTAGGAAGCTCTGCAATAATCTGGGTAACAGGTTAAGTATAGTTTGTGTAGTGGCAGAGGAAGGTGAGAGAAAGGGTTCTGTATGTATTGTTTTTAAGCAGCAACAAAGAGGTAAACATAATTTATTCCCCCCCCAACTTAAAACTATCCCCATTCATTCTTTTGTTATAAGCAAAGCACTTTAATTAACAAATAAAATTATAAAACATTTATAGTGTATAACATTATTGTTTTGAAGCAAAGCACTTTTTGGATTCATGTGCTCTATCTATGATTTCTTCTGCTCAGATATGTAATCATAAAAAAAAAATTCGACCTTTTTTTTGATACCAGGGATTGAACTCAGGGGTACTTGATCACTGAGCCACATCCCCAGCCCTATTTTGTATTTTATTTAGAGACAGGGTCTCACTGAGTTGCTTAGTGCCTCGAAGTTGCTGAGGCTGGCTTTGAACTTGCTATTCTCCTGTCTCAGCCTCCCAAGCTGCTGGGATTACAGGTGTGCGTCACCGCCCAATATACAATATTCGACTTTTAAAGAAGTTGGCTGCTTAGAAGGAAGAAGTAAAGGAGAAAGGGAATGCATGAGCTATATGAGGTCCCTTAAAACAAAAGGAGTTCTTATCTTCTGGAGATAAAAAAAAAAAATTAAGGGTGAAATTATATAATATCTGGGATGTGCTTCAAAATCATTCAAGGGAATAAGGATAGTCAGTGGGGAAAACAGATAAAACAAGATTAACCATGAGTCCATAATTACTGATGTTGGGTAAGGGATAAAGGGGGATCATCAATCTATTTTCTCTACTTTTGTATATGCTTGAAAATTTCCACAATAAAAGGTTTAAAGAATATAAAAATAAGCTATATCAGGTATACTGGCTTCACATAATAAGCATCAGCAATAAAGACACATCTCTTTTTGTTCTTAACTTCTGCAAAATGTAGGGGAATAACTGAATGGAAGATACCTGTGCATATCCTAGTTTCCCCCCTTTCCTGGGGGTACTCTACTTCCAATTAAAATGTGGAGACAAACAGGGTTTAATTAATACTTTTAAATTTAACATTCAATTGAAATTTTGGATTACCTACTAGTTTGAAAGAGAAACAATATGATTTTTTTCCCCAATAAGTTACATTTTTTCCTTGTGATACTGGGGGTTGAATCCAGGGGCACTATACCACTGAACTAGACCTTTTTTATTTTCATTTTGAGGCAGGGTCTCACTAAGTTGCTGAGGCTGGCCTTGAATTTGCAATCTTCCCTTCTCAGCCTCTGGAGCAGCTGGGATTACAGGTGTGCACCATCATGCCCAGTTACATAAACTGATTTTTAATGTTAACTAGGATAGACTATATGTTACAAATTTGGAAAGAATTTGGCAATACAATTGGCTCAATTGCTACAAATCGAAAATATTTGAAAAAAGAAACTGTACCAATCATGTACATTTTCAAGTGGTTATTCCCTAAACAATATACTACAATAACTATTTATACAGTATTTATGTTGTAACATGTATTTAAACTAATCTAGAGATGCACAGGCTATATGCAAATATTACACCATTTTACAGAAGGAATTTGAGCATCTGCAGATTTTTTGGTCCTGGAACCAATCCCCTCTGGATAATAAGGGATTACTAACTATATCATGTACTGGATAAGGAAAGAAGAAAATAAAAAAAAATTAAACTATACAGATTATTCTAAGCAAGCTAGTCACAGCATGAAAATTTAGTGTCCCAGCAATCTCCTAAGAGTCAGACAGTTCCCTCACGGCCATTTCCAAGCAAGAAGAAGCAACAAAAATTCAATGCATGCCTCATTTGCAAGACTGGGGAAAGTTTACTGACTCCATTACAACCACACACACAGAATTATTAAAATGCAAATATATGTATTTCTAACCAGAACTACTGGCATAGAAATAAATCTCTTAGTATTTCCCATATAAAAATCTTAGGAAGATTACCCGTTTGTTATACTAAATTTTATAATAGAAGAACTTCAGGAAAAAAACAAAGAATCCCTTAGAATAAAATCTAACATGGCTATGAGTTCAAATATCAAGAGTTCAGTTTTAATATTTTGAAAGAAATATGCATTTCTGGTAAAACAAAAAAAATAGGCTAATCATGAATATTATCTTATTTAGAATGATTAACACTCAACTTCAGAGACAAACTGAAGAACAGCATGGCTAGATGCTGTCTAGAACCCCACTACAGCCAGAAGCAATTCTTTCCTTGTGTAGACCAGAACTTCTATACACATTGGTTAGTATATCAGGCAGCCTGTAGGCTCTTGAATATAATGAGACCAACACTCTAGAAATAGAAAACTTACAGGAAAAAAGCATAGGTGAAATCAGAAAGTCCTTAGAAGTGAAAACTTTCTTGAATTTGCCTATGACAGAGATTACATATAATCACCACAATCTAAAACAGTGCTGTTCAAATATGTAATTTCCTTAGTTTCAACTTTTAAAACAGGTAAAAGTAAATAAGTAACATTAATCCAGTAATACATTTTATTTAGCCATATTTGTATATGTACATAACCCAGTATAATTTCAACATGTAGTCACAAAATTATGAATGAGCTTAGATCCTTTTCCCCTCAAACTAAATCTTCAAAATCTCACATGTACTTTACACTTCTAATACATTTCAATTTGAAGTAGGAACATTTCCAGTCTTCAATAGTCATATGTGGCTACCACATTGGATAGCATAGGTCTAAAAAATATTAATGACAATAACAGTGATTCATAAGGTTCTTTGGAGGATCTGGAACAAGGTCTCTACTTCAGTGCTGCTAGAAATATGTGGTTGCTCTACTGCTTTACCACTCCTCACCCCAATAAATAAAAAACTGAGTATTTAAGAACATATGTCTAGGGGCTGGGGTTGTGGCTCAGTGGTAGAATGCTTGCCTAGCATGCATGAGGCACTGGGTTCAATCCCCGGCACCACATAATAATAGAAACAAATAAAATAAAGGTATTGTGTCCATCTACAACTAAAAAAAAGAATATATGTCTGACCACAGAAATAAAAAAGCATATGTTCAAAGAACTACATTCTTAAACATTCATTCTTGAGGTTAAAATAGTCGTTATTCATTACCTGGGAGAGAGACAAAGTATAATAATTCCAAACTGATGTTGAATTAAACTCATTCAATTTTATTGAACCAGCATTTGGTGGGTGAATACTTACAAGGACCCAGCTCCTCCTTGAGTGCAAGGATATAGAGACAAGTAATATACAGTCCTTGTCCTAAGATATTTTTAGTCTAGTCTAGTAAATGAGACCGTTCCACTTAATGTGCTATACAGAAACACAAGCTCACTTTTAATGTCATACAGGAGCACTAATAAACATCTAACACGAGTCACACATGCAAGACACATACATACTTTAAAATTTTCTAGTAACTATATTTTATGAAAAGAAAAGGAAACATAAAATTATAACAAGATATTTTACATTTCCATACTGTTTTTAAAACCCAATGTTTATTTTATACTTAAAGATGATCTCAATTTGAATTAACCACATTGCAAGTATACCAGATGGCACTGTTATTCAGAATAGACCTTTTTTTTTTTTTTTTTAACTAAAAAGATTTTGGCAGTTATAGGTTCAGGGCAAAGAAAATAGCAGAGGGAGGATTGAACATATTTACAGGTTAAAAGAAAAGAGAAACAACAAATATTCTAATGATAATTAACGGAGAGCAGATGAAATAATAGGATCAAAAGCACAAGGGGAATGACTTACTTGTAGAAGAGAAGGACCATACCTTCCTTTGTGACAGGTGGACAAGGGACGAATTAAACATAGGTATAAACGAGTATGGTGAATGTGAGGGGCAAAAGAACAGAAAGTGAGGGAGTTTTCTTTAAGAGCTCCCATTTTTCCCAGTGAAGCAAAAACAATCTTATCAGGCTCCTTCCAATATAAATCTAAAGGGACTACATTTATGAAAAAAATGGAGAAACAGTTATCCTAATATGACATATTAAACTGTGCTTTTGCATTGTTAGTTATTTTCTAGTTTTCTTCTAGTCAATCTTGAATTTTGTCACTTTATGTCTAAACCCAGAAATAACAGAGTTCATTCTTTTATTCACATGTTCATCATTTATTCAGCAAACACATACTCAATGCCTATAGTACAGCAAATGTAAGGTACTAAGCAGAGTAAGGTCCTCACTGATTTCCATGTGTACCTCCAGTGTTTAGCGCATTAGACTACCTACACACACTAAGTATTATGAATACACAGTATTATACTCCCCTATAAAGAAATATTATGTGTCAACTAAAATAAATGTTGACAAAAACCTTCATTTAAAAGTCTACATCAGAGCTTTCCAATAGAATTTTCTGATAATGAAAATATTCTGCTCTGAAATGACTGATATAGTGGCCAATAGTTACATGAATTCACATCTTAATTTTAATATCCACATGTGGTCAATAGCTACCATACATCTCTAAATAGTAGAATTCAGTGGGTAGCTAATGGTATTGCCATTATTATAATCAAGGTCCTGTCAACTGTAAGAGGAGTTATACACTATGCTACTGAAAATGTGTATACTATATGAATAATATAAACTTTACCAGAAAGACACAGTGAGAAAATTTTTTAGCCTAAAATAATTTGAATATTGTGAACCCAAAACAGAGAACAAATGAGAAAGAAAAAAGAAGTTTTAAAAAAAGTCTTTTCCTTCTCTACTTTCCCAAGGAAAATACTAACTTTATATCAACCTTTGATTTTTCCATGATGTCAAACATTAAAAATATTTTGTATTTAGAAGTAACTGGAGCATAGGAGTTGTTTCTGTAATTTTTTTAAAGTGAGACAGTATAAGTAGCTGAAAATCAGGATTCATATAATGAATAAAGTGTGCTTATAACTCCTTGTGATTTTTAATTTCCCCAAATTTGTTTCATTTTTTAAACTTTAAAATAAACCTAACACTAAAGCACATGGTGACTCAACCCATTGAGCTAATGGAAGTATAACCTAGACTTTGAATTGAACAATTCTTGCTTGATGTAGTAACTAATTCTAGTTATTACTGAATAGCTAGAATAGCTGTTTGTGACTGGGATAGTAAAATATACTTTCATTACTCTGTGTATTCACTGCCTTGAATGTATAATTTAAGTGACTACACAAACTTAATCACAGATACAAAGCCCAACACTGGCACAGGTCTGATTACATACTTAGAAGATCTGATAACTTTAAAGTAAAACCAGTAAGGTGAGCAACTAAATGTCAGTGATAGCATTTTTTTTTTAAATGCACAGCAACTTGTTCAACTTGTTAACCATTCCAGTAAGACAGCTGCCTTATAAATTAACCACAGAACTTCTGATTCTTCCTTTTACTTGTTTTCATTTGAAGCCATTTTTTTTCCAAACGTTACCAGATTTTCTATCTTAAAGATGAGCATGGTTATAAAACCAGGATTATTTTCAGGCTAACAAAAATTCCTAAAGCTGAAAAATCTACTAGTAAAAGCATTAAGAGAATCACTTTAGAACAATCTTCCTGCCATACAAACCCATCATCAGGTAAATGATTTTAAATCAAACCTCATATACATGAACACTTGGCAAATCAAAAGCACGAGATCACATCTGTAATAATTAACTACTAGAGTCAAATTACTGTGCTACAGCTTACTGCAACAAAGGCAAAGAATTATAGCAATATGCTATTATAATGACATCATTAGGTTAGTTTCCTAATAAAGCATATCATCTGGAGTACCTGAATTTATAGCTCGCTAAAAATAAAGAGCCAACATTTATATGAGGGAGTGAGTGGCGGCAGTTCTTAGTTTTATTTATAAGCTTTTTTTCTTTTTTTTTTTGAGAATGATACCCACTGAAAATGATGTAACAGAAGGTTGACTAAAAAACATCATACTTACTCTTAACATAAAAATGTTGTTCTAGAACAGGGAAAACGATATGTTTTAGTCCCACAAAAACAGTTTCTGCTTCATTAAGGTTTACCACTGCTTTTAAAACTAGTAAACAAAAACAATGAAATGTAGAAGCATTTAATCAGTGAGATTTAGAATAAACAGTAGCAAGCCTCATCACACAGATAAGGTATTAAGTATTAAGATTCTTCAGCCTGAAGTAATTTCTGTCCTAATTGTCACCATTGCCTTAGTAGGGTATTTTTTGGACTGCAGTTGCCAGAAGACAGGAAAGATTTTTCTCTCTGAATAAATTCTGGGAAAGGTGGTGCTTTTTAGATGCCTAAAGTCACCCTTTCCTAAGATTTCTTTCTTTCTTTTTTCTTTTCCTCCAGATGCTCTAGTAATACTGAAAGTTAAATACCCCTTTCGTTCAAACAGCCCCTTAAGTACAATCGGATTAAAAAAAAAAAAAAAAGGTATGGTTTAAAAGTTTCGCTTGGGGTGGGGGGAGGACAAGGTAGGACGGAAACTAGTTCTTCATAACTACTGTACATCTTTCTCGAAACTAGATGGGGAATTGGAATACTCTTTCCTTCATTTAGGCCTTGGGTAAAAATTTCTTTCGTCCAGAGGTAGGAGATAAGGTATCCTCCTCCTTGTCAATCAACGCAACAGTAAGTAAATCTTGACCCCCCGGTGCCAAGCGGGGGCTGAAGGCAAGTCCTTCCCGGCTCTTCACCCAAACCTGTTCTAAATTGCTACAGGCAAGACACCCAAGCCCCTTTCCTCTCCCCAAGACCACCTCGCGTCCGGCGCCCTAGCAGTCTCCTCAGGGGGCACCCCCACTCCGCTGGAGACCCTCATCTTCTGACCGCGATCGCTCAGGAGCCGAGCGAAGGAGGAAGTATCGGAGAAGCGCCGGCAGGAAGCGGCTGCCTCCCTCCGCGCAGCGCCAGCCTCTGCGGCCCGGGCAGCGCGGGGCTTCTCCGGCCCGGGCCCCGCGCCCGCCTCCGCCGCGGCCTATCTCCGCGCAGCGGGCCCAGTCCCGCCACCCGGGGCCGAGAGGCCACGCGTGGGCGGGCGCCCGAGGGGCGGGGGACACCTACCAGCTGCTGCCGGACCCAGCGCCACATGCCCTCGCCGACGCCGTCGCGGCCCCGCGGGGCGCTGGGGCCCAGGGGCTGCAGGTGGAGGCCGACTAGCCAGAGGGGGAGCAGATGAGCCCCTCGGGCTGAAGTTCCGCTCGCCGCAGCCACCTCACTCCTCGCGCCGGGTCCCCATCCCGCAGCGCCGGCCCGGAGCTCCTACAGGCGCGGCCCCGGCGCCGCCCCCGCCCGGCTCTGCTGAGCCAGCCACCTCGCCGCAGCCACCTTCATTATTGACCGTTGTCACCCGAAGCACCCCCACAACCCCACCCCCGCCCTGCCCGGCCCTCCGGCCCCGCCCGGCCCCGCCCCCGGCGCTCCGGCCCGCCCCCGGACGTGACGAAAGGGGGTGCGCGGAGCACTGGGGGCCGGCTGCTCCCCGCCACGGCTCGGAGCTGGGGGTCGGCAGTGCGGGCGGGGGCGAACGCGATCGCGGAGGGGAACGGGGCTCTCCGCGCCGAGTATGCGTCCTGCCGCGGTCTGCTTTTCTCGGGCTCGGGTTAAATCGCTCTGTAAGTCTGTCTCGAGTCCGCAGCTAGTGGCCCACTCCGCTGTCTCTGCCTCCTGTTGCAGGTCTGTTTTTGGCTCTCTGCCCTCTTGGGTCCACGCGTCCGCCAGCACACACGCGCAATCTGGAGTGTATGTGACTGAAGGTTAATCCTCAGAGGTTCCTGTTGTGGTTCGATTAAATTGTCCAAGGCTCTGCCAACACAACTCTTCCCTCTTTAGCAAATAACTGAGATGGGACTAGTGGGTTTAAAAGGGTTGCAGTTCCCCAGTGCCTGGTCCAGGCGGCATCAGTGTGTATGGGAGAATGGGCGAGATATTCCGAGGTGCTAAATGGGACAGGTTAGGAGAAAAATGATTTCAATGGAGAACTAGTTTGCTTTTGACCGCCAAAACTCTGCAGTCAGAAACACCCCAGAAGTATCTTGACTTACTAGGTAAATCTAAGTGTGTGGATGACAAAGTAAGAAATATAAAAGCAGCTTGAACAAGGCTTTCACTTTGAAGGTCTGACTTTATTCGAAAGCAGCCCCATGTACCTCTTGTGTTATGCGTCTGTATGCTGTATTCTTACTGATTGAAAATACACTTCACCAACAGATGGTCGTTTATGGTTTGAAAAAAAAATCAAGCAAAAACAAATCTAAATCTAGATTAGCATGACTAGGCAAGCCATTGCATATGTATACTCATTTTTTTAGTTTCAGTAGGCAATCCTTATTATATAATGCTTATTCAGCTCTACAAATAGAAGCTTCATTGCAGGATATTTATGGTCTATGAAACTAGCAGTGGAATTCTATATTATAAATCATTCAATTTCAAAAAATAGCAAGATATTTAAAGAGAAAAAGTAATGTTACTCTTGTTCTTAGGACTGAACCTACTTTATTACCCTAAAATGAAGTTCCAGGTGTATTTATTTGTTATGTATAAAACATTACTGCCATTCACAGAGTACTGTATTCCAGGACCTTTATCAAGCTCTATGTGCATGCTCTAATTTGAACCCCACCAATCCTTTGAAGTAAGTGTTATACCAATAGTGTGGATGCAGAAATGAAGACTCAGGTTAAGTAACTTGGCGAAGCAGATTCTGGATTGTCAGGCAACGGAGTGCATCCTCAGAGATGACCATCCTACTTGTATTCATTTGTAAGTGGTTTGATTATATTAGGCCTGGAAACTTTTATTTATATGCCACTAAAAATAGTCAGGATAAGAAACAGCCCTCCAGAGGACATTTTATGTATCATTGTTTGTGTCCCAAATTTTGAGAGATAGCAGTTGGGGTGTATGGGGAGATGATTCTAAGTGCTATGGTGGAAGGTGGTAGAAAGTGACCTCAAGATAATTATGTAAAGAGCCAGGCACAGTGTAACATGCCTGAAATCCTAGTAACTCAGGAGGCTGAGGCAGTAGGACTGCAAGACCAAAGCTAGCCTCAGCAATTTAGTGAGGGCTCAAATAACTTAGTGAGACCCTGTCTCAAAATAAAGTATAAAAATGCGTTGGGGAGATGGCTCAGTGATTAGACCCCCCTGGGTTCAATCCCTTATATCAAATAATAATAATAATGTAAAGATCGTGACTGAAGCTCAACTATAAGGAACAGAATGAGTAGTCCAAGCAGTATTTCTTTCTAAGCATTTCTTTAAAGAAGAGTTGGATATCTCTTATTAATCAGGACCATAATAAAATAGCAGAGTATTTATGTTATAGTTATAACCCCTTAGTGATTGTGAAATTCATTTAGTGTGTCATGATGGGTGTTTTAAAAAATAAAACATTAGAAAACATCAGAATACATTGCCCAATGTAAGTAATGTGTATTGTTTTGTGAAATTTTGGTTTTATTTATGTGTGTATGTGTATGGATGCACAAGTATCCATTGTCAAGTCACAATATAAAAGGAATTTCTTTGGTTGCTATTGGAAAAGCTCGAAATACATTGTGATAGGAAAATACAGAACTTAAGAAGCCAGATGCCAGCTGTAAAAGAAAGAAAAAAATGTGTTTGGAGTCAGTGATAACTCATTTATTCCACAATAATTTCTTACATGTTTTGAGCATCAAATGTATTTATAACAACTGCCTAAAACTGGAAGGGGACAAATTAGGCCCTTTGCTCTGGGTGCAGTTTATAATCTAGTAGGAAAGAGAATTTGGAATAGGGAATCATTTAACAATTCAAGATAGAAAGGGATTAAGGCCTAAAAATTTATATTTTTAGGCCTTAATTTATATCAATTTTCTGAAATTAGTGATTATTATATTGATAATCACTAATTTTAGAAAAATGATATGGACAATACAATTGGAGAAGGCTTCAGAAGAAAAGAGACTGAGTTTATTATTTATGTATTTTTGTGGTCTTGGGGAGCAAAACTAGGCAGACACTCAGCCACTGAGCTGCATCCCCAGCCACAGAGCTGAACTTTTGAAATAGGAGGATGGAGGAGAGAGAGAGGCTTTCTCACTAGAAGAACTATAGGAGCAAATACTTGAGTCAGGATGCAGATGTTTGAGGTAGAATAACTAATTTGGAATAGTAAGAAGTGGGGCTGGATAAGTAGGGAGAGGCATAATAGGGACAGAATTTCTGGCTAGTGATAAGAGTATAGGAAATTGGCAGTTCCTGGAGTTTTCTAACCAGAAAAATGGTAGAAATACTCATCAGAGTATTGATGCTTTGAGATAGGATGAGGGGAAAAACAGAAACAAAAATGGTCAGGTAGGAAACTTGCTAGAGTGAAGAATTGAGTTGAAAAATGCTGAACTGGCAAAGGGCCAGAAGTAAAGCATTTTATAGGAAATGATGCCATGGTGTCAAGGAAACCTGAAACTTAAAAGCCATTCCAAGTGAGGTGACAGACACTCAAAGACAATAATTTACCAATGTTGTGTGACAGCCACTGAATTAATGGCAAATATGATTCATTCTGTAGAGTAAACTTGTTAATATAATTCTGTGCTAGTTTTGCTTGTGAGACACGTTCCTTCCCGGGGAAAAAAACTGTCTCCTAGCTTGGTGTAATAGACATTCGCAGGTATAACAGACAAAACAAAGAGACATTTTTCTTGATCAGAATTTCTGGAACCACTAATGGAAAATGCATACTGTGAGTTTATCGAAGACAGGATTTTTGGCTCATTAATTTTGATACTCATGGTGTCTAAAGTGTTTGTTAAATGAATTAAGGCCAATGACTGAGTAGTTAGAGAAAAATATCTAGGCCCAGAATACCAAGGCAATATAGAGCAAAGCATCCTGAATGATTGTATTAGATCCCAAACTATGTAATAGGACCAGTGGTCTCCATCCTCAAGTCAAGGGCACTCAGTGTCAATCTGCATGGAGGACCCTGAGCCTTGCTAGTTTGTTGCCTTAATTACTTCTAAAGCAGGGGAGCTATCAGATGGGTCCCCAAATCTGCTTTATCTCATTTTTTTAAAAATAGCTACTTTCTACTTCTTCAAAATCATAAATCTAATAGTAAATCTGTTCCACTTAAAAAGCATCCCAGGAGTTCCATACCAGATCAGTCTTCAGGCAAAGGAAAATAAATATATAAATAAACTTCTAGAACTAAACATCATCATATATTTTAGTATCTCTTATGAAGAATTGCATTAGGACAAAATCATGTTACATATTTGCATAGTTCCCTGAAAATTCCTTAAACAGATATCAGTTATGTGCTAAGTTACGTGAACTCAGTTACTTACACAGAACTGAAAAGCAAAACCACTGTGAGAGTTAGAATCCATAAAAATGATCTCTTTCTTGAAAGATGAAAAAGTATATAAAACATAAATATGTTCTGCACCTCCCTTGTTTCTGATTTTTTTAAGGTGCCCTTTAATAACTTGATATTTCCTTTGGATGTGCAATCTGTGGCATTCCATCAAATCAAAAATGCATGAATTTAGTTATATGTATTTTTGACATTGAGAGAAAAAGCTTAAATAGACAGATGGCCTGGATTGACAGAAATATTGATGACTTCAGGTGGGCTATAACAAAACTGAAATGGTTAACTCATATTGTTAGAAACTATGATGTAGTTGGGCATAGTGCCTCATACCTGTAATCCCAGTGACTTGGGAACTCTAGACAGAATCGAAATTTCAAGGCCAGCCTCGTGAACTTAGTAAGACCCTAAGCAATTTAGTGAGACCTTGCCCCAAAATAAAAAATAAAAAGCACTGGAGGTGTAGCTCAGTGATAAAGGACCCTTTTGTACAATCCCCAGAATCATAAAACAGAACTACTATGTTTTGGCAGTCTCCAATACTTACCCAACTTTGAGTTACTTATGCTACATAATAGAGCAAATTATTTAGCCATCTAGAAGCATTAGTTTTGTAATACTTTGTCTTAAAGCCATCAATAGAAGCTTTCATGCTCAAAGTTAGATATTCTGAGGGTATTTTTTTTTTTTGATGATTAAAATAACTGCATTAGGTAGGTGTTTGTTAACAGTTGTGTCATAGCTTTTCTAGGCAAAAACATTCTTAGTTGTGTTCACTGGCAAAACCTTTGAGGTCACATTGCCCTTATCTGTATTAGAATGGATCCAAGATTGTTTTCTGAGGAAAATCTTGGCCTAGCCCACAAATATTTTGTCTATTTCCTTAACTTTTATAAAACATTAACCCTAGTTCTGATGGCTGCTTGTGCAAATTTTTGAAATAATAGCTCTAAATTGCTACCACCACTCTCTGCTTTCTAGACATGATCAGACATGCTCAGTTGTGAGAAGTCATGTTTATGCAGAATTTCCTGAAAACTATGCACTCTTTGAAGCCATCTAAATTTTATTTTCAGATTTAAGAAAAACCCTTAGAACTCTCTCTTTGGCTAGTCTTCTTTTGGCTCCCCCTAATATTACTTTTACTGGACTGCAGTCCAGGATCACGCAAACATTCTAAGTTCAGTGACTGCAGAAGTGGCTGCGGGACCCCCACAACAGTTTTACAGCTGAGACAACTGCTCACTCATCACACTGTGTTCTTGCACTGAGCACTTGCAGAAATTCAGTACCACAAAAAACTGTGCTTCCCTTGAGCAACTAGTTTGTTTTCTAATCTAATGGGCATTTTGAATTATGTAATTGAATGCAGGCTTCCTGTCGTTGTGTTGTTTGTTTAAAAATTCAGAAACTTACTGCACATTTTGTGAATTACTTTTATCTCAGTTTATTATTTTTTTCTACTGTTAGTTTCCCTTTAGCTGGTTACTCCACTGCTTTTATATCTTGTACTGTATATATTTCAATCTTTGGACTAGAAGAAATAGAAGAAAATATAAGACTAAATCAGTCATGATTAGAAATCATAAAGATTAATTTTTGAAATAAAGTAAGAGTGGGCCCTTGACAATCTGAGGGAGGTTTTTTTTTCTTACCATTTAAAAAAATTATATATGACAGCAGAATGCATTACAATTCTTATTACACATATAGAGCACAATTTTTCATATTTCTGGTTGTAATCAAAGTATATTCACGGCAATTCATGTCTTCATACCTGTACTTTGGATAATAATGATTATTACATTCCACCATCACTAGTAACCCCATTCCCCCTTCCTTCCCCTCCAACCCATCTGCCCTATCTAGAGTTTGTCTATTCCTCTGAGGGAGGTTATTTGATTTCCTTTTCCTTCACCACAATTGCACCTCACACTTTCACTATTTAAAGTGACTCTAAATGTTAATTTTATGAGCAGGAGACTGATAGAAGAAAATAAAATGACTAAAGACTGCAGCCAAGTAAAGACTGCTGAGTTACAGAGAAATAAAGGATTGTATTTCTTTGGGTTGCAAGAAGTAGAATGTGTTAAAAGTTAGGAATCGAGGGGTACTAGTTCTAAGAAACTTCTGACTGGGAAGCAGGAAGAATAGGGCTACTTGTTCAGGGGCTAGACTGAATATTTGACTTTGGTAATAGCTTACCACTGTTGTAGGGACAAACGAGGCAAGGCACCGAAGATAGCAGGAAACAGTTTTTATTTGGCTGCAGCCTGGTTCAGAAGGCATGGCTTTTTCGGGAATCAATTAATCCCCTGAACCTCAAGTTCAGGTAGTTCCAGAGTTTTATACCCAGCATGTAAGGGGAGGGGCTCAGAAGTTCACAGTCTGCAAAAGTTCACATAAAAGCAGCTTTTTCTTTCACTGTTCTGGACAGTGAAAGAAAAAGCTGCTTTTATGTGAACTTCAAGGACAACACCCTTCAAGGACAATACCTGAGAAGGGGAGAGCTGCTTCTCCCCTTTCTATTCTCCCCCTGCTAGCTGTTACCATGGAGCCCAGTTGATAACTTTCTTATCTTAAAAATGTAGACATCTTGGCTGGGGATGTGGCTCAAGCGGTAGCGCGCTCGCCTGGCATGTGTGCAGCCCGGGTTCGATCCTCAGCACCACATACAAACAAAAATGTTGTGTCCGCTGAAAACTAAAAAAAAAATAAATATTAAAATTCTCTCTCTCTCTTTCTCTCACTCTGTCTTTTAAAAAAAAAAAAAAATGTAGACATCTCTGTGAAGCCCAGTTCAAGGCCAGAGACCTTGTTTGCACATTTCTTCAAAGTACTATACTGGATATGTTTGTGAAAAACTAGTAAGGGGGTGTCCAGCACCTGGAGTGCTGGTATCTTCTCGGCCTGTGGCCAAGTAAACAGGACGGCACAAAAATAGGAAGTTTATCTACATTGAACTCTTTTGCAGAGACTCTTTTGCTGACACTTCTAAAATCAGACAAGGTGAAGATTTCTGGAGAAGCCCAGTAAAGACTTTTCAGTGGAGAAAGTGGGTGCCACTTCACCACTACAAAGGACATGGGGAGTGTCATGATAATAACTACAAAAGGGTGGCAGAGAGCACTGTGAGAGTGTACTGGGGCAGAGTTTTGAGTGACTCCAGATAACATGTAAGAAAGCATACTGTTTCCTTGGTGCTCAGGAAGGTTGAGAACATGAGATTTGAGATAGACCAAGGATAGTAGCTGGAATGGTTTGTGATTAGGTGAGATAGGATACTTGGGCAGAAAGAGAATGCAACCAGGAGGAGAAGCCTTATTTCTCTAGGAATTAGGGGAGAGAAAGATTGGACAGAAGAGAGCTGAGATCTGGCAGTGGGCCTGAGGACCCAGAGCAGAAGAAACCCTAGGGAACACTTGGCACTTAACTAGGTCCCAGCACATTAGTATGTATTTGAAACTTTGTCACAATGATAAAGCTGAATCAGACTGAACCTGTGTCTATGCTGTTGTGACCACCTGCTAGTGGTTTCTCTCTTGACATGGCCCCACAGCTTTTCCTTGAGCTGGAGGGATCTGCCTTTGGAAGTAATTCCCTGTGGAGGAGAAAAAAAGAGATGAATGGCCACACCATATAATCAAACCATAATACTTCTTTTTGTGTGTTGCACATACCGTTTGCCAGGAAATCTCTTATATTCTTCTTTACCTTCTTCATCATCTAAATCTTAGCTTTAAAGCTATCCCTTTAGAGGTTAGGTCTCCTTACAGAGCTAAAACATTCATAATCACTAAATACCTAAAGGATTCTGGTGGCTGTGCTCCTGTCTGCCAACCAAATAAAAATAAAAGCATGAAACAAATAAACATTTATCTATTTTTTTGAGATAGCATACAACAAAATGTATATGTATCTTGAATAACTTCTTCCTAGATTTTCTTCAACTCTGTGATCTCATTCTGTCTCCTCACACATGCTGTCCTGTGCTCACTCTTTCTCTGCCTCTTTCTGAGTCTTGCTTTGCTGGTGCCCCAGGCAAGTGCTGAATTTTCCAACCAGGTCATTCTGTACTTTCCCCCATTAAACATTCCCACAGTGCCCTGTACTACAAGTACTTTGCACATTGGTAACCATGACACTGTTTACTGTGGTCTCTCTTTAATGTCTGTCTTTCCCAAGAGACTCTTCCATACGGCAGGGACTTTTCATCAGTTTGTAAAGTTCATGAAGAGCGCAAATATGTGTTTGCTTGACTTGGTATCCTATAAAAAGTAAACAACTTTTAAGTGACCAGAGGAGAAATCAAGGAATCTTCTAGAACGATAAACTGGATTTTTATGAATATAGGGGATAAAAGAAGATGAAAACAATGAGGTGAGAAGACCAAATGAAATGAGGTGTTTTCCTGTGCAAGATTAATTCAAAGACTTTACACTCTACTTAATATTGTATTTCTGGTGAGGTAAATTAGTTTCCTCTAGATAATTTATATTAAAATACAATGTAGATCTGTATATATTTATTATTAGAGTTAATAAATAATGTAGTAATATATTTACTATTGACAGTTTTATAAGATCCATTCATAAAATCATAGTAAACCTTTTCCTAGTCTGGTGTTCCAGAATATTAGACTGTAGTCCTCCTTTATACCGTCAGCCCTTCTGCCACATTTATTCAACAAATATTTGCTGAACATTTAGCACATGTCAGTCATTGTGCCTGGTACCCAGGTGAATAGTCCCATAGGCCTTGCCCTCAAGAAATTGACAGTTCAAGATCAGTGGGTACTAAGTTACAGTAAGGAGCAACAAATTCTGGGGTGCTCTTGCCTGGTAGGAGGAATATAGTTAATAATTATGTACCATACATTTCAAAAAGCTAAAAGAAAAGATTTTAAATGTTTAAAATGTTCACTATAAAGAAATGATGTGAGGAAATAGATATGTCTAACCTGATTTAAACATTACACTATGTATATACATGTACTGAAACATTATATGATATTCCATTCATATCTATAACTTTTATTTTTATGTGCCAGTTTAAAATATATTAAAAAAAGAAGTAGCTTATAGTTCCAGATCAAAGGTACTACCCCAGAGTACAATAAAAATATAGACAAAAGTATTCAGAAGGACTGTATTTGAACTATGTAGGAAAGTACAGTTTTTATAGAATAAAGAAAGTCTGTAAGATAAAGTTTAGATATTCTTAGTTCTGACACCTTCACCTTAAGATGTATTTGTTTCCTGACCAGGTCCTCAATTATTCACCTAAGACATGGTAACTTTGGGGGATGGAATAATGCTTCTTGCTAATCAGCATAGACAACACCCAGTGATCTTGCATGAAGAAACATCCTGTTGTGAAAAGGAGATTACTCATTGTATCCACAAAACAGGAGTGTGATGTCTCTGTGAATGTATGTGTGCATACATTTATGCCCGTGAATGTGTGTGCTTGTGTCAAGAGGAAGTGATGTGTGCATGTTTTATTACTTAGCACACTTGGATTTTTTTATTCAGAGATATTAATAAAGGTAAAGTTGAAGGCTTAACCCCAAGACGTGATTGTTAGTTTTGCACAGAGGAAAAACTCTGTCTCATGACTGTAGATTGCACTTCTAGCCCTCAAATGCAATGAGAGAACATCTAACTTAGTAGAATCACTAGCATGACCAGAAAGTCAACTCACTCATATTATGATGGCTAAGGATGATCATTATAAGAAGAAAAAGTTACTGTTAGATACAGTATTGTGGAAAAAGGATGAAAAATCCTCAATCATATTAAGAAAGCTGAACAATTTTACAGACTTACACACAGATACTTTTTTCTCAGTACTATTTTATGTTTTTTTAAATCTATGTACCTGTACAGAAAAATGCAAACATCATTTAACCTTGAACAATTCAATAATGTGTATGAATGCTAATTAATAGGATTTAGTTCCACTGGGTGTGAGGTTGCATTAGGATTCCAAATGACATTTTACTTTTACTTTATTGGGTTGTTTTAATATGTCAAATGAGAAGATGCAAGTTTCCTTACTAATTAATTAATTAATTAGTACTTTGGGAAACATGCCAGTTTTTATGTTGCCGCCATCATTTTTATTTTTAGCTCCATCTGTTTTGTTTTATCAAGTTGCTGTTTAAACTCTGGTACAATACTTAGTTTGTAGCTTCAATACTGTCCCTACTAACTTCCTGTGTTAGTTAGGTTTTCATTGGTGTGACCAAAATACCAGACCAGAACAACTTAGAAGAGGAAACATTTATTTTGAGTTAACAGTTTCAGAGGTTCAGTCCATGGTCGGCCAGCTCCATTGCTCTGGGCCCAAGATGAAATAGAACATCATAGCAGAAGCACACAGCAAAGGAAAGCTGCTGGCCTCATTGTAGCTAGACAGGAAAAAGAAAGAGAGAGAGAGAAGGGGAGATGGAGAGAGAGAGGAGCCAGAGGAACAAGATATAATCACCAAGCGCACACCCACAGTGACCTACTTTGTCCAGCCATGCCCCACCTGCCAACATTTACTACCCAGTAATCCATTCAGTGTTAACCCATCAAATGAATTAATCTACTGATTAGATCACAGCTCTCACAATCTAATCATTTTGCCTGTTAACAAGCATACATTGTCTCCTCTGCTTTTGGGGGACGCCATATAATCAAACCATAATACTTCCCTAAAATGAATACTTCATTACTAGCCCCTAATCCTGCTCTTTGCTCCTCAATATCCTATACCAGAAAGAATCTCTTTTTATTTAAGGCTAGTTCATGGTCACATCAGAATCTCAGAGTCTTTACAGTTCTCATGGATTTTTTTAGAACGTATGGATGGAATCTGTCTCCAGTTGAAACCTGGAGATTTCCTCTTGGATTTCCCTCCCTTTTCTTGCCCTTTCCTGGGAACTGAGTTCCCAACCTCTCCCTGCCCTTTGAATCAAAGACCAGAGGTGCACCACTGACAGAAAGTACTTGTATTCTTCAAAGGAGAGCATTTGTTGCTGTCAATCACCTATTGTAAAATAACTCTGATGAGTATTATTAATTTTTATGTTGATCCTATTTTATTTAATATTATTATTAATAATAATTAATGATATCATCCTCTATATAGAAGGTGAGTAAATAAATTACAGTCTGCTCTTTAATCCCTTTTTTCCTCATCTGACTCAAATTTATGTTGATTAAAGGTTAGAATAAAAGTATGCTTAATTGGGCTGGGGTTGTGGCTCAGTGATAGAGTGCCTGCCTAGCACATGTGAGGTACATTTAGTGGTTTAGTGGCTTAGTGGTTTGGAAAGCGCTTAAGAAGAAAATACTGTTGATTTTAGTTGTCAGTAAACTTATTGTTTCACTTCATCTCAGCCACATTGAAAAACTAAATAAAGGTATTGGGTCCATCTACAACTAAAAATATTTTTTGAAGTAAGCTTGATTAAATTGTGCTATTTACCGAATGCTACAGTTTATGATGTAATAATCAAACACTATACATTCTTATGGCTAATATAGAAATTTTTATAACAAATTATTGTATATAATAATAAATAAATTTATAACAATAAATGGGGAACATCCTAGAAGGTATGCTAATCTATTACCAGAAAGAATCTCTTCTTATTTAAGACCAGTTCATAGTCACATCAGAGTCTCAGAGTCTTTACAGTTCTCTGTAAAATAATTGTGGAATAAGGAATAAAAGACATCTTTTGAGAATATACAGTGTGAGGATCTCAAAGTTTGTATTCTTTATGTCTCTCTCCATAAAATATCATCTTTGTGGATGAGAGCAGATCCTTAATATCTTGTCCTTAGCTGTCTTTTCTCTCTGTATCCCCAGTTGGTTTCAACCTTTCTCCCCTGCAAGCAATTGTCTTTATTTCATCATTCAGACAGACTGAGTCTTTTGAAAGCTCATAAATCAACAGAAGCCAGAAAATTACAAATGCACACTGTATGTTTAATAATAGTGCACAATCTGATTACTGTAAGTACAATTTTAAATTTTTTCTGTTCAAACAGTTTATGTGAATAGCAACTTCTATTTTCTTAGACTTACTTGAGTGGAAAAAAATCCCTTTGAAGCTACAACAGAACTTGTGGTACAATATTGATTAATTGGTAATGCAAATTAGCTTGTACCTACTATCAGAACGTGGAAAAATATATTTGAGTCAGAAAGTAAGACCCTCGGTTCTGTCTGTGCACTTCCTTAGTTGGTTGAAACTCTCAAATATACCTCCCTTTTAACAGCGGTAAAGGTTGTTTTACCTTATGGAATAAAAAAAAAAAGATATGTTGACCTTTTACCATTTTATCTGAAAGAAAGTGCTTAAGAAGAAAATACTGTTGATTTTAGTTGTCAGTAAACTTATTGTTTCACTTCATCTCAGCAACATTTTCCAAACCACTAAATGTTCACTGGAGACTTTCAGGTCATGGCAAGATGACATAGTAATTTGGTGCTTAATTGATTTAATATTGAGTGCCAAGAAACAATTGAGGCTCAACTCACAAACCCCAAATCCATTACATTATCCTATTTTGAATGTTTAAAAAAATAAGTAGAAGATTTTAAAATAGCCACTTCATTTTAGGCTCTATAATGATAGTATGTGAAATTATTAAGTTGTATAGTATTAGAGAGCTTTCAGAAGACTCAGATTTGAGCTGATGTATTTCATAAGGAAAAATTCTTATTTGCTTGCTAATTTACCTGAAGATATTCATCTCTAATGTGTACTCCCAGAAATGTAAAAATGTTCCATCGCATTTCAAATTATCAGTAGCAGTTAATTAAGGTTCAAATTGCTTTGAGGATGCTAAAATTGATTTTATCATTTTTGTCAATTTCTTTTTATTGTGCCATTCCTGGGTTTATGCCAATAATTTGTCAGATGCAATTACATTTGTGAATTTAATTTTCTTTTGCACTGTATGGCAAACTAGGTATATTCCCATATTACTAGGTGTTTTATAGGAGTTACTCTTGATTTTCCTTAAAATTATTTACTGGTTTTTCATATTATTTCCCATGATGTCATTTACTCTCATAATATGAATGTGGCAATCATTTTAGTAGTTAGAAAAGCTATAACAATGCAAATATGTACTTGGCCTTCATTGGTCTTTAATCCACTACTGCCAATTTAATCTACATACCAGACATTAAATAACAACAGAATTAATAATAATAATACCTACTATTTATTGAACACTTACTAGGCCCTAATCCCTGAACTTAATACATTGTCTTAATTAACCTTCTTTGTAACCTGAGGATGGCACAGTTTCTATCTACCATACGGCCAAAGTGGTTGTTAAAACACTGAAGTACTTTTATTGTGGTAGTGAAGAGCTGATGTCCCAAGCTCCCCAAGTGTCCTTTGTACCTTTTTCTCCAATTTCCCATCTTTTCTCCCATCTTATCTCTCCATCTTGTCCTCCCCAAATCCAGAAACTAGAGGATTAACAATGGCATGGCAGAGACCCTCTGTGACCTCTGCTCTAGCAGCCAGACTTCATTCTGATGTGTTGGTACCCAGGCTGTTCCAGTAGTTAAATATTGTGGTTATTAGCAAAGATGTAGATACTATCATTACTGTTCTGCAGGAGGGAAAACTCATATAAATATGTAAAAGTTCATCAGTTTGCCCAAGATTGCCCACCTAGAAAGTGTCAGATCCAGGACTCAAACCTAGGTCTCTCTCAAGTTAAAATCCTTGCTCTTTTTTTAGGGGGTGGGGAAGTACCAGGGATTGAACTCAGAGGTACTCAACCCTGAGCCACATCCCCAGCCCTATTTTGGATTTTATTTAGAGACAGGGTCTCACTGAGTTGCTTAGCATCTCGCTTTTGCTGAAACTGCTTTGAACTTGTGATCCTCCTGTCTCAGCCTCCCAAGCTGTTGGGATTACAGGCATAAACCACATCGCCTGGCAAAATACTTGCTCTTAACTAGTATAGTGGACTAAAAAATAGAGAAAACCAGCCAGTGATTAGTGTTGACTTCCCAGGCCCCAACATGAATAGCTTTGGTACTCTATCTACTCTGACTACTTGTACAATGAATTTTAAATTTAATTATGTTTTTCATTAGGTTCTCAGCCATAATAATGAGCATGCAAGTACTAGGTTGATAATGGATACTTTGCATTATTCCACCAGCATCCTGTATTTACTAATTTAGCCCATGTTGTATTTTGCAAAAATGTCTCCATAGGTAGAAATTACCTTCTTTATTCATCCCTTTTAAAAACATTTTAAAATGTTATTGTATTTTTATACATTTATTTTATTTATATATTTTTATGTGGTTCTGAGGAAAGAACCCAGTGCCTCATATGAGCTAGGCAAGCGCTCCACTACTGAGCTACAACCACAGCCCCTATTCATCCCTTTTTGGATGATGCCCCCTATTCAGACAAATGATTAAACACACCAAAAATGGTAAATTACAAACTTAACATTTTTATATACTTTTAAACTTTATTTACTTTTATATAATTTTAATATCCCAAATCCAAGTATCATAGGCTGAAACCCCTTAGCATTATATTTCGCTTCTTCTCTCTTATCTACCTTTTCTTTCTCTCCATTGTTAATAAAAAACCCAGTGCAAAAATAAAAAAACCTAGCCTTCATATGGACATTATGAAGATCCATAATGTCCAAGTCACTTATATAACTCCATCCTTAGTATCAGAGAAAATTCTAATTCTATTAGCATGTGCTGTATATTTTTTAAAGGCAGTTAGACCAACAGGTGAATCAAAAAGTCTGCTGTCTTACAAAGCACATTTTTATTTAGCAAATTGCATCAGTGCTCTGAGAACTGGATATACCACATCTATCTGCCAAAGCAGAAAAATTTGACAAGGGATGCAGAAATACTTCGGGTATGGTGAAAGAAATGATAGGTTTTATGTGTAGGTGATGTATGGAGTGCAGAAATTATAAGACCTCTCCAAGGTTGGCCTATCTGACATTAGGGACAGGGCTAACATGTCTTAATGGAGGCCTAGCATGACAACCAAAGGCATACTGGATCTTTCTCTGGGCAGCATATGTGTATTTCTTGCTATAATATTATGAAATATAATAAATGAAGGTTTGTCCTTCATTTCTCGACAAATATCTTTATATATCTAGAATCTCCAAAGTGACGCATATCTTTTGTGTGCTAATCAGATGACTGGTGGCTGGAGTTTCCTCCTTAGCCTCAGGATGGGGGCTGTTTGCCAGGGGCACAAACCTTGCAATTAGAAGGTTGGAGCTTACAGTACCTCCACCTAACCTAGGGGAGGGGAAAAGGGCTGAGGGTTGAATTGATAAACCAATAGTTAATGATTTGATCAATCAGCTTACTTAATGAGATGTCCTTGAAAAAAAAAAAAAAGAGGAAAGAACTGAGTTCTGAGGGCTTTCTGATAGCTGAACAATGGAGGTCCCAGAAGGTGATATTTCTAGAGATGGCATGGAAGCTCTAGGCCCCTTCTCCCATATCTTGCCTTAGGCATCACTTCCCTCTGTTTATCTGTTTCCTTTTTAGTATCCCTAATAATAAACCCATAAATGAAAGTATGTTCCCCTATCATAGGCAAGTAGATTGCCACACTGGCAAATAGATTGGACCCAAGGAGAGTACCATGGGAACCCTGATTTGCAACTACTTGGTCAGAAAAACAGGCCACAATCTATGCTTATGATTGGAGTCTGAGGTGCTTGGCAGTCTTCTGGGACTGAACCCTCAACCTATGGGGTCTTCCTCTATTTCCAGGCAGATAGTGTCAAAATTGAATTGAATTAGAGGATAGCCAGCTGGTATCTACCGGAGAATACACTGGAGAAGTGTTTGGTGTTGTGTATTGGGGAGGACCCCAACATCTAGGGTCACAGAAATGTTCCATGCTGTGAAGGTATAATGGGAAAAACTCAAAGTTTGTTTTATTCTTATAGCCTTTCACTTACTGGCTCATTTGAATTTGCAGTGGGCATGGATATGTCTAAGACTTCTGGGACCAGCAGAAGAGTCAGCCAGCAGCAGCACCAAGCAACCTTACCCCAAAGCAGCAGCAGGGATGAGATTACCTGGTGTCTCTCCTGGGCCCTGAGCAACACCTGGGGCCCCAAGGTTGTGACCACACAGTTCTCTGATGATGTTTAATCCTGGGACTTTCAGTAACATTTAGGAAGAGATACAGCCTGCCCCTGCATTACCTTTCCACAGGTTAAAGGTGGATGAAGGAAGATCTGAGCTCCGAGAGCTGTAAGAACAAGACCAAAGCTTGACTTTTTCGTTGTCTTTCTGCTCAAAGGGATCAAAATTAGGGAGCAGTGGGCTGGGGTTGTAGCTCAGTGGTACGGTGCTTGCCTAGCACACGTGAGGCCCTGGGTTCAATCCTTAGCACCACATAAAACTGAAATAAAGGTATTATGTCTACCTATAACTAAAAAATAAATATTAAAAAAGAAAATTAGGGAGCAGTGAAAGCAGGAGCTCTTGTGGTTGCTGAGGACTGGAGCTAGCAGTGTGAGAATCCCCTGAGGCCCTGACGGAAGGCGGAAGAAACTTGGAAGGGGAGGGCTGAATCTCCACAAAGTACCTTAGAGAACCTAAGCCCAGGAGGCTTGTGTTATCTTTATTTATTTTCAGTTATCTTTATTTATTTTTTCCTAGGAACCCGGGAATTGTCTTCAAAACAAAAAAAAAAAGTTACCCAAGTTTTGAGAAGTTCTGTTCTCCTTAGATCCACTCTCTGAAACTGAATGGTGGAGTCATTTAATAGTAGTCAGGAAGATACTGTCAGAATGGTGAGGGGCCTCTCCCCTGCTCATGGAAGGCCATCATGTTTTTACAAGTGCAGCCAACACTTCAACACATTTATTAAGTACCTACTGTGTATTAGGAGCTGTATTTTTCATGACCATAGTTCAAGGGAGAGGGGGAAAGGGAGGGCTACATCACCTTGGGAACAGATGGTTAACTTCTGGATGTCATCTCTGCACCCACCATTATGTTCACATACTGTAGCTGAAATGGGACCTGGTGTGCATTCTGCCCACTAGTAAGAATGTGCTAATTTTGAAATGGAAAAGTTCTGCTTGACATTTGTCAGTGAAGAGATTACTTAGAGAAGACTTAGAGAAATCACTGCTTCAGAGGCCTGTCCAGGCAGGATTAGAAAACCTGTTTCACCATATTTTGAAGTTTATCAAACAGGATATTCAATTTAGCAAATTTCCTAACAAACTGACATGAAATCAGAAATCTATTTTATTAATTTACAGTGAGAAAGAAAACTTCCCAGGAGTTAGAAAGCCTGTTGTTTAATTTCTCTTCCTCTTATTCTCACTGAACACAAACCAAAATAAGCCCAACTTTCAGAAGA
Organism: Marmota flaviventris; assembly: GCF_047511675.1. Classification (NCBI taxonomy): domain Eukaryota; kingdom Metazoa; phylum Chordata; class Mammalia; order Rodentia; family Sciuridae; genus Marmota; species Marmota flaviventris. Next base: position 84,621,497 of record NC_092505.1, read on the forward strand.
TACATAGAAGAAGAGGAGGTATTTATGCAAGTGTTATATTTAATGCCATCATGTTAATAGAGCCAAGTACATGCATTTCTGCTCCAAGGATTACCACAAAGTAGACCAGATATTTGCAGAAACTAGATGGGTTTGTTTCTTTGAGATAAAAGTTAACTGGGCTTTGAATCTCTTTTTCCCTGTTTCTGTGACTGATCAGATATCTACCATTCTTATCTTCAATATGTCAGTTAGGTGGTAGTCTATTTTGTTTCTTTAAGATAACTTTGTTCATCTCTGTTGATTTTGACCCTTTTGACCAGATGATGATATCATTTCCCAGTCTTCAGGATACCTCTTTATTCGATGTATTTCCTCCCATGTACTATTTATAAGAGTGATTACTGAGCTTTTAGCTATTTCTTACTCTTTTTTAAAAAATATTTATTTCTTAGGTATAGGTGGACAGAATGTCTTCATTGCTGGGAGCCATTAGCCAAGTAGTTATGACAATTTCCTTGCCAGTGTACCCCATGTTGCTTAGTGGAAGGACTCCTGGAAATAGGACATTTTGCAGTGACATTGCATCTAAGGTGACCTTGCTCAAGGACCAGGGCGGATCCAGGTTTAGGGCGTTCCCGATTTAGGACAATCCGGGTTTAGGGTGGTTCCAGGTTTAAGGTTATTCCTGCTGGGAATAGGGCGTATCCTGCTGCCTGAGTTCCCCTTGAGTTCTCACGGGATTCAGACAGTATTTTTTGGGAGACAGAAGCCCAGTGGGGGTGGATTTCCCCAGAACGTGTTTGTAGATGGCTGGTGTGAGTTCGGGAATAAAGAGTTGCTGTTTGAATCTACAAGCTGTGTGGTGGCTCGTGATTTTGTGCCCAGACAGACTACGGCACTTCATTTTATTTTATTTTATTGGTGTTGAGGATTGAACCCAGAGCCTCACGTATACCAGGCAAGCACTCTACCTCTGAGCCACAACCCCAGCCCATACTTCTTACTTTGATATTTCTAATTTTACATTGGTTTCAGAAATGGAAGAAATAGGGAAATAGGGATATAGATGTAGACTACATCAGTAACAGGCTAGTTTTAAAATTAAGGTTTCCTAATGCATAACCCTTTGATAAATTCATTAGTTTTCAAAAGTTAATTCTACACTATCATTGTTATTTTAATTAGTATACTTATTACTTAATTGGGCATTGAGGTACCATTTAAAAGAAGAAAAGTCCATTATATACTAGGAAAAACAATTGATTAAATTTCCTAGAAGTAAAATCCATGGGAGCTTAAAAAAAAAAAAAAAAAAAAAAAGTCTTGTAAAATCAGTCACCTGGGTATTCTGTCACTGATTGTGTCCACATGGGTAAAGAAAAGTGGTAAAGCCAGCAATTGTTCAAAATGGAGAAGCAAAACTCTGTTAGTTTTAAATCAACTAAAGTCAAACTAGTAGCTTGGCATTGAGAACCTGGCTAGCATATGAGATTTAAGCTGGTACCAGTTTGTGCTAGCTACTCTCCTTTCCTCCAGAACCTCCTACTCCTCTGGTTTGCTGATTTGGATTCTGCCAAAGCCCTGATTAGGCTTGGAAAGTCAGTCCATTTATGTTTATCAGGATGACTATAGGATTAGTTATTAAAGCCACTGTGTTTTCTGGTGGAAAATCCAAATGGGAGGGAATGTCATTATATATTCCAACCCCCAGGGAAACTTCCTCACCCAAAACATTACCCCTATTCCTCCCATTTTCAAGAAATCCAGTGAGCTTGGTGCTGTGTGGCACACATCTGTAATCCCAGTGGCTCATGAAGCTGAGGGGGGATGGCAAATTCAAAGCCAGCCTCAGCAAACTCGAGGTGCTGAACAACTCAGTGTGACCCTGTCTCTTAAAAAAAGGGGGGGGGCTGGGGATGTGACTCAGTGGTCAAGTGCCCCTGAGTTCAATCTCCAGTACCCACCCCCAAAATCTAGTGAGTTAATATTTGCTAAATATGTTGATTTTTCAGAAGAATAGGTTTTTAAGTTTTTTAAATTGTATGTACCCCATTTTTTTTTTTTATCCAAGTAGGAATGTGTAGAGGCTAATAATGTTTTTTTATTTGGAGTAAATTCCCAATCCAGAATGCCATGGTGTGAATGTTTGTGTCCCTCTAAAATTCATTTTTAATGTGATGGTGAGACCTTTGAAGAAGTGATTAAATCAGGAGGGCAGAACCCTCACAAATGGGGTTAGTGCCTCCATAAAAGAGGCCTGAAGGGTCTTGCATGTCCTCTCTCCTATGTGAAGACAGAGAAAACACTGTTTATGAAGTAGAGAGTGATCCCACCAAAGACTGAATCTGCCAGCAACTTGATCTTGGCCTCTAAAACTGTAAGAAATAAATTTCTCTTGTTTATAAGCTACCCAGTTTAGAGTATTTTGTTATAGCAGTATGGACAAACTAAGACTCTAAATCCAGGGATATAATTTAATGTAATCTTAGACTAACTTTTGTTTTGGTATGCTAAATTCCTATTTTAAAGTTATACTTTAAAAAATACTAAAATAGCCTGTAATTCCAGTGGATTGGGAGGCTGATGTAGAAGGATCTTGAGTTCAAAGCCAGCCAGCCTCAGCAAAAGCAAGGTGCTAAGCAACTCAGTGAGACCCTGTCTCTAAATAAAATTAAAAATAGGGCTGCAGATGTGGCTCAGTGGTTGAGTGCCCCTAGTTCAATCCCTGCTATCTAAAAAAAAAAAAAAAGACTTAAAATGATTGGCATTAACTTTTTCCTAAGAATTTATGGTATGTACATTCATAGAAATTTCTTAATAGCTTTTTATTATGGCTAAAGTATAACCAACCCAACTTTACAAAAAAAAAAAAAAAAAGAAGAAGTTAAAATCAGAAATATCTATGCCCACTTCTCTCAAGTCAATTCATGAAAACTGAGAATTCACCAGATTTAAAAATTCTTGGCTTCTGTTACATAGTTACTTGTTCAGACATGTCCTTTAATAACCAAAGAAAAATGTTCCTTCTACCCAAGAAGGAATATAGTTAGAAAAAAATGTTGGAAATTATGACATTCCTTCCCTTAGCAGTAATCAAAGGAATATGAGTGACTGCATTTTAAAAATAGCATTTTATATCTATTAAAAGAGAAAAAAAGTTGTTTATTACAACAGTTGTCAATACTAAAATTATGTGCTCATTCTTTTTTTAATCAATGCATAATAATTGTACATATTCATGGGGTACAGTGTGATATCTTGATACAAATATTCAATGTGTAATGATCACATCAGGGCAATTAGTATAGCCATAACCTTGAATATTTATCATTTTTTTTATATTGGGAACATTCAGAATTCTTTCTTCTGGCTATTTGAAATACACAATTTATTATTATTAACTAGAGTCTCTTTACTGTGCCATAGAACCCAAAACTAGTTTCTCTTATTGATCTATTTTTGTACCTAATAACCAACCTCTTTCTGCCAGCCATCCCCACCCACCATTCCTAACCTCTGATAACCAACCACATTGTACTCTTCTACTTCTATGAAATCAAACGTTTTAGCATCTGACCCTGCTATATTAGAGTGAGAGTATGTACTATTTATTTTTCTGTGCCTGGCTTATTTCATTTAACATAATGATCTCCAATTCTATCCATGTTGTTACAAATGACAGAATTTCATTTTTATGGTTGAATGGCATTCCATTGGGTGTATACACCACATTTTCTGTAAGCATTTATTCATTGATAGATACCTCAGTTGATAACTTATTTTGGCTATTGTGAATAGTGCTGTAGTAAACATCAGGATGCAGATATCTATTTGATATTCTGATTTCCTGTCCCTTGAATACATACCTAGTAGTGGGATGACTGTGCTCTGACTGTGCTCATTCTTGATGATATTATGAATTAATACAATCTGTTTAAAAAGGAATATGGCAATAAGAAACAATAGCTGTAAATATAGTCAAAACTTTTGTTATTCCACTTTGAGGAATTTATCCCAATATAATTATTCAAAAAAGTAAAAAGATAGATAAATGAATACACTCATTATCTCTTTATACACAATAATAAGAAATGAGTATAAGCAAAATAATCAATATTAGGGTATAGACTAAAATTTTTATTAATTGCCTGTAGAAACTAGGTACCACACTCCTTCATCAACCTTAATTGAAACTGAGTGCCTATTTCATAATACAAGTGAGCATTACAGACACTGCAGACAATCCAGCAGCTGACACTGATGAATAATGATCCATTCCATAATATAATATCAAATTTATAAAACTTAGTTACTAAAGTTTTAATGAAATTGTAGTTTCAATAGTCATCTATCCTAATATAACCTGGTTCTCAGAGTAACCTAGTAATTGATGAGAAAATTTTTTGATATCTTTTTATTCTTTTTAGTTATATGTGATAATAGAAGTATTTAGACATATTATACATACATGGAGTATAACTTCTCATTCTTGTGGTTGTACATGATGTGAAATTCTATTGGTCGTATATTCACATATGAACACAGGAAAGTTATGTTCAGTTTATTCTACTGTTTTTCCTATTCTCACCTCTTTCACTCCCCTCCCTTTGTCTAATCGAATGAATTTTTATTCTCCCCCTTCCTTATTGTGTGTTAACATCCACATATCAGAGAGAACATTCAACCTTTGGTTTTGGGGGATTGGATTATTTCACTTAGCATGATAGTTTCCAGTTCCATCCATTTACTGGTAAATGCCATAATTGCATTCTTCTTTATGGCTGAGGAATATTCCTTTGTGTATATATACCACCTTTTTAAAATCCATTCATCTGTTGAAGGGCACCTAGGTTGGTTCCATAGCTTAGCTATTGTGAATTGAGCTGCTGCAAACATTGATGTGGCCATGTCACTATAGTATGATGATTTTAATTCCTTTGTATATATGCTGAGGAGTGGGATAACTGGGTCAAATGATGGTTCCAACTTTTCTGAGGATTCTCCATGCTGCTTTCCAGATGGTTGTACCAATTTACAGTCCCAATAGCCATAGTGTACCTTTTCCCCCACATCCTTGCCAAATTTATTGTTGAAATGCTTCTTTATTATAGTATTATAGTCAATAAATGAAGAAGGAATAATAGAGTTAGAATATCACTATATAGGCATTACTATGGCTGCTAGCATGCCAGGATGATGGCAGGCAATGTGTGGCTTCTGGGCTTCTGACAGAAATATGTAACAGTGAGGCAGTCTTGTCCCCCACCAAAAAAAAATTTATATAATGATGAAGTCTTAGATTTTAATTTATAGAAAATGCACAGGCTTGAGGAACATGTTCAATTACTATATGGATATTCAGTCAAAGTTTAGACAGTGGGGACTCCTATAAGGCTATGGTCCTTTTTCTTCAATAATCAAAATTTCAAGGAAAAAGAAGACCTATGGGGAAATTATAGATTAAAAAAAGCAAAATAGAACAGACACCAAACTTCAAGATATATGTGTGTGTGTGTGTGTGTATATCAAACAATATATATCATGTATATATACATTATACATCAAACAATAACAATGTAAAGACATTGTGTGTAGTTTGCATAAACTGTTCTTAAAAATGTTTTATACTTTCAAAAAGGAAAATGTGAGTATTGGATATTTAAAAGTATTAAGTAATTCTTCTTGATTTATGGGGAAGTAGTGGTATTGAGGCTATTTTAAAAGTCCTTTTTGTGGATACCTATGATCCCAGTGGCTAGGAACTCTGAGACAGGAGAATTGCAAGTTCCAGGCCAGCTTCAGCAAATTAGTGAGGCCCTAAGCAATTTAGCAAGACCCTGTCTCAAAATAAAAAAATGAAAAAGGGCTGAGGCTGGGGCTCAGCACCCCTGAGTTCCATCTCTGGTACCAAAAACCAGAAAAGTCTTTTTCAAAAAGGTATGTATTGAAATATATAGAATAAGTGATATGTATTATTTGGCAGTTCTTCAAATAGAAGTTACATCAAGGTTGGAGATGTGGCTGCATGGTAGATCACTTGCCTGGCATGCATGAGATCCTGGATTTGATCCCTACCACTGCAAAAGAAAATTCACATCAATATTTATTTATTCATTTGATAATGAGGATTGAACCCAGGGACACTTAACCATGGAGTCATGTCCCCAGCCCTTTTTATTTTTTTATTTTGACACAGAGTGTCAATAAGTTGCTTAGGGCCTCAGTTGCTAAGACTTGCTTTGAATTTGTGACCCTTCTGCCTCAGCCTTTTGAGTTGTTGGGATTACAGGTGTGCACCACCACACTCATTCACATCAGTTTTGTTTTGTGATTGAAGCCCGTATAATGTGGCTTGTATTCACCACACTTTTCCATTTGCAAATTAATTTACCACATTTGAAGGACTCCTTATCTTTCTTCACTAGAGCCTATTTAGAGCTTATTTCTGCTTTAAGAATTTTGTCTAGCTTTCCCCAGCATCTCAATAGCATATGAACTACTTCCCAGATTTGTTTCTTGGGGGAAAAAATCTCAAACAATTCTGCTATTAAAGTATATTCTGAACCTGGCACTGTTATCATAAAGGAAAGCCATAAAATTGGAGGCCAATTAAACTTATAGGACCTTATCAAATGTACATGATGGATTAAACAAGAAGTGTGATTGAAAAGTTTTTTTAAAAAGTCTCTCTCTTGGGGCTGAGGTTTTGGCTCAGTGGTAGAGCACTTGCCTAGCATGTGTGAGGCACTGGGTTCGATCCTTAGCACCACATAAAAATAAATAAAATAAAGGCGTTGTGTTCATCTACAACTAAAAAATATTTTTAAAAAAGTCTTTGTCTTGAGGAATGGACCATTTAAGGACAAAATAATGTGGAAATGGCTATAGCAACATGGATGTTATTGATGTTTTACTGTGTGTGGGTCCTGGGCTAAGTGACTTGTGTATCTGGTCCTTATGACTCCATGAAGAGTTACTACTGTTATTATTCCTGAAATACTGTTGAGGAAGCTGAAGTATAAAAACCTAGATAATTGCTCAACATCACATAGACACTAGACTGGCATAGCAAAGGTTGGAACCCAGGTCTTACTAAAGTAAAAGTCCATGCTAGGTGTGATTACACAAAACTTGTAGTATCCTATTCAATCATGCCTTCTTGCAGACTTTCTTTATGCAGAACAATATACAGCAAACAGCCTATTCAGACATTGTCACATGAATGTTGTGGTTAATTTTGTCAATTGGTCAACTATTGTTCTGGGTGTCTCGGCAAGGGATGAGATTAACATTTTAATTGGTAGAATAGAGCAAGTTGTTCCCCATAAAATGGGTGGGCCTTGTCCAACCAGTTGAAGGTCCAAATGGAACAAAAAAGATTAACCTTCCCCTAACTAAAAGGGACTTTTCCAGTAGATTGGCTTTGGACTTGGTAAAATCATCTTTCTTCCTGGATCTCTGCCTACTGGCTTTCATTGCAGATTATGACTTGCCAGTCTCCATACTCACATAATCCAATTCTTACAATAAATTTCCTTTGATAGGTAGATGTATCCAATTGATTCTGTTTCTCTGGAGAACCTTGACTAATAAAAATGTATTTCAAGAAACCCAAATAGAAAGAAGCAGTATTTAAATTATCACTAAGATTTGCAACACTGACAGACATTTTATACGAAAGTAGTCTTTCCTTCCCATGAATCATATTCCTGAAATAATGTGTTTCTAAAAACCATGAACAGATGATCCTGCTTGCTATATTTGATTTTGTCTTAGAGAAAAGACTAAAGGAAACATGTTTTAGTTTTTCCATTACCATTTTTCCATATTAGAAATGTAGACCTTCTATTGGTCTTGTACTACTACTGTATGGAATAAAATTATTTATCAGTTTAGTACAAATTGGCAGCCCTCATAAAACAATTGCTGACCCCAGGTAGCTTAGTTGGCAGACAGACAAGCTAAACCATTACAATACAATATGATATATGCTGTACGGGAGGCATGTCCCAAGTGCAGTGAGTACAAAGAAGTCTAAATCTACAGGAAAGTTGGGAAGATAGCCTTAGAAATAACAATTTTAATATAAAAAGTGAATTTTGACTTATTCCCTTATTAAACACTTATTCCATTTGGATCTTCACCTAAGAAAGGCACCACCCACCTTGTATCAACACAAAAGGAATCTTTAACTTACTTTTTCCCTTGCTACTTAGCCTTCTCAGCTTAGTTCCAGAATTAATAAGTATTCTATCTTAAAACCCATGAAGGTTAGGCACAGAAACGCATGATTTGGGAGGCTGAGGCAGGAGGATCACAAATTAGAGACCAGCAGTTTAGCTGAGGCCCTAAGCAACTTTGTGAGACCCTGCCTCAAATTTAAAAAGAAAACAAAAAGCAAAAACAGCGGGGTATGTGGCTCAGTGGTAAGTCCCTCTGTGTTTAATCCCCAGTACTTCCCCCACAAATACCCATGAAGAATTCATGTTTTCCTGGGCAATTTTTTTTTTTTCTCTTTCTGCCCTTTACAGAGTGGAAGGGTGGATTTCATGGTAGCATTTTGCTGAATTAAATTTTACATATCCAAAATTTGATCATGTCCCTTTTCCTCTCGTGCACTGCAGAGCAATAACGTCAGCCTCTGTCTCCAGTATCAGACCTACAGATAAAAATGATTCATATCTCCATTGGTTTTTCCACACTCAAATGCAATTAAGGAGTTTGAAATTGTTCAAAATATAAAGTTTTCCTCCTTTCCTGGATTAATTTTTTTGTGTGAGCCCTCCCTGGGAAGTTGTATTTAAGAGCTTGATCTTCACTGACATTAATGAGATTAACTGACATTAAGCAGCCCCTTTATGCCTATTTATTTAGTCAAGAGCAAACAATTGCTTCAATGCATGCAAGAACTTAGTGCTCAGACACTGAACTCCTTGCCAACTTGAGTCTTCTAGCATCTTTCTTGATTTCATTAGAATCTTTACTTAGAACACATTTTCACATCTGTTGTTAAGAAAGTAGAAATAATGGTCAGATTTTTAGCATAATTCTGTGGTGTGTATATAATATATATGTGTGTGTATGCATATATGTAATATATATGCGCATATATACAAATTTCATGATCATAAAAGAGTTTCTGTCCCTTGATGTCCTTTTTTCCCCCTCACAAAATGGCATTCTGAATGATGGCACTAGGAAGGAAGAGGAATTTTGAGCCAAGACAGATTTGTAACTTACTGACCAGGGATATACTGGGGAAGGTGTACATGTGGCATCTTGCTGTTTGGAATCACAACAGCTTGATGATGTCTTGTTAGGGTTAGGACAGTGGCCACAACAAAGATCAGTTTGTTTCATGCAGGGGTTGATGGCCAAAGGGGATCTGATTTGAAAGGGCAGAGCAGTTCTGGATGTTGTGAGGACTACATTATAAACCAAAGAGGTGTGTTTGTGAGGAGGTGAGATACACCACAGTCTGGTCCTGGAAATAAGGACAGTAGCTGGGAGACAGTGAGGACCCCAGGCAGCTTACCAAGGCTCAGAGCTGGGTTCTATTCTCACAGACTGAGAAAGGAGATAAGAATGGGCACCAAGGACCAATATGAACTTGGTCAGCTTCTAGATAGAAATAATGGCTCCTTGGTGTCACTTGGGCATCTGGGACTGTCTTTTCATCATGGGGCGTTTAGGTGAGCAGACAAGCATCATCCCCAGACGAGAACTGGTGGGAATTAAGTTTGGGTTTTGGAAAGTTAAAGGTCTAGACAACTGGGATGGAGCTCATATTTGGTGTAGAGTCCTAGTTGGAAATGACCTGAGAAATGAGAACCAGAGATTCAGAATGGAGGACAGTGATGGCAAGCTGACCATATGAGAGATGCTATCAATGCTTTCCAAGTTCCAGGTAATGGATGGCGTTGGTAGTATAATGGTGAGCATAGCTGCCTTCCAAGTTCCAGGTAACGTTTGCACTGATATCTTATTGCCCGGAATTTAAGCACATTGGCTACAATCACCTGCAGGAAAGACTGGGAGATATAGTTTTTTATTCCAAGTGGCAGTTTGCCCAAATAAAAATTTGAGAATTTGGGATTCTCTTAAGAAAACTTATACAGGGAGGCAGTTTTGTTTTTGTTTTTTATCACAATCTCCATGTTCTCTGTAAAACACAAAACAAAAACCAAATCCTGACTGCCACTTCTGCCATTTACTAGTAGTATGTCCACATGCAAATTAATTAACTCATATGACCCTCAGTCCCATCATCTGTAAAATGAACATCTGGCCCACAGTTTTGTGAAGAGTAAATAAATTTAATACATGTTGATCATACTAAATACATGTTGTTGTTTTTTTGTATGAAGCTGGTTATGCTTTTTCTTGACCATTTTCGTTTGCTATTTTCCTGGTATTATTTTTAATTCTTGGATCAAGATTACCCTGGGGCATCATTCTAGCTAGATGTTACCTAGGCAAACAAGAAAGGAAATCTATTTGATTCTACTCATCTAAAGTTCTGCGTCCCCCAGGAAGGGAGTTGGTAGTATAAAAAACATTATGTGAATTCTCAGTATTTAATAATTATAAGTTGCTCAGCAACTCTTGAAGAAATTTACTAATTTGGGTCTAAATTGGTTTACTCCTGAATGGTACCTGAAGAGAATTAAGTATGTCATCCAGAAAACAAAATTAAGGTTATAATTTATTAGTATTTTTTATGTGTCTGCCCTAAATTCAATTCACAGTATGTGGAACCTAACCACTACAGTACTTGCTATCTTACAGTAAAACATTTCTGGAAACATTTTTCTTTTTCATGTGACTGTCACCTGTTAGTCCTCATTGTAATCATGTACTCATGCCTTTGGCTCCAGCTCTTGTTTGCTAGTTTACTGTTAAACTTAGATTAGCTATGAACTCATGGCGAAGCTCAGTGGTTGAATGGGGCTTGATTGTTCTCCTTTGGACCTCTCTTTGCATTTTCTTTCTTATCTTGGTAACCATAGAAACTCGTTGGAAGGTGAAGTTGGACCAGATCCACAGTTGGCAGTGACAGTTGCATGAGTTGCATGCTTTGTGGATGATTTAATACAAAAGGTAAAGGGTTGAAGCCTGAACAGCAACTATTCTGGCTTTGAAGGAAGATGGTAGAAAGAGCATTTATTGCCTTTGTGCTTCGGAATCCTCTGAGCCCCTTCTCTTTCTCTACTTCAGGTCCCTTATGCCCACCCTGTTGGTCATTCTGTTCCATTTAGGTTCAACCGTCTTTGTCTACTTCTACTGATCTGGCTGTCTGTGTCCTCTCTCAAGGTGTGCATCAAATGTAAAATTTTGAAGTGAGAGCACCCGATTCTCAACATCCTGCTGTGTATTATGAAATAAAACCTACTCCTCAGAATTATTTTGAGGATAAAATGAAAAAAAGAAGAAATGTATTTGTGTGTATGCTTCTGGACATACAGTAGGTATTCTATAAATGTTGATCTATTTCCTTCTATATTCATCTTTGTCCCCTTACCAGTTCCATGTTCTTTTTACCTCTAAAACTTTACTACTCAAAGTGTGCGCCTGGACTAGCAACATGGTGAAAGCCCCGCCCAGAGATAGGAAATCAGAACCTACTCTTAACAACCTCTCAGATGAGCTGGAGAAGCACTCTCTAGAACAAAGACCTCCTAACTTTTCATACCCCCGTCCTGAAAGAAAAGGATCAAGGGCACCACTCATTGCATGCCCACTCTTGCCAGGTGCGATCTCCTGGCTGCATTTCCTTTCTCTTCACTCTGTGAGTTTGGCAATGTTATTGCCCCTTTACCTATGAGGAAATGGGGACTAGGGAAAGTTAACTCATTGGCCCAAGATTAAGCAGGAATGCTGCAGGGGAGACTCACACCCTGAATACTTTCTACTACTACAAAATCACTTGGGCCTACAGGTTTTTATGGCTTTAGGAGAAGACAGGAGGGGGCAAAGAAAATTAAAGCCAACAACCCCCCAAAGATAGAGACATATAAACAGGTAACTTTGGATTTTGTTGAATTCAATAGAGAATATCCTTGGATTGGGGATGTAGCTCAGCGGTACAGCACTTGCCTAGCATGCATGAGGCCCTGGGTTTGACCTCCAGCACCAGGAATGAACACTGCGTCCTTGATGACTGATTCCAGTGGTTCTCAATTCTTTTCCAAGTGGCTTGCCCTTTATTTGATATTGATATATATTTTGACACCTAAGAGAGGATAATAAAATATTTCACATATACAAAGTGGTTGTTTAATTTTCAGTTTAGTGAAATGATGTATCAGCTGAGTATAGCATCTAACTTGGCATGTGAGTGTTTTGCTTTGTTCTGAATTTTTTTCAGATCCATTTTTTTCTCTCAATTAGATTGTAAGATTAAGAGAAAACTGAGTCTGTCTTTCCCCTTCTCCCCTCCCGTCTCTTTCCCCTCCCTCTTCCTTTTCTTTCTTTCTATCCTCCTTCCTTCTTTTTACCCTCCTTCCTTTCTTCCACACAATTTTGTAATGGCAAGGAAACACACACACACACACACACACACACATTTCTGGAGTGGGAAATAAAATTCAATTTCCGGTTATCTATCTAACAATTTTGGTTCATTTGCTATCAAAGGTTTACATTTTATTGATGCTTCTTATTTGGGCAAGGAATCTATGCTGATCAATTTCATTTTAGATCAAGAGACAGTATCATATTTTTTCTTTTATACTCATTTTAATGTCTTAAATTTCTTATGCTAAGAATAAACTCCTGGTCAGGCATGGTGGGGCACACCTGTAATCCCAGTGTCTGGGGAGGCTGAAGAAGGAAAATCACCAAATTCAAAAACCAGCCTCAGCAACTTAGTGAGGCCCTAAGCAATTTAACAGGACCCTGTCTCAAAATAAAGCATAAAAAGGGCTGGAGATGTGGCTCATTGGTTAAGTGCCCCTAGGTTCAATCCCTGGTATGAAAATAAATAAATAACTCCCTAACTATGACTTTTGAAATGAGGAATACATGAAAACAGGTTTGCATTCCCTGTTAAAATAAAGAATTGGAAGTGATGAAACCTTTAAAAATTAACTGAGGGCTTGGAGGCATATCTCATTGGTAGAATTTGTGCTTAGCATGCTCAAGGCCTTGGGTTTGGTCCCCAGCACCAAAGTAAATAAATTTTAAAAAGTTAACTGAAATATTTGTTTCCAATGTAAATTTTAATAATTCTACCTGTCATTCCATAGGGATCAAGATAAATAAAATCTGGTAAATGTTTTTACCTTTCTAAAGTAAAATGTTTTACCTTTATAACATCCTGAAAAATATCTCTTCAAGTATCCAAGATATATACAATACTGTAAATTCAGATCCTTATTTGATCAATCAGAGTTCAAATTGGTGAACTGGAGCAGTTGACCAATTTTCCCACCCTTATAAGATTAATACACCAGACAACATTTCCTAATGAATCAGAAAAGGGATAATAACAAATTACTAAATGGAGCAAGTACTTAAAAAAACAAAAATAAAAAAAACCTCTCTACTTATTGAAGCTTATTAAGACATCATTCTGTAAGAGAAATCAGTTATCTGATTTTACCCACTGTGGACACCAAGACTGTGACTGTAAAAGCCAGGCAGTATCCCTCCATTCCAGATAGCTATCTGCTGTGGGGATGAATTTCAGTTCACAAACCTAGCTGTGCAGGAAGTATCACATGCCTTTATTTTATCCCAGCAACTGAAATCAGACTAGGAGACCTCTCCCCCACCCCCACCCCATCCTGAAGCAAAGCTGGGCCTTCACTCACTGTTGTGATTGGCTTTCATCTCAACAGACCCTGCTGAGATTCTGGGGAAACACTGACCATTCTAGTTCATGATAGTGATCCACCCTGGTTTCTACTTACATGCCTGTGTCTTATCAGATGGTCTGAGGGCTTAGCAGCTTCTGGACAATGCTAGTGATAGGAGACTCATGCGGGGTCCTGGGAGCCCCTGTGTCTGAGGTCTGTCTTCCTAAGAACACTACAGGTCTTCCTTGGGAGGCCTTAGGTCCTCTGGGCACTGCCACCATGCAATGCACATCCCTCTGCTAAGAGCCCATTGACTTCCATCCCTCATCCAGTCCCCAAGAGTTCTGTTTTCTCTCTTTTCTGCTTAAAAACTACTTTCCTCTGTCTTGTTCTGTACCAAGACACCAAGGGCTATGTTTACTGTAGACTTAGTTTATACAGAAAACTAGAAGGGTCCTCTGACTTCCTATGTACACTATCAGCTCTAAAAATTCCTGAGGGCAAAAATTATAAAGCATTTTCTTTCTTGCTGGAGACTGGATAAAAATGAGAGAATTGACTAAACTAGAATTTTAAAAATTCAGATATGGATCTATACCAGTCCCTTAAAGAAGATTTTGTTTGTTTGTTTGTTTGTTTTTAAGTGTGGAATTTTATAAAGATAATAGAGATACCTATGATTGATTCAGTTTACTCTAGAATAGAATCTCTGTGTACTTTGCTGTACTCTACACTAAATATATACAATTTCAATGTAAATGTTCAGTGCCTGCTGCAGCTGGGAGGACCTGGGAGCCTGGGTTCAGGTCTGATCTGCATTCCTTTCTTTTCTAGCTTCTGCCAATCCTCTTCCGTGTGTGTTCCCTGCTGACCTTGTCTCATATTGAGACATCAGTTTGTTCTAATAGGGCCCATTTACATTAGATTCTTAGCCTTTGCTAATGTTGGCTCTCAAAGTTTTCTTTAAATTCTGTGAAAAGACTTTATCTCTGCATTAACCCAGGAGGATTTTTCTATTCAATAGGCTGAAGGATGCCTGACACCTGCTATTCCTGGTAACCTGGGGGATTCAACAATGTACACTTCCCTTTGCCTCTAATCTGGGCACTCTTTGTCCCCTACTTTTATTGTGCATTTCCTCTCTTATTGCAGCTCATGGGAGGCATAATAAACTTCATGTGTTTATGAAGTTTATATTTCACAAATCTCCAAAACATTTATTTATAATAGCATTCAATAGTCCTCCTTCTGTATATCCCAGAGACATTGTTGTACATCATTCTTGCTATGATAAAGATTCTAGCAGGGGCTGGTGTTGTGGCTCAGTGGCAGAGCACTTGCCTAGCTTGTGTTAGGTACTGGGTTAGATTCTCAGCACCACATATAAATAAATAAAATAAAGGTCCATCAACAACTAAATTTTTTTTAAAAAAGATTATAGCTGCATTCACAGAAAATTGCTTCATTTTCAGGAAATTTTGTTGTGAAAATCTTAAGTGTCTTCCTTTTGCTAATTTAAATTCTTTATCAATTCTTTATCTTAAGTCTAGTTTATTAAGTCAAACACTTTTTTTTTGTTTTTGTTTGTGTTTTGGGTGATTTTGGTTTTGGGGATGGAACCAAGGGCAAGCAAGCACTGAATTGCTGATCTTTATACCTCTAGCCCCAGAGTTTTATAAATTATATCCTATTTTAAATTATTAAAGTTTTATAAATTATATCCTTCTTTAAAATAGGATATAATTTATATCTGGATATGCTGATAAAATTTCTGGTAAACTCTTTGGGTAGTGAAGAGTTGCTTGATAAGGTATCACTTTGCAGCGTGATGAATGAATTAATAATATAGGCTTAGAAACCAGACTGCATGGTTTTTTAATTCTACCTTCACAACTACTGTGTGATGTTGAACATACTACTTCAACTCACAGAGCCTCCATAAAATGAAGATGATAATAATATCTACTTTACAAGGCTGTTATAAGGATAGAGTTAGAAAATACACATAAAGAAATTGGGGAAATGCCTGACATGTTTAGTACTCAATAAGTTAATGGTAGCTATTATTAATATTTCTTTATAGAATGAGGCACCACTGGAAATGATCATGGTATGCAATTCATCCCACTAATTATGAGTAATTATTCCGTGTTCATTTGCTAAAAATCATTGTATATGATATATATGACATGTTTGCTTCTTATAATAACAGTGAAGCTTTAGAAAATCCACCATGTGTTATCAAACGTGATTGTCTTCCAGAGCTGTTGAGTATGATCTCAGTCATCAGAGTGGAAAATCTTACTATAGAATTATATGAAATACCCTTATGAGACTCTCTGTTACACACCCACCCACCAAACAATACCTACACATTCACACATGCATAGCAAAAAGTATGCATGCCTCAGCGTTTGCATACTAAAGAGCAAACAAGAAAACCTCTCTAAAAATGTAATTTAATTTTTCATAAGAATTTTTATTGTCATTTAGTACGTAGGCATTCAAATTTTACCATTGCTTTTTTTTTTTGTGATACTGTATTTTAACATAGCATCAATCAATCCTTTTGAAATGAAATGTATTTTCTTCTTTCTTAAATATCAATCCTAATAACAATGGAATCTATCATTCATTGACCAATGTCTTCATGCCTGTTCTTTCCTTGTATTAACTTGCAACACTTCTGTGAGATGGATAACCATTATTTTCATTTGAGTAATTTGCCTAAGGTTAATAGCCTGTGAGTGGTGGAGCCAAGATTTGATCCAGATAATCTGAATATGGCACTAACTTGTTTTATTATTGTACCATATCCTGCACTAAGATCTCTGTTAGTGAGATCTAACATCAAAATGCCTTGCTGGGATTTGCATTTGCCCCGGGGCTGAGTGTAACAAATAAATATCAGAAATGTGACTATATTCCAATGAACTTTTATACCATTTTTGTAAAGTATTTTATGTAGAAACATACCCTATGCAGTGAACATAGATTTTGTTCTCTAAGCTCGTTTTTCTTTTTTAATTTAAAACCAATTCTAAATTGGTATAGTGAAAAATAACTTTGTAAAGGAATGTGTTGAGTGAGGCTGTGAAAATCTAATGTTGTCTAGTATTTTATTTTTGAAATGTTTATAGATGTTGAATTTCCCAATTACAGGGGGGACAATTCTTCACTTTGCAAAAAAGATCCAGCATTTTCTAAGAATTTAATTATCACATTAACTTAACATGAACTCCCTACAGCTTTGTAAATATTACCCACTGTCTTCTGGCCACAGAATGAAAAACAAGTTGTCATTGAGTTACTGGCCTCAGGAATGTTGGGCTGATAGGGGAAAGTGTCCTCCCTTATTAATTCTAAGAAGCTTTTAAAAATGAATGGTGTATAAATGACCTATTGGATTGTACAGGAATTCCTTATCCTTTGCTTCATTGATCAGAACTCCAGCTGATAGACAACTGTTTGTTCTGTGAAGCTGGGAAGCCCATGAAAATTCCCCATGTTGTTCTTTTTCATATCTCAGGCTCAGGCCATGTGGGTAGATTTGTGATGGGATTTGATATTAGGCTAATAATTAAGATCTTTCCATATCTGCAAGCTTATTTGATATTGAATTCCCCTCATGATCATTCTTGTTGAAGGTCTGCCCTGTGCCTTTTAGAATGGCCCCACAGGTACCTGAGAGCTTATCATCATTTTTCAGGGAAGCCCCTAACTTCCTTCTGTTCTTCCCTTTCTTGTCTTCCTTCTTTCTCCATTCGTTCCTTTCTTTTTACGGGCTCCTTATAATGTCTGTTTTTTTTTTTTTTAATACTTCCTTTAGGGCCATACAAAAGAAATCCATTGTTTTGTACAATTAATTGGAGACAATTATTATTATCTATATCTACATCCATCAATCACATCAATCTAAGAATCACTCTATATTAAAGGTTATAAGTTCCTTTAGGCTTTTTCTGTGTGTGTGTGTGTGTATGCTGGAGATCAAATCCAGGACCACACATATCATAGACAAGCACTCTACTACTGAGCTCCACCTCATCCTAAACATTTTTTTTTTTTGTAAAACAATATAGCTAACATTTATTGAGTGCCTACTATGTATCGGACACTGTGTGCACCATTTCTAATCCTTATGATCCTGTCATGTGACTCAATAATACCTAATACTTATTCATCCTGTATAATTACCTCATGTAGGATATGGTAAACACAAATGTAGAACCTATAATAACAGTTGACACATAGTAACTTTCAATTGATATTAAATGTTATACTTCTGTAAGAATTTGGAGGTCTTCCACTCAACTTCAGTGTTCTTCCTTTATTCTTTTCTCCTTATATTTTTAACTTGATATGATTAACCTGAGGAAACCTTTTGACTCTTGGCGAACTAGTTCTCCCAGTTTTGTCTTAACCACATATTTTAGTCCTTAAAGCCATTCAGAAGAATACTCAAAGGTCAAAGATGAAGGTCTGCATTTTTCAAAAGCTTCAGATTATTCTGAGCCCAGTCTTCTTTGCACAGTTCTCTGAGGTCTGTTTCTTCCATGAAAGAAGCACTATTCTGAGTAAGAAGTAGGACCCCTGAGCAGTTGAGTTTCAGCTCTAATGGAAGACCACTATAAATATAACTCTACTTTGAGGTTCACCTATTAAAATTCATCTTGAAACACTGTAACTTTTCTGAACTCAATTAAGGGGAAGGGGAAAGAGTCAATGCCTTTGGTTGATCAGGTACAGGTCTGCTGGTAGCAGCTGCCACTCTAGCCTGAGCACTGGTGTAGAAAGGTGTTTATTGTTTAGGGAACATGATTTAGTAAAAAGGCATATGAATTTTACAGTTGGTCATCTAGGATACTGTGTTTTAGCTCAGCATCATTATTTTGCCCCTATAAGCATTAGCTTGGACTTTTGATCCAGTTTCATTTCTTTGAACAGTGCAAGGACTCATGGAACTGGTCTAAGTGGTTAGACAGACCTCGGCAACCAGACACTTGTGGCTGCTGATTTAGAATGTTCCTTTTTAGGGAGATGTTCTGGAATGAAGATGACACAGTTAGATTTACGGAATGTGTGAAGAAGCCTGCCAGAAAGAGATCTGGACTTTGATTCTTGGGAGCTATACAACCCCAAGTGGTGTTGAAAGCTGGTTTTGGCCTGCATACGATTGTGTCAGTTCTTAAGCTCTTTCTTTTCTAATTTTTCCTTATAACTTTCATTTCACATAGAGTTTACCTGCCTTTCAAAGCACACAAGGTCATCCCTTTTATCATCTGTGTGTGTCATCAAATGTCAGGACCAAGAGCAGAGGCCTGTTTTCCATGAAACAAAGGAAATGTAAGCATTTGAATTCCTGTCATGCCTGAGCCCCCTTCCCAGATCCCAGGAAGGGCCCTAGCAAGGTATTTATATTGTTAAAGGATAGAAGATACTTTATTTATTTATTCACAGTACTGAGGTTTGAACCCAGGGCCTCGGGGATGAGCAAGATCTCCACCACTGAGCTATACTCCCCAGCCCAATGGATACATTTTTTAAAACTGATAGAAGCATGACCCTTGTACAAATAAGATGAACATTGTCAAGTATCTTATTTAACTCATTAATTAATGAAGGAACATATAAAAAGTTTTATATGTATATTAAACAATATATCTAACTTCTTATATGTTTATGTGTTAATTAGGATTGCTGAGATACATTTACACATAGACCCAAGAGAAGTCAATATTCACAGAGCCATAATCAATTGTATCCTACAAGATAACATGCATATCTTTAGACAGCAATCATTTATATCACTATATGTTTTCTATAACTTCCTAAGTTGTAAAATGGCTAAAGAACAGAGGCTCCTACAGAGACAGAC
The DNA here is from genome assembly GCF_047511675.1 of Marmota flaviventris. NCBI lineage: Eukaryota > Metazoa > Chordata > Mammalia > Rodentia > Sciuridae > Marmota > Marmota flaviventris. The sequence continues at coordinate 84,641,156 of NC_092505.1, forward strand.
AACCAATATGCTAGATAAGACACTCAGTGACTTTTTTTTTTGGGGGGGGGGGGCGGGAGGAGTCCCTCTCAAACTCGTTCACATTTTTTTTTCTTAGCAATGTGGTCATATGTTTTTGCAAAAGATTAATTTTGCCCTAACTTTCCCCTCTGACTTGCCCTTTATAACTTCTTCCCTCATGGCCTTGGAGTGGCCATGAATGCTTTACAGATCCAGTTGTGGGACAATTGAGCTGGAAGTACATTTAGTGGAGATTGTATTTACATGGTTCACCTTCAGTAAAATGATTGCTGTCCGTTCCAATAGGAAATGGAATGGCTTCTAAGAATATTTCTCCCAATTTTTGTGCTGCCTCACATGTCATTCTTCACCCAAAGGAGAACAGAATCAGAATTCTTAAGATGTGTTTATGTTCCACAACACCACTGGAGGCAATTAAAAATGTTAGGAGCCAGAAATTCGTCTGTTGAAAATTTTTCAAATGTTATAGATCATTCTTTAAAAAGCTTGATTGATGAGCTTTCCCCAAATTTGATAACATCCTAAATATTTATATGACCTTATCAATATGAGTTGTGAAGCTTAAATAAGTTTTGAAATATACCAATAATAAAACGCAAGAAACCAAAATACTGAATTATTTTTCTATTTCATTATAGAAAATATTATAAAATGCCTTTCAAATGAACTGATGAAAGAATATACAGACAAAAATGTAGCAGATGTCAAGTGGTGGTGCATGCCTGTAATCCCAGAGGCTTGGGAGGCTGAGGCAGGAGGATCTTGAGTTCAAAGCCAGCCTCAGCAAAAGCAAGGCACTAAGCAATTCAAGGAGACCCTGTCTCTAAATAAAATACAAAATAGGGCTGGGGATGTGGCTCAGTGGTAGAGCATCCCTGGGTTGACTCCTCAGTACTGTAAAGGAAAAAAAAATGTACCAGATAAATATTGTGTTATGGAGGACTACCAGGTAGTTAATTATTAAAAAAAATATTGTTGCATTTTGGATCTTGTGATATTTGTGACTTCTCAGCTTTCAGAATTTATAGTTGTCATTTATTTTCCTATTCTAAATAAATATTCATGTTAACACTTTTTCTTTCTTTTTCAAGCTTTCAGTTGTCCACATCTGACAGCAGACACAGTCTCCTGCTTCTGTCTGACCAAGCTTACAGTCAATAAATGTTGATTTCATCAGATAGTCACAGGAATGTGTATTGGACAGCTGTAGCTTTTGCTCACCCAGAACACATGCTTTCCTCTGGAAATAACACTTTTATGTTCTACGGGAACCTGCTTTTTTTCCACTTTATTTCCCCCCTCTACTTTAACCCATGTAGTTTGATAGGGGTGACATCATGCTCCTAGTTCCAGGATTGAGCCCCTGACTCAGGCCTTACAAATCAGTCAGCCTTAGGATTTTTGATGAACAATGGAAGAAGAGTCCTCTCTTTCTACTAATGATGCTGCACTTCACCAGCATTAAGTCTGTAAATGGTGACTTAGGAAGAAAGTCCCTGACATTGAAGCCAAGTCAGCCAAGGGGTAGAGGGAGAGAGATTCCTAATGAATTGCTTGAGTATTTATATTAATCACAGTTGAAGGTAGGTTTTCTTGACTTTTTCATTTAGATGTGTGCCAATACATTTTCTTTTTTAATTTTTTCCAGTTTGAACTTTTTTTTTTTTTTTTTGCAATTGAAAACTTCTAGTTAATATAAGAAAAAAATGTTCCTGAGCAGGGGCATTTTGTGAAGATTAATCTAGTCACCAATAGTTTACAGAAAGCAAGATGTGGCAGTGGAATAGAAAAGAAAGAAAGCACCCAGGAAGAATTAAAAGGACTTGATAGCCAGGATTGGTGGGTCTGTTGTCCCAGCTATTCAGGAGACTAAAGGAGAAGGATTTCCTGAGCCCAGGAGGTTAAGACCAACCTGGGCAACGTGGCAAGACCCTGTCTCAAACAAAGAGGGCTTGGTAATTAGAACAAGAAGAGAAAACAAAAATGACTGGAATTTTGAGGCTGACTTAAGATGTGAATGGAGGCACCACTGATAGAAATCTGTGAGTCAGAAAAGGCACTGTGTTCCCCTTTGCCCCAGGGGCAAATCACATTTATTTTTAGGCTTTGAGTTTGAGGCGATGATAAATAAATCAAGTGGAACTATTTAGGAGATAGTTAAAATGTACAATTAAACCCCAGGAGAAAACTTAAGATCCAAAACATAATAAGTGAATGTCCTGCCAAGATGGATCAGTGTGATCTGAGGGAGAGGTCAGTCTGTAACAGGATGAGCAATGGGCCCATACACAAGACCGTCCCAAGGAGCAGGGCTAGGAATGAATCAGGTTGTTTCTCAGCCAGATATCTAGTCTCCACACACTGCAGTCCAGGAAGCAAAGTCTGTGCATTGGAGACATGCCACTTGGGTAGGCACAGCTGCTCTAAAGTACCCGGCAAGCCTGGAGTTGAGTATTTGAAGATTTTGTGGGAAGTGGTTATAGAGAAGAAAGGGGTGAGGAGGGAAGATAAAAGAGATGGGAGGATGCTAGAAAATTCTTGAAATTCAAACAGAGAACTTTTCAAATAGGGGATCATGAAGAGCAGAGAAGGCAGAGAGACTAGGTGAGCATCACTGGAGAATGTAGATGCACCCGAATGCAGGAGGTGGAACTAGATTCCACCCAAAGTGAAAAGACGTCATAAAAGTAGAATCAGTAGGTGGAGACCAGAAGTTTGGCAAAGAAAGAGGAGAGGGGCAGGGTGGTATAAAAACAGAGCGACTTAGCCTGGGTTGTTTGTTTTATTCTGGGGCTGAGAAGCTTGATTCAGAGGGTAAGCAAAAGGGAAAGGCCAGTGGATCAGAACAGAGTAAAGCTACTGGGTGGGGGTGGGGGGAATTTAACAGAATAAGGAAGGAGGCAAGATCAACAGTGGGGGAGAAAGCAGGTGGCAAAGGTAGCATGCATTAAGTGTCTGAAACTGGTGGAGAGAATGAAAGAAGGAGTGTAAAGAGAGATGCTTGGAGGCAGAATAGACAGAAGAGGAAGCACCTCTCCTGTTGCGAGCATAGGTAAGACAGTAACTCGAGGTGTCTGCTATATTCAACAGACTCCGATGAATCAAATTACAGTGTGGATGTCCAAATTGCTTTTCTCCCCATGAGACTTCACAGAAGATTATGTTACTGAAAACTGATGTTTGAGCTAGGAAAAAAAAATTAAAAGGATACAAGTCAGCTACATGCTTTAGCTTTGTAACTTTCCATGAAAATAGGGCAATTGTTCATGTTGTCATGACAAGTAGATAGTGCCAACCTATCATGACATAGTACGTACAATACAACTTGTCATCTCTTATGCTGACTTAATTGACATGATATAAATTTCATAACTGTGTGCTGTGAAATTTATACTCCATTCTCTGGGAGGATCCCAGAAAAGCCAATTATCAAGTTTGGCAGCTTTGTGAGTAATAACTTCTTCCAGACAAGAAGAAAGACTTGTTATGAATCAGAGGCAGAGCCAGGAGGAAGTCCACCCTTCCTTCTCACTCTCAGATCAAACTACTAGAAGGAAGAAACCTGTTGGGAAGCAAGTCCTTGAGGCTTGTCTGATAAAGGTTGTTGCCGTCAGTCACCCTGCTCTCCCCACCTTCTCTCCCCTTTCTCAAATTATTCTTCAAGTCTAATCCTGTTCCTTCCTGGCACCCTCTGTGCTCTTGGACACACTCCATTTTGAATCTATAGAAGAAAATAAAAAAGCAGTGGCAGGACTGGGCGGGCAGGTGAGTGAAGCAGGGCGTGACTCCCTTATTAAGACCTTCATACTTAAAGACAGTTACTTCAAAGAAGCCTGAGCAAGGGAACCCCAAGAAGTCCAAGCCTATGCATGTAAGGGCAAAAGAGTGTGGGAAAACATAATTATTTCTTGCTGGAACCATCTCAAGCATCATGGATTAGTGATGACAGAGTTGAATTTGATCCTGTGACTATGACAGATGAGATGGTCCAGAGTGAAGAGGTCCTAATAAATGGACCAAGATCCAACTTGTGGATCTCTGCTGCAATCCATCAATATGTCCTCTTGGTTTATCTCTACCCAGGTCTACCTAGGTCTAGGTCATCGTTGTCTCTCTCCTGGACTCCAGCAATACCCTTCTTCCAAGACTTCCTCAGTACCCCCTTCCTTTCCCCTCCACCCCAATCCATTCTCCACATACCAGCCATCAAAATCTCCTTTAATAATTATTCAGATCAGGTTGCTCCTCAGCTCCAAACCCTTCAACACCCTCCTTGGCACTTAAAATAAAAACAATTTCCTTTCATACCTCTCTCCTCTTTTCTTCCTCTTGTCCCCTGTTCACTGTGCTCCAGCTGCACTGTTATTGGTCTCCTGGAATACCCTCAGCTCCTCCTGCTGCCCTTAATGCTCTTTGGAGCAAAGACTAAAGCATGAGACCCAAACCACCTTGCTGATTCTTTCCTTGGTCCTCCCACCATTCTTATCTAAAATAGTCCCCTTCCTCATAGTTTCTCTGTTTGGTGCAGGTTCAATATCTCCTCTAAAATTATTCTGTTTATTTGTTCACATTTTTATTGTTTGTTAGCCTCTGCTTAGAGGCCCTGTATATGAGGGTAGGGGCTTGTCTGTTTTGTTCACCATTTATTATCATCATCCAAACAATGCCTTTCACATATCAGACATTTGATAAAAATTTTTTTCAGTAGATGCATAAATGAATGAATGAAGTTGATTTTTTTTTCTAACAGTCCTGTGAGATAGGCAGAGAAAATGTTCTTAACATTTTCTAAAGTTATATTTTACAGAGGATCTAAACTTGTGAAAGTCATGAAAGGGGCAGAACCCAGGTCTTCTATTTTCCCTAGGTGTTTCTTTCTGTTTAATAGTCTATAAACAATTAGTCTTAACCATCTTAGAAGAAGGAAGAAGGAGGAAACAGAGCACTTAGAAAGAAGGTTAAATGTCACACTACATACACATTTGCATTCACAAAAGCATGGCCAAAGACAAACAAAGGAGGGTTCCTGGTCACTCTGTTTGATCCCTCCGATCTCTCCATTGAATCCCTGCAGAGCACAGGCGGAGGAAGCACGATTGCATGGTGGTTCAAAGTATGCACTTTGGAAGGAGACGAACCTGGGTTCCACTCCAAATTCTATAACTTACTCTGTGTGTATCTTTAAATAAATTAATTATCTTTTTATGAGACTCAATCTCCTGTCTTTTTAAACAGGAATAGCACCACCAAGCCTTTAAAGTTCTTTGAGGGATTAAATGACAGATGTATCTAATGTTTGGTGTCATAAGGTAAAGGAGTTTAACTTTCCAACTCTGCATTCCTCCACTAATAATTTTGGAAGAGTTTTCCTAGCATATAGTACTGACAAGCCTTCAATGATCAACCAGCCAAACTACTTATTTCATATGACCTTTGGGCAGCATTTGCAACCCAAACCATAATAGTCTTGTTTGCTACTCTTTATGCTCATTGTTTACCTCACAAGGCACAGAAATCTCCATTTTCCTCCTGATCCTTTTCTTGGTCAGAACAGAAGCCAACAGAAGCCAGAGGATCTCCTTGAGGCAGATAGGATTACGTAGATAAGGGCAGGACCTATGTGGTCCTGGTGTCCTCCTCAAAGCCTACTTGCTATGAGATTTGAGTCAGTTACTTTCTCTCACTGAGTCTTAGTTCCACCATATGTAAAATAAGGATAATGATAGGGTTATCATAAGGATTAAGTAAAATAATTCACATAAAATTGCCTGCAACATGGCAAACACTCAGTATAGATTTGTTTCTAAACTTGTATTAGAAGTTATTTTATTAGAGCAAATTAAATTTCATATATGTATGATTACGTCAAAATGAACCCAACTATTATGTGTAACTATAAAACAATAATAAAAGCATAAAATAAAAATAAAAATAAGATAGTGTGATTAAAGTAATGAATTGTGATGTAAGATTTCTATTATTTATTAAAATTACAGATCACAGAATTGTTTCTAGACTTTGTTACTAGCAAAAACAATAAAAAGAGTTTTTATTTTTTTGGGGGGGGAACCCAGGATTGAATACAGGGGCACTCAGCCACTGAGCCACATCTCCAGTCCTATTTTGTATTTTGTTTAGGGACAGGGTCTCACTGAGTTGCTTACTGCCTTGCATTTGCTGAGGTTGGCTTTGAGCTCTTGATCCTCCTGCCTCAGCCTCCCGAGTTACTGGGATTACAGGCATGTGCCACCATGCCCAGCCATGGGTTATTTTTTTAAAAAGTTATTTTGTAGTAAAATCCTCAGCAACTTAGTGGGATTCTGTCTCAAAATAAAAAAGGACTGGGGAGGTTGCTCAGTGATAAAGTGCCCTGAGTTAAATCCCCAGTAACCCCCTCCCCAACAAAAGTTAAAGTTTTTCCCCCCAGCGGAAGACAGTTTTGTTTATATAACACTATATAATATATATAATAATATTCCACTAACCTTGAAAAAATACAAAAATGCATAGGGCTAAGGAAATATATTAATCACCATTGAATATTAGTAGTCAGAAGAGCAGTAAAACATTATGAATTGACTGGTAACTTAAGTCCTCTATCACATGTGTGGTACTGTAAAGGAAAACCATGGGACTGCATTTTATTAAGTACTAGTACAAAAAATGAGTTATAGGGGCAGGGAGTGTAGTTTAGTGATAGAACACATGCTTAGCATACATACTGCCCTGGACTCAAACTCAGTACTAGAAAAAAAAAAAAAAAAAAGCTTAGAATACATTTCCACATAGTCTATACAGAGTAAATATAAAAGTGCTCATAAAATAAATTTGAATTGATTTCTCTGTAGGGAGTGACAGCATATGTAGCCAAACAGATATTTCAGTAAAAACTAGTGCAAGTTATAGGAGTAAATTATTGCATTCGAAGGAATGTCAATGTCATAGCCATGCAGACAATTGGATGGAATAGTTCACAGAATGTTAGTATATAGAAAGCTACAGGGAAATAAATTGCATCCAGTGGAAACCAGCCATGCAATTAATACCACATAAAAGGGCCTCACAGTGCTTGACTCTTTGTCCTTAGAACCCAGAAAACCTTTTCCTTTAATCCCTACCAATAGTAAGCCCAAGCCCCTTTTTGTTGCTAAATTCTGATAGGTCTCTTCATCACTGAGCATCATCATACAACAAATAGGGCCAATACATAAAAACAACAAACCCAAGACCTATTTACCACTCTCTTTTGCTTTACTTGACTATGAACTCACTGCTTTCAATCTTAATGCTTCTTTAAGTATTTGTAATTTTTTTGGTTGTTGCAAGATCTGAACACTTTTGGCAACTCTAGTATGTTCTTTTTCTCAAAGTCTTAAAACACTAAACTGCCTCCAATATCAGAGGATGGAATCGAGGGTCTTGCTCATACTAGGCAAGTACTCGACCACTGAGCTACACTCCCAGTATTTATTTATTATTTATTGCTTTCAAACCATGAATTATGCCACAAAACAAAACAAAAGCCCCATACTACAAAGTATTTCAGGGCTAGTATAAACTTTACTGGTTAACTTTGTGATATAATTGTTATAAGATAACCCTAAAAGGTGTTTTATGTTCTGCACCCCACTGTAAGAAGAGTATGGTAATACTCTCCTAATTTGTTGTCATTCATTACACTCCTGGCCTCCTGGTGCTGGCATTTTTATTTGTAGTAGTTAATTTGACATGGAAAATTTCTGGATACCTTTTTTAGTGGAAAAATACATAGTATACATTATATGATAGCTTCAATCATTTATGCACATATGCACAATTTAAACCTCAGAGCAGTTCTTTTCCAATGGTAGCCTAGTAACCTAAACATTACTATAATTTATTTCAGTGCTTTAAAAAATGTGGCCCTTGAAACACCTGCATCCGAATCCCTTAGTGTGCTCGTTAAAAATCCAGGATCATGGTCACTGTTCCCTTTCCCCCCTCCAAAGTCTGCTGAATTGGAATGTCATTTTTAAAAGGGTTCCCTGTTGATCCCAGGCCCACCAAAGTCTGACAGGGCATTTCCCTTTGGAGTATCTTTTTTCTCCCCTATATTTTGATAAGCATGTAAAGACAGCTGAAGGGATGATCTTCCTTTGTGTCATTTGCCCAGATGACACATCCAATTTGGGCTCTGCTGGAATTCTCAGGTTCCTTAACCTCTTGGACTTGGACTTTGACTTGTTATTTGCTTCAGCACTTCCTCCTTATGTGATTTCCTCCTTAAACAGTTCTCTCCAGACAGTCACCCATTCCCTTATTCATTCTCTCTCTCTCTCTCTCTCGCTTTCTCTCTCTCTCTCTCTCACACACACACACACCATTGGCTGCTTTTCCCAGTACACTCCCTTTATTCTGACTCACCTGTGGTGCAAGATATAGAATTCTCTGTGGGTAAGTGGGGCCACCTGCTTGGGCAGGCTTTTTCCTTGGCTCAGACAAGTCATGTCTCAGAAGGGGTAGCTTGGAAACATATTTCAGATAGCCTCCTCACTCAGGGAGTAAGATCTTAGATATTCCAAAGGCAGACAACTCAGGGATACATGTTTCCTCCAGAAAACATAAATTAGATATCAGTGGTTTGGAGTATGGATATTCTTTTGTGATTGAAGAATTTCCACAGTGTAGAGATATACAACCCACTCTTTATCCCAAATTCAGAACAATTTGTGTGTGTGTGTGTGTGTGTGTGTGTGTGTGTGTGTGTGTCAGGGTGGGATACGGGGGGGGATTGAACACAGATGCCTTCTAACCCTGTAACCCAGCTACACCCCCAGCTCTTTTTATTTTTGGACAAGGTCTGCCTCACTAAGTTGTCCAGGCTAGCTTTGAACTTAAAATCTTCCTGCATCAGTCTCCCTAATAGCTAGGTTTATAAGCATGTACCACTGCACCCTGCTCAGATGAAAGTCTAAATTTCTGTGGTGTGTTCTCTGAGTTAGTCCCATTTTTTTTTAAACACATTACCTAAGGTAATCAGAATATTGAGGGAAGAGCAAGGAAAGTGTGCTCTGAATTTAGACTGATGTGCCACTTGGGCATGAAAGGGTTTGAGATGATTTTATCAGCAATGTGGAAGGTACAGTAGAGTCACCTAAATTCTTTGGCTCTAGAAGTAGGAACTTTCATTGCAGATATTAATAAGTATTAGTGGGGTTGACTTAGATGTTGATAAATGAATTTTGTTATATAGCTGTGAGTTTGTATTTGAACTGTAACTACACAGGACATCATCCCATAGGCTATTCATATAGTCATGAATGCAAGTTGGCCCATTCAAATATGGAAAGAAGATATTGGAACTTCTAACTACTGATATAGAATATTATAAATATTTACTTTTGTGGGTGTGTGTAGTGCTAGGGATTCAACCCAGGGCCTCACACAGAGTAGGCAAGTGTTCTACCACTGAGCTATATCCCCAGCCCTAAATGTTTACTTCCCTATTTTTTTCAATTAACAGTGCCTGAATAGAATTTATTATTATTATTTATTATTATTATTATTTGTAACAGGGATTGAACCCAGGGGCACTTAACCACTAAGCCACATCCCCAACCCTTTTTAAATTTTTTATTTTGAAACAGGGTCTCACTAAGTTGCTTAGGGTCTTGCTAAGTTGCTGAGGCTGGCCTTGAACTTGTGATCCTCCTACTTCAGCCTCACGAGCCCATGGGATTACAGGCATGTGCTACCATGCCTAGTTAAATATGATTTATTTTTAAATATGTTTTTTGAAGGTGTACTGTTAACAATTTTTTACTGACTAGGATGCATAAACAAAATATCAATATACTACTGGCCCTTAGAGCAATTGTTGAGCAGAATAAACGAGATTTCAGTTTGCTAAACAATCTCTCAATGGTGTGCTATTTACTTGTCATACACCTCCTGGTTTGGTGGTTAGGAGTGTGAAACTGTGAGGAAGGAATAATCTGCTGCTGGAATTAAGGAACTGCAGAGAAAGCCACTGCGACATGGCGTGGTCATCTGCTTCCCTGGCTCCCCTTTCATGAGGTGGGGGTTAGCTGGAACTGGCTTAGGAGTCAAACACACTAAGCTGGACTCTGAACCCTACATCTTACTAACTTTGTAATTTAGTGAAAGTAACTTTAACATGGTGGAGCCTCAATTCTTCACTTGTATGATATATTTGTTGTAAGAACAAATGAAATAATGTAAATAAAGCACCTACCATAGACCTGGCACATAGTAGCTACTCAGCAAGTGATGTCTCCTTTGCTTCCTTGATTACTCACTTGTAGACTTCCTTATTTCTATTGAGAGCATCACCAAGTCTATAAGATACAGCCAAGAAAAATCCTTGAGAACCACATGGTTTAGGAACAACATAGTCACAAGCCTTGCCAAATTAAAAACAAAAACGAGATAATTAATAATGAAAGGGAACCATGACAGATGGTAGTCTAAAAAGGAGCTTATGACCCACACCCAGAGCTTGATCCTCCACACCAGAGAAGGGAAAGGGGTGCAGCCCCAATCTCTGGTGCCCGCCTCTGCTGGCCTGCAGGTAGGCGCTGAAGAGGCAAGAAGCCCTCTGGTGCTGGTCTCGGTTGGTTTACCACCTGCTTGCTCACCCTGGCATTTGTCAATAGCCCTAGCTGGGCAGGCAGGGCGTGTTTGACACCAACAATGGTGGGGACACTATTGGGCCATCAGTGGCCTCTTTCCAGGCTTGTTGAATACCACTGCTATGACTTGGTGACTCGTGACACTTTCTTTCTGGCCCATTGCAGCCAGGGATATTTCCCCATTCAGCTCGTTATAATCCAAGGTGAAGGAGGATACAGAGGGCCAGTGTGCCTGAGGTGATTTAAGTTCATTATACTTAATGAGTTTAAAAAAGGTCACTGGATTGCTCCCCTTTACCCCCAAAGCATAATTTAGAAATAAAACCTGTCATAGGCTATATAAGTCCTAAAGCTATCCAGGTTCTAATCTCTAGTACCTGGGAATGTTATCTTCCATATTTTTGTAGATGCAAGTAAGTTAGAAGGTCTCAAGATAGAAAGATTATCCTGGATTATCCAGATGAACCCTAAAGGCAATCACAAGAGCCCTTTTAAGAAAGAGACAGAAGGAGTTTGGACACTGCAGAAGGCAAGGTGAACACTGAAGCCAAATGCTATGCTGGTTTTGAAGATGGAGAAAAGGGCCAGGAAAGAAGGAATGTAAGGAATGCTGCTCTCAGGCTGGAAAAAGCAACAAAATAGCTGCCCCACTAGAGCCCAGGAGGCTGTACTGCCTGCCAACCTTCAGCCCAGTGAAATGGAGTTTGGGCTTCTCACCTTCACAGGGCAAAGAAGAAACTGGGTGTTGTTCCAACACCAAAGCAGCTACAGGAAACTAATACAAAACTTTATATGCAATGCATTTATTTTCCCCAACCAAGATTCTGCTTCAGAGAAGGGAACTTGTCTCCCTTTCTCATCTCCCTTTGGGAAAACATGATTAGCAGAGTTAAGAGTCAATTCTGTGTTCATTCCTTCAAATACCCCCATTCCTCTGAGGGTTCCTTTGCTTCTTTTGGTGATGGGGACTGAACCCAGGCCTCCCAAGGACTAAGCATGCATCTACTGAGTACAACCCAGCCTCACTGCTGAGGTTTATTTATAAACAATATGAAAATAAAGCTTTGGACAGAAGCTTCTAGCCCAGGCACAGCCTACCTCTAGAACTTCTCAGAGTCCATAATCTTGCTTTGGTCTAATTCTAAATCGGTTCCATCTGTTAAAGCCCACCAACAAAACCCCTCATCTCCATCTCACACTGAGGTCCAGATAGTATCCCAGAATTTTTCTTAAATTCCTTCCCCACATCATAGATACTCAATAATTTTTGTGGTTGTTAGAAGTTGATCTAGGGCATTTCCAGTTTTTGCTCACCACTTGCCCTTTAAAGAAGTGCTCAGGGTCACTTTGACCTTGTGGTGAAGTCCTTGGAGAAACTGCAGATAAAATTGAAGGTCTATTCTTAATCTTCACTTTTATCTTGTCCTTTTACTATCCATAGCAATGGGTTTGGTGTATTCCCTAGAATGCATGCCCAGGGAGTCCCAAAGTCACAAGGTTATTTTATTTATTTTCTTAGCATAAGTTTGATTATTGGCCCATTTCCCACTGGTTCTCTGTACCATGGATGGAGCTATTTGTGTTAATTTAAACTAAGCGCATCAAAATGTTAGTGGTTAAGCACTTTGGGCTTTGTTCCTTTTCTTTTTGGAAAAAATCTTTAACTCTTTTAATTGTGGTACAACACATGTAACATAAAACTTACCAAATTAACGATTTCTAAATGTACATTTCATTAATGCTAAGTGCATTCACAGGACTGTGCCACAGAACTCCAACAGTGAAACATTTTTACAACAATACGGTTCTAGGTAGAAATATGGATATTTTTTGTTGTTTTGGTATAAAAAAGTTAAAATTCCTCAAATGTTGTGAATTTAGCCAATTGGAAAATTTTGGTGGAGGGAATTAACAGTTGGGAAATAGGAGACTAGAAATTAGAAATAGGGAATTTGGGAGGCTGAATTTTGGAGATGGGTTAGGTTGTAGCATTATACATGATTATTTTTTTCTTATATTTTAAATTTGATGGCTCTTCTGTACTTGTAGTTACCAGAAATGAAATAAAGGAAACAGAATGTGAAAGCTGTCAGAATCAAAATAAAGTCAATTGTGTCAACAAGTGAGTAAGTAAAGCCAAGAGGTTATGAAGGAAAAGTTCTTACTCATGACTTCCTGATAGGAACGGTCACAAAAGGCTCTGCTGGAACCACAAGCTTACAAAGAGGTCACCACAACCTTATACAAAAAGTACTTCTGCCATTTGGAGTGGTGGTGCACTCCTGGAATGACTGGGCAGAAGGATCCAAAGTTCAAGGCCAGCCTGAACAACCTAGTGAGACCCTGTCTCAAAAACAAAAAGGGCTGGGGATGTACTCAATGTTAGAGCACTCCTGGGTTCCATTCCCCGCCCCTCTCTCTCTCTCTCTCTCTCACACACACACACACACACACACCGTACTTCTACAAGAACATCTACCCAGCAGTTGTCTTCATCCTCCAACTAATGCCATTTTTGTTTTAAATTATTGTGGTTAAGGATTATTGTTTTGAAATATCTGATGTAATCCTGCTCATTTCTGTTTTTAAAAACATCCCCTTGCTTCAACTTCCTTAAATACACCCATAGTTTATTATGACAGTGTATTCCCATTCCAATGCTCAGCAAAGCTATTTACAAATGAATATTATTATTCGTTGGGGAATATATTTTGTTTTCCTCCCCAGCCTAACAGAAAACAGTACAGCTTCCTGGCAAAAATCAAATGCACTGTCATAATGGCAGTACAACAAAAGGTTACTTTTAGACATACTTTTGTAAGGAACTTTCCTGGTAGTACCCAAGATGAATCAATTTCAGAAGTTTAAACATGAAAGGTTCAAAGAAGCTGCTGACAATTGAGGCTCCTTGTGGCTATCCAGTTAATTTAGATCTTGCTAGTATTCCTAGATTGGCTGACTCCTGGTACACCTTGTCCCACACATAGAACCACAGATTAAAGCATCCTTTGGCGCCCCCATATGCTAAATGAAAGGAATTGCACTTTTTAAAACTAATTTCACTGTGCTGGACTCAGTATGAAGTTTAGAGAGTATCTGTGATTTAGAGGAATAAGAAACCCATTTTTTCAAAACTATACACCATTAATTTCTTTAAAAAATTTTGTTACAATGTAAACATATACTTGTGTTTTTGATACTAGGATTCAAGATTGAGTTAATATACTTGTAAAATAAGTTGTGTGAAATTTGTATATATGTGTTTGTATCAAATTCTCCTGGTTGTATCAGAAGGAGAGTAGCTTGGGATGATATACATAAAAGTGCTTTGATTATGACATGATTGCCAGAAGAAAATAGAGTCAGGAAGTCCTGGCTTAATCAAAGGAGGTGAAGTGCTTCATAATAATGGTTTGGTCAATTATTAACAGCAATGACAGTCAACACTTACAAGGCACTCACCATGTGCCAGCCCCTGATCTCAGCACTTTTTGTGCATATTATCTCACTTCTCTGTGAAGTAGGTACAACCACTTTCTCTATTTTAAAGTCTAGGAAATGGAGGCAGAGAGAGATTTAGTAACTTCAATGTCACAGTTAGGTTAAGTAGCAAGCCAAGATTTGAATTTGACTTATCATTTTGGCTCAGAGTCCAGGGTTATTAGATATTACTGCATCTAGCATTAAGATAATAGAAGTAATAGCTTCCATTTATTGAGCAATTACTGTGTATGGTAAGTGCCTAATGTGCTTCATCTTATTTAATCCTCACACTAATTTTATGAAGGAGGTATTGATTACTTCATCTTAGAAATCAGGAACCTGATCTCAAGGAAGTTAAGTACCATGTCCAAGATCACACAGCTGTTCAGTAGATGAATCTAGATCTGTCTGATTCCAGATCCCCATTTCTTAATCACATAATCAGGTGGCTTTTTAAAGCATTACCTAATCACCATGTGATGAGACGAAAAAATTTACTACAGTCTTTTAACTGAAATGCTTGAGATTGGAAGTATTTCAAATTTCATATTGAGGGGGCTTTGGAATATTTGCACATGCATAATGAAATATTTTGGGGATGGAACCCAAATCTAAATAAGAAATTCATTTATATTTCATATGTACCTTAACATAACCCGAAGTTAATTTTATACAGTATTTTTAATGCACCTGTATTTGACTGCAACTGTCACATGGGGTCAGGTGTGGAATTTTCTGCTTATGGCATCGATGAGTGCTTGAAAATTTTAGATTTTGGAGCATTTGGATTTCAGACTTTTGAATCAGGGATATTTAACCTCTACAGTAAAATAGTGGTCAGAATAGGTGAAATTCACCTCCACAGGCCCTCACTCTTCAAAGAAATCTTGACTGTTTTAATGCTAAATACAGTACCCATTTCTTGCCCTTTTCAAGAAAAACAATTTTTTCTTGATCTTTATGAGAAATCATTATCTACTAAGGAGGCCTACAATGCTACAATGTCCTTTTGTAACTTTTGTCCTTTAGTACCTTTTGTGAATAGACAAAATGGGTCCAAACTATCATATCTTTTGATATATTGCACCTGTTTTTTCAAATTTTCATTCTGGCCTCCAGATGTCAGACTGTTATTTCTGTACATTTCCTCTGGTAACCCATTTTCTCACCTCTCGTATCAACATGGTGGGTATAACTAAGATGGAAAAACAAAAAACAAACTAAGACAAGAGAACTGAGAAAATAGGAATGACCTATGAAGAAAGAACCACTTTAAAAGAGGTTGTGAGTTTCATTCCTATGGTTAAAGGTAGGAGGCCTAGTAAACAAACTGTGTTCAATCTATCTAAATTCTTTGGATAATTTTTTTTTTTTGTGTGTGTGTGTGTACTGCCTTTCTTATCTGTATTCTAGATACCTGAAATAGCTGGATAGCAGGATTCTGAAAAGATGAAGTATTATCATACAAGGGAGTAAAATGACTGTTTTGACTTCATGGCCGATTATGGGATATATAATATTTAACATCTGATCACACATTTAATTGAGGAATTGCAAAACCATTTTCTTTAGAGTTTTAAACATAAACATTTATCTTCTAATTTTGCCATGATCACTTCCACTTCATTTTCCTGAGTGGTTGAAAACTGCTCTCTGCTCTCTGAAGTCTTGTGCTAGTCTGAGTGTGCTCTTTCTGTAGCAGGAGATGGATCACGTGTTCAGCTACTACTCAATGGTCATCTATTTTGTGCCCTTTGTAACTTTTATCCCTGGTTCAACAGCCAGATATCTTTCCATTCTGAGGACATCTCAGGTGACAGAGGTGACCTCATGAAGCATGGGGTGCAGAGGACACAAAGGCTCCCACTGGGGAAAAGGGAGGGGAAGATCGGGACTGGTGATCTAGGTTGGAAACAGGACCTTGATTGTTTCAGAGAGTGATTGGCCCCTGAGCAGCCTGGGACCAGGTTGCAGCACTTTTCTCAGGTCTCTTGCTGTAGGCCGGGCTGTTTCAAATAAGCAGCCAGACCCTTGGGAGGCCAGATCCAGGGGAACAGGGTTTGAGTTTTCTACACACCAGGACTGCTGGTTTCTAGCCCAATACCCCACACTTCTCTGTAGTCTTTTCTGTAGAAATGTCAGTTAAGCATTTTTTTTTTTTTTTTTTTTGGTTTAATGACTCTAGTTAATTTAGGAGGTAAACAGAATTTATTAGAGTGTGTTAAATCATTATTGAAGATCTACAGGCTGTTTTCCACAAAGCAGCCAGAGCAATGTCAAACCAATACAAGGCATTTCAAGTCTCTCCTCACTAAAAACTTTTCATCATCCTTGAATGAAGTCCTTTCAGGCCCTGCACATTCTGGTCTTGGCCACCCTGCCTCACCTCTGCAGCCCTCCTCCTCTCAGTCTGGGCCTCAGGCACTCTTCTTCCCTATTGTGGTTCTAAGCACCAAGCACTCTCCCATCTCAGGCCCTTTGAACTTCCCTCACATGCTGTGTTAGTCACTGTGACACAATACTTGAGAAAACCAACTTCAAGGAGGGAAGAGTTTTTTTTTTTAATATTATTTTTTAGTTTTAGATAGACACAATATCTTGATTTTATTTTTATGTGGTGCTGAGAATCGAACCTAATGCCTCATGCATGCTAGACAAGCATGCTATCACTTGAACCACATCCCCAACCCCGGAAGAGTTATTTTGGCTCATGGTTTTAGAGTTTTCAGTCCTTGGTTGGTTGGCTGGCTCCATTGTTTTTAGGCCTGTGGCAAGGTAGAAATATGGCAGAAGGGCATGGTGGAAGAAAGCTGCTCACCTCCTGGAATCCAGGAAGCAGAGAAAGAAAGAGAGAGAGGGTGAGGAGAGGGGAGAGGCATGCTAGGGACAAGATATAGTCCCCAAGGGCAGGCCCTCAAGGACTCCCTTCTTTCAACTAGGTCCCACCTCCTACAGTTTCCTCCACATCCAATAGTCCAATCAGCTGTGAATACATCAATGTAATCCACTGGTGAGTTTGGAGCCCTCAAGATCCAATCACTTCCCCAAAGCCCACCTCTGAATGTTGCTGCACTGGGAACCCAGCCCTCAACACATGGGCCTTTCATGGACATTCTACATCCAAACCAGAACACCTGCCTAAGAAGCTCTTTGCCAGCATTTTGCATAGTCTACCTGCTCAATCCATGCAGATACTTTTACCTGTTTATCAACTCTTTCTTCAACTAGAATGTCAACTGCCTGATAGCAGGACTTTATTGCCACATCTCCAGGCTCTCAAGGTAATAGATAGCTCCAGGAACTAAAGTTGCAGAACTGAGGGTGATCTCTCCATGGCGCTGGAATTGAAGAGTGGAATGGAATATATTAAAATTTTTTTCTGAATGATATGTCAAGGTCATTGTATTGTCATTTGTAACTAATTAAAATAAAAAAAAAAGTTTACATTAAATTTTTTTTTTCTAAAAAAGCATTAAATAGCAAAAAATACAGTCAACAATTATGGTGTTGAGATCTAGGAGAGGGTGGAAGTTCAGGATGTTAATACATCATTTGATCACTTTTATAATTTAGAAGAGGCAGTAATAAGGCTGAGCTAGAAGTGTCAGATCCAAATCTAGGACACGGAAAGGATAAGTGTCCTGCTAAATTACACCTGTCCCCACTTCTTTCACTGCAATTATAGCTTGAAAATGGACTAAAAGTAAACCATTTTTTCCCGATCCTGTGGGCAGCCTGGAAAATCCCAATAAAATGATCTGATCCTATGCTGCCAGAAGCCTTAAAGGAAGAAATGAAAATGACATCTGGAGGATTATGATACTACGGTTGCCCTTAAAATTTCCTTATAAATAAATTTTCAACTTACATTAGACTTTGTCAGTTAAAGATCCATTTTGGAAATTCTGGGGTCACTAATAAAAGAAATCTAAAAGAATATATCTTTCACACAAACAGGAAAAATACCATAAAAACAAGATGAAACAAAACCAAGCAATCCCTACACAAGAAGGCAAAAGAGGGGAGCAAGAAAAAGGAACCCAAAGCCAGCACACAGATAGAGGCTTTGCGGTAATATAGTAAACATAACAGTAACATTAACTATAAATGGACTCAGTGCTCTAGTTAAAAAGCTGTATGATTGCAGTCACATATATATGAATGTTATATATATTTATAATAAATATATTTTTTCAAGCAATATACATAAAGTATAAAGATGATAAGATATAGAAAGACTGAAAGTAAAATACCAATCCCTCCCATCTCCCCAGTTTGTTTTAAAATGGGAGCAGCTGTGTGTGTGTGTGTGTGTGTGTGTGTGTGTGTGTGTGTGTTTTAGTACTGGGGATTGAACCCAGTGGTGCTCTACTGAGTCACATTCCCAGCCTTTTTAAAAAATTTTTTATTTTGAGACAGAGTCTCACAAAGTTGTTTAGGGTCTCACTAAATTGTTAAGGCTGGCTTTAAACTTGCAATCTTCCTGCCTCAACATCCTTCCAGCCACTGTGCCTGGCTACAGCTATATATTAATATCAGATAAAAAAGAATTTAGGAAGAGAGCAGTGATAGAATTAATGGGCTTTACTTCATAATGGTAAAAAGATTAAACTCACCAAAGAAGACATGGCAGTTCTATATATGTGTATGTGCATTTTTTTTTTTTTTCAGTGCTGGGGATCAAATCCAGAGCACAGCGCATGCTAGGCAAGTGCTCTACCACTGAGTTACATCCCCAGCCCTTTGATCAGTAAAATATTTGATAAAATTCAACATCTGTCCCTAATTTGGAAAAATATTTTTAAAAACTAGGATTAGAAAAGAACATTTTTAGGATAAGGCATAGCTAAAACAAAACAAAAACTAATGAAATGTTAAAAGCTTTCTCTTTTAGACCAGTGTGTTTATTGTGTTTTTTATTTTCTATAGCTTATGATGTGCTGACATCTCGAAAATCTTCCTAGCTATGGAGAAACTGTCCTCACTGAGCTGGACAGTTCCTAAAATTAGTAGACAATAGACAACTGGCTGAACATGGTGGTGTGCACCAGTAGTTCTCAGCTACTTTGGAGGTTGAGGCAAGAGGATAGTTTGAGTCCGGGTGTTTGAGGCCAGCCTGGGTAACATACCCTGTTTCAAAAAAAAAAAAAAGACAACTTAATTGGGAATACGCAAGTCAACCACCCCTGTGTTAGTTAGGCTTTCATCAAATACCTGATATGATCAACTTAATAAGGGAAAGGTTTATTTTGGCTCATGGTTTCAGCCTATGTGCTCTTGGCCCTGGTGCTTTGGGCCTGTGGTAGAACAGTACATCAGAGTAGCAGTTCATGGCAGAAGAAGCCTGTTAATTGCATGGCAGCCAGGAGAGAGAGAGGAGAGAGAAAGGTCTAGGGGTCCCAATATCCCTTCAAAGGCATTCTCCCAATGGCCTAACTTCCTCCCTCGAAAGGCCCTAACTTCCTAAAGGCTCCTCACTCCCAGTTGTGCCACAGGCTGGGACCAAGCCTTCAACACACGGGCCTTTGGGAATCTTCAAGATCCATACTATAGCGACTCCTTTTTATCTAACACTCATGTGTCACAAGCATATTTCCCTGGCTTCAATATACTGAGAGCCAGGTATTGGGCAAGTAGGTAGCTCCCTATCGCTCAAAGTCTGCTGTGTACTATTCAAATTAGCCAAATCCTATGTGTGGTACTGGATATTCACAGAGCCCCGTGCATACAGAGCCCATGCTCTGCCACAGAGCTATACCCCCACTGTAGCTAGTCTTCCACGATTCCCCGTCCCCTGCCTGGCGTTTCTTAAGGAAAATCCCAATAAAGGCTCTGGCCTAGGCTTTTGCCTTACTCCTGCTTCTGTCCCTCACCAAATCTGGTGCTCTTTACTGGTTCTAGGTGACATGGTGTGTTCCCTTCTCCTGGTGAATCTATTCTTTCAATGGCATTAACCACTCTGTGTTGTTACCGCCATAAATTAAAATCCAATGGGTACAAATGAGACAATTAGGAGAATACAAAGGTGCCTACTATTACGTTTCATTAATAATTTTAGCTGAGTCCGAGAAAAATCAGTTAGATAAAAAAAAGAAATAAGATGTATAATACTCAATATTCATGAGGAATTGGTTACCCAATAACAAAATCTACAGATGTGTAAGTCCCTTATATAAAATGCCATAGTATTTTCATATAACTTATACGCATCCTTACCTGTACTTTAATTCTCCTTCTTTTTTCTTCCATTACTTTATTTATTTATTTATTTAAAGAGAACCATTTTTTTTCAGTTGTTGATGAACCTTTATTTTATTTACTTATTCATATGTGGTACTGAGAATCAAACCCAGTGTCTCACACGTGCAAGGCAAGCACTCTACCGCTGAGCTACAACTCCAGCCCCTCTTCCATTACTTTAAATCATCTTTAAATTACTTAATACCTGATATAATCTAAATTCTGGGTAGATAGTTGTATTGTTGAGGGGAAAAAAAGTAGAAAGTCCGTACGTGTTCAGTATAGATGAAAATTTTTTTTGAATATATTTTTTAAATTAAAAATTTTTTTTGTAGTGGTAGATGGACAGAATGCCTTTATTTTATTTGTTTACTTTTATGTGGTGCTGAGGATCACACGTGCCAGGCGAGTGCTCTACTGCAGAGCCACAACCCCAGCCCTCTTTTGAATACTTTTGATCAGTGGTTGGTTGAATTCATGGAAGTGGAACTCATGGATATTGAAGGTCTGTATAAGGATTGAAAAGAAAGAAATGAAGCATTCATCAATATTACTATTATTATTATTATCATTATTGAGAACTGGCTATGTGAAAGAATAAATGGCAGTCTTAGAGCTAGAGGGAGCTACCTAGTAGCCTGGCAACTGGCCCTGGGAATATTGAGGCCAGGAGAGATATGCTTGGTATGTGAGAGTGAGATAAAGGGAATTGCTATTGTTTGAATCTTGAATGTCCTCCAAATGTACAAGGAGTGTAGTTCAGTGATAGAACACTCATCTAGCATGCATGAAGTCCTAGGTTTGATCCCCAGTACAGGGGGGGGGGGGAAGATTGGATTATGACAGAAAATCTGAAAGAACTTGTGAATGCATTATTATAAAAGCAATTTTAATAGTGGATACAAGTTAATATAAAAATTAATTGCATTGCTACATATCCACAATCAATATTTAGAAAATGAAGTAATATACCATTCAAAATAGCATTTACTTTTAGATCTTAAATTGTTTTGAGAATCTTTGTGAAGAAATCTGTAAAACTTGAAAGAAAATAAAGGCAAATTAAATGTTTATGGATTTGATGACCCAATGTTTAAAAAATGTTAATTCTCTTTAAACTACTATTAACTTTCACCTGTAATCCTAGTGAAAAATAGCAACACCATTTTTCTGTGTGTGAATGTAAAACTTGACAAGCTAATGGTTAATTTATATGGAAAAGCACAGGGCTGGAAATAGCCAAGATACTTTAAATCAAGAAGACCAATGTGGGGAGACTTGCTCTATTTGATTCTAAGGCTTAAAATCATTAATAATTATAAAACATTGTTTTGGTTCAAGGATGGAGAAATGAAGATAATAGAGTTGAAGCATTCATACATATGCTTATGAATTGATTATTATTATAAGGGAGGCAATGCAGAGTATTAGGAAAAGGACTATCTTTTAAATAAAAGGTACAAAGGCAAATGAACCATAAATGAAAGATGACGAAGAGGAGGCGAAGGGAAGGAAGAGAAGAAGGATGCAGAAAAGGGAAAAAAAGAAAGAAACTGGATCCATATTGTACATCACGACAAAAGTTAATTTTAGGTGGAAAGTAGAACTCAATGTCAAATGCAAAACAATAAGCTTTTTAAAGAGAATCTAGGAGAATATATATAGCAAAAGATATTTTAAAATAAGGCACATGGAAAAAAAGATAGCTAAAATTTACTTACATGTGTCAGAAGACACAGTAAGTCACAGCAAGAGAAGGAAAAAGAAAATCACAGAGAGGGAGAACACACTTGAAACACGTCTAATAGGGAAAGGGCCATATTCCAAATATAAAAAGACCTTCCACAATTCAATAGGGGAAAATAAGAAAGACACCCTCATGGAAAATGGAAAAGAATTGGACAAAGCACAAGACAGAATATCTGAATGGACAATAAATATATGTAAAGGCATTTAGACTCATTAGTAATTAAGATCATGCAAATTAAAACTACCGAGAGGTACAATTACATACTGATTAGACTGGGTAAACTTAAATTGTAATCATAAAAAGTTGACTGAGATGTGGAACAATGGAAACTTTCACATACTGCTGGGAGGGGGTGAGGTGGTGAATTGATGCTCCCATTTTAGAAAACTATCATTATCTTGTAAAGTTGTAGATTTGTATATTCTGTTACTAAAAAATACCTTTCCTAAGACAATATCCTATAGAAATGTGTGATTATGTATATCAGGAAAACATGTACAAGAGTGTTTATAGCAGTATGAATTAAAATAGCTTCAAATTAGCAACAAACTAAATACTCATTAATAATGGAAGAAATAAATAAATTATGATATATTCATAAAATGAAATACTATACAGCAAGAAAAAGTGAAGGAACAACAACCACCATATGGACATAGATGAATTTTATGTAATAATTTGAATAAAAGAAGCTAGATGCAAAAAAACACATATTTAGATGTATTCCATTTAAAATAAGGTAAAAATTGTGTGAATGACTATTCAAAAATAGTCAAAACTAAATTACATAGGTTGAGGATTCATATTGGGATGGTAGAACTATAAAGTAAAGCCAGGAAATGATTACAGCAGTCCTCCCTTATCCATGGGGTAATAGGTTCCAAGTCCCACAGTGAATGCCTGGAGCTGTGAATATTACTGAACCCTGTATGTATTATGCTTTCTCCCATGTACATGTATAATTACTTTATAAATTAGGTGTAGTGAGAGATTAACAATAACAATATTACAATGGAAGAATCATAACAACGTACTATAATAAAACTTAAGCAAATGTGGTCTCTGTCAGAATAAACTGTTTTACTGCACATACCTTCCTGTGGTGATGGGGGCTAACACCATGCCCAGGTGATGAGGTGAGCGAGGAGAATGTGAGATGCAGCAGGTGGGCACTGTGATGGAGCAATTGGGCCACTGTGTGATGTTTTCTCAAACTCTACCTCTGTGGTACCACAGCAGCCCATCTAATAACTGAGCTGGTTACCAAGAGACTCCTGGGTGGTTAGTGACTGCAGTGCACATATGCTGGACAAAGGGACGATTCACATCTCTGGTGGGACAGTGTGAGATTTCATCATGCTTCGCAGAAAGGTGCACAATTAAAAACTTGTGGATTGTTTATTTCTGGTATTCTTCACTTAATATTTTTGGATCACAGTTGACTGCAGGTAATTAAAATGGTGAAAAGTGAAATCTTGTATAAGACAGGAGTCTATTGCCCTATCAAATTCAGAAGGGTTGTTAGCACAGGGGTGAGTTCCTAGAATTTTTGCCTAGTGTCCAGAAGGTAGTAAGCTGCAAATACATTCCAGTCCACAACTACACTGATGATTACAATAGTTTGACACCTTCAGCGGGTATTGAATGGAATTCTCTTATTATATTGCAGGCATGGCTGGGTGTGGTGGCTCACTCCTGTAATCTCAGTGGCTTGGGAGGCTGAGACAGGAGAATCGCGAGTTCAAAGCCAGCCTCAGAAAGGGTGAGGCACTAAGCAACTCAGTTAGACCCTGTCTCTAATTAAAAATACAAAACAGGGCTGGAGACGTGGTTCAGAGTGCCCCTGAGTTCAATCCCCAGTAACCCCCCCCCAAAAAAAAAATTCCCCTAATACAGTCATGAAATGAAAAATCCTGGGGGAATGATATATGATATTCAGGATGGATAGAGGAGTGCAATTAATCTGGAGTATGCAGGATCCCATCTGGAAGGACTGATGGTATCTAAAGAGGCTCTGTCTAGTTCAAGGATCCCATTTGATACAAAATAGGGAGTTATGGTGTTGGTACCAAATAAAACTTGGTGCATTTCATAATTTCTCATCAGACTCATCTTGCATAGGAGGTAATCATTCAACCTACATATTTTAGGATACTTTTGATTTCAGATGTTTATATATTGTGCATATAGTTGAATAGATATGTATCACTACTGAATTATATATTTAATCTGTACATGTTTTGTGTTTCTCTTCACATAATTTTTAGTCAAAATGATTCATTAAATGTGTATCTAAAAAGGGTTTTGTTTGCATCCCTTGAATAATTTCAAATTAAATAAATAAATTCACATTTGAGGAAAAAAATCTTTGATAGATCAGGGTTTTCTGATTGTTAGTTCAGAAACTTGGATCAACAGTCACCTCATCCCTGAGGATCATGGTCTAATTAATCATGCAGATTAATTTCCCCAGCTGGAGTGGTGAAGCCAGAGCACAGGATGCACAGTATGAGGTGTCCCTAGCCCCAAGAAATGAAAGAGACATGGAATTTTTGAAACTGGGATGCAGGATTCAAGCTGTACCTGTGCTGCTCATAACCTAAAACTAAATAGAGGATTAAATCAAAGCTAATGACAACATAGATGTTAAACGAGTACTTATAGTAGCTTTTAGGTTATAAGGTCCATAAAAGACATCTTATCAGTGTTGCTAAAATACCTGGTATTTTCTTTTTTCCTTACTGATTTTTTCCCCTTAATTCTCTTGAGGCCTATAATTTTCTGTGAGCTTCAGAACATATAGAAACAAGTTGGTTTTACTTGGGGCAAGTAGGGGTGTGGCAGTATGGATGTGGGAGGAAAAAAAATAGTATTCACCTTAATGTGGTTATTGTTGGAGTTTAACTCAGACGTGATGATGGAAATAATGAGAACAATAATAATGGCTTTAAACATGATTTGGCAGCAATTTTATTTGTTGTATCATAAAATGGCTGGCCCATGATAGCTGTATATGAAGATTAGGAATAAATTTTGTAAGTGTGCTCAGGAAGCATGCATGCTAATCCCATTATCTGATAACAGGATTTGTGTCCATACCTCCCACATGCAGCACAAGTAACCCACCCTTTTAGTATCGCTGTGAAATGCAATTTGTGTGCAGATGAAAAGTTTACAGAACATGGGCCCATGCCATGATGCTCAACAAAGCCGGCGCACTGTGTGGCAAGGTTTCTGAACCTGACCCCTGTCGCTCCTGTGGACTCCCTCCTTATTGATTTCCGTCCCTTGGCCAAGCTGGCTTTGTGGTGGTCCGCATCGACCCAGAAACTTTGAAAAATGAGCTAATCAAATTGGCGCAGCAGAGATCCACCCTGAATTTCTAGGAGGTTTAGAGACTTGCCACACACAGAAAGTCTGAGGAGATGACTGGGTCAAGCAGGGGGGTGGCGGAATGTAAGGGATAAGGAGGCAAAATGATCAGAAGGATCATTAATTATTTGACAGACACGTCCACAAAGATAGGTAAAGCTCAAACCAAAGGCATGTGTTTGAGGGATTATGGCATAGGTGCTGCTTTTAAAATAAAGTCCTTCTATTCATATTTTAAGGCTTTGGTTCACATGGTCTGCCTACCTTCCTTTTTGATAGCGCTCACAATAACTGGCATAAATCTTCACATAAATATACCAAGAGCAACAGATGTTAGTGACAGAAGCTGCTGCGAAAATATGGAAAAGAATACACTATTCTATGGCTTGCAAGGGCAGAAGCACAGATTCACACTTTATATTCCAGAAAAAAAGATTAATTCACACATTGACATGTGAATTTTGTTCTTCCCAACCAGCCAATGAAGAAGGGAAAGTTATTTTAATTGAGGATATTTATGTCAATCTTTGCTCATCATAAAACATGATTGTGGTTTAAATAATGTATTATTATTCAAGATACAATATATTTAGCAATTATTACAGAGCAAATAGTTAGGAGAGAAAATATTAAATCCTAAGGATAGTGAGAAACTTGGTTTTAGGGACTCTGTGGGTACCTGGTGGGGAAATATGCTATGCTAGGTCTTTTTATTTCCATATGCATTTTGGAATTGGATTGTCTATTTCTACATATAAACCTGTTAGAAACTTGCTCAGGAATGTGCTGGCTCTGTAGGTCTATTCGGCAAGAAATTGATATCTGGAATAGTATTGAGCATGCTACCAGTTGACCTCAGTATGTTTATTTAGTTCTTTCATTTTTCTTAACAATGTTTTACACTTTTCAGTGTACAGCTTTTGCTCTGTTTGTTAGACTTACCCCTAAATGTCTTGTGTTTTTGATGGTATTATAAATAATTCTGCTTTTATATTCAATTTTCAATTCTTCACTGCTAATATGTAGACTCACGACTTACCTTTTTAATAGTGATCTTTATCCTGCAAATTTGCAAAAATCATGATTTCTACATGTTTTGAAATCTACATGTTTTGAAATGTTATATTTTATTTGCCGTTCAGTTGTTCCCCACACTACCTCCCCCTTTAGATTTTTTTCTTTTTTAAAGTTTTTATTTGTTCTTTTCAGTTACATATCAAAAGACAGTAGAATGTATTTTGACTTATTATACATACACGGGGTATAACTTCCTTCTTGTGGTTGTACATGATGTGGTTGTACACTGATTGTGTATTTATATTGAATATAGAAAAGTTATACTGATTCATTCTCTTTAGTAGATTTTTTAGGATTTTCCTATATAGAAAATTGTGGCTTCTAAAAATTGAGAGATTTCTTTATTTCCAATATGTATGCCTTTTTTGTTTCTTACTTTATCCTATGATCTCCTTTATGATACAGAATAGCAGCAATGAGAGTGGACATCCTTGTCTTGTTCTTGGTCTTAAATGGATAATGTTCAACCTTTTATCATAAGTACGATTATTAATTGTAAATTTTTTTGTAGAAGTACTTTATCAATTTCTACCTTAGGATGTTGGAAAAAGAAGAGCAAATTAGGCATAAAGTAAGCAGAGCAAAGGGAAAAACTAAAGTCAAGAGCAGAAATCAGTAAAATAGGAAACAAAAGCAATAGAGAAAAATCATTGAAATCAAAATCAGGTTATTTGAGGATATCCTTAATATTGATAAACATCTAGTTAGAGTGAGGGGGAAAAAAAGAGAAGATGTGAATGGTCAATGTCAGGTATAAAATAGGGGCTATTACTACCAGCCCTACAGACATTAAAAGGATAATAAATTGAACATCACATACAACTTTAGGCACATAAATTTGGCAAACTAGGTGAAATAGGCAAGTTCCTTGTGGATACAAAATTTAAAGCTCATGAAAGAAGAAACTAGCAAATTAAATATTCCTGTGTATATTGATACATGTAGTGAAAGCCTTCCTATGTGAAATATTTTTTATTTGTTCTTGTGTCACTTTTAGTAAGTTATGTTTTTCAAGGAATTTGTCCATATCATCTAAATTATCAAATTTATTGGGCTAAGTTATTCATTGCATCCTTTAAATTAATTTTAAGATATAAATGGTATTTGTAGTGATATTTCCTCTTTCATTCCTGGATATTATAACTTGTGTTCTATCTTCTATATTGCATGTCTGTTTTCTGCTACATTCATGTTTGTTTTTATGTTTATTATTTTGTTTTTTCAATTTTCTTTGCAATATTTTGCTTTTCTTTACCTAGCTCCTTGAGAATGAATGCTTAGATAATTGATTTTTCAATCTCTTTTCTAATTTAAGTATTTAAATATATA
The DNA here is from genome assembly GCF_047511675.1 of Marmota flaviventris. Taxonomy (NCBI): domain Eukaryota; kingdom Metazoa; phylum Chordata; class Mammalia; order Rodentia; family Sciuridae; genus Marmota; species Marmota flaviventris. The sequence continues at coordinate 84,669,059 of NC_092505.1, forward strand.
AATTTCTTGTATAAGTCTGGTTTTGTATGCAACCTATATGTTTTTAAATGTTATATTGCATTTATTTTTTAGTTGAAAATATTTTTAAATTACCAGTGTCTATTGTTGTTTGATCCATGGGTTATTTAAATCTGTGCGGTTTAGTTTCTAAGCATATAGCTAATCTCCAACTAATCATTTTTGTTATTTATTTCTAGTTATATCCCTCTGTGGTCAGAGAGAACATATTCTGATTTAACATTTTAAAATTTGCTAAGACTTGCTTTAAGGAAGAATAGATAGCCTGGGTACAATTTGTATTCTGCATTTGTGGGGGCAGTTACTAAATCCATGGTTACTAAATTCAGTTTGTTCATCAAGAACATAAAATAGTATAGATCTTTACTGACTTTTTGCTTTTGTCTTTCTGTTCTTTTAATACCAAGACAAGTGTTAAAAAAACTCTTACTGATTGTAGCTTTTTTTCTCTTCTTAATTCTGTCAATTTTTGCTTTAAAAAATCCTGAGGCTTCATTATTAGGTAATAATAGATTTTAACTGATCATATCTTTCTGGTGATTGTCCTTTACCTTATGGCAGAGTGTTCCTTTTATCTTCAATAATATTTCTTGTTTTAAGCTCTATTTTATCTGATGAAGTATATTCCAAACATATCACTCTTTTATCTAAAGACAGAATGATTGAAAGTAAAAACATGGAAAAAGATACACAGCTTTCTTTTGGTTAGTATTAACTTGACATGTTTCCCCATTCTTTCACTTTCAATCATTTTGTATCTTTTATTAAAGTTGTCTTTCATAAATAACACATATGTATGTTTGAAAATTCAGACAGATAATATTTGTTTTTAAATTGGAAGCATTTGGGGCTGGGGTTGTGGCTCAGCGGTAGAGCGCTTGCCTAGCACGTGTCAGGCCCTGGGTTCGATCCTCAGCACCACATACAAACAAAGATGTTGTGTCCGCCGGGAAAAAAAAATTAAAATTCTTTAAAAATAAATAAATAAATAATTAAATAAAATAAAGGTATTGTGTCCAACTACAATAAAAAATATTTAAAAAAATTGGAAACATTCATCTCTTTACATTTAATGAGATTACTGATATAATTGGATATGTGCTTACTGTCTTATTTTATAGCTTTCCATTTTTTTCATCTGTTCAGTTAGTTTACATTTATCTTGCCTTTTAAAAACTAATCTTTATTTTCAGAATGCATTTTGGTTTCAGAAAAACTGAGCAGATGGTACAGAGTTCCTATATACCTAGCCTCTGCCCCTTGATTCCCCTGTTGTTAGCATCATACATTAGTGTTATATTGGTATAATTAATGATCAATATTGATATGTTATTACTGAATTTCATAGGCTCTGAAAGTATACTTAGTTTTTGTCTAATGTAATTTTTCTGTTTCAGGATCTCATCCAGGATACCTCATCACAGTTGTCATGTTCCTTTATTCTTCTTGATAGTCCCTGTTTTTAATGACTTCAGCAATTTTAAGGCATACCAGTCAGGTATGGTGTAGGATGCCCCTCTATTGTAACTTACTGTATTTTTTTAAAAATGATTAGGCTGCTGTTAAAAGGTTTTAGAAAGGGCCACTGTCATCATATAATATCAAGTACTATCAATATGTTTTATGACTGTTGAAGTTGACCTTGCTCTCCTGGTTGAAAGAGTGTTTATCAAGTTTCATAAAAATATTCTTTTCTCACTTCCTTTCCTTACTTTCTCTACTGTTCTTTGAAAGAAAGTTTCTTATACATAGACTTTGCTCCTCTTCCTTTAGGATGGAGTACCTATGTAATTTATTTGAAATTCCTTTGTATTGGACATTTGTTTCTTTTTGCTTGTGTTCATTTATTCATTGGTTTATTTATATCAGTATGGGCTCACAGATATTCAACATTTAATATTTTGGGCTACAACCCAGTACTACTTCATTTATTTTGTTGCATAAATTGTTCTAGCTTTGGCCATTGGGAGCTCTTTCAGTTGATTCCTATGTCCTTTTGAAATATTCCCATCAGTGTGTGTGCACGCACTTGTGTGTGCATTTGAACTCTTTCTTTCTGGCATTACAAGTTGCTCCAGGTTCCTCTTGTATATTTGCTGTCCTTGTCCCAGTTAGTCTTTTCTCTGAGAAGTCCTTCTGAGTTCTTTTTATTTTATTGGAAGTTGATATTAAAGATCAAGATCTGGGTGCTAGGGGTGTTCATTGCTTCTAGGATGTTGTTTCTTTTAGGCCTTCTCAGATAACACAATGAAGATATATATATTTCTAAAGAACAGGACAATAGATAAGCTGAGATTTTTTTAGCACATGCCAACAGAACTTCTTTTGCAATTTCTTTTCTCCAATCTTCCTCAACCCAATGAACAAGTACAGATGGTATTCAGTTCAGAGGTGGTTTAACAATTCCAAACACAGTGTTTCTCATCAGGTTTTAAAAGCTGTTTATAAAAGTTTTATTCTACTATTTCTACTTTTAAATGAATCAAGCATTTCTAAACATATAGATGGACTAGATATTCTACATGAGAACTTGTCCACTATGTGTACAACACTAGTAAATAAAATTGCACATGTTGCAATGATTGTAATCTTCAGAACATTCCAACTTTACTTACTTTTCTCTGACTTTTGTGCTATTATTGTAATTATCTATCAATTATTTTCCCATAAGGCAATTTTTTATTGTGTTACATAGTAAATATTCACTAATATTCACCACACTTTATCCTCTTTATTATTATTAATTCCTTCTTGCACCTTTGTGCTTCCATCTGGGATCATGTGCCTTCTGTCTGAAGACTACCTGTTAGCATTTCCCTTAATGCGTGTCTGCTGGTGAAGAATTCAGTTAATTTTTGTATGTCCAAAACTACATTTTGCTTTTATCCTTGAAGGATATTTTTAGTGAATATAAAAGGCCATGCTATTGTTATTTTCTCTTAGCACATAGTTTTTTGACTTTCATGGTTTCTGTTAAGGAGATGGTTGTTTGTTTTACTGTTGCTCCTCTGAAGATAATGTCTTTTTTTCTTTCTGGGTGCTTTTAAAATGTGCTCCTTGTCTTTGGTTTACAACTGTTTTACTCTGATGTACTTTCCTTTGTACTTATTCTGATTTGGATTCATAGGATTTCTTGAATGTATGGTTTGAATTGTCAGGGGCTAGAAGGAAATTCTCCTTCAAAGAATAGCCTGACATTTACAAAAAACAGCCCCCTGGGAGACATCCTGCAGCTACCTATCTCCCTGGAACATCCTGCGGTTATCAGGATCATCAGACATCTTGCAGCTGGCAGTTTTACCACCCACATCCAGCAATTGCTGATTAGAGAGCTTCCCTATCCCCAGCATATAAATACCCCTGTGTGAACAATAAAAATTTGCAGCTTGATCAGAATTCCTGTCTTGCTGTCATCCTTCGTGTCTCTTGTCCCTTCATTCCTCCCCACCTAGGTTCACCGCCCACGTTGATGTGTCCTGCCGGTTGGGACATTGAATGAAGTCTTCCATTTAATTTGTAATTATGTTTTAAATTTTGTATGGTATTATTGCTAGAGAATATTGTGTGCATGATACTGATTCTTTGAGACATGTTAAGATGTGCTTTATTGCTAAGTAAGTAGTTGATCTTTGGAAACATTGCTTTGAGTCTGAGAAAAATGTAAGTTCTCTAGTTATTGGGTACATAATTAAATATGTTAATTATAACAATCTTATATGTTGTTTAAATAGTACTTCTCTGTGTTAATTTGCTGTCTTTCAAACTCTCAATAATTATTGGAAATGTGCTGATATGTCGTACATTATTTTGAGGCAATTTAATTTTGTGTACCCATGTTTAAAATTGTTAGAATCACAGTGAACTGAAAACTTTGATGATTATGTAGTGCCTGTCTCTATTCCCAATAATGTTCTTTATTTTACATTCTATTTTATCTAATAATAATAGTAATAATAATAATAATATGTTCTGTGCATTATTTTGGTATTCATCTGGTAATTCTTATTTTATGTTCCTATTTTGAATCTTTCCACATCTTTATATTTTAGGTGGGACTATTATAAACAGTATAGCTATATTTTGAGAACTATATTTTAAAAATTGGTGTTTGACTCACTTATATTTGTTGTGATTATTGATATATTTGGACTTGAACCTACCAAAATAAAATTTGTCCTATGTCTTTCACTTTCTTTTTTTCCACTACCAGAATTGAATCCAGGGGTGTTCAACCACTGAGCCACATTCCCATCCCTTTTTTAAAAACATATATTTTGAGACAGGGTCTTGCTAGGTTGCCTATGGTCTCCCTAAGTTGCTGAGGCTGGCTTTGAACTTGTCATCCTCCTGCCTCAGCCTTCAGAGTCCCCAGGGTTACAAGAGTGTACCACCCTGTGCAGCCTGTCTTTTGCTCTTGCTTCTTTGTTCCTCTTGACTTTTCAAAATTAATTTATTTTTTTTTCCTTGGTTAAATCTTTATCTTAATCACATGTTACCCCTGCACTGGTTAAAATAGTATGCTCTTTTCTTTTAGTAATCAAGGTTGTCATTTTATCAGATATATTAAATTTAAGTTTAAAGTGAGAGTATTTAAATACTCTCCTGAAAAATATAAGAATCTTAGGATATTACCCACTTTTGATTAAAAAGCTTGATCTTTATCTTTTAAACTCCTCCTTCCCTTTTTTCCTCCTCCTTCCCTTTTTTCACTTTTCCTCCTCGTCATTTTTGTTCTCTTTTTTCATATATATGATGAAAAAAGATCATTCACATCATTATCAATTGATTCTTTTTGCATTTCAGACTTTCCTTTTGCAACAACTTTCCTTCTTATGGAAGCACCTCTTTTAGAAGTTTCCCTGATGAAGATCTGTTAGTAACAAACTCTCTAGGTTTTTGTTCAACTGATAGTGTCTATAGAGACATTTTCATTTTATTTCTGAAAAGATGGTTTTGCTGAATGCATAATTTTAAATTAACAAATTTTCTTAAGACTTTAGAGTTGTTATTCCTCTTTTATTTTCTATTGTTACTATTGAGAGTCTAACCATAATTCCCTTTCTTTCAGGTTAATTTTAATTTCTTTTGTGGTCTTACATTTCGCTACATTGTACATCTTCATGGATTTCTATTTATATTGCTTGTTATACATTAACTTCTTGTTAATTCTTGTTTAATTCTAAACAATTCTTTGTCATTTTCTTCACAAATATTTCAGCTTCTCCATCATCTCTATTTCTTCTCTAGTACCTGGTTGTATTTTAAAGCCTTTATCTTTTAATCTCTCTTTCTTGCTGTCTATCTTAATATATACCTCCTTAAAATATATATATATATATATATATATATATATATATATATATATATATATATATATATTTAGTTGTCAATGGACCTTTATTGTTATTTATTTATATGCGGTACTGAGAATTGAACCCAGTGCCTCAAACATGCTAGGCAAACACTCTACCACTGAGCTACAACTCCAGCCCTCCTTTTTTTCTTTATACTGGATCCTGTAGATGTCTTTCAGATATATCTTCCAGTTCATTAATTTCCTCTTTATCTACATCTAATCTGAAATTTAAGCCATCTGTTAAATTATCTTTCAACAATTATAGTTTTATTTCTAAACGTTATTTTGTTTATATTATTCAAATCTGCAAGATATTTTTGACAGCTTCTTAATAATTAATCATTTTTAATTGTTTAAAAATCTATAGGATTCAGAAATATACATCTTTAATTATTTGCAGTTTACAGGAAGCAATTTTGTAATCTGTGTCTGACAATTTCAAATATGAATTCCATCTGTTTGTAATTAGTGATGACTTGCAATAATAGTTCCTTCTCTTCATGTGTATTTGCTGTTTTTAGTTTTGAGCTCATATTTCTTTCTTTCTTTTTTTTTTTGAAATTGACGCAGTACCTTTGTTTATTTTTATGTGGTGCTGAGGATTGAACCCAGTGCCTCACATGTGCTAGGCAAGTGCTCTACTGCTGAGCTACAACCGGATCCCTCCTTTTGATCTATGGGAATTTTGGGGGAATACATTAGGAAAGGTTTTCCCCAGGAAATTTTTATTTTTGCTTTTGCTAGGAAACAGGGGAACTACTGCCCCAGAATAATTTAGTGTCTTTTTGAAATCTCAGCTTAATGTGGGACTTTCAGATTCAGTACATGAACTTGCTTCTAGTCCAAGATTTAATTCAGCTATACAGATCTGGTATTTATTGGCTTTTGTCTTTAGGTCAACCCATTTTCTCCTTTTTATTATTGTTCACTATCTTGCATTTTTAAATTTTAATTTTGGAGGGAGTATGCTGAAGATTTCTTTTATCCTTACAAATTTAGAAATGCAATAAAAGATAGTTTATTTGAGACTTTTTTTGTGTGTGTATGTGGGGTAGGGGTCTTTCACAAAAATTAATCTTTCCAAACTGCTGGAAGAAGAAATTTGAAACCCTTTTTTGGAGAATTTTAAAAAATAGTGTTTAGAACATTTACAACTAGTTCTTTAGATGAGTTTACACAAGGTAATTTGGACAATGAAATGTATCTTACTCACCATGATCAAGCAGTGTTCCCTATAGCTCCAGTTTCCTGATCTCCTCATTCACTTTATCTCGCATGAGGAATGTAAACTTGCCATGGAAGGCTCGATTTAGAATGTTCAAATGAGCAATTATCTCTTAACACCAACACAAGTCATGCATACAATTTGGCAGATTGAAGATTATATACAGAAGAAACTTGAAGTTCCTTGCAAAACAAATAGAGGAGTGAGAACATTGCTGACTGAAAGCCAATGAGCTCCGTCTCTTTAAAAAGTTAAAAAAAAAATCAATGATCTAACATTAATGAGACTAATAGTCTTTAAAGCTTTATAAAATTTTTCTCTTAAACCTTGAAATATCCAGAGCATACAAAGCTTTGTGAATACGGCAGCATGTTAAAGTGTCTTTCAATGTGTAAGGTTGATTCTGTGTAAGGTTCATGGCTATTTCTGAACCTACATTTAAAGTTAAAAAGATTATATAAGATAGAATGTTGCTGATAGAGAAACTATAATTTCATTCTAAATGATAATCTTGGTAAAATCATAAGTTTAATATACTAATTATATTTTCTACAATACATGACATCATGCTCTATGTTTTTCAATTCAGAAAACACCAAGTTGAGCCAAGAAGAAGCTGTGGGTATCAGCTGTAAATATCAGAACAAAGTGTGCTTGCTCTCGAAAACTACGCTGTACCCTGCTTCACAGGGGTCTAGTTGGTCTGGAGTGTGGGAAATTCTGGGTAAGACACTGATCTTCAGTTGTTTCTTGATAAATAATATATTTGAGTGTGCAGAGCCTTGATACCCATTCACCTTTAAAATATCTCTTTAGTTCTCATAACGTGAAATTTATGTTCTCCCGTTTCTGGGTCTCAGTTACTTCCCTAGACACTGAAGAGGCCAGATCACATGTTTGCCAAGTTTCTCTTAGCACAGTGTTTGGTGTGATGTGTAAGGCCAGGAATACATGTTGGTACTCACCACAGCTCCCCCTACTGGCATATAAACATTTGCATCAAAACCAAAAGGAGGTTAAGTTCCTCCACTGTGGACTTAAATGGGTTCATAACAAAGTTTTGCTTCTTAAATACTGTTCAATCTGTAGATTATTTTCTTTTTGGAAAAATCTCTTTTCAGATGACTCAGTGTTTTCAAATGTTGTTCCTTCTCAGAGAACACTGAATTACGTCCTTTGAGCACCCACGATTGAATTGGTGGCTTCATTAATGTACCTTCAGGATGAAACTAATACTGGGAAGATAATGAAGGAAATGGAAAGAAGCACTTTGGTGACACTATTGGGGCCTCTGGATCAACACTTGCTTGATGTCTGAGCTTCATTTTCATGAGCCAATGTATTACTTTCATTCTGTAAGCCCAGTCAGGGTTTGGTCCCTTGTGGTAAAAAGTAACCAAATGAAAACATTTCCTATTTGAGATAAGTTGAACATCTGACTTCAGTTTTATCACCTCTAATGAAAACCAAAGTTCTATGCCACACTTTCTCTGTTGTAAGAAAACCAAGCCTATAGAAGTCAAGATTTACAAGAGTAAATCTTGCATGTAAAAATTTCTTTGCATTTTAAAAGGAGTTCAACAATTATAGGAGGTTCACTATGAGCCAGTTTCACTATTCAGTCAGTTTTGCAGTAAATTAAAATGTGATTCACTTGATATATTTTTAGGAACATATCAGTTGGGTTAAGTGGAAGCATTACTGTTCTGGACATCTGGGGTACTTAATGTCATCTCTGTATGAAACATCTGAGGATCTAATAGTAAGCAACCTTTTGTGTCAAATATTTAATATTCCTTCAGGAGTTAGTTTGAAGCTTGCAAAGACTCTGAGATTGTAGTTAGAAATACCTTGTCAAGCAAATAAGAGAAAATGATCAGGCAGCACATACCCTGTTTCTGAGGAACATAGTCTGTGGTGACTTTATGGGGAGCTGTAGCAGGTGCATGATAACCTTGTGGTTCATCATGTACTATGAAGGAACAGTGACCTTCTCCCTTGAACTTTAGGATTTCTAGGTAGGATAGCCATATGTTCCTATTTTCCCAGGATAGTTCCAGTTTATGTTGTTGTAATAACACTCTCTGCCAGTTCCTGCTTATAAGCTGCATCATTGTGGCACACAGCACATAATGGCACACAGATCAAATTAAAATTGAGGAACAAAATAGTAGAGAAAGGATGGACTGGACTAGCATCTGGAAAACCAGGAGAGAGACTTTAGTGATAATTATGGAGGGAGAAATTTTTGCTACTAAGTATCTCATAAACAAAAATGGGATTTGTTGTTTGGTAGTGTTAAAGGGGATATGATGAATGCTTTTGTAAAAGTTTAAGATTAAAACACAGACTAAAATAAGTCAAATAGACTCAGCGACAATAAGCCAATGGCCAATGCCATTACAGATCAATAAGACAGGTTTCAGCTTCTTGGAAGCAGAGTAATCAATCCAGTTTCTGCATTATACCTCTCTTTTCCTTCTAAGTCCAAACTCAGTTCTCAGTAGCCTCTGTAGCAGCCACTACCAATTGTGGAAAGCTGGCACATGAAACAATACACATGTTGCTCCTTGCCACTTCTTTTTATCTGCTCCCAAGATGCCACGGTGGGGAGGAGCACAGCTGTGGGTTTTGCAAGAAAATGTTTTACCCTCAGTTGGAGAGTTTGGGGAAGAGAGGAAGACAAAAGGCTTCATTCATTGTTTTCAATAAATGTTCAAGTTTTAATATAAGGAAAAAAGAGAGGTTCAATTCTTAAGTGTCAACGGAAAAGTAACATCTGATTTTATGGTGAGGAGAGCATGAGAAACAAGGCTCCCTAGAGAACAGCCCCAACCAAGTCACCTTAAGAAAGAAAAATTGTAGTGCCTAGCTTCTTCCACAGAGGGGCACTCCAAGCTCAGCACTGAACACTCCACGGTATTGTTTTCAGTGACTGGTTGTGGATGGAACAAGAGCTTCCAGTCTTTTCCCGGTTCCTACTAGGGATTTTGAAATGGATAGAATTAAAAGTACATTTGTAGAACTCTGGATGAATGAGACAAAGCCATTTTGGTGTCAATTCCTAATTATTTCACATTTACAAATATAACAGAAATATGTTAAATTTGAAAAGAAATTTCATCTATATCTGTTTGGGTCTGCATCATACGAAAGATTGAATAATTTGGAGATTATGATAAAGTTCTCATTTAAAGCTAAAATACGGTTTATCAGAAAATTATTGTAAGCTCGTCTCAAACACTCGTGATTTCATCTGAATATGAAATTCAAATTACATCTTGGATAAACAACTTTAAATAAATATGTCTCCGCACAGTTTTAGTGTCTTCATCCCTGCGTCTGGGACGAAAATCATACAACATATCTGAAGACCCTATAACATTCCCATAACCAGCAGTGACGAAAGTGGGGACAGCAATACACGCACCATGATGGAAAAATATACGGGGTGGTCTTTATATTTGTGGTGTAAGTTTCCTAATGAAGCCATCGAAGGGGCTGCCCTTATCTTACCTATTCAATAAAAAAAGCCTTTGAAGACCAAAGGGCAGGGACGCTGGCATAAAGGCCACCCCGCATGTTGACCCCTGCTCACCAAGGCGAGGTGTGGCTGCCCCGGCCCCACAGTGAGGAACCCGCGCGTTGGCTCTGAGCTGGCGAGGGGCGCACGGGCCGCGCTCTCCGCTTTCCACTCATCGCCCGGGCAAAAGGAAAGGGCTAATTGGTTGTAACTGAACAGCGAGTTTAAAAGGAAGCATTCAAAGCCCAAAGAAGCAGCCCAGATTGCATAGCAGGCAGAGCCGCGGGCTTTGAGGGTCCCCGGGGTGCCAGGGGAAGGGGCGGACGGCCGGGCCGCGCGCGGGCAGATGGGTCCCGGGCTCCCGTGGCCCGCGCGCGGGGGGCGGCCGCACCCGCATCTTCCCATTCGGTTCAAGTTTATTCTGGGCCACCGAGAGCTGGAACAGGAAATGCTCCGTCTTTCATGTCCATCGGTGGGTTTCAGACAGTTTTGCACCTCCCGGCGAGCACTGATTAGTCGGTTCATTTCTGTCGCATTTGAAGTTCACCATTTATTATTAAAGAGAAGTGGCAGTGATTAGTTCTGAGTGTTCAGGGAACGAAATAAATATTTACTAAATAAGATCGTTCCGCCAAAAAGGGATGGTACGAACAGGTTTCTGAAATCCCGGCGCAGGGCCCAAGTGCCTCCCCTGGGCGGGAAGCGGTGTTTCGGGGCTTGGCGCGGAAGTCTGCCACCTGCGGCTGTGGGTCAGCTGTGGACCTCAGCAAGTCAGGGCAAGAGGGAGGAAATACAAGGCCTCCAGTGAAACTCAGTACCGTGCTGTTTTTGTTTTTGTTTTTAATTTTATTTGGTACAAGAGATAAAATATAGGAGCAACAATTGAGCGACATCCCAGACCTCTTTGTGGTTTTAAACTTCTTTGGGGGTGGTGGTGGTAATAACTCTGTTTATCTTATAAAGGCAGAGGTGAATGTCAAGACAAGTTTTGACTTTCTCTTAAAAACAATTTAAACAAGACAGTGGCATTTCATTGCTCAATTAAGAGAATTGTTGTGTCACTTCTAGCATCAGGAGGATTTTCTTAGCCCCGCTGTGCTCCAAAATGTACCCAAATTGTGATCTTTCAAAAGAGCGTACTTATACAATTTCAAAAATTCATGTTATACATCGTACATATAGACAATTTTTGTCAATTTAAAAAATAAAACGAGTATGTTTAGACAATTTACTTGGTAATTAAAATATAAGATGGTATCTTTGTCAAAAGCCTTTATATTGTTTATTTTAGAAACTTTTTCCTTATTTATTAGAATAACACTTTTACTCTAGAAAATGTAGAATTTACATATAGCCACACATCAGTTTCATTCTGTTGCTGTCTCCAGTTTTGTGTTGCGTTGTTCTCTTAGTAATATTGTGCTGTGAGAATTTTCCAATGATATTAATTTTTTAAAAAAATTTAGTGTCTGCATCAATTTACTTAACCTATCACCAACTGTTGAACATTAAAGTGGTCTCTACTTTCCTCTATTATAAATGGCACAAATAACATTAATAGCACAATTAATTTGAATTTCTTTGTGAATTGGATTTAATGTTATGCTGTGAACTCTTGCATATCAGGGCCATTTTTTAAATTGATTTTATTTTTTTAAATACATGACAGCGGAATGCGTTACAATTCTTATTACACATATAGAGCACAGTTTTTCATATCTTTGCATATAAAGTATGTTCACGCTAATTCATGTCTTTATACATGTACTTTGTTATCAGGGCCATTTTTGCTCAATATCATGTACTTGGTGTTGGCTACAATGTTAAGCATGTACCAAATGACCAATAATTATGATTGGATTTTTAAAAAGTAGTAAGATTTAAATTTATTATTTTGTGAATTAATTTTTCATATTATTAATTTATTTATTATTGTGACAGTGGTCTCTTTCTTGCAAATTTATGAATTGTGTTTTACATAGTAAGAGTTTAGCTTTTTGAGCTGGGAGTGTTCCTCAGCAGCAGAAGTCCTTGCCTAGCCTGCAAGAGGCCCTGGCTTGATCTCCAGGGGGACAAAAATTTTAAAAAAATTCTATGATCTAAGAATTGAGGTATTTTTATAAATATATTGGACATATTTGGATAGTGCATTATCCTTTCCTTATTTACCAAATTTTTCCTGGAACTTGGAATTTTCATCAAGATGTAATACATAAAAACAAAAGGCTTCTCAATCTCAGTGTTGATCTGACAAACTCAAACCAAGCTGAGCTCATGAACTTGCTGTCCTACCATCAAAAGATCTGTCAACCCCTTATTTCCCAAACAGCTATCTGGTTTTCTTCTGCACTGTTGTTAAAAATTTGAATAGAAAAAGGATCTTTGATTTTTAAGTTTTCTCCACATATCTCATTCCAATTGAACACACTTCTTTGGTATTCCACCTGGTGTTGGGAATCATGAGATGGAAATGGGGTGCAATTTCAGATGCCCCTTGACTAACAATAGGTTTGCACCCTGATATATACAACGTAAGTTGAAAATATCATATGTTAAAAATGCATTTTATATTCCTTACCTACAGATCATACATCATATATCTAGCTAATCCTAAATGTGCTCAGAACAATTACATTGGCCTATGGTTGGTAAATTCATCTAACCCAAAGCCTGTTTTATAAAGTGTAATTTACTGACTATAGTACTGAAAGTGAACAACAGAATGATCATATGGATCCACTTTCACATGGTTGTAAAAGTTGAAAAATTGTACATTCAACTACTATAAATCAGGGACTGGCCTGTTTGTTTTCTTACAGTGCTGGGGATGGAGTCCAGGACCTTATGCATGTTAGGTAAGTGATCTACCACTGAGTTCCTCTCCTGGTTCCTGTATTTGATGCAGTAACAATTTAAAATTTCATGAGTAGGGCTAGTTTGCTAGTTTTCCAGAGCAGCCATAACAAAATACCAGACTGAGTGGCTTAAACAACAGAAATTTGTTTTCTCATTGTTGTAGGGGCTGGAAGTCCAAAATCAAGGTGTTGGCAGGTTTGATTTCTCTTAAGGTTCCTTCCTTGGCTGGCAGATAGCTTCCTTGCTGTATCCTCAGATGATCTCTTCCCTCTTCATGCACATGTTTATGTCCAAACTTATTCTTAAAAGGACAGATTATAAGATAGGATGAGGACCTAAGTCCTAAAGGTATAATTTAAACTTCATTAATTTTTTAAAGACCTTGCCTTCAAATACAATGATATTCTAAGGTTAAGGTTTATAAATCTGAAATTTGTGGGGACACAGTTTAACCTATGAAGTATCTAATGGAGAGGACACCAAAATCTTGCATTTCTTTGCAAATCCTTGTATAAATATTACCAAAAATAAAAGAATAGGGCTGGGGTTGTGTCTCAGAGGTAGAGTGCTCACCTAGCATGCATGAGGTACTGGGTTTGATCCTCAGCACCGCATAAAAATAAAATATGGTGTCCACCTATAACTAAAAAATAAATATTTTTAAAAAAGAATAGTATGGAAGCCATTTCAGTCATCTTTTTCATTGTTGTGACCAAAAGACTTGGCAAGAACAATTTTAAAAGAGGAAAAATTTATTTGGCTCATAGTTTCAGAGATCTGGGTCCATAGACGGCAAGCTCCATTGCTTTGGGCTCCAGGTGAGGCAGAGCATATGGCAGAAGCGTGTGGTAGAAGAACAGCTGAGGACGTAACCTCCAAGGAACAGAGAAACTGCTTCACTCAGTGGAGTCAAAATATTAACCCCAAAGGCACGCTCCAGTGACCCACTTCCTCCAGGTACACACTACCTGCCACAGTTAACACACAGTTAATCCATATTAATCAGTGGATGAATCTACTAATTAGGTTACAGCTCTCATAATCTCACCCTTTCACTTCTAAACGTTCTTGCATTGGCTCACACATGAGCTTTTGTGGGACATCTCACATCTAAACTATAATAGAAGCCAAAAACTGTCTTAGGGCAACATCACAGCATTTAAATTACAAAACTGGGCAAAATTTCACATTATGAATGTTTTTCTAAGGTTAGGCCTGAGGTCTAGCCATGGCAAAGGAGCTTGCTTCAAGTGCATTCATTTGCTTACATGGACACCAGTGTGGGTGACTTGAGAGCTGCTTCACCTACTCCAGACATAGAGCGGTCACTGTCTGGGATGCTGCTGGCCTTGTGACTGAACTAAGGAAACCCTCAAGGGCAGAAGTGTAGCTCAGTGGTAAAGTGATTGCACAGCATGCAAGAGGTCCTGGGTTCCATCCCCAGAACCACAAAATAAAAAAAAATAACAAGCAAACAAACAAACAAACAAAAAAACCAAAAAACAACCTCAGTGAAGGTTGCTGAGCTGACTCTTACATCTAATCAGAAATGATACACAGGACTGGAAATTGTTTAAAAATAAAGCTATTCAATTGAATAAGCATTTAGCAATTACTTTCAAATTATTTGTGTGTGTGTGTGTGTGTGTATATATATATATATATATATATATATATATATATATATCACAATACCTTTATATTATTTATTTTTATGTGGTGCTGAGGATTGAACCCAGTGCCTCACATGCCAGGCAAGCACTCTGCCACTAAACCACAACCCCAGCCCTTGTTTAGCTTTTGAAGATGGTAAGGAGGGGTAAAGAAAAAAAAAAAAGAATTAACTTCATCAGGTTCTGATTGAATTGCTAGCATTTATCCTTCAAAGCCCATCCCGGAGTCTTCTTGGGTGACTCTAGTCACCACCGACTCTCTTCCATCTGCCTGCTTTTCAATCATTTACTTGTTTCATAAATATTTATTGAAGCCAAGCGTGTGCTGTGGATAAGTCAGACATGGTTCGTGCTTTCACGGAGTTGGCTTTCAAGTACCAGGGAACACAATAAATGGTGACACAAGTAAATCTGGCAATTTCAGGCGGTGAAAGGTACAGGGAAGAAAAAATGAGGGTGAGACGGTAGAGAGGGCATGGCTGGGGTGAGAGGCTGTTGACGTGGGATGGGTAAGGAAGGCCTTCCTCCATGGGGACATTCGTCTTAACTGAAGGCCAGCGACAAGCTGTATCAGGGCAGGGGTTGGCCAGGACAGAGGTCCTAAGGCCTAAAAGAAATAACAAATTTCTTTAGGTTAGGACCATGCCTTTTCCTCTTTGTTCCTCCTCCTCTTCCTTTTTCTTTTTTCTTTTTTGTTTTATCACTCCCAGAGGCTCCAATAGTGAAAGCAACATCAAGGGCTCAATCAAAATTTGTAGCTGGGTCTAGTTGTGTGCGCCTGTAATCCTAGTGGCTCAGGAGGCCAAGGCAGGAGGATTACAAGTTTGAGGCCAGCCTCGGCAATTTAGCCTTAAGCAACTTAGCAAGACCCTATCTCTACATAAAAATAAAAAGGGCTGAGGATATTGCTTAATGGTTAAGCACCCCTGGGTTCAATCCCTGGTATCTGGTGTGTGTGTGTGTGTGTGTGTGTGTATGCATATATTATACATACACACATATATGTACATATATATATATATGTATATGTATATATATATATATATATATATATATATATATATATATACATATATATGTATATATGTATAGAGCTGGATGGTGGTACTCTGAAAATCATGAACAATGTATGGAATCTATTTTAGTGATTTAAGCTCCTTGGAAGAGGGTAACTGCAAAATGAATGAGATGGTGTTTTCTTAATGTCCATTCACTACAATGAATGTTTTTTTTTTCCTTGAAACTAGTCATTGTCGTATACTTAATACAGTAATTGAAAGGTTGGAGGTCTTTCGTAGTTATATGAAAACAGACTAGTCATTCATTATGTGAATTTTCTTTAATTTTTCAGTAGGAATGACTAACCCCTGACCTAAGATCAATCTCCCATTTCTTTTTTGTTAAGTTCCCACTTAGATCTCAATAAAGCAATCTCAATAAAGAAATACTCTTTCCCTAGTTGATGCACTATAAGTATACTTCATTTTTGCATATTCTATTCATAGAGTATAACTCTGAAGCCTCCCAGTTCATTAACCCTAACCACAGAGTGCTGGAGTAGGTCCTGAGATGTTTGTGATAATCACTGGTGATGTGCTGCCCCAGGTGAAGGCCACAGAGGAAGAGAAGGGGAGAAACTACTGCTTGGGAAAGGGAAGTGAGGAGGGGGTTAGGGGCTCATGCAGCTGCTAACAGAGTTGAAGGGGAGCAGGAACATTTGGAGGCAAGAATTGGTGATCCCCGCCCAGCTGGCTTTGAGATTGTGACTGCTTTGGATCACAAAAGAAAACTTTTTTCTCTTGTCTATCCAACTCCTTTAATAGCTAAGAGCATAGATTTTGCTCTTTATTGTGTGATGTAAAAATTCTTAAGTTCATTAAGCTTCAGTGTCCAAAGCTGTAATATGGGAATAATCATAGTACATTCCTCATGGTATCTCTTCATGACTTATGAGAGGGTACATTTGAAGTATATGGCATATTTTCAATGCTCAGTAAATAATTTTTAGCAACACTTTCCTTTTTTAGATACTCAGGATTGAACTCAGGGGCATTCTAACACTGAGCCACATCCCCAGCCCTATTTTGTATTTTATTTAGAGACAGGGTCTCACTGAGTTGCTTAGCACCTTTGCTTTTTGTTGAGGCTGGCTTTGAACTCAGGATCATCCTGTCTCAACCTCCTGAGCCACTGGGATTACAGGCGTGTGCCACTGTGCTGGGACACACTTTCCTATTACTATAGTGATATCTTTTCATTATAAATGTAGACAAGCAAAAGGAATAAAATTATATGTAATCCCACCATCCAGAGAGGATCTATTCTCAATCTTATACATTCTTATCTCAAAAATTTATTATATAGTATCTATTATTTACATTGTACATCATTGTATAATTCATAATATTACCATAACAAGCTGTAATAGAATTTCACTGTATAGATGTGCCACATTGTAGTTTATTCTAACAAATTCATTTTGACATTTGTGATTATTTCCAATATTTTATTATTGCAGAGTTCTGTAATAAACATTCTTATATAAACTTGTTTTTTTTTGTACACATCCATAATAATGTTCTTAGATTAGATTACAGCAATGAATCTGCTGGCTTGAATAATATATATATTTTTAAAGTTTTGGATTCTTACTGCCAGTAATTTTCTTACTGGCCACTAGAAAAATATTAAAATTTATATTTTAATTAGCAGAATGTGAAAGTACCTGTTGCTCTGAACCCTTATCAACAGTAGGCATTAGCTTTTGAAAGAGATTTTCATTTATTCACCTGATACTTTTTGAATGCAGCTAAGGTTTGGATGTTGATGTCTTCCAGAAGTCTGTGTGTTAAAGCTTTGATCCTCAGTGTGGTGCTATTAAGAGACGTTGTGGATGTTTAGGAGGTGGGACCTAGTGGGAGATTCTTCGGCCATTGGGGGTGTACCTTTAGAGAGGACTGTGGGATCCTGACTGATTCCTCTCTTACTCTTTGCTTCCTGGCTCATGAGGTGAGTGGTTTGCTCCAACATGTTCTTCTATCATGATGTGCTGCCTTGTCAGAGGTCTAAAGCTCTGCTCTTCCCCCTCTTAGAAGTGAAACTTCCAGAATTGTGAGCCAAAATAAGCCTTTTCTCTTTGTAAGTTAATTATCTCAGCTATTTTATTATAGCAACTGGAAGCTGACTAATGCAAGTGCCTACTAGGCATTAGAATAGCAGTGAACAAAACAGATAAACAGATTAAAAATCTCCCTGCTCTCATGAAGCTAACAAAGAGTATGTTAGATGGTGTAGTTGCTTTGGAGGAAAATAAAGCAGAGCAGGAAGACAGTGTCTGGTTTGTGGAGTGGGGGGAGGTGCGATTTCCTATAGGGCATCAGAAAATGCTTCACTGAGGAAATGGATTTATGCCAAGACCTGCAGAAGGTAAGTAAGGTGGCCTTGCAGATCTCTAGCCAGCGAGCTTTCCAGGCAGAGGGAAGAACAAATGCAAATATCCTGAGGCAGAAGCATCCCTGGCATGTTTGAGAAATATCTGGCAGACCTTGTAGATATGGAGTAAGGTGCATAAGGAAAGCAGAAAGAGAGAAGATCAGAGAGGTGACGGGGACTTAGATTATGTAGGGAATTTTGCATCATTATAAGGACTCCAACTTTCACCCTGTTTGAGATGAGTCAGTGGAGGGTTGAGAGCAGAGCAGAGGAGTTATCTAATTTATGAGTCAAAGGATGACTATCTGCTCTGTTGAGAAGAGATTGAAGGGAGACGAGGTGGAAATTGTAGGGAGGCTGATTAGAAGACCATTGTAGTGGACACTTAATAATGGGGATGTGTTCTGAGAAATGTGTTATTAGGTGATTTTGTCATTGAGAGAACATCACAGAGTGTACTTGTATAAACCAAGCCAACTCTGATGTCGCTAGGTGAAAGAATCTTATGGGACCAGTGTCTTTGTGGCCTGCCATTAAGTGAAACATTATTTGGTGCATACCATAATTCTGAAGTCAGGGTGTGGCTTAGACCAAGGTGGGAGCAGTGTAGGAAAGAGGATTTTCTGTTGACAAAAAGAGAGAAGTCAAAGTTTTTGACCTGAGCATCTTGGAAGGATGGTGTTACCACGGAGGCAAGGAAGACTGAGTGAAGGACAGGTTTAGGGGAGGACTGGGAGCTCAGTGCACACATGCTCCCTTGAGACCCCTGCTAGACAGCACATGGGAGAGTGAAATGGGAAGTAGAAGACTTGAACCTGAAGTTCAGGGAAGAGGTTCAGTCTGGAGGGAGTAGTGGTTTAGGGGGACACAGGCAAAGTCTGGAAAGAGTTTTCGTTCTTCCATTTGGTAGATTATAGTGTTTGTTCATTGATGGGAATGATCCAATAGAGAAGAAATTTGTCAGTGCCTAAAAGGGGAGAATCATTGGAATGATGCCATCAAGTTGGGAAGAAGGAACGAGATCTAGAATACAAAGGTTGCCTTTAGATGGGAATGCAAGCAAGTCACTGAGCCACAGGAAGGTAGGCAGAATGGACACATGTGGACACAGGTATGTGGCTGTAGGAAGGAGGTGGCAGAACTTTGTAGAATTTCTCTTTAATTTGTTTCTAGTTTCTCAGGGAAATAAGAAGCAAGAAATTTTGTCAATTAAGAGTGAAGAGGCTGGGAGAGATTCACGGGGATTCATTGACAGCACATCACACGTGTGACAATGTGGGGGATGGGCTTGATGGAGTGACATCAACCTAATGAGACCATTGTTGTTGTGCTCAGGAGAAATGCTGTGCATCAGGACAGGGAGGTATTGTTAGGCATGGAGAGAATGCCCGGACTCTAGGTGTGCTTTGGAGATAGGAATTTGCTTTGGATTGGCAGTGGGAGGGAGAGAAAAGAAGGGATCAAGAAAATATTATTTTGAAAACCTCATAAAGAGGCAATACATCGTAATTGCTTCAGCTATATTGAGATGAAAGCCTTGGAGATTTTACTATTTTGGTTCAAACATCTAAAGTTCACTATGGCTCTTTTCTTGTCTAAAAATCCCTCCTAACATTCTGGTAATCTTTGATTTTTAACATACTATGATTACAAAGCAGCACAAATTTTGACTTGAAATGTTGCTGGCAATCACTGGGTTCTGCAAGTGAGTAGTATATCCTTATTTTACAAACGAAGAGACCAGGGCCCAGAAAGGTCTGTGGAACTAATTACAAATGCTGTGGGGAGGGGAAATCAAACAAAAACTACTTCATTAGTTTAGAATAATAAAAAGTACTTTACATCTTAGATTGCAGAACATTAACTACATGCTTATTTTGCTTAATAATGCCTAGGATGGAATCTCATGCAAATAGATACTTAAGAAATTCATTTGACAATGATTCTGCATGATACATTAATTGCCATTGATTGTCAAAAAAACCCTTCTAAATATGTATAAAGGAACTTACAATCTTAGCAGCCTTTTCCAAGAGAGCTATAAGATTTCTGTTCCTCCCAGAAAACTGAGTATTTCCAGTATCCTGTGTCTCTGCTTTTAAAAGAAATGTAAAAAACAATCTTTTTCAAGCACTGATTTATTTTTTGCATTTAAAAAAATTTGTATATGACAGTAGAATGTCTTTTGACATATCACACATACATGGAGTATAACTTCCCATTCTTGTGGTTGTACCTGATGTGGAGGTTCACTGTTCGGGTATTCATATATGGATATAGGACAGTTAAGTCCAGTTCATTCTACTGTCTTCCCATGCCCACCCCCTTCCCTTCTCTCAGTTCCCCCCTGTCCAATCTGGTGAACCTCCATTCCTCCCTCCCTCGGCCTTTTGTGAGTCAGCATCCACATATCAGAGACAACATTTGGCCTTTGGTTTTTGAGGACTGATTTATTTCACTTAGCATGATAGTCTCCAGTTCCATCCATTTACTGGCAAATGCCATAATTTCATTCTTCTTTATGGCTGAATAATATTCCATTGTTAAACACTGATTTTTTGAAGTTTTACATAGGATCTTAAGTTTTTGGTTAACTCTTATAAAAGTATTTGATACTGAGATTTCACTTATATTTTATGCTGTTTCGAAAAAATATTTGTCACCCTTGTTCCTGAAATATGATAACTTTCCCTAAAAAGCAAACAGTGGCAAAGTACTAGAAGTAGGGTTGGAGCTATAGCTCAGTGGCAGAGCACTTGCCTAACATGTGTGAGACACTGGTTTGATCCTCACACCACATAAAAATAAACAAATAAAATAAAGGCATTCTGTCCATTTACAACTACAACAAATATATTTTTAAAAGTACTACAAGTAGCTATTTTTTATTATTTATTGCCTTTGAATTGTTCCTTAGTTGTTAGCTCAAAAATATATGTTTACTAAATATTTTCTATTTGTCCAGATTGTTTCTAGGGAAGGTTTGTATTTTCAACTTGAATATCAGCCCTTTGAGGGCAGGTCAGATTTTCTACTCCTGAGTGTGCTTCATACAACATCTGGCATAATACATAGAAGTTGTGCTGAATGTCACTTGAATAAAAATAATTCAAATGCTTAAACTTTCATTTCTTTTCATTTATTACTACATTAAAAAAAGTTGTATTTCCCTCTGTGTATAAACATGCACATACAGAACTCCAATGTCTTTGGATTCATCTACCTCTGACAATTCACTATCTAATTAATTAATCATCTGATAATTAAAATGACCTCCTTTTGGCTGATATTGGATCCCAAGAAAGGTTCAAAAGAAACTTGACACATCATGTTGTGTCATGTTCCATTGTGAGACACCCCTGTTGTTTATCACATTATGTCATATCTGATCACATTGTGGCAATGTTAAGTTGAACAAAACGTAGTGACATATTAGAAAAAAATCTGGCATATCAGGTTTACATAAAGCATGCCTTCTTCACTCTTTCAAAATGGAATAGTCTAGGCAAGTTGGTCGATTTGGCATCTTTTAGCCATCAGCAAATCCAGGACTGCTATTCATCAGGTGAGTTCAGACTATTGGACTTGGGTCTTTCCTCAATTTCTAGCTCAAGGTTTTTGGCTAAACATTCAGAACATATAGGACTATCTGGCTTAAAAGTCTTGCATGATCCTGTACTTTTGCACTGAGTTCTTGAGCCAGCACTCATCATCATGATGGATGAAAATTAGAACATAGAACCTTTAATTGAATGGGGGACATACCATTTTGCTTCATCCCCCAAAAGAGCGACTTAACAAGAATTTGAAATGTGATGACAACTGTGCAAGGAAACCTAAATTTTATAGTCTCCACTTGGCATTCTGTCTTCATGACAGCCTCAGTTATGGCCGCATTATTGCCTTCACATTTGTGGAGATAATTCTGATTCCAAGATAGTACATTGATTTTAAAAAATAACTAGGTTCTCTGGCCCTGTGGGATACAGAGAATCCAAATAAATATAATGCATTTTTAATATGGCACATTAAACATTTTAATATGCAGTATGCAAGGGCATCAGCTCATAATTCCAATTTTCATGTACTGTGATTAGTATATTACATTATGAAGGAGTGGTATGGAGTTTAGGGAGGACTTATGCAGTAAATGTGACCTACGGCTGACACACTGTATCTCTAATAAGCTACAGATGACATGGGTCCCTTCTCAAAGGGGATATTGGCTTTCTGTATATAATTAATAACAAGAAAACTGTATCCTGACTTTAAGGTCTGCAGTAGCATCCTGGAACAAAAAAGTCCATAAATTAACATCAATTATGTATTAAAGTTCCAATTAACCTGGCTGACACTGATATACTCTAACAAGGCACATTTAGATAAGAGAAAAAAAAAACTCTCTAATTACTTGGAACAGGACCTTATGACCCATTCTGCTCTTTTATCCCAAGTCCAACCTAATGAGGAATGAAGTGAGAAGGAGAAAATTCCACATAAGGTGGCAATACAACACAGAAAGTATCTCCTGGGATATTCTTTAACCACACACACACACACACACACACACACACACACAAAACAAAACAAAACAAACAAACAAAAAATAACTCTTCATGAGGAATATTTTACTGGGCGTGGATTTTTCAAAACAAACTTAGCCATTGAAGAAGAAGAACATTTTAAGGTTGAAAATGGTGGCAGTCTTTGAGATTTCCCTCTAGAACCAGTTTGGCATATTGTAAACCTTTGAAGGGAACCCCTCCTCCCCATCCTTCTTTCTGCCTCGAAATAAGCTCCTGGATCAAAATTCCTTCTGCATCGCTCATTCTCCCTACTCCCCAGATCTTTGGACAGCCTTACTATTTTCCATTTGATGTGAGAAGAGCAGTCCGGTCCTGGATTCCCATCTGTTCTCCAACTGGCTCCTTGGATTTTACATTGTTCATCTCTGTCTCTATTGCCTGGGTGTCTTGCCTGCTTAATTCTCTAGGTCCCTGTGTTTCTCCTGGTGTCCCTTGATCTGTTAGTTTTATCTGCAGTTGCATATGCAACTTCTATTTGCATCATTCCCTGAAGTGTTTCTTTATTGCAAAATACAGAAACAGCCAACGAAGATGTTCACAGAATAAATGAGAGAGAATATGCAGTGATTTGGGGTAACAAGGAGGAAGTAGGAACAAGGCATATACTAACAGTGGAGCAGAAAGAGAAGGGAAGGACACACAGAATAAAAGAGGCACGTTGTCTGTCTCACACTTCTATCTTTCTGTGCATCTTTAGGGAAATTATGGTTATCAGCTTTCCTGCAGCCATCTTCCATCAGATACCTGCTCGTGTCTTGGCATGGCCCTAAGTCTGTGTTCTAGCTCACCCTCCACCGTCAACAGAGGAGCATGCCTCCTCCGTCTCTCTTACCCCTCCCTGGCCAGGCTTTCCTGCTCACCCCTCCCGCTGCCCTCACCAAATAGCACAAGGCATAAATACTTTCTTCAGGGCTCTTCCCTGCCTACATCCCAAATGAGACCGACTTTTTATAGACATGAATGAACTCAGCTTTTAGCCAAATATGAAATAAAAAAAATCAAGAAATGCATCTAAATAAAGCAGAATTTCTACTTATACATTTGAATAAATATATCCAAGTTCTTTCAGGGCCACAGATATGTGTGAATAGATACTTAGATCTATCTAAGTCCTAAGTAAGAATCTAGAACAGATGCTTATGAATACAGATGAAAGTAGCCACAGAGAATTTAAATGCTGTCAACATATGTGGCCAATGAAATTACCCCCAAGTAAAACTCCATGTTTTTTTCTTTCTTCTTCTTCTTGTCCCCACCCCCCCCAAAGGAGAGTGATAGTAAAAACCTGAGGCCTAGGATGTCCATAGCACAGCTTGGTGGCTGGGATCTAAAGTTAACTGGTCTGAGCTGAGGCCAGTGGGGGAAGGTAGTTGTCCTGCTGCCAGGTAAAGAAGGCCCCAGGAACTTTCTTTGAAAGCTGACTTTCTGCCCTTAACCCATTTTGGCCTATGTGCTCAGGCCCAGGGCTTCCAATAGTTTTCTTGTTCCCAATTTTGTGTTTTTCTGACCTAGATTTGATAACCCACCTCTATCCTCTATAACTCCATTTAATGCTGTTTTTGTCTACTACATTGGAAACCTTAGTTCAAGGATAAACAGGAAAGTCCTACAAGTTTCCAAATAGAAAGAACAAGTTACATAAAGAAGTAAAAAGAGTCCGAGTGGCCTTGTTCTTTCCCTTTGAAACATGAAAGTCAGAAGACAATAGAATATAGCATCTACAATATTATAATATGATTCATATGAGAGGGGGGGGGGGAAAGCAACAAACCTGTGACCCTTTGCCCCAAACAACTGATGCTAGCCACCATGATCTCTCACCTGTATGACTGCAGTGGCCTCTTAACTGGAGTCTGTTCTCCACACAACAGCCAGAATGATCCTTTAGAAAACAATGGTCAGACCGCATCACTTCTGTGCTCAAAACCCCTTAGCACTTCCCATCTCCCACCTCTGACCTTCTCCCTTTGCTCACACTTTGACAGCACAATGGGCGCCTGTGCCTCAGCCAGGAATGAACTTCGCCAGACTACACGAGGCTCCCTCCCACCCTCCGGTCTTTGTTTAGTTACTACTTTATCAAAGAGGCCTCTCTAACCCCCTCTATTTTAATAAAGTAGTAGCCCCCTCCACCCTGGTCATTTTCTATCTTCCTAACTGTGCTTTATTTCCTATAGAACATCATATTCTGTTTTACTGTCTACTTGTTTTTTCTTTTTTTGTTTTGCGTGTGGTGATAGGGATTGAACCCAGGGCCTCACACATGCTGGGCAGACACTGATAGCAAAGAGCTATACCCCCAGTCCGGTGTATTTGCTTATTGCATTTTTTTTTCCAATAGAATATGAGTACCTTGAGATCAAAGGATTTGTTTGTTCATTGTTACCATCTAGAACTGGCCATTAGTAAGCACTCATCATTTGTCAAAGAAAGGAAAAGTGTCCTGTAACTCAGCTAAGATGCTCTCCTGTTATGAAAAAAAAAAAAAAAAAAAGACACATATTGGCATGCAGGGAAGGGACTCAGAGACTTGATTGTCCACAAACATCAATTGATTAAATTCTCAAGCAGACCTTGGAATCATGTAAAGCACTTATTTAAAAACAATAGATTTTTCAGACCCCAACCCAGATTAATGGAAAAAGAATTTCCAGGGGAAGGTCCTAGAGTCTTAATATTTCAAATTACTAAGTTGAATATTTCCAATTGCTTCTTCTGTTTCCTATCATAAGGCAAGTTAATCATATAACAAAAAAAATCTGAATTGACTTTCAGTAGCAATAGTTGCAGTGTGTTCATGTGTCTGAATGTGTATAATACTCTATCTATCATCTATCTATCTTTCCAGAGTTTAACAGGGAATTTGCAATATAAATTCTATATAAGGATCCTTGAAATAGAGCAGATTTTTATCTCATCCATTCTTTAAATTGCTCATTTTTCATTACAGTTTCAATTACAGTCAGTCCAGTTGTGTTTCAGTACTAAGTTCCTTTTAGCAACAGCCAGATGCAGCTGGAAATGCATAGACATGATACTGTACTTGTTAGAATGAGCTCATCTGTTCATTTTAATAGGGGGAAGGAGAGGAAGGGAATTAGATACAGGAGTCTCACTGGTGATACTTATGTAAGACACACTAGGATTCTGTGCCTGACATTTGGTATACAGGCAAATTACCCGTCTCCCCAATATTCTCTGAGAGAATCACTATGATACAGCTTGGTACCATAACTGACTGTACATATTGGAGAAAAACTTAATTAGGCTCACAATACTTAGTTCAAAAAGGCATGCAATACTTAAAATGGTTATAAGTGGTTAGCATAATTAATAATTAAGGCAAACAATTGTTTGGACAATACATTTATGGCAAAAATGAATTATTGGATACCAGATAAGTAAAGCACCACTGAATAAAATAAGATCCTTGAAAACAAAGTGCGTCTCCTCTTAGTAGAGGGACAAAGCATGTAAGAACATGCAATCATGAAAGAGTAATGAAACAGTGCTGTCCAACAAGCCACCTAATAACTTTGATTCACACAGTATCCTCACCAACGAAATGGATATAATGATGTAAGTCTCCCAGGGAGGTTTGGGGATTAAAGGAGATAATTCATGCCCTTGATAATGGCATATAATTCCACTAACTGAAGAAAAACAGAGGTTCAGAGAAAAGAAGTGATGTCTGAAGATCAACATAGCCAGGGAACCTTTGTAGAGACGGAGAGGTGGAAGTTTGTTCTTGGAGAAAAAGATAGGAATTCTAGGTAGGAGAACTAGTATGAACAAAGGTCTGAAGGTGGGAAAGAGCATGGTGTTCTGAAGGGACAATGAGGGGACCATCTGACTGAAGGTATGGGTCATAAAAGATAAGATTGACCAGGTGAATGAATATACCTCTTCCTAGTAGAAAATAAACATGAACAAAGGAGAGAAAAGAACAATATCCCATGGTCTACCACCCAGAGATCAACTGCTTATGAGAACTTCAGTAAGCTGCCTTCTAGATATTTTGTCCCAATGAAAATATCTACTTTTATGATTAAAACATAATCTGGGACAATACTATACATGCACTTTTGTAACTTGCTGTTCATATTTGTCAGCATTTTTACACGCCATTACACAATCTTTGGAAGTAAGATTTGTGATGCCGTGTAAGATCATATTTTGTGGCCTTGCTATTAAGTCAGTTATTATTGTTGGACCTTTTGTGGCTCTGTTTCTTTTTCCTTCTAAAGTATGTAACACTTCTATGAGAATAATTTTTTTTTAAAAATCTGATATTTTTCCTCCACAAGAGGAATTATCAGAATGACAGCTTGGTCCAAAATACATGAATATTTTTAAGGTTATTGATATATTCTGCTAAATTGCTTTACTGAAATGTTGTGCCAATTTATGTTTCCAGCAGCAGAAATGAGAGCGTGCATTTCATTTCACTCTTGGCAGAAAAATTAGGACTCAGTGGAGTTCTTGATCACAGGAAGTGTGGTCTGGCAACGGTAGGTAGAAGAATGGAAGGAAGAGGTATTGGAGCCAAACAGTGATGGACAGGTGCCATGATTGGTACTGAATTTGGATGGTCCCATTATGAGGAGAAAAGAAGGAAAACATCTAAGAAATTCTCCTTCCTTTTATCCGTACTCTTTCTTTCCTCTCTTTCTCTTTCCCTTCTTTCTTAATACCTCGTTTTCCCTTTGTAAATAAAATTACATATTGGAGGAATTAGTAAAATATAGAAATGTAAAAAGTTAACATTTTATTACATATCTTTCAGTCTTTTTCAACATATCAATATATTTTATAAGTATTTTCACATATTAAATATTCCTTAAAAAATGAAAGTATTTCCTTTCTTGGACACAACAATTAATTTATGCCTTCCTAATTAGTGGATAAATGGAAATTTTCTGATTTTTTTTTAGTATTATATGTAGTATTGCTACACATAACTCTCCTCCATATTGTCTTTATTTTTTTATTTGTTTTTTGGTACAGAGGATTGAACTCAGGGGCACTTAACCACTGAGCCACATCCCCAGCCCTTTTTTTTTGTATTTTATTTAGAGACAGGGTCTCACTGAGTTGCTTAGAACCTTGTTAAGTTGCTGAGGCTGGCTTTGAACTTGAGATCTTCCTGCCTCAGCCTCGGAAGCTGCTGGGATTACAGACACATGCCACTGCACCCAGCTCCATATTGTTTGTATTTCTAATGCTTCCTTCAACAGTAAGGACTTATTAAGTAAATTTTATAGAGGGATTTTAAGTCTAGGATGCATTTTCAATGAATCAGAAACAGAATTCATCACACACACATCCCTAAGACAATTACTAAATGGTCCCTGTGTTTCTGAACTTGAAGATTAGACCACAACACAGAAATTCCAATAAAAATTGCTTGTAGAAAAAAGTTGATGAGCTCAATTTTGAGCATAAACTGAAGAGGTAAACATATAAATGAAATTAAAACAGAAGATAAATGTTATTTCAAAAAAGTTGAAGAGTTCATTTTATTTCCACTATTGACAGTTTATATCTTGCTATGTATACTAAACCAAAATATAAGAACAATAGAAAGGTATACACACTATTGTTTATCTTCCAAGCTGACACATACTATTTCTGAAAATAGATCCTAGAAGAAAAACTGCAGAAAAATATTTGAATTTTCTTTCCCATTTAATTTTTATGTTTACTCTATCTTTTAACCCATCTTTTATACAATCATTACTTAATAGAAACATTAGCATATGCCATTGTAATTCCTTTCTGTTTGTGAATGGAAGAACTATCTTGTTCTAAAGCATTCAGTTAACAGGCTTTGCCCAACCAAAACCGGCCTATGAAACTGATCTTCAGTTCCATAGTTTTCCAAATGAGCTGGTGTAAAAGTTAGTGTACTCTTTCATGTAACATGGTGGGGTCCATCTTGTTCACTTAACAATTAGATCTATTTTATTCCCCAACATATCCCCTTATTTTAGTTTTTTTAGTGTCTTTTATAAATATACCTGAATCTTTGTATATTTTTCCAGTATGTTAGTATTGGTCTTTTTTTATTTTTTATTTTTTTATTGGTTGTTCAAAACATTACAAAGCTCTTGACATATCATATTTCATACATTAGATTCAAGTGGGTTATGAACTCCCATTTTTACCCCAAATTAGTATAGGTCTTTATTTTTTTTTTAAATATTTATTTATTTATTTTAGTTTTCGGTGGACACAACATCTTTGTTTGTATGTGGTGTTGAGGATCGAACCCGGGCCGCACGCATGCCAGGCGAGCGTGCTACCACTTGAGCCACATCCCCAGCCAAGTACAGGTCTTTAAACTGGTAAGTTAAATCTACTTAAGTTTTCATAAAAAAAAATTACTGGTATATTTTGTCTTGTTTTCATCTTTGGCCCATCATCCTGCCCTAAACATGTTAAGGATATCAAGATTGCTATTCTACCCCAGTGCTTTTCAGTCTGCTAGAAATCAAAATCAACTGAGAGGTTTAAAAATATTAATATCCAGGCTCCACTACTAGGGATTCTATTTAAGGTCTGAACTGTGGTCTGGACATTGGTATTTTGAGATGTTTCCCAGGTGGTGTATTATGGGCACTTCTGGATATTGAGACTTTCCCAACTTCTTTCAATTTCACATCATAACCACGTACAACTGCCTTTCTTTATTCCCTCCACTGAAATTCTGGGAACGATCTGTCCTGGAATTAGGATTTGCATCATCTCCATCATGATCTCTAGGAGTTGTATCTTTGACTTGATTCCCGTTGCCTCACAGCTCCCTGGACTTCTACATGCAATATATATATCCTGACCAACTTACGTGATTCAGATATTCTGAATCAAGTATTTTAGTCAATTTTTCGTTTCTGTGACCAAAATACCCAACAAGAATAACTTAGAGGAGGAAAAGTTTATTTGGGGGCTCATGGTTTCAGGGGTCCCAGTCAATAGGCAGTGAACTGTATTGCTCTGGGCCCAAGTTGAGGCAGAACATCACAGAGGAAGAGTGTGGTTGAGAAAAACAGCTCAGGACATGGGGCCAAGAAGCAAAGATAGCACTCTGCAAAACAGGGACAAAATATAAAAGATTAAAGCCCCCAGTGACCTTCTTCTTTCAGCATACTCCACCTGCCTACAGTTTTGCCCAGTTAATCTGAATCAGTGGATTATTAACGCACTGATTAGGTTAAGTCTTTTTTTTGGTTTAACCCAATGATTTCACCTCTGAACTTTCTTGCATTGTCTCACATGTGAGCTCTTGGGGGATATCCCATTATCTAAACCATTATACCACGAATTGTTCAGATTTGGCCTTTTGGCTGTCAAATTCTCTAATAGAGGTCAGAGTTTGAGATAGCTAAAGTTATAGCTTGTGTGTGTGTGAGTGTGTGGGTATGTGTGTGTGTGTATGTACTGCTGGGGATTGAACCCAGGGCTTCCCCCATGCTAAGCACATAGTCTACTACTGACCTATGTCCCCATTCCAAGTTGTAGCTTGACCTGATCCTGTTAGTCTTTGTTTGTTTTCCTTTGTCTACTCCACTGGAATGTTCCCCTCAAGAGGTTTACTGTTTTCTTGGTTCTACCAATCTATTGTCAACTATGCCAATGATAACATTGAAATATTCAGTGGGAAAACATAGATCTTGGTAGTTCTCGGAGGCAAGGTTTCTTATATCTATTAAAAACAATAGTCAATAATCATGTTCTCTAGTCCAATAGTACTCAAAGTATCATCCTGGTACCAATTAGTCTCAGTATTAGCAAAAAATTTATTAGAGATGCAAATTCTTGGATTTTTCTCCAGACTTGTTAAATCAGAAATCTGGGGAGTGGGGCTCAATGGTTTGTGTTTTAACAAAATTTCCAAGTGATTCTAATTCTCAGTCAAGCTTGAGAGCCACTGCTCTGATCCAAGAGATTTCTGATGTTCAATTTAATCAAGAAGATAGGAACATTCTCTTTGACAAATAGTTAATTAATGATGAAAGCAAGAGATGTGCAATCAAGTCCAGAAAAGGGGAATAAACTGTTCTGTGTCTAGTATCATGGCCTCCTCATCCTTGGGGATATGTTTCATAATCTCCCAGTGATGTGTGAAGCTAGAGATAGTACCAAACCCTATACATACTGTTTTTTCCCTCTTATATACCTGTGAAAAACTTTCACCCTTTTACTTAAATGAAATACTTTCTACCTTCTCTTTGGCACACATGAATTGCTCTCATCACTACTCTTGTGCTTTGAGGCTATTATCATGTAAAATAAGAGTTACTTGAACATAGCACTGTGGTACCATAACAGTTGATCTAATAACAAAGATGACTACTAAATGACTAATAGGTGGGTAGTGAATAGAATGTGGATATGTTGGACAAAGGGATGATTCATGCCCTAGGGGTGATGCAAAGGAATGGAGCAAAATTTCATCACACCACTCAGAACGGTGTGCATTTGAAGTTATTGTTTATTTCTGGAGTTTTATATTTGATCTTTTCCACTCAAGGTGACCCATAACTGAAACTTCAGATACTGAAACCATAGACAGGAAGAGGTGAGAACTACTGGACTATATTTATAGGTTGGGGTTTTCATTTACCCAGGACTCAGGCTCATCATATTAGTCTGTTTTTCTAGAAATTGAAAATTAGTTTATGTTTTTTTTAATTGGTTGTTCAAAACATTACAAAGCTCTTGACATATCATATTTCATACATTAGATTCAAGTTGGTTATGAACTCCCAACTTTACCCCAAATACAGATTGCAGAATCACATCGGTTACACATCCACATTTTTACATAATGCCCTATTAGTAACTATTGTATTCTGCTACCTTTCCTATACTCTACTATCCACCCTCCCCTCCCCTCCCATCTTCTCTCTCTACCCCATCTACTGTAATTCATTTCTCTCCTTGTTTATTTTCCCATTCCCCTCACAACCTCTTATATGTAATTTTGTATAACAATGAGGGTCTCCCTCCATTACCATGCAATTTCCCTTTTCTCTCCCTTTCCCTCCCACCTCATGTCTCTGTTTAATGTTAATCTTTTCTTCCTGCTCTTCCTCCCTGCTCTGTTCTTAGTTGCTCTCATTATATCAAAGAAGACATTTGGTATTTGTTTTTTAGGGATTGGCTAGCTTCACTAAGCATAATCTGCTCTAGTGCCATCCATTTCCCTGCAAATTCCATGATTTTGTCATTTTTTAGTGCTGCGCAATACTCCATGGTGTATAAATGCCACATTTTTTTTATCCATTCATCTATTGAAGGGCATCTGGGTTGGTTCCACAGTCTAGCAATTGGGAATTGTGCTGCTATGAACATCGATGTGGCAGTATCCCTGTAGTACGCTCTTTTAAGGTCTTCAGGGAATAGTCCGAGAAGGGCAATAGCTGGGTCAAATGGTGGTTCCATCCCCAGCTTTCCCAGGAATCTCCATACTGCTTTCCAAATTGGCCGCAGCAGTTTGCAGTCCCACCAGCGATGTACAAGAGTACCCTTTTCCCCACATCCTCGCCAGCACTTGTTGTTGTTTGACTTCATAATGGCTGCCAATCTTACTGGAGTGAGATGGTATCTTAGGGTGGTTTTGATTTGCATTTCTCTGACTGCTAGAGATGGTGAGCATTTTTTCATGTACTTGTTGATTGATTGTATGTCCTCCTCAGAGAAGTGTCTGTTCAGGTCCTTGGCCCATTTGTTGATTGGGTTATTTGTTATCTTATTGTCTAATTTTTTGAGTTCTTTGTATACTCTGGATATTAGGGCTCTATCTGAAGTGTGAGGAGTAAAAATTTGTTCCCATGATGTAGGCTCCCTATTTACCTCTCTTATTGTTTCTCTTGCTGAGAAAAAACTTTTCAGCTTAAGTAAGTCCCATTTGTTGATTCTTGTTATTAACTCTTGTGCTATGGGTGTCCTATTAAGGAATTTGGAGCCCGACCCCACAATATGTAGATCGGAGCCAACTTTTTCTTCTATCAAACACAGAGTCTCTGATTTGATATCTAGCTCCTTGATCCACTTTGAGTTAACTTTTGTGCATGGTGAGAGGAGGGGATTCAGTTTCATTTTGTTGCATATGGATTTCCAGTTTTCCCGACACCATTTGTTGAAGATGCTATCCTTCCTCCATTGCATGCTTTTAACTCCTTTATCAAATATAAGATAGTTGTAGCTTTGTGGATTAGTCTCTGTGTCCTCTATTCTGTACCATTGGTCCACCAGCCTGTTTTGGTACCAGTACCATGCTGTTTTTGTTACTATTGCTCTGTAATATAGTTTGAAATCTGGTATCGCTATACCGCCTGATTCACACTTCCTGCTTAGAACTGCTTTTGCTATTCTGGGTCTTTTATTTTTCCATATGGTTTTCATGATTGCTTTATCTATTTCTATAAGAAATGCCGTTGGGATTTTGATTGGCATTGCATTAAACCTATAGAGAACTTTTGGTAATATCGCCATTTTGATGATGTTAGTTCTGCCTATCCATGAACAGGGTATATTTTTCCATCTTCTAAGATCTTCTTCTACTTCTCTTTTTAGGGTTCTGTAGTTTTCATTGTATAAATCTTTCACCTCTTTTGTTAGGTTGATTCCCAAGTATTTTATTTTTTTTGAGGATATTGTGAATGGAGTGGTTGTCTTCATTTCCGTTTCAGAAGTTTTTTCGCTGATATACAGAAATGCCTTTGATTTATGCATGTTGATTTTATATCCTGCCACTTTGCTGAATTCATTTATTAGTTCTAGTAGTTTTTTTGTAGACCCTTTTGGGTCTTCTAGGTATAGAATCATGTTGTCTGCAAATAGTGATAATTTAAGTTCTTCTTTTCCTATTTTTATGCCTTTAATTTCTTTCATCTGTCTAATTGCTCTGGCCAGTGTTTCAAGAACTATATTGAATAGAAGTGGTGATAGAGGGCATCCCTGTCTTGTTCCAGATTTTAGAGGGAATGCCTTAAATTTTTCTCCATTCAGAATGATGCTAGCCTGAGGCTTAGCATAGATAGCTTTTACAATGTTGAGGTAAGTTCCTGTTATCCCTAGTTTTTCTAATGTTTTGAACATAAAGGGATGCTGTACTTTGTCAAATGCTTTTTCTGCATCTATCGAGATGATCATATGGTTCTTATCTTTACGTCTATTGATGTGGTGAATAACATTTATTGATTTCCGTATATTGAACCATCCTTGCATCCCAGGGATGAATCCTACTTGATCATGGTGCACAATTTTTTGATGTGCCTTTGTATCCGATTCGCCAGAATTTTATTGAGGATTTTTGCATCTAGGTTCATCAGAGATATTGGTCTGTAGTTTTCTTTCTTTGAGGTGTCTTTGTCTGGTTTTGGAATCAGGGTGATGTTGGCCTCATAGAATGAATTTGGCAGAGCTCCCTCTTTTTCTATTTCCTGAAATAACTTGAAAAGTATTGGTATTAATTCTTCTTTAAAGGTTTTGTAAAACTCCGCTGTATACCCATCCGGTCCTGGGCTTTTCTTGGTTGGTAGTCTTTTGATTGCTTCTTCTATTTCATCTATTGATATTGGTCTGTTTAAGTTGTGAGTATCCTCCTGACTCAGTCTGGGCAAATCATATGACTTAAGAAATTTATCGATGTCTTCACTATCTTCTATTTTATTGGAATATAGGTTTTCAAATAATTTCTAATTGTCTTCTGTATTTCTGTAGCATCTGTTGTGATATTGCCTTTTTTAATCCCGCATGTTAGTAATTTGAGTTCTCTCTCTTCTTGTCTTCATTAGCATGGCTAAGGGTCTGTTGATCTTATTTATTTTTTCGAAGAACCAACTTTTAGTTTTGTTAATTTTTTCAATAGTTTCTTTTGTTTCAATTTCGTTGATTTCTGCTCTGATTTTAATTATTTCTTGCCTTCTGCTACATTTGCTGTTGTTTTGCTCTTCCTTTTCTAGGGCTTTGAGATGAAGTGTGAGCTCATTTATTTGTTGGTTTTTCCTTTTTTTGAGGAATGACCTCCAGGCGATGAATTTCCCTCTTAAAACTACTTTCATTGTGTCCCATAGATTCCGATATGTTGTGTCTGTATTTTCATTTATCTCTAAGAATTTTTTGAGTTCCTCCTTTATGTCTTCTGTAACCCATTGATCATTCAGTAACATATTGTTCATTTTCCATGTGATGTAGGATTTTTCCTTCCTTCTTTTATCATTGATTTCCAGTTTCATTCCATTATGATCAGATAAAATGCATGGTATTATCTCCACCCCTTTATATTTACTGAGGGTTGCCCTATGGCATAATATATGGTCTATTTTTGAGAAGGATCCATGTGCTGCTGAGAAAAAAGTATATCCACTTGATGATGGTTGATATATTCTATATATGTCAGTTAAGTCAAGGTTATTGATTGTGACATTGAGTTCTATAGTTTGTTATTCAACTTTTGTTTGGAGGATCTTTCCAATGGTGAGAGAGGTGTGTTGAAGTCACCCATAATTATTGTGTTGTGGTCTATTTGATTCTTGAACTTGAGGAGAATTTGTTTTATGAACGTCGCAGCACCATTATTTGGTGCATAAATATTGATAATTGTTATGTCTTGTTGGTGAATGGTTCCTTTTAACAGTGTATAATGTCCTTCCTTATCCCTTTTGATTAACTTAGTCTTGAAGTCGATTTTATTCGATATGAGGATGGCCACCCCTGCTTGCTTATGAGGACCGTGTGCGTGGTATATTTTTTCCCAACCTTTCACCTTCAGCCTGTGTATGTCTTTTCCAATCAGATGTGTCTCCTGGAGGCAACATATTGTTGGATTTGTTTTTTTAATCCATGTTACCAGCCTATGTCGCTTTACTAGAGAGTTTAAGCCATTAACGTTTAGAGTTACTATTGATATATGGTTTGTACTTCCATCCATGTTTGATTATTTATCTTCTTTTTTTTTTTTAACTTAGTTTGTTTCTCCATGATTAGCTTTCCCCCCGCCCTCTGTCTTTACAGAGGCACTTCCCACTGATGGTTTTGGTTATTGTTTTTCATTTCTTCCTCGTGTAGTGTTTTGCTCAAGATGCTTTGCAATGCTGATTTTCTGGCTGCAAATTCTTTTAGCTTTTGTTTATCATGAAAGATTTTTATTTCGTTGTCGTACCTGAAGCTTAATTTTGCTGGATACAGAATTCTTGGTTGGCATCCATTGTCTTTCAGTGTTTGAAATACGTTGTTCCAGGATCTTCTCGCTTTCAGCGTCTGTGATGAAAAATCCGTTGTTAACCTTATTGGTTTACCCCTGAATGTAATCTGCCTCCTTTCTCTTGTAGCTTTTAATATTTTCTCTATGTTCTGTATATTGGATATCTTCATAACAATGTGTCTTGGCATTGGTCTACTGTGATTTTGTGTGCTCGGTGTCCTGTATGCATCTACAATTTGTATATCCATTTCTTTTTTTATTTCTGGAAATTTTTCTTTAATTATTTCATTCGGCAGGTTACTCATTCCCTTGGTTTGAATCTCTGTACCCTCCTCTATCCCGATGACTCGTAGGTTTGGTTTTTTTATGTTATCCCATATCTCTTGGATGTTTTTCTCCTTATTTTTTACCAGCCTTTCTGTGTTGGCTAGGCTCTTTTCAAGATGATATATTTTGTCTTCATTATCTGACGTTCTGGCTTCTACTTGCTCCACTCTGTTAGTGAAACTCTCAATTGAGTTTTTAATTTGGTTTATCGTTTCCTTCATTTCTAGAATTATTGTTTGAGTTTTTTTTATAATCTCTATCTCCTGATAAAGATGCTTAACTTCTTCTTTTATCTGTTTATGTAATTCATTTTCAATGTGTTCTTTCACTGTTTGGATTTGCTGTCTCGTATCCTCTTTAAGGTTCCATTCCATCTGTCTAAGGTATTCCTTGAGTTCTTTATATGACGATTTTTCTGCTGACTCTAGGTCCTCCTGAATATTTAGGCTGTCCTTCATTGTTTGTACTCCTTTTCTTCCTTGCTTTTTTATGCTGCTCATGTTACTTCTTGTTCTGTTTGACTGCTGAGTTACTGTTTACTCTTATAAATTTATTTGATGCTTGGGAGGAAAGATATTAGAAGGGAAGGGAAGAAGTCACTAAAGAGAATGAGAGTAGGGAGGTAGAATTCAAGGAAGGGGGAATAAGAAAATTGAAAAGAAATGAAAAGACAAAAGAAAAAAATAGAAAATAAAGAAAGAAAAGAAAATTTTTTTAAAAAATAATAATGATAATAAAAAAATGAAAATTAAAATTTAAAATAATAATAATCATAATAAAATAAAAAATTGAAAACATTAAAAAAGTTAAAGAACAACAACAACAACAAAAAAATGAAAATGAAAGAAAAAGAAAAAAAAATAATAAATGCAGTCATAGAGTTCGATTAACTTCTCTTCCAGTAGGTGGAGCTGTGCCCACTGGGCCAAGCTTCTCCTCTCAATAGGTGGGAACCAATCACTGTGCAGCAGCTCTTCCTCCCCGACTGGAGGGGTCTCCAATCCTGAGTGCCTAGGGCCTTCTCTTGTGTTTCCTCAAGCCAGGCCCCGCTCACCTGTGACGCTCACCACAATACTGGCTACACGCCAGGTCTGCTGCTCCTGGGAGCCCTGTTTTCATGAACGCCTGAGCACATTCTCCCTGTTTGCCTCCCTCAGACCCTAAGTTTGTAGAGCTTGGGGCTGAGAACCCCCAGCGAATTTGCTTGCCCTCCGGTAGCCACGCCCCCGGTAGCTGGTGCAAGAGACCTCAGTTGTCAGCACTGGTGGGAGCGGTAGCCGGGAGTTCCACGCCGCGAGTCCTGCGCCACTCCTGATTCCCTGGGTCTGGCTATCACGCTCACAGGAGAGCTGGGAGGGGCCCTTAAGGTTTCCCCACTGTGTGGAGAGAGATGGCTAGGGGATTACACACCTGTCATGCTGGTTTCAATGAAGTTATCTCCTCCGCTCGTGACGTCAGTTCTCTGCCATGGTGGTATCCCATGCAAATGGTGACCATTCGTTCCCTTTGCCAGGTGACCAATGCAACGGGTGGGTCCTGACTGTCTCTCCCAAGCCCTGTTTCAATCCTGTGGCCACTGCCTATGCAGGCTCAGTTGGCTTTTACCTCTTTACAGACCGTTCTGGATGGATTTCCCTTCTTTGCTGAGTTTCAAAGCTTCCAAGGTCTTGGCAGCTGGGAATGAAAGAGGGAAGGAGCGTGGGGCTGGAGTGCTACCTGAGCGTGTGCCCACTAGGATGGCCTCCAGAGGGACTTGGGGGTCTGAGTCAGAGGGACTTGGGGGTCTGAGTCTAGTTTATGTTTTAAAACAAGTAAAAGGGCCAGAGTAAGAATTGTGAGTAAATCACGGTTCATGTGAATTTGTTTGGAATTATTCACATCTAACCCTCCTGCATAGAAATAATTGTGACTTTTCCAAAATGGGTCAGGGAGTAAAATTTCTTTGTTTTTGTCTCTACTGACTGTGATTTCCAAAACAGAAGTAATAAAGCTCTCTCCGTCAAACTCACATCAGGCACATACTACATACACAGCAGTACAGAGATCTGAGATGTAATTGGGCCCCAAAGAAGTGAAGATGTACAGCAAAATCTTCCTTTTGTAATGTGTGGTCCTCTTTCCAAAAGAAATAAATTTTGGACTGTAAAAGAAAATGAGTTTGTTAGCTACTTGCCCTATCTCTGAATTGATTTTAAAATCCATTTTTTTTTACTAGCTTCTGAACTCATTTTCTTTTGCTTAAAAGTAAATACCCTTCAGTTCTCTAGATAGCTTTTCTTGGAAATGCATTTATTCACTAGCAGTAAATTGAGGAGAAAGAAGATAGAGAGATGATTCAGTTGCCAAATATCTTTTTACCTAAATCTAATTTTCATATATATGATTAATATCATATTATCACACATAAGGAAAAATAACTTCGATTATGTATTTATAGACATGAGCCTTAACAGGATCACTAAGATTGCTGGCAGTGGGACTGCAGGCCATGTCAGGCAGTGTCATGGGATCTGGAGCCCCTAGGGTGGGAGGTGGGGAGGGAGACGCCTGTACTGTCTTCCACTGCAACAGCATAGCAGAGCACACACTGCGGTGATCACAGAGAACTCCAAGCACAACAGGTGTTTATAGAGTCACATCAACAAGCACATTGGCCCTTTCCGGGATGGTGACTATCTTGTGGAGGATGTTTTGTAAATATAATTGAGTGAAATAAAATTTCTCCAGAGATATATTTGATTATGACTCTGTAACTAAACACCAGATTAAGAGACCAAGTGACAAGTAACTTCTGCAAGTGACAAGTAACCTCACTTCTGGAGCTTCTTTGTGTCTGGAATGTGCTTCTGCTTCAGTCTTATTTTTATAACTCCCTTCAGCTTTGAGATTTGGTTTTCCTAGGTTTCAAGGTCTAGTCATGTGTCTAAGTACCCTATTTTCCTTTTTCCCCCTATACATATAAAGACAATCAAAACAGGAGATTACTGTTGTTGCCTCCGAAGTGCTTATAACCAAAGGTATCAAAGGGAGAATACTTTGGAATTCCCAAATGCTTATGTAGGTAAATTAGGCACCCAGCAGATGCTCTCTGCAGGGTCGGCACTTAGCTCTTCACAGTGGAGGCTGCAGTCCTGTCCATGTAGGTCTCCCTCGGCTCCTCTCCCATCTTCCTCTGCTTCCCTATGGCCTCAGGCCCTTCAGCCTCTCAAGCAAATCTATCTAGTAACTTGTCAAATCATCTCAGTCTCACCCCTTGAGCATTCTCCCAAGCTATTTCCTGTTGACAAAACCTTCACCTCGCTCAGTCATGAAATCCCCCTGTAGGCAGGGTCTTCTGGATTGTCCAACACTATCATGATATCATGTGGAATACACTTGAACAAGTTGTGAGTTCCTTCAGGCTTAAAGCTGTCTGCACAAATAGACTCCATGATTTTCTCCTTCCTTCCACCCCTTCCCTGTGAAACCAACACATGCTGTGTGTATGTTGGGAATTAGCGGGGATTTATTCATTAATTTCTTTGGTTGGTTTATGTGTGTCAGATTGTCTCTGCGCCACTTGGTAGTTGTGTTAGAGCTGTCTTTGATTATAAGGGCCTGGAGTTCGGGATGTGTGCTCTTCTTCTGAATGGTGCTCATTTAGGGCCACATGTACCTAGCTGCATCGTAATGATGGAAAGATAAACATTTGGCCTTTGGGTCTTACTTTCATTGTCCCAAAGCCTGAAGTGCAGCTTCTTAGATTTGTGGACTTACATATTTTTGTTTTAACACAATAGCAGGTTGTTAAACCCCACCCTTAAATCTGTAGAATTTAAACATTGATTATGTCTTTAATATCCAATTTTGAGCTTGTAGGGTAATATCCTTCTACTACAAAACCATGTACAAAGGATAATGTTTTGTTTTTCCCAGTGACAAAATCTAATGCCATTTCCCCTTAAGCATATTCAAAATGAGAAAGGAAACACCTCTTCTGATATAATAAGGATTTTAGTTTTCATTTCAACATCATGAAAATTAGACACTGGATAGGATCTTCCCTGTCTAATATATCCTTAGCTTTCAATTATACGTT
This sequence comes from Marmota flaviventris, assembly GCF_047511675.1. NCBI lineage: Eukaryota > Metazoa > Chordata > Mammalia > Rodentia > Sciuridae > Marmota > Marmota flaviventris. The sequence continues at coordinate 84,709,346 of NC_092505.1, forward strand.
CTATTTCACCAGAAAGTTAAGATTCCTCCAGCTTCACAATGCTTCCCTTTATTTGGGGTGGTCAGCATCACTTGTGCCCATCCCTTGTTTTTTCAACAATTATTACCACTTTTAGAGAAGTAAAGTTTGGACAATCTGGATGCACAAGAGTCTCTGAGAACTATTCTGGTCCCCAGTGGTATGGAATAAGGCATAAAACACATCTCAGGTTAAGGGAGACCACTTTCAACTCTGTCACTTCCACAGGAAATAGAATCCTGGAGTAAAAGGGTATGGACCTTCCTCTGAGAGTGGAGGATCAAGTCCTCTCCCATGAAATGTTGGCAGGTTCTTCTGGAAGCACCCTTGCTATATTGCCACATAGTTGTGAATTTATAAAATCATTCCATTCCTCTGGTCTTCATCTTTCCTCTATGTTCTAATGGCAGACTATCTAAGGTTCTTTTGAACTCTACTCATTCACCAACAAAGGTTTATGAAACCCCACTAAGATCCATGTTCTCAGAATGCAATGGTGAACCAGGGAGATGGGGTCTCTGGTCCCCTAGGACTGAAGCTATAATTGCTATGGAATAGTCTCTCTATGGAAGGAAGATTTACAATTACATTTTTTAAAATTAGTTGTTTAATTTTATATATGACAGCGGAATGCATTACAATTCATATTACATATATAGAGCACATTTTTTCATATCTCTGGTTGTATACAAAGTATATTCACACCAATTCATGTCTTCACACATGTGCTTTGGATAACATTCTACCATCATTTCTAACCCCATGCCCCCTCCCTTCCCCTCCCATTCCTCTGCCTTATCTAGAGTTCATCTATTCCTCCCATGCTCCTCCTCCCTATCTCACTATGAATCAGCCTTCTTATATCAAAGAATACATTTGGCATTTGTTTTTTTGGGGATTGGCTAACTTCACTTAGCATTATCTTCTCTAACTCCATCCATTTACCTGCAAATGCCATGATTTTATTCTCTTTTATTGCTAAGTAATATTCCAGACAATTACATTTGATTATGATTTTAGTTTAATATTAGCCTTTGGATTATCCTCATCTTGTTCCAAGTCATGATTTTTCTGTCCTTTTTCTACTTGCTGGTCTTCCTCAACCATTCCTAGAAAAATACAATGCTAAGTCAAACACTTGTCTTCTAAGATGCATTGAGATAAGCACAAAATAAATTTTATTGGTCAGTATTTGTTTTTAATAAGTTGTGGTTGATATCTCTTGCATTTATGACTGTGATTTAGGGAGGGAGAATAGATAATTGTGACCATATTTGGGTTTTGTTGCTCTGACATTATTATGTGACCATAGGAGTAAACCTTCAAAATAAAACACAGTTAGCCTTATAAAAAACTTTCCCTGGGAATCAATTGTTAGATACTTCCTACATGGATTGCCATATTGCATTTAAGCAGCGGGTTTATATTTTTGAGTGCCAATGTGTGTCATTTTCCTATATAAACATCTATGCTTAAAGCTTAATGAAGTAGGAAAGGCATTCAGGAAGAGCCAGAGCCAACATCTTGTACATTTGAACCTATCTGTTCTGCCAGTGACCCATACAAGGAAGAGCTGTGTCAGCTAATCATTTATCTGACCACTGCTGACAGACAAAGACCTTGTGCTGAGCTTGGATGGAATGTCACAAAAACATCACAAGTCAACAAAGTAACACATAATTCCTGTGAGGTCCTATACTTATTTTTGCCCTTGCTTGGAGTGGAAGAATTCGTGCACAAAAATGCATCTTATCTGCAAATAACATACACATTTTAAGAGTTTAAATTACTTTGTATTGAGAAGGTGTTTTTAAAACTATTTGGACACATATTTTCCAATGATGATAATTAGCTGATTAATAATATCATAGTCATCAAAAAAGATAGCATGTTTTTAAAAATCATGCAACAATAGATGAGTCTTTCCATGGCTTTAATTGGAACACCTAATAATTATAACCTTGTAGATGCAAAGGAAGAAGTGTTTTCAACTGTAAACAAATACAGAAAACAAAACAAAAATTTGTCAGCATAACACCACCCACTTATATGACTACTAAGCCAGAAAACAGCTGTTTTATTGAATGCATTGTTTTGGGGGACACTGGAAGTAATGGTTTCTAATATTGTTAACACTGAAAGTCACTTGTCCTATCACCTGAGAATTTTGAAAGATTTTTTCTTATCAAATTATACTTATTAATTAGGCTTTTCCATCTTAATAAGCAAACACAATTAAAGCCACCAAGTTGGTCATTGTAATGAAAGTGCAGCCAACAGATTTTCAACACTGAAATTCTGTAATTCCCACCCAAACCAAAGAAACTTTCACAGGTATCATGGACTCCCTAATGGTGATCAAGTACATGATTTCTTTCAGTCACTTAAAAATCTTGAAAAAGGCACAGAGAACCCATTACTATCTTTCAGAAGTTCTAGAATTTCAAGGATCTTTTTGAGGAAACTCAGTGACACATTAAAATTATACGGGTGAATTTAGCTATGTTGTTGCATTTAAGGGTTGAAGAAACCTTTATTCTAACTCTTTGTTCCCAAATATTTTTCTAAGAAAGTGAAGAACCAAACCATTTTTACCTAACAGAATCAAACAAACTCTCTCCCACTGCAAGAAAAATTTTGATGGGGTTCCTTGTAAACCAAGTGTTTTGGTAATTATCAAGAGATGCTTTGCTGAGCAATGGAGCTATTTCTTATTTTTTTGGTAGGTATGGAGGGGCATAATTTAAGACTGGCTAGATGCAAACAGTAAAAGAAACTATCTAAAAAAGAAGAATTATTCTTTATGAAAAGAATATGAAGAACATTCCAACATGAAGTATCAATTCCATTGTGAGATGGTTGATCTCAGAAGATGTACAGGAAGCTAGGAAAATATTTTTTTCTGCCTTATGAGTTATACTGTCTCTGAGAATCAGTGTTGGTTCTTGGAAAGTGTGTGTGTTACAACAGCTATGTACTGAAAGATTGTATGGCGGACACATAATACCAAAGGAGACCACTTATAATTCTTAGGCCAACTCTGGATTGCTTTGTGGTCTTGAGATTTTACAGCTATCATCTGTACTCCAACCCTATTTCCACCCAACTTCATATCCAAAGCCTGCTGTATAACTGCTATCTAGTTTGTTTCAGAAATTTCCTGGGAATGTTCTTCTCTAGACCAAATACCTCAGGCTTAGGGAAAGATATGGTCAGGGGAAAGCAGAAGATACATGTGGTGAGATTCTTTCCAGAAGGACATATAAATGCTGGATGTGGGAGGAGGTGAGCCATGCAGAGATACTCCAAAACTGCTCCATTAGACAGACATGGCCATAAGTTCAGAGGAGAAAGGTCAGGGGCTAGGATGCATGTGACCATGAAGACCATCCTCCTACCATAAAGCATTTTCTTGGATGCTTGCTATGGTCTAAATATTTGTATCGCTCTAAGATTCACATTGAAATCTTATCTATATAATGGTAGTTTTAAGAGGTGAGGTCTTTAGAAAAATGATTAGATCATGGAAATTTTGCCTTCATGAATGGAATCAATGCCCTTATTAAAGAGGCTTGTGGGAGTCTGTTTTCCCTTTCTGTTCCTTCCACCATGTGAGGACAACCACAACACATCATCTATGAAACAGAGAGCAGCCCTCACCAGACACTGAATCTGCTGTAGCCTTCATGTTAGATTTCCTGGCCTCCAGGACTATCAGTGACAAACTTCTGTTGCTCATAAATGGCCCAGTCTAAGGGATTTTGTTACAGCAGCCCAAGGGACTAAGACAATGATCTACACTTGAACATGAAAAAAAAATCGCGTAAGACATCAAATACCCTCTGCCCACTCCACTGCCTTCTATTTTATTATTTCTAGTTACCTCGGCTGTTCATTTTAATCTGATGTACTGAATGGTCTTGGGTGCTGGTGTTATGGAGGCAAAAAAAAAAAAAAAAAAAGGATGAAGCAAAGGTACATGTGATTTTTTTTCCCCTTCCATATCTATTGGTTATAGAGAATTATGGAGAGTGGACCCCAAACTAAGCTTTACCTACAAGTTGCCTCCTTCTTTGTTTCCCAAAGTATGTTTGAACCATATTAATAGGTGTTCCATTCCAAGAAAGGATTCTATTAGACAAATAAGTTTGGGATAGGTTATATACCATTGTAGAGTCAGCTATGCATTAACAATCTAAAAAAATCTGGTAGTCTTGCAGTAAAGAAAATGATATAACTTTGGTTAAAGTATTTGACCACAGACTTTCTTTCTCACAGGACATGTTTTTCATGAAACAAGATTGACATCTGGAGAACTGTATCACACCTTTCTTGAAGCAATTGCTTTCTCTCCTTTTCTGACGTCACACCCCTGATTTCCCTTTTACCTATCTGGTACTCCTTCTGGCTCACTGTCTTCTGCTCTGTCTTGAGATATTATATTTTCTAAAGGCTTGGCCCTGGGCCCTCTCCTCTTTTCATTGCACATTCTTCTCTTCTCATTCATGCCTGTGGCTTCCATGAACACCTCATGCAGATGTCTCACCGATGTTAGCTCCATTTTGGACATCTTCTCTGGGCTTGAGCCCTCTATATTTACCAGGGTACTGGTCATTCTGCTTGGATATCTTGAAGGCACTTTTCTTTCCCTTGCTCAGTCTATTTGCAGGGTTCCTTTTCTCAGCAAATGACAGTACACTTCATTCTGTTATGCAAACCAGAAACCTGAGTGCTGCCTCTGGCAATGCTTTCCATCACACGCATGAAATAGTAGAGATTTTACCTCCTAAGCATCTTGTATCTACTTACTTCTATCTCTACTTCCCTTATTTGGTCCAAGTTACTGACTTTTCATACCCGAGATCCTACAAACATTTAGCTGGCCTTTCAGTATTCACTTTTGCTCTCTAATTTTTCATCTATAAGACATCCCAAATAATGGTTCTTGGAATGGTTCTTAATCATATCTTTACCCTTAAAATACTCCTAGAACAAAGAAGACCAAAGCCTCAAGTTGCAAAAGACCTTTGTGTTCCTGCTCCTTTCTCTTGTTTCAGCCTTATTATAATTTTATTGGTGCATTATACTTATACATAATAGTGGAATGTGTTGCTATATATTCATACATGCACACAATATAACTTGGTGAATTTTGTTCCCCCAAACTTCCTATTTCCCTCCCTCAGCCTATTTTGTATTGCACCACCCATAACCCTTTTTGCTGATGAGGTTGGACACCCCAGGACTTAGAAGGAAGCAGGTTTATTTTATCTGTAGCAATCTAGAAGGGGCTAATGCCTAAATATGTCTGGACTTTGAGGCTGGAGGTTCTTTGGGCTTTATACCCATTGGGAGGGAATTTACATTTTTTTGTGGGAGTTTATGTAGAAGAAGTACTTTTTGTGTCACTTTCTTATATTAGACTGAGATTTTCACAAGATTTTACCATGGAAAGCAGAAATAGTAATTTTAATTTTTATTTATTTTTTTTACAGTATCAAGTTTGGAGGCAAACTTATCTTTTACAAGAAAGGTCAACTGAGTCCTTACAGGAAACAGGAAGCTGCAAACTGTATTAATCCCTCTGCAGAACTCTTTTGCTGATATCCTGTTGATAAGAACAATTATGGTAAGGGTCTTTGCAGAAGCTTAATTATGACTCTTTGGTGTGTGTGGGGGCACTGCAATACATAAAATTCATTCTTTTGAAGTATAGGGTTCAGTTATTTCAAATGCTTCTCAGCTCATGCAGGCAGCTTTACTGCCCAATTCCAGGGCATTTTCATCACCCCCAAATCCCATTAACAGTCACTCTCCACTCTCTTCTCCTGCGGCCTCTGGCGATCGTGAATCTACTTTCCATGACTATAAATTTGTCTATTGTTGATATTTCATATAAATGGAATCAGAATATCTGGCCTTTTGTGTTGGCTTCTTTTTAAAAATATTTTTAGTTATACATGGACACAATATCTTTATTTTGTTTATTTATTTTTATGTGGTGTTAAGGATTCGAACCTGGTGCCTCACATATGCGAGGCAAGCTCTCTGCCACTGAGCCACAACCCTAGCCTGGTGTTGGCTTCTTTTATCTTAAATACAAGGTTCATCCTTATTGTAGCATGTGTCTACACTTCATTTCTTTTGATTGTCAAATAATGTTCTATTGTTTGTATATCCTTTCATCAATTGGTACACATTTGAGTGTTTCCACCTTTTGGCTATCATGAATGATGCTGTATGAGTATCCATATCCAAAGTTTTTGTGTGAATTTATTCTTTTGTGCATGTACCTAGGAATAGAATTGCCTGGTCAAGTGGTAGGTAGTTCTATGTTCAGTTTTTTGAGGATCTGACAAATTCCTTTCCAAAGTAGCTATACCAGTTTAGATTCCTACCAGCAATGGATGAGGGTTCCAATTTCTCCACATTTTAGCCACCACTTGTTATTGACTGTCTTTTTGATTCTAGGCATGTTGATAGTTTTTCAGTGCTATCCCACTGTGTTTTTTTTTTTAATTTTAGTTGTAGATAGACACAGTCTTTATTTGTTTTTATGTGGTGCTGAGGATCGAACCCAGTGCCTCACATGTGCTAGGCAAGCGCTCTGCCGCTGAGCCACAATCCCAGCCTCCCCATTGTGGTTTTGATTTGCATTTTCCTAGTGATTAATGAAGTTGCTGGCTTATTTTTAATTTCTGAAATACATCTTACTTCCTCTTGCCACAGGGTCTTTGCATGTGTAGTTCTTCTTGCCCTAATCCCTTGATTCTTATTCTGCTCTTTTTATACGGATTGCAATTGCCGTTTTCTTAAGAAAGTATTCTATGTCTTCTCTGGGTTAATATGTTGCCTCCAAGATTTAGTAGGACTGGGTAATTCTTCCTCATATCACTTACTACAATTGCATTTCTGCATTGTTATTTTAAAAAATTCATTTATTTTTAATTGGCATATTTGTGGGGTACAATATAGTGTTTCCATACATTTGTATGTTTGTAATGATCAAATTGCACAATTAGCGTATCCATTACTGCAAACATTTAATATTTCTTGCAGTGAAACATTCTAAGACCTCTTTTTTGGTGCTTAATGACTTCTTTTCTAGCAGACTGTAAGTTTCATGAAGGCAGGGAATTTGTTATATTCTAGCCAACAAATCTTTTCTGAATGAGTAAAAAAATGAATAGATTAGTTATGAGTTAATGTAAATAGTTTTAATAAGTAAGACATTCAATACTATTATAAATTCTTGTGGGATTTCTCAGAAGACAATTTGGATTTACAAGTTTTCTCTCTGTTTGAATAGCTACATACTTTGGTGAGCTAGCAGTGATAAATGGGAGGAACAAATGAGGGCAAAGAGGAACACATGTAGGGATGCACGCTAGATGCTTCCCATCAGAAATTTTTTGGGGGGTACCTTTATAAATCATAAAATGATGGGTTATAATTTTGTGAACAGTTTGTGGAAATCAACTAATTTGTCTTTTAAACTCATTTTCTTATGAATTAATTTCTCTAACATTGTTAACACGAAAATTCAGTTTCCTTGTAACACATTGACCCTTTTTCTAGTAATAATTTTTGCATTAGCACGTAGGCACTTTCTGACAAGACTTTAACTTAAAAAGGCAAAGCAGAAGAGTTCTTATCCTCTGATGCACATCTCTTCATCGGTCATTCCTATTTGAAACCCAAGATTTCAGTTGACGTATCTGCTGAGCATTAGATGGCATTTATTTATACAAATGAAAGCTAGAATTTCAGGAAAATCTAATCTAACATCCTCCAGCCTTCATCATTGGAAGTGACCCACACTGAAGAGTAGCTTGCATACCTTAGTGCTCTGATACTCAGTGGATCTATCAACTAGCCGATAGGACCCTTTACTCAAGTGCATTGTATTTAGCAAAGGAAGAGGGTGACCAAGACTCCGTATACATCAACAAACAGTGACATCCTGAAGCATAATGACCAAAACCAAGATTGCCCCCACCTTATCTATAGTCAAATACAGCCTTAGGTAATAAAGATGGAAAACAGCAATACTAAAGAAAACATACCTATCCGGGGCTTTTACCAAATTGCTAAAGGTGCCAAGCTCCTTTTCCTTCTCCCTGTTAGTCAACTCTTCATGGTTGAGGGCATAGAGATTTAATGACAGGAGATGGACATGCCACAGACAGAAGTGGCCCTTGGACCCTGGAGGTCACGGGGGATGGCGTGTGTGAAGGAATGTGCATCCTTTTTACGCCTTTGTTCCAGTGGCTATGGTCCACTGGCAAATCCTGTTGCACTAAGATCGGAGGGTGCTGATAACTCAAACCTCATCCAGGCATGTGGACACTGTTTTTCTGTCATGGTCTTCTGAATCCAAAGTGCTCCACCCCCACCTCAAAAAACAAATAAGACTCTGGCTTCTTCCTGTATGGAGAACTCTTTCTCTGTCTCTCATCTTCTCTTTCTTTCCATCTCTAACACTCTTTTTCTCTGTCTCTCCATTGCTTTCAGTGTCTCTCCTCTTAGGTCTCCATCAACTAAATACTTATACATACTTATGCATTATATATGTATCTATACATATATGCATAGATATTTATAGCTACTAGAATTATTTATCTATATAGTTGACTAATATGTAAAACATGTAGAATATATGCAAAAATCTTGTCTCTCTATATACACACACACACATCTTAAATATTTACAATCCTCAAATAAGAAGGAAACCCAATTTAATCTGTCAACGAATGGGCACACACAAGTCTCTTTATCTATCTTATATGGGGAAAGACTAGTTTAGTTAGAAATAGTGTGAAGATGATCTGGGGTTCATGGCTGCTTGTCTGGATAGTCTCAGTGCTCTTAACTGGGCTACAGTTGCCCTGTCAAGAATTTGGATGCTGTGTCAACTGTAGGGCTCATCCGGGATCCACCTTTGGAAACTTTTCCTGGCACTGTTACTTGGTACTAACTCTGCACTGTGGATTTTGTCCTGTTCTCTACCTGCTCACCTGATCCTGGCTCTTTTGTAATCGGTCCCTAATCCATCTTTCCCTGGGGTGTTAACCCCAGTGCCCTGAAGCTATGAGGAGGGGAGATCAGATAAGTAATCCCAGAAGCCCTGAGGTCTCTAGGGGACTCCTTCTGGTTTCTTCTTTGAGCTCTCTGTTCCCATGGACCCACTCTGTCTTCTAGCTTTAGAAGATTTAAGGGGAGGATAAAGTCCTCCTGAAGTGGCTTAGAAGATGTACCTGGATTCAGTGCCTTGATTCTCAAGACCAGGTTTTTCATCTCTAGGCCTTAGAACCCTCCAGAAACCAGTGTACCCCAGTGAGCTGGGAGGGAGCCCCTTGGCCTCTTTCTCATGCTGCAGCTGAGGAAGCTGTGTGTTTAGTGTATAATCCAGGACATCTGGTCTTGCTGGCGTTCCTGCTGCCCTAATCCTGTAACAACTGCACTGGGAGCGATTCACCTGTAACTCAAAGACGTTGCTGTACTTTGTCCTGCAGGTCAATTATATTAGGCCATATGGAACTCCAGGTCTCAAGGGGTAATGTGGTGTGTCCTCACATTTGGTGAAAGAAGCAGAGCATGAAATAAAACCCTTCTTTCAGGTTGGCAATCCTATGTTAGAGGACTGCCTGAAACTTCCAGCATCATTAGAGCACAAATTTGAGGCTGTGCTTCATGTAAATTGACCTCAATATTATACTGATTTTACCTAGAGCTAAGATAACAGCCAGCTGCGTTACATACTTTCAGAATGGAATGATCAACTCTTAGGACTTGGTTTGGGGAATGGATAAAAGGTAAGATTTTGGATGGAATGGAACAAATCCCTTCCTGTCTTCCCTTAATCTAATTTCTGACCAAGCTGTCTCATACTGACTGACTCTGTGAAGTGGAGGATGTTCTTACCAAGACTGTGCCTGTCACCTTGCACTGTCCAGGCTCTGCTGCCATCTGCACTAGTCTAGTTCACAGGGCATGTTCTGGATTCAGATGTGTGAATTTGATTATGGTAAGTTTCAATTCTTCAAAGTTGGGAGGTAGGCGTTAACAATGGTTCCTTTGGGCTGCCATCTTTCAATGAATTAGATACAGGCACTGACTCTGGTATCATTATGGTCCAACATTTCCTAGACAGTACTTTCCATACTCTGTGCAAGGTTAATGGAACAGATTACAAGGGCATAGGTGGAAATTTGGTTTTTGCCAATTAGATGGAACTGCAGGCAGGGAGAGATGGAAAAGGGCATTTGGGGCTGGACACAAGGAGGGACCCTTCAGAGCATGTCTGGGGCACATGTGTATGAACAGTGCATGAGCCCAGGGCAGTAGCTGTGCCGCCTCCCTGGGATGTAATGGGTTGTGGTATGTGAACTGGGGAATCCAAGCTGGTGATGGAAATGCCCACACAGGACAGTGGCTGTGAAATGCACATAGATTACAGGTAATTTTTCCCCCCAATTCTTTCATTTTCAACTTTTATCTACATATAACTGGCATGTCCTCTGGCATTAGTTTTTCTATGTCTCATGACCCCTCTCTCATGGGCTCTCTCTGCTCTGCTGCTGACATCCTTTGCTTGCAGGCTGTGTTTCCACATGCTTTGCCCAGGTCAACTACTCCAGAACTGCCACATGCCACATTCCTTAGGCTCCAGCCAATGCAAACATGCTGCTCTATGTGGCACTTTCCCTACTGCACGTGACCCTGACCACTCCTTCACTGCCCCCTTCAGCCCTCATCCCCTCTAGCCATCATGTTGCCTGCTCAGCGGGCCATAACCATTTCCCTACATGACAGACACCGTTGTTTGGGACCTGAAGTAGTGCAGCTCTTTCATCTTACTATGTGGTTTGGATGTAAGATGTCCCCCAAAATCTCAAGAGTGAGACAATGCAAGAAGGTTCAAAGGAGAAATGATTGGAATGTGAGTTTTAACCCAATCAGTGAATTAATCCCTTATGGGATTAACTGAGTGATAACTAGAGGGAGGTGGGGTGTGGCTGGAGGAAGTGATTTGGGAGGGTGGCTATGGGGTATATATTTTGTATCTGGAGCTGGAATCTCTCTCTCTTCTTCATGATCACCGTGATGTGAGCTGCTTCCCTTTGCCACACTCTTCCACCATGATGTTTTGCCTCATCTCAAGCCCACAGGAATGGAGCTAAGACCTCTGAATGGACTAAGACCTCTGAAACCGTGAACCCTCACATAATCTTTTCCTCCTCTACAGATGTGCTGGTCAGATAGATCCTTTAGTCACAGCAGCAGAAAAAGCTGACTAAAACAGTTACCCATGGCGCCTTTTCCCCAGGGCACATGCCCATCATTATAGTGGCCTAATAGGGTGACTTTAGTGCTTATTATGTCTAGCCACTGTTTAAAGTATCAGGACAAAACAAAGATAGGAGAATCCAAGTCCTGCTCTCACAGAGCTCACATGGCAAAGGAGGAAATTGCCCTTAAACAGATAATGAGATTTCAGGTAATGTAATTTCAGGTGGTGATAGTACTTATAATAATATTAGGACAGTGGATGTCAAAGCAAATTCTTTTGAGGGAAGGGATGTCAGCCTCACAGATCCTACCTTCATCTGAAGAGGACTTCTTTAAATAAAAATATAATTAAAAAACATTTTTTATATTATAATTGGCAGTAAATTAGGTCATCTTTGGGGAATAGAAAGTAGAAATGTTGCAGATATTTATTCTTTATATAAGTTCATCTCTTGGGAAAATTTGATGTTAGTTTTGAACAAGAAAATCTTATATCAGTTCTTTTCAACTGAAACACAGAAATATGTATTATAAGGTTTTTTTTCTGAAATAATTTGGATAGCTATCTTACTGTTGGGATTTGATTCATAATATTGTTCCCAGAGTTGAGCTGAGCACATATAGGTCATAGTTCATTACCTGTGTTCTCTTTTGTGTTAATGATTATGCTAATTATCTACAGGTGTCTTTTTTCCCTCCCTTAAGGACTAAGGGTTTCATTTGGTTTAATTCCATCTTGGATATTTATGGTTTTTTTTTTAATTTTTTATTGTTGGCTGTTCAAAACATTACATAGTTCTTGATATATCATATTTCACACTTTGATTCAAGTGGGTTATGAGCTCCCATTTTTACCCCATATACAGATTGCAAAATCACATCAGTTACACATCCATTGATTTACATATTGCCATACTAGTGTCTGTTGTGTTCTCCTGCCTTTCCTATCCTCTACTATCCCCCCTCCCCTCCCCTCCCCTCCCCTCTTCTCTGTCTGCCCCCTCTACTGACATTCATTTGTCCCCCTTGTATTATTTTTCCCTTTCCCCTCACTTTCTCTTGTATGTACTTTTGTATAACTCTGAGGGTCTCCTTCCATTTCCATGCAATTTCCCTTCTCTCTCCCTTTCCCTCCCACCTCTCATCCCTGTTTAATGTTAATCTTCTTCTCATGCTCTTCGACCCTACTCTGTTCTTAGTTACTCTCCTTATATCAAAGAAGACATTTGGCATTGTTTTTTAGGGATTGGCTAGCTTCACTTAGCATAATCTGCTCTAATGCCATCCATTTCCCTGTAAATTCTATGATTTTGTCATTTTTTAATGCAGAGTAATACTCCATTGTGTATAAATGCCACATTTTTTTTAATCCATTCATCTATTGAAGGGCATCTAGGTTGGTTCCACAGTTTTGCTATTGTGAATTGTGCTGCTATGAACATCGATGTAGCAATGTCCCTGTAGCATGCTCTTTTTAGGTCTTTAGGGAATAGACCGAGAAGGGGAATAGCTGGGTCAAATGGTGGCTCCATTCCCAGCTTTCCAAGAAATCTCCATACTGCTTTCCAAATTGGCTGCACCAATTTGCAGTCCCACCAGCAATGTACAAGTGTACCCTTTTCCCCACATCCTCGCCAGCACTTGTTGTTGTTTGACTTCATAATGGCTGCCAATCTAACTGGAGTGAGATGGTATCTTAGGGTGGTTTTGATTTGCATTTCTCTGACTGCTAGAGATGGTGAGCATTTTTTCATGTACTTGTTGATTGATTGTATGTCCTCCTCAGAGAAGTGTCTGTTCAGGTCCTTGGCCCATTTGTTGATTGGGTTGTTTGTTCTCTTATTGTCTAATTTTTTGAGTTCTTTGTGTACTCTGGATATTAGGGCTCTATCTGAAGTGTGAGGAGTAAAGATTTGTTCCCAGGATGTAGGCTCTCTATTTACCTCTCTTATTGTTTCTTTTGCTGAGAAAAAACTTTTTAGTTTAAGTAAGTCCCATTTGTTGATTCTAGTTATTAACTTTTGTGCTATGGGTGTCCTATTGAGGAATTTGGAGCCCAACCCCACAGTATGTAGATCGTAGCCAACTTTTTCTTCTATCAGACGGCGTGTCTCTGATTTGATATCAAGCTCCTTGATCCATTTTGAATTAACTTTTGTGCATGGCGAGAGAAAGGGATTCAGTTTCATTTTGTTGCATATGGATTTCCAGTTTTCCCAGCACCATTTGTTGAAGATGCTATCCTTCCTCCATTGCATGCTTTTAGCCCCTTTATCAAATATAAGGTAGTTGTAGTTTTGTGGATTGGTTTCTGTGTCCTCTATTCTGTACCATTGGTCCACCCGTCTGTTTTGGTACCAGTACCATGCTGTTTTTGTTACTATTGCTCTGTAGTATAGTTTGAAGTCTGGTATCGCTATACCGCCTGATTCACACTTCCTGCTTAGCATTGTTTTTGCTATTCTGGGTCGTTTATTTTTCCATATGAATTTCATGATTGCTTTCTCTATTTCTACAAGAAATGCCGTTGGGATTTTGATTGGCATTGCATTAAACCTATAGAGAACTTTTGGTAATATCGCCATTTTGATGATGTTAGTTCTGCCTATCCATGAACAGGGTATATTTTTCCATCTTCTAAGATCTTCTTCTATTTCTCTCTTTAGGGTTCTGTAGTTTTCATTGTATAAGTCTTTCACCTCTTTTGTTAGGTTGATTCCCAAGTATTTTATTTTTTTTGAAGATATTGTGAATGGAGTGGTTGTCCTCATTTCCATTTCAGAGGATTTGTCGCTGATATACAGGAATGCCTTTGATTTATGCGTGTTGATTTTATATCCTGCCACTTTGCTGAATTCATTTATTAGCTCTAATAGTTTCTTTGTAGACCCTTTTGGGTCTGCTAGGTATAGAATCATGTCATCTGCAAATAGTGATAATTTAAGTTCTTCTTTTCCTATTTTGATGCCTTTAATTTCTTTCGTCTGTCTAATTGCTCTGGCCAGTGTTTCGAGAACTATGTTGAACAGAAGTGGTGAGAGAGGGCATCCCTGTATTGTTCCAGATTTTAGAGGGAATGCCTTCAATTTTTCTCCATTCAGAATGATGCTAGCCTGAGGCTTAGCATAGATTACTTTTACAATATTGAGGTATGTTCCTGTTATCCCTGGTTTTTCTAGAGTTTTGAACATAAAGGGATGCTGTACTTTGTCGAATGCTTTTTCCGCATCTATCGAGATGATCATATGGTTCTTATTTTTAAGTCTATTGATGTGGTGAATAACATTTATTGATTTCCGTATATTGAACCATCCTTGCATCCCAGGGATGAATCCTACTTGATCATGGTGCACAATTTTTTTCATATGTTTTTGTATCCGATTTGCCAGAATTTTATTGAGGATTTTTGCATCTAGGTTCATTAGAGATATTGGTCTGTAGTTTTCTTTCTTTGAAGTGTCTTTGTCTGGTTTAGGTATCAGGGTGATGTTGGCCTCATAGAATGAATTTGGAAGTTCTCCCTCTTTTTCTATTTCCTGAAGTAGCTTGAAAAGTATTGGTATTAGTTCTTCTTTAAAGGTTTTGTAAAACTCTGCTGTATACCCATCCGGTCCTGGGCTTTTCTTAGTTGGTAGTCTTTTGATGGTTTCTTCTATTTCCTCAATTGATATTGGTCTGTTTAGGTTGTCTATATCTTCCTGACTCAATCTGGGCAGATCATATGACTTAAGAAATTTATCGATGCCTTCACTATCTTCTAATTTATTGGAGTATAAGGATTCAAAATAATTTTTGATTATCTTCTGTATATCTGAAGTGTCTGTTGTGATATTGCCTTTTTCATCCCGTATGCTAGTAATTTGAGTTCTCTCTCTTCTTCTCTTTGCTAGCACGGCTAAAGGTCTGTCGATTTTGTTTATTTTTTCAAAGAACCAACTTTTAGTTTTGTCAATTTTTTCAATTGTTTCTTTTGTTTCGATTTCATTAATTTCAGCTCTGATTTTAATTATTTCTTGCCTTCTACTTCTTTTGCTGTTGTTTTGCTCTTCTTTTTCAAGGATTTTGAGATGAAGTATGAGATCATTTATTTGTTGGTTTTTTCTTTTTTTAAGGAATGAACTCCAAGCAATGAATTTTCCTCTTAGAACTGCTTTCAATGTGTCCCATAGATTCCGATATGTTGTGTCTGTGTTTTCGTTAATCTCTAAGAATTTTTTAATTTCCTCCTTGATGTCTTCTATAACCCATTGATCATTCAGTAACCTATTGTTCATTCTCCAAGTGATGTATTCTTTTTCCTTCTTTCTTTTATCGTTGATTTTCAGTTCCATTCCATTATGATCAGATAGGATGCATGGTATTATCTCTACTCCTTTATATTGTCTAAGAGTTTCCCTGTGACATAATATATGATCTATTTTTGAGAAGGATCCATGTGCTGCTGAGAAAAAAGTGTAACTGCTTGATGTTGGGTGGTATATTCTATATATGTCAATTAAGTCTAGGTTATTAATTGTGTTATTGAGTTCTATAGTTTCCTTATTCAACTTTTGTTTGGAAGATCTGTCCAGTGGCGAGAGAGGTGTGTTGAAGTCTCCCATGATTATTTTATGGTGGTCTATTAGACTCTTGAACTTGAGAAGAGTTTGTTTGATGAACATAGCTGCACCATTGTTAGGGGCATATATATTTATGATTGTTATGTCTTGTTGGTGTATGGTTCCCTTAAGCAGTATGTAGTGTCCCTCTTTATCCCTTTTGATTAACTTTGGCTTGAAATCTATTTTATTTGATATGAGTATGGACACTCCTGCTTGTTTCCGAAGTCCATATGAGTGATATGATTTTTCCCAACCTTTCACCTTCAGCCTATGTATGTCTTTTCCTATCAAATGCGTCTCCTGTAGGCAGCATATTGTTGGGTCTTGTTTTGTGATCCATTCTACTAGCCTGTGTCTCTTGATTGGTGAGTTTAAGCCATTAACATTTAGGGTTATTATTGAGATATGGGTTGTTCTTCCAGCCATATTTGTTTATTTCTGTTACTAAACATGGTTTGTTTTCCTCTTTGATTATTTTTCCCCCCTTTACTGTCCTACCTCCCACTGTTGGTTTTCATTGTTATTTTCCATTTCCTCTTCCTGTAATGTTTTGCCAAGGATGTTTTGAAGAGATGGTTTTCTAGCTGCAAATTCTTTTGACTTTTGTTTATCATGGAAGGTTTTAATTTCATCTTCCATCCTGAAGCTTAATTTCGCTGGAAACACAATTCTTGGTTGGAACCCATTTTCTTTCAGTGTTTGAAATATGTTATTCCAGGATCTTCTAGCTTTCAGAGTCTGTGTTGAAAGATCAGCTGTTATCCTGATTGGCTTACCCCTAAATGTGATCTGCTTCCTTTCTCCTGTAGCTTTTAAAATTCTCTCCTTATTCTGTATGTTGGGCATCTTCATTATAATGTGTCTAGGTGTGGGTCTCTTATGATTTTGCACATTCGGCGTCCTGTAGGCTTCTAGGATTTGGGATTCTGTCTCTTTCTTCAAGTCTGGGAAGTTTTCTCGTATTATTTCATTAAATAGATTGCTCATTCCTTTGGTTTGAAACTCTGTCCCTTCCTGTATCCCAATGACTCTTAAATTTGGTCTCTTGATGTTATCCCATATTTCTTGGATGTTCTGCTCATGGTTTCTTAATAGTCTTGCTGAGCTGTCTATGTTCTTTTCAAGTTGAAATACTTTATCTTCATTGTCTGATGTTCTATCTTCTAAGTGTTCTACTCTGCTGGTAGTATTCTCAATTGAGTTTTTAAGTTGGTTTATTGCTTCCTGCATTTCTAGGATTTCTGTTTGTTTGTTTTTTATAACCTCTGTCTCCCTGTATAGTTGATCTTTTGCTTCTTGGATTTGTTTGTGTAATTCATTGTTGAAGTGATCTTTCATTGTCTGATTTTGCTGTCTGATGTCTTCCTTGAGACTCCAGATCATCTGAAGCATGTATATCCTGAATTCTTTATCTGACATTCCATCTGCTGCAGCTATTACCTCTTCTAACGTTGAGTTGACCTGCATTGCTTGTGGTCCTTTCTTTCCTTGTCTCTTCATACTGTTCGCGTTCCTTTCTACTTGGTGAAACTGTTGTGCTATTGAATTTTCCCCCTATATATTTATATTGGTCTTGTATAGTTGCAAAGTCTCCCTCGCAGGCGCGGGCGGCGGCTGTGCCCCTCCTCCAATTGGGGCAATGTGCCTACCACGCCGGCAGGCCGCTGGGCCTGCTCTGCCGGTCGGTAGCAGGTCCGCCTACCTTGCAGGCGCGGGCGGCGGCTCTGTCCCTCTGCGGGCCGCTAGGCTTGTTCTGTCGGTGGTCGCAGTTCTGCCTACTTTGCAGGCGCAGGCAGGCCTCTGGGGCTATTCTGCCAGTGGGTCGCAGGTCCGCCTACCTTGCAGGCGCGGGGGGGGGGGGCGGCTCTACCCTTCCTCAGGCCACTGGGCCTGTTCTGTCTGTCGGTTGCAGGTCTGGCCTGTTCTGATGGTGGTCACAGTTCCGTGTACCTTGCAGGCGCAGGGGAGGGTGCGGCTCTGCCTCTCAGCAGGCCGCTGCTCCTCTTCTGCAGGTGGGTCGCAGGACCGCCTACCTTGCAGGAGTGATTGGAAGCTCTGCCCTGCCGCGGGCCACTGGGCCTTTTCTGTCGGTGGTCACAGTTCCGCCTACCTGGCAGGCGCGGGGGGTGGGGGGCGGCTCTGCCCCTCAGCAGGCCCCTGGGCCTGCTCTGTGGGTGGTCACAGTTCTGTCTACCTTGCCGGCGCAGGGGGAGGGGGCGGCTCTGCCTCTCAGCAGGCCGCTGCTCCTCTTCTGCAGGTGGGTCGCAGGCCCGCCTACCTTGCAGGAGTGATTGGAAGCTCTGTCCTGCCACGGGCCACTGGGCCTTTTCTGTCGGTGGTCACAGTTCCGCCTACCTCTATTTATGTTTTTTATGTAAATTCTCCCTATAACTGGAAATATTCAAATTTTGCCTCCATTTGAGATTGTGTTGCTAATTTTTAATTTTGGGAGATAATTGTTACTATCTGTTGTTTTGTATTTTTCTGAATGAAGGGAACAACATTTTCAAGATGGTTTATGTTTAATAATAATATTAATGATGATGATGATAACTGGAAATATTGGTGCAATATTTTTTTTTGGTTGTTGTTTGTTTGTTTTGTTTTTTGGGGTACCAAGGATTGAATTCAGGGGCACTCAACCACTGAGCCACATCCCCAGCTCTATTTTGTATTTTATTTAGAGACAGGGTCTCACTGAGTTGCTTAGCCCCTTGCTTTTGCTGAGGTGGCTTTGAACTTGCGATCTTCCTGCCTCAGCCTCCTGAGCCACTGAGATTTCAGGTGTGAGCCAGTGTGCCGGGCTGGTACAGTGTTTTCAGTTAGAAACTTCCATCAATAAATGATTCAAAGTTGATTTCTATGATATATATCTGTGCACATTTGAGAATACTACATAAACATATACATATACAAAATGAATTTTATTAATATGAGTTGCGTTCAATGCGATTATTACCAATTTAGGGCCATACTTTAAACAATTGAGGTAAAACTTACACACAGTTCATATGTACACCAAGGGTAATATTCTATGAATTTTGATAAAGATATTTGCCTAAATAACCACCACCTCAGTTAAATTGTAGAACATTTCCATCATTCCATAAAGTTCCCTAGGTTAGGGGCTATAATTTGAAGTATATATACTATATTTGATATAAAAGTCAGAAATCTGGCATATTCATGCAAATAAGTTTTAAAAAGGCTTAATTAATGCATTTTACCAGCATCTTAACCAAACAAGTAATTTTATTTAACATTTGTTGGCAGTTAAATATTGTTCATTGCCCATGGGCTTATCAGTAGTGCCAAAATCCTTTGGGAAATTAAACTTTACTCATGAGGTAGCAAAAGCTTGCTGATTAATTTAACAATGGGCTAATTATAAGTAGCTTCTTATAATTAGTCCAAGGCAGGAGGTTTTGTTTGATTTACATCAAACATGTCCATCATTAGGTATCTTTTGGGCCCAGAAAGCAATCTCAGTTTTATGGTTGTAATGGCCCAATGCCACCTGAAAGGACATGGACAGAAGCAAGAACTACACAGATTTTTATATTCATTCAGTCAACAGATTAAACTCATGCTGTGTGCCAGGAACTGCTAAGCACTGGGGTTATAGCAGTGATCAAAGCAGACAAGCAGACAAAATCCCTCTCCTCAGAGAAAATTGACAGCAACAACAACAAAAACCCAAACAGAAAAATGAATGAAACAAGAACGAACAAAAACCCCTGTCCAAATGTGTCCATAATAAATCATGTCAGATAATGTGATAATGAGAAGCATCAGGAGAAAGGAAGGTAAAGGATGAGGGAGTCCGTCAGAGTGGGTCAGAGTTTCCATAGTGTGGTCATGGAGAACCTCTCTGAAAAATTCACATTTGAATATGGGTCTGAGCAACCAAGCAGGTATCTGGGAATTGCAAGAGCAAAGGTCCTGAGGAGAGAATTGCGTGAAGCTTTCCAAGAATAGCAAAATAGGGGAATGACTGGGGAAAAGGCAAAGAGGCTGAAGAAGGAAGGGTGTCAGATCCTAGGATAGTACAGATGGCTGTAGGCTGTGATGAGGATGTAGGAATTGAGATTGTGGGGAAAAAATGTGGAGTCTTTGGGATCTTTTTCTTTTGAGCCCAAAGTGAATAAATGTTCTTCTGAGTGTATCTGAATACCTTGAGGTCATAAAACTAAAAGTTTGTTTCATTTACAAAAATGGAGTTTCAAAAATTAAAATTAATTTAAAAAGTATATAGAAAATTACGTTTGCATCAGAGTTTTGAAATAAATTTTTTAATTGAGGCCAATTTAGATTTACGTGAAAGTTGCAAAGATGGTCAAGAAAGTTACCTTTCATCCTTTACCCAATTTTCCCTATTGTTAACATCTTACATTACCATGGTTCCTTTGTCAAAACTAGGACATTGGCATTGGTCTATTACTATTAACAAATCTTCAGATTTTATTTGGCTGTCACTAATTTTTCCATCAATGTCCTCCTTCTGTTCCAAGATCCAATGCATTTATGGTTGTATCTCCCCAATCTTCTCTGGGCTGTGATACTCTTTCCCTTTTTTTCCATGACCCTGACTTCCCTGAGGAGTATCAGTTTGGTATCTCATAGAATATTCCTTTTTGGGTTTGTCTTTTGCTCCTCTCATGATAAGGGCTACGAGTCTCTGGTTAGAATACCCGGAGGTGAGAACCTAGTATCTGGGTGCTTGTACTGGTGATGCTAACCTTCATCACTTGGCTAAGGTAGGTTTGCCCGATTTTCCCACCATAGAGTAACTATTTTCTTCTGAGTATAGCCTTTGGAATTGAGCTCATCCTTAGGGGTAAATGGATGGAAATTAAGCTTCTTGGGAGCATTTTAAATAGAGGACTGATACTATCCTATTTGTGCTTTAAAAGAGTCACTTTGTGTAGGAGCCGTCAGGGCAGAGAGACTGAGCAGCATCCAGTGGGAGATGGTGGTGTGGACCATGGAGAGAGATCTAGAAATGAAGAAGAGGAGTTGGAATTTTTGTCAACTTAGGAGATACAGCCCATAGCTTTTATATTGCCTTTCTGACTTCACTCCCATGATGGCAGTGGCCATTGGTAATGATGAACATCATCTCCTTTTTCTAATTACAACATCACTTCCTGGAAGGACAGGGCTCTCTTTCTATACTTGCTGGATGTAAATGATTGTTGATTGATTTGTTTGCATCCTCAGAGTAAACCTAACTGGTTCCTTGAGCCAAGCTACAAATGTCTCAGATTTTAAAAAGAAGTCTTAGCATAAAAATTTATGGTGATCTTGCCAAGGGGAGCTGGTATCTTAGAACCTCTATGTACTAGGTTCCTATTTAGGTGCTTTACATTGGTTGTGTGTGTTTCAAGACCCATAAAAAAGCAAGAATACAGCTTTTAAATTTTTTAAAAAATTTTACTGAACTTAAATTTTGTCTTAAATCTTCATTTTTTCCCCCAAAGTAAAAACCTTAGTCCAGTTATATTTACATCAACTCGGTCCCTTCCTGGATTAGATTAGTTCATTTCATCTTTAAACCCACACAGCTCTGGAATTCCCCTCTTCTTCCTAATACTGATCTCAAAACTGCTATGATTTGGGTTTAGGCCTTTATGGATCTGGAGGAGAGGATGGCACATCCTTCCTCTGATCTGACATCATCTTGTTCCATCTCCCATGAGAGTTAGCTGTTTGGCTTGGTCTTTGTACCTTTCTTTTCTATATTGGCCATCTCCTGAGAAATACTTTAATTCCTCATAAGAAATAACCATAGTCTAATTACCTCCCCCAAGGGAACCCCACCTGCTGTGTCCTTCCACAGTTACCCTATGTCCTCTTTCATGCTTCTTGCAATTTAACAAGGAGACCCTCTTAGCAAGTGGGATTCAAGGCCCCTCTCTCAGGGGCTCCTCAAACCTGAAAATGATCTGTCATCTCTCTCCTCTGATTCTCTTACTGGGACTTGGCTCAAGTGGGCAGGGGCTTGGCATCCAAACCAATGTCTAGCTTGTTCCCTTCACTTTTCCCAGCTTACCTGAGGCTCTTGTGCCTGAAATACTTGGGCGCTGAAGTGGGGGATCTTCTGCTGAAGGCGGGCTGCTCAGCCAGTAATCTTCTGAAGCCTATTGTTTACTAGAAGCCAGGTCTTTGAAAACAAACAAAAATCAAGAAAATTATCTCATTTCTCACCTTATGAGGTAGTGAGAATTGGGAGGCTGTGGTAGAGGCTAGTTTTTGAAGAACTGGGTAGAAGAGGACAAGATTGGAAAATAGACCAGCTGGGCAATGCCTGGGCTGACACTTGAGTCTCACCCACCACATGACTATTTCACTTGCTTTGTATTAGTTCTGTGAGTTTTATTTTCTAACTGTTCTTTGGTAAGTGAGAAATTTCTTAAGAAAGGTTACAAAAATTTTCCAAGCTTGCACAGACAGCATGCATTAGCTAGCCAGGAATCAAAACCAGAGCTGTTCTGACACCAAAGCTTATGTTTATCTGCTCTAGCTCGTAATTAAACTCAGAAGAACATTTTCCTTGCATGCGAATGACCCAAAGCATTCCAGAGAAAGCAATAAATAGCCTGAGTTGTGAGTCAGAACCATGGAGGGCACCTTTCTGGTCAATAGGTATCCAATATCTCTTTTGCTCTTTTCAAATTCTGACTTTCAACCAATAATTATTGAGTACCCATAATGTTGTACAGGGATATGACAGTGAAGAAGCTGGTTCTTGCTCTTAGAAAAGCTAGAGCCAGGGATAAGCAAAAGGCTAGCAAAAAGATAGCGAAAATTCAGCAAGTGAAGTGCCACTGGAGGAGTAAAACAGCTTGCTTTGAGAGATCTAGAAAGGAGCCTCTGACTCTGCCTTCGGGGATCCACAAAGGCTTCCTGGAAAGGATGGAGTTTAAAGTCCAGAGATACATAGTGGCTCTGGGATGCAGGGAGGTGAGAAGGGAAAGTGACAGCCCACTGGAAACCTTTTTCTAAATAGTGTTCTCTTGCTTTTACAAAATGGGGTGAATTAAGCTTCAGTGGAGGCAGGGATTGGTGAGGCCTCTATTTCCCGAGTCCACCCTCTAAGATAATAGAGTCCAAAGGCTGGCTGTCTCTCACCATCCTCCTGGTGCCTGCTCTTCCAAAGGAGCCCCGAGTCCTCTGCAGCCCAAGCTGCGATGGCTTCTTATTGATTGCTTCTGAAAATGCTTCCCCTGCTGGATGCTCAGCCCGCTCACCTTCCAGCCCGCTGAGTTCTTTTCATTGGCTTCGCCTCCCTTGGGGCCTGAACTAGGCAGCATTTGTGAGGTAAACACCACCAGGGCAATCAAATGCTACAGAAATTCAGCCGAAAGATGCAAAGCAACTATGCCATTTCCTCCTCCTCAGCTTCTGAGGTCCTGGGAAGAGCCCAGGGGAGGATGCTTATTCTCACTTGAACAGGCAGTGGTTTTTTTTTTTTTTTTTTAATTTTTTTTAAAGGAAAGAAGTGTGGTTATTTAAAAAATTCAACCTTTTCCCTCCATTCCCTCCCTGTTGCAGGCTTCTATTCAAAGCCTCATTTTCTCCCTGAGACATTTCAGCTCCCGAATTTATTTTACATAAAAAAGCATGACATGTGTTTTTTTTTTTCTTCTCCTTACATATTTTTCAGGTGACAGTGAATTCTCTCAATTCTCAGCATTTCTGCTGGTGCCTTCTGCAGGGGAACACAGGGGATACTCTTAGCAGACAGTGGCTGCCAGGACAAAGCCAAAAGGGCCAGTGGCAGATGGATCGTGATGCTTGCTCTCAGGGTTTAAATGGTCTGGTAGAACATCTTACCCCATGTGCAGGCTTTTATGCTTCTGGGGACAATGGAGTCCCTGGAGCCTGGGGAAAAACAGAGTATGATCCAAGGGCTGCGTGCTGGGCTGAGCATCAGGAAGGCCAGGGTCTGGTACTGCCTGCAGGGAGGGGTCCTGGAGCAAGTCTCTTCTGGCTGTTATTGGCCATAAGAGTTTGAATCTGAGCCAGACAAACACTTAGTCACCTTCAGAAATGTGGTGGGGCATCTGGGCCCTCCACTCCCACTGCACATTTTCTGGAAGCTACTGTTTAAGCAATCTACTTTAAGAAAACTCCAAAGAGAAAAATCAGAATTTGTGATAATGGTGGTGGGCAAAGAAGGCAGAGAGGTTGACTATTCATTCTATACACCACATGGGCTCCTCTTGGAAACAATATTTGAACTCTGATTTCATTTACAAGTTCATCATCACAAACACCTGCTCCATGAGAAAAAGGATATGCAGGATTTATTGAGTGGCACCTCCACCTCCTTACCTTATCTAGGCCTCATACCCACTGTATGTCATAGATCTTGTTATCCTAACTTTTGAGGTAAAGAATTGAGGAAGAAAGGTCACATAACTAGCAGGTAACTTCTACTAGACTAAAAGAAGACTCCAAGCCAAGGTCAGGAGCTATGAGTCTCTCCAGAGCCTTGGCCATGAGTCAGGACCCAAAGGTTTGAGTCTTGTCTCCTTACTAGTGTCCTTGGTAGGCACCTCCCTCCACAGAGTATAATTCTCAGGTAATCCTGTCTTTCTGGCTTGACAGGACTGTTGTGACCACCGTGACTGTGAGGTGACACAAGGAAGTACTTCATAAATGATAACATGCTACACAAATACCAGAGCAAATCATTATTACTCTGTTGCCACTGAGAGAGGCTTATCTATTGATGAATTACTGAGATATTCAGCTAAGGACTTGCTGAGTAATTTGGTTTCCTGAAACAGCATACTGAGTGAGACCTCTTGTCACTGGGACACACTCCCCATGTCGATGTGTCTGTTCCACATGGTTTAAAGTGCAGGCCAAATGATAGGCACTACACGCTCATGAGGAGGGTGTGTGGGGTAACCCTTTAGAGCAAGGCTGCTAGAGCTAAGTTAGGCAATGTGACTTTGGACATATTAACTTCTCTGGGTTTCAGTTTAGTCCGTGAAATGGAGATAAGGATAATATCTATCTCGTAAGATTATGATGAAGATTAGATCATTCATTTATGCATAATTCTTAGCGCAATGCCTAGAACATTCTAATTGCTATAAAAATGCTATTACCAGATGGCTTTGACCAACCTCGATAGGATTTGCAGGAGCCACAAAGGACCATGGTAGGCTCCAGGGTAGAGTGCCACAAAGAGGAAGTCCCCAGATGAGCACCTTCCCCATAAAGAGCATTTGTTATAAATCACCAAGAATTGGCTTCTATAACTATTTCTGTTTGGCCTCCTCTGTCTCTTTGGCCTCATCTCTGGGATCATCTCATACATCATCCTGCAACTCCACATCTCCCATGATAAACCCTCTGAGGTCCTGAAAAGTGACAGGCTTTCTCTATCTTGAGCACTTGGAGCAATCCACTTGTGATACTCTTTATGCCACCACTTCCCCAGGTCCACTCATCTGCCCACTCACATCTGTCTACACATCCTCAGGTCTCAACATAGATGTCACTTCTTGGGGAGGTTCTTCTGATGCCCTTAAACTGGTTTGGAAAAAGGTGTTAGGATGCAGTACAGTCCCTAATAATGACTGAAATGAAAGTTGTTACCCAAGACTGTAGAGTAATGTTGTTTTCCTACCCAATTGTACATTCATTTTATGTAAATGGTATGCTATTTTTATGTCCACTGAAAATAATTTACACATTATTGTCTTTGTTTATTCAAAATATTCCACTCAGTTTCTGAATTACACCAATTTCCTTTTCCCTTCTTTCTCTCTTTGCTACTAATCCCTGGTGCCAGCTCTGAACAAAAATAAATCAGAATTTTTATTCATTTATATATTCAAAGAAGCAATGAGTTGAAAAAGTTACATCATTGAAAAATCTAGAAGATGTCAAAGGCCAATCAACAAATATATGAAAAAATGTTCAACACCTCTAGCAATTAGTTTTGATTTGCATTTCTCTAAGATTTCATCTCACTCCAGTCAGAATGGCAGTTATTAAGAATACAGACATTATGATTGCTGTATGTATATAGGTGACTCTATGACCAGTGTGATTCTGCAATCTGTACAATTAGAAAAATGAGAAATTATACCCCAATGATTCAAATGTATGAATTGCCAAGATCATTGTAATGTCATGGGTAGCTAATAAAAAAATAATATTAAGTTAAAAAAAAGAATACAAACAACAATAAGCATTGGTGAGGATGTGGGAAAAAAGGCACATTCATACATTGCTGGTGGGACTGCAAATTGGTGCAACCAATCTGGAAAGCAGTATGGAGATTCCTTGGAAACCTGGGAATGGAACCACCATTTGACCCAACTTATCTCACTCCTTGGTTTATAGCAAAACGACTTAAAAACAGCATACTACAGTGACACAGCCACATCAAATGTTTTTAGCAGCACAATTCACAATAGTTAAATTGTGGAACCAAACTAGATGCCCTTCAGTAGATAAATGGATAAAGAAAATGTTGTATAAACACAATGGAATATTACTCAGCAATAAAAGAAAATAAAATCATGGCATTTGCAGGTAAATGGATGGAGTTGGAGAATATTATGTTAAGTGAAGTAAGCCAAAAAAAAAAAAAAAAAAAACAAATGCCGAATATTTTCTCTGGTATGAGGATGCTGATCCATAATGGGGATTGGATGGGGGAGTATGGGAGGATGGAAGAAATTTAGATAGGGCAAAGGGAAGGAAGAGGAAGGGTTGGGTTAGGGGTGGTAAGAAAGACAGTGGAATAAGATGGACATCATTACCCTAAGTACATGTATGAAGACATGAATGGTGTGACTCTACTTTGTGTACAACCGGAGATATGAAAATTTGTGCTCTATGTGTGATATGAATTGAAATGCATTCTGCTGTCATGTATAACAAATAAGGATAAACAAATAAACTAAAAAGAAAAAATGTCAATGGCTTCTACTCCTTCTTTTTAAAAATGTATTGGAAGCAGTGTTGTACAACATTCGGCTATCACTCACTGGTTTCAGTGCTCATTTTGTAGGTAAAAATGATGGGAAAAGGCAGGACTCTACCTTGGCCTAACCAAATTATCTGTGAGAGGTGAGTAAAGGTGGATTTTATTTCACTCTTTGTTGCTTTCATCTCCCTAAATTTTCTACAATTAACATGACAGAAAAAGTTGAAAAAATTAAAAAGAAGAAGAAAACAAGGAGAATGTCAATATTCTTTCCACTTAATTCCAACTGACAGAATGCTACAACCAAGGAGGACTGGGAAGGAAGAATATAAAAAATGGGGGTCTGTGTCTGCCTTTGAGGAGATATGCAGCCAGGGAATTAATTGATCACAGTGTCTGCATTGATTTTTTTTCCCCTTTTTCATTTTCTTTTCCTTCCAACTTTCCTAACCCTAACTTCTGTAACTTCTATTCCCCACCCCCACTTTTTTTTTTTTTTTTTTTAATGCTGGGGATGGAACCTAGGCCCTTGCACATGCTGGGTAAGCTCTTCCACAGAGCTATACCCACATCCTTCTGCTTTCCCCTTTAAAAAAAAGAACAAAAATAAAGAAGGAAGGTTTTGTTTTTGTTTCCCGCTTCCTTCCTTTTTCCATTCCTTTTCTTCTTTCCTCTCTTACCCTTTTCCTTCCTTCCCTCTTTTCTACCACCTCTTTCTTTCTCCACCCAGACCTGCCCTTCTGACCATTGTGCCAGTCATGGTGGTTATGTCTCCTGCAGGGAAGGTTTTCCATTCTTCATATCTTTTTCTTCACAAATATTTCTTTCTAATCTTCTACTCCATTACCCCTGAGTTTTTCTCCCTATTGGGGAACAAGGAAAACATAAGATTAAAATTTTATGATATCAGGGACTCCTTTTGAGTTAGTGTCTAGAAATTTTCTAAACCATGCCCTGCTTTTTGACACCTTTTTCTATACAAGCATCAAAATGGAATTTTAGTAACTTAACACAAAACCCCCCAAATAACCCAAATAATAAATGGACAAAGAAACTGAACAGGCACTTCACAGAAGAAGAAATAGGAATGGTTAGCAAATATATAAAGAAAAAAGTTCACAACTCTAGCATTTAGAGAAATACAAATCAAAACTACACTGAGATTTCATCTCACTCCAGGCAGAGTGGCAATTATCGAGAATACAAGTAACAATAAATGCTGTCAAGGATGTAAGGACAAAGGTACACTCACGCATTGCTAATGGAAGGGCAAATTGGTACAATCACTCTGGAAAACGGTATGGAGATTCCTCAGAAAACTTGGAGTGGAACCACCACTTGACCCAGTTATCCCAAAGGACTTAAAATTGGCACACTTCAGTGATGCCTCCACATCAAGGTTTATAGTAGTTCACTTCACAATAGCTAAGCTATGGAACCAACCTAGGTGCCCTTTGACAGATGAATGGTTAAAGAAAATGTGGTATATAAACATAATGGAATTTTACTCAGCCATAAAGAAGAATGACTTTAGCGGGGCATGGTGGCACATGCCTGTAATCCCAGTGGCTTGGGAGGCTGAAGCAGGAGGATGGTGAGTTCAAAGCCATCCTCAGCAACAGCAAGGCGCTAAGCAACTCAGGGAGACCCTGTCTCTAAATAAAATACAAAAAAGGGCTAGGGGTGTGTCTCAGTGGTTGAGTGCCCCTGAGTTTAATCCTTGGTATACCCCATCCCCCCCTCCCGCAAGCCAAAATGACTTTATGGCTTTTGCTGGTAAATGGATGGATCTGGAGACTTTCATGCTAAGTGAAATAATCCAATCCCAAAAAACCAAAGGCTGAATGTTCTCTGATATACAGATGCTAACACACAATACGAGGGGAGGGGACAGAGAAGAAGAGAAGTTTAGTGGATTAGGAAAAAGGGAATGAAGGGAAGGGCGGGGGAATAGAACTAGAAAAGCCAGTAGAACAAATTGGACATAACTCTCCTATGTTCATATATGAATACACGACCAGTGAAACTCCACATCATGTACAATTGCAACAATGGGATCCTAATTAGAACAAGTTATACTCCATGTATGTATAATAAGTCAAAATACACTCTACCGTCAGATATATCTAAAAAGAAATTAAAAAAACAAAATGGAATTTTAGCAATTAAAAAAAAATCTACCTGTACTGCAAGAAATATAGAAATTAGCCATTTCAAATTTTGTTTGAGACCTTTGATCAAATTTCCTGTTAGAAGCCTAAGGGGCCCTGACATCATACACTTAATGATATTTGTTATAGTTTAGCTCTTGTGAAGAGCTGGAACTAGCAAATTGTGACTCTTACCTGCTTTTTTCCTAGTAAGTTTCACCAAATATGTCTGCACCATTCTCAAAAAGATATTTGTCTTTAGCAAATAAAATGCAGAATGCTTATGAAGTTCTTGCAAAAGATGTCTCTGCAAAAATTTAAAAAAAATGTGCCACCTGATTTTCTAGTTCTTCAACTTGAAAAACCAGAAGAGTCTGTCACTGAGCCCACCAAAGATGAATAATAGAGGTAGGACTAAAGTTCAGTGCCAATCATTTCTGTCTAAAGAGAGGTCAGGATGACTTCCTGCATTGAAGGGAACATACTTGTGCACAAAACCCCACTGTGTGGGTCCACACAAAAGAAGGTGACCCTTATCTATTTGAATATTTAACAATAAAAGTGGAAGTAGTATTGTCTCTGTTTTGATTTATATGAACGACTTGTATATTAAGACACTATACTTTAGCCTCGTACATTTCAAAAATTATTGTTTTCTAGTATGGTTGCCTTTTAGTTTTTTTTTTTTTTTTTAATGTTGATTTGACCATATAGAAAGTTCTAACTGTGTATAGTTGAATCTTTCAATTTTGACCTTTTAAAAAAATGTGTTTCTCACCTCTGATTGTCCCCTGCTTCCAATGAGAGAGAGAGAGAGAGAGAGAGAGAGAGAGAATTTTTAATTCAGCATTTCAGATAGTTGATAATCAGCTTCTAAATGTTACTGGACTTAAGTGTAGAAAATAATTATGTCCCAATTACTTATTTAGAAAAACCCTGAGTGGTGGGAGGAGGGAAGACACATAAATTGGGACTCATTCTGAATAAAAGTAACCTGAGCCTGCCCACTGACTTGCCCCATTTTCCCTGCAGGAACCTAAGGGGTCTTCAAGAGTCAGAGGTCAACTCCCTTAACTGCCTTGTCTTGAGCAAAAATCCTGCTGGCACTCTTCCACCGTCTCCTCAACCGCCAGCAGAGCTCAGCTCTCCCACTGGAGTCCGTAACTGTGGGTGCTGAGGTTTGCCTGCCTCTAAGTTCTGTATACCAAGCCTAGCTTTGCTCTTCGGAGCCACAAAGAGTGAGTCCACCTGGGAAAACCTCATGTATTCAGGGAAAGCTGCCATCTCCCATCAAGACTCCTCCTTGCAGGGTGAACACCTTGAAATCTTTTCTGCTTCTCCCATGGCCTTGAGGCTAGCCACTGGCCTGTTGCCCAGGGATTTTCTCTCTCTTCTCTTGCAGACAGCCTTGAACACAAAGTGTTGTGTGAGTCCGACAGGGACAGAACTGGTGCA
Source organism: Marmota flaviventris (assembly GCF_047511675.1). Taxonomy (NCBI): domain Eukaryota; kingdom Metazoa; phylum Chordata; class Mammalia; order Rodentia; family Sciuridae; genus Marmota; species Marmota flaviventris. Next base: position 84,739,819 of record NC_092505.1, read on the forward strand.
AGTGTGACATGCTGGAGTCCCTTCCCTGCCCAGACTGGGGCTCCCCCAGGTCCCCTGTGCCACTTTTCACTTTTCTAACACTGCTCCCATTTCTCGAGAACCCTGGGGCTGGTAGCCTGAGCCCTTTACTTTTCCATTCCACTCTTGTGTGTAGGTTGGCTTGTTTCTTTGGCTTATTACTGTTTACAAGATCCTGACAATCCTCTCACATACTTACATACTTGGCAAAAACTGATTGGGGTTCCCATAATTTGCCTCCACTTTCCTTCCTCTCAGATTGGGAGCCCCTTCCCTTTTCTTACAATAGTTAACAATCATCAACCTGGTTTTGTGCGGCAAGATTTTGGTTTTGGACTTTGGCCTCACCTTCCAGTTAGACTGGTACTTGGGCCTGACTGATCTAGAGTCTCTTGCTGTGATTTACCCAGGTTGGCTGGGGAGGGGAGGGCAGGGCAAGGTAGGGCGAGGGCAAAGGTGGGGTGAGTAGAACTGGGTGGGGCTGGGCTGCATGGGAAACTGACTTGTTTTTCTAAGCCAGTTGGCCCTGGTGATGGGAGAGCTGCTAGGTAATGGAAGTGCCACCTACTAATGGCAATGGAGGAGGTGGGCTTGAGTTCTAGTCCTGAATAACTAACTGGGAGACCTTGAGCAAGTCATTTGTATCCTCCAAGAGGATAACACTGGATAGAAATGTCAGTTTTTGCAGCCTATCAAGAGTGTGTGTGGCTAACAGCATCCTAAGCATTCCCCATTCTGTTATAGCAACAAACTCATGAGGAAGGTTTTACTGCTGTGCTCCTTTTACAAGTGAAGACCTAGTAACTTAGAGTGGTTAAGTGGCTTGCTGCTATAGTTCAGAAGTGTTTCCCAAAGACCCACATGCTAAAGTGTTGGCCACCAGCTTGTGACACTATTGAGAAGTGGCAAAACCTTTAGAAGGCAGATCTATGAGGACATGATCTTGAAGGAGGTATTGGGACTCTACTCCTTCATCTTCTGTCTTTATTTCCCAGCCATCATGAGGTGGAAGACCTGTGCCACACATCCCTGCCATGATGTGAACTGTGCTCCCATAGATCCAAAGCAACAGGGCCAAGAGACTGTGGACTGCAACCTCTGAAACCATGAACCAAAATATGGTATTTGTAAGCTGAGCTGGGTGGGATTTGAGACCAAGAGGTCCGAATGCCTGTGCTTCTAACCTCAGTGCTGTAATGTTGCGCATGCCCAACCCTGCACTCCGTTTGGGTCTATGGCTTGCCACAATTCAATTCACTCCCAGGCCTGGGGAGCACCATGCCCAGGCCTTTCAACATTAGTGTAGCCTGTGTGACTATGTTCCTCATTGTCTTACCCCCGAGCTGAGGTTCCTTCAGCTCTGCTGACCTGCTTGAAATAGTCTGAAAACATTCTGAGAGCAAGAGCAAATTTCTGTCAGAAACAGGTTAATGTCAGTTTTGGGATCACCATTTCCACATTTAGGAATTAAAAACCCAGAAACAACAACAACAACAACAACAACAAGCACGAGTTTCCCTTTACAAGGATCTCTCTTTAAAATATCATGATTCGGTATTCATGTTGACTGATGCTATTTGCTTAAGATAATTTTTCTTCTTATAGACATGAAAAATTAATTGCTCTGCCTTCTATCCTGTGGTCCTCTGATGTCCTGGCATGCCTGCCTGAGAAAACTTAACCCACAGAATGAGTAATACTCTGGAACTAAGGACTGGTATTTCAATTGCCCAAGGCTTAGAAAGCTGATTGCAACATGGGAGCCAGACCCCAGAAATAAATAAATACAAGAATACAGAACTACACAATGCAAACAAGCAGTCTCCTGTCCACTCATGAAAAGATCTTTTTTTCTTTCAGGATTTTAATTTGCCTTCTTTCAACACAACAGGTACAGTAAATACTATAGTTAGTACCCTTGGATTCATGTATGATATTAACAGGACAGGGTGATCCTAGGGCTTGCATAGGGCCTTCCCAAGAGCACAGCATCTTCATACTTATTATCACACTATATATATATAGTGTGTGTGTGTGTGTGTGTGCAAGAGAGAGAGAGAGAAAGAGAGAGAGAGAACACACACACCAGGATTAGGGATATATTTTCATTTTGAAAGATAGCTGAATAGAGCCATGAAGAACAGTCAGCAAACTGGTGAGGAGTGAGATAGGATATCAGAAAGACTTCAGTTGGTAGATTCATGTACTTTTTGTCTTGGAGACAAAGTGCAACCTTTTAGGAAAAATATAGAAAGTCTTCACATAAATGCTACATGTCACATGATAGGTGTTTATGATGCGTACCAATTCTATTCTTTCCCACCAGTAATTTAATCCTATTTATCATAGCATTTCCATTGCCACAGCAACTAAAATTAATTGGTGCTGTCACATGAAAGTCAGATTGCTGCGTTTATTTTGGTCCCAATTGCATCACGATGACCATCCGGCAGCATTTATCTAAATCTGGTTGAGACTTACATGGTTTCTCCTGAGATATCTTCTTCATCTATTTGTGGCTGTGTATAACTCAATCTCCTGCCTTTTTGTTTTCTTTCTGCCCAAGTGAAGAATGAGCATACCAGCATTTCCTCAGGACACACCTGTGTGCCATGGCAGAGGAGCCCATCTTGAGGAAGGCAGGTTTTGCACACAGGTGGTGATTGGGAGGCCTCAACAGGCTCCTGACCAACCAAATAAAGGTTGGTGGAAAAACAAAGCCTGTGCATTGGGAGGTGGGGGCTGGAATGGGGAAGGAGACACTTTAGACAAGGTTATTAGCAGATGTTGTTTAAATGTTCTGAATGACAAAATGTAATAAGAAAGTCCAATGTAACATGGGCGTTTTAACACACGTGCACTTGCACACACACACACCCACACACTTTCTCTCTTTCTGAAGTACACTGCTTCCTGCATGTGCTTTTCCAGGTACCTCCTGTTACTTGACATTATGGAGGAAAACTAAAGGCGAAGAGACTCCATTCAGTTTACCCAATGCATTGCTGGAGCCCGTGGTCAACAGTAGATTGCCTCTAGAGTAGCTAATTTTTTGTTGGGGTTAAGTCACTTCTTTCTTTTTTACTAAACACCATACGTAATACATCCCAATTTTTATACCACACACCCTAAGGAAGAACAAAATATAGGCTATGGTTATGACTGGCGTTTGAGATGTTATTGCTACAGACAAGGAGTCTACATATTGGAGCTTGGGGACACAAACTCAAATTCTTTAGTAGTTCAAATATTTTTGTTGTTTTTGTTGTATATGCAATTACAATCAGACTCTATCTGGTTTGGACGAGAATGAGGATAAAAGTGAGTTTATTTTTGCTTTCTACTTTCTGTCTGGAGTTCAGAGTATGCTCCATTTTTCTCTTTCTTTCTTTCTTTTCTTTTTTTTTTTTTAAAGAAATAGCAGGATGTTTGTCAACTATTTACTCTCTTCTAGCCATATGCTAACTTTCTTTTGGACTCAGCTTCTTCATTTATAAAATGAGAATGATTTCTTAATATTGTGATAGATGGACAGAAGCCAATCAACGTAAAGAGGAGTTTCAATCTATAAAGTAATGTAAAGAATTTTTACTTTAACAAGTTAGATTTCATTACAATATTATTATAGTAGTCACCTGAAAATATTCCATTTCACTCACAACCTAAGAGATATAATGTTGTATTCAATCATTATCTCTCAGATGGTCAAAGATTAAAAATATTGATCATACGCAGTGTTTGTGAGGATGTGGGTGTGTTGGATCTTTTTGTCTCAAGGTACATGGTGAAGACATTTCAAAATTTAAAATGTTTATGTCTTTTGATGAATTAATTTTCCTTTTCTAGAAATTTATTTAGGAGAAAGTTAGAAAGATATTCAAAGATATATTTCTAAGTTTGTTTATGTAAGCGTTATTAATGCGAGTACAAAATAAGGAATGAGATACATGCCCACTAATAGGAAATTATTTAAATTAGTTATGATATACCCCTTAATGCAATTAAGACCCAGTGGTTATTCAAAGTAGTATGTAACTGTATGTTCATTGGTATGAAAAGACATCTATAACATTGTTAAATGAAAAGAAAATTATAGACCTATACATTTAATATTATTCACCTTACATGGTATATTTAAATTTATAGCTATGTTTATATTTATATTTGTACATGTAAAGAATATTTTGTATATAATGGTCTCTGAAAGCAGGGGTTATTAAAGATGCAGTCACTTTGCAGCTGATACACTATTGATTTGCTTAAACTTTTTAAAAAATAGAGAATGATATCATGTCTTATAATCAGTGAAAACAACAATCATAAAGAAGAAAAAAGAATCCAAAGAGCATTCAGATGAAAGTCTTAATTCTACTGCTTCCAGTAATCTCTCTCATTTGTAATATGACCATTGAATTGGATACACTCAACCTCTGATGGGCTAAGTAGGCACAGGGGCTCAGGCTATTTACAACAACTAAAGAAATAGCAGAAGATAAACAAGTCTGAGATAAACACCATGAAGATAGGGTATAAATTGGTGGGGCCCGCCATACATAACATGCTAATCTATTTAATGAAAGAATAGATGACAGGCGCCGGATGAGCTTTGCAAATTGAATATCATGTGAGAAAAAGGTCGTTGAATGTTAGTGTAAGCGATAGGGACGCCCTGTGGGTCGGGTGGGGGGGGTGGTTGACAGGCTGAATTCGGAGCTGTGGCAAAGCATGAGTCTCTCCCAACTCCTTTCTTTCCAGAGACCCAGTGGTGGGCATTAGAGACTTTCAGTCTACTTTTCCTTTATTTTGGATTCAGACCTAGATGCTATCATGTAAAAATATCCGTGCTAATGCATATTAAGATGTGACATGCTTCCTTTTCTTTAATTTTGTGTGCCTTTGTATCATTAACCTGAAAAGAAGAAGGGGGAGAAAAAAAAGAACCCATATCCTGGCGTGTAACTAAAAACCTCCCGGTGGGATTTGTTTAGTGTGAGAGAGTGATTAGTAATTTTTAGTGATTAGTAATTTTCTCCCTCAGGTGGCTTTTCTGCATTCCTGTAGAGATCGTGTACACAACAGGGCTGCCAAGTGAGAAGAAAAGGTTTAGGCAGAAAATACCACGCTTTCGAGAACAGTGTGTGTGTGTGTGTGTGTGTGTGCGCTCTTCTGTGTGTGTGTGTGTGTGTGTGTGTGTGTGTGATTGGGCTTTCAACAACTGTTTGAGTGACTGGCAAATAAAGTGTGTTGATTTGGAGTCGTTTCTTTTATGTCCTATACAATCTTTGGTCTTGCAGAAAGTCCCATTGTGTAGTAATTTCATTGGAGGGGGTTGTGGCTGTGGTCCCATCCACTCACTCCCCTGTCTCCCTCATCCCCTTTTTATTCCTCCTCTGGTATTGGAAAAGCAAGCCAGTTCTAAACATCCTAGCTGAAGGAGGCGTTGGAGTCTCATTTCCAGTTTTTAGGGCCTACTGTGGAAATCATAGGATTGAGGCAGGAAGAGTTTAGCTTTCTCAATTAAAAAAGAAAAAAAGACAGTTGATGTATGCAATGAGAGCTCCACAGAGGAGGGACACTTTTTTAGTGTCCCGCCAAGTCACACCATTCCACTTCCCAATAAGGTTAGAATCCACATGAACTGAAACACACCCTGACAGCTGGGTCGGGAGCCAGAGTGTGCGGCTGTTTTTGTCTTGCCACTCCCTGGGGATTGAAGCTATTTAGCACAAAGGTTAAGCAACGTGTGTGGCCTCAGGATTCTCCCACGCGAAGCTTTCATAATTTTATTTTTGCATATCTATGGGCACATATTCTGGCCTTTGTGACCTCACTAGTAACTGTTAGCTCCACAAAATATTGCTCTCTGAATCCAAGAAACTCTGTGTCTGGGTTTCTAAAAGGCTAAAATTGGGACTTAGAACAGTTAATAAAATAAGCTTTAATGCTGAGAGGTGTTGTATTAACACTGACTAAATTAAATAATTTGCTGACTATCATTAACAAAATCAAATATTTTGCTGACCAATGTTATCCTGTTATCCAGTTGGGTAGGCTTAAGCCAAGCCTTCTTCCTCTATCATCATCATCTCATATCTATTGCATTATGCAGTTATAAGGACTTTTGCATGTATTACCATATTTAGTTACTAAGGCAGTTCTGTGATGTCCAAAAGGTTGGGGATTGTGTCACCATTTTAGATGCACTCTCTGAAACCAAACATCCAATGTCAGCGCAAAGAAGAGAATCTAGACTTTCTTGGTTTTTTTTTTTTAATTTTTTTTTTAGTTATAGATGTATAACATGCCTTTATTTTCATTTTTTATGCAGTGCTAAGGATCGAACCTAATGCCTCACGTGCGCTAGGCAAGCTCTGTGCCACTGAGCCCCAGACCCGAGAATCTAGACTTTCTAATTTCCAGCTGTCCTCTTTCAGAAGAGGAGGTCCTCAGGGAAGTCTCTAGGAGAGGAATAGCAAACACTTTAACTCTGGGCTGAGGTTCTAGCCTGCCCTGAACTCTGATCTTGAGCACAGAGTGAGATTACCCATGGAATACAGAGATGGCTTTGAATGGGTGGATTAGTCATCCTGCAGGTTCAGTGTAATGAGCTAAGAAAATGTTATTCCCTCTTGTAAATTGGCCATGTGACAGTGCAGGGAGATGTTGTGACAGGCTTGAGGTGTCACCTTGTGAGGTCTGCCTCAGAGACTGCCTTAGGTTACCCGATACATGCAATGGGTGGACCTGTTCCTCCAGCTGCAGAGCTGTCTCCATGGAGACAAACAGAACTCTTTCTCTTCAGTTCCAGAAACTTCAGTGTGAATGGCAATTTCAAATCGACTGTCCTAATCTTCTCAGGGCAGCAGGAAGCATTTAAATGTTCAACATGTTAAATGAACCCAAAAATACAGGTTGGTGAGACTGATTCATGCCTGGAGAAGGGAAAAGGCGGGTGTCTTTCCATCGCCTTGGCTAGTGACCCTGCTGGGGCTGAAATGCACCCTAGATTTCACGGCACATTCTTCCCCATCCTGGCCAGGCCTCCTCATTCTGGTATTGTACCATGCTGTAAAGTGTTGTGCAATGTGGAGGGAAGAAAGAAATCTGGGGGTAGAGTGAGAGTGCAGAACAAAGGCTTGGAATCAGGGAGAATTTCAAAGTTCCCAAAAACAAGGCAGAAGGTTTCTTACTAGATTAGGCACAACTCCAAGGTTGGGGATGCACATTCATTTTTTTCACTTCTCAAGCTTATTGTAGTAACTGGCATGTAGTAGATGCTCAGCAAATATTTGCAATGGGTGAACATGCATAATAACAGAATAATAGCCAGTGTGGAACTTTACTAACCTCACCAGCTTTGTATGGGCCAAGCTCTCAAGTGTAAACTGTTGGCTCTGCCTGATGGTTGCCTCTAGGATTGCCACTTCTGATCTTGCTCTTATTTTTGGACCCCTAGGATTTTGTCTGTCTTTGGAGGCCAACTTGGACCCCCACGTCCTGGCCTTCAATTTCTGCTGCCTGTGCTGAGGTTCTGATGGAATTCATGTCAGGTAGTTTGTTTTAAAACTTCCAAGCCTTCCATTTAGTTATAATAAAACTCCCAGTTATTCTGGAAAAAAAAAAACATAGGTTCAGAAAATCAAAACTTCATTTTTGTAACAATGCGAGACTCCTCGTAAGGTGATAATTTTACCAAAATTTTAGGTCTCATTAATCCTGGTTGAAGAAGGAAATAGTTTAGATTTTTGAGGCAACTTAAGAATATCTACCAAAATAAAGAAAAGTATAAGCACTTTGATCTTGTAATTTTTGTTTCTAGAAGTCTAACTTGCAGAGATACATTTGTGCATGGCCATAATTTTAAAGACTCTGGGGCTGTAGTTCAGTGATAGGGTCCTTGACCAGCATTCATGGGGACCTGGGTTCAATCCCCAGTATAGAAAAAAAAATCTTAATACCACATTGTTATTATTAAAATCAGAAGTCATTTTAAGTCCATAATAGACAAATAGATAAAAAATTATGATATATCCATAAAAGGGACTATTCTTCATCAAGTAAAAAGAATCAGGTAAAACCAGTGTATTCTTTAATATCCCCTTGCATATTAAATATTCTTATATTAAATATTCTTATATTTAATATGAAAGGGGACTGAATATGCATGATATGATCACATTAGTTTTAAAAACTTTGCATATAAGTGAATGTGTATGTATGTGTGTCTGTCTCTGCATTTTAAATTGAAATTATTGAGAAACTCTTGGTGAATCTAAGGTAAAAGATTAGGGTCAAAATTCATGTATCTGACATTTTTTTCTTATTTCTTTATGACCATTGATCATAGATCACTTGTAGAGCCTGGAGTAGATGAAAGATATTTATAAATGTGAATCCTATATGATTTCCAAGGGTTGTATTTTTGTTGAAATGTGGATGACTCTTTTCTCAGCTTCAAGTAAAATGGTGAGAAAGGCACATGCTGTGTGCAGCCCTCCACCCTCTCGTCCCTGTGTTTTCCCTGTTTGAATCAGTGGAGATTTTAAAGCAGACCCAGGTGTGAATGTCATTGCCATTTGTTACCAACTGTGTCAACTTGGCCACTCAGTCTTCCAAAGGCTTAGATTTTTTTCCCCTAAATAATGCAATAATATCCATCAAGCAGAGCTTTTATGAAGACACGTGAAAATATCTAGTACACACTAGATGATCAATGATTGTTTTCTTCTTTCTGATTTCTATTTAAATATTCTCTCTCAAAAACAAAACAAAACAAAACAAAACAAAAAAAACAACTTTTGGGTCTTGGGTCTTGCTCTGCTCTCAGCATTTTAGCCTCTATCAGGGCCGTGTGGCTTAGGAGTAACTGCAGGTACATCGTCCCTTTCCCTGCCTGTGTATGCAATCCTACCCCCTTTCTTTCTTCTCCATTCTTCTCTGCTCATTTCCTTTCTCTTCTTCTTCCGTTTCTTCTTTTTCTACTTAATTTTGGCCTTTTTCTAACCCCATACCTTGCTGTCCACTCCTCCATTTATTTCCTAAGACTATTAGAAGAGAGATACATGGTTCACAGAGAAAGAAACACAAATTGCAGAAAAAGAATAATACTAAGTCTTCCTCCTTCACACTTATGCCCGCTGTATTCCCCTCTAACTTGGTAACTTCTGCTCCTCAGTTCTCAGAGTCCTTTGATTCAGGGGCCTGGGCTCCAATATACTAAGTCAGATACTCCTGTTCACTGTGCCCCCGTGCTTCATGCTTCCCAAGATACTGACTTAGCTAAATTTCAATTTCTCTCTATTTCCTGCTAGGTTACAAGCTTTCACAGGCATGGAACTTATTCCATTGTTTGCCTTTTCATCTTCAGATTTTTGACTCAAGTCTGGCACTTAGTAGGTTCCTTGAATAAAGTTGTAACTGTAGCCTCTGCTCATTAATAAGACATCTGGGGAACAGCCTATTTTCCCTTAAGCCAAATTCTACTCTGTGGTCTCTGCCATATTCTTTTACTAAAGATTGGGTTCACAATCTTGAGTAGTCCAAATAAAAGCAGAAAGAAATGTCAAACATTATCCATGCCTATTTTATTTGAATAGATTTCCAAACCCTGTTAGCCTGGGAATTAAGACTCCCAGTGAACTTTTCAGTCCTTCCTGCCCCACCCCCAACCTTGATTCTGTCAGACCACATCTACAAGCTTCACTTTCTTGTTCTTGTTTATGTTATTTCCTCAACTTGTAGGGTTGATTTTTCTCCTACTTTGCTTATGGAAAATTCAGATCTCTCAAACTCCACTTCAAAAAATTGTTCTTATCTCTTGAGCTATTGTGGAAAGGAACTGAGATAAAATGCATAAATCACAACACAGTGGTCACCTCAGAGTAAGCACTCCATAAAAATTAGCTATTAGCATCTTTTTCAATCAGACTTTAGGCTTAAAGGGAGTGGGGACTATGTAAATATTATTTATATCTTTATCCTAAGCATCCAGCCTAAGACTGAGTACATAGTAGGTGCTCAACAAATGGTTGTTGAATAACAGAGGGACAAGTGGTCCAAATAGCCATCCAATAGATCAGACCAAATAGTAAATACCATGTGCAATAAGACATCTGGGGAACAGCCTAGTTTCTCTTAAGCCATATTGTACTCTGTGGTCTCTGCCATGTTCTTTTACTAAAGATTGGGTTCACAATCTTTAGTAAAAGAACATGCCAGGCTATGCCAATTGCCAGGAGGTAATGAGTTTACTCTCATGAGTTATTTAAAATAACTAGTTATTCAGATTCCTATATATGATTTCAAATAATTTTTGAGGATCACTAACAAATGACTGGTTATATATGTGCCTACATACTATAAAACAATATGTAGATTTCTGGTTAGCTAAAGATTCTATTTGAATGTGGAAAATGTTAGGATGACAACAATCCAAAGAAATTTCATGTATATTCTATTCTGGTTCACGGGAACCTTCTAAAGAGTCAACCATAAAAGTTTGTTTCCTTTCCTTCCCCTACCCTAGTGGTGCACATCAAGTAATGTTCATAATGAGAAATCAATATTCTGTTTTTGCATATCAAATTCTTTTTGAGGAAATTGGGAATGATCAACTGAGTAGTTTAGCTAAATTGAACAGATGCTAGAAGGGTCTTTTTGAAATATAGTTTCAGTTTGATAAGCAGTCCATGTAAAATATAAGAATGTTTTGAATGTAAGAATATTGTTTCAGCAGCACATTCATCCTTGTAGGGCAAAATGTCAGAACCTGTGGTGTTATGGGCAGTCAGGAGCCTTCATTATTTCATCAGATGCTACAACATATTAGTAGAAGAAGCAGGTGAGCCCTCTGGTCCTCCCTGCACTGGGGTTTACAGCAAAGAATGTGACTCAGTCCTGTGAGCAGTTTGGGTATGGTTCTGGAAACCTCAAATTATTCTTGTTCTAGAAACTATGGAGGCTGTTAAAGTAATTTATGTGGAGAGGTTAGGGTCCTTCTCCAGATTAATGTCCATTTTTATCTCTTAGGTGTCAAAAATTCCTGTGAGGCTACTAAGAACTTGTCCTTTCTCAGGGCTCCAGATTTTCTAAGGAAGTCCAGTGCTCTTTCCCTACCATAGAGCTACTTCCTGTTCTGGATTGTTCCTAGTTGTCATTCATCTTTCCCAGTCACCACTGTTAACCATCCCCAGGAAGGAAATCTCAACTCCATGGAGGAGGCCCTGGCTCCCTCTGGCTATGTTTTCCCTTTGTTGCTTTAGTGGGGGCTCTCATCTTAGAATCACTGATATTTAGGTAGCAGGCTGTTATGAGCCAAATAAGCTTTGAGAAAATAAGTTGACATTAATAGCATAACTCACATTTCAATGGCTAAGTTTATGCTCTTCCATGTAACCTAAGTCTTCCATTCCTCTACTAAGAGCCTCTCTCAGTACTTCTGGTGTCACCTAAGTGTCTCTTCATTTACTCTCTGGGAACTTCCATGGGCTCATAACTACCTCTTCTAATCCAGAGCCTCATCGATGCCCATGCCATCAAATTCAAATTTGTCATGCCACATAGGAATGGCTCCCAATTATCTAATCTTCACCAGGATGATTTCCTAGTGTGTTGCAGGGCTGCAAACCTGTGAGATGCCAAAAATAGCTTCACATTTATCTTTCCTTTTCTTCTATAACCGCACTGTGGTTCTTACTATAGTGCTCTTTGTTACTTGGCCATCAAAAAAACACTATCCTGGTCCAACGTCTCACAAAGACCTCATGAAAGTGACTCTTTTGTCTTCTAATGGAAGCCCTGTCTCCCACAAGGCTCACAGCTGGCACTTGGGGCTGGACAGAGAGCAAAGAACTGTCCTTCATCTTTTCATACCTGCCTCTAGGTGTCTCTGGCCCAGCTCTTCCTTCACGTAGACCTGTGTTGTGTTTTGGGGCCCCCACTTTAAGACTACCCAGAATCTCACAGGACATTTCCTCTCACATTTCACTGTCCACAACCCTGTCACTTGGTTACAATTAGCTGCTAAGGAAGTTGAGGAAATGTGACCTTTTATTCCACTTGTTAATGTTTCTATCCAAAAGTCAGTATTCTACTTAAAAAAAGGAAGGGGAGGAAGGACTTTGGAGGTAGACAAACAGCAGTCTTTGCTACAGGTTTTTAAACCACTTTTCTAATTATTTTCTGTGATGATCTCTACTCTTAAAGCATCTTGGGTGGAAGGCCCACAGTTTGTTCATTGGTCTGAATAAGGTATACATTTTCCCACTTCTGTGCCTTTTCTCTCATACTCCCTTGCTTGAAATGGCTCCTCTTCTTGCTCGAAGTTTTCACCTTTTAAGGCTCAGATTGGAGCTCTCCTCCTACATAAAGTATGGTGATTAATTCTCTTTAAGATTCTTTAAGATGTTCTTGTCTATAATACGTGTGGCAACTTTTACCTTTTAAATTCATATACAATGCCTTACACATAAGCCCGTCAGTGCATGGGATGTGACTTTTTCTGAAGCAAGAAAGTTAGCACAATGCTTTACCTGCAGGCAATGTGTGCTAGCTACTTATTTTTGCTATTGCTGATAACATAGCCTATGGTTTGATGGGGAATTTTAAGGGTTCATAAGTTGCAGCCTGAGTGGAATTAGGTCAAGTCTTGAAACTGTGCTCACTCTATGCCATTCTTCTGCAGAGTAAAATAAAAAGTGGGAACATTAGCTCTTCACAGTGAAATAAAGAATAAGAGTGAAGTTCAAAAATTATTTTAACCTCAATTAAAAATTTAAACTTTCCTGCTTTTGAACGTGCAGAATAATCACTGTACATTACTTTAATTTTCCATTTTTTATAATGTTTTGAATTGGTAATACATTCACATGTTTCAAATATAAAACATATAAAAACTATTCATTAAAAGACTCTTTAACTTCCCTGCCCCTCATCCAACCATTTCTATCTCTCTGACAGGTAAATACTATTGTTGATTTCTTATCATCAAATCAGAAATTTTTGGGAGGTGTACCAGGGATTGAACTCAGGCATTATCTAGCAAATCCTCTAATATTCGACAACTGAGCCCCAGCCCCAGACCTATTTCATATTTTATTTATTTAGAGACAGTGTCTCACTGAGTTGCTTAGTGCTTCACTTTTTCTGAGGCCGGCTTTGAACTTGCGATCCTCCTGCCTCAGCCTCCTGAGCTTGTTGTGATTACAGGTATGCACCACTGAGCCCAGCTCAATCAGAAATATTTTTAATGCAAATAAAAGTCAATACAAATACATATTCCTTTTCTGTTTCTTTTTTCAAGAATAGTAAAATGCTATCCATTCCTTACTTTTAATTTGAATAATTTATGATATTTCCATATCAACACATTAATAGTTTCTTAATTCTCTTTGTATAATGTACTAAAAATTTTTTAGTCAATGCCCTGTTGATGATTGTTTAGTGTGTTGAAAAATGTTTTTATGATGACAGTGCTGCATATCTTTGTGCTTAATTCTTATTGCATTTATTTTTCTCTAGTATCAATTCCTAGATGTAAAATTGCTGGGTCTTTGGAATAAGTATTAGAGGATTTGCTAGATACTGCCAGATAGACTTTGATAAAAATTCTACCAATTCATGTTTTCTCCAGCAACATAGAAAAGTGCTATTTTTTTGCAGTCTTGCTAACATAGTTAATTGTTATTAAATTTATGGAATTTTATCAACCTGATAGTTTTGGGAAAAAAACTATCTAGTTTTAATTTGTATGTTTATTACCACGAGTGAATTGGGCAACTATTTTTAAATACTTATTAAGGACAGTATCTGTATTTTCTTCTGTGAGTGCTCTATTCACATCTTTGTGAATTTTTTACTTGGATGAATGAGCTTTCTTTTTTAAATTTTTTTATAGTTGTAGATGGACACAATGCTTTTATTTTACTTATTTACTTTTTTATGTGGATCAAACTCAGTGCCTCACACATGCCAGGCAAGTGCTCTACCACTGGTCTTTCTTTCACGCCTGTACTTTTCACGTATGTGAGAGATTAGCACTTGTGTTTCAAGTAGCAAATATTTCTGCCTCGTGTCATTTGCTTTATTGTTTGGCTTAGTTTTTCTCCGGGGAAAATTTTTTTATTCTTTTGGAATAGATCTTATAATTTTTCTTCCTTGGGTTTGAATTTTGTGTCTGTTTGAAAAGCTTTCAACACTCAAGGTTATAAGAGAATTTTCTCAAATTTTTCTTTGTTTTACATTTAATTATTGCAACGATTTGAAATTTCAAACTCACTTTAGAATGATTCCAAGCAAATATGTCCTTGGGAGAGGATTGCTAGATGTAACAAATAAAAACACAGATGTTTATTTTAGATAAATTAACAAATGCATTTTTAGTACGCGTAAGATCCATGCAAAATTGGGAGCTTGCTTGGGACACATTTATACTAAATAATTATTCATTGTTTATCTGAAGTTCAAATTTACCTTGGCATTCTGTATTTTATCTGACAACCTTAGGTTGGGAGCCATTAGCCCATCTGCAGGGACTCTGCAGTTTGATTTGGATCTTAATATTGGCTAAGAAAGGGCCCTGGTGGTCTTGCTCATTTGCTGTTTAAAAGTTTAATGGTATTCTTCAATGTCTACACACTCCAGGTTATGAAATTTGTATACACAATAAATATCAGATTGAAACAAATTCACTTATATATTTAAAAAAAATTTTACCTATAGATGGATACAATATATTTATTTTATTTATTTATTTTTATGTGGTGCTAAGGATTGAATCTGATGTCTTGCACATGCTAGGCGAGTGCTCTACCACTGAGCCACAACTCCTGCCCAAATTCACTTATTTTTGAATGAATTAATGATTAGTTTCTTTCTGACACTTTATCCAGTGTATGCTATAAGAAGTCACTTCTGGGAGCAGAAAAACATCCAGTGACAAGGGGCAGCTGGGTCCCTCTCTATTTTGCTCCAGTGAAAACAATTGAGTTCCTAAGAAGAATATTTGGTTATTAAAATAATTTTCTAAATTATTGTTTCAAAAGGTTAGAGGTCAGAGTCCTAGACTGACATAATAAAACTATTTTTTTCCTTATAAGAAATAAAGTAATAACATTCAAATATTAAATAACATTTAAAATTATAAGGATATTCCATTTGACTAAATTGAATAAAAACAAATCTAATATCTCTTTTTTCCTGCTTTGACAACACATGCTCAAGAATCTTATCTCCCTTCACACTCACATTATGATTAACAATGCATGATATGGTGATAACACTGCTCTCTCTGCCACAGAATTGTAGCACAGATCACAACCATCATGATAAATCCAGACCTTGACACCATTGAGCATCAAGGCCCTGATTATGATATAGCCCGAGGAAGACCGTATACTGACTTCTAATTTACTTGATTGCACCTATTAATCCACTCATTTAGACACTCACCAACTATTTCTTGAATGCCCACCAGATGCTAGGCACTGTGCTGGGTGTGAGGTAGGAGTCAAAGTCAGCTTGTATTGATGAATTGAAAGCTCATTGCTAACTTTTCAGGAACTTTGTGATCCTCATAATCAGCAATGGTGAGAGTGTTTACATATGAAAATTGGCCAACACTGCAAGTCAGGGCTTTCTTTGTTGTTTCTTTTCTCCTTCCCTGTCCTTTATTTAAATGGAGAACTGGTCATTGAACACTGGATTTACAGAGATGCTCCAGAATTGAGTTACCCCCCTGTCTCTTTCTCTACACCAGGACTTTACAATACACCTTGTTTCCCGAAACAACTATTTTTTGAAATGTTGGAAGAATGGAATATTATGATAGACAAAGGCTATAACTTGTTGGTCACCTAAAGTAACCCAAAGCGAAACTTTTAAAAGAAGCATTACATGTTGAAAAGTTTACTAGTTTCTATTTAGCTATTTACATGGGAATAACAGGAGAAACTCCTACATATAGTTGTTGAAGAAATGAAATGAGGTAGTATGTGTAAAGTACATGGAGAATTACCTGGCAAAAGATATCAGAGAAGGCATTGTACAAGTTATGGTCCCAAAAGTCCTTAAGATGCATAGTTTATACAGATTAATTTTCTTTGTGGTGCTGATAGTATGAAAAGTAAATTCACTTATTAGATTCAGGATTTTTAATAAAGAGTCTTTTGAGTTTTCTACTTCAAAAATCATGTCATCTGAAAATAAAGACAGCTTTATTTTTTTCTCTTTTTAATCTGTATACTTTAATTACTTTTTCTTGTCTTATTGCATTAGCTTAGACCTTGAGTGATGAGAAAGGATAGTTTTGTCTTGTTACAAATCTTATCAGGGAAGTATCCTGTATCGCTCACCATTACAAAAGTTTCTAGTAAGTTTTTTTTTTCCCTGTGCTCTTTTTTTTTTCTATAAGATTGAGGAAATTCCCTCACAGTTCTCATTTTTTGAGGACTCACAAAATGTAAATGGTTTGTTTTAATCTGATCTATTGGGAGATTTGGTATACGGTCATTCTTCTCCAGCTTCAGGAGTAGTGGATAGAAAGGACATTCCATTCCTAAATCTATGGTGACAAGTCTGTGAGTCAGCTCTAAGCTGCCTTTGGCCTTCCCTGCTTCATCATAAAACCATGGATCTCGTCAGCGGCCTTTGGAAAAGAAGCAGCATTAGGTGAAGTGGGGAATGCTCTTAAATCTGAAGAGCTGCCACTTCTTATCTGTGTGACCTTGGATGAATCATAAAACCTCATTTCTAAAATCAGGACCATAATTACCTTATCGGGCTATGAAGATAGGTTGAAATAGTAATAGCTTTAAAGTACTCTACAAATTTAAATTATCATTTAGATGATAAGTTCTTAGAGGACAGGATCCATATCAGTTCATTTTTATATCCCCTAAATAATCTGGGGCTTAGTAAGTGCTTAATATGCATCGAATTATTATGTTATTACACATATCCCCTCTTCTAGGTTCATTGCTTGCCTCAGGGCTGCATGTGGGGTTCCACATAGAGGGTGTAACAGCATGGTTATCAAATCAGGCTCCATGCCCTTAGACAGAATAAGTCATCCAAACTCCCTAGCAGATAACCACACTTCCTGATGGTTAAGTGAGATGTTACCCATAAAGCAAAATACTGACTCATGGTAAATGACCAATAAACGGTAGCTGCTATTTTTATTTGTGTGGGCTCTTCTTTAGGGAACTAGAGACCTGGTGAAGGAAAGCTGTGGGGTTTTCGGTTTATTTGTTTGTAGTTGGTTTTTGGTTATTTCCTTGAGGAAACATACTAGTTTGCTTATGGTTGATAGCAGAGAGCGAGAATGAGGGGGAAATGTGGCCCAAGGCTTGCAGTTGGTCTGGCATTTCCATTGTGCAGATTCACTAGTTTTCTTCTTTTCCTGGTGTCACCTAGTCCACTAGGTGACACTGTTTACTCATCTATGTTACTCCATTTAGGCCCCCTACGCAAATCTTAATTCAAAAAGTAGCTTGTTTGGTTTGGGGTGGTGACAAGGGGGAAGTACGTTGGGAAAGAAAATAGAAATGAACTGCCATTGATCAATCCGGAGGTACACTTAGGGGCCCCTTGTCTCCTAGGGTTATATGTGACTTTATGGGACATGTCAAATTATTCTTTTAATTTTAAGTGCAACATGAGATGAGTTTTTACTTCTATTCTAAGAAATGAAGGAAAACTCAAACAGCTCTCCCTCTCATACCTTCACCAAACCAAAATATAAAATCAGATATCGGGGCTTGGAATATAAAGTTGAGTAGATGTTCTTCAATGTCTATGTTTCTCCGGCATTCTTCAATAATCACTCATGAGGGCATAAACTGCTAATAAACAATTGAAGCAGCTTTTAAGCTAAGCTTAAATTGGGCCTCCCACTTGAATCAAAATTAGTTGCTGTTAAGAAGAAACCAAATGTGGTGCGGCCATTTGCGTGTGGAGTTTGGAGAGGTCCTCCTTGTTTTCCAGGTCAATGATGGCTCCATCTCTGCCTTGCTTTATTATTACACATTCACAGGAAGCTGTCATTTTTCTAGATACTACCCTGTTGAAACTGGTGATTTTTTTCCAAAATGGCACATGTAACTTTTCGGTAGAGAAATAAATTCAGACTCCATTTTTTCCCTTGCATTTTCAGGTTGTGAGTCACCTGAAACATGTCAACCATATTAAACCAAAGGATTCAGAAAGCAAAGACTTCATCTATTTACCTTGGAGTTTGGAGTTTTTCTTCTTATCTCCTCCTCTTCATTGTCCAATACAACTTTAACTAATAGTGCTATTCTGTTTATAAGCTTAGTCCCCCCTACCCCGACTCAGAATGCCACAACCTGGAATTATCTAATAAATATTTCCCTCTTCAGAATTTTCCTAAAGCTTTCTGGCCTCCCTTGCTAATGAGCTCCGATCTTCTTTGCTTTTTCTGTGTGTCTACAACTTGCACCACCTTGAGTTGGTGTGTGATAAATAGCTAAATATAGTCACAGTTTTGGCAGCTAACTTTTGGAAGACTGTCACAAGGCCCCCTAAAACAGGAATTAAACAGATTTAAAATGCACGGGCAAATGCTTTTGTGCTTGGGAATTGAGAACGTTTTGTTATGTTTTGAGCAGTAGTTTCTTCTGTGTATTTATGCTCTACTTTATTTAAGTAACTGTAGTAACTTTAATGATTGTTAGCAGAAGCACTGGTAAATACTCAGCACCTCTCCCTGGAATGGGGCATCTTCCAGAAAATCCTCTATGTGCAACCAACACTGTCTGTTGGGGAACAGACCAGATTAACTGTGAATCTCAACTCTCTACACATAGAATAGTGGTGGCTAAAGTGGGTATTCTGTTGTTTGATTTCGGGAACAGCACCCTGACATCTGGGATTTGTTTACTAGAATTTCCAGCCCACATGGTCTCTGGAGGAAGAATCAGAGAGCAGAAAAAAAGAGGAGGAAAGGACAGAAATTCAGGTTTGACTTTAGTACATTTGGATTCTGTCTGGGGCATTGTTCCATTATACTGAATGTCAAATTGTATCATGTTTTTGTAAATCAAACAAATGTTCCCAGGAGATAGACAGAGGCTATATAACCCATTTAATTTATGGTGCAACCTGAATTTGAAGCCAGGATGTAGAGGGGCTAAGCTACTGTGAGTTTCTTTAGGCTTGTGATAGGTGTCTTGTACCTGCCATGATACATAGGCCTAGGGCTGCCAGCTTCAATATAATGCTTTCATGTAAATATTTAATATACTAGTAGGGAAGACTATGGCATCTTTTAGGAACATTGAGG
The DNA here is from genome assembly GCF_047511675.1 of Marmota flaviventris. Lineage (NCBI taxonomy): Eukaryota > Metazoa > Chordata > Mammalia > Rodentia > Sciuridae > Marmota > Marmota flaviventris. The sequence continues at coordinate 84,759,137 of NC_092505.1, forward strand.
AAAAACAAAATTGTCTTGAGGGACATGGGCTATAGGACTTTTCTCAGTAAATAGGAGAAATTGGCCATGTTCATGAATGTGTTGCTTTCATAGAAAACCTCTAGAGATCTTTACCAAACTCTAGCCATAATCTGCATACTATCTCTTGGTGAAAATGTAACAGCACAGTTTTCAAGAGGAAGATTCTCGACTGGTATGTTGCATTGGAGTACTGTAAGCCCTCAATGATCCTGTCTTAGCTTTAGAAGAAAGATAATAAGTTTCTTCTCTTGGTGCCAGATGGATCTTCTGAAAGCATCCTTTGCTCTTCAGATCTTCAGTGCTTTGCCCTTGTTGATCAGCTGATGCTCAACCTCAGTGCAGGGGGAATCTCCCTTCCCTGCTGCCTTCCTCAGTCTTTGTACCACTGCTCCCCTCTACCTCACACACTTAGCAGATGGGACTCTGCCATGTTTCCTGGACATGGATTTGGCTCTTCCAGTCTTTGCTGAGTGCTGTCATTTTTGCTTCTAGGGAGACTCTTGGGACTCCTCATCTTAAAACCCCGTCTTATCATTGGCACCCTGTCCACCAATAAAGGACCAGATTAAACACCACCCTCTTCAAAAATTTGTCCTTGTTTTTTCTCTTTTTTTCCAGTCAGAGTCAATTTTCATTTTTTTTGTTTTAGTTCATACCTCCTTTAGGGCACATGAATACTGTTTTGGCTGATCTGTGCTTCTGCATGCAGCATCTTTTCTACAAGCCTATAAACTCCTAGGAGCTGGGGATTAGCTAATCTGCCTCTGCCTCAGATTTGCACAGCATCATGTGCAGAATGCATGGTCATAAATATTTTTTGAGTAAACCAACAACACAACACCTACTCACCCTTCTTGCTGGACTAATTTCAATAGCTGCATCTAAGAACTGGCAGTGTAAAATAAAAGTGTCAAAAAATAAAGAAATTAGGAGGATATTTCTTTACGTAGGTTTTTGCTTTGGTGATCTTTTTTAAGCATTTGCATTTTTTTGGGATGTGCTTGACACAGACTGCTGCTCAGTCAACCAGCTCAGAGCTGGTTGAATGCATTATCACAAAAAATGAGGGTCCATGACAAGGCAAAGAGTGTTTTTCATCAAACTTTTTTGGACCTTATGAGTTGGAGAAGAATTTTTTCACATTTGCACAAAAGTCTGAAGGCTTAAAAGGCATAAAAAACTATTTTCATTCTTGATGCACATGGATCTAAGGGCTCTTTACAGTAAAAATAAGAAACTTGTTTAAATATAATAGAAACTAACATTTTTGAGGACTTACTGTATGCCGGACATGCTGCTGATCAGTTTACATGCTCTTATTCATTTTGTATTCCAATAATTATTATTTTCATTTATAAATAATAAAATAGGTCTAGAAATGTAAGTAGCTCAGACACATGCAGTAGTGAGTGGTAGAGCCAGGATTTGACTAACTCCATACTACCTCTTTGTGCAAAGTTACATCCTTCCAGAGAAGAATATAGCATAGTGTCCCTGGGGTGGTGGTAGAAATGGAAGCTCTAATTCAGCCAATACCTTCTCTTCTCAGTGTTCCCATTTTACAGATGAAGGAATTGAGGTCAAAAGAAGTTAAGTGATTTATATTGGATCACAGAGCTTGTGAGATCTAGGTTTAGGAATACCAGTCTAGGAGGCTCCTTTTAGATGTCATCATACAGACTCGGCTATACACAAATCTAGCCAGTTTCCCTTCAACATAAACACTTGCATAGTGAAGCCCCAGGCAGCTTAGCTGCCCCTGGGCTAGTGTTAGGCAGCCAGAGCCCTTTCTAAAGCATACAGCACTATCTTCACTCTTTGGTGAATCTAGAATAACTCATTTCAATCCAGCATCTGTGCCCTGTGCTTCCTTTGATCTTTCCGAATCTCTGCCAAGTCAATCAGGAGTGCAGAAGTTGGTACTGGAGACAAAGACCTCCTCTTTTCTGTGTCTGATGTGGTCCTCTCACCCAACAAGCTGGGAATGAAGATCTGGCTGGAGTACCAGTTGAAAGTGTGCACTTATGATGCGACTGGGGGGCTTTGCTCCTCTGGGGCTACAGGTCTAAGGTGTCCACAGTGAAGGGACTTGTAACATTAAAGGGAGCTTAGCTAAGGATGCCAAGATGGTGGAACAAAACAAAACAAATGAAAGCCAGTAGCAGCAACAACACAAAGCATTTGGAATCAGAAGTATAGAGGACTGGCAGCCCCCCTTGCTGTCCTTGGATGGGGCTGCGTCCTTCCCAGTGGAGCAGGGCGCAGTCCTACCTGTGTTCACTGGGCACAGCTTAAGTGCTCAGGTTCCAGATGTCGAAATAGGTTTTGAGATCAAGAAATAACTCTGCCTCTTAGTGTCCGGTGATCAAGGAGAAGCTACTTAGTCTGAGTGCACCTTGGTTTCTTCATCTGCTCAAATATGTTGCGGAGATTAAGTTAAAACTGGAGGATGTACCTGAAAGCGGTCCGTGAAGTCAGTGGTATCTATATACCAGTTAATGACCAGTTGATGTATTTAGAGGACGGGGAAGAAAAATAAAAAATAAAAAGAGAGAGAGGTAAAAATATACATTCAGGACCAAAGTCAGTTATTTTTATTCCCATTTTTTTTTTTTAAATTTAGTTTCATGGTAAAGGATGGAGACATAGGTGCCAGCATTTCTCTGTTTGGGGGTATGTGGGAGGCAGGAGAATAAGGACACGTGAGGAGCCAGAGCCTTCTCTAAGGGAGGGTCTGAGCTACCACCAGTGTGAATGCAGACCGGGTTGGGGGTCGAGAGGAAGAGTAAGAAGAGGTCATTCAGGGCAAACATTTCTCACATCATGATTTGGCCCAGAGCTGTTCTTTTATAGGAGTGAGAGTTATCTCAGGTGGTCTTTCTCAGTCACCGGCTTTCAAACCGCTATTATCAAAATTATTGTGATCCAACAACTTACAGATCTTATAGTTAACCACATAATAGAGCCTGATGTCCCAGGAGCAGGAACGCGGGGGGAAGGGCGTTTGAAGGGAGTTTTAATGGGCCTCCACATAGCTTCCAGTTGTGTTTCGCACACCTATGGCTTCTGTTTGGAGTGGTAAAGTTAGGTCACATTTCATATTTTCTATTTAAAAGAGGAAAAAAAATCCAAATTATTAAAGTGACTTTACCTTTACAGGTAGAATAACTCCCACTATCACACAGATGCAAACCACGGGTGATAGATTTCATGGTCTCTATTCTGTATTTCATAACTTTCTTGCCAAATTAGAGTGTATGAAATCTTAGGATTTAAAGATAATGAAATATTTTCCATATTCTATGCACGTTTAGACCACTATGAACAAAAACAGAATTCTCTTGCATCTGAAAGGAGGTTACAAGTGCCCCTCAGGAACCCACTGCAATTTTTTGCTAGTGTTCCCACTGCACGTCTAGCTGACTATTGATTCTTCCATAACTAAAAATGAAGACTAACTTATTGCTATGGTTCTTACGGGGGGACCCTCTGTGTCCTGCTCACATGTATTCCCATCATTCCCCATCATCCTTTGATACAAGGCAAGTGTTGAGTGAATGAATGAAAGAATATATGGATGAATGAATGAAAGAATATGTGGATGAATGAATGATTCTTGCTTTTAATTTTTTCTGTTGGTGTATCTCCTTTTCAGAAAGAATAATTCTGATTCTTCAGTGCTTCATGAAGAATCTGCCTGGTTGATCTTTACTCAATCCTCTTTATGTTTTTTGATGTTCCTCTTTGGCTTATAGTCCAGAATTGGCGACCAATGAAGTCTACCAGGTAAAAATTCTGATATTCTTCCATGATTATAGCATTGAATAAAAAAACCTTCATATTTAGAAGTGTGTGGCTGTACCTGCCTCCAGTCTATCCTGTGGGAGGCTTTGGCCTTGAGATATTTGATTTGAAAGGGATTGAAGGAACTATTGCTAAGCAGCTTTATTCTTTTTTGATTTTGGTCTTGTCAGTTTGTTTGTTTTGATGTAATGATGATAACATGGGTAAGGCAAAAGTTTTTATCTTTTAGAAATACTCAAGTATCTGCAGATGAAATGCTATGATGTGTAGGTGTGCTTTAAAAACATCAGCAGGAAAGGAAGGAGGGAAATTAAGGTGGTAGAAGAGATGAAACAAGCTATATTGATTTCCCTTGCCTGGGTATTGATCCCAGGGCCTCAAGCATTCTAGGTAAGCACACTACTACAAAGCTTCACCCAAGCCCTTTTAAAAATATTTAATTTTGAGACAGGGTCTCACTAAGTTGCCCAGGTTGGCCTTGAATGTGCAATCCTCTTGTTTTAGCCTCCCAAATCACTGGGATTATAGATGTGCACCGACTCTTCTGATATATTGATAATTATTGAAGCTATGTTAATCATACTATTCTCACTTTTATGATTGAATTTTTTCATAATAAAAAGTAAAGAAAAATACATATGACAAACACAGTCATTATAGATGAGATAACCCAAGACCCAAAGAGGCAAATGTCATGCCTGACATCACAAAGCCAAATAATGGAGAATCTGCACAGGAATTTGAGTCTTCTCCCTCCTGCTGATGGTCTGTCCAGTATGCTGTGTTCTAGTTCAGCTTGTTCTGCTCTCTATGCAGACTTTATTTATACCACCATCATCATGCTAATGATATCTTCAACATGCAAAGGCCATTTACAATACTTGTCTATTCTAACCTAGCAGTTTATTTCCCTTGTGACTAATAAGCAGGAAGATTTCCCGCTAGAACTCTTTGTCCTATTGCCCTCATGGGACTAGAATAAAGTATTGGTGGGGAAAAACAAAACAAAACAGACAAATATATGTGCAAGGAATTTCAACTAATGAATGATTACTAGGCATATCTAAACTTTTAAATAAGAAATTGCACACTACCACAGAACCTAAATAATGTTCTAGAAGTAATTACTTATTTAAGTGCTAATAAAATGATAAAATGTTTTGAAAGGGCTTTGGCCTATGAAGTCTCTATGATATATCCAGCCTTGTGGCCTCCAGCCAAAGCCTAGAGTGGATGGAGTTTGTAATGTCTATTTCATCAGAAGCCAGGACTGCAGGAATTCACCTGTGCCCAGATCACTCAGGGTTACCTGGTCTTATCTAGGATCCCCTTGAAAAAGAAGGGGTAAACCTCTCTTCATTTGGAGGAAATGACTAGGGTTTGGTATAAGGAGAGGAGGGTATGGAGAATTATGTTTGTGTGTGGGGACGGGGTGGGGTGGGAGGAAGTGGTTGGGGAGCTAACTCATTCTGGTGACATCTGACATCGCAAGGTAAATACCTTGAAATGGTTAACAGCAACCTATCAGAGCAGTATAGAAGGAATGCAGGCTTGTCAGTAGGAAGCCTTAGTCAGGTGGTTTACTCTAGGGAGAAGAGGTTTCAGGGGCAAACCCTACAAGCAGGCTACCTTCCATTCAGAACCAGGGGAAGCCACATGTGAGATGGAGTTATAAACCAGTAAGTGCCATAAAGTGTTAGAGGTACTAAGAAGGAATTTCTAGATTCATGTGAAATTTAAATAGCACTAGCTTCCTTAAATAGGTTTCAAGACATTTTTAGATTAGGTTTAAAGCACTTTCTCTAAGAGATTTGTACTTTACAGGGAAGACACAGTATTTTGTCCATTTTTCCCCAATCAAAATTAATTCTCTTTGTTCATAGGATGCATGTCATCAGCATAAAATTGTTCTTTTTTTTTCTCCCTATCCTTTTTTGATTGTTCCCTCCAATTCTCAGGTGATTTGAAACTTTTATAGAGGTTGATAGTAACCATGGATTTCAATTTTAAGCAAGCTTCTCGGTGAGAACCAGCAAGACACGAGAAGCATACTTCCAGGGGAATTGTGTATTCATTTCAAGTTTAGGAAATAAATAAATAAATAAAACAAACCTTGCCCCGCTCCCACCCAGCAAGGAACTCTAGGTCACCACCCCTGGAACACTGTGCTTTTGAGCTTTTGACTGGATGTGCTTCTGAGGTTAAGGGAAGTGTGTGGCAGATGTTGGGAGGCAGTTGGTGAGGGGGTGGGGTGCAGGGATGAAGAGGCTGCCAGATGTTGCGCGGGAGGGTGGGTGTGAGGATGAAAGCCTGCCAGATGTCTGCAGAGCAGCCTGTTGGGCACCTGCTTTCCATGATCTCCAGAAGATGATTTATATCACATCAGCAGAATCTCCTAAAGGTCCTCCCCTGCCTGGGTAAATACAGAATCCAGGGCTTGAGAATGGTTTTCTGCATGGTTTCTTGCCTCGGCTTATGTCTTTTTAAAAATTCAAGTTGAGGGTTATGTGAATGAAAATACACAATCAACCAATATACTCATTTGTAAATAAAAGAGGGTGTGTGTGTGTGGGGGGCTTTACATTTAAATCTGTTGTTCTAAATTATAAAGACAATCACCTTTTATTTTCTATTTATTTTATCTTTCCAATGAGGAATGATTTGCTCTTCTCTCTCCCCACAATGGATTTAATAGATTTATTCATCAAGTTTTCTAAATTTAGATACCAAACTGATGTTTTTCTCCCACTGCTTAATTTTATTCTTAGCAGCACTTACATAAAGCCAGGCAGTGAAAGATATGGCAAAATTACTAACTTGCTGTGACCTGGAATGCACTGATAGAATAAAATAACAATAATGAAGATTGATGTACCAGAGAGACTTAAGACCAAGTGCCCTCAATGAAATCTGTTTGACGCTTTTTTTTTTTTCCCCACCGTGCTTTTGGCCACATGTTTCCTGTGGTTTTCAGGAGTCTAGGTTTTCTTGTGATGTCTGGACTAGCTCGACTCAGTTCTTAGGCTAACGATGAGCCACACAAAAGAAAATATGTGACTCTTATCATTTCCTTGGTTTTTAGGTAACTTCAGAGTTTTCCAGGACCAGATCTGATTACAACAGGCAAAATCCCTCTCTCAGATCTTATTTGAAAGGTGTAGAAATAATGGTATTTGAGGACTTGAATGGGGACCCAAGAGCCTGGAAGATTGATAGAGAAACTCCATTTGTCCCAGCAGCATCACAATCTTCAGAAAGCCCAGGATTGTCATTTGCTGTGGACCCCAGGGAACATTCATGCATTCAGCAAATACTTATTGAGCACATAGTAGGTGCCACTCTGCTAAGTTCTGGGAATACAGTGGTGAAAGCTGTCTCTTTTTTCTTGAATTTGCGGAGTACTGTGGAAGATAGACACTGAGAAGATAATTGTCAGATAAATTATTTACAAGGGATAAGGGCTATAAGGAAACAGAACAACATGTGCTATGAGAAATATAATGGGGGGACAATGATAGACATCATCAGATAACCATGGAATGAATTGCTGTATGATTTAGCAAATTAATCCCTTACTTAGGATCACCACATAGCTGCTCAGTTAGGTGAATATGCTTTAAAATGCGATGGTATGCAAGCATTTAGTAAGGTGGTACTTTCCAAAGTGCCACCAAGAAAACAAGAAAATCCCTTTCTTATTAGTGAGCTTTGTGTCTTTGTGACCAAGATACCTGAGAAGAACAACTGAGAGGAGGGAAATTTTATTTTGACTCACGGTTTTAGAGATTCAGTCTGTGGCTGGGCCCACAGTAAAGCAGGACATCATAGTGGAAGGGGATAGCAGTATGGAGCTGCTCAACACATGGTGACCCAGGAACAGAGAAAGAGCAGCAGGCAAGGGGCCATAGGGAAGCCGAACCCTTTCAGGGCAACCTCCAGTGATCACCTCCTTTAGCCACATCCCACCTGCCTACATCCAGTCAATTCAACTGGGATGGACCCATCAGGTTACAGCTCTTGAAATCTAATCATTTCACCTCTGAACATTTCTGCATTAACACAGGAGCTTTTGGGGGATGCCTCATATCCAAGCCATAACACTTACACTGACACAAAAAAAATCTGTACATTTTACAGGACACCATAGGACTGTTTCTTTTTTTTTTAATCAGTGCATTATAGTTGTACATAAGGTGGGATTTGTTGTTTCATATTTGTACATGCACAAAATATAACAATATAATTTGGCCAATATCATTCTCCAGTATTTCCACTTTCCCTCTGGTCTCTTTTCTCTACTCTCTGGCTCTCCCTTCTATTTTCATGAGATTCCCATCTCCCTACCTTTCTTTTCCTTTTTCCTCTCTAGCTTCCATATATCAGGGAAAGCATCTGCTCCTTGCCTTTCTGAGTTTGGCTATGGATTTTTATTCAGCAAGAAAGAAAAATAAAACTATGTCATTTGCAGGAAAATGGAATTTTAGAGCATTATAGTAAATAAAATAAGCCATAGGATGTTTTGATTCATGTATACATTAACTCAGAGCAGGCAAGTCTATCTCCTCAAACATTTAACATTTCTTTGTGATAAAAGCATTCAAAATCCTTTCGTCTAGCTTTGTTGAAATGTACATCATTATTATTATCTATTGTCATTATTATTACTTACTGTCATTGAACTGTGCAATAGAGTTCCAGAACTTATTTACCTTGTCTTACTCTAATAGACTCAGTACCAACCTTTGCCCATTCTGCCCTCCTTTTCTGCAGCCTCTGCTCTATTCTCAGCTTTTGTGAGATCAACGTTTTTGGATTTCATGCACTATTTGTCTCTCTGTGCCTGGCTTATTTCATCTAACATAATGGCCTCTGGTTACATCCATGGGGTCACAAATGACAGGGTTTCATTCTTTTTTTGTGGAATAATATTTCATCATGTGTACATACCACATTTTCTTTATCCCTTCATTAGTTGGTAGACACAGATTGTTTCCAATTCTTGGCTACTGTGATTTAGTGCTACAATAAATATGGAAGTGCAGATGTCTCTTCAACATACTGATTTCATTTCTTTTGGATGTATACTTACCTACTAGTGGGATTGCTGGGTCATATGGTAGTTTTAGTTCTAAGTTTTTGAGGAACCTCTGTACTGTTTTTCAATAGTGTGTAATGGTTGCCTTTACTAATTTTTCTTTTTTTGTGTGCTGGGGATTGAATTTAGGGCCTCAAGCATGCTATGCCCATGTTCCACCATTGAGCTGTACTGCTAGCCCCTATCTTATCTTTTTGATAATAGCCATTAGCTGGAGTGAAGTGATTTTGATGTACATTTTCCTGATTAGTAATATTGAGCATTTTTTTCATTTACCTACTGATTATTTGTATGGCTTCTTTTGAGAAATATCTATTTGCCCATTTTACAATCAGATTATTCACGTTTTTGCTGTTGGGCATTTATGTTCCTTATATATTGTGGATATTAACCCCTTGTCAGATATGTAGCTTGCAAATATTTTCTCTCATTCTGTAGATGGTCTCTTCACTCTGTTGATTGTTTTCCCTGTTGTGTAGAAGCTTTTTGGTTGGGTATAATTTTGTCTCTTTTTACTTTGGTTTCCTGTGCTTTTGTGGGCTATACAAAAAACAAACAAAACAAACAAACAACAATAAAAAACAAAAGCAACCCTCATCCATTCCAATGTCCAGATTTTTCTTCTAGTAGTTTTATAGTTTCAAATCTTACATTTAACACTTTAGTCCACTCTGAGTTAATTTTTTTTTGTATATTGTAAGAGATAGGGTCTTGTTTTATTCTTCTGCATGTGGATATTCAACTTTCCCAGAACCACTGATAGAAGAGACCATCCCTTGTCCATCTTGGCACCTTTGTTTCAGTCAGTAGGTATGGAATGTGGAGTCTGACTCTAGGCCTTCTATTCTGTTTCATTGGCTTATGTGGCAGCTTCAATGCCAGTACCACTGTTTGACTATTATGGCTTTGTAGTATAATATTGAAGCCAGTTAGTGTGACTCTTGACTCTTTTAGCTCAAGATTGGCTTAGTTATTCAGCTTTTAAAAATGGCTCTTGATGAATTCAATTATTGTTTTTTCTACTTCTATGAAAAATGTCATTGATATTTTGATAGGGATTGCATTGGATGTGTAGATTGCTTTGGGTAGTGAGAAACCTTTTTTTTTTTTTTCTTTTGGTGCCAAGGATTGAACTCAGGGGCACTTGACCACTGAGCCACATCCCCAGCCCTATTTTGTATTTTATTTAGAGACTGGGTCTCACTGAGTTGCTTAGCACCTCACTTTTTCTGAAGCTGGCTTTGAATAGAATTTGTCTGTTCTGCCTCGGTCTCCTGAGCCACTGGGATGACAGGTGTGACCACCTTGCCCTGCTGTGTGGAAACCTTTTTAGCAGTATCGATTCTTCTAGTACCTGAACATGGAACATTTTCCTATTGATTGGTGTTCTCTTTAATATTTTCATGAGTGTTTCATAATTTTCATGGTAGAAATCTTTCACCACTTTAAATTTATTGCTAGGTGTGCTATTTGTAACTACTATAAATGAGATTGCTTTCCTTATTTTTTTCTCAACTTGATATTGGCACATAGCAACCATACTGATTTTGTATGTTGATTTCGTATCCTCTAATTTTGCTAAATTCATTTACAACAGTTTTTTATGGAGTCTTTTGTCATTTGCAAACAGTGATAATTTGACTTCCTCCTTTCCAATTTCGATGCTTTTTATTTATGTCTCTTATTCAATTGCTCTGGTTAGGACTTCTAGTACTATGTTGAGTAAAAGTGGTAAAAGGGCTTCTTCCATAGCTTAGGGAGAAAGCTTTCAGCTTTTCCCCACTTTGCAGTATGCTTGTTTTAAGTGGCCTTTATTATCTTGGGGTGCATGTTCCCTTTATACCCAATTTGTAGAGTTTTTAACCATAAAGGGATTTTTAACTTTATTCAGTTCTTTTCTAGTCTGTGGAGATGATTATATGATTTTTGTCCTCCGTTCTGTTGATGTGGTGTATTTAACTTGTTGATTTGCATATATTGAATCATCCTTGCATCCTTAGGCCAAATCTCATTTGACCATAGTTAATAATCTTTTAAATGTGATGCTGGATCCAGTTTGCTATTATTATGTTGAAGACTTTTACCTCTATGTTTATCAGGGATACTGGTCTGTAGCTTTTTTGTTTTGTGTTATCCTTGTCTGGTTTTAGTATCCGGTTAATGTTGGCCACGTAGAATGTGTTTGAAAGATTTTCCTTCCCTTCAATATTTTTTGCAATAATTTGAGAAGAATTGGCATTAGTTCTTTAAATATTTGATAGTATTTAGCAGTGATGCTGTCCTGGGCTTTTATTTAATGGAAGAGATTTTGATTCCTGATTCATTTTGGTATTTGTTACTGGTCTGTTCAGGTTTTCTATTCTTTACAACTCAGTGTTGGTAAGTTCTCTATGTCCAGGAATTTGTCCATTTTTTTTAAGGTCATTTAATTTGTTGGCTTGTAGTTGTTCATGATAATCTCTAGTGCTTCTTTTAATTTTTTTGGTATCATTTGTAATGTCTCCTTTTTTTTTCCCTCTGATTTTATTTATTTGAGTCTTCTCCTTTTTTCTTAGTTACTCCAGCTAAGGGTTTTGCCATTTTTTCTCTTCAAAACAAGAAAATCATTTTAAGTCTATGTTCCTGGTTCTCTCTAGAGTTCAAACTTGTCCTCAAACTTTTAATTTTAGAACAGTTTTGAGTTTGTAGAAATGTTCTGAAGATAACACAGAGTTCCCATATATCCTACCACCCAGTTTTCCCTACCGTTAGTATTTTGCACTCGTGTGGTACATTTGCCTCAAATAATTAACCAATACAGTTATACTACTATTAACTGAAGTTTACATTTTTCTTTAGATTTCCTTAGTTTTCACTTACCATATTTTTTTCTTCCAGGATCCTATCCAGGATGTCATATTACAAGCATCTGTCATGTTACCTTATCCTTGGCTGTGACAGTTTCTCAGATTTTCTTGGTTTTGGATGACCTTGATGGCTTTGAGATGTACTGGTCAAGCATTTTGTAGAGTGTCCCACTAGTGGAATTCATCTGATATTTTTTTTTCATGATTAGACTGAGAGTATGGGTTTGGGGGAGGAAGACAACAGAGGCAAAGTATTTTTCTCATGACATGGTAGCAGGGGTGCACAAGGTCCACATTACATCCCTGATGAGACTGACCTTAATTACTGAGGCAGTATTTGTCAGGTTTCCCCCAGTGTAAAGTCACTCTTTGCTCCTGGTTCATACTGTCCTCTCTGGAGGGAGTTACCACTCATGGTCAACACTTGAGGAGCCATGCTTCATTTCCTTGAGGTTGGAATATCCACACAAATTGTTCGTCTTTTATGTAGGAAATTTATCTCTTCTTCCTAATTTGTTTCTTTATTCAATAATTAATATAAGTATGAACTCATGGATATTTTCTACTTCAGGCTAAATTCCAATTCTACTTAATTTTGTCAATCAAATTGTTTTCCCTTTGGCCATTGGAAGCTCTTTCAGTTGGATCTTGTGACCCTAAGGAGTTGCACATTCTTGTGTGTGTATGGTTTCCTTTAAGAAGTTTTTTTTTGGGGGAAGTATTTCCTTTTCTCTGGCCCTGTAAGATGTTTCAGGCTCATCTTATATATTTCCTGCTTCAATCACTTCAATCACTTCTCCAAGGAGCCCTGGTTTCTTTTATTGGAGAATGGTATCAGAAACTAAGATTTGTCTAGATGCTGCTGGTTTGTTTTTCTCACTATAAATAGTCTATAAAATAGTGACTACATAGAAATTTGGGGTGGAGAAGGGAGTCTGAACTAAGATCTGTTTCTCATATTTCTTGCTTACTAACTGCAGGGCCCTAGACAAATAATTTAACTTCTCAAGTTCTCATCTTTCTTATCTATTAAATCGGAATAATATTCCTGACTTTGCAGGATTGTTGTGAGAATTAGAAAAGAAATATTTATAATGAGCCTGGCACATAGCATCTGTTGAAACAGCCATTTCTATGGAGCAGGGTAGGTCCATATGGGTGTCACCACCCCAGAGTTGGCTGAACACCAAGGAAAATAAATGTTTAATTTTTTTAATTGCATAAACAAAACCATATTATCCAAGAAGGAAATAAAGAAGAGGATGTTTTACTTACCATCCTACTATCCGAACACATGTTCCCTTTTAGTCCCTGTCATTATGGACTTATTTAAAAAATATTTTCATCACACTGCATATAATAAGAGAAATAACATTTTTACCATAGCATGTGGAGTAACAATAAAATAGCAGCACTTACTGAGTACTTATCTTGTACTCCCCGTTTATATGGATTTTTATAATCCTCATTTACCAGATGAGGAAACTGAGTCATGGATATATTAAAAGCCTTCCCAGAGGGGACTCAGCTAAGGATAAGGGAGACAGAATTTGAACTGAAGTCTGTCTGATGTCAGAGCTTGAAACCCTTAATCATTATATTTTTCTCTTTCATGTTGGACAACACCCCCCACCCCACCCCTGCCATCGACATAAGGAAAACACAAATGTGAACATATTTATTTCTTTTCTTTTTTATATATTTATTTTTCAGTTAGAGGCAAACACAACATCTTTATTTTATTTTTATGTGATGCTGAGGATTGAACCCAGCATCTCACACATAGTAGGCGATCGCTCTACCTCTGAGCCACAACCCCACCCCATATTTATTTCTTATTGCCAATTGTGTCTGCCATGCCAAGGGCATAGGATGATGATGATCATAAAAACATGAATTGCTCATAGTGCCTTTTTTTTTTCTGGTGTTCAGGATTTCACAGGCGATATCACACATAAACTAGTTTAATGCCATCCATCCTACTGAAACTTATTTTGGTGTTTGAAAATTGAATTCTTCTGTCTTTCCAGTGACATCTAAGAGTTTTATGGAAAAGGTAACAATTTTTTTCTTCTACACTGGGGATAGGACCCAGAAGTACTTTACCACTGAGTTATATCCTTTTTATTTGTTTATTTTTAAAATTTTGAAATAGGGTCTCATTAAGTTGCTGAGAGTCTCACTAGCAGTTGAGGCTGGCCTTGAACTTGTGATCCTCCTGCCTCAGCCTCCTGAGTCACTGGGCTTACAGGTGTATAGCACTGTGCCTGGCGGCAAGTAATATTTGAACTGGGACAGACCAGATTTAAATAGGTTAGGTTCATGGATGGTAATGGCATTTCATCTTAATCAAATAATAAAAATACACCTGTAGGGCTGGGATGTAGCTCAGTGGTAAAACGCTTGCCTAGCATATGTGAGGCACTGAGTTCAAACCCAGCACTGGTAAAAATAACAACAACAACAATAAAATAATAAATAAATAAACCCTTAAAGAAACTTGTAGAGGCTTGTGGTTGATTATATTGCAAAAATCAGATATTCATTTCCTTCTCCAAACTATTTGGGCTGAGGCATCTTCCCTTACCCTCAGTGACTTGGGATTGGCATTTTGATTTTCTTGGATCAGTAGAATGTGGGTGGAAATGATACTTGAGAGTCCAGGCCTTAAAAAAATGTGATAAATTTCTGCCAGCTCTCCTGAAGCTTCTTCCTCCAAAGCAGGCATGTCTCAGGTAGCTGCTGCTCCTTCAGCCTGGGAACTGAAATGAAGGCACGTGGAGACAGACCCGAAAGTGACCTGACCTGATTCCAGCCTGGCCTAGATAAGCCTCGCTGAGATCAGCCAAAGGACATCAAATGTACAGACCTGTGAGTGTAAAATGAATATTGCTTGTTTTGAATCTTTAATATTTGGGAAATTTTTGTCATGCAGCATAATCTCAGCAAAAATATGATCAATACAAGGTCAGAAAGGAGAGGGCCAAATGAGAAACTAATTGTCCAGTTTGGCTGCAGGGTATCCATGCAAGCCTGTATTTTGTACAAAGAAGAGTTTTAAGATGTGGAAATAATGAGTAAAAAGAGACTCTGTAGGATTTTGGCCACAAAAATGGCTATGATTATTTTATAGTAAACTTAGATAGGATTTATAAGAAATCTACAAAGTTAAGAACTTGGAATTAAAACATAGAAGGGCTCAGGTATTTTTCCTTCTCTTTCCCACCACTTCATGCAGAATAAACATTGGAAACATGGTTCTTCTCTCAAAGGATTTTATAATCAATTTAATAAGCAAAATAGACACGTACACAGGAAATTCAAAGTGACTTTTTTTTTTTATCAAGAAAGAGGATTTAAGGAAAAGAGGGAAACTGATACCAGTTTTTTAGCTTAATGACATAGGAAATATGCTAGCAAGAGGTTAACCATGGATTCATGATGCTTATGATTGCTTCATAAATACCCTGTCATTGGGCCGGGTAATTATTAGGGTCCTCTACTTGTTTTCCTTTTTTGTCTTCAAAGTCCAGCAACATGCATGTTCTAATGATTGACAAGCTGTGTGGATCTTGGCCCAAGGTGGAACCCTGGTGGGAGGAATCAAAATTTTTTTAAAGGCAAAAATTTTTTTAAAGCATGTGTTGACAAAAGATTGATGAGTGGGTGGCTCTGTGGGAAAGGACCATGAGGAGGAAGCTTTTTGGGAAAGGTCTTGAATACAGCATTAAAACATAATGCTAGTTGAAAGAGCCCAGGAATGGGACAGAGAGTTCTTTAATCTTCATCCTTTGCAGATTCCTATTGGGTGATATCACTCCATCTCCATGGTGAAAGTATTTTGTTCCTGAGTTGTTATGTGAGCTTGGTCATTTGGTTATGGGCTCTGCCATCCTCACCTCTTACTTGCGAGTCATTCATACGTCATTATGCTAAAAGGGCCTATCTCCTGTGAGCCTCCAGTGCATGCCCTGATAATAGTGTCTTGTTGGTTATACTTTTTAGCCCTACATTTCAGGTAGTGAATGGAGTAAACTTATGGCCATAATTTCCTCTGACTTAAAGATGATGGGACATTTGTGTCCATGGCACATGATTCTGAGATGCTTTGGCATTCCCTTGGGTCTCCAGTGAATCAACCCATATTCTTTCCAATGTCAGCAGGAGATGCATAGGGTCCTCCAGCGGAGAGCTGCCCCAGTCTCCTGACCTGGTGTGACCACAGAGACGCTGATTGCAGCCCCAAGTCCTCTCCACAGGAAGCTTTGCCACTTAAAGAACCACAAAACAGATTTCACAAACATATGTCAAACACTTGGTATTTGACAGGCACTGTGGTAGGCATAGCGAGGGATGTAAAGATGAATAAGACCTGGTTCTCCCTTCTTGGAGGTTTATAATCTAGCAGAGAAGATAGATAGGCACAGAAGTAATACGAGCATGTGGGAGGCTGAATAGAAGGACAAGTTTGAGCCTGGGCCAAATATGGAACCACCCAGCCTCTAGGTTCCAAATTGGAACATAGTGTAACGGAAATCCTATCCTGGCCACATGGAAAGTCAGAAGCAGGCCCAATGGAGGAGACTGATTTAAAACATTATCCTAGCCGGGTGGTCAAAGCTGAAGCACCCTGTTCTGGTCTAGTGAGGGAACAGACTTAACTAGATGAAAGGACCTCTCTTTGAAGCCACACTGCCACATCTTTTCTTCCTAACTTCCTATTTTGAATTCATCTCCCAGAGATACTGTACAGGAGGTTCCTAGAACATTCTTTGTCTATGAGATATAAAGATGGTATGATTCCAACAGGCTTCAGATCAGAAACAAGTACGTTTGTATTTTTGGCAACATGACTACTGCAATGACCAGGAACTGGTTTCTCTTTGGATTGAGTTGTAGAAGTTAGACTCCTTTCAGCTTCACTGAGCTCTCATGAAGATCGTTCTGGAGATCTGGTCGCAAAATGCCACTTGCTAATAGCTCATTCATTTTTTTTTTCCTAAGTGGAAGAGTCTTGGAAGACATGCCTGGGAACCAGTCTTATAGGATGGGAAAAAGAGACAGCAGCTGTTTTTAATGTGCTTAGAGACTACATATGTAATATGTAGAGAACACATTGCATCCAGTAAGATCATAAAAATATGCATGTGAGTGTGGTAAGAACATGACAGTTAAGAACGGTGCTGCCAACACATTGGAAATACTTTATTATGCTGTCTGAACCATGTGGTTCACGTCTCAGAGAATGACAGCCAGACCATCTTCTTGTGAGATGGGGTGCCATGTATTCTCATGCTATAATTCTCCATTTTCCCCACACCATTAATTCACACACTCCTAAAATTATTTGTGATGCCTTCTAACCTCCAAGGAGAACTCAACCCTCTCTCCTGGATCTGTGGAATAGTTGGAGGACAAATGGAAATCCTCAGACACACATGACTAACAACACTACCTAGAGGTGGGAAAGCTTTGAGAGGGAGCATAAGCAGTATCCTGACTAAAACCAGGTGGGGTAGGTGATCTCTTAAAGAAACTCTCATGCAGAGTACCTGGAAAAACCACTGTCTTTGATTTTTAAATGAACTTTTTGTTTTGAAATCATTTCAGTTTTACAGGAAGAAAAGCCAAATAGAGAGTTTTCTTTTACTCCTCAACCAGTTTCAAATTTCCCAATGTTGCCATCTTACATTCTCATAGTACATTTGTCAAAAGTAAGAGACCAATGTTGGTATATTAACTCTAGACTTCATTTGGGTTTTACTAGTTTTTACAATAATGTCTTTTTGTTGTTGTTGTTCCAATATCCAATACAGGATACCATATTCCATTTATTTGCCATATTTTCTTAGTCCCCTCTGGTTTGTTTTGGTACCAGGGATTGAACCCAGGGGTGCTTAACCACTGAGCAACATTCCCAGCCCTTTAATACTTTATTTTGAGATAGGGTCTTGCTAAATTGCTGAGGTTGGCCTTGAACTTGTGATCTTCCTGCCTCAGCCTTCGTGGTAGCTGGGATTACAGGTGTGCACCACCACGCCTGGCAATTTTTAAATGTATCCTTGTTTTTCATGAGCTTGCTAGTTTTGTAGAGTATTGGTCAGATATTTTGTGGAATGTATTAAAAATTGCTGTGTTTTACCCTGAGGCCTGGTCATTCCCTGTTTGAGACAAGCGACTGCCTACTTGGAAGTCCAGTGAGGAATCATGGTGGATCTGGGCAAGAAAAAGTATGAAGGAGGGATCTGGAAGTTTCTTTTGCTCTGAACTTCTGTATTGAGGGGGAAGAAATACCTGAAGATCAAAGGTGACCTGGTGTATTTTAGGGCCAGGAGTCAGTGGTCCAACCCCTCTAAAACAGTCCTGTGAAGACCTTTTAAAAATACTGATATCCAGACCCCACCCCAGAACAATTAAATCAGAATTCCTGGAGATATGATTCAATCATGGGTATGTTTTCATAGCACACCAGGTGATTCTAATGTGCAGCTAGGACTCAGAATCCAAGAACTAGTTGGTAATAGAGACCATATTTACTGGGTGTGATAGCCCTTACCTGTAATTCCAGTGAATCAGGAGGCTAAGGCAGGAGGATTGCAAGTTTGAGGACAGCCTCAGCAATTTAGGGAGACTCTGTCTCAAAATTGAAAAATAAAAAAAGTAGGGCTGGGGCTGTAGATCAGTAGTAAAGTGCCCCTGGGTTAGATCTCAAGTCAAAAAAAAAAAAGTCATATTTCCCTAAGTGTTCTAGTTATAGCCATGGACAAGTGTAGACCTCAGGTATATAATTGGTCAAGGATTTGGGATTTGGAATCCTAGAAGTCTCTACATTGTGGATTTAGCTGAAAATATTATACTCTTTGCTAAATTTTATTTATTTTTGTTGTTGTATTTTTGATATTGGGGATTGAATCCAGTGGTGCTTTTATCACCCAGGTTTTCTTGAATTTTTCACTTTGAAACAAGGGTCCCATTAAATTGCTGAGGCTGGCCTCCAACTTGAAATCCTCCTGCCTCAGCCTCCTGAGTCACTGTGATTACACACGTGTTATTACCACATCTGGCTACTTAATTTTATTATATTTTGAAAATGCAGTGCTAAGCTGTGGATTTGTTTCCTTAGTCATCAATATGGTTTGGGGCTGACTTATGGATCCTGTTGGTCATTGATAATCCTAGTTTTAGTGGTCCAGTGACTAGAGTTGACCATGCAGGATATTCTATTGCTTCAGATAAAAATGCTGAACTGGAAATCGGGAAACAATTTCAATCGTAAGGTTTTAAATGCCGTTTGGCTACTAGTTGATCAAGTCATTTGGCTTCTCTGGAACTAAGGGTACTTTTTAGAAAAATAAAGCATTTGAATTAAGTCACCTCACCTTCTAGTTAGTCATTACTAAATGTTTGACCTTGAGGGGGCCTCCTGATTGTGTCAGCTTCATTTTCCCATTTGCTGAATAAGGCTAGGGTCACAATGCTCAGGGTTGTTGTGGGTGTTCATGACATCCGTCTTCCCATATACTGCACGGTTCTAGTGGCAATGTTTTCTGAGAAGTGGTTGATTCTTCTCTCTCTTGGTTGGAGTTCACCATAAATCTTTCTCATGCTATGTAAGTGCCTCTCAAGTCCTCAATAAATATTTGAAAATTGAGTAAATGGTGTCATTGGAAGATACAACCTTCACCAACGTAGATTGCAACAGTGGCTTCTTGTTAAATCTCCCTGGGGAAATTTAAAAAATAATGACTCTCCCAGAAATCCTGTCACTTGTGACATTAGGGATGAAAACTACAGACACTGTGTTGAAGGAAATAAGCCAGCCACGGAAAGACAAATACAGCATGATCTCACTTTATGTGGAATCTGAGTCCACTCCGAGAAGTAGAGAAGAGAATGATGGTAACCAGAGGTTGGAGGTGGAGAGGAAGAGGGAGGAAATGGGGAGCATATACAGTGTTAGTTGGAAGAAATCCATTTGGAGATCTGTCACACAACGCGATGTCCATAGTTAATAAGAATGCACTGAATATTGAAGAATAACTCGGAGCAAATTTCCAATGTCTTAAGAAAAATAATGTTAACTGGCTTGATTTAATTATTCTGCCTTATGTGTGTGTGTGTGTGTGTGTGTGTGTGTGTGTGTATCTCAACATCATATTGTACCCCATCAATGTATATAATTATGATTTATCATTAAAATAATAATGTTAATAAAATAAACTAATAAAAGTAACAACTTCCCCAGAACAATTGGGTGAGAATCTCTGGGGATGGGATGAAATTTTTTTTTTAAGGTCTCCAGGTTATTCCAATGTATAGTCAAAGCTGAGAACCACTGTTTTAAGAGGACCAGTTTTTTTCCCTCAGCAAATTGAAGAAATAGAAAGTGGCCCAAGGTCTGCAGCCTGCCCCCCATGCAGGGCTTGTCTTGTACCTTCCTTTCTCTCTCCATTTGCCACAACACTTAGCCCAGTTTGGACACATGGCAGCAACAGAACTCATATCCATCGAATTGGATGGAATTAAAAAAAAAAAAAGAAAACAAAACAAAACCCTCTAGATTGTCATTTCTGCTCTCAGCTCTTTCACTATGTGAAAAGTAGGTAAAATCAAAAGTCTTAACCCACATTTTTTTCCACAAACATCTTCTCATTCCAACACAGGGTACAACTTTTTTTTTGGATTTGTACAATTTAATGAGTCTAATTTGAAAAAAGAATCCTTTCCTCGTTTCTGGCCCTGCTCTGCATCTTCTTGATTTGTCCCAACTCCAGTCTGCCAGCTGGTTGGAGAACCTGAGAGCTGGGTTGGTCTTGAGCAGGGAGGTGGTGGTGTTTTTTGGTAGCCTGGGTAGCAATGAGACTAGTGCATATGTTTCATTCCCTGACCAAAAGGATTTGATTTCCACTCTCCCTTAGGTGGCCAGTGCCTTATTCATCATCATATTAAAAACATATTTTTAAAAAAGATTCTGAGATGCTGTCTTATTATTAATACAGGTGCTTACTTAGTTCCAGATAAACACAGAACCCCCTCCCCGTGTGTTGTAGCTTTATATGAAGCTAATGGAGCAAGGCAATGCTCAAACGTCAAATTAAACTGCACAGCTCTGTAATCACTCAGACTGACATGGCATAAAAGGATAATTAGTAGTTCATTACATGGAACATTGTTTGTTCAGCTAAATTGATTTCTCAGCTGCCCATGTTTTCTGTTTAC
This sequence comes from Marmota flaviventris, assembly GCF_047511675.1. Taxonomy (NCBI): domain Eukaryota; kingdom Metazoa; phylum Chordata; class Mammalia; order Rodentia; family Sciuridae; genus Marmota; species Marmota flaviventris. The sequence continues at coordinate 84,780,122 of NC_092505.1, forward strand.
TTAGTAAGCGCTCCACTGCACATTTTTATTTGAGAGCTAGGAAATCCCTTCCCCTGAACTTTTTTTTTTTTTTTGATCAGCTGAGTTTTAAAATATAATTTACTTGAGCTGGGTGAACCTCCGAGTGACATACAGGTGTACGGTAACAATCGCGAGTGTGGATTGATGCACGGAACATAAAACCGGCTGTGGTTAGGGACCTTGAGACGCTACCGAAAGGCCGGAACAGAGCCAGTGGCTTTGTACCTGGAAAGGCCTTTGTGGTTGTTTGCTTTTCAACTTAAGAGTGAACTCCCCTCTCAGAAAGGGAGGGGGTGAGAAAGAAATCAGAATAGACACCTAATCCCTTGCTGTTCAAAGTGGAAATTTTCCAACAAAGTTTTCTTAAACCCTTCATGTTGCCTGTTAATGCCAATGTAAAGAAAACAGTGGCTGTTGTAGGATTTCCTGCTACCCTGCTCACCATCAGCAGGATTTAGAAAAAAAAAGGCTAAATGCTGACTTCAAACCTTTCTGAACTTGCCACCTTATAAAGATAATGTGAATTTTCTGGGTTGGTGTAGCACAGCCATCCATAGCCTACCCTTCTCTGCTATTTTCCATGTCCTTTGTTCTTCTCCTCTCTGGGGAGGAAGGCATCCACGCAGATTTTGCTGGACACATATAGTCATTCAGATGTGTGGTCTTTGACACCATCAGCATCTGCCTCCTACCATGTAGCCCATCTAGATTTTGCCATTGGCTTGCTCAGCTCTGCTTGGCCAACAGGTTAATGCATGGCGCTAATTGACACCTTCCAGTTTCGAGAGTCACAAAGAGAAGGGAGAAGCCGGTTCTGCAGCAAGTTCAAGTTCAAGTGCAGCATTGGCACAGGATAGGTAAATCTGGGTAAGCATGTCAGGCTGCAAGTTCTGCCATAAAGGAGTTTGTTTTCCATTAGAGATTTTCCAACATTAATGAGGTTTTGCTTGGTCTTAGGGGAACTTAAAAATCTGCCTGTTTAAAATCGAACATTTTTATTAATACAGGTGCTTACCTCCCGCTTAGAGGGAGAATATGAAATGGAGAAGGTGGGTTAGCACAAGGAGAGGAGAGGATTTTTGAGGCTGGGCGAATGGAAGCTCTGTGGCTCCTGCTGATTAGGTTCTCTTTTGAAATTCATGTGTACAGCTTGGGTGCACATTGGTTGAACTGAAAATTGTATTAAATTCCATCATGGTCAAGTTTTGGGTTTCTTTCTTGGACCATTAGAACATTAGAAGGCTCATATAACATGCACACAACATGTTGAGCAGGCTTCTCTTAGTTACTATTATTAACGGAAGGAGACAGAACCTGTATGAGTGAAATCTGTAGATAATCCCCAAGGCTCACAGCACCTTTCGATTTAATCTCCATCTCTAGCAACCTTGTTAAGTACAAGGCACAGAGTTAAAGCTATATTTAGAGGAAGAGTATACTGAAGAGAACTTGGACATATTTTAGTCATATTCTTAGCACACAAGTAGAAATTTTGGAATTCAACTTCAAGGTTTATTGTTTATAGCAGCTGAACTCCCAATAGGTAAACTATGGAACCAAGCTAGGTGTCCTTCAAAAGATGAATGGATAAAGAAATTGTAGTATATATACACAATGTAATATTACTCAGCCTTAAAGAAGGATGAAATTATGGCATTTGTCGGTAAATGGATGGAGCTGGAGAATATCATGCCAAGCAAAATAAGCCAATACCCCCAAACCATAGGCTGGATATTTTCTCTGATACGTGGATGCTAATTCAAAATAAGGTTGGTGGGGTGGTGCTAGGGAAAAATAGAGTGACTTTGGATTAGGTAGAGGGGAGTAAAGGGAGGGGAGGGATAAGAGGGTAGGAAGGATAGTATGATGAATCAGACATTATTACCCTATGTGCATATATGATTACATGACCAATGTGATTCTACATCATGTACAACCAGAAGAATGAGAAATTATGCTCCATTTATGTATAATGTGTCCAAATGTATATTCTACTGTCACGTATAACTAATTGGAACAACAACAAAAAAAAAAAAAAAAAAAAAAAAAGAAAAGAAAAGAAAAGAAAGTAATTTTGGGGTCAAAATCCAGGGCAAATCATTTGTCTTGCAGTCTCTTCAGTTCAGTTCATCCATCAGAAATAATGGACTCCAATGAACTGAAGCCCCACTGTGTGCTTGGCACAGTGCTATGTGTTGTATGCCTGCCGCTGTGTTCCTATCCATTTCAGCTCTGATTGCAGCCCTTTTGAGCTACTTGTAGTGTTCCAGGTTAGACAATAAGACCAATGTGACTGTCCTTTCTTCCCAGCACTATCTGGCACCTGGATGTTGGCCTGGGTGCTTGTCCACCTCTTCAGTCATCTTGACATCCTGCTGATTTCCTGGTTTTTCTTAGCCAGGGCTTGGACCTCCAGGTTTTGTTAGTCCTTATCTCAATTTTCCTGTTTTCAATTTTCCTGCTATTTTCTCTAAATTTGGGCTCCCAGATTAGCAATTGTTGGTAGTCCTGCTCCTCATCCCTCTACTAATGTGAGCTCAAAAACAGCCCAATTCCCGACCTGAGGCCCACAAAGAAGATGCATGCTCATGCTGTGATTTTATTAAAATTGAGGATCAGAACTCAGTTGTTAAGCATCATGTCACAATTCCTGGGTTTCTGTTTCACTCTCTTCTTGGCTGCCAAAGAAACCTATGAACTGCTTCTCTCAGGGAAAGCTCTGGACTTCTTCTATCTATCTGTCCCTTTCAATGCAGACTCCCTTCAGCCTGGCTATGCTGACCCAAGACTCAGGGCTAAGAGTTTCCCCAGATGGCCCTTCTGGATTCCTGACTCACTGCCACTGCAATTGTCCCTTCTTGGGACCCTTGATACCTAAATTGCCTCAATTTCTTCCTATTTTGCTGTTTCTTTCCCCCGCTTCTTGGCTCATCAAGGTTGAGGAGGCAAGGGACTAGTCCTAGGTTAATCTCTCATCTTTCCCTTTTTCTATTTCCTTCCCTCTTTGGGGAGGTGCTTTCCTTGGACCCCATGGTTTCGTATCCCATCTGCACTCATCGATGTCTCCCCATGCAGTGACTCTTGTCTGGGTCTTTTTCCTGAGCCAAAGCCTAATCGATACCTTAGGCTCTAATAGGCCTCTTACCAGAGTTTAAAATGAACTTGGTCTTTATTTCCTGAAAACCATTCTGTTTGTTCCTGCCCTTCTGAATAAATAGCTGTATCTAATTGCTGAGGCTGAAAACCCAGGTCTCATCCTTGACCATTCTCTTTTCCTTACCCCTACCTCAAATCCATCTTTGAGTCCTGCTGGTTTTCCACTCAACAAGTATCTCCAGGGGCTGAAGATACAGCTCAGTGGTACAGCACTTGCCTAGATGCATAAGGCCCTGGGTTTGATTCCCAGCGCTACAAAAGCAAAACCCAAATCCATTATTTCTGATGTGTTAACTTTTCCCTAGTTCCAAGCCACCATCATCTTTCCACTATACTCTTAGTGATAGCTCTTGAGCTCATCTTCTCTTATTCTGCCCTGTGCCCCTCCTCCACCCCCATTCGTCACAAAGCACGAAGCGCTCTTTAAGAATAAAACTCAGGATCATGTCATTTCCTAGCTTCAAACTCCCTATGACTTTCCATGAACTTAGAAGAACACCTGAACTCCTTCACATGACCAAAGGCCCCACGTGGTCTAAGCCTCTCACTTTCTGATATCATTTCATGCTTTCCCCCCCCAGAAATTTCCAGATGTTTCCCACAGCAAATCTCTTGTGCCCTCCCCCCACACTCCACCTAGAATGTTGTTCCCCATATTTTTGCCTGATTGCGTGTGCCTCACAGTTAAGGCTGCCCCTCAACCATCACCTCCGAAAGGCCTTTCTCAAATCCCATCTATAGCCACTCAATTGAAATATCCTGTGTTATTTCCCTTAGGCATGAGTCCTTCCCAGACTTTATGCAATGTTTTGATTGTTTGTTTCTTTATTATCTTTCTTTCTCTATAAAAAGGTAAGCTCCGTGAGGGAACAGCCTTTGTTTTGCTCACAAGTGTATCTCCTGGGCCTGGGACAAAGCCTGACAGGTAAGAGACACTTAATAAATACTTACTGGAACTAATGAAGTCCAGAACCCCTTTCTGTACTGGGGAAGGATCTCAGCTTGTTCTTACTGCACTCATTTCCCTGCCTTTGTCTTTAGAGTGGTCAAGCAATGGCCCCTTACCTCCTGCCTGGCTTCCGACTCTTGCCTCCCCTTCCCTGTGGACCTGGTGTTCTCAGGCCCATTTCACACCATCTTGGTTTGTTCTTTTTGACTAAGAGAACTGTGATGTCTCACCGCTGAGTCTCCCAAGTCGGCTCACAATGGCTTTGCCCTCCAGTCTGTCATTTGGGTCTGTTGGCTTTCACATGTGCTCCAAGCTTCTGAGGCTCTGGACACCTGCTCAGTCATTGCCTCTTACCTGTGACTGGGGTTTGGTTTGCTAATGCCTCCCTGTCTTTCTGATGCTGACTTAAACCACCACCCTTGCTTTAGATTCTCGAGGGCTAGCTGCTTCTCATACACTGGAGGGACAGGGTGTCAGGAGTGATGCGAAGTTGAACTCCAGCAGGGGCTGAGTAGGGCCTCGCACATGTTTCCATGTCAGTCACATCTCATGGATATTCACCACTTCTTCCCCAGGTGAACCAGCAAGCATGTTGGTTCCCCTTAACCCTTCAGGAAGAATGAAAATGTAGATCAATATATTAAGGCCCATTAAACTGGAAAATTGCTGGGCATGATAATGTATGCCTATAATCCCAGCTACCCACCACCTGTTGAACAAAATCCAAAATCCGAGGCTGAGGCAGGAGGATCATGAGTTCAAACCCAGCCCCAGCAACTTAGCAAGGCCCTAAGTAATTCAGTAAGTCCCTGTTTCTAAACAAAATATAAAAAAGGGCTGGGATGTGGCTCAGTGGGTAAGTGCCCCTGGGTTAAATCTCTGGTACAAACAAAACAAAACAAAACAAAACAAGACTGCAAAATCTGCTGTGGGACAAACCAAGAGAAGCAAAATTCACAACATTCTCACCTTGAGACTCAGTGTGGAAGAACTGATATGGAAAAAGAAGCAGAATGAAAACCTCAGAATTGAAAAGGAAATTCTGCTCTTGTGTCCCAGCTATTGTTTGGTTTTTTGATGGTAGGTATGAGTACAAAAGTGTAAATAATTTGCATTTATCTATACTTCAATTACAGGTTTATAGATGATGCATGGAAAGTGTAGTGATACTTATATTTTACTTAATGAAAAGTTATAAAATGAGTAACATTTATTCAAGATCCCAGAATAACTCCTTTGGATTTACTTTTTACTTGGATGATTAGGCCAGGAATGCATGCAGGGGGGAAACACACACACACACACACACACACACGGTTCTGAAAAAAACAAAGTATTAGTTCTTCAGCATTTCAATCTGTCAGGCAAATATAAATGCACACATTTTTCTTTTGAAAGGCATATTATTATGTACCCAATAAATCAAGATGAACTCTTCTGAGTAATTCTCATCTGTTAGATAAATAAAATTAGATCACACACACACACACACACACACACACGCGCATGCAGACACACACGCACACATACCACCTGTTGAACAAAATCCAACTTGAGGACAAAACTAATTCAGATATGTAATGCCTGCAAAATTTAAAAAAAAGATAGATATTTATGTAGTAAGATAAAATAGAATAATAAAATTGTATTCCAAAATCTGGATAGTTCATAACCCTTTTGCTATCCATGGGCATTTAAGATTGATCTGTTGTGCGATTATAATCACTTTATATTTGTATTCATGTGGGAATATTTAAGAGTCGATTCTTAAAGTGAAATGCTGCTTCAAAGGGATTATGCATTTTAAATTGATAAATTCTGTGAGAATTAAGCTCCAATCAATACTGCATGAAAATGTTTATACACTTATACTCTCTTTCACTAATTGGTTCAATTTTGCTCCTTTGGTGAGCACATACTTTCCTATGATTTTCTTTAATTTTTACATATCATATTGAAGTATAATTGATAATGAACTTGACTTATAACTTACTGTGTGTGTATGTGTGTCAGTGAAACTGTCACCAGAACCAAATTAATAAACATTGCTATTATCTCTAAGGTTTTCTTATGCTTTTTTGTAATCCCTCACTAATCTCTCCTCGTCCTATATTACCCCCAGGCAACCATTGATCTGCTTTCTGTCACTATTCCTAACCTTTTCTTTTTTTTTTTTTTGTTAACACTAATAATTTTTTAATTTTTAATTTTAATTTGTTATATATGACAACAGAATGCATTATAATTCCTATTACACATATAGAGCACAATTTTTTATATCTCTGGTTGTACACAAAGTAGAGTCACATCCTTCTTGTCTTTATACGTGTACTTAGGGGATAATGATGACCATTGCATTCCACAGTCTTTCCTACCCTCTGCCCCCTCCCTTCTTCTAACTTCCCTTTTCCCTTTGCCCTATGTAGAGTTTATTTAATCCTCCACACCTCCCCCTGCAGCATATCATGGATCAGCATCCTTAAATCAGAAAGATCATTTGGCATTTGGTTTTTGGGGATTGGCTAGTTTCACTTAGCATTATATTCTCCAGCTCCATCCATTTAACTGCAAATGTCATGATTTTACTGTCTTTTAATGCTGAATAATATTCCATTGTGTATATATACCACATTTTCTTTTTCTATTCATCTACTAAAGGGCATCTAGGTTGGTTCCAAAGTTTAGCTATTGTGAATTGTGCTGCTATAAACATTGATGTGGCTGTGTCCTTCTAGTGTGCTGTTTTTAAGTCCTTTGGGTATAGACAGAGGAGTGGGATAGCTGGGTCCAAATGGTGGTTCCATTCCCAGTTTTCCAAGGAATCTCCATACTGCTTTCCAGATTCGCTGCAGCAATTTGCAGTCCCACCAGCAATGATGAGTGTGGCTTTTCCCCCATATCCTTGCCAACACTTATTGTAGTTTGTATTCTTAATAGCTACCATCCTGACTGGAGTAAGATGAAATCTTAGAGTAGTTTTGATTTGCATTTCTCTAATTGCTAGAGATGTTGAACATTTTTTTCATATATTTGTTGATTGATTGTATATCCTCTTCTGAGAAGTGTCTGTTCAGTTCTTTGGAGCATTTATTGATTGGATTATTTGTGGGGTTTTTGGTGTTAATATTTTTGAGTCCTTTATATACCCTAGAGATTAGTGCTCTATCTGACATGCATGTGGTAAGAATTTGTTCCCAGTTAGTAGGCTCTCTATTCACCTCACTGATTGTTTCTTTTAATGAGAAGAAGCTTTTAGTTTGAATCCATCCCATTTATTGATTCTTGGTTTTAATTCTTGCACTATAGGAGTCTCATTAAGGAAGTTGTGGCCTAATCTGACGTGATGGGGATTTGGTCCTACTTTTTCTTCTAATAGACACAGTGTCTCTGGTTTATTTCCTAGGTCCTCCATCCACTTTGAATTGAGTTTTGTGCATGCTTTTCTAAACTTTTCTTTAAAAACAAATTCTTTTTAGCTTGTTTTCTTCCTTACAGCACAACTATTTTGAGATTCATCCGTGTTGTGTTCATGCCTTTTTAGATGCTTTTTTTAAATCTTATTTTATGGATATACAAAAATTTATCTTCCATTCACCCATTTATGAACATTTGGACTGTTTTCAAATGTTATGGTTATTATAATTGTGTGTTCATATACCTTCTCTTCTCTTGAGTATAGAAGTGAAAGAATAGTGTCACCTGGTAGGTTTTTTGAACTTTTAAAGAAAATATCAGATGAATTCCAAAATAGTTGTAACATTTTAAATTCCCACAGTGAGAGTTCCAGGTGATTTAGATCCTCTCCAACACTAGATCTTTCAAATTTTAGTTATTTTAATGGATGTATAGTGGTATATCATTATAATTTTAATTTGTATTTCTTGAATGACTAATGACATCCAACATCTTTTTAGGCCCTCCATGTATCTTCCTTGGTGATGTAACTAGTTGAATCCTTTGTGATTTTTTTTTCAGTTCCTTGTCTTCTTACTTTCTGAATTGTAACAATTCTTTATATATTCTAAGTGCAAGCCCTCTGTGGGATGTATGTTCTGCAAATACTGTTTTCCAATCTGGCTCTTTCTCCTTCTCCTCCTCCTCCTCCTCCTGCTTTTCTTCCTGCTCCTCCTCTTCCTCTTCCTCCTGTTTTTCTTCCTCTGTGTAATGGTGTTTTTTGAAGAGCAAATGTTTTAAATTCTGATGAAATCCATTTTATTGAGTTTTTTTCTTTTACCGTTTATGCTTTGTGCTGCATTTAATAAATCTTTTCCAAAACCAAGGTCACTTGCTGGTTTTGAAGGTATAGGAAGGGGACTATGATCCAAAGAATAAAAAATCCCTTTGAAGCTGGAAAAGGCAGAAAAATGGACTGACCCCTAGTACCTCTAGGAAGGAAAATAGCCCTATCAACAACTCAATTTTACCCCTAACCCACAACTTTCTAGCCTATAAATACTTTAGATGATAAATTTTTGTTGTTGTTATCCACAAAGTTTGTGGTAATTGTTATAATAGTAATAGAAAATAATACAGTATAGTTCTAGTTTTAGTTCCTTGTTTTCTTTACTAGTCTACAGAAATAAAATAGATGTATACTGACACTAGATCCTTTAACTATGCTAAATCTGTTAGTTCCAGCAGCTTCTTCTAGATTCCTTTCTAATCTGGATGTCCTTTATTTCTTTTTTATGCCTTATTGTGCAATCAATCATCTCCAGTGCAGTGTTAACTAAGAGTAATAAGAGTGAACATCCTTATGTTGTTTCTGATCTTTAGGGGTAAATATTCAGTCTTCCACCATTAAATATGATGTTAGCTATATGCTAATGAAGGCATGGATGACTTTTATCAATTTGATAAATTCTCTTCTATTTTTTTCCTTTCTGAGAGGTTATTTGTCAGATTCTGTTTTGCATTTATTGGGATCACCATATGGTCTCTTTTTTTAGTTTATTAGTATGGTGAATTATATTAATTGATCCTGAATGGTGAACCAACCTTATATTCCTAAACCCATCACACTTGGCCATGATATCCTATTATCTGTTTATGTTGGATTTAACTTGCTAAAATTTTATGAATAATTATTGCATCCATGTTAATGAAAGATATTGATCTATCATGTCATTGTCAGTTTTCAATAGTAGGGCAATACTGGTCTTACACAATGAGTTCAGAAATATTACTTCCATTTTAATTTTTTTGAGTTTGTGTAGAATTGATATTACTTTTTATTTAAACGTTCAGTAGAATTAGCTGGTGTAGTCTTTTATACTGTAGTCTTCTTTGAGTGAAGGTTGTAAACTATAAAATTAATTTCTTTAATACAACAAAACTACTCAGCTTATCTGTTGCTTCTTGAGTAAGCTTTTATAATTGGTATTTTTCAAGAAATTTGTTCTATTTATCTAAGTGATTGAATTTATTGACATAAAGTTCTTTATAGCATTCCTTACTTTTTTATTATCTATAATGCTTAAAGTTGTGTCATATTTCACATTCTTATTATTGGTAATTTGTGTGTTCTCTTAGATTCTGATTTGTCTGGCTAGAATGTTAACAATTACGTTGATCTTTTAAAAATAGTCATTTTGGGGGTTCATTGATTTTCCCCCATATTTTTTAATGTTTTCAATTAATTTATTTTTATTATCTTCTTTATTATGTTCTTTCCTCCAGCCACTTTGGATTTGTTAAAAGTATTAATTATTATTTTCATTATGCAAATTTGTGGGGTACAGTCAATTATTTGATAATCTAATACACATATACATTGTATATTGATTAAATCAGAGTAGCTAACATTTCCATTTCCTTAAATATTTGTCAACTTTAAGTTTAATTTGCTATTCTTTTGCTTGTTGATGACAGACTCAGCTAAGTTGCTGAGGCTGGCTTTGAACTTGTGATCCTCCTACCTCAGTGACAAGTTGCTGAGACACAGGTATGCACTACTGCCACCAACCTCAGCAACATTTAGAATTTTTATGTCTTCTTAGTATATGAACTCCTTTATATTAATATAGCCAGTCCAAATTTCTTTTCATGAGTATTAGTATGATATATCATTTTATTTTTAATCTATTTGTGCTTTTTTGTTTAAAGTGAGTTTATGACAGATAGCATATAGTGGGGTTTTTCTTTTTTAACTAATTTGATGGATGAGAACAGGAATTATTCCTAGCTCTGTGTGAGTTCTTGAACTTGTTTGTTTGAATCATCTAGGTTGATTATTTTCCTGGACCTAAGTTTCTTCACAAGCATGAACTAATTTGTACTTAGTTAAGGATTTAATTGGTACTCTCTGAGCATCTTCAGCTTCTTCTGTCTATGCAACCTTCTCCTTTCCTCTTCTCTGTGAACTCTAGCCACCTTGGTTTCCCAGACTGTCAGCTTCATTTCCTCCATCTCTTTATTTCAGGAAGATTGATAGATAACACTTAGTTCCTCTTACGTTGTAACCTGGAGTCTTTTTCTAGATAATAAGCTGGGACCATGGTTGGGCCTACCTTTTTTAATTTCCCCTCTTTTTTATATATCTGACTTCAGTGTTTAAAAGCTATTACTTTACATATATTTTGTCTTATTTTTTAGGCAAAGCTAAATATGGTCCTTGTTATTTTACTTTTGTTAAAAATAGATGTTTCAAGTGTCATGATTTTAATTTTATTTTTTTTATTTCTAGTGATGTCAAGCATTTTTTTAGATTTACCATATATTCAGTTCTCTTAATGTAAGTTATCTTTTAATATTTGCCAGTTTTTACTTATTTTATATTAATTCAAAATAAGACATTATGGATATAAAATCAACTTGAGAAATTCTCTTCTATTTTTACCTTTCTGAGAGGTTATTTGTCAGATTCTGTTTTGCATTTATTGGGATCACCATATGGTCTCTTTTACTTGATGCCAGCATTTTTTTCTGTCCATTATTTGTTTATGGTGATGTAGATGCATATCTACTCGTGTTCTGATATGAAAAGAACTCCAAAATTATTTTCAAACAAGAAAAGAAAAGGTATGATGTTTCATATAGTATGTTCCTATTTTGTTAGAAATCAATTTTATGCATGACATGGATGTAAAAGTATGTAAGTTAAGAATGTGAGTACACTTCCATACATAAGTAGACAGAACAGAATATAAGCTTCTTGAGGCCAAGGGCATTCTTGTTTATTGTTGTATCTCAGTGCCTGTATCAATAGTACATAGTAGATAGTAGGGGGGTCAATATAACATGTTGAATATGTAAATGAATATCTATGATATCACATTCATATGAATATACAGAGATACAAATTATGTGGAGGAGGTGGAAGGTATAGTTATGTGTATTTATTAACAAATTTAAATGCCTAAAATAATGTTAAGTAGAATATACATGAAATTATTATTGATGTTTGCTTCTAAGGAAAAAATAGGTTTGAATGGAGGGGAAGTGAAACTTAACATTCACTATCACTCTGTAATTGCATTTGTGTATCTTTATGCATTTATAAATAAAAGTACATATCAGCAAAGAAAATAATTATTCTCTCAACTCTAGTCAAAGATCTTTCCATTTGATTTGAATAATATTCCCTGTTTTATATCACTAAGCGCTATGTTTGCCCAGTAGATTTTAAGGTGCAATAATCAGTTTTTGAATAGCTAAAATCAAAGGCCAGGCAATTCTTACCAAGAGGTGTGCAAAGCAGACTTGAAATATGGAATAATTAAAATATGGGGGCATGGTGAATTAGGAATTGAGTATTATTTCCAACATTAAGCTTTGCGCAAGATCCAGGAGGTAGTATCATAGTGGTATCATAATGAATATCATGTGAGGAGACACTAGCAGCTATTTCATAAGGAAACTCAAAATCAGATATCCAGGGATGACAATAAATTAAGAACTGGAGAAGAGAAAGATGCAATCTTACGGATGGACTGAGTTATGAGTCATGAGGCAGCTTGGACAATTTTTGCGTCCTAGATTTTATGGCCCAATAGTATATATGATAGTTCTCGTATTTAGGATCACTGTAACAGTCCAAGTGACTCTACCATATCTTTTAATCAACTTCATAGTCGATATTGACTGTCAAGGATGAAAATATCATGTGAGAGTTCAGATTTTATTCAGTAAGAATTTATGGAAGGTTCAGACACAAAAGGATCAGGCACAAAAGGGAGAAGGTTTTTCAGGGATATTGAGATAAATCAGGCATGGGCCTTCTCTAGCAAGATCAAGAAGGTGAATCAAAACATGAGCATTAAATTGCCATGGGAGGATGAAAGTAAGTGAGATACAAGATTATGAAGTCATGAAGTAGTGCAGTATCTGTGGGAAAGAAGAATAAATCTGAGAAATTGAAAAAAGACATGGAAAGAACGTGGTCATAGATCAGATGTAGCAATGCTAAGGCAACTGCAAAGACGGATTCCCTAAACATCCCAGGTGACTCTCTAGAGGGAAAGGCTTTAGCATGTCTTGCCTGCTAAAGATTTCTTGAACTGCAGAGAATTAATACAGTAATTTATTGAAGAGTGACTGCAACCTCTTTGGGCAGGGAGGGAGCCCAAGAACGTGACCTGGCAGTGCCACTGACTTGTCCATGTCGCTCAGCATGTGTGGTCTTCCTGGAAAGGGATTGTTAAGTATCTCTATATTCTAGTGTCTTACACAGCACCTAGGACAAACTAGACACTCATTTATTTCTTGCATTCAATGTAAAAGCATTAATTGGTCATCAGAAAACATTAGATAGAATGCACATAGCCTGTTTAAAAAAAAAAATCTAACTTTATTTTTGTGTGTGTGGTATTGGAGATTGTGCTCTACCACTGAGCTACATCCTCAGCCCATTTTATTATTTATTTAGTTATTGTTGTGGTACTGGGGATTGAACCCAGGGCCTTGTGCATAAGAGACAAGCACTAAAACAACTGAGCTATTTCCCCAGTACCCCCTTTTTGAGACTGGGTCTCACTAAGTTGCCCAGAATGTCCTTGAACTTATGGTTGCTCTGTCTCCGCCTCTGGAGTTGCTGGAATTTCAGGCATACACCTCTTCAGGCATTCAACCTTTTTGATTTTTCCAGGGAGACTTAGTCCCTGACTATAAGTAATATTCCTTTTATAGATGCCAGATACAGGAATTCAACCCCAGTGCTTGAGTCCTGTAGATCCATGATGTCTGTTGTTTTTGGTAAGCAGACTACTCTTTGACACCAGTAAAAGAAATCTTTCAATGTCAGAACTTATGCTAATACCAAGGGGACTGTAGACATGATTTTCTAGAACTTTCCCAGTGAGACTTGCAGTGATTTACACTAGATGGATGCAGAAGGAAAACACAGTTCAAAAAGGAATATACTACCAATGTACTCAATTGTGTTACTCAGAATGGGCTAGGTTATGCTGTGTCAATAAATAAGCCCACCTCTCACTGGTTCCTAAGGATAGTTTTTACTTCATGCCACGTTTCTAACTGTGGCTTGGCTACAGCTCTGCTCCATGTCGTCTTCACTCAGGGACCCAGGCTGGATTATCACTGTTACCTAGAACACTGCTGACCATGGTGGCTTGCACTGTCTCTTAACTCTGCCTGAAAGTGACATATGTCACTTCACACATTTGATTAGTCAAAGTGGGTCAGATGGCATGGCTGAATTCAATAGGACAAGTGAGGATAATTAGCCCACAGAGAGGGACGATGAATGCTCACGAACAAGGGTACAGTCTACAATACCAGTCCACTGCAGTTGGTTTTCTCCATGTTAAGATTCTGTGTCTTAGAAGAGAATCTTGGGACTTTTAGATGTTTCTGGAGAACAAGGAGTAGGTTATAGAAATAAAGAGGATATTGTAAGAGAAGCTTGGACTGTGGGGGGATAATTCAAATAAAGAAAGCTTTAAGAGAAATGAGAGAAACTCTAGCCTGGACCCCATTTATAAGAAGACTTTTAATTAAGCCATATACTCAATAGAGTAGTTGGTAGAAATGGTTGTGAAATCACTGAATTTTATTTTTCTTAGCAGATGATATTATCAAACGCTTGTCACGACTAGGCTATTACCGTGAATTTTTTAAAAGGAGAAAAATGAAAAGATTCTGATCTAATGTCATCTTTATTTCAGAAAAAAAAGATAAGAACACTAATTGTTAAGACTGACAAAGAATTAATTTCTAGTTGCATTGAGAGGAAAAAAATTAACAGACTAACAAAATTATAACCTTAACATGATTGAACTCATTACTCTTGAAATGTGGTGCAGATACTTTGTGTTGGTTTTTTAGTTTGTTTATAGAACTGGAAATGACTTTAGCATGTTAATATTTTATCAAATTAAAGTTAATATCATTGTGTTTTGAGAGTCAAAATGTAAATGTAATGTAAATGCCATCATGTATGTTAGAGTACACACCTTTTATGTAAAAATTAGGCATATTTATCAAAAGTTCAGGCATATGAAAAATACAAAGAAAGAAAAACTACTTGGGAATAATAACCTAGTATCTATAGAATTTGGTGAATATTTCTTCAGTCAACCCTGTATGTATATAGAGATTGACAGAAGACTCCATAAGCAGAACCATAGATAAGTACATGTAAATATATAAAAATAATTATATAAGAAGGGATCATATTCTTGCAGCTTCTGAAAATACATTTAATTTTATTCTAATTCCCTTGAATTTTAAGTCTAGGATTTATTTTATTTTTGTGGGAATCAAATCCAGGGCCTCTCATGTACTAGCTGAGTGGTCCACCACTGGTCCACATCCCCAACTCTGCAACACTACTTTTTAAAATGAAAATGTTTCAGTTTTTAATAGTATTCACTAATACTGATACTTGTTCTGAAAGATAAAGTCTCCTGTCCTTCCTTCTACTTCTCTATGCTTCACCTTTATTTTTTATGCTGGGGATTGAACCCAGTGCCTTGTGCATGCAAGGCAAGCACTGGACCAACTGAGCTATATTCCCAGCCCTCACCTTTAGTTTTTGTTCTGAAGTTATTTAATATTAATGTGATTTCACTTATTCCAATAAAGACAATGAAAGGCATTCCTGTATACTATTTCCCAAAATTTAGACATTTTTAATATTTTTGCCCCATTTTTGTTATATATTTTACATAAATACATACCAATTTTTTGAACTATGCTGAACACATAGTATGTATTTCCAAAGAACATTGGCCTTATATAATTGAAAGGCAGTTTTCAAAAGCAGGAAATTTAATCTTAATACAATACAATTATGAGGTCTGCAGTTTATATTCAAAATTTTTCAGTTGTCCTGATGTGCTCTTTATTTTGATTGTTTTCCTAGTGTAAGCTCCAATATAGCTACCTCTTTAGTTTCCTATAATCTGAAAAAATTATTTGGCCTTTCATTTTTCCTGATCTTGATATTTCTGAGGAATATAAATCACTTAATTTTTATAATATACTTCTGCTTCAATTTGTCCAGTGCATCCTCATGATTACTTGGGTTATACATTATTGGCAAGAATACCATAAGCCAGTGTCTTTCTCGGTGCAGGCATAAGGTAATGATTCTTTCATCAGATAATTAATGTAGTGTCCACTAGGTTCTTTTTTTGCTAAAGTAACAATTTCCCCTTTCTAATTCATAGATGTATTGAACTAAGATATTCTGAGACTAGTAAATATTCTGTGAATCATCAAAATTCTGATCACCAGTTTTAGCATGCATTGATGGTTTTCTATTTCCTTCACTTCTTCTGTATTTATTAGTTGACATTCTTCTAAAAGAAGTTTTACTTTATCCATCATTTCTTTTTTATTTTATTTTTTTTTACTGCAATACACACTGATGGGTTAAATTCCATCTTCCAACCCTCACCCCCGACAAAAAGATATGTTTACATAAACCTCCAGTACCTCAGAATGTGATCTTATTTGGAAATAAGGACTTTGAAGATTTAACCAAGTTAAAGTGAGTTTCTTATGTTGGAATATAATCCAGTATGATTTGTACTCTTATAAAAAGGGAAAATTTGGGCACAGACACATATAGAGGAAAGATAACCAAAGATACACAGGGAGAATGCCAGGTGAAAACAGAGGATCAAAGTGATGTGCTTACAAGCCAAGACATGCCAAATATTGCTGGCAAACTATCCACAAAGGTGCTAGGAAGAGATAAGAAAAGATCTCCCTTCAGATTTCAGAGGAATCATCGCTGGCCAGCACCTTGATTTTGGACATTCAGTTTTCAGATATATGAGATGATCAATTTCTGTTGTTTCAGTCATTCCATTTGTGGGACTTCGTTACAGCAGCCCTAGGAAACAAATACAACATTTATGGATTTTTAATTTTATTTGAATGGTTTTAATAAGTTATCATCATTGTTTATTTTGTTGTGCAAACTGTCTCAGATTTTTCCAGAGGGAGCCCCTGCAAGCTGATTCATGTGTCCTCATGATATGACCCATTGTTTCTTGAGCACTTATTAATTTCCAGCATCAGAAGATACTCTTTTTCATCTTAAACCTCTACTCCCATTCCCCAGCTCTACAACTACAAGATAACTCTCTTTCCTATTTTTTCCTGTTTCACTCCCTGGCTCTGTCTTGCTTGATCAATCAATCTAATCTCTATGAATTCAGACTGATAGGCTCAGTTTCAACCCAGCAACTCAGTGTACATTCCCTGGGTTCGATCCCTAGCACCACCAAAAACCAAAAACCACTAATCCCCAAGTCAACATACAGAAATCAGTAGCATTACCAGGTGCATGCATGTAATCCCAGGAGCTTGGGAGGCTGAGGGAGGAGGATCGGGAATTCAAAGCTAGCCTCAGCAAAAACAAGGTGCTAAGCAACTCAGTGAGACCCTGTCACTACATGAAACACAAAATAGGGCTGGGATGTGGCTCAGTGGTCAAGTGTCCCTGAGTTCAGTCCATGGTACAACGCCCCCCCCCCCCAAAAAAAAAAATCAGTAACATTTCTGCATAACAGTAAAGAGCTATCTGGAAAAGAAATTAAGAAAACAATCCCATTTACAATAGCTACAAAAAATACTTAGGAATAAATTTAACCAAAGAAATGAAAGATCTCTATAATGAAAACTATAAAACATTGATGAAAGAAATTGGGGACACAAGAAATGGAAAGATACCCTGTGTTCATGGTTTGGAAGAGTCAGTATTGTTAAAATGTTCATACTACCCAAAATGATCTATAGATTGATTCAAGGCAATTCTTGTCAAAATACCATGTCATATTTCACCAAAATAGAAAAATTTGTGTGGAAAAGACCGTGCTTGAATAGCCAAAGCAATCTGGAGCAAAAGGAACAAAGCCAGAGGCATTATACTAACTGATTTCAAAATGTGTTAACAAAGCTCGGTGACAAAATCAGCATGGTGCTGGCGCTAAAATAGATAGTGTAACAGAATAGAGAACCCAGAAATAAACCCATGTACATCCTGCCAAAGGATTTCTGACAAAGGTATCAAGAAAAAACATAGCAAAGGACACTCTCTTCAATAAATGATGCTGGGAAAATTGGATGTCCACATGCAGAAAAATGAAACTATATCCCTAACTATCACCATATAAAAAAATTAACTCATTCTCAGCACTGCATATAAATAAGTAAAATAAAGGTATATCAACAACTAAAATATATATATATATATATATATTTTTTTTAAATCAACTCAAAATGGATCAAAGCCTTAAATGTAAGACCTGAAACTACAAAACTACTAGAAGAAAACATAGTGGAAATGCTCTATGATATTGGTTAGGGCAAGGGGTTTTTTTTGGACAAGAATCACAAGCTCAGGCAACAAAAGTACAAAAATGGGATTGTATTAAGCTAAAAAGCTTCTGCACAGCAAAAAAAAAAAAAAAAAAAAAAAAAAATCAACAGAATGAAAAGAAAACCTATGAAATGGAAAAAAAAATAACAGTAATTAAACAACTGGATTCAAAAAGCGGCAAATGATCTGAAAAGATATTTGTCAAAAGAAGATATAAAAATAGCCAAGAAGTATATGAAAAAATGCTCAACATCACTGAAGACCAAAGAAATACAAACAGAAATCACAATGAGATATCATGTCACCCCAGTTAGAAGGACTACAACCAAAAAGACAACAACAACAACAAAAAAAGACAAATGCTGGGGTGAATATGGGGAAAGGGAAACACTTACACAATGTTGGTAGGAATCTAAATTAGCACGGCCATTATGAAAAACAGTATGGAGTCTCAAAAAGTTAAAAGTAAGGGATGGGGATGTAGCTCAGTGGCAGAGCAGTTGCCTGGCATGCACCAGGCCCTGGGTTCCATCCCCAGGACTTGGGTGGGGGGAATTAAATATAAATTCTTGTAAACCTTTCTCTTATTTAAATTTTTGGACATTGTAAGTTTTCATCTAAGCACTGCTTTAGCTTCATCCCATAAATTTTGTATGTAGTTATTTCATTTCCATTCTACTAAAAATATTTTGTTATTTCCATGCCTTCTTTAACCTGTGGATTACTTAAAAGTGTATTGTTTAATTCCCCAATACTTATAAATTTTATTTCTTATTACCATTGATTTATAATTGATTTCCTTTATGGTTGGAAAAGATACCCCCTTATATTCTAAACTTTTGAAATTAATTGAGACATTTAGTGCCTCAGCATGTTTTGGGGCAGTACTGGGGATTGAATCCAGGGCTACTCTAACACAAAAATACATTCTCACTCCTTTTTGTTTTTTTATTTGGAGACAGGATCTCACTAAGTTGGCCAAGCTGATCTTAAACTTGCCTTAGCCTCCTAAGTAGCTGGAATTATAGGCATGTGCCTCCACACTTGGCTATGTATACAATCTACTAGATTTCATGTGCACTCAAAAAGAATGTATATTGTGAAAATTTTAATAGTTCCATAAATGTCATTTAGGTCAAGGTGGTTGATATTGTTATTTAGAACTTTTATATTACTGATTTTCTGAGCAGTTTTTCTGTTAATAATCAAGAGATGGATGTTAAAATATCCAACTAGTCAGTTTTTGCTTCATGAATTTTTCATGTTTGTTAATTAGGCACATACATGTATATGATTGCTATATTTTTCTTGATGAAATGACCATTTTAGCATTATGAAATATATCTTTTGATCTTTGGTAATAATCCTTTCACTTTTTAAAATAATTTTTCTCTGATATTAATTTTGTTGCTTACTGTTTGGAATATATATGTAAATAATAATATATTTAGTGTATATAAAAATACATAATACATATGAATAATATACCTATTCAATAATATATATTCTTTTATTGTTTGTTTGGTACTTCAGGGGAGTGTTTTACAACTGAGCTACATCCCAGTCCTTTTTTGTTTTTTAAATTCATTTTTTAGTTTTAAGTGGACACAATATCTTTATTTTACATTTATGTGGTACTGAGGATGGAACTCAGTACCTCAAGCATGCTAGGTGAGCACTCTACCACTGAGCCACAACCCCAGCCCCCCATCCCAGTCCTTTTTATTTTATTTATTTAAAAAAATTTTGACACAGGGTCTTGCTAAGTTGTTGAGGCTAGTCTCAAACTTGTCATCCTCTTGCTTTAGCCTCCATAGTCACTGGGATTACAAATGTGCACCACTGTGCCCAGCTTCATCCTTTTACTTTTAACCTACCTTATGTTTTTTTTCTTTTAAAATTGGTGCATATTAATTATATTGTGGTGTATTCTTACATGCATACAACATAATTTGATCAATGTCACTACCCAATACTCCTCTTACCTTTCCAACTCCTTCCCCCTATCCTCTTCTTCCATGTAATGGTCTCCTTTCTACTTTCATTATGTTCATTTTCCCTCTCTAGCTTCCACATATAAGAGAAACCAGGATACTTGTCCTTCCAAGTCAGATTTATTTTGTTTAACATGATGCTTTCTAGTTCCCTGCAAATGATGTAATTTTGTTCTTTTTTTAAGACTGAGTAAAACTCCATTGTGTATACCACATTTTCTTTATGCATTCACCTGTTGATGGACACCTAGGCTGATTCTATAACTTGGCTATTGTGAATTGTGCTGATATAAACACATATATGTATGTATGTATGTATATATATATATATATACATATATATATATATATACATATATATACACACACACATATATTATGTATATAATATATGCTAACTTTAAATCTTTCAGATAAATTCTGAGGAGTGGTATAGCTGGATCCTTCATTCTGATTTCTGTAGGGACAGTACCAATTTACATTTCCACCAACAGCATATAGTAATTCTTCTTTTCCCCACATTGTCACCAGCATTTATTTTTATTTGTATTTTGGATAGTTGCCTTTCTGACTGGGATGAGATGGAATCTCATTGTAGTTTTGATTTGAATTTTCCTGATGGATAAATAAGTTGAAAACTTTTTAAAAAAATAACTGTTGGCCATCAATACTTCCTTTGAGAATTGTCTCTTCAGTTCACCTGCCCATATATTGAATGGGTATTTGTTTCTTTTGATATTGAGTTTTGAGTTCTGTGTATATTCCAGATATTAATCCTCTGTCCAAACAATAGCTAAAGATTTTCTCCTTTTGTGTAGGCTATCTCTTTATGATGTTGTAGTTTCTTTTGTTGCGTGGAAGCTTTTTAATTTGATGCCATCCCATTTGCTGGAATCATGCTATTATTTCCAGAATTACAGAAGTCCTATTTGGGAAGTCACTGCCTGTGTCTGTATGTTGCAGTGTTTCTCTTCCGTTTTCTTTCTTCTGTTTGCTAAGTCTCTGGTCTTAGATATATCTAAGTCATTGACACATTTTTAGTTGACTTTTGCCAACAGAGTGAGAGGTAGGGATTCAGTTTCTTTCTTCTACATATGGATATCCAGTCTTCTCAGCACGTTTGTTAAAGACATAGTTTTTTCTCCAGTGCTCGTTTTTGACACCTTTCTCAAGAATCAGCTGATTATAGCCATGTGAATTTGTCTCTGTCTTCTATTCAGTTGGCCTGTGTACCCATTTTATGCCAGTACCCTGATGATTTTCTTATTATGGCTCTGTAGTATAATTTGAAGTTAGGTATCATGATGCCTCCAGTATTGATTATTTTGCTCAGGATTGCATTGACTAGTCTGGGTCTTTTGTTTTTCCATATAAATGTTAGGATTGGTTTTTCTAGTTCTGTAAAGAATGTCATGGGTATTTTGATGGGGATTTCATAGAATCTGTAGATTGCTTTTGATGATATGGCTATTTTAACAATACTAATCCTGCCTATTTATGAACATGGGATACCTTTCCATCTTCTAGTGTATTCTTCTATTTCTTCCCTCCCCCTCCACCCCTGCAACATTCTGTAATTTTCCCTGTAGAGATCTTTTGTTTCCTTACTTAGGTTTATTCCTAGATGTTTTCTGAAGCTATTGTGAATGGAGTTATTTTCCTATTGTCTTTCTAAGAAGATTCATTATTTTTGTATAGAAAAGCTCTTGATTTTTGTAGGTTGATTTTGAATTCTGCTACTTTGCTGAATTTTTAAAAATCACTCTGGAAGTCTTCTGGTGGAGACTTTAGGATATTCTGAGAATAGGATTATATAGTCTGCTAATAGGGCTAATTTGACTTCTTCCTTTCCTATTTGTATCCACTTTATTTCTTTATTTGGCATAAATGTTAAGATTTCAAGTGCCAAATTGTTCTCTTATTTTTTTATTTTAAAGGAAATCCTTTTAGTTTTACACATTTAGTATGATGTTGGCTTTGGATTTGATGTACATAGGCTTTGTTAATTGAAGAAAGTTCTGAACTTCTATTACCAATTTTTTTATTTTTTTTCATCAGTGTGTGTTGAATTTTGTTTTTCTTGCTGTTGATTTATGATTTCATCCCATCATGATTTGATAAGATGCAAAGAATTATTTTAGTATTTTGTATTTGCTAAGATTTTCTTTGTGGTCTAGTATATGATACATTTTGGAGAAAGTTTAAAGCTTTTTCTGCATCAATTGAGATGATTGTATGATTTTTGTCCTTGATTCTATTTATGTGGTATATTACATTTATTGATTTGCCTATGTTAAACCATCCTTGTATCCTTGAAAAATAAACCAACCTGACATGGTGGATAATTTTTTTAATGTATTGTTAAATTCAGTTTGTAAGTATTTTATTAGAGATTTTGGCATATCTGTTCATCAAAGATAATAGTTTGTAATTTTTTTTCTTCATGTGTGCTTATCAGTTTTGGAATAATCAGGGTGGTAATGGATTTGTAGAATGAGTCTGGAAATATTTTTTCCTTTTGTATGTGATACAAATGATGAGCATTGGAGTCAGTTATTCTTTAAAGCTCTTGTAAAATTCAGCTGTGAATCATTTGGTCCTGGGTTTTTCTTTGTTGGGAAGCTTTTTATTAGTACTTCAACATCATTGATCTCATTGCTGTTATTGGGTTTTTAGGTTGTTTTATATCCTCTTGGTTCAATTTTGGTAGGTCATATGTGTCTAGAAACTTATCCATTTCTTTTAGATTTTCCAATTTATTGAAATATAAATTCAAAGTAGTTCTTTAGATTTGGATGGCATCTGTTATAAAATCCCCCTTTTAATTTTATTAATTTAGATCTTCTCTCTTTCTTTTGGATGGTTTGGTTAAGAATTTTTCAATCTTGTTTGTCTTTTCAAATAGCCAACTTTTGTTTCAATCAATCCTTTTTATTGTTCTTTTATTCTCTATTTTGTTAATTTTTATCTCTGATATTTATTAAGTATATCCTTTTACTGATTTGGGGATTAATTTGTTCTTATTTTTCTAAGACCTTGAGATATATCTTTAGGTGACTTATTTGAGAACTTTCTGATTTTTTAAAATATAGGCGTGCATACCTATAAACTTCACTCTTAGAACTGCCTTCCTTGTATCCCAAAGAATCTGGTATGATGTATTTCTATTTTATTTTTGAGTCTAAGGATTTAAAAAAAATTTCCCTTATTTCTTCAGTTATCCACTCATCATTCAAAAGTGTATTGTTCAATCTCCATGGTTTCTGTAGTTTTTCTTGCTGCTGATTTCTGATTTCCTCCCATCATGGTTTGATAAGATGCAAGGAATTATTTTAGTGTTTTGTATTTGCTAAGATTTTCTTTGTGGTCTAATATAATGAAAAATTTTGGAGAAAGTTTAATGAGCAGCTTCAAAGAAAGCTTGTCTGGAATATCATTTTTCATTCTTTCACTTTCTGTCTGTGAATGTCTTTACTTGTGAAGTATATTTCTTGCAGAAAACATACAATTTGGCTTTGTTTTTAAATCCAATCTTTCAGTCTATGTCATTTAATTGGAGAATTAATACCATTTACACCATTGGTGTTATTGTGAAGACTTATGTATTCTTGTCATTTTGTTTTATTTCTAATGTTTGATTTATTCCTAATTTTCATTTGTTTATGTACTCTTCTAATGATGTTTATTCTTTCCCATTCTCTCTTGGTTGTTTTTATCTTCTTTTACATGCAAGATTACTCTCAGTATCTGCAGTGAATTCTTTTAATTTATGTTTATTTTGTAAGATTTTAATTTCTTAATGGATTCTGAAAGATAGCTTTGTTGGATATAGTAATCTTAATTGGTAGTCATTTTCATTCAGTGCTTGAAATATATCATTCCATGTCCTCCTGGCTTTTAGAATTTTGCTTTGAAATCTTCTGCTATTCTGATGGCTTACCTTTATAAGTGACTTGAACCTTCTCTTGTGCAACTCTTAAAATCCTTTTTTTTCCCTGAATTTTTGGGATTTTAATATAATATTTTAGAGAAGTTCTTTTCTGATCATGCCTATTTGGAGTTGTAAAAGCCTCTAGCACATGCATATTTATCTCATTCACAAGATTAAGAAAATTTTCTGCTATTATTTCACTAAATATGTTTTCTATGTCATTAACCTATATATTTGTTTCTTCCTTAAAACCTATGAGTCTTAAATTTGATCTTTGAATGTTGTTCCATAAATCTTACATATCCTGTAAATAGTTTCTTAATTTTTTTCTTTGTTACTGATGATTTGTTACTTTATTTTTTCTTACTTTCAAGTGCTCTTTCTTTTCCTTCATCCATCTTGAGTCCTGATATTCTCTCTTCTATTTGACCTAGCCTATTGATGAGACACCCCACTGAATTTTTAAATTCAGCTTACTGAGCAGTTCCCCCATTTTCTGTTTAATTCTTTTTCAGAATCTTTATTTGTTTATTGAAATGTTGTTTTGTATTCTGTATTCTCTTCCTTAGGTTGCTTCTTAAATTTAAAAAATTCATTGATCATTTAAACAATTAACTTTTTAAATTCTTTATATGATCTTTCTTCCACTTTGATAGCTATGGATTCAGTTTTTGGGAGTTATGAATTTTGGGGAGTCTTTTAATACCTTGTTTTCTTTGTATCTATGTTGAGATTTGGGCCTCTGTTAGAATGTATATCTTCTCTTGAGAAGCAAGGTTTTGTTCCTGTTGATTCAGGCGTGCAAAATTTTAACCATAATGATAACTGTAAGAAAATTCTTAAATAAACAGCTCTTTATTCTACACCATAACTATCTTAAAAGTTCTTTAATGGGGCTGGGGATGTGGCTCAAGCGGTAGCGTGCTCGCCTGGCATGCGTGCTGCCCGGGTTCGATCCTCAGCACCACATACAAACAAAGATGTTGTGTCCGCCGAAAACTAAGAAAATAAATATTAAAATTCTTTTTTTTTTAAATTTTTTATTGTTGGTTGTTCAAAACATTACAAATTTCTTGACATATCATATTCCACACTTTGATTCAAGTGGGTTATGAACTCCCACCTTCACCCCATACACAGATTGCAGAATCACATCAGTTACACATCCATTGATTTACATATTGCCATACTAGTGTCTGTTGTGCTCCGCTGCCTTTCCCATCCTCCACCCTCCCCCCTCCCCACCTCTCCCCTCCCCTCCCTTCCTCTCTCTCTACCCCCTCCACTGTATAACCCTGAGGGTCTCCTTCCATTTCCATGCAATTTCCCTTTCCTCTCCCTTTCCCTCCCTCCTCTCATCCCTGTTAAATGATAATCTTCTTCTCCTGCTCTTCGTCCCTACTCTGATCTTAGTTACTCTCCTTATATCAAAGAAGACATTTGGCATTTGTTTTTTAGGGATTGGCTAGCTTCACTTAGCATAATCTGCTCTAATGCCATCCATTTCCCTGCAAATTCTATGATTTTGTCATTTTTTAATGCAGAGTAATACTCCATTGTGTATAATGCCACATTTTTTTTAACCATTCGTCTATTGAAGGGCATCTAGGTTGGTTCCACAGTCTTGCTATTGTGAATTGTGCTGCTATGAACATCGATGTAGCAGTGTCCCTGTAGCATGCTCTTTTTAGGTCTTTAGGGAATAGACCAAGAAGGGGAATAGCTGGGTCAAATGGTGGCTCCATTCCCAGCTTTCCAAGAAATCTCCATACTGCTTTCCAAATTGGCTGCACCAATTTGCAGTCCCACCAGCAATGTACAAGTGTACCCTTTTCCCCACATCCTCGCCAGCACTTGTTGTTGTTTGACTTCCTAATGGCTGCCAATCTTACTGGAGTGAGATGGTATCTTAGGGTGGTTTTGATTTGCATTTCTCTGACAGCTAGAGATGGTGAGCATTTTTTCATGTACTTGTTGATTGACTGTATGTCCTCCTCTGAGAAGTGTCTGTTCAGGTCCTTGGCCCATTTGTTGATTGGGTTGTTTGTTCTCTTATTGTCTAATTTTTTGAGTTCTTTGTATACTCTGGATATTAGGGCTCTATCTGAAGTGTGAGGAGTAAAGATTTGTTCCCAGGGTGTAGTCTCCCTATTTACCTCTCTTATTGTTTCTTTTGCTGAGAAAAAACTTTTTAGTTTGAGTAAGTCCCATTTGTTGATTCTAGTTATTAACTTTTGTGCTATGGTTGTCCTATTGAGGAATTTGGAGCCCGACCCCACCGAATGTAGATCGTAGCCAACTTTTTCTTCTATCAGACGGCGTGTCTCTGATTTGATATCAAGCTCCTTGATCCATTTTGAATTAACTTTTGTGCATGGCGAGAGAAAGGGATTCAGTTTCATTTTGTTGCATATGGATTTCCAGTTTTCCCAGCACCATTTGTTGAAGATGCTATCCTTCCTCCATTGCATGCTTTTAGCCCCTTTATCAAATATAAGATAGCTGTAGTTTTGTGGATTGGTTTCTGTGTCCTCTATTCTGTACCATTGGTCCACCCGCCTGTTTTGGTACCAGTACCATGCTGTTTTTGTTACTATTGCTCTGTAGTATAGTTTGAAGTCTGGTATTGCTATACCGCCTGATTCACACTTCCTGCTTAGCATTGTTTTTGCTATTCTGGGTCTTTTATTTTTCCATATGAATTTCATGATTGCTTTCTCTATTTCTACAAGAAATGCCGTTGGGATTTTGATTGGCATTGCATTAAACCTATAGAGAACTTTTGGTAATATCGCCATTTTGATGATGTTAGTTCTGCCTATCCATGAACAGGGTATATTTTTCCATCTTCTAAGATCTTCTTCTATTTCTCTCTTTAGGGTTCTGTAGTTTTCATTGTATAAGTCTTTCACCTCTTTTGTTAGGTTGATTCCCAAGTATTTTATTTTTTTTGAAGATATTGTGAATGGAGTGGTTGTCCTCATTTCCATTTCAGAGGATTTGTCACTGATATACAGGAATGCCTTTGATTTATGCGTGTTGATTTTATATCCTGCCACTTTGCTGAATTCATTTATTAGCTCTAATAGTTTCTTTGTAGACCCTTTTGGGTCTGCTAGGTATAGAATCATATCATCTGCAAATAGTGATAATTTAAGTTCTTCTTTTCCTATTTTTATGCCTTTAATTTCTTTCGTCTGTCTAATTGCTCTGGCCAGTGTTTCGAGAACTATGTTGAACAGAAGTGGTGAGAGAGGGCATCCCTGTCTTGTTCCAGATTTTAGAGGGAATGCCTTCAGTTTTTCTCCATTCAGAATGATGCTAGCCTGAGGCTTAGCATAGATTGCTTTTACAATATTGAGGTATGTTCCTGTTATCCCTAGTTTTTCTAGAGTTTTGAACATAAAGGGATGCTGTACTTTGTCGAATGCTTTTTCTGCATCTATCGAGATGATCATATGGTTCTTATTTTTAAGTCTATTGATGTGGTGAATAACATTTATTGATTTCCATATATTGAACCAGCCTTGCATCCCAGGGATGAATCCTACTTGATCATGGTGCACAATTTTTTTGATATGTTTTTGTATCCGATTCGCCAGAATTTTATTGAGGATTTTTGCATCTAGGTTCACTAGAGATATTGGTCTGTAGTTTTCTTTCTTTGAAGTGTCTTTGTCTGGTTTAGGTATCAGGGTGATGTTGGCCTCATAGAATGAATTTGGAAGTTCTCCCTCTTTTTCTATTTCCTGAAGTAGCTTGAAAAGTATTGGTATTAGTTCTTCTTTAAAGGTTTTGTAAAACTCTGCTGTATACCCATCCGGTCCTGGGCTTTTCTTAGTTGGTAGTCTTTTTATGGTTTCTTCTATTTCCTCAATTGATATTGGTCTGTTTAGGTTGTCTATATCCTCCTGACTCAATCTGGGCAGATCATATGACTTAAGAAATTTATCTATGCCTTCACTATCTTCTAATTTATTGGAGTATAAGGATTCAAAATAGTTTTTGATTATCTTCTATATTTCTGAAGTGTCTGTTGTGATATTGCCTTTTTCATCCCGTATGCTAGTAATTTGAGTTCTCTCTCTTCTTCTCTTTGCTAGCACGGCTAAGGGTCTGTCGATTTTGTTTATTTTTTCAAAGAACCAACTTTTAGTTTTGTCAATTTTTTCAATTGTTTCTTTTGTTTCGATTTCATTAATTTCAGCTCTGATTTTAATTATTTCTTGCCTTCTACTTCTTTTGCTGTTGTTTTGCTCTTCTTTTTCAAGGATTTTGAGATGAAGTATGAGATCATTTATTTGTTGGTTTTTTCTTTTTTTAAGGAATGAACTCCAAGCAATGAATTTTCCTCTTAGAACTGCTTTCAGTGTGTCCCATAGATTCCGATATGTTGTGTCTGTGTTTTCATTTATCTCTAAGAATTTTTTAATTTCCTCCTTGATGTCTTCTATAACCCATTGATCATTCAGTAACCTATTGTTCATTCTCCAAGTGATGTATGCTTTTTCCTTCCTTCTTTTATCGTTGATTTTCAGTTTCATTCCATTATGATCAGATAAGATGCATGGTATTATCTCTACTCCTTTATATTGTCTAAGAGTTTCCCTGTGACATAATATATGATCTATTTTTGAGAAGGATCCATGTGTTGCTGAGAAAAAAGTGTAACTGCTTGATGTTGGGTGGTATACTCTATATATGTCAATTAAGTCTAGGTTATTAATTGTGTTATTGAGTTCTATAGTTTCCTTATTCAACTTTTGTTTGGAAGATCTGTCCAGTGGCGAGAGAGGTGTGTTGAAGTCTCCCATGATTATTGTATGGTGGTCTATTAGACTCTTGAACTTGAGAAGAGTTTGTTTGATGAACATAGCTGCACCATTGTTTGGGGCATAAATATTTATGATTGTTATGTCTTGTATGGTTCCCTTAAGCAGTATGTAGTGTCCCTCTTTATCCCTTTTGATTAACTTTGGCTTGAAATCTATTTTATTTGATATGAGTATGGACACTCCTGCTTGTTTCCGAAGTCCATATGAGTGATATGATTTTTCCCAACCTTTCACCTTCAGCCTATGTATGTCTTTTCCTATCAAATGCGTCTCCTGTAGGCAGCATATTGTTGGGTCTTGTTTTGTGATCCATTCTACTAGCCTGTGTCTCTTGATTGGTGAGTTTAAGCCATTAACATTTAGGGTTATTATTGAGATATGGGTTGTTCTTCCAGCCATATTTGTTTATTTCTGTTACTAAACATGGTTTGTTTTCCTCTTTGATTATTTTCCCCCCCTTTACTTTCCTACCTCCCACTGTTGGTTTTCATTGTTATTTTCCATTTCCTCTTCCTGTAATGTTTTGGCGAGGATGTTTTGAAGAGATGGTTTTCTAGCTGCGAATTCTTTAAACTTTTGTTTATCGTGGAAGGTTTTAATTTCATCTTCCATCCTGAAGCTTAATTTCGCTGGATACACAATTCTTGGTTGGAACCCATTTTCTTTCAGTGTTTGAAATATGTTATTCCAGGATCTTCCAGCTTTCAGAGTCTGTGTTGAAAGATCAGCTGTTATCCTGATTGGCTTACCCCTAAATGTAAAAAAAAAAAAAGTTCTTTAATGACAATATACCACCAGATAGATTCTTCTTCAATATATAATAAATCAAATTATTTTTTCTTAAAAATTAAATGTCACTGAAACAGGTATGTTTTAACAAGCTTTCTTTTTAAAGTTTGATATTTAATTGACAAATAAGATTGCTATATGTTTGAATATGTCCCTCAAATTTCATGTGTTGGAAGCTAAATTCCCAAATTCATATATTAGTGTTATTTGGAAGTACAATGGGAAGTGATTAGATCTTTAGGACTCTTCTCTTAAGAATAGATTTAATATATCCATTGGTTAGTGGACTGATATATTAATGGGTTATCACAGGTGGCTTTGTCATAAAAGCTTTTTCTCTAGTACCTTGCTCTGTCTTTCCTTGTGATACCATCTATCATGTTTTGATACATCCAGAAGGCCCTCACCAGATGCTGAACATATGCCAGTACCTACTCTTAGACTTCCCAGCCTCAAAAATTATGAGCCAAATCAACATTCATTTTTAATATATTTCCCATTTGGGGGTATTTTTTTAGAGCCATAGGAAATGAACTTGCCCAATGTAGCTATGAAATGCTTTGGTATATATGCACTATAGAATGATTACATTAAATTTATTAACATATGCATCACCTCATATATTTATTTTTGTGATGTAAACATTAAAATCTATTATCTAAGCTTTTTTGAATATGCATTACATCATTATTAAGTATGATCACCAAGGTGTGCAATAGATATATAAAACTTATTCTTTTTGTCTAACTGAAACTTTGTATCTTTGGTTAACATCAGTCCATTTTTTTTTTAACCCCATCCATAGCCACTGGTCTACTTTTTGACTTCAGTAGGTCTGACTTTTTTAGAGTCTACATCTAGGCAAGTTCATGCACCAATTATATTTCCATGTCTGGCTTTTTATACTTGACAAGTCTTGCAGGTGCATCCATGTTGCTGCAAATGACAGGTTTTTTTCGTCTGTTAAAGGATAAACAATACAATTTTGTGCATGTGTATTACATTTTCTTTATCCATTCATTTGTGGATGGACACTTAGGTTGATTTCATATCTTGGCTATTGCAAGTATTGCAATGAACATTGAAGTATAAAATCTGATTTCATTTTCTTATATATCCAGTAGAAGGATTTCTGGATCATATGGTAATTCTACTTTTAATTTGTTTAAGGAACTACATACTGTTTTACATAATGACTGTACTAATTTACATTACATTGTAAACTAACAGTTTATAAGGAATTCTTTTTTTCTACCTCCTCACCAATACCTGTTATCTTTTATCTTTTTTTTTTTATATAGGCATTCTAATAAGGGTAAGGTGATATCTCATTGTGGTTTTAATTTGCATTTCCCTGGTAATTAGTGCTGTTAAGCATTTTACACGTGCCTGTTGGTCACTTATCTATTTTATTCTAAGAAATATTTATTCAAGTTTTTTGCCCATTTTTAAATTGAGTAATTTGTTTATTTTTTATTGAATTGAGTTTCTTAGATATTTGGGATAATAATCCCTTAACAGATGTATGGTTTGAAACTATTTTCTCCCAATCTGTATGTTTTCTCTTCATTGTTGTTTCTATTGTGCAGAAGCCTTTTAGTTTGATGTAATCCCATTTGTCTGTTTTGTTTTTGTTTTCTATGGGGTCATTGCCAACAAATAATTTCTTTCTTTCTTGTTTTATTCCTTTTGGAATAATATCCCAAAAAAAATCATTTCTGAGACCAATGTCATGAAGCTTTTACCCTATGTTTTCTTGTAGTAGTTTTATAGTTTCACATCTTATATTTCAGCCCATTTTGAGCTGATTTGTTTGTATATGGGGAAACATAGGAGTCCAGTTTCATTATTCTGCATGTGAATATTCAATTTTCTTGGCACCACTTATAGAAGAGACTGTCCTTTCCCCAATGCATATTCTTAGCACGTTTACTGAAGATCAATTGGTGTAGACGTATGGGTTTACTTCTAAGATGCATGGTTTTACTTTTAGGCTGTCTATTCTGTTCCTGGTCTAGTGTTTTAACAGATTTTCTTGATAAATGATGCTCCTGGTGGACAGAGACTATGCTGTCTTAATGTAATGTGGTGGAGAATTTTTCTGGCTTTGGAGTAAAATTAACCAAAGTGCAAATCAATGATTCGTCACAGAAATGCACTTCAAGATTGTGTTATATTTTGAAGTGAACCTGGCTCCTCCCATCTGGTGCAGGTTGTATTTATCTTGCCTAGAAGTACAGGTTTTATGCGGTTACATAGCTGCCTTGGTTTAATGGCAGGAATATTTGCTGTTAACTGGCTCTGAATTGCAGCTCTGCAGAGGTGCAATGAAATTTTTAGACTATTTTCTATCAAAGTCAAAATCAATTAATAAGAATAAAAAGGCTACCATATGGTGATGGAAAACATTTTTTATCCTCCACTTCATTTAATTAATTTTCAAAGTGCTGAACAATTTGCATTCTATGGTGCTAAGCCCCGAGGCTAAATGGACACACATTTAAAAAGCCACATAAATAAATCAAATATAGCTAGTGGTAGCCCACTAACCTCCAACAGTTAGTATAATTCAGAAAATCCTGAAATAAAATTTACTTTTTTATTCTACATAAAGGATTCACCAAGTAAATGATGATGAGTTGTTTAAAGCAATCAAGGAAAGAAACTCCTTTAAGATAATTTAGAAGCATTTAGTTGGTATGAACAATAAAGATATTAATGAAATCTACTCATCATTTTAGATTAATTAACTAATGGATTAATTTGTTTTTCATGTGAAGATGAATAAACTGCAGACTCTACTTGAGAGGCTCCCTCAATATGGAAAGAACATCATACAAACTAAGCTCCCAAATGAAGTGTGGATAAAATGTCAGGAGAATTCAGAGGAAAGCAATCTTAGGTTGTTTGGAAACTGATCTTAATAACAAAAACTAACATTTATAGAATTCCTACTAAGAGACCAGTGT
This sequence comes from Marmota flaviventris, assembly GCF_047511675.1. NCBI lineage: Eukaryota > Metazoa > Chordata > Mammalia > Rodentia > Sciuridae > Marmota > Marmota flaviventris. The sequence goes on from NC_092505.1 coordinate 84,812,558, forward strand.
TGGAAAGTCTGACTCCAGAAGGATTACCCCCAAAGTTGATGGGAATTTGCCCTGCCTTCTGGAAAGGGCTTGCTCAACTCTGTGGTTTGGCATAAGCTCTAGTTCTAAGTTAAAGGAACAAGGAATTCTCCTAAGTATTTATTGAGGAAGAAGGTCTCTGCCTTCCTATTTTTGAAATGCAATAGAAAGAAGAAAGAGAAGCTTAGACTATAAGAACTCCACTTTTCTGATACATATTCACAAAGTGCTAATGCAAAAACATACTTCTCTTGGAAACGGATAGGAATAAACTATCAAGTGCAGGAATTATATTGGTACAAGATTCTTAAAACTTGAGGTGTGTGAAGAATTTGTAAGTAGCCATCTTAGTTGCAATTAGTGAGCCCTTGCTTCCTATTTTGAGCTACCTATACCAGGGAACTAACAAAAACTGACAATAAACTTAGTTTTTAGGGAACTCCAGAGAATAAAAAAAACAAAAAACCAAAAACGTAGAAGAGGGGCATATGATTTCACAGCAAACTGGTATTCCAGGCATCAATCCCAGATGAAGAAATGATTTATGAGAATACAGGGTTCATTAAGTCATGCCAATTAAATTAAATTTATTTATTTTCTTCCTTCCTTCCTTCCTTCCTTCCTTCCTTCCTTCCTTCCTTTCTTTCTTTCTCTCTCTCTCTTTCCTTCTCTCTTTCTCTTTCCCTCCCTCCCTCCCTCCCTCCCTCCCTCCCTCCCTCCCTTCCTTCCTTCCTTCCTTCCTTCCTTCCTTCCTTCCTTCCTTCTAGAGATATTTGGTAACTGAAGAGATCACACCAGGCATAGTATATGCATCCTTCAAGACTGCATTGGGATGTCTTTCTTGAGCTTTTTTTGTTGGGGGCGGTAACTGGGGATTGAACTCAGGGGCACTCGACCATTGAGTCACATCCCCAGCCCTATTTTGTATTTTATTTAGAGACCAGGTCTCACTGAGTTGCTTGGTGCCTTGTTTTTGCTGAGGCTGGCTTTGAACTCAGGATCCCTGTCTCAGCCTACCCAGCTTCTGGGATTACAGATGAGCCCCAACGTGCCTGGCTTTTTTTTTTTTTTTTTTTTTTTTAATAAAAAAGGATAAAGCCAAATAGGATGTCAATACCAGGAGATTTATTCACAACTAGTTAAGGAATTGATTAATCTGCAAAGAAGCCTGATTAATGGATAGTTGACAATGTTGATGTATAGTTTTAGAGTCCTACCAAATAGATTGTGTCCTGTCTTGGTCAAAAACCAACAAGAGTTCTTTGAGTGTCTTTTCTGTGTTAGGTACTATGCTGAGTGTTAGAATAACGCTGGCTTATACATGCTAAGCACTATACTAAACACTTTCTAATCTTATCAAATCATTGAAATAGATTAGATTGGTATCTTATCATATTAGAATTAGCATCTCTGTTTTATGCAGAGGAAAAGAAAATCAGAGAACTGAATTAGCTTGAATAAAGTTGATCACACAGCTAGCTAGTAAGTGTCAGTGCCCAGATACAACCCTTGCTTTTTTGACTCCTCTTCATTGCCTATTTTTTCATTAATGATTAAAACAAGAAAAATGAGTCAATAGGCATATAAAATGAATGTGGAAGAGCTATTGATCTGTGAACATGCTTAATGACAGAATTAGTATCCAAAATAATTTTAATAGCCTGGAGCAAATTTAATCAGAGAACATTTAACAGAGATCCATGTGAAATTCTGAGCTTGGTTCCAAATGCCCAGCTGCACAGGGCAATGTGGCTTAGCAGCTGCATAAGCTCAATGTGATTCAATAGTGTGACATCGCTGCCCTCAAAGTGAATGAAAACGGATGCCATGGTTGTACAAATCTAGTGTCCCAAACAAGGGGATAGATTATTCTGGCCTGGCTACAATTGGAATATGTGAGGGGTTCTGTGCCATACACCTTTGGAGGGGCATATACAGGCTTACCTAGACTCATGAAAAGACCCCAAACCATTGTTCTTTCATTCTTGCAACAAGTATATTTTGAAAGCCTATTATGCACAGGCATCATGTTAGGCACTGGGGAAATGTTTGTTTACAAAACAAATCCTTTGTAGCTTGCATTCTAACTGTGGAGACACAACACAAATGCATGAACACATAAGTTAAATATTATAATCTCTAATAGTGTTAAATGCTTAAAGAAATCAAGCAGTGTTAGGGGATCATGAACAGGGTAGGACAACTTAGATAAGTGAGAGAAGGCATCTCTGAAGAGTTGTCATTTGACAGGAAACCTGAAATAACCATGGAAAGGCACTGTAAATGAAAGAAGAAAAGTATGTGCGTGTGGATAAGAAAGCACAAGACCCTGCAGTGGGAGTTGGCTTCATAAGAAGGAAGGAAGAAGAAAGAAGGATCTGGAACGTAGCTGAGGAAGCTACTGTGAAGTTAGCAGACAAAGACACAAGAGGAAAAGCAGGACTGGGCTATATGAGAGGTCAAGGGAGTAAAGCTTTTCATTAAAGACAGATTGACTAGCCCGAGTAAGAAGAGAACAGACAACTGGATGTGGCAACGTGGAACTCAATGATTTTGTTGTTCCTTGTGAGAATCACTGAAAGATCCTGAAGACATCAGGCCTTGGCAGGAGAGTCTTAGAGAAGTTTTACTCCAGGGATCATTGTGGACTACCTAAAGACCGCCTAAAATCAAATCTACAAGAACATGGGGTCCTAGAATCTGTATTCTTGGCAGTAGGAGTTTCTTATTCACCTTAAGGTTTGAAAACCACTGATTTAGGGATTTCTAGCTGCCAAGAAATGTTTACAAGGCTGTTCTGCATCTCTGCTGAGAACTGATGAGCAAAGGCTAAAAGTAGACAGATTTCTAATATGTGCATGATTGAATACTTAATTGCTGGTCATCTGAAGTAGAGTTATTTCTGAAAGAAATGAGTTCTCTTCCACTGAAGTAGAGACTGAATACCACTCTTTTTCAAAATTATTTGGAGGGAATTCAAATATGTGACATGAGAAAAGTGTTGTACCAACTTATCTTTTTTTTTTTTTTTCTGGGATTGAAACCAGGGTCTTGCTAACTTGGAGCTAGTCTCGAACTTGTGACCCTCCTGTCTCAATCTCCTGAGTTGCTGGGATTACAGGTATATGGTACTGCACCTGGTCCAAATAATCAAATTCACCTCTGTATTCCATCATCGTGAAAAGAAAATAGTAAAACTTTTTTATTATTATTATTTTAGTAGATAAAGGAACACTAGCTCAAACAAGCCATTTCTGAGTTTGATTTGACTTTGAAAATGGAGGGAAAAGTTACTTCTATTTTGCTGAATTCCAGAGTTGGTTAGCATGTCAAGTGCCTATGAAACACCATCTATTAAGTAAAGACAAGGTAAAATTAAAATTTTACTGAATACTGGCAAAAGAAAAGAAATCTTTAATAATTGAGAGAAAGTGTTATATTAAAGTTAACATGCTTCTACTACAACATCTCAGGAATATCCTGGAAGTCAATTTCCTTGCTGTTATTATATAATAGTATTATTATTAAATTAGGGCAAAAGCACAAAGTCAGAGCAGATATCTTGGATATGTTGGCAAATGAGATGTTCCAAATTGTGTGTCACACAATTAGCCTGGTGGGTTTTTTAGCTGGCCCATGACATTTCCTGCATGCAACAGAGGCTGGGCTGTGGACCTCCTCATTTGTTGAAACATATGCATTATTGTTGAGCTCACCACACAGCTGTGGGGGGAAAGCGTTGCTCACCCTAGGGTTATAACCCCCTTCTCTAAATTACTGTTTACTGATGTGGGAGAAAAGGACTCCTGGCATAGCCCAATAATTACTCTTGGCACAGCTCAATAATTAATGAAGTGTTAAAAAGACTCTGTTGAAGTTTGTGCATCTGCTATGGAGGGTGCGAAAGTACAAGAAACTCGCCTGTGTCGCCAAGTCAAAAACACACATGGCCTTCCCTGTCCTCCCAGGAGAGGACCCAGTGGGGGGGTGAAGAAGGGTGAGTGAGTCAGTGAAGGAGAGAAAGGGGACTCATACTACCAAGCTGTTTTCAAGTTTCTGAGAATAGAGAAGCCCAAGGTGGTAGAGTTGTAATTTACCAGTTTTTTCCCCCTCCCCTGTGATTTATAGGTAGGTCTTTGAATATGTGAAAAGAAATTTATATGCAGAAACAACTGCTCTTCTCTCTCCATTGGTTGTAATACAGTACTTGTTAAATCAGCAGTTTAAAATAATTTGATGATAATGCAAGGACAAATAATTACTGCCACTAGTGTGGTATTTATCTCCTGAAGTTTTATGAGGTTGCAGGCTGGCATCTCGCCTAGTGAATAAGATATCAAGAGTGCCTTTTTAGCTGCAAAATTAACAAAGGAAGGAATAAATATTATTTTTTTCCCCCTCAAAGGTCCCTGTTTGGAAGAAGCCCAAGGATTAACTCTTTGTGCCTCAGCCTGATTTCACAGTGTGTCACCTCTCGCACTTGTCCTCATCAATCATTGACACAGGACCAGGCCTCAGACAGACCCCAGGGCTTTCCCAGGAATCCCTGCTGCTTGGCTGGAAAGCCGGGTCCAGACCATGGGGTTCTGAAACACAGCTCAGGTACAAGCTGACTCTAGCTCTAGGCCAATTTCTTGAGCAAAGGGTCTTTGCTTTAACATGCAGAATGGAAAAGAATATTGGGAGAAAGGGTTCATGTTGCTTCAGTCCTCTGCTTCCTGGGTTTTCTCCTCCTCCACCCCATTCTTTAAGTTCTAGTTCAAAGTAAAAGGAATACATGTGACAGGTTCTGTTTTACAAACTCTGTTTTGGTTTGCTTGGTGATAACTTGAACATTATTTCCCATCCCCGGGCCTGTTACATTTCTTAGTGGTCACAGTTTCTGTGTGTGGCAGCTAAGGGGGGGTATAGGGCAAGGAGTAAACCTTGAGGAATTAAGGTGCAGCCTGCCCTATTTTCCCCCTCCTCTTTAATATGAAAGTGGTTACAGGCACATTTTTTTTTCTTTTTTTCAAACCTCTCAGCAGGAATTACAAAGTTTCCCCAGTCGTCACCTAGCAACAGAAGCCAGCAAAACATTCTCGCAAAGCGGTTTTTCCAAGGCAGCCATCACTGACTGGCAGAGCTGACTGGTGGACGGCTGAATTTGCTATGGAAGGGAATTGAATGCTTTCTTCTGTGTTCAAGTAGAATGCTGAGATGTGCAGTCTGGACCTTGCTTGAACCAAATTAATGTACATTAAAGAACAAACCATAATGCCCATTGTGAATCGGAGGTCAGAGGGATTCAACAGAATTTGATTATGGGCTCATTCTCATTGAAAGTATTTAAATTGAACTTTTAAAGTAGTTGTTTTAAATAAAGCAATCTGAGATTGATATAACTATCCCTTTATCTTTCCACATTAGATTAAATATTCTGGACCTTTGGATTGTATAAGAAACCTTAAGTCTATTGGGTAATAAGTTCAGAATTCAACAGAAGATTACTTCCCTGAAAATAATATTGATAAAAATCCCCCTTTGGAAGGAGAGGAAATCTGCTTTGTCTGGCTCTGACTTCTACTCAGTTAGCAGCCACGAAGAATATGGTACTTTGGAACTTAGTTATAATATCCATCTCCAGGCTCTGCTATGGGTCTTTTCCCTTAGAAGTAGGACTCTCTCTTTTGCTTTGTTATTTAGTTGAGAACAAAAGGACCATATTCAAACACATTTTATTTCAATTTTTGTTTTTGTAATAAACAGCCAGGTGTGGAGATCAGTACATCAAGTCATGGACCCAGACCCTGGAGTATTGATTTGTACTCCTCAGGTAGGGTCTCCCAAGTTCAGACCTCTCCATTAATAGCGGAGGAGTTTCTTTAGCTCAGTACTTCAAGGGACAGCAGCAGGATTTGTTGAGTGTAAAGTCACCACACTCACTGACAAGAATTCTATGAAGTTTGTTCCACATATGTACAATATGTGCATGAAGAATAGAGTGCGTTCTTATGTCATGCTTCAACTTTTGTTCACTGAGGAACTGGTGACGGCTCAGGAACTCGTGGCAGGGAATATTATGATTCAGATTAGATTCTCTTCCGTGTGTCCCATGTGCTTGCTGTTGCCTAGGATGCTGATGTTTTGTCATATCCCATATTGTTAATGAGGAAGTGGCTCTGAACATTTTCCCAAGTCTTTGCTCAAAAGGTGTCTTTGAAGTATGGAGCCTGTGCCCTGTGAAATGTTAGTGGCTGGTTTTATTTGTTAATGAGAGTGACACTCTGGTTCTGCCATCTTGAGTCTCCCTTTATTCTGAACTCTCAGAAAACCTTGTTTCTACCGTGATCATATCTTCTGCAGCTGTAAGAACAGTGTTGTAAATCTTTGCTACTCCAAGTGTGGGCTGCAGACCAGCCGCATTAGCATTATCTGGGAGCTCATTAGAACCATCAACTCTCAGGCTCTATCAAAGGCCAACTGAATTAGAAGCACGGATCTTCCAAATGACATTTCCTCTGCAACATTATTAGCCGCTCCTCACTCTCAAACAGTCCTGAGGTGAACTTGGAGACTGAGTCAGGAGCAACAGATGGACTTGAACAAAGAGCTAATAGGTTTCACAGGACAATTAGTGGCTCTGCATGGTACAGTATACTATCATGTTCTCTCTCTTTTAAAAAAAAATTATTGATTTTATTTGTTTAAATACAAGACAGTGGAATGCATTACAATTCTTATTACACATATAGAGCACAATTTTTCATATCATGACTATCATGTTCTCTATGCTGTAAATCTTGCTACCCATATAAGGGAAAATTTCACACTTTGTCATATATTGTAATTATTTTTATGTATGACAACTCTTCTGTTAGATGACAAACTTTTGGAGGCAGGCAAAGTGCTTATATTGACCCCTCCAAATCCCCAGCTGTGGGGTTTTATCATAACAGGAACTCAATGAATGATGCTTGGATTGAATTGGTAACATTTATCAATAAATGTAGTATACTGACAAGGGTTACTTATAAGGGTTTCTACATTGATCTTCTTGGGGGAAATGAGGAGCTCCATAATGATATAGTACAAAGCATTGAGGGAAAGTGCCTTAGTAACTGTAGGTATTTGGTTACATTTTGAAAGGTATAGTCTGGTCCAAATGGATCCTTAGATATAGTCCTCAAACCAATTATGCTTTCATAATTTAGGGGGATCCTTTTGATTTTAGGTACCCAAGGGTTAGATACACACATATGATCCTAAAGAAGGAAGAACCTCTAACAATGGAGGAGATGTCATTTTAAGTTTTCATGACTCTATAAATATTTCTATTAGGGGGTGAAGAAAACCAGATTTATTATTATGGGTGCAGGAGGGAACTGTATGTGGAGAAGATGGACATTTGGAAAATAATTTTATTTGTGTTGGACATTGAGTAATGTATTGTTTCTTTGTACAGCACAAGTTACCCAATGTATGTAGATCATTTAGTAGAATTATTGATTGTAGAAAATATCTAAAATCAAATCCAATTCAAATTTTGTAAATCTAGTTGACTGAATAGATTATATGGATGAAGTACTGACATTTTGAGATATATGCTTATATATACAAAGTGGAGGAACATGACTACATTCTCAGCCACACCACCCTCATATCCACATATATGTAATAAGATGGCAATTTGAATTAATGGAGGAAAAAAGGAAATAAAAATTCTGCCATGTGCTATCTTAGCAACCTAAATTAGGAAAGAAAACTAAGCATCAATGGGCAACTTGGTTCTATTTCACTGTGAAAGCAAAAGGTAAGATGACATTTAAAGGTTCATACAAAGTGCTGCAGACATCATCTTAAAAAATGACAGATGGTGAGATGGGGATTTCTATCCTTGTTTAGCAGAGCTAAAAGTTGCTTTTAAGGGAAGAGTTGCAGAAAGAAAGAAAGTGTAGGTTATAAAGAGTGAGAGCTGCAGTAGTTCCAGAAGCATGAATTTCATTCATAGCTAAAGGCAAATTTGTCACTTAATTAGTAATTCTGACACAGGTAAGGGGAAGACAGCTGCTTTTTTAAGCATTTCATGCCTCACTTGCCCCCAGTTACCAGATGGCTTTGTTGTTGCTGATGGATGAACCAGGGAAGAAGTGGTGCGAGAATCTCCACCCCGACCCAAGGCCTTGAAACTACAAACCAGGATCAGGAATCTTCTGAGGAGTGAGCAGCCTCCTGTGTCACCAGCCCAGCGGGGTGGGGAGCAGGGCTGGAACTGAACAGGTAACATGGCCTCCTACAAGTTTTCTCACAAACTTGTCTGAGAAGACACAGTGGGTCAGGAAATGAGTGGCTGCACACAGCTGCCATCTTTGCTTAGAAAAACTCCCAATTATAGAATTGTGCAAGGATAGTGTACAATCTTAAAAGCTGAAAGATATCCTATTTGTTTGTCTAGAATTTTAGAGTTTTACATTTGTTTTTTACCCATTTTTTTATTACTGAACACTCAGAATAACTGTGGTGTAATGCAGAACTGGGATGGTATTTCCATGCTTCGGATGGGAAAATCGAGGTCTAAGAAAGTGAAGTTAGTAGGTCAAAGTCTGTAGAGCTTGTTAAAAACTGTCACCAAACCTAGTCTCTGGTTTCCCATAGATAGTGCTTCATCTATCTAATGTAGACATAAATGACCAACAAATGAGGATCAATTTTACTAGTGATCAGAGAAATGCAAATTAAAATGTCAAGATTTTCATTATCAACTTCATCAACATTGAAAAATTAATAATGATCATCATTGGCAAATATGTAGAGAAATATACTGTTGTTCATAGTAATAGGTTCAGTTAAATTTTTTACACACTTAAAAAAAGCAATTCCATTTCTAATAATCTATCCTACAGAAAAAAAAACCCTTTGTACATAAAGATGTATACACAATGATGCTCATTGTTTAAAGTAGCAAAAAATTGGAAACAACTTTAAAGCGTATATGTATAATGAAATCTGAGATTCTTTTAGAAAGAATAAGACAGATGCACATGTACTGATGCAGAAGTTTTCTCAGACATAATAATGAGTAAATAGAGCAAATTGCAAAACTATGCATATGGTTTCATTTACACATTTCAAAAATTATGTATATAACCACATGTGTAAAATGCATCCATCTAGAAAAGATGGTCTATGAGAGCAGAAATCAAACTGAAAGCAATTGTTATCTATGGTGAGAGCATGGTATTATGGGATGGGCAGATAAGCAGGAAAATTTATACTTTATATATTTTTGTTATTTGAATCTTTTATAAGAACTTATGCATTATTATAAAATTAAAAATGTTTAAAAGAAAAATTAGATTTCCTAGATTTCTTGCCTCTTCACTCTTGCCATCTCCCTGTGTCTTTTCAGGAGCTCAGCAAGACAACTGTATTTCTGTATCTGTAGTATCTTTATGTAAGAGAAGGTTCTGATTCTTATTTCTCAGGATCATCTGAGATTTTTACCATTGCACTGTCAGATCTTCCTCAATCCAAATACATAATGCCATGCTGATTTTTAAAAAAAAATTGTTAATTCAATGCTTTCAAAATATTTTTGGCAATGAAAATTATAGTTGGAAGTTCAATGCATGAGAAAAAAAAAAAAGTGAAGCACCTTCAGGTGAAGTTGAGGGTGGGTGGGGACTTCTTCTTAACCTCAACATCTTTCCCTGCTGAACTCCAAAGAACTGTGACCAAAAACCTAGGTCTCCATGGAGCAGTTTGAAAACACTGATGTCATGTCATTGTATAAAGAAAAAAAGAGTTCAGTGAAGTGAAGTGATTCAACCAAGAGGCAGCCTTTGAATCTAGACATTCCAAACCCAGCTCTATGAGCCTTCCCAAAATGGTGATTCATCCTGTGAGTAACTCCAGTAAGCTTGGCTTTCCAGACTCTTTTAAAAATAAAGAAAGCAAATACCATCTCTTCTTTGCTGCTTCTTAATTTCATATACCATCTTTGACTTTTTCCTGGTCGCTTTTTATTCTGATATTATATAGGCAATGCAGATGATGAGACATGAATATTTTAGAAGTCTCTCATAGTGTTGAACAGGTAAGGGTTGTGAGTTCTTAAGGAATTCCGTTAGTTATGTGCTAGTGAACCGTGTCGACCACAGTTGAGACATTGCTTAGGATCTGTTCATCAATACCAGACTCAAACACAGGCGCACATGTGCATGCGCGCACACACACACACACCCCACTGCCATCTTTAGTGACTCTGTTTTCATCAGGACTTAATTCTTCAGGTCAAAGAAATCATAAACTTATGTTCAAGTTTTCACAACCTTTTGATTTATAAATGTTAGAATAGGATTTTTTTTTCTGCACACTTGTCAGACACCTATGTTTAACTTCTTAATTACTTTATCTCAAAGAATACCGAGTAAAAACTATATGCAAAGTTTAGTTTCCTTGTACTATTTTACTTTGGAAGATGAGACAGTAAAACTTAAAATCATTATAACTCATGCCATTTTGTAATATTTGGATGGTGCTCATATTATTCACATTGAGCCATAATGTTCTAGTGCTCAACACTCAGAACTGGTATATGGAGTAGGAATGGTACCTGTCAGTCAGCATCCTCCTGTTTAGTCTGGGTGAGTGGGACCAGAAAACCTTTAAATAGATTAACCAATCAGGCCATACTCATCTGGGGTTGCTAATTTTCATCAGCGTTAGAGCTGTGAATGATTCACAGGTTTACAACATTGCTTTGAACTCATATCCTAGTTGGTAAGGAAATTACTTAGCAAATAAAACACCCTTAATCATCATAAAAGTCAATTTGTTGCCAATTAGAATATTGAAATTTCTAAAATCAGGATTCGATCTGTCTCAGTTGGAGTAAAGAGTTCTATTAATTGTGACTGGCATGACTAAAACAAGTTAATCCCTTTAAAATGAGACTGTTTCAAAACATCAGCCTTATTATATAAATTTTAATATCATCATTATGGTTAACTAAGTGCCCTCTCCTCTCTATTCAAGAAGATAAAAATGGAAGGAAGGAAGGAAGGAAGGAAGGAAAAGTCATGGAGGAACAATAAAAGCTTCAACATTTGTACTATTGGAATCCCAGAAGAAGAGAATGGTAGGATAGATAACAGAGCAGTATTTGAAAAGTAAGAGACCCAAAATAGATGAGCAATCCTTATCAGGAAGAGTGAAGCAGGTGGCATCACTATACCAGACTTTAAACTTTACTACAGAGCAGTAATAACAAAAACAGCATGGTATTGGCACCAAAACAGACTGGTAGACCATTGGTACAGAATAGAGGACACAGAGAGTAACCTACAAAATTACAATTATCTTATATTAGACAAAGGTGCCATAAACATACATTGGAGAAAAGTTAGCCTCTTCAACAAATGGTGCTGGGAAAACTGAAAATCCATATGCAACAAAATGAAATTAAACCCCTATCTCTCACCATGCACAAAACTCAACTGAAACTGGACTAAAGATCTAGGAATTAAATCAGAGACCTTGTGTCTAATAAAAGAAAAGGTAGGCTTTAATCTTCATCATGTTGGATTAGGCCCCAACATCTTTAATAAGACTCCTATAGCACAAGAATTAAAATCAAGAATCAATAAATGGGATGGATTCAAACTAAAAAGTTTATTCTCAGCAAAAGTAACAATCTATGAGTTGAGTAGAGAGTCTATCTCTTGGGAGCAATTTTTCACCCCGCACACATCAGAGCACTAATCTCTAGGCTATATAAAGAACTCAAAAAGCTAAACACCAAAAGCAAAACAAAAAGAAAACCCAAAATAAACAAAAAAAAAACCAAATAACCCAATCAATAAATGGGCCAAGGACCTAAACTGACACTTCTCAGAAGATGATATATAATCAATCAACAAATATATGAAAAAATGTTCATCATCTCTAGCAATTAGAGAAATGCAAATCAAATCTATTCTAAGATTTCATCTCACTCCTTTCAGAATGACAGGTATTATGAAAACAAACAACAAAAAGTCTTGGCAAGGATATGGGGGAAAAAGTACACTCATACATTGCTAGTGGGACTGCAAATTGGTGCAGTGAATCTGGAAATCAGTATGGAGATTCCTTGGAAAACTGGGAATGGAACCACCATTTGACGCAGCTATCCCACTCCTCCTCGGTCTATACCCAAAGGACTTAAAAACAGCATACTACAGGGACACAGCCACATCAATGTTTATGGCAGCACAATTCACAATAGCTAAACTGTGGAACCAACCTAGATGCCCTTCAGTAGATGAGTAGATAAAAAATGAGGCATATATATATACAATGGAATATTACTCAGCAATAAAAGAGAATAAAATCATGGCATTTGCAGGTAAATGGATGGAGTTGGAGAATATAATGCTTAGTGAAGTTAGCCAGTCCCCAGAAAACAAATGCTAAATGATTTCTCTGATACAAGAAGGCTGATTCATAGTGGGATAGGGAGGAGGAGCATGGGAGGAATAGACAAACTCTAGGTAGGGCAGAGGGGTGGGAGGGTAAAGAGGGAGCAGGGGGTTAGAAATAATGGTGGAATGTGATGGACATCATTATCCAAAGTACTTGTATGAAGACACGAATTGGGGTGAATATACTTTGTATACAACCAGAGATAGGAAAAATTGTGCTCTATATGTGCAATATGAATAGTAATGCATTCCACTGTCATATGTAAAAAAAATTTAAAAATTAAAAAAAAAGAAAAGTAAGCACATGAGATTTTCTCCAAATTGAACATAGTCTTTAGGTTAAGTTTTCTCTCAGAGTATTAAGAAATATAATTAAATATACACCTGGAGAAATCATAGTAAAACTTCAGTGTACAAAAGATTAAAAATAAAAAAATTAAAAATAACAAAAGATTAAAAATAAATAACTTAAAATCAATCAGAAAGAAAGGTTATCTACAAGAGATCAGCATCTATGGTCCAACAGCACTTATGAGTAAAACTTTATGATAAAAACAGTGAAATAACATCTTCAAAGTGGCAATGAAAAATAGCTTTCAAATTATAATTTTATTGCTGATTAAAATGCAAGGGTGAGAGCAAAATTAAAACATTAAACAAAATTAAAACACAGAAAGTCCAAAAGAATTTACCAACCATACATCCTTACCTAAAAAATCTGGTAGAACATGTACTTTCCGTACAAAGCAAAGGGAATTCAGAAAGAAGGCTTGGGATACAAAAGAGAAATAGACATACACATTGATTAAAATATGGTTGTGAATTTAATAGCTGTAACAAGTGAAAACATGACAAAACAAACAACAACAACCAAAATGTATATGAATGAACAGCTAGAGAATATGAGGTTAACAGAAGTATTATTCTATAATCAGTGCACCGAGGAACAGTGTCTGGGAGAAGAGAAAACATGTTGGATATATTTAGCAATTGTCAGAAAACTTTATGTGCAAGTTAAACAATTAAAGCTAAGCATTAAATTGATAGAAACACTATGTCTAGCTTTAAAATTAGCAGAAGGAGCAAACAGAAATATCAGTTTAACAGAAAGTAGGGAAAGAATAAAAGAAAAAAAGAAAAGAATGGTAAATATTGAAAACATAAAATAAAATGGTAGAAATAAGGCCAATTATATAATCAGTAGATACAAAGTTAGTGAATTAAACTCAAATATTAGAAGATAGGAATTATTAGAGGAGATTTTAAAAATTCAGCCACATGCTTTTTAAAAATTACAATTGAAATAAAATTTCAGAAACATCTTGAAAGTCAAACAATACCATAAAATCAACCAAAAGAATGCTAGTGTAGCAATATGAATATTAGTCTCCTGAGACTGGAAAGAGGAATGGGAAGGGAGATGAAGAGGTTGATCAGTAACTACAAAGTTAACAATTGGATGGGAAGAATAAATTCTGGTGTTTTACTGCCCCATATTGTTACTATGGCTAAATATAATGTATTATATATTTCAAAATAACTAGAGAAAAGGAGATTTTTTTTTCACCACAAAGAAATAATAAATGTTTGAAACTAATGATATGCTAATTACCTTGATTTGATTATTACATAATGTATATATTTATCAAAGCATTATATTGTACTCCATAAATATGTGCAATTCTACAATTTTTTAAAGAAAAAAAACCCCTAAAAACTAAAGGTACAAATTAAGATAATACTAAGGACAAAAGAAGAAATCTATCATCTAGTTATAGATGCTAGAGATTTTTTTTTAAATTCTTGTAAAGTTTTTGTAAAACTTTTAAAAATTCTTGTAACTCAATAACGTGGAAGTTGTAAATGAAGTAAATAACTTTAAAAATCTAGGTTTCATCAGAATTGGTTCAGAATAAATGGAAACTTAAAACTCTTGGGGCTGGGGGTACAGCTCTATGGTAGAGTGCTTGTGTAGCATGCACAAGGCTCTGGGTTCAGTCCCCAGCACCATGAAAAGCACAATTGTCAAATAGATCAGATTAGCAATTCATTACATTGCAGAGATTCCTGCTATGTGATTATATATGTAATACTGTACATCATTGGTGGTGGGAAAGTTAGGAGCTCCTACAGGACCAACACCAGTGTCTTAGGTCACCTGAATTTCTCAGTGCATTCGTATTTTCTTCCCTGTTTCTTTGTCAAATCTTTTCTAAAATCCTCTAAAACACATTCAATCTTAAATAACTATCAGTAGTATAAATTGTTGCTACTGAGCAGCCAAGAAGGTGATCCTTTGTTAAACATCAACGAAGAGGGGGATATTTTTGACTAGGACCTCCTAGGATCCCAGTGTTCAGTGCAATTTCTTCTTCCATGTGAGAAGAATAATGTTCACCAAGAATAAAGCAAAAATCAGAGATTTTAAAAAAATGAACCATGTATTTATTCACTATTTTTCTCTACTCACTAATAAAAAATGTTCTGTAGGCTCATTTCCAGAATTAAGTCTTACACTCTGAAGCTCTTGATAATTTGCAGCCAAATTCATTTGAGAATCAATGTGTCACTTCTACTTTTCCCCCAATTTATCTTTTCGAGAGTAAAAATTACTCTGGTAGCATAGCAAGAGTGTGACTCCTGGTGGCTTCACCCAGTAGGTTGGGTACTTTATTATAATGAAGTAGGATCTTGATGGTTTGATAAAATAGTAACATAAAGAAATCACCATGAATGAAATGGAGTTCTTAGGTGTTATTTAAGAGAAAGGGAACCCCTCCTTCCCACATTTTCTTTGGTGTAATATTGATAACCTCCTGATTTCCAGTTCGACATAAATGGGAAATGTGGAATTGGAAAGCATAACATCTATAATTTCTAGAGGTACACTTCTGATTGTGTTTAGTCTGAATAAAAAGCAAAGGGTGTGTGTTGAACCATTGAAAGGGAGCTGGAAATTGCATACTTCAAGCACACCTCTGAATGGTCTGCTTGTCATTACAGTATTAACAAAAGGCTTTAGGGATGCCAGTAGTTGAATCTACCTACTTTCTGGGGAAGAAAATCTAAAATGAAAAGACCCAACAAAAGACTATAAGATGGAAAGAGATTGTTGTGAAGGAAATGTCCTGGATTTCTTTTTTATCTGTTACCCAGGAGCCCAGAACCTATTTTACACGAAATCTTTCTTGGATATAGTGCTGCTAATAACCCTAATTGCAATTCAGGTAAAATATGCAAATACATTTTTTTGACAGCATGTACAATCAGGGAGAATATGAACTCCAATTGAAAATGAAATGCTGTGACTTGATAAATAAAACACATATTTTTGGTGACAGATATGCATGATGAAGGTAGAAATAAAATGAATAGGTCACCTAAGGTGCAACAGATGAAAGAATACTTTAGAGTTCATAAGAAGTTTTCCTTGCAAAAAGATCAAACAATAGTTGAAAGTATATTTAAAAGCTGCATTGTGGTAGGACTTCTATTCTAAAATTCTTCTTTAGCTATTCCATTTGAAAACACACATTAGCTATTAGGTTAGTATCAAATATGGAAATGTCAAAATGACCGTGTCTCAGTAGGGATAAAAGGAAAACTGGAGTCTTGTAAAAACACATCATTAACTATAGTTGCACCTTAGATCCATGGACCTTGAGAATATAGATTTTTCTTTACCATCACAGACAGTTTCACCCTGTGGGACAATGAACCCCTAATGTTTGGTTAGGTGTGCCTGGCAGTTCTTCTTTGAAGATATTATATTGCATTGTGATGAGGTCTTAATTGAATTGATCAACTCATTCTTAGATCATCCTGGATATCTTTTGAATAACAGATTTCCCTTTAAAGAGCTGTGGTATATATATAAATTAAAGCCACAACAAAAACGAACATTAAGCAGGAGTCATTTGAAGATTTTAGTAAGTCTAGTTTTTCCAAAATCATCTACTTGTCTTTTCTTTACTTCAAAGACTCAAGGTAGGACCATCAACCAACTCATGCCGATTTAAATGGAACACATGTTTGCTTCTCTCAGCAGCTTGAGAGAGATATAAAAGGACACAAAGTGAATCCATACCTTGGGCAAATTACACTAGAGTATAAGACATGCTCAGTTGTCTTCTAGGTTAGAACAGACAATATATCCAGGTGTGAGGTCTTCTCTGGGTCCCACACTTGGTTCTCTGACCACATGTTCAACATTTGAGATAGCAAATGAACATTGGCTTCTCCACTGAACACACTTTTATATTTGTGTTAACCAAAAACATTAATTTATTCATTATAAACCCCCTGGTCAGAAGAAATGTATTCAATTAAAACATGAGATGCAGATACTGATAACCTGGACATACTGCCTTGTCAACTCACCTCTCATGCTTTTCCTTTTGTACTTCTTTTCCTCTTCTCCATTAACTTTGTTCTTCAACAACAGATGAAACAGGGTCATATATTAATGCCACCAATTTCATTTCTTCCTTGTTACCTTTCTACTTGTATAGCATTTAAAAAAATTTTTTTTAGATGTATAGATCTTTATTTTATTCATTTATTATATGTGGTGCTGAGAATCTAACCCAGTGCCCTACATATACTAGGCAAGCACTCTACCACTGAGCCACAGCCTCAGCCCCTTTTATAGCATTTTTATTTACAGAAGTAATAAGAAAGGCCAGACTTATTTTTTTAAAATATATTTTTTAGAGAGAGAGAGAGAGAGTTTTAATATTTATTTTTTTTTAGCTTTCAGCGGACACAACGTTTTTGTTTGTATGTGGTGCTGAGGAACGTTTTTGTTTGTATGTGGTGCTGAGGATCGAACCTGGGCCGCACGCATGCCAGGCAAGCGCGCTACCGCTTGAGCCACATCCCCAGCCCGACTTATTTTTTTAAATAGCAGCAATTAATTCATAATTTAGATTCTAAGCTTCTATTGTAAAATATAGAACTAACCTTCTAAAACATACACTTTGTGACAGAGGTGTCACCTCCTTAAGTTGTATTCTAAGAAAGCCCATGCCTGCTTTAATTGACTCCCCCTTTTCTGACTGATTTGAGGGTTGCTATATGTACCAATGGTGAAGCAACAGGAGAAGAGATTTTTAGGAAAACTGTCACTGTGCGTGAATGGAACAGATTATTCTAGGACATTTTTTAAGGGTTGAGTAAAAACAAGAAAAGAAATGAAATAACTTAGGAATAAATAACAACCACTTATTGGGTGTTTGCTCTGTGCTAGATACTTTTATACATGTTTTCATTTAACCCTAACAATCACCTTATAAAGTATGTATTAAAACCTCATTTCACAGCTCAAGAATCAGAGGCATACAGAGGTTGAGTAACACACTCAACAGAAGAGCTGGGATTCAACCCGGGATATCCTTGACTCTAGAGCCCATGCTCATTCCATTGTGGCAGTACCCATGAACAGGAAGGTGGTGGTACCTTTTATTCTAGTCTGTGAGGACTCTTCGTGAGTCAGCCTATTTGCCAAACAAATCAATGAGGATTGGAGCAGTCATTTGGATAGGTCAGACCAATTATAAAAAGGGGATCACTGTACCAGCACCCTAAATAATCACTTATCTCTAGAGCATAAATAAACAATGTTAACCATTTTTTGTACCTGATTTAAATTGTCTTTAAGAAAAAGTCACCTGTCATCTAAGAACATTTCATATCATTTTGTGCTTATCTCTGGCCTAAAATGAATGAAAAAAATTTCTGTTACATTTTTGTTTGGTAGGAGAATAGGACCTGTGGACTCGCTTATTCATGCTTGGGAGAAATTGTTTTCAAGAAAGAAACTGGGAAGAAACAAGCTAAGAGAGAAGAGCCCCTCGGAAATATTCTTGAGGACTCCCAGCAGGGGTTGGGACACCAAAGAGTTAGGTTTAGAAAGGAGTCGAGAAAGGATTAAAGGAAGTCAATAGGAGAAGCAATGATATGTGGTGGGATAATGATGAGGATTTTGTTGTTGTTTTGTGATTACATCTTGTGTTTGTATCTCTACTTTAATTGTGATTGAGTGGGAACTTGCCATATGATACGCTATGATGCAGGGAACATTTAGAAAGCGAAACAATATTATTATTATTATTGCATCATTATTTCTTTTTAAACTTTCATGATCTGCTATGTTGGAGACATTGTGCAAGGCATTGAAGTGAAGCATGCTTTACACATCGGATGTGAGTTAAAGAAGGGGACATATTCTCGTGCCATTTGTCAGAGACAACTCCAAGGAGGGTCTGGAAAAAACCAATATGTAGTAACCATTTATATTATTGGTGGCATCAATATTATGTAATACCATGTATGTATGGTTTTCTTCTATTTATGGAGCAAACCGTCTCCGTTTTCCTTCCAAAGATTTAAACAGTGAAAAAAACCTGTCGGCCATACCAAGAGAACTTGTATTTCAGCACAGCTTTTAATAGATACGTATGTTAGCTCCTCACATGCAAGTCAGATGAAAAAAGTTTATAGAAAGCGGGCAATAAACTTAATAAGGTGTTATATAATATGCAGAATAAATATTAGTACAGCACATGAACCTAAATGACAGCAACAAATTATAAAGCTTAGCATGCAATTAAAATCACTAATGGAACACGGTACAGAGAGAATGTGTTCATTCTCAGATCAGTCAAAGAGCAGCTATTCGGTGTCAGAGCCACCACTTGAACTAATGACACCCTCTTAAACTTATTTTTAAACACTCTGTCTGTCAGGCAATAGCTATACTTTATGGATGTCTTCAGTTCAGTTTTAATGTGTCGTACAGGCTAATAAAATTTCTCCTTAAGGCAGGATGGTCCTTACGGCCAAGAGACACTCTTCAGCTCAATGCTCATGAGAATTTTTCTGTTAAACAGACCACAATAATAGTACGTCTACTAGTGATTAGCATGCCAGCAATGTCTTAGATTTAAAACTTAGGGACCACAGAGCTGCCTAAAGTTTGTCAATTAATCAGTTTTGTTGCCATAAAAACTATTATGCCCTGAGTTGGTCTGTGTTTCTTTTTTCTTTTCTTTTTTCTTGTATTGTTTTTCAGTAATATTCTGCTTTCTTGGCTCCAAGCTTTTGAGCATGTGATTCCATCTGTCAATATCATTCACCTCATCGCCATGGGTACAAATCTTATTCATCTTTCAAGACCCAGATTAAATGCCATCTTCTCAACAAAACTCTCCTCCCAGTTGGAGGTAATCTTTCCTTTCTCTGAACTTACACAGCATTTATTTGCACGTCATTAATGCTTTTCACTACCTACATTACAGTTTTATGTGATTATTGTATATTTTGCATACTTTATTATTATAACATATATAATTATTTTTGTGTGGACTTTATCCCTTTATTTGGACTAACAGAGGGGAAAAGTGTCTCAAAATTAGGTATGGAAGCAAATAAATACCAGCTTTGGTTTATAAGTTAGATATGGATATTTACCAAAAGCTTAGCACGTAAGTGGAGGATATTTGAAAAATGATGGAGTGGCTTTGTAGTCTTTGATGATAGCATTGGCACATAGAGATGCCCTTTCTATGTGAAATTTTAAAAGTTGACATCTGTCAACTTTCTTGATGAAAGAAACATTCATACATGTGAAAGGTTTCAAATCCATGCCCATATTTGAATGGGAATAAAGGAATGTCTTCCTGCATTCAAGGAGATAAAGCTCACAGAATTCATGGTAGAAAAGAGGAGAAAAATTTAGTATTGGAATTGAAGCTGATTTATCTATTATTAAAAACGGGAAGACTTTTGATTTCTGTGGCCACAGAGTGTGCCACTTAGGCTTCCCATCCATACAAAGCCTGCTACAGAGTGCCATAAACAGACGGCTTTCCAATGTTGCAATTTTGGAATCCATTTTTGTGGTCTTCAACTTCATATCATGTTCTTCGAAATCTGCTCCTAGCCAGTAACAGAACACAGCAGGGTTTTATGAATAGGTGCTATGGAGCTAGGCTACTGCTGCTCAAAATGGGACTCCTCTAATGGGCAACCTTTGCTCTGGGGGTTCCCTGTCCTGGCTGGGACTTTTTTCAGTCACACTACAATCTGTGGTTCTTTGTACCCAGCCCTCCCTCCTTCCTGCTCTTCTTTAATGGTGTCAGATCAGCACTGAGCTATGAAGCCTTTTCTTTCTTATTATTGTTCTCTTTATTCTTCACAGAGAATTACAGACATTTGTACTTCTAATTTCATCTCTGTTTTTCCTTCTAGGAGCACTAGGAGCAACACAGACTTGCCACCGTGTTGGCCAACCATCAGGGTAAAATTGGACCTAAGTACTTGTACCCGTGAATTCACTCATTGGATTTATTTTACACATATTTTTGAACACTATGTTCTAAGCACTTCTGTTCTAGATTATTAATGATATTGGAATAAACAAAACACATTCGATTCATGTTTCAGATTCAATTTACAACTACAAGGACACTATTTACATGATAATTCTCTTCATGTTATCTAGAATGTCAAAAATTTGCATAACTCATGAATATTTCCCAATTCTTGGGAAACTGGTGTCTCAGAAAGTCTCCTCATATCCTTGTCCTTTTCCTTCCCTCTTTCCACTTTTCTTTCTTCTGTTAGAACAGTTAGCATTGTATGTTTATTACAAAAGAAAACTTACATATGGAAATAGATTTAGAGACTGTACCTTATGAAATAATAAAGGCAAAACACATCGTGGACAGGATCAGGAATGCGAATTCATTATCATAGAACAGAGGGGGAAAAAAAAACACAGGAGAAACCAGGGCTCTAAATACCTATGGCTGGCTGTAGGTTTGACTTGGAATTAGGGGGTTTGGTTTCTTTCATGCTTGGGAATTGTGCAGGTAGAAAAAATACTCCATACTATTTGTATCTTGTTTAATACCCAATTTATTCACTTTTTGAATTTATTTAAAAATGGCCTTTTAAATATAAAACTATTACTATTTCTCTAATTTGGGAGTTGGAAAATTATGGTCCATAGATGAAATCCAGCCTGCTGCCTGTTTTTGTAAATAAAGTTTTATTGCCTCTCACCAGGCCCTTTCATTTCAATTCTCTCTATGGTTTCCTTTGTGCTATAAACAGTAGAGTCAAGTAATTGTAATTGAGAGGGTCTGGCCTGCAAGTCTAAGATATATTCTTTGTCCTTTAACACAAAAATTTGCTGACAATGGTCTAAATATTTTTACTCTAAGAATATGATAATTTTATTAAAATAAGTATCCTGAAATATGAACATTGATTACATATTTAATGACTGTCTTTTGACTTTTAATTAAACTTACAGACAATATACCTATTCTCTTAAATATTTTAATCACATTCTCAATTAAAACACATACAAAATATCACAGTGATTACAAAATTTCATGGTGATCCCAAAATTCATGCAAAACCCATCACATTAAAACTGTTTGTGAAGGTTCTAATACCAAGGATTTGTGTTTGTTTCCTCATTATCTCTATTTATATCCTTTTTCTTAATTTTAATTTTATACCTTTCTCAAGATTGCCTTTCTGGTTGCTATAATTAAGAAGATACTATTTCTAGGATTGCAATAATCTTCTGAGTTGCAGAACTATTACCAGACACACACACATGCACACACACGCGCGCGCGCACGCACACACACACACACACACAGACAAACTGAGGTTGTAAGATCCAAATTGCATAGTCCACACTGAATAAAATCCAAGCCTATGATTACTAGGATGAAGCCTCTTTTCTGGTTAAGTCTCCTTCTTGGTTGTTAGTAGTGGGAATTTAAAAATCCTTGATTTCTTACTTTTTATGGAATCTAGAGTCCTCCTTGTCTATAGCTGGGTATTGTCCTGCCATCATAATGTGTTGATCTAGTTTTAGTACTACTGGAACCCAATTATATATCAAATAAGTATTTAATTTTAATTAGCAGTCTCCCAGAGGTTTTATGCACAGACAAGGAATTTTGTTCTAATTATTTTATTTTTTAAAATATTTATTTTTTAGTTATAGTTGGACACAATACCTTTATTTCACTTATTTATTTTTATGTGGTGCTGAGGATCAAACCCAGGGCCTTGTGCGTGTGAGGCAAGCGCTCTACCACTGAGCCACAACCCCAGCCCTGTTCTAATTATTCATTGTGTAACAAACTGTCAGCTCTTTCTTTTAGTTTGTTTTTGTGTAGTGACCTCTGAGATGATTGATAGATGTTTTTTTTCCTTATTGGCTATTATCTATGACTTCTGGTGTTCAAAAGTATTTGTTGGTACTATGACTACATTTTCTGGATCTATTTATGGCTTCTTGTGTTCATCCTTATGTGTACACACAGACAGAAACAAGCACATAGCTGTACTTTGAAAAGTGCATGTATTGCTTATAGAAATTTAAAAAAATGCTCACTTGTAGCAATATTTCACTATTTCCTAAAATAAATTAAAATGCCATGTTTATATTACAAGTGATGTTTTTGCACATCTTTTAAATCAACTTTTCTCTTTTCAGTGCCATAATAATTCAGCCCTTCCCAGATGCAACTATTCTAATTACCTCTTCTCGTTATTATATTCTTGTATGCCTTGGATATTTGAATGATCACAGCTTGGTGAGTAGTGGCTCTTTCATCTGGACCTGTTTTGTCTGGAGCACATCCCCTGTCATCCTAGAAAGAGTTCTGATCTTCTATAACCACAGATGTTCCATTGCCATCCTAATTCTTTCTGCCCTGAGACTTGAAGTCGGGTGCCTTCCAAGGGCTCCCAGTACCTTCGAGTGTGATTTGAAACCATCGTAGGTTCTTCATGAGTGCTCGTGATGGCAAACTGTGCATACAAGTGCTGCTGTTGCTGCAGGTGGAATGCTTTTAGTGGCAGGGCTGGGAAAGATTTTACTATTTTCTTTTTAAGAGTATGTGTTTTTTTATCAGATTTTTTTTTTTCAAAATAAAAAACTGTAAAAAAATGTTTTCATGCTACGTTGACAATATGAATCAAATTGCACAGATGGATTTTGTAAACTAGAGCTCATTTCTGGCCAATACCAATATTCTATGAGTTGGGCTACTGTGGAATCTGTGGTTTTGGTCTGGCTAGCAATCCTTTCCCCTTTCTTTGTTGCACTCTAGAGTGTCCTCTGGGGGCTTTCTTCCCTCCTTCCATGTTCTTCTGGCAGGAGGGTCATATGTATCATCCCCAGTCACCTTAGACATATGTCTGAGAGAAGAGCATGCTACCTTCCCAGAATTTTAAATCTCCAGTGAATGGATATTGACTCAGGTTCTCTCCTGAAGAGATAGTCTGTTAATGCCTATTTCCTAATTTTCCACTTCCCAAGGCCTGATGGTTCACTTTTAATTTAGATTCTATAATTTATTTTGCTATTGTTCACAATTATTATTATTTTGCTTAAGGTAACCAGAGTCCATTTCTGTCACCTACCACCAAATAATTCTGACACACTCATTTCTGTGGGTGGGTATATGGGTTCTCAGGGACTTTATACTATAACCATGGCAGGTGATTCTGAACACCATTCACATGATGACATGATCAGTTCATTTAAAGAAGATTCCAACTAGTGACAAGGGAAAAATATGGGTCATTTTTATTCATAAAACAGTTGTTGTGTTTCGAGGCATATTTTGTTTTTCTATTTGACTTTTGTTTTTATATGTACAATCATTCTTAGAGTAATTGTTTTATGTGAAAATAGCAGAGTGCTTTTAATTTCTCCTTTTCAGAAACAGAGAATATAGGGCCATCTTTGAGGGAAAGGCACAGGACTTTCCTCCTTCCACCTGTCACCCCCATACCTCCGTGATGGGATTACTCCAATCCTACAACTACCTCCATGATGTGATTATGGCAACAATATTCTAGCTGTGTCTAAAAGCATATATCTCATGTAATCTATGCATATCTAGACCTCTTGAAGCCATGGGCTTTGGGATTTTTTTATGGATCTAGAGGGGTACAGAGCAGAGTGAGGTTGAGTGACAATGTGTGGCCACAGACCTGGGTGAGACACCGTCTAGGAGGGATGGGTACAGAGTGAAGTGGTTGTTTTAGTGCTCGGCTAATGTTGTTACAGAACTCTGTGAACCAACGGTGAGGGATTAAATCATTTAGTAGGAAATGGAGTTGGCTTTGGGCTCTGAGCATAACAGATCAATGCATGAAAGTATTGAAAGCAGGTCAGTAATGGATGAGGAGAAAAAAAAGAAGATAAGTTGAAGAAGTAGATGCTTGCTTCCCCCAAAACTACATGTTTCAAGTAGTAAAAGCTACATTCTTATTTGTTTGGTATCAAAGTCTCCTTAGGGTGAGAGTTGACTCAAAGTAGTTGGACCAGTGTAGTCACTTAGGAGCCGAGGGCTTGAAGCCTGAGCATCTGCTCTGTGGGTTAGCTGTGCTCTTTGGTTATTCCTTTTCCTTAGCTAAAGATTTGAAAGCGGCCAATGTTCTGTGAAACAGGTTGGGTTTTTCCCAATTTGGACTGCCCAAAGACAAAATAAAAGATTAGTAACAAAGTTACGAATAGGCAGATTAGGCGAGATTTAAAAAAAAAAAAAAAGATAAAATGGAAGAAGGTCAGTTTCTATGAAGAAGACCTTATCAGCAAAGAGACTGACCACCATGAGTGAAACTGAATGTTAGATGGACTCCACAAGGTGGAGTTGATGATTTTTGCTAAATCACTATGGAGGATCATATTTACTTGGAGTACTCATTCTTGTGGAGTAGACAAGGTCTTGGGGGACAAGCATAAACAGTGGATTCCCTATCAAATAGCACACTTAGCCTGGGAGAGAAACCTTATGGGTCTCTCAAAGCCAGGATGAAACAGTGTTTCATTGAAAAGGTTCTCACTCTAAACTCACAAGGATCCTGATTTCTAAATTGGTTTCAATTAAATATATTTTTCCCTTCTAAGAAAACAACATACACCTGTAATCTCTTCTAACTATTGGCAGATCTGTGATGCTATAGCACTACACACCTTCCCAGTGGCTGCAGTTACACACATCAAGTTTCAGAATGGATGACGAGGTAAGATTCTGGAGGTAAAAGGCTACCACTTATGGTGCCCATTTTGCTCTCATGTGTCACAGCCTTTTATTGTCGGGAGTTATTTAGAGACACAGTCACTGGCTAACAAAACCATCTGTTAGTTAACAACAGCAAAATATGAGGCTATTTCAAAATGGCATGGGGGCATTTCAAGTTAAAGGCAAAGGGTGCCAACTACTTTTTTTTTCTCCCCTTCAGTTTTTCCTTGTTCAAGAAGAATGCATTTGTTATCAAAGCCAGCTTGGCTAATGTGCTTTCACCTCATACATATCTAGAAATCAAAGC
This sequence comes from Marmota flaviventris, assembly GCF_047511675.1. Lineage (NCBI taxonomy): Eukaryota > Metazoa > Chordata > Mammalia > Rodentia > Sciuridae > Marmota > Marmota flaviventris. Next base: position 84,838,393 of record NC_092505.1, read on the forward strand.
TGCCTAGAAAGTTATTTGAGGGTATGTTCTCTCTTTGGAGACATCTTGCTCTAGTCATGCTAATAGGAATTTCATGTGTGCATCAAGAAAACAATATAGCCTTTATGTTGTTCAACCAACACTCCCTACTCAGAACATGGTAGATGTTGGGAAAGCAGAAACGGTCTCACCGGACAGATTTGGTAAAATTCTTCACCTTTGAGCTTTACCGCACGACTCCATTACTTTTCCCAGCCGGAGGAGGAGGGGTGGTGGATGAAGAATCTCTGTACTACTCCTTTTCCCTCAGCCAGATAGTTTCCCAAATCGGCTAAATATAACTCCATTTATTGTCATGCTAAAACGTTCTATTTAGCTGTGTTTAACTGGATATCATGATTCCATGGGCTGACCTTTCACTCCTGGGAAGTCGTTTTAAATTCAATCCTGGGCAAAGGAAAATCCTTCCAATTCGTTGGCTGTGAAAGGTCACAAGTGAGATGTGTTTTGATGGTATCTGCTTATGGTTTAATTCTCAGTAAACCTGAGCACTAACTGGGCCTCAATTGTCCTTTGTCTTGGGAACCTGAGTTCTAAGAAGCCTGGGAGAGCCGAGTGGGAGACGCGGGGCTGAGTGGCTGGCATCAGAGGAGGGTACACAAAGGTACCAGCTGAAAGGTGAGGGATATGGTGCTAAGTTAGGTCAGTGCTACCTCCTTTCTGAGCTGATGGGGAATTCCGACTAAAATATATAGTTTCTCTCCCTGTTTCATTTGATCCCTTTAAGAGGGACATTTCCCACTTTCTGGGAGGCAAAGAGGGCTTAGGTGAAGTTCGGGAAGGAACTAGAAGTGTGTGAACGAGTCGTGAGGAAATTGGAGTATCCTGAACATTTAGCCATTTCAAGGGTCCAGAGCTGAACTGTGTTTGAAGGTTGAATATCTGCTTTCCAGGACCTCTTTTTCTTCACAGTTCAGTGACACTGTAGTCATTTTGAGGTTCATCACTATCATCATGATGAATTTTTAACTGAAATAAAATACTTCCATGAAATCTTATCAAAGATTTCCCTTCTTAAAAAAAATCATGTTTTAACAAGCAATGTCTGGAGTTACATCAAAGATGTCTTAAGAGTTCAGTGAATAGGATATTGAGTTGAAGGTTCTGGAGTCTGGAGTTTTGTGGGTTTTCTTTTCTTTCTTTCTTATCTTCTTTTTCTTTTTCTTTTCTTTTCTTTTTTTTTTTCTTTTACTCTATTTAACTTTTTAGTGACTCTATGGCATAAACTTTCAATCAAAAGCTATCCTCTCTGGCTCTTTTCTAACTTAGAAGCGAGGACAGCATTTGGTCTATCCAACTACCCCCAATCCTCGATCACACACATGCTATATTCTAATCCAGCAGTATTCAAACTTTCCTGAAAACAGATTGCAATTTTATTCTTCCATGTCTTGCTTGTGTTACTTCCTTTTCCTGGGACATCTTCAGTTTCCTACGAAGGTTCTGTCTGTACGTAAAGGTGAAAATGTCGCTTTTTCTGTAAAGCCTTTGGAAGCCTCCCCTCCCCACCTACAGAGAAGGCACGCCCAGCTTCCATGCTTTGCTTAGGTGTCTATGGCAGTTTGTCGCCTGGGGTTTATTTACACATCTCTCACTCAGTCTTGGTCCCTGAAGGCAGAGGCTGGGTCTTCTTCATCTGTGTCCCCCAGTGCTTAGCTCAGGGATTCCTCCAAGAAGGGAAGCCTTTCATCTTCCTATCACAGAAGCATACACAAATAGAATTTGAACATCAAGCTTTTTGTTGTTGTCAAAGAAATGGAAATGAAATGAGGTTTCTCATATTAAATGCATCTTGAGAATTCCTGGAAGTCACAGGAATAAACAGAAAATGAAGCATTCATTCCCTCCAAGTAGTAGGGGCAGATCTCTGGGAATAAGTGAGAGATTCTGCTTTCCCTTTCCCTTCCTCTTTGTGTCATCAGTTTTTCTTGGAAATACCTGATGACAGAAGAAGTCTTAGAATGTCAGCAGAGAATTCAGGTGGGGAGTAATGGAGTGGCTCTGGAGGGTAGGGTGGGGGTCTGCTTGGCCTTATTTCCCCAGGTTTCCATTTTCTTCTCTTTGCCTGCATTTTCCACCTTCTGGAGAGGAGGAAATATGGTGCAACACATGGATCCCTGAGTTAAACCCTGTTCTGCAGAGACAGGATTTGTTGGTTAAGGTACCATGACACAGAAGCTGCCTGCCCCATCTCCTTTGCCTTCAATGAGAGCTTGCATTCAGTGATCCCGGGTGGTCCTGGGTATCCATGTCAGTTCCAAATCATAGTACTATCTATCCCTTCTCAGAAATGAGACTTTTCAGGTGTTCATTTAACCCAGTGTATGTGTCAGGACTGTTGGTTCCAAGAATCCAGTAAGACTGGTTTAAACTGAAATGCCCATTAACATTTGGTGGGTCAGAGATTCTGGTTCAAGTGTTAAACAACCAGTAACAATGATCAGCTATGCCACAAGTGACTTCGCTGTCAAAAACACCACTCCTGTCATCCATGCCGAAACTCCATAGCTCAATACACACCAGACAGCTCTCTCTGCTAACATAAGGGGAGTTTTGCTCCCTGCTACCCTCTAAGACTTGGACATGGTGTGACATGTTCTCTGGAAGGTAAATTTCATAAGCCTTCCTCTTTACACTGTTTACTTTTGAATGAAAGTCTCACATGGCCGCATTTGTTTGGTGGATACTGCCTCTCATGCGTACATTTTAGTAGCTGGGGAGTTCAGAGACTTGTTTTCTTTTCTTCTACCTCACAAGGTAGAAGGCAAACTCATATTAATCTTTTCCAAAGATTATGAAGGCTCCCCAAGGGTGCTGAGCAACAGAAAAATGTAACAGAAATCTACTACATCCTATAAGGCATTCGTATTTTAATTTTAGCCAATATAAAACAATATACCTTGATTATATCAAATTTCTCTGCTGGGTAACAGTAAGATTTGGAAACTTTTTCTATGACTGAGGCTTGGACCACTTTTTTCATCCTGACATCTCTCTTTCCTAAGGAAGGACTTTGCTCCTTATTATCTTTCAGACACTGTCTTTTCTCATATTCATTCTCCTAAGTCCCAAGTGGTACCACGGTTCCATTGGTAGAGACCTGGATTAATGAAATGTATGTTCTGATGACAACTTCCAGTTAGGATCCTACATCCCCGGTGACCATTCATGGTCTAGACTCTAAATGGGTTCTTCTAGAACCAATAACTTCCTGAGCTATGGCTGTGATTCTTTGAATATATCCTTGATCCTGTTTGTCCTTTAAGATCAAACACTACAGCCTAATATTGGGCTTAAGTTCTTGTGAGATTGTCTCTTTGATAAGGCCTGATTTTTTTTTTTCCTGTGCTGATTCTGTTTTGACAAGCATCAGTATATCTTGCTTGTGAGAGATAGGCATAAAAATAGAGTGGCCAATGTAGACTTTTCAAATTAAAATATATTCATGCTGCCTAGTGATTTCAGATATGCTGTGAGGTCCTCAGAGGTTAGAAATGTGTGTTAATCATTAATCACCTCTGTAGTCCTGATATGTCATATCCATCTGACACAAAGCAGGCATGAAGTTCGTTTTTGACAAATAATGAATGAATGAATGAAGGTTACTTAAAAGTCACTGGTGTATTTCAACATTGTAGGTCCATCATACATTATTTTAGCAAGTGTTTTCTTGAGAAGTTGCATTTATGTGAAAAGCTCTAGAATAGATACCATGAAAATCCAGAATAGGCCTAACGCTACTAATAATTACAAAAACACAACAATAACCAACATGTGACATATACTAGATAATAAGCACTGTGCTGTTTCATGAACATTCATTTAATTTTCACAGTGGCTCTGTGAACATATTAATAGTGTTCTTATTTGTAAGGGCAAGATTTGATTTTCAGAAATACTAAGCCAATGAGAACTAGTTGGGATATAATGTTTACCCAATAAAGTTGGGGAGATAGAAGAGCTACCTGGAATGTCTTAAATGTCACAGGACAACACATTTGTAATACCTAAATTTCATTCAAAGAGTCCTTAAGTGTTTAATGAATACGGTTGGGGAATTAGAACTTACCTGGTAACCTTTATGTAACCTGAATTTCAGCTCATTAAGGAACTCTGCTTTACTCATTCATCTATTCATTTGGCAAACATGGATGGCATGCCTGCTTTGTAACAGGAACTATGCTAACCTTGGGGGACTAAATAAAGCATATAATAGATTATTCCAATCATGAAAGCTGTAATAGAGGTGTGAAGATATTTTAAAGGAATACTTTCAGCATTTCACCATTAAGTACTAAGTAGTTGTTAATGGTTATCTTGTTAGGTTAAGAAAGATCTCTTCAATTTCTGGTTTCATAAGAGTTTTACATTTTTAAAAATTTTTTTGTGGGTCTGGGATTGTGGCTCAGCGGTAGAGCGCTCGCCTAGCATGGGTGGGACCTGGGTTTGATCCTCAGCACCACATAAAAAAAATAAAGGCATTGTGTTAAAAAAATTTTTTTTTTGTAATCCTGAATGAATGTTACATTTATTTTAGAGGCTTTTATTCTATATCTGTTCAAAAAGATGTTTTTTTTAAACCTATTTAGATTTTTTCCCTTATTTTAAAAATCAATGTAGAGACTTACATCATCTGTGATATAATATTTCCTAATTTAAATCTATTTTGCATTTTTGGAATAAACCATATTTTCATAGACTCATATGTATTTTCTGCCTTTCTTTTTAAAAATTCTCCATTCACTCTTGTTAAGATATATATTTATAGAAATTTATCTCATCTAAATTTTTAAATGTATTAACATGGAATAATTTACTTCTCAATTTTATTAATATTTTCTTTTTTTAATTTTTTTTTTAGAGAGAGAATTTTTTAATATTTATTTTTTAGTTTTCGGTGGACACAACATCTTTGTTTGTATGTGGTGCTGAGGATCGAAACCGGGCCGCACACATGACAGGCGAGCGCGCTACCGCTTGAGCCACATCCCCAGCCCTTTATTAATATTTTCAATGATCCCATTTGTGCTTTAATTATTTTAAAATTTCATAATGAATATATTTAACTCATTAGTTTTAAGTCTTCCTTTTTTCCAACTGTAAGCATTTAAAGCTTTAAATTTCCTTCCAAGAAATGCTTCAGCTGCATCTCTTATTTTGACATGTGGATTTTTCATATGTAATTTATTTTAAATATTATATAATAATCTAATTTCCATAGTGATTTATTTTTGCCATGAATTATTTTAAACATTTTAAATTTTCTAATGAAATAGATTTTTATTTTGTTCTTTTTGAAAAGCTATCTTTAATACATTGTGGGCTGAGGATGTTGCCTATTGAGTCTTTGAAATTTATTAGACTTGCTCTATGGCCTAATGCATGGTTAATTTTTGTAAATAGCCCTTATGGGTTTAACAGATAGTTGAAGGCAGTGTTCTATAATATGTCCTTTGGATTGGGCATGTTATTTGTATTGTTCAAAGCTTAGTCCTTGCTGTTCTTTGTTTGCTTATCTATCAATTATGAGAGAAGTGTGTTAAAGTGTGTGAACACAAACATTTCTTTTAACTGATATCTCAATTTTGTATTCATTCAATTTGAAGCTGTAACACATACCTAAGAGTTTAAAATTGTTATATGCCCTTGTGAATTGAAGCTTTTATTGTTATGTCATGACCATTCTTATTTCTAATAACGCTTTTTACCTTAAAGCCTATTTTATACTATATTAATGTAGCTCTCCCAGTTTTCTTTTGGCTCATATTTGTTCAGAAGCAAATAGTTGCAAATGGTTAGTAGTCTTTAATGCAGATTGACGAGATGGAAAGTGAATGCTATTCTCCTTTTACTTTTTAGTATTTTTCAAATTTTCTTTAATAAGCATATGTTTCTTTCATAATTAGAAAAAATTATCCTTTAAAACTTCGGTTTAAAAACTGATTAAGAGTCAAGAGAAATTTTCCTTTCTGATCTGGCTTAATATTTTGGCACAGGATTCTCAAATAGTTAAATATGCACATAACAGTGTTGATATATCACACAGCAGCTTTTAGCTCAGAAACTTTTATGAGGTCTTGACAAGTCAAGAGAGAAATCTGAATAAAGTGGTATTTTGCCTACTGGGCTATCTATTATCAGGAGTGAGGAAATATGAAGTCTTATCTAAACCTCTGGGCAGAACTGACTGCTTCCTTCTGGGTTTCCGTAGTATTCCAGAGTCATGCATCAAGTACTCATCACTCTCCATTATGGACTTTTGGTGAAGTCCAGTGATTTCTATCATATGGGATGGATGATATGGTGGAAGCAAGGTTTCAACCCAGTTTTTAGGGCTGAGCTCCCAGACTGGACACAGTAGCTTTAGGCATATAACAATTTTAAACAATGGCCTCAGGTGGAGTCACTGTCTGCTAAATGGAAACATCCTGATGAGCACCAATTCTTGTCACAATCCTGTAAGGAAGAAAGTCATTTCTGTCCTTGAGAAAAATTGTGTGGATTCACTTGCTCCACTCATTCCACCCTCTTTTAATCTCTAAAGGCTCTACAACTGAAAATGACATTTCCCACATACCCTTGCAGCTATAATTTTGGATCCAATTTCACTTTTATCTTTTGTACTCTCAGGAGACTTGGAATAGTAGTAGAGTTAAATATTGAGAGGGAGAGATCAGGCATGAGGCATCTATCTTGTTAGGAAAGAAGATGCCAGAGATAAGTGATTCTAGGGGCTGGAAGTTGTACCTTGAAATAGCCTGAGGCCTAGCCATATAGCCCTTCCCATGACTTAGAAACTCCTTGAACTCAGCAATAAAGTCCTTTTAATTTTAACTTGTTAGAGCAAGACTATAATTGTGCTCTTAAAATGTGCCCATGGTACAGAAGAGGAAGCTGAGACTTAGAGATGGAAAGTGACTTGCCAAAGATCTGGCAGCGAACAAGTATCAGAGTTTGAAGGGGGTGCCTAAGGCCCTCCAAAATCAGGTCACAGTCCTTCAGCGGCAGAAGTGGCAGACTCAGGGATCAGGCTCTTGAGCCCCCAGGGCAGTTGATCTGCTATTAAAACACCACACAGGCCATTGCTGCTCCCCACAGGCTGGACTAGGCATAGGTGGCTCTCCCCTACCCTACCCCCATTACTTTCCTCTTCTGTGGTCTTCATGGCCTTTCTACTAAATGAGTTGCTTTCATTCAGTATTAACATTGAGACCCCATGCAGATTGCTTCCTCATTTAGCCACACTCACGTTGCCCTGTGTGCTCCTTTACTGCTCTTGGAATACTTTATTGCTTCCTGGAAATGCAGGAAGGAATAACTAAACTAATAGATTGGCAGGCTCACAGGCAGATATTTAATTATAGTCATGGGATTCCTTATCTGTCTGGAGTAGATGTCCATCTTGGTCCATCATTGCCCTGTTTGTGGATCTCCTCAGGACTTACAATTCATGACTCACTCCTTCCTCCTATCCTCCCTTTTTATCTTCTTTCCTCCATCTTCCCGGCTTCCCTTTCTCCCCATTCCTCCTCTTCCTTCCCACCTTCTTTTTTTTTCCTTCCTTCCTCCTTCTTCTTTCCTTCTTTTATATTTCCATATCAGAAAATAAGCTTCATGAAATCAAGGTTCAAGCTTATCTTGGTCTGGGCTGGGTCTACAACCCCTTAGCTGAATCCTGGCACAAAGTAAGCTTTTAAAAGTTTTTACTGAAAGCATCAATAGCAGAGACCATGTTTTGGAGGTTTATCGTGTATCTTAGCAGTTCAGGTTCTGCTAAATTCAGAATTATTTTAATCCAAAAATATGCTGTAGTATATAGGCATGACCAGCCTTCAGGAATTAAAAATATATATTGCCACAGTCTGGCTGGGCACAAATGCCGCAGTCTGGCTGGGCACAAAATCACGAGCCACCACACAGCTTGTAGATTCAAACAGCAACTCTTTATTCCTGAACTCACACCAGCCGTCTACAATCACGTTCTGGGGAAATCCACGTTCTCTGCCCAAATCCACCTCCACTGGGCTTCTGTCTCCCAAAATATACTGTCTGAATCCCGTGAGAACTCAAGGGGAACTCAGGCAGCAGGATACGCCCTATTCCCAGGAGGAATAATCTTAAACCTTAAACCTGGAACCTAAACTGGGAACGCCCTAAACACGATTATCTTAAACCCGGAACACCCTAATCCGCCCTGGTCCTTGAGCAAGGTCACCTACATTCAATGTCACTGCAACATGGGGTACGCTGGCAAGGAAATTGTCATACCTACTTACTTGGCTAATGGCTCCCAGCAATATATTTATTATTTTTTTGCTTTTCAGTTTTTACAAAACTAGAAACTTCAGTTTGTTTGTTATATACTTGCTATTTATCTAACAATTATTGGTAGAGTGAGTTGATAAAAAGATAACTAAGAAACATTTTATAGCATCAACTTTAGCAGAGAATCCAGTACATTCTAGATCTGTAATACATTTTATAAGTGAATAAGTAAATGAAGAAAATAATATTAAATTTCTGGGAATTGATTTTACACATCTGGGAAAAAATTAGCATTGGGGAGCCATAGGGTAATTTTGGCTACAGTGCATTGATTGAGTGCACAGCACATCTTTGGACACTGGATGGCTTCTCTTTGGTTTTCTCTCTTTGGCTCATCATAAAAAACAAGGATCCAAAGCTCTTGTTGTAGGGTGGTGTTGGTGCATGTGAGCAGTACCTGCAGACAGCACTCACAGCGCCCTAGCCCCGGCAGGAAGAGAGTAGAGAGGAGCGGAGAAAGCAAGAAGAAAAGTTACAAAGGGAAACAGGAGAGGTCAGGTGACAGGAGGCAGGGAGAGTGGAGTGAAGGGTTATGAAAGGATGCTAATGTTCAGGATGCCTGTCACTGGGCTCCTCTCTCATGTTCCACACAGGTACTCTTAATCTTATTATTTTCATTGTGTAGATGAGAAGACTGAGGTTCAGAGAGGTTAACAAGTCCCTTGCCCAGGAGGGAAAGCCAGCATCTGCCTTCAGAAGTGTCTGGCTCAAAGTCATAATATGTTCACCTGGTGAAGGATGACAAAGATCCTCCAACAGAGCCCTGCATGCCTCCCAGGGGCCATTTGGTTGCAGATTGTCAACCACGTACTCCAGGGAAGACACTTAGATATCAACCCTTTAAAGTATTTTTTAATGCACTCACTCTCACATGCATGTGTGCACACATTCACATGCCATTATCCACCAGAAAAAAAGGAAAGAAAACTTGGCTAATTTCTGTGTACCAAAGTCTTCTGGAATAAATGCTTAACAGAAAAGAGGCGTAACAGATGTCAAAGGAGAGACATTCTCAAGTGCCAGAATTCCAAAAGTAAAGCAAAACCCCTAACTCCAGCCTCACCTCCCACATATAGTAAGTAAACAAACCCACAAAGACCAAAAAAAGCAACAGGAAAATGACAAACAAAAGTTGAGAGGCCATGAAAATACTTTCTGAATGTCCATTCCCCAAAGGGTTGAGGTCAGGCATATGGTTCTACTCACCAAACCCTAGACAAAGGACTTGGGCTATTTTATGCCCTGATCATTATTGTTGGTTAAATTAAAGCATCATCAAAAAAGTGTAATGGAATATTAATTTCAGTTACTGGAGCTAATTGAAAACATAGCAAGAGCTGTGGCTGTGGAAAATGGAGTGAGAACACTCAGATGCACGTCCAAGTCTAGCCTACCCTTTTCAAGTTGGGCAGTAGCATATTTTCAAGAAACTGCCATTATCCCTAGAGTCTACACTTAAGTGCATCAGGAGAAATACTTGGCCTGGGAAAAAGGAAAAACAACTAACTCTCAGCTATCAGCGGGCTTGAAAAATGCAAATTCAATTTTAAAACTATCAATTGTTAATTATTCACATGAAAGATATTATAGAAACATATAATCCCTGTCAAGCTGAAAACTGAGTGTCTTTCATCATGTTGTCTTCAGTCTGAAGCCTAGATCCTGGCATCTAGATGATGCTCATCAATAATTGTTGGGCCAGTGGAGGAAATGATTGTTGAAGACCTTCATTTATTCTAATAGACAAGAATGCTTTCTTTCTTAGACAACTGAACCCATTTTGTCAGTGAAAGTGCAAATCAGCAAAATTTGGGGGAAAAAAAACAGCTTTAGTTTGGTACATAGGTCTGAGAGATGAAGAATGGGATCAGGGATTTTTGTCTATTCCTATATGCTCAGTACCAAAACAGGACCTGACACATGTTAGGTGCTCAATCCATATTTGTTGAATTAATGAATAAATGCTTAGTGTGAAGTTGGAAGGACAGAATGAATCAAGCAAACGAGACAAAGTTGAGAACTCAGAACTTCATATGATTTTATTTCTTCCAAGAGTTTGTCCGAGTTATCAGTTCAAACAGCAGGCAGACCCTTATTTGATAAGTACAAGAATCTCTTCCTCAAATTGGTATTAATCTGCCTTGTGGGACTAACTAGGTCTCTGTATTAGTATGCTGGTTTAGGGTAATGTGTTTAAAGGCATCAGTTACAGCCAACTTAGTGAAAGTTGCTTTAGAATAATTAAGACGCATTACATCTTAAGGTAAGACCAGTCATCTTCATCTTATAGGAGAATGGTATGTTTTTAAGAAAAAATTTTATTACGTATCTGGGCTTTGAACTCTCGACCCATACTGCCTGTTTACACCTGTAAATTTTTCATAGAAAAGGCTTATTTTATTTACTTTTCTTTAAAAAAAAATAATGCTTTACTGATGATGATCAAAGGCCGGTGATGCAAAGGATGTCCTTGTGAGACCATGTTTAAGCAGCAATGAGAGAAACATTCTCATGGAATGTGCCTAGAATGTGTCCTGAATCTACACTTGACAATATAATGAAGGGAAAAACTGAGAAAAAACAAGCTGGATGCACTTTAGCAGGGGTAATTTGTATGTAGCTGAAAAAAATGTCATCAATATTCAATAGTTACCCTATATGGCATCTGACTTTTCTTCATAAAATGACTGTGTGTGGTATTCTGTGTATGTGGGTGGTATTTTTTTTTTCGGGCCTTTTCAGACAAGTATGTATATGCTGTTTGTTGTCTTCTCCTTTTGTTATACACTTAGCCATCAATTTAAAGAGGGAAAAAAGACTGTTGAAACAACATTTATTTTCATTTAGGCAAGGACCACATTTTCTGAATCCATTTTGAATTCAGTTCAAGGGGTGGAAAGTTGGTGAAATTTTGCATAGAATCACAAATGCGAAAAATGGTCACAAAGTTTACTATTCCTTTATTGCTTCATGATCATACATGGGAGGCAAAGTTGCGTACTATGGAATATGTCTCTTTTGAATTGAATTCCCAGGACTGTGGTGCAAAGATGCAGGCAAGGATTTTCACATAGTAAGGAAATGTTCAATGGGCTTTTGCATTTTGCTCTACCCTAACCACTGTATGAATATGACTCTTTTATATCACTGGGCAAAGTTCTTGGGTGTTAGTGCACACAATGAGGCTCTCTTTAGCAACCACGAGGAGCGGGAAAGTCATAAGGGCAAGCAATAAAGCCAAGGGGGAACATGCTTTATGAATGCAAAACTTACAGTAGAACTTTAGACAGGGAAAAAGTTGACAATGCAAGTTAAAGCTGGCCCCAGGCACCAATAACTTACTGAAGTGGCATTTATTTGGCTGATAACCCAAGGTCTTGCTGAACTTGCTAGTACAACAGAGGTAATCTTTATGGAAGAATGAATTACAATAGCAGTTTGCAGTAACATTATTTGATCTCTCCAGTATTTAGCATGCCCCTGTAAGCTGCCCCAAAGCTCTGAGTTTCAACTTTCGGCTGGGACTTTGAAACTGAAATAGGAATTTCTCCTACATATCCTAAAAGATTGTTGCCAGTAGGTATGCAGTTTGTCTTATCTGTAGTAGAGCAGGTGATAAAGATATAACATGAGAATTTATCTCATGATGTAAATAAGCTACATGTAGACTGGGTACAAATAGATATTCTGAGACATAAAATTACTTGCTCTCAGTCACGTAGGCAGTTGATCTGTTTCAAGTGCCATGTTGGTAGCTATTATTTGACAGCCAATTAAGTGGGCTAAGACCAAGAAAGTTCAGGTGGAAGGGGATTATAAGAAAGACTCCGATGCTTTTATGAGAAGCATGTGTATCGGGAGAACAAGAATACCGAATTTTTGTGAAGATCAGTTTATCTTCTTTTTCTCTTTCCTTCCCTAATTGGGAATGATATTAGCAGGCATTAAATAGTTTTGCAGCTGTAAGTCTGAACTTTATTTATAGAATACATCTCTAATATGTAAATAAATCTTTACTTCCAAGAGGGTTGGGCTGAAGATTTATCATTTTAGGTTTAAGACATATGGAGAGCTTTCTCTTCCAAAACACATGTAGTTTTCCTTACACACCCTCTGAATTCCAAACAGCATTCAGTGTGGGTGGGTAGGCATGTGACAGACACCACACCACCACACCTGGAGGACGAGCTGAATCATCCATTCATTGCAGTTCAGATATTCAGAGTTACCCAGAGGCATAATGATGAGGCAAGGATCCTCAATTTTTTATCTGCCTCCGCCTCTTCCTTTGCCTCCCTCCAACATCACAGTTGCAGTTTGTGAATTTTTGGGGGTGGTGGAAGTGAGAGAAGTGAGAGAGAAGACTAGAAATACAAAGATAGTTCTCAGGGAAAACTTGAAAATGTCTTCCTCTCTCCAATTGCCATTTTTCTCCCTTCAACACACCAAGACCACTAAGTCTTTCCAATCACCAGAAAGAAAGAACCCACCTCATCCCATATTCCTCTTGGACTATTTACTTCTTCTCATTCCCCCTTCATATCATACGTTCTTGAGATTCATATGAAGTCTCTTTCTTCCTTTTACATTGGCTTCTGAACATTTCAATCTAATATGGCCTGATCCTGGCCTCCCGCTTGCTTCTGAAGATGCTCTCACTGAATTCAGCCACTACAATACAAATCCAGAGGACATGTTAAAATTCTTATCTTAGGCAACATAGCTTAGGTTCCATGCTGTTGATTTCCTAGTAATTCTCTTAAGCTCCTTGGTTTCCACAGTCCTTCTTAACTTTCTGTCATGCTGTTCTGTAAGTTTCTCTTCCTTTTCATGTTGGTGTTCTCCCATGGTCTCTGGTCCCTCTTCTGATTTTCCTCTGAACCCATATTTCCAGTTGTCTCACAGAAATCTTTCATGACTGCACTGTGCATACCACATGTTCAGCATATCACTTGGTATACTGAATTCTTTTGTCTATCCTCCCAAATCTTTTCTTCCTCTTATATTTCCCAGTCTGCTTAATAGCTCCACCATCTATTGAATACCCTACATCAAACATGTGGAAATCATTCATAAGTCTTGCGCACTACTCTTCACATGATTGTTAACAAATTCTCTTGACTTTGCTTTTTTTTTTGGTTTTTGTTTCAGTACTAGAGATTTAGCCACTGAACCATATCCTCAGCCCTTTGAATTCTTAACTATTGGGATTCTTAACCACTGAGTCACATCCCCAACCCTTTTAATTTTTTATTTGGAGATAGGGTCTCGCTAAATTCCTGAGGGCCTCACTAAATTGCTGAGGCAGACCTGGAACTTGCAATCCTCCTGCTTCAGCCTCCCAAGTCACTGGGATGATAGGTATGCATCACTGCACCTTCCAATCTTCCTTCCTAAATGATTCGTAAGTCTGTTTTTTCCTTCTCTGCCTGTTTTCACTCCTGTAGTTTAGCTACTTGTTGTTTTTTTAATCCTGTATTTTTTTTTTTTTTTTTTGGTTTTGGCTTCTAGTCTCTTTCTTCCTATGATCCATTTTATTTAGTACTTAGTATAAGAATGATCTTTAAGGGATAATAAACTTAGGTTACTTTCTTATTCATAATTCATCTATAGGTATGTACTACCTATAGGATAAAAATTGAAAATATTATGCTTATTATGTGCCACATGCTATTCTAATTGCTTTGCATATATTAACTCATTGAATTCTCATAGTAATCTCTGAGATGGATAGCTATTATTATTTTTTCATCTCCACTTTACAGATAGGGAAGTGGGGAAATAAAAAAGATTAACTAACATGCCAAGTTGGGGCAGGAATCAAATGCAGTCAGAGTTCAGTCTATGCTTCTAATTGCTATTCTATTGTAGTCTATCTTATTGCTAGTACGGAATTCAAGGTCCTTATTAATTTGGTTCCTGCTAATCACTCTGCAACAGTGTTGAGATGTGGGACCTATCAGAGGTGTTTGGGCTATTAGGATATTGCCCTCATGAATAGATTAATACTATTATCATACGAGTGGGTTAGTTATCTCAGAAGTGTGTTCCTGATAAAAAGATGAGTTTGGCCTCCTTCCTCTCTCTCTCAATTTCATATGAATATACCTTCCACTACGGAATGTTGCAGCAAAGAGGCCCTTTCTGGATGTGGGCCCCACAGTCTTGGACTTTCTAGCATCCAGAAATTTAAGAAATAAATCTGCTTTTCATATTACTCAATCTCATGTATTCTGGTATAACAGGATAAATCATACTCAGACAGGGCCACTGGCAGAAGAGGTAGAAAATGCTGTTAAAAGTTGAGATGGATGTGGAATCAAGGTTAGCTGGGACCAGGCAGCAACCGACAAGAATTCAGAGAAAGGTGAATTGTCAAACTGGGGCTACCTGGTGAGAGTGAGGAATGTAGACAGGAGGAACTTCAGCCAACTATAGTGCAGGACCCAGCGAGGCAGCCCAAGACCTTGGTCAGTTGGATCAAGTGTCAGTACAAGGAGCTTATGCTGACCAATCTTCCTTAGTGAAGGAGGCCAGAAGGTCACCTCCAGTGAGGGAGGTTAAGTTGAAGGAAGTGAAGGGGTGGGCCCTTGGTGATAAAGAATGTTTAAAGTAGCCACTGTGGCCCCTATAATAATTAGTCAACAAGGGATGTGTAAAACCATTTCTGAAGATCAGTGAGAGCTCAGCTGAGGTTAGAAAGCATTGCTTTATGGTGGCCCAGTTTCCATGGTTTCCTTTCTTATGCAGCTTGGGAAAAGGAACAGAGAAAACCAATTATTGTCTACAGTAAGTCTAGGGTAAGAAATAGTAGCTGATGTTAGAGGCTACTATTTTTTTTTTCTCACAGTGTCACAATATTATTTTGAAATTTTTAAGAAAAAAAAAAACCCCTGAAAGATATAGGCCACATTAAAATATTTTTATATTAAGAATTATATATGATTCAGTCTAGTTTTGACAATCTGCTACCAGTGGAACCAAGGTTTTACTTTAGCAAGCCTATGATGATTTATATTTAACTCTTATTTTTTGAAAATGTGAAAATATGGGACCACTTGTTAGAGTGATTTGGGCTCTCATCTAGCAAGCATGTGCATCAGAGACCAAGAATGTACAAATAAATAGTAATGGTATAACACAAATTTCAAAATTTTTTGAGTGACACATTAACAATGGGAAGTTTTCCACTGACTGATATTTTAATGTCACACCCCCAACAAACCTATAATTAAAGTTATTTTGGCATTTTCATCTCAAATCCCTGCTTTTGGGGGGTAGGCGGGGCATAACTCCATTTTCAAAGTGAGCTTCCAGATAAAATTTGACATAAAATAAAAAATCTTATCCAGGCAACACTTCCCATACACCCTTCCATCATGAAATATAGGAACATGTGGCTTGTCAGTTTTAAAAGTTATAAAGGTATTTTTAAAATGGAATCAAATCTTTTTCATTTGTTTGTTTGGACCTGTTGACCAGCGTATATATATGTGGGAACTAAAGTCTGGCTACAGTGCAATTCACACAAATATCAGAGACCGTTAAAATGGGCAACAGTTCTAGGCAGGTAGTAGCCCCATTTAGCCTACTTTTCCTCTTTTAAGAAGAACATTAATTTATTTTTATTTTTCTTTGGGAGAAATAATATTTGTCCCATGATTATTTCCAGGAAAAGAACTCATCCTGTTGCTACACATTTTAAATAGCACAGGAATAAATGAGAACAACAGCATCAACCTGAAAACTAACAAAAGGTCAAGGCAGTTGAATGACAATCAAGCAGCTCTCTTTTTGTGTGTTGTTCCTTTCTCTTAACCTTTTGAGCACGAGGATTTCACTTGGAATCCTGATGGCTTCCTTTCTCTTTTATTTGTGGCATCTACTGTACATGTATCTCTGTGTGTATTTATGTATGTAAGACCAGGGAAGAAATCTCTGGAAGAGTCTTCCTCTGTGCATCCCATCCCCCCGTTGAACATGGACTCTGACATACAAGGGGAGACTTTAGATACTTGTGAAGCAGGAGTAAAATTCTTCACTGGAATTCAGAAAGTGAAAGGAAAGGGCTTGGGAAAACTCTTATGCTGAGGTGGGGGGTCACGGAAAGGCCATTCAATTCCCGCAGGAAGGTCACAGGGGCAGTGGGAGGGGTCATGGACCAAGGATCATTTGAAGAATGCCATGCTTTAAGTAGGTTTTAGGCACAGCACTGGTAGGAAAACAGCGATTTTGTCTTTGTCACACAGAAAATTCTAGGAAATGTCTGCCAAGACATTCTATAGGCCAGGACGGGGGTAGGGTGAAGTGGGGTGTAAACTGCAGCCTCCATCATTTATTTACACCAGATTAAGTACACACATGTAATTCTTTTCTGAAATCCCTGGTCATTTGATGTTCCAAAGGGCTTTAATTTTGCTTCAGAGGAATATCTTTCTTATGAACCTCTTTCTCTCTTCTCTCCCCAAACATGTACAACTTAACTTCCTCAGAAGTAACAGAGTTCAAGCCTTAAATACATCAAGAGGTTTTATAGTTCCCTCCTCAAATTCTCTGGTGTTACCATAACATATAAATATGAAAGGAAAGGCACCACCCTTGAGTTAAATGCAGTATTACTTAATGCAGTTCTCCATAAACCTCTATGGCAAATTAGAGGGTTCCCATTTCCCCAGTTGGCTGGCTCTGAGATGTTGGGAGGGTAGTTTTTTTTTTTCCCTCTTTTTCAACACAAGACTCTTAAGAATTTGTAGAGATGTATTTTTTTAATACTGTCAATAAACAGCTTCCTCAAGACTCAGAGGGGCAATAATGGAAGCTGTTAACAAAGTGTGAAAAGCAACAGGCTAGCAAAGGTTAATCACATGGCTGCCCACTAATGACCTCTACAGCCCTCAGTTTAAACCCAACAGCACTCGTAAAGACCAATCACGTGGATAATTTCCTGTCTGAGGTGGCCTTTATGGTTAAGAATAAAAGCAGGGCTGATTGTGAATAGAAAGCCCCCTGGCAGGGGAGGTGGTTATTATTTTTAAGCTGATCTAAACACCTGGGTTTCCCACTGGACCCTATTAAACTTCCTCCATTATGTCTAAATATTTCAATCATTTCTGTGGCCCCTTGGGAATTAGCGCATTGCGAAGATCCACAGAACTAGGAGATGGGGCAGTTGACCAATGGCAAAGACCCCTTTCCTCAAGGTGATGACAGCCAGGTAGGGAGACTCCCAAGCTTTGGGGAGAGACTTGGAGGGGTCATCCCTCCCTCTGTCACTCTCTGACCCCACCCTGCTTCAAGGAAGACCACACGGAAAGCCATTCAGACCAAGAAAATTTTACTATTTTAAAGACCTCTAGACGAAGGGATTCCATAGCTTGCCCTGGAAACCTGTTACATTGTTTAACTGCCTCACAATCAGCCAACACTTTTCCAATATAAAGAACTTAGGTAATTTCTGCTGTGGTTTAGACCCATTTTCCCTGCTCTGTCTTTGGGTGGCTGTATTTTGCTGATCTGTCCACATTTTATTATACACTTGGTTAAACATTACTTCTCTCCCAATAAAACTGCTGAAGTCTTTGAAGATTTTATTTTCCACCTCCAACTTCCAGATCTGAACATATTTAAGTGCACTGGCTAAGGCTCTTATCTAAAAACAAGGACATTTTTAGGTTCACGGCAAGGACAGGGTTTAAAAGCAGTACATAGGGATTCCAGATTTCAATTTGGTACCTAGAATTCAGATGGTCCTTTGGGCAGTGGGTCAATCTGTACTCAGTACTTCTCTCCTTGTTTGCATATTATATTATCATAGAATAATAGTATTTGCAAAAATTGTCTCTTTCTGAATTATATTATAAAGAGCAATATGTAGCAGAGAAAGAGTGGGGTGTAGATATGGAGTCAGATCTAAATTCAAATTTTTCTCTGTTACATCCTTTAAGAACTTGGACAAGTTGCCAACTACACAAATTTTCTAGAAGTAACACTTACTTCCTCAAGTTGCTATAAGGAAGGAAAGTGTAATTATATATAATAAGGGAAACATAGAAACATCCAATATGTCTGGCTTTCTTCTTATTAGCAATCCTGAATCCAGCGACTAGACTTGATTAAAGATCCACAGTAGGCATTCAAATTTAACATATTGGGAATTACTTGGTTCCCAATAGCTGACATACACTTAAACTAACATAAGCCAGAGAAGCTTATGTTTCATCTGTCAAGCAGGAGCAAAAACTTAAAGAGCAGCTCAGTCTCATGGTTGACTAAAAACTCTCTAGGAAACAGAGAACAGTGTCCTGGAGACACTCTTCATCTTTCTTCTCTTTTCATCTCCCAGACTCTAGTTTTATTTTCTCAGCACAACCTCTATTGAATTGAAATATGGCCATCTATTGGTCTCTGGTTCACATCTCCCATCTTTCACATTAGAGAGGGGGTCCATCCCTTCTGGGCTCATCAGAAAATCATGGGGGTAGAATTTGGAGTGGCCCAAGTGGGTCATGTGCCCTTTCCCAAAGTCACCAATTGAGATTGGGAGTTGAGAGAAAGAATTTTGATTGTCACTTTTATTAAAGTCACATGAGGTTAAAGTAGTAATATTGTCAATTCCCTAAAAGCAGAGGGTATTCACACTACTGTCCCAAGCCAGGTCCTAAGGTTAGCACATTCTCAGTAATCAATAGCTTTTCTTGAAAACACCAATGGAAAGGACAGCAAGAAGACTCATGGGACAAGAGGATTGAGTTATGACATTGGCTTTCGTCATTAATCCTTCCTCCCCAGCTGCCTAGGGCCCAGGTTATCCTAGATCTTGAGGATGTGACTCTTTCCCTTGTTGCCTCTCTATTTCTGTCTCCATCACTTATTGGAGGGCAGACTTACGGTGTATGTTCATGTGTCCAATTCCATAAGCATTTATTAAGTGCCCCCTGTGAGGTGGGCACTGCCTTAGGCACAAATGATTCTGAGATGAATAGGACAGAGTCCTGGCATCAAGTTACCTTTAATCTAGTCAAGGACACATGTAAGTATATCAGTTACAAAATGGTGCCTAATAAGCACAATGAAATGTTAAAACAGAGGTGGTATGGGAGAAAAAGTAATGAAGGTGTATAGGAGTGAGAAAAGCCTCCAATGAGGAGGTGACATGTGAACTTTCTATCTGACGAGGTTGCCAAGCATGCTTGATGAGTCTCATTCTCCCACACTGTTGCAACAGGGTGATCAGATCCATACAGCAGTAGCTTCTCACTAATGACATGAGCCAGGGTTCATCGAGAAGCCTCTATTGCAGACACTGTCAGGGTGCTGCATTTATGATCTCATTAAATCCTCACAACTCTTTGAGGAGGAGTGCTCTCCACTTTATAGATGAAGGACATGAAGCTTGGAGAGTGAAACTTGCCCAGGGTCACCTGGCTGGCACCAGGCAGCGCCAGGATTCTAACTCAGATGGGTCTGACTCCGGGCCCAGGCTCTTGCCCCAATAGTATGCACAATCGAGAGGTCTCAGGAACTGCACTCAGCACTTTAGACTTTTCACAGTGCTTTTACCCATTTCGACTCGTCTGAACTTCTTAAGCACCCTGGGGATGACATTGGCAGGGCATCGTTATTCCATTTGAAGACAAGGAAAATGAAGCATTAGAGCAGGAAAGTCACGCAGTTAGTAAGAGGTAGAGCTGGACCGGGACTCTGGCTGGTTCACTTCTAGTTTAGTGCTCTGTTCTCTGCAGAATGAATAGAGAGCCTGCACTGTCACGGGAAGCTGCCACCGTGGCCCCACAATGATCCTGCCCTCCTCTGTCCTGATCTCCCAATCTCCAAGTTTTCTGTACTTCATTTAAAAAAATCCAAATAAAATTTTTCTACACAGTTGGGAAGGAATGAAGAAGGACAAAGGATATCTTCCTTTCTGTGCAGGGATGGCAAAGGCTTAACTTATATTCTTGCTCATGAATTATTCCAATAGAGGGAAGAATGTAGGGTGGGCCAGGAGCCTAAAAAACATGCTGCTGGAGAAAGGTAGGTGGCCTTGAGTTTTTATTTTAAAGGAGCATTTAGAAGTGCAACCCTCCTAGGCAACTCATCATGAGAATTGATAATGGTGTAAATATTACAGAATGCCAGCAAATCACAGATTTGCTGATCCATGGTCAAAGTATGCTGTAAATGATCTTGCTGTGGAGAACGAAAGGTTAGCAACACCAGCCAGTCATGGAGGTGGGTCTGGGTCTTACCTTCAGTGGTAGTGTCTTAAGGAATTTCACCAGACAAAGCTGCCTTGTCCTTGTCAAGCCAGTCTCTTTTCAGGGTCCAAGGGCTCTCCTTTGGCACTCAGCTGAAGAATTCCAAATTGAACCTTCACCACAAACAAACAAAAAGTCCCTTCATGTGATTTGAACTATACACAAAGCTTTCAATGTTCAGACTTCCTTACTTTGAAAAAATATGACCCTATTCTTTTCTTGAGATTTAATAGATATCACTTAATAATTTTCCCCCTAAGGAATATATGAAATAAAATATATGGGAGTCCCAAACTTAAAATTGATCTTTTGCTATGACCTTAGGTTGGACGCTGAAGTTGAGATAGAAACATTTCATAGTTAGAAACCAAAGTGTATGGGGAAAGTGCCAAAGGAAATGAACCCTCTTGGAAAGACAAATTAAAGCACAAATAAATTCACAGGAGCTAATATATTGCATGTTCTGGAGGGAATATGAAAAAGTAGGTATTGTAAGAATATAAGAAAACTTCATAAACTCTGAATCATTATACATATGTCAGGCACTTGATAGCTCCTTCCCATTCTCGCTTCTTATGTTACTCCCATGGAGAAAACTTTTCCTAACTTCTGGATCATTCTTCTCCAACTGGGTCGGCACTTCTCCATCAACATTCATACAATCTGGGTGCATGTCGCTATCAATATACTCACCACATTGTGTTATGATTACCTGTTATTATGTCTTCCCTACCAGACTACAGGCCTGATATGGCCATGTCTAGTATAGCTGTACAAACTGCAAAGCAGATTCTCTGTAAACAGTTCTGGCATTAATGATTAAGCAAATAAGAGAAATTTTCAATATTAATTCTTAGATGAAAACTTGTTTAAACACTCTTTTCTGGTAACATAAGCTTGGGAAGACCTAATGCTATCTGCACCACTTGAAACATCACAATACACACCTCTTTATCAATTAATTACTCTGAGATATTTTGCTATGAAGTTTGTGCAACTTGGTATAATCCAGATGTATTGAATTCTGATGACAGAATCATGTTAAGGAACACCAAGTAATATCATGCCTGAGGAAATGCTGCTTTAAACATTGAATAAAAATATGAGATGTCACAGGCATAATTAATGCCAGATGAGTGCTAGACTCTATATGGTACCAGTTTGAAAAGGAGAAAGATTAATGTGGAAAGATCTGCAAAATCTTCTTAAAGGAAAATGGAAGTTTGCAGGACAAATTCAATCTGGCTTAGTGGGAGGTAAGGAAGCACGGTGGCTTTCCATTTTTTTCCCCTCCTACCACCTGAGAGGACACACGTCCATGAATTGCAACGTCTTTCTGTGTGAATTTTGAGTTGGTATGTAGAGTTGTGAGAAGTCTATAAAAGTACCCTTTACTTTCTGAAGAGCTTCCATTGAAGCTGTGAGTTCCTGGGATTTACTTCTTCAGGGATTTGAATCACCTTGGGGGAAGAGGAGTATGTTCTTCAGCTATTCTTTGTGTACCACTTGGTTTAACGTATGTCATCAGTCTTGTTTGGTTCCATGCTTATTTCACAGATGGACACTCTCTGAGGCCCAGAGAGAAGAAGTGATTTGCTCCAGGCCACACTGAGTTAGGATTGGAAGCCAGGATTCCTGCCTTCCATGTAGTAAGTTCTTTTCCTTATTTCCCTGAGGGAAAAATTCACCTGGAATGTGGTCTCATTCTGCAGTGGTGGAAAAACTTTGCATTCATAGAGGTGACACAAGCTGAGGGATGTCATGATACAAATCTGCACTCTGCTGCTTCTACAAGTTGCCACCAGAGCAGGAGATTCTACTTCTAAAATGGTCCATCTTTTATTATATATTTTTACCTAGGACCTGTGGGCTTTTTAAATAGGCATATTTTCATTGGGACTAATGGGTCTTTCCATGTCCCTGGGTAAGAGTCCCTTTGAACTGCTCTTGACCCAAATGTGTATAGTTTCTAAAGAGCACAGCCTCCGCCACGATTCAGACTCTCCAATTGTCAAGAAACTCCTTGAAAACAGAGATGTGGTGAGGCTTGCTAGCTTCCTGCTCCCACTCTGGAGCTCCTGCCTCCCTTTCTGTGATTCATTTATATTTTCACACTCTAAAGAATGATTTAGCTAATTTTCCTGTCTTACAAATTTAGCTTTCTTGTTTTGCTAAATAGTCTTTTTATTAATCCCAGAGATCCAGGTTGAGAAAAGTCCTTGTATTTCAAATAGATTTTATTTATATTTTGCCAGACAACTGTTACATTTGGAGCCCTTTCTGGAGAGAGAGGTAAAAATCTAAGGACTTTAAAAATCTTGTTTCTTTCCTCCCAAGTTCTGTTGAAATTAGCGGTTAAAATGACTTTTCAATTAAAAAAAATAAGACAAGTGTTTCTAAGAATCTTGAGAGCCTTTCAAACACTTTCCTACTTTTCAATATGAACTATTTCCTTTGGATTTTTTTTTTTAAAGCAAGCAGAGACCTGTACCAACTTATTTGGAGGTTAGTTTGAAAACAGGTGAAGCTGGATCTAACAACAACAAACACAACCAAAGAGTCTTTTCTGGGGCACTCCAGCACATGATTCACAGTGGACTGTGTGTTAATCTCCAGTGTGGATACAAATATACATGATCCAGCCCCTGCTCAAAGACAAAAAAACAGTTACCTGGTGAAATGCTCCCCCACCACAAATTAGAAATCCTCATGAGTCAAAATTCTTATGAATAGAAATTGTTGTTTGTGTAAAACCTGATTTGAGACATGGGGCTTTTATTCTTTTTTTGCTTTGTGTATGTGTATGTGTGTGTGTTTCTGTTTTCACAATAAAAAAAGTTTTACACTAATATTGGAAAAGGTCTGTGATGCGGCATGAATTTGTGCCCATGAGAATAAAATTGTCCCATGTACTTCTTACCCCTTTGGTAAAGTTTTGGTGGAAGCAACTTCCCACCATGTCCTTGATAAGGAAGGAAAACACAATCTCCAATGAATGTTAGGGAAAAACTGCTCTCTAACAGCAACACGCACACAACTCACTAGAGAATAAAGTGTGGTGCAAACACCTAATTTTGACAAAACTGCTTGTGTGGGGAGTTACTAATTAAAAATCCTCATGCTCTCCCTTCTTTTCCTGTTCAAATCTGCAAGGTTATTTAATTGAAGTCCTATTTTGTGGGTGCAGATGCAGGATGGGTTTGAATCATCAAACAGATTTGGTGTGTTTTGATTGTTGTGTGCGCCTCATTGCTATTCCCAGAATGTCGAGCGGAGCTTATGCTCCTCCTCGGGTGCACTTAGAAGCTGGAAACAGTAAAAGAGCTCTTTCTTCTCCTCCCGCCCCCTCGCCCCCCATTTTCGTTGAAACTTTGCCAATATCAGATCGCGTTCTGTCTGTTGCTGCATTAAAATGAAGTCATCCCCTCCCACCCAACCCCCTCCTCCACCCCCATCCTTCCCTTGTCTCCTCTCCAGTCCCACAGTTTTCGTCCTGAGTGGGGGAGACTCTTTGGCTTGCTCAGGACCAACTTTTTTTTTTTTTTTTTTTGCGGAGTGTGTGTGTGAGGGGGTGTTGTTTTTTTCCCCTGGCTTCCTCCTTTCTCTCCTTCCTATTTTCCTCCCCATTTCTCCCCCCTCCCTTCTTAGCGGTGGTTTCAGATTGGGGGTTGTGAAAGGGAAAGAGAAGGGGCCTGGAAAACAGCTTTGGAACCGGCAGGTGCACGGCCCCCAAGCAGCTGCTGGCGACTTGCAAACTGGAGCGTCTGACTTCCCCCTCCACGCCAAGAGCACTTCATATAATCCTCTCATGCAATTCACACTGTAATTGCACAAATCCCAACTGCTCGGCTCGGCTTGTTATTATTATTACGATGATGTAGGTTGTTGTTGTTTTTCACTGATAACAAGATCTTCTGAAACAGGGACCCCGCATGTGAATTGGTTTTTTTGTGTAAGATGAGCTGTGTCTCCAGAAGCAAGATTTTTTTTTTTTTTTGTCCTGCTCTGAGCCCTGTCCCCCTGCCCCCCCTCCGGCCCTTACCCCCTTGAAGGCCACTCAGGGGGTAGCACATGTGGAACTTTTATGCGGTTCTATAGGGCCTTTTATTATCCCGTGGGCCTCATCTTCTTCTTAAGAAAGAGGCCGGTGGTTAGGTGCTGGCAATGAAAATTATTTTCTTGAACACCAGCTTGTTTTCTCAAGGTTCTGCGTATTCCTTTGGCAATTATGGGACTAAAGGATCCTTTTATTTTGTTTTTGGTTTATCCATGAGTGCTACAGGCTATGGAACAATCACTTCATGGTTTTGAGGAAGAATGAGGCAGGGTATGGGGAGAGGGTATTTTGTTTTTAATGCTATTAAGAAAGCTTAGATAATGAAAATGCTTTTATTGCTGATTTAAAGAAAACCTGCAATTTTCAGGGTCAGAAAATCTCTAAACTATTACTGATACCTATTTCTCATTTACAATTTGATCTATAAATCTGGCTAATTTTTTACTATTTACCAAAATTCCAATCTTCATGATCCCTTTCATGA
This sequence comes from Marmota flaviventris, assembly GCF_047511675.1. Lineage (NCBI taxonomy): Eukaryota > Metazoa > Chordata > Mammalia > Rodentia > Sciuridae > Marmota > Marmota flaviventris. The sequence continues at coordinate 84,863,552 of NC_092505.1, forward strand.
TTTTTATCATAATCATATACTACCTATACCTGTACCATTGTTAAATAGTATTTTCTTTATATGGACTTAGACTTTATAAAAATGACTTACTTGCAAAAAAATAATGAAACTACAAAAATGTCATAGCTATGAATGGTAAATGAATATAATTTACCTTAAAGTGACTACAAAAAGTAAAGAAATGAAAACAATTACTATGGAATTCTTTTGTGTTAGAAGTGTTGGAAAACACTGGAAAGGTGTTTCAGATTAGTAGAGACTATTCTTACTGCCATCAGAGGATGGAAAGAGGACTAAAAAGAGAATAGCATTCTTATTCTGTGTGCTTATAGCTATACAAGTACGGCACTATGGGCCACTCACCCCTGGGTCATGTCCACATGTGTGCTGTGTGTCCAACTCACAGGATCCAAAGTCCACCATGGACACTTAGTTCTAGAATAGCTGTTTTCTAATAAGAGATGGGAAGAAAACCACGGTTCTTTTGGTTTGGAGAATTAGTCTACTAGTCAAATTAGCCAGACTTGGCTTGTAAAAGAACCAAAGTTCTAAAAGACCATCAAGAGGAAACTTAAGGGAAAAATGAGTTTTTGAGATCCAAATGGCAATAATGGAAAACAAAAATGTGAGCCCAAAGTTTGGAGATAAAAAGTTTGGAGAAAGTGAAATAAGATAAAAAATTAAATGAGATGAATATGATCAGCACGGAGGGACTTGAGAGTTTTCCATATACTTGCATGAGATGTGCAGGAGGGTCTGGCTGGGTAAAATGGTAAAATCAGAGTGGCAGAGAATACAAAGAACCCTTCCCCATTAATTAGCATGAGTCAGAAAACACCCAGAAAGCTGTCCATCTCACTCCACCCCCACCCCCCACACTCATACTACCTGCAGAGGTATAGGGGTTGATCAATCTCACAGGTTTTCTTTGTTTCTTTTCTTTTTTTTTTTGGTACTGGGGATTGAGCCCAGGGATGCTTAACCACTGAGCCACACCCCCAGCCCATTATTTTATTTTTTATTTTGAGACAGGGTCATGTCAAGTTGCTTAGGGCCTCACTAGGCTTCTGAGGCTGGCTTTGAACTTGTGATACTCTTGCCTCAGCTTCCTGGGTCTCTGGGATTATAGGTGTGCACCACCACACCCACTCAGAGGTTTTCTTAACAGCAAATAAAATATTTTAAAAAATTAATGTCCAAAACTCTCTCACAAAATCAATATGACTTCATTAGGAAAATCTTTCCAGCTTTTGCTAATGGTTATATGGTCTTTACTCCCTATAATGCTGTCCCTGCCATGTTCCTCAGCCTCCAGGATAGAAGGCACATCCTTGAGGAAGCTAGGAAATGTTTCTTTATAGAAATGTGGTGGCTTTTCCAGTGACCTCTTTGAAACATCCATGTTTCTGTTCTCTGGGATAGTACAACAGGATGGGGAATGTCAGTGTTTCATTAAGTATCTGTTCTGTGGTTGGCTAGTTAATGGCAGTTCCCAAACTTGATGCAATTTATTAAAAACTACTTTTACTCTCAATATGTCTATTTCATGTTGGCCATTGAAGATGATCCTACCATTGTTCTAAGTATGCTGATAATATGAAAGAAATCTATTTAACAAATATTTACTGAGGACTTAATATGTGCAAGGCTCTGTGCTAGGGGCTAGGAGAACAAACATGTAGCCAGTTTTAAGGATATTTGATGAAAACTCTAGAAAGGACTAGAACACATGAGCAGTTCCCTATCCAAATCTTCTGTAGTCAGGAAAGGGTTCCCTACGAGATGAGAATGTAAAGACAAATAAGAATTAGTTATAGAAATGTGGTGGGAGTTTGAAGGGACCATTTGCAGGAGAGAACAATATTCCAGAAAAGAGAGAATTCCAGGAGGTAAAGATGAGTACGAGGAGCTTTGCAACCTTTAAGTGGTTCAGCATGGCTGGAGGTTTGGTGGTAGGCAGAGGAAAGGGGCAGAAACTGAGGGTGAAGTTATGAAGAAGGCCTCAAGAAGGGCTTTAGATTTGATACTGAGTGAAAAGGGAGCTCACTAAGGAGTTAGAGAGTTAAACTCAACTGTGGGAAGAAAGCTGGCCTTGGGAGGTGAGGGAGGTGGACATATAAATGATGGCACAGAGGTAAGGGTGGAGTTTCATAAAGAACCTGGTCCGATGAGCCTGCAGGTATGTGGGGGTGGGTTACATGTGGCCATCTAGGACAGGTGATGATCCTGCAATGATGGCTAGTGACTAATTCTGAATATGCAGGTTGCTACCATCCCAGCAGACTCTCTGTGTAGGCTGAGCACTGTGATAGTGGCTTGGAGGTGAGATCATGCAGAGAAGTGGGCAGCAAGTATGGAAAGCCTTTGGTCTCTGATCTAAGACAATAGTTTTTAAAAATAATTTGGGCCACATTTGGCTAAGTGTGCTTGGTTACTTTTCTGTTGCAATATATCCAATATTCTTTGTGTTTGTCTTAACAATGAGCCTTTAATTTTAATATTAAAGGGAACATCAGTTCCCACCATATGGTAATAGTATTAAGAGATAACATTAATGAGGTCTCTTCCTTGGGCCATGTAGTGTGAGAAACACTTAACATATATTATCTCATTTAATCCCCAACTCTATGAAGTATTATTATTTGTATTTTACAGATAAGAATATTGAGGGTTAGAAAGGATAAATAATACCATGACTAAACTGAAGAGATAGAATTTCAACTCTGGGTTGATTTCCAAAGCCTGAGCCCAAGACCAAACTGCCATAGTTAAGGAGGTATAGTGTGTTGGACACTGAATCTAATGATTGTAGACAAAAATTAGACATTTTAAATTGAAAAAAAAATCCAACTTGTTGAAAAATTTTTTTGATTTCTTTCTGCATCTTTTTCTTGGAATTATGTGCTAAGTAAAAGTTATGATTGGGTTGGGTGTGGTGGTGCATGCCTATAATCCCAGCGGCTTGGGAGACTGAGGCAGTAGGACCTCAAGTTCAAAGCCAGCTTCAGCAAAAGTGAAGCGCTAAGCAATTCATCAAGACCCTGTCTCTACAAAATAGGGCTGAGGATGTGGCTTAGTGGCTTAGTGCCCCTAAGTTCAATCTCCAGTACCGTTCCCAAAAAAGGGTATGATTATTAAAGAGTTATGAATAGTTTTTCATATTAAACTTGTTTTTTTTCTAGGTTTTGATATTTAAACCTAGAAAAATATTTGTCAAAACAGTAAGTAGGCTCTTATTTCTACATTTTGCATTTGGAGACTACTTGCTCTCATAATCCTTATATTGGGAAAGATTCACAGACTTAATCGACTCTAATCTTTCTTAACCACTCCTCTCCACTGGGGTGGGTGGGTGGGGGGTGGAGGGAGTGGCAAAATGTGTTACCAGAATTATCATAGCATCTTAATTGTACAAAGAGTTTAAAGATCAAAACCTAATCTAAGCCCCTTGTCTTACACATGAGAAAGCTAAGAACAGAAGCAGCTAAGGGACTTAGGTGTCTAGAGTCAACCGGTGAGTCTGCAGTGGGACTTGAGGACAGAGGAGTTCTTGGGTTGCCATACCCTCACATCCTGGGTAGCAACGCTGTGGTGGCTCCTTCACAACAGTTTCACTTTCTATAGTTTCAGTTACCCACAGTTAAATAAGGTGTGAAAATACAAGTTGCAAAATTCTAGAAATAAACAATTTATAAGCTTGAAATAAATTTTATTACAGTATGTTATTATAACTAACCCATATCACTTTGAGTGAGTGTTGTTAGTCTCTCTCAGTGCCAAAATTATGAATTCAACTTTATCATAGGTGTGTGTGTGTACAGGAGAAAGCAGTGTATATAGGGTTTGTTACTGTTTGCAGTTTTAGGCATCTGCTGGGAATCTCGGAATGGACTCCCATGGTTAAGGGGAAAACTACTGTATTCCTGGTGGAATAAACATGGTGCGTTTTCCTGGAGGACCCGTTTGACTTTAAGATTTAAAAGCAAGCAAGCAAATTAAATGCAGTAGTTAGTAATTTAAATCATTTTTCTACTAAAACAAACATAGTCATATTGTGGAGCAAATCATAGGGATTTAATAAGCAAAACAGAAGACTTCAAAGAAATGCCCCTTCTTGGAAAAGAAGGAAGGAGAGCAAGCAGAGAGACTGCCTCAGCCTTTACTGAACATGCTTGTGGTTCAAATGTGTTCTCTCCTTTAGAGATTTTCCAGAGGGAAAGTTTTTGAGACATCCCGGGCTCTCTGTGATGGACAATAGTGAGCTACCAATTAATAACATTGTTCATAATTATGCTGTTAAATGACATTGTGAGGTGCCAGAAACATGCTTTACAGTTTCCATTAATATATAATTTAAAAGTGTCTAAATATGTGCTAACAGATCATTTAATACAATAGATTTTAATTTTTTTATCTGCAAAAATTTAAATTTTTAAGCTAATTTCAATAGATAAATGTTCTTGATTAGAAGTGTGTTATGCGAATGAATGCATTTTGCTACCAAGGTTATCTTTGAAATGACGTGAATAATCTGTTTTATGCCCACAAGTACTATGAATGCTAACACTTCATTCTTAACTCATCTAGTTGTCATTAGGTACAGCAGCTGATACAATCTTCCATTAGGCAGTCTCAGAACTGTGGGTGGTCCTGGAAACTATACCATATGAACTGTAATACACAATGGAGTGAGTGACGACGACTTTTTTCCCCCAGTTTTAATTCTGAATCTTGCCCATTGGTTGAAATTGAGCAAAACAAAACAAACAAACAAAAAAACAAAAAAAAAAAAAAAGAAAAAAAGAAAGAAAGAAAAAAGAAGCAGAAGCAACTAAGCATCTGTCTATATTAATGTGTGAGAGCAGTTCATTCTTTGCTCCTTATTAATTAAAAAATCTGCATATACTACAGTTTTTTTTTCTTTTAAAGTTATTTATTTACCTAGCCAAAGAAGCTAAAATGGCAAAGCTACCAAGTAAGGGCCATAGCTGGCTGCTTACATTTTTAAAAATGTAAATATGAAATAAGATACTGAAAGAAACAATTATGCATTTTCACTATACTTTTGGTTGAGCCAGCACTGAATAAGTTTTGTTGGGACAATTTGGAAGGAAACCACACAATTCACTTCAATACCAAATTGGCCGTTGTGTTATGGTAAAGAGAGTTCATTCATAATGTTTGGAAACTTAGTGCCACTTTAAAAGGTCTGGAACTTAAGTGTTACATATTTCTAAAAAAGTTTCATTATACAAATACTTTAAAGGGTTTTAAATATAATAAATACTCAATAAGAAGCTATTGACTTGATTTTCACAAGAAACAGAGTGCTTTAGAAGCCCAGAATAGAAGGAAAATGCAAAGTAAATGAACCATTTTGCATTTATTAGTTAGGGATGGAGGCTTGTGATATGGATGGTTTTGGCAATTTAGGAAGAAGAATTCTGCTTGATAATCTCAGGAGAAATGTTCTTTTTAAAAAATTGATGTTTGCATATATGTGCTTAAGTGTATAATTATAAAAGTATATATGTATAAAGTGTATATAAAAAGTTCATATATAGATATACAAATATACATGAAAGATATATATAGATATATAAATATACATAAAAGTATATATATATATACATATGTAAAAACTTTTATATATATATACACATATATACACTATTATATATATAAAAACTTTTAGCACACACTGAAATGACAAGCTGTCTTTCATTTCTTGGAAATGAGCTACAAATCTATGTAGTTACAGATTTAAAAAAAATATATTCAAATGAGAAATCTGCAACCACACACAAAAAAGTTCAGACTGAAACAGTGCTACTTTTTTTTCTTCTTGGCGTAGATGATCCCCATCTTTTCCACTACAGCCTGGAGTTCTTGATAAAGAAGCCACAAGCTATTCTCTGAGTAGAAGTATTTTAGCTTCCAACTTTTTAATTTCATTTTTAGCTCAGTAGGCAGACAGTTTAAAAAGGGGTTTTCTTCTATCCTATTTTGTTCCTTATATCTCTCAAAGCTTAAAGGAATTTAATAATAGTATTGTTCATTCTGCACCTTCCACTGCTACCTGCTAAGGTAGTTTTGTTTTTTAATGGTTTAGCCCTAATAATTAAAAAAATCATCAATCATTCTTTCTTTCTCTCTTTCCTTCTTTCTTTCCCTCTTCTCTCTCTCTCCTTGCTTTTTCTTTTCTTCCTTCCTCCTCCTCCAACTACTTCTTGTCCCCCCCACCCCCACCCCCGTGTCCCCCCCCCCCCCCCCTTGAAGCCCCTGGGATGACACTGTTCATTGATGCATCTCCCTCATTAGCATTGCTGCAGCTTGGCTCAGTGGTTTCAGAGGCAATCCGTCATGAGAAAACTGAAGAATGTGCCCCATTTGCATGATTCTGTGCCAGAATGCAACTTTTTCTCAGCTGTTCTTTGTGTAATTTCCCCTTGAGCATTCAACTTTCCCATGAAGTTCTAGAAATCATATTACGGATTTCCAACCCCATTGAAATGCTCCACAGATTAGTTTTACAGACTTGCTTCCTTCCCCCAACAACTTCATAGTTCTTTGTAATCAAAGCAAATTAGTACATAAAAAACAGGTTTGGTCTTTTATTATTTTGAAACATAGGGCACATTAAATGAATAATCTTTCTTTGAAAGTGCTGGGGTATTATTATATGTGCAAATATATATTTTATTACACATATCCAAAAGAGGCCACAACACTTATGAATACTTAGGCAATCTCTGCTTTCTAGTCACTTAGTGACACTGCAAACCACAGCTTGTATCCCACCACAGAGAAACTTAGCAGAAACACAGCAAAAAGTTGGATGAAGTGCTCACTTGTTTCTTTTAATAGAGAGAGCTTCCCACAAAAGCTGAGATCTGCTTTGCAGTTCTTGGGATGAAAACATTTTAACAAATAAATGAATGAATTTAGAGCAGCTAACTAGCTGCTAATTAAATAAGTATTCTTATAATACTTTTTTCCCTAGATACAAAATGATGAGGACTATAACAACTCTGAGAAGTGCCATCCATTACCAAAGATTTCCATTTTCCAGAAAAATGATAAATATAATGTGTTGTACATACAAGACACATTCACATTTCCAGAGAGGAAATGCTCTATTAAAGCACATTTATCACAGTGCATTTGATATAACAAGAAAAACCCAATTTATTCTCACACACACACACACACACACACCTTCTGTCCTTCTTAATGACATATCATTATAGGCAAATTAATATAGTCTTTTATTCCTTCTTGCCTTTTAGGTGCAGTTAGGAGTAAGAATAAACCATTATTATTATTATTATTATTATTATTATTATTATTATTATTATTATTATTCCCATTCTACAAACTGTAGAATTACTTTTTTTAATTACCCTTTTTGGCTGTTGGTTGGAATGTATCCATTTGGGTAAAATAGTGAAGATATTCTAAAAGTGCTTTAGTTATTACTACTTAACATCTTAAAGATTTCATAATCTTTTGGAAGGAAAAAATGAATTTAGAAGGCAAAGGCAGAAAATATCCAAAGTAAAACCCACTAGGTATTAAACAGAATTAAAATAACTGAAAGATAATTCCCTGCACCTCCCCCCTCCCCCCAAAAAAAAACCCTCTTAAAATACAAAAATTCGGTCATTGGAGGTTCGCTCACACGGTGATTAGAATTAGGTTGCAGAAGATTTCATTAATTATAGGTGACTGATTTTCCCTGGGCAGACCACTCAGGTCTCTCGGCCGTCCCCCTCCCTCCACCCTCAGCTCATCTCAAACTGTTGTCTAACCTTTCCCTTAATCCATCTCATCTTGAGCTGATGGGAACTGCTTTCATTCCACCTCTTGTGGAGGTAATGAAACAATCTTCTTATTCACTTGGTTCCTCTGAGCCGGTGACATGCAACAACAACAAAAAAAAGCGAGCGCCCTGATTAATGGCTGCTAATTAGCAATGTTAATGACCAGGTGTCCGAGAGTACGGCCAGCTCCTCTCAGCATGGAGTGATCGCTCAATGAGGGCCCTGCAAATCCATTCCCAGTGACCCTTCCCCTCAGCTGCCAGTAATGAAGCTCGCCTGCTCGTTACTCCTGGGAGGGGAGCAGGAGGGGATCCAGGCCTGGGACCCAAACCCTTGCCTGGGGTCTAATGGGTCTTCATTAATTAAAGTTAGCATTTCTGGCCCCCCAAATGCTCAAAGGTAAAGAAGTGAGGAGCAAGGAGATGCTCTCAAATCCTCATTTGTCCAAAGCTGTTTTTTCCTCCTCCCTCTTTTTTTTTTCCTAAATAGAACCACTAGTTAATTTTAAGCGTCTTCATGAACATCTATAATTTCAACTACATATTAGCTATACATATCTTCTCAGTCAAGTTCTTTTATTATTCCAAGATAATGCACACGAGTGGAGCAGATCTCTCACTAACTCTCAAATACAACTTTTTATCTGAGCCATTTAAGTTCTCTTTTTGCTATTCAGCAGAAACTGCTGGAGGACAGCACAACTTAGTGCCCCTAGAGCTGTGCTTTTAAAAAATAACACACATCTTTGAAAATTTATTCCCGCTAAGAAGGTGAGTTAAGAGTACAAGTGCTCCTAGCTCTCATGTCAGAGTAAGGGATTTATATTGATGTTTAAAATGAAACAACAAAACAAAAACAAGCTTTCCCAAGAGCTTTATAGAGAATCAGCTCAATAAAGACCTGAAAAATTATTTTACTAATTAGAGTTGGTTCCTTTTTTTTGAATACTGACCAGAAAATTGAAAAGTGACAAGACTGGAGTCTTTGCAGATAATTAACCATTAACTGTATTTGCCAATTGGTGACAAGCTGATTCTGTCTATGAGTTTACACAATCATTTATTTTCCCTCCACTGGAGAATGGCCTTGTACTTTCTCCAATTCCCTCCACTGGAGAATGGCCTTGTACTTTCTCCAAGTGGTCAGAGGGGGGAATTCAGTTTGGAAGAAACAGACTTAATTGAAAGAAAGTATGCCATGTTATTGTTTAGCATTCACCTTCTCTCTCTCTCTCTCTCTCTCTCTCTCTCTCTCTCTCTCTATATATATATATATATATATATATATATATATATATATATCTTTCAGGTTAGGGAACCATCTTGACTGATTTGGAAATCACATACATACACACACACACACTCATGTGCACACATGCACACGTTGTTGAAAGGTCTTATGTTTGACAGCATTGTGCTGTTTCTTTTAATGGCATTTAAAAATATGTAATTTATTGAAATAGAATAAGTGATATTGTAAAAATTGCCAACTATTCATAGGTGATGATGTGCCCCATACACTCTACTTCGTAACAGGGTTTAAAAAATTATGGTCATGAGGTTGCTGATGACTAATAAGTTCAAGTGAAATTTGATAAGAAGAATGTCAGAACTTTACCTCAAAGTGTGGACAAGGCCAAACAATATTGCCTCATGAGCTACAAAAGGAGGCTATGGATATAGGCTTCTGGGTCCTTTTTCATCTGAGCCCATCTTCTGTTGGAGTAAGATTCAGTGTCAATTTTTGCTGGAGGGATAAGTTCTCCCTAGTGACTGGAAAATGTAGTATGTGTTTATTGTGGAAACTTTAGAAGACACTGAAAAGCATGTGCACCCGTGTTCACAAGCACTCACACACACGGCACCCACAATCTGAACTACAGCTGTCCACTGCCAAGCATTGCTATATTTGCTATCCATCTTTCTCTGTACATAAATACTCCTTCTCATTTAATTGAAATTATATTGTACTGTATAGAATATTCTATAAGCTGCTTTTTAAGTTCAGTTCCTTGTGAAATATTCTTACACACGCACGCGCGCGCACACATACACACACACACACACACGAAATGAGAGCCCCTATTAAGAACCATAAGTCTCCATTAACTGTGAAGGTGAGCGGAGATTTCTAGAATGATTACAAAATGAGTTTACTGTCATGGTCGCAATGCTAAAGGGAAGGTCACAGGTGCCTGTCTTGCTGGTCCCTCCTTGCATGATAAACCTTGAAGTTTTGTTGAGGATTGAGTTACACCCTCGTTAGCTTAGATCCTGCTCCTCTCTCTTCTCTCCACTACCCACAGAACACTGGTAAGGAGCCAATGAAAAGGAATGAATGTACCAAAGGTGCACAGTGTCCAGTAATTAATTATTAGCAAAGAAAGGACTACACTCTGTGAATAGAAACTTCATGAGAGCAGAGAATTTGCATATCCTCTACCTGTTTATTGGCAGTGCCTAGAATCACACCTGCCATGAAGTAAATAATATTTTCTGAATAAATGAATGAATAAACAACTAAAGAATAAATTGGGATTGTATTCTAGTTTATATTTTCTTGAGAGGCAGGGAGTAATGGATTTTTAGTTAGTGCCCTGGGAATGCCCATAAAGCTACATCTTCTTAGCTCTTGTACATTGCTTGGTTTAGTAGTGAAGAGGAGCATAGACATGCTGTATATTTCCAACCAGAATTCATGAAAGCCCTGAGATTTGTCACTTACTTCTGGGTGTCTAGTCCTGCCTGCTCCTCTATTTTGTGAAAATATCCTGGACAGAAAAAAAAAAAGTAAAACTTTCTGAGTCCCAAGGTCCTTAATTTGGATTTGAAATTAACATCCATTCTAAATGAAAAATGGCAATTTCTATTTATTGATTTAAATACTTTGCTTATTAAATCCAAGTCCATCTGTAGAGCGAATGTATGTTGGTCTAGGAAATGAATAAATAAGTTATCAATGGCAAGGGAAAATTGTACTGAGACTCAAAGTTAGAAATTATGGGGCTTTAAAACAATTGTAATTTTTTTTTGGTCTTTTTACTTAGCTTTTAAAAAAGTAAGTAAAAAGATAACAAACCCTACAATTTTTTAACTTAAAAAAGTACAGATAACCCCTAAAAATGTCCAAGAATTAATAGAAAATAGCTATCTTGCCTCAAAAGATATTTTGCAGCAATTAGCCCAGGAAGAAGCTGTATCCACGGCAAGACGCCCTTCTCTATTGTGTGCGGTAGGGACCTGTTCCTTGACCCCTCTCTCTCACCTACCTCTGGTGCTTTGTTCACGGGGGCAGAGTCAGAGCCAGACCCCTCTGGTAAATTTAGCCCGTTGTAATAGCAAATGGAGAATACTGTAATGCATTCTCCCTTTCCTCCACCCATCCATCAATCGTTGTATTAATCAATCAATTGAGAAGCCTGTTTTAAGCATCTCTCTAGAGCCCATTATCCACATAGTCAAAGAACTGTGGCTTCTCTACTTTGCAGCTTGTCATTTAGGAGAAAACAACAATGGTGGTAGGCATGGAGGATAAATAGACAACAGGTAAAACACTGAACAAGTGCATGAAATGAAAAGAATGAATAATATTGACATCCATCAATTAAAAGGTATTGATGGTGTGTTAATTACATGCTCAGCCCTGGGTTTAGGGGCTCTTCAAGTAGCTAAAGTTCAAGAAGAATTTTTATAAATTACAGCTTTAAGTTAAGAAACTAACATTTACTTTCTATTCTGGATACGACTTTGTGGAGCAAGCACCTGGGGATGAGAGGAGGGAGCATGTTCTCATTGGGTACTTGTTGAAAAAAAGAACACTGATGATGGGGGGCAGGGAGGGGGACAAGGAATGGCTTCGCAGGTGACATTTATAACTTTAAAATCACAACAATGCAGAGTGGGAATGGGCCTGAAAGTTATTTTTTCTATCTTTTCCTTTCCATGTTTTATTCCATTAAAAACATTTTGGTGGACTCAGAAATTTTTTTTTTTTTTTTTTGAGAATAAGATGGTAGGTAGTCAAGTGGGCATAAGAAGAGCCAGGCAAGGCACACGGAGGAACTCACAGGAAGTGCAGCTCTCCTCAGGTCTGAGACCCAGAAGAGGACTCCAGGGCTACCCCAAAGGACCTGCTTCTTTCCCCTCCCCTCCCCTTTCCTCTCCTCCTCTTTCTGTCTTTCTCTTCCTCCCTCCTTCCTTTCTTCCCTTCCTTCCTTTTATTTCTTTTTTTTCTTTTGGTACTGGAGCTACATCCCCAGCTCTTTTATTTTATTTTGAGACAGTGTCTCCCTAAGTTGCTGAGGCTGGTCTTGAACCTCTGACCCTTTTGCCTCAACCTACAATGACACTGTAAATGAGTCTTTTTTTTTTTTCTTAACTGCAATGCAATAAGAAGATTTTAGAGAAGAGGGTTGATGTATTCGAGTTCCACAGTGGAGATCTCTTTGGTAACAAAAATAAAAGGCCAGAGTTCAATAAAGAAGAAATTGTATTGATCCAGGCAAATGGTTCCTAAGCCTATCTTATGAATGTCATTTTCCTCTAATTCATGTGCATCAGAGAAAAATAAAATCCTATTATATGAATTTTACTTGATGCCTACAAGTACTAAATCCCAAACCTCTCTTTCTCTATTTTGTGGCTCTGAGGATCATGCCCATGCCTCGGCATGCTAGGAGAGCATGCTACCACTGAGCTACATCTCCATCTCAAATCTTTTTTAAAACCGTTTTTTTTTTTGTACAATAACTTTATTAAATTTAATTAATTAATTATTTAATTAATTCTTATGTGGTTGCTAAGGATCAAACCTAGTGCCTCACACATGCTAGGCAAGCACTCTACCACTGAGCTATAACCCCATTCCCTTAAATCTCAAATCTTAATCAAAGTTTGCTGACATCGATATCCTGGCTTAATATATGATTAATCCCTTTTTTGTTTGTTTTTTGGATAACAGGATTGAATTTAGGGGCACTCAAACACTGAGCACATCCCCAGCTCTTTTTTTTTTTTTTAGAGACAGGGTCTCATTGAGTTGCTTAGTGCTTCACTTTTGCTGAGGCTGGCTTTGAACTGGCGATCCTCCTGCCTCAGCCTCCCAAGCTGCTGGGATTACAGGTGTGCACCACCATGTCCAGATGATTAATCCATCTTTTAAATCTGGGTAAAAAGATAGTTTTTTTTAGATAGAGTGAGCTAACCGTGGAAGCTCAGTGGGATGGTCAAAATATCATCTTGAAATATTTAAGGAGTGAAGAGAACAAATCTTTGACTATCAACCCCATGGTAGTGATTGTGCTAAGCACTCCACACATTGTATAATTAATCCATATAATCTTCAAAATAAAGTAATATTGTTAATATATTACTGACACTAAGGTTTAAAAAGTCAAATACATGAACCCAAATCTTAAGTAGTTAAGTGGGCGGGTGATTGGTGGTGAGGAATGGCAGTCTGCTGTCTCATAGCTTGGGCTTCCTGTTTTTTTTTTTTTTTTAATTTTTATTTATTTTTATGTGGTGCTGAGGATCGAACCCGGGCCGCGCACATGCTAGGTGAGTGCTCTACCGCTGAGCCACAACCTCAGCCTGGCTTCCTGTTTTTTTTTTTTTCTCCCCCTTTAGGTACATATTAAGCAGAGTTGGGTGAAATCAGTATCTGTTATCCATGTACAGATAACAGTATCTGTTATCCACCTCCCTCCCTGAATTGTCTGTCATGCAG